>NC_053392.1:166636606-167862106 GCF_905171765.1 Bufo bufo | reverse complement strand
TGGAGGCCATTTTGGCACAAAAAACGGAAAAAGGCAGAGTGGATCCAACATGCATGTGGGTCCAACACTCCCTGAATTTTATGGCGGTCATTATGGCGCATAACAGGTAGTATTTAGTGTTAGGACCCGTGTAACAGAGATCGCCTTGACGTTTGGCATACGGGCTTAGATGGTTTTATATATATATATATATATATATAAGGAGAGAGGCAGTGAGGGCAGCAGCAGTCAGGGTGCAGCATTTCTCTACAGTTAAGTAAACAGAAGACAGGGAGCATTGCTAATGCACAAAATGGGCCATTTTAAATCTATTTTCCTATTAGAAATGTATGATTTCAGTAATTAAAATATATTACAAAAATAGTCAGCATCACTGCCCCTACACATTACAAACAAGAAGGCTTCCATTCAATAACAATAAGTGAAAATGGTGGGGATTGAAAAAATAAATAATGAATGTTGCATAACTTTTCGTTATACTGTACAATAATTATATCTTACACAAAACTGAGATACATCTCGATAAATTAAGTGGCTGTTTTACTGCAATTTAGTATGCATGTTGCAACAGTATTACTTCACTAAACTGGAGTAACTTTGCTGTGCGCAATTTCTCTCATTGTCATAAACATAAAATTAATTTGGAAATAAAACTTGCTCATGCCAAAACTTTTACATAAGATCATACTTAACATTCCACAACCTGGAAAACAGGCAATCACTTAACACATTGGAAGAAAGCCATTTCCCATTACATACCTTCAATGTAGATCCTTACTACAACAAACCGCCGATTTATTACTTTGTAGCCAACTAATTATCTATAAATACTTGTGTGAAATTTATGTGATAGGGCAAACTCATTAGTATAATCAGGTCCTGACTGAGGACTAAGGCTACTTTCACACTTGCGGCAGAGAGATCCGGCAGGCAGTTCCGTCGCCGGAACTGCCTGCCGGATCAGGCAAAATGTATGCTAACTGATGGCATTAGTAAGACTGATCAGGATCCTGATCAGTCTTAAAAATGCCTGATCAGTCAAAAAAATACATTGAAATGCCGGATCCGTCTTTCCGGTGTCATCCGGCAAAAACGGATCCGGCATTTATTTTTTCACCTTTTTTTCAGTCTGCGCATGCGCATACCGGAAGGACGGATCCGGCATTCCGGTATTCTGAATGCCGGATCCGGCACTAATACATTCCTATGGGGAAAAATGCCGGATCCGGCATTCAGGCAAGTCTTCAGTTTTTTTAGCCGGAGATAAAACCGTAGCATGCTACGGTTTTCTCTTTTGCCTGATCAGTCAAAACGACTGAACTGAAGACATCCTGATGCAAACTGAACGGATTACTCTCCATTCAGAATGCATGGGGACATACCTGATCAGTTCTTTTCCGGTATAGAGCCCCTGTGACGGAACTCTATGCCGGAAAAGAATAACGCAAGTGTGAAAGTAGCCTTAGAGTGGATCTGGAAAAAAACTAAAAGTGGCCCTATATTGTCGGCAGGTCCAAATTGACAGAAAGTGGGTCATACAGTTGAATTCAGACGTTGATTAGGTACATAAGTACCTGATGCTCCTACATTAATTATGAGACCATCAGACCATTATGTACCTGGCTGGTGACCATGAAGAGGGCCTAGGTGGCCCTCTGGGCATCGGCCTACCAGGAAATTTCCCAGTAGGGTCTATGAACAGTACACTCAAACATATAATGTGCAGTCAAATTCAAAATGTGTATTTTAGCTGTGAAACATCCTATCAAAAATACAGTAGATGTATATGCCGATTCCTTAAAGAAAGTTACTGAATTACTTCAGCTAAGCCATTGATCTGAGCCCTATTAGCCCAAAGCCGTTACCCCACTACATCCAAATTCAGTTACTGAATGTAGGAGGACATGTACCGTACTTATGTTTCTCAAAGATATGTCTCAGAAGCCAGTTTTTTGCCTGCACACCCAGAACTAAATCCGATGATGTCATCCTCCTTTGATCTTAACATGTTATTGTTTTCTACTAAACGCTCTTTGCCTTTTCAATTATGAGACTCCTGTATGTGCCAATGTTCTGTATTTTCTGTGGATTTCTTGCCAAATTTGAATCAGGATCCGTTGTCCATAACATAGCTCTGTTCTTAGCAATTTTACTATGCGTTAGGAATTCTAAACCTTTCTATGAATGTCCTTTGGTGCACTTAGATATAGCTTTAAAACTTTGTTTTCTTATTTAGTGGTGTACAGTAGTAACCCAATAATAATTAAGGACTTATTTATGAACCCACCGACACTCCATGTGCTGCCATAGGATCATTTGGAAATTGCTGTCCATAGTAATGCAGTGAGTAGCTTAAAAGGGACCTGTCACCAATTCGAAAATAATATATATATATATATATATACACACACTCACCTAAAGAATTATTAGGAACACCTGTTCTATTTCTCATTAATGCAATTATCTAGTCAACCAATCACATGGCAGTTGCTTCAATGCATTTAGGGGTGTGCTCCTGGTCAAGACAATCTCCTGAACTCCAAACTGAATGTCAGAATGGGAAAGAAAGGTGATTTAAGAAATTTTGAGCGTGGCATGGTTGTTGGTGCCAGACGGGCCGGTCTGAGTATTTCACAATCTGCTCAGTTACTGGGATTTTCACGCACAACCATTTCTAGGGTTTACAAAGAATGGTGTGAAAAGGGAAAAACATCCAGTATGCGGCAGTCCTGTGGGCAAAAATGCCTTGTGGATGCTAGAGGTCAGAGGAGAATGGGCCGACTGATTCAAGCTGATAGAAGAGCAACGTTGACTGAAATAACCACTCGTTACAACCGAGGTATGCAGCAAAGCATTTGTGAAGCCACAACACGCACAACCTTAAGGCGGATGGGCTACAACAGCAGAAGACCCCACCGGGTAGCACTCATCTCCACTACAAAAAGGAAAAAGAGGCTACAATTTGCACGAGCTCTCCAAAATTGGACTGTTGAAGACTGGAAAAATGTTGCCTGGTCTGATGAGTCTCGATTTCTGTTGAGACATTCAAATGGTAGATTCCGAATTTGGCGTAAACAGAATGAGAACATGTATCCATCATGCCTTGTTACCACTGTGCAGGCTGGTGGTGGTGGTGTAATGGTGTGGGGGATGTTTTCTGGGCACACTTTAGGCTCCTTAGTGCCAATTGGGCATCGTTTAAATGCCACGGGCTACCTGAGCATTGTTTCTGACCATGTCCATCCCTTCATGACCACCATGTACCCATCCTCTGATGGCTACTTCCAGCAGGATAATGCACCATGTCACAAAGCTCGAGTCATTTCAAATTGGTTTCTTGAACATGACAATGAGTTCACTGTACTAAAATGGCCCCCATAGTCACCAGATCTCAACCCAATAGAGCATCTTTGGGATGTGGTGGAACGGGAGCTTCGTGCCCTGGATGTGCATCCCTCAAATCTCCATCAACTGCAAGATGCTATCCTATCAATATGGGCCAACATTTCTAAAGAATGCTATCAGCACCTTGTTGAATCAATGCCACGTAGAATTAAGGCAGTTCTGAAGGCAAAAGGGGGTCCAACACCGTATTAGTATGGTGTTCCTAATAATTCTTTAGGTGAGTGTGTATATATATATATATATATATATATATATATATATATATATATATATATATTCTAATTGTCCATGCTTCCCTGTGTGTGGGATACTTTTACTTATGAATATGCACCCCTCTCTGTTCTGGATTAATGTCCCCACATGGCACCATACATGTCAGTCTGAAGTGACTAGCCACGGAGTTGTCGCTAGTCACTTTTCTTCTTTGCTGGAGGAGGTTTCTCCTGCTGTGACATTCTCCATCACATAGCCTTCTGATGCAGTGTGATCTCCTGACTTCTTGCGAGACTACGCTGTACCATAGCTTCCAACAGGGCAGCGTCTCACTCAGAACGGAGTGAGATGCCATCACAGAGAAGAGCCCTCTCTGCAGTGGTTGGGCTCTTCTCTGTGGTAGTGTCTTTACTCCAGGATGAGTGAGACGCTGTCCCATCGGAAGCTATGGTACAATGTAGTCTTGCAAGAAGTTACAATTCTTGTAATATAATGCTGCATCTGGACACTCTGTGAGGCAGATCGTCACGGTGGAGAGAAGTGACTTGCTACACCTTTGTGGCTATTTACTTCAGATTGACATGTGTGGTGCCAACAATCTCAAAGGATATTAATGCAGAACGGGGGGTGGGGGATTGGTGCATATTTATAATTGAAAATATACCATGCTCAAGGAAGCATCATCAACTAGAATATATAAATATCTCACTTTTTTGGATTGGTGAAAGGTCCTCCTTAAAGAGGTCCGGTTTCAGAAGGAAAATATACTACACAGGCAATCTACCTGTAATAAAGAAGCGATCATTACTTCATTTGTAGATCCCCTTCTGCCAATCTGGTTCTCCAGGCTGGGATCTGTTTATCTGGCTGCAGCGGTGAGGTTGTAATGACCCAGAGTGGGCATTACCACCTCCTTTGTACCCCCACTATCTTTATGGGTGAATCCTGTGTCATCATATACATTTATTGCCATCTCCTGCAAAGTGTATATTTGTATTTCTTTTCTAACTAATGTTAAAGTGTAATGTGCCTGGTGCACCAGCAGGTGGCCGCAACATTGGTAGTGTTAGTTTCACTGGAGAGGAACCTTCTAGTTCCTATCCAGCCCTCTCTAGAGAGGTAGGAGATTAGTTAGTTAGTGGGGTAGTCCAGCTTACCCTTCCTTAGGGGAAGGTTGTGGGTCAGCCAGAAGAGCGCTGCCTGCTCTGCTGGACCCGCAGGCACTGCCTGCAAAAGTTCTACATGGTTGCTTGTCCCCTCCTGGGCTCACATTGCCTCAAAGCCAAGCTAAAGTATGCTTGAAGCCAGGAAGAAATTCCTAGGATTAAAGTAAGAGACAGACTACAGACAGCTAAGCTAAGTTCCAGCAGAAGAGGGAAAGTTCCTATTTACCCGAGCTAACATAGCAGAGCTGAGAAAGCTACAGCATAGCAGAGCTGAGATTGTTGCAGAAGTGTTCCTGCCAAAGTTTAGCCTGCTGATGACCAAGATAAAGTTTGGAAACTGTTTGGATTACCGTTTATGCCAAGTAAAGCTGTGCTTAACGTTAATACAAAGTCTGGACTCCATTTATTTTACTTATTCATCACCCAAGTTCAACAACCCCCTTTTTACACTTGCTTCGGACTACACGACGTCTGGGATCCAAGGATTTCCAGGTAGGAGCATCGTGACACGTGCATACAACATCTACAGAGACATTGTAGGCCACTCAACACCACTCTAGAAATCCTACTCTGGGTACCAACACTACCATCTACAAAGGGGACTCCATGTCCTCGTTGCTTAACCGCAACTGGCGTCACGACTACTTGCTCTAACAGAGGGATATATAATCGTAAATAACTCTTAACGGGCAAGGGATACCCCAGACGCTGGCAATAGGCCGCTGCAAGGTCATAACAACAACATGACCACTGCATCCAATCATTAGTTGCAGTTGGGTAAACAGATCAGTAAGACGAATCAACAGCATGGGATCTGCCAGGTAAGTAATGATTGTTTTTTTTATTGCAGGTGGATCGTGTTTCCTCTTGAATCTAGATAACTTCTTTAAAAATCTTTTCAAAATCTGTTCTCACTGGTGATCTCTTTTTTTTAGAAGCAACATTTTTTCTACATAGAATAATATGATATTGCTCAGAAAGGTATGGATTACTCTATAGAAAACAATCAGAAGTCTAGATGTAGCCATAGCCAAGGCATGACAGAAGAAATTATTTTAGAGAAAAATACCTCTATAATAGGGCATGTGATTGAGCATGTCAGGATTTTTTATTCTAATGTATGCATATGGAAAAATAATAGTGGTTTCTTCTATCTGTTAGATCACGTGTATGAGACTACTCTCCTACCTTTTCATGTCTTCTATTTACTGGGAAATGGTTACAGCAGTGAACCGTGAATGAGGGGATCTATTGCTTAAACCCCGTAAAATGTTCTTGCATAGGTGCCCTCTCAGTCAGGTGAGCTGCTGTGACATAAGTGTAGTTCGGTCAACTACACTGCTCTGACATCACAACTGTTATGGAATTGCTATGACCACAGCACTAATCACAGTTGATCAGGCTTTTATTGGGTGCTCGTCACCATTGGATCCCTCTCCACCTATGGATTATTATTATTATTATTTATTATTAAAGCGCCATTAATTCCATAGCGCTGTACATATGAAAAGGGGTATACATACATAATACAGACAATTGCACTAATCATGAACACGATGAGTTACAAACTGGTACAGAAGGAGAGAGGGCCCTGCCCGCGAGGGCTTACAATCTACATGGTATGGGAGAAGGACACAGTAGTCTCCTCAATAGTAGACAGCTTTTTTACAGCACACCAAACTTAGTCTTAAGTTCTGGCAATCAGTGAGCCGTAAAGAGGTGCAGGCATTCCTTTGATTTTAAAGTGCATATCTTTATTTAGGTGCAAATATAACAACGTTTCGGGCCCTATTATGAGTGGCCCTTTCTCAAGCTAGTAAAAAAACAAAGCAGATACAAAAGTCAGCAGAACATATCTGTGCAAGGATATAGTAGTTTATACAAAACATATCACATACAGCCGAAAGAAAGATCATACAGTTTATGTATAAAACTTATAGTACAACAGACAGAACAACATGTGGAGAGTAAGGGACATGATTATGATGAGGGGTCTTGAATGGAATAAAAAATAGGAACATGTGGTATAATAACATGATTTTGAGGGGGAAAATCTCAACATGATTGTTACAGGGAGAGTTAAATAATTAAACACAGGATACTGCGGAGGGTCAGAAAATACATGTATACGTATATTAGGAGGGGGGGGGCGTATGGTATGTAGGGGCAACATGATTATAGAATTAGCATGATTAGCATAATTAGAATTCATATCAGATCTAGTTTGCAAAATGCAAGATTACATGGAGGAGCAACATGATTTACAGGGAAAAAGGGAACATGACCTAACTGGAGATATGGTGTATCCATAACTATATAGTTAGGACATGGTGGAATGATCGTATTATGGCACACTGGGTTGATGAAGCCAGTAGGGCGGACAAAGGAGGCTTATCAGATGCAGAGCACCATGGACCTGAGGAGCAGCTGCTGCATGTTTGAGGCAAACATGGCGCCGTTTAAATTCCCTGGCTTGTGTCACGTTGATTGGAGCAGCCAATCCTGTGGTGCTAGGGCGCCTTGCTTCCTGGTTGGGAAGCCAGTCAAACTGTGTGATGGGTTTTAGCCATACTTCAGGTGTACGGTTGGCGCTTGCGCAATGGGCCCATAAGAGTGTGTTTGGCCATTTTACAAACTGGCGGTGGCCGTGGTATACATAAACTGTATGATTTTTTTGGCTTTATGTAATATGTATTGTGTAAACTACTATATTCTTGCACAGATATGTTCTGCTGACTTCGTATCTGTTTTGATTTTTTACTACCTTGAGAAAAGGCCACTCATAATAGGGCCCTATATTTGCACCTAAATAAAGATATGCACTTTAAAATTAAAGGAATGTCTGCACCTCTATTCGGCTATCTGCAAGAATTTAAAGGGGTTTTCACATCTCAGACAATGGGGGCATATCGCTAGTTGAGGAGGACACACTGCGCATGCGCAGCCGCCATCCATTTATTTCTATTGGGCTGCCAAAAATGGCCCAGCACTAGCTTGGCTATTTCCGTCTTCCCCATAGAAATGAATGGGAGCGGTGGCCGCACAGTACTATGGGGAGAGCGCTTGGTGATAGCTGGGGTCCTCTAGGCACCGCGTTCCACCCACTATTCTCAGAGGTGGGACCCGCACCTATCAGACAATGGGGGCATATTCTAGCGATATGCCCCCATTGTCTTAGATGGGAATAACCCTTTAAGACTAAGTTTCGTGTGCTATCAAATGACATCACAACTGTGTTTCTACCCCTTCAGGACACAGCCATTTTTCACCTTAAGGACCAAGCCAAATGTTGAAAATTTGACATGTGTCACTTTATGTGGTAATATCTTTGGAACACTTTTACTTTTCCAAGCCATTCTGACACTGTTTTCTCATGACAAATTTTATTTCACGACAGTGGTAAATTTGAGTCGATATACTGTATTTCACCTTTTTTTCTTTATTTCAAATAAGTGAGACCATTTTAGAAACTACACCCCTCAAGTTATTCAAATATGATTTTGCAAACTTTGTGAACCCTTTATGTGTTCCTCGAGAATTAAAAGAAAATAGAGGAAAAATTTCTAAATTTCACTTCTTTTGGCCTATTTTCCATTTTGATTAAAAAAAAAATCCCTGTAAGGGAGCAAGGCTTAACAGCAAAACAAACCTCAAAATGTATTACCCTGATTCGGAAATTTACAAAAACACCCCATATGTGGTCGTAAAGGTCTGTATGGGCACACAGCAGGGTGCCGATTTTGGAGGGCAAATTTCACAGCGATAATTTTAAGTTGCCATGTCACATTTGAAGACCTCTTGATGGACCCCTACAATAGAAACTCCCAAAAAGTGACCCCATTTTGGAAACTATGGCATAAGGTGACAGTTTAATAGGTACTATATTGGGGTACATATGATTTTTGATCGTTCGATATAACACTTTTTGTGAGGCAAGATAACCAAAAAATGGCTGTTCTGGCACAGTTTTGAGTTTTTGTTTTTACGGCATTCATCTCCGGGGCAGACACAGACAGCAGAGGGCCCCTGTGCAAAGAATGTGCCTGCCCCCCCCCCCCCCTCCAAGCCAAATTCTCAACATAACCTGTGGCACTACGGTCCGGCCACCTGATCCGGCAGAGAATGCATGGAATTGGCCGGACACAAACTCAGGCATGCAGCGGTTTGTTTCCCCCTGATTCTCTGCCTTTTTGCCAGATTGTGGCCGGATCTCTGCCAGACCCCATTATAGTTAATTGGGCCGGCGGGCATTCTGTCTGTATCCAGTAGTGCTGGAGCATTCCGGCAGGCTGTTCTCTGCCGGAAGAGCCTGCCAGAATCACTAACTCAGATGTGAAGGTAGCCTAATACAGGTCCACATACCTCTTACATCCAGTGATTTCTCCTTTGATGTAGATGTTCTCTGTCCTCATCTTCTCCATTCAGATCAGACCGCCATGATAATTTCTTTCAGCTATCTCTTCTCTCTGCAGAGTTTGACAGACAGACATCTTAGTTTCCTAGTTTTCCATCATCCTCCCACCTTCTGAACATCCCATCCTGCCACCTCTAATATTGTGCCTGCTCTGCTCCCTATACAAGTTACACACAGATAGTTCCCCTTCAATAAATATTGGCACACAGTGTCCTAAAAAATAACTGCGCCCAGGAAACATAATGTTCCCCAAAAATAATTGTGCTAAGCTAATACTGTGCCATGGTGCCCACCATAGTAATAGTGCTCCCAAAAGTCCCACCGATATAAATAATTATCTACCAGACAACACGTAGTAGTAATAGTGCCCCTACAGAAATAATGTCCCCACTGTGTCCCAGAAGTAATAATGCTCCCATAGTGCTCATACTAGTATTCAAGTCCTTATAGTCCCTCAACTGTAATAAAGCCCACCATAATGCCCCCGGTAGTAATAATTTTCTTTATAATGTGTAACAGTAGAAAAATTCCCCCTTATAATGTGCGCCAGATCATAAAAATGCCCTGTTGTGTGGCAGTGTAAAAAATACCTCCTCTTAGTGCCCCCTGTAGAGCCAATGTCCCCAAAGTGCCCTGATTATGTGTGCCAATGCCCCCTACTGTGTGCCCAAATAACCCTCTTAGTGCCCCCAGTTGAGCCAAGGTCCCCATAGTGCCCTTTAATTTGCACCAGTATAAAATACTCCTATATTGTGTGCCTCCCCTTGTACCCATGATGCCTGACAATGTGCCAGTATAAAATCCCCCCCATAATGTGTGCCAGTATATAAGATAGGGTCACCAGTAGATGCCCCCATAGTGCTCCCCCCTTCTCCATAGTGTGCTAGCATATAAGATAGCGCCCCCATAGTGCTCCTCCCCCTCCATAGTGCCCCCATGTCTGCCAATATATAAGATAGAGCCCCAGAAGATGCCTCCATAGTGCTCCTCTCCCCCCTTCTCCATAATGCCCCCCATGTGTGCCAATATATAAGATAGGGTCCCCATAGTGCTCCTCCCCCTCCATATTGCACCCAATGTGTGCCAGTATATAAGATAGGGCCCCCCATAGTGCCCCCCATGTGTTCCAGTAACTAAGATAGGGCCCCCTATAGTACCCCCCCTCCATAGTGCCCCCCATGTGTGCCAATATATAAAATAGGGCCTTAATAGTACTGCCCCCTCCATAGTGCCCCCATGTGTGTCAGTATTTAAAATAGGGACCCCATAGTGCTCTTCCTCCTCCATAGTGCCCCCCATGTGTGCCAGTGCATAAGATAGGGCCCCCAGTAGATGCCCCCATGAGTGCCAAATAGGGCCCCTAGTAAAGTGTAAATAAAATAAAAATTAACTCACAAACTTACCTCCTTGCCGCTATCAGCGATGCGATGCAGGCCTCTTCCGGCCTGTGTCCAGTGCTGTACGGCTCAGGCGGCGTGATGACGTCATTGCGCCGCCTGTGCCGGCCTCTGATAGGCTACAGCCACTAGGCCTGCAGCCTATGAGAGGACTAGGGAAGGGAGATGCCTCTCCCCTGCCCCAAAGCAGCATCCATCTGTATTGCCGTCCTAAGGACGGCCATACAGATGAATATAGAGAGATGAGCGCTTCCACAATGGAAGCAGTCATCTCCCCCTGCTGCCGGTAAAAAGGGGCCCCCTCCTGCACTGGGCCCCTGTGCAGCCGAACCGGCTGCACAGGCGGTATGTCTGCCCCTAATTCATCTGATAGGACAGATCACAGGGCTCGTTTTTTGCGCAAAGAATTGAAGTTTTTATTTGTACCATTTTTGGGTATATAAGATTTTTTTTGATTGTTCAATATTACACTGTTTTGGGGCAGGGTGACCAAAAAAATTGCTGTTTTGGCATTTTTTCTTTTCTTTTCTTTTACAGCTTTTATAGAGCCGCTCGTTACGGACACAGTAATAATATGTCTATTTTTTTAAATTAAAAATCGCTTTTTTCCACTTTTTATTTTTGTCCCAGTACATACAACATTTAAAGGTCTGATCCATGCTGGATTGTGCTACATTGAAACTGTCAGTTTCACATTGACAGTGTGCCTGGGAGAGCTAGACTGGGGTCTGGATCTCACAGGCTTCCGTACTTGGCAGACCCCTAGGCCTTTGTAAGGCCTGGGGTTGTCATTGCAGCCATTGGCCCACTGTTATGGCAGCGTGGGGGCCGATGGAGAGGCAGAGGGAGTTGTTTCCCTCTGCTATCCTCTTATATGCCGCAGTCAGGGTTGATTGCGGCATATAATGGGTTAATCCACCGGCATCTGCTTTTGCAGCAATGCCAGCAGATACAGCAGGGGCCCGGCTGTTAGTCACAGCCAAGGCGTGCACAGCTTCGGTGCCCACCCGATTTGCATGACGTAGGTCATAGGTCGTCAAGTCATTTAAGGCCATGACGTACTAGTACATCAAGGGTCATTATGGGGTTAAGAACCATCCAGTTTAAGATTGCGGATACAGCAGAACCCCTTTTATTGCTGCTTACAAATCTGAACAAGAGGGAAATATCACTAATGAGGGATGAGCGGACCCGTGAATGTTCGGGTTTGCCGGGTTCAGAAAAACTTCGGGTCAAAGTTTGGGTTCGGGACCCGAAATCGAAACCCAAACCCCATTGAAGTCAAAGGGGATATGAACTTTTGTGCACTAAAATGGCTGTAAAATAGTCGTAGTAAGGCCTAGAGGGCTATAAAAGGAACAAAATGGGGGTAAGAGCAGAACAGTTGCCCTGCAAACAAATTTGGATAGGGAAATGACTTAAAATAACATAGAATAGAAAAAAATAAAAATAAAAAATCTTGAAATAGGAGGTGGAGGTCAAAGTGGAGTAGGAGGTTGAGGAGGCGGTGGACGTTGCGGTGAAGGTGGAAGGGGTGGTGGAGGAGGGGGTAGCCAACACAGTTTTTGTTGTATTTTTATTTTTTATACATTTTTTGTTTGGAAGACCCCAAAAGATTGGGAAATAGAAAAGAGAATGCAAAGAGAAAGTGCGCTGGGGTATAACAATGGTTGGGTGCGGCTGGTATACTTATCTACTCAGCACAAGGTACGGACAAGTCCTGTGGGATCCATGCCTGGTTCATTTTAATGAATGTGAGCTTGTCCACATTGGCTGTGGACAGGTGGCTGCGCTTGTCTGAGATTACCCCCCCGCCGTGCTAAACAGATGTTCGGACAATACACTTGCTGCAGGGCAGGCTAGCACCTCAAAGGCGTAAAGGGTAAGCTCAGGCCATGTGCCCAATTTGGACACCCAGAAGTTGACTGGGGCAGACCCATTAGTCAGTACGTGTAGGCGTGTGCACACATACTGTTCCACCATGTTGCTGAAATGCTGCCTCCTGCTAAGACGTTCCATATCAGCTGGTGGTGCTGGTTATTGTGGCGTGCTGACAAAGCTTTTCCACATTTCAGCCATGCTAACCCAACCTTCTGAGGTGCTGGCGGTGCCCCAGCTGCGTTGGCGACTTCTTCCTCCTCTGCCTTCGCCTTGTGCTTCCACTGAGCCCCCGCTGTTAGGTGTGAATGCCATCAGCAGCACGTCTACCAGCGTGCGCTTGTACTCGCGCATCTGTAGTGTCCCACTAGGTGAATGTGGGCACTACACAAGGGTCAATTGGGCCACGTCGTACTCCACCTCCTGTGGAACAGTGGCATTGTATTTCACAGTACATTTTAATGTGTATTTAATGTGTATTTTTCCCTGTGATATGTGCAGCAGGCCTATTAAGGTGTAGTTAGGCATCCTAGGCACTAGAGGGAGCCAGTGAACACTTAGTATATATATTGAGACCCAGACAGGGAGGGGTTAGTCTGTAGTCAGGAGTCTGTGGAGACAGAAGTGAGAGGGCACCAGCCAGAGACATGCTGAGGGCCTCCTCCTGACATGCAGCTAGATAGTCCAGGCTTCTAGTTGCCACCAGGAGGCTATTGGGAAAAAGCCCAGCCTGCCTGTAGAACATGATCCACAGTTAGCTCAGAAGAGTCACCCCAAGAGAAGAGTTTGCCTCCTGGGAGAAACCTGCAGTTCCCACAAGCCAAGCAGAGCCAGTGTTTCCAGCTAAAACAAGTAAGCTGAAGGGCAGAAGAATTATTCATGTAAAGCAAGGATAAATATGGGAGGAAGATTGTTTACCAAGGATAAAAGCCAGCATTAGGGCATCCGGGCCTTGGGATAGTCCCAGACAGGAGTTCGAAGGAACAGTGTACACTATTTCTGAGGAGAAGGTACAGCCTGGTCTGAGTGTGTTGTTGTTACCCTCTGAGTATCTTGCAAGGAACAGTATACCTGCTATTGATGTGAAAGCCTGCTTATGATGAGAACCAACTATATGGAACTGTATTGATTACCACCTGTACAAAGTTGAACTGTTGTCAGTAAAGCAAAGTTTGGTTCACCATAACACCGTGTTCCTCATTTACTACAACTATAAATCGGTGTGCCACCGTTACAGGCACTGGCGTCACGAACCTTAAAGGGACCTTGGCCTATGCACATAAAATATCTGCAACACTCAGGGCACCTCATCCACCACCAGGCCTGGTCCCTATATACAGAGAGTGCCCCAGAGGACTATTGTGCCAGCCTCTCCATCACTGCTGTGCGCTGCCCAGGGTAATCCTACAAACGGTGAGTAACCCATAGCAACCCTTGTTTGCCTAAGTAACCGTGACCTCACAATCGCAATACCATGCAGGTCTGCGTACTGCACATCTTCCAATCATGCTCCAGTGATGGAATTAAGGACAGCACATTGTCCTTGTAGCGGGTATCCAGCAGGGTGGCCACCCAGTAATCAGTACTGGTTAGAATGTGGGCAACTCGTGGTCATTGCACAGGCACTGCTGTATCTAGTCGCTGATGTGTGCCAGGCTGCCCAGAGGCAACGACAAGCTCTGTGGGAGGTGTATCATCTGTGTCCTCTGTATACCCCCAGCCACGCTCCATTGATGCCCATAACCTGCTTTGGGTGCCACCCTGCTGAGAGAACATGGTTCCTCCTCATCCTGTAGAACTGTGCCCTGGCTGAACAGTTGTGTACCTGTCCGCTGTTGGTGCAGGAACCCACCCTCCGAGCCCCTTGTGAATGACTGACCTGATAACCGTGGAAATGATCCCTCTTCCTCCTCCTCTTCCTCCTGTGCCACATCCTCTTCCATCATCGCCTGAAGTGTTTTTTTAAGTATACATAGAAGTGGGATAGTAACGCTGAGAACTGCGTCATCGGCACTGGCCATGTTGGTGGAGTACTCGAAATAGCGCAACACGGCACACACGTCCCGCATGGAGGTCCCCTCTTTGGTGGTGAAGTCGTGCTGTTCCACAGAGCAACTCATCAGTGCATGCTGCAGCTAAAACTCCACTATCTTGTGCTCGCATAGTCTCTCCAACATGTGCAAGGTGGAGTTCAACCTTGTGGGTACGTCGAGGCGGTGACCGGGAAGGCCGAAGTTACGCTGCAGCGCAGACAGGCGAGCAGCGGCAGGGTGAGAATGTCGAAAGCGCGCACAGACAGCCCGCACTTTCTGCAGCAGCTCTGACATATCGGGGGAATTTTTCAGGAACCTCTGCACCACCAAATTCAGCACATGCGTTAGGCAAGGGATGTGTGTCAAACCGGCTAGCCCCAGAACTGCTACGATATTTCACCCATTATCGCACACCACCAGACCAGGCTTGAGGCTCAGCGGCACCAGCCATTCTTTGGTCTGTTGTTCCATGCCCGTCCACAGCTCGTGCGCGGTGTGGGTTTTTCCCCCAAACAGGTAAGTTTCAAAACCGCCTGCTGTCGTTTCACCCTGGCTGTGCTGAAGTTGGTGGTGAAGGTGTTACACTGACCAGATGAGGAGGAAGCAGAGTAGGAGGAGGAGTCAACAGGAGGCATTGAGAAATGTTCTGCAATCCTCGGTTGTGGTAGGACATGCGCCAAACTGCTATCTGCCTCAGGCCCAGCCGCCACTGCATTTACCCAGTGTGCAGTTAGGAAGATATAATGTCCCTGCCCGTGCTTACTGGTCCACGTATCAGTGGTTATGTGGACCTTGCCACAGATGGCGTTGCACAGTGCACACCTGATCTTGTCCGCCCCTTGGTTGTGCAGGGCAGGGATGGCTCGCCTGGAAAGTAGTAGTGGCGGCTGGGAAGCACGTACTGTGGGACAGCCACCGCCATAATTTTTTTTTAAAGTCTCTGTCTCCACCAGATGGAATGACAGCATTTCAAAGGTCAGGAATTTTGAAATGCTGGCATTCAGGGCCAGGGATCGTGGGTGGGTATGGGCATACTTCCTATTTCTCTCCAGTGTTTGGGGGAAGGACAGCTGAACGCTTCCATGGGACTAGGTGGACATGCTGGGTGATGGTGGTGGAGGTGGTGGTGTTGCTGCCACATCCTCTGCACTGTCACTCCAGAGGGGGAGGAAGAGGCCGAGACTGCAGCAGAAGAGGGAGGTGCCTGAGATCTTTTGTGGTTTTTCAGGTGTGTACTCCACTGCAGCTCGTGCTTTGCATTTAGATGCCTGGTCATGCAGGTGGTGCTCAGGTTTAGAACAATTATGCCTCACTTCAGGCTCTGATTGCACAGCGTACAAACCACTCGCTTCTTGTCGTCAGCACATTGTCTGAAGAACTGCCACGCCAGGGAACTCCTTGGAGCTGGCTTTGGTGTGCTCAGTCCCTGGGTGCGATGGGCAGTAGTATAGGCATACTGGCTAGGGGACGGCCACTCTACTTTTGCACCCTGCTCCCTCTTTTGCTGTGCGGCTGGCGCTGTGTGACCATCACCACTTCCTCCGAACTGCACACGTCATTCGCATGACCTTGATTCCATGTGGGGTCTAGGACCTTATCATCCTCCATATCATCTTCCACCCACTCTTCACCCCTGCCCTCCTTGCTGGTCTGCACACGGCAGAAAGCCGCAGCAGTTGGCACTTGTGTTTCGTCATCATTATCAGAGACGTGCTGCGGTGGTCCTCCCATGTCCACATCCTGAAACATAAGTGGCTGGGCAACAGTGCACTCAATTATTTCACTTCTGGGGCAGGGCTAGGTGGATGGCCCACGGAAACCCCGCCAGCAGAGTCATCAAAAAGCATAAGAGACTGCTGCATGACTGCTCGGCTGATTTGCAAGGGGGTGAGGTGAAAGACAAATGCTCATGGGCTGCAGGTGCCACCTTTGCGGTTTCAGCAGGGGACCGGGTGGGAGACAATGTGAAGGAGCTAGAGGCACTGTCAGCCATCCAATCTACTACCGCCTCTACTTGTTTTGGCCTCACCATTCGTACACCGGTATTCAGGCCTACAAAATGACGCTGAACCTCCTGTCGTCTTAGTGCACCTGAGGAAGGTATTTCATTTGGGCGTGTAGCTGGCACAAATCGACCATGTCCTCTCCCTGCAACAGGAGCTCCACCAGCACCAGCAGCACCACGACTAGGGCCACTTCCCTTATTTGATGCTCTCCTCATTCTTTGAGGTCACCCACCGAACTAACCAAATTAACTATATTAAATTTCCCTGTCATGTATAAAGTGCACGTGTATCTCACACCAAAAATGGGTATATGTCACCCACCGAACTAACAGACAGATTAACTACCGTATTTTTTGCCCCATAAGACGCACTCCCCCCCCCCCAAAAGTGGGGGAAAAGTTCCCCTGCGTCTTATGGGGCGAATGCTGCCAATTTACATCGCAGACTGCGATGTACTAGTGAGGAGGGAGGAGGGACTGTAGTAGGCGGGGAGAGCGACGGGGCCGTGCAGGCACTGTACTCTGTCCCCGCCGCTCAGTATGTACTGTATTATACGTAGTGTTAATCATCATATCTAAACTGAATAATGATGCGCTCCCCCTGTGCTTACCAGTACACGTCACGCTCCTGTAGTAAGCACTAACAGCTAGCAGGCAGGCCAGGCGGCCGTAACTCACTGAGGTCACGTGCCTGCTCCGCCTGCTTCATTCATAAAGCGTGACATGTGTACCGGTAAGCACAGGGGGAGCAGGGGGAGCGCATCATTATTCAGTTTAAATATGATGATTAACACTACGTATAATACAGTACATACAGTCGTGACCAAAAGTTTTGAGAATGACACAAATATTAGTTTTCACAAAGTTTGCTGCTAAACTGCTTTTAGATCTTTGTTTCAGTTGTTTCTGTGATGTAGTGAAATATAATTACATGCACTTCATATGTTTCAAAGGCTTTTATCGACAATTACATTACATTTATGCAAAGAGTCAGTATTTGCAGTGTTGGTCCTTCTTTTTCAGGACCTCTGCAATTCGACTGGGCATGCTCTCAATCAACTTCTGGGCCAATTCCTGACTGATAGCAACCCATTCTTTCATAATCACTTCTTGGAGTTTGTCAGAATTAGTGGGTTTTTGTTTGTCCACCCGCCTCTTGAGGATTGACTACAAGTTCTCAATGGGATTAAGATCTGGGGAGTTTCCAGGCCATGGACCCAAAATGTCAACTTTTTGGTCCCCGAGCCACTTAGTTATCACTATTGCCTTATGGCACGGTGCTCCATCGTGCTGGAAAATGCATTGTTCTTCACCAAACTGTTGTTGGATTGTTGGAAGAAGTTGCTGTTGGAGGGTGTTTTTGTACCATTCTTTATTCATGGCTGTGTTTTTGGGCAAAATTGTGAGTGAGCCCACTCCCTTGGATGAGAAGCAACCCCACACATGAATGGTCTCAGGATGCTTTACTGTTGGCATGACACAGGACTGATGGTAGCGCTCACATTTTCTTCTCCGGACAAGCCTTTTTCCAGATGCCCCAAATAATTGGAAAGAGGCTTCATCAGAGAATATGACTTTGCCCCAGTCCTCAGCAGTCCATTCACCAAACTTTCTGCAGAAGATCAATCTGTCCCTGATGTTTTTTTTGGAGAGCAGTGGCTTCTTTGCTGCCCTTCTTGACACCAGACCATCTTCCAAAAGTCTTCGCCTAACTGTGCGTGCAGATGCGCTCACACCTGCCTGCTGCCATTCCTGAGCAAGCTCTGCACTGGTGGCACTCCGATCCCGCACTCCGATCCCGCAGGAGACGATCCTGGCGCTTGCTGGACTTTCTTGGACGCCCTGAAGCCTTCTTGACAAGAATTGAACCTCTTTCCTTGAAGTTCTTGATGATCCTATAAATTGTTGATTGAGGTGCAATCTTAGTAGCCACAATATCCTTGCCTGTGAAGCCATTTTTATGCAACGCAATGATGGCTGCACGCGTTTCTTTGCAGGTCACCATGGTTAACAATGGAAGAACAATGATTTCAAGCATCACCCTCCTTTTAACATGTCAAGTCTGCCATTTTAACCCAATCAGCAAGACATAATGATCTCCAGCCTTGTGCTCATCAAATTTCTCAGCTGAGTTAACAAGACGATTACTGAAATGATCTCAGCAGGTCCTTTAATGACAGCAATGAAATGCAGTGGAAAGTTTTTTTTGGGATTAAGTTAATTTTCATGGCAAAGAAGAACTATGCAATTCATCTGATCACTCTTCATAACATTCTGTAGTATATGCAAATTGCTATTATAAAAACTTAAGCAGCAACTTTTCCCATTTCCAATATTTATGTAATTCTGGGGGGACTGTTATGGGGGATCTGTGGATGGGACTGTTATGGGGGGATCTGTGGATGACACATATAGCAGTGTCATCCACAGATCCACCACCCTATAACAGTGCCATCCACAGATCCCCCCCATCATAATGCCATCCACAGATCCCCCCCGCCATCATAATGCCATCCACAGATCCCCCCACCATCATAATGCCATCCACAGACCCCCCCCATCATAATGCCATCCACAGCTCCCCCATAACAGTGCCATCCACAGATCCCCCACATAACAGTGCCATCCACAAATCCCCCACCCCATAACATTGCATCATCCACAGATCCCCCATAATAGTGTCATGCACAGACCGCCATTAGTTCAAACCCACCAAAAGCACACCTTTTGGTTAAACATTTTTTTTCTTCTTATTTTCCTCCTCAAAAACCTAGGTGCGTCTTATGGGCCGGTGCGTCTTATAGGGCGAAAAATATGGTATATTAATTTGCCTGTCACGTATGCAGTGCAGGTGTACCTCACACCAAAAATGGGAATATGTCACCCACCAAATTTACAGACGGATTAACTATATTAAATTCCTTGTCACGTATACAGTGCAGGTGTTCCTCACACCAAAAATGGGAATATGTCATCCACCGAACTAACAGACAGATTAACTATATTAATTTCCCTGTCACATATGCAGTGCAGGTGTATCTCACACCAAAAATGGGTATATGGCACCCACTGAACTATCAGACGGATTAACTATATTCATTTCCCTGTCACATATAAAGTGCACGTGTACCTCACACCAAAAATGGGTATATGTCACCCTTCGAACTAACAGACGGATTAACTATTATATTTTTGTGTCAGGGGTACGAAAATGGTGTATTACACGCACAAAAAATGACTATAGGTCACCCACAGAATTAACAGCCAGATTAATTACAGTCCTGATCAAAAGTTTAAGACCACTTGAAAAATGGCCAAAAATCATATTTTACATTGTTGGATCTTAACAAGGTTCCAAGTAGAGCTTCAACATGCAACAAGAAGAAACGAGAGTGAGTCTAAACATTTTTTGAGCATTCAATTAATTGAAAATAACGATTAAACTGAAACAGGCTGTTTTTCAGCTGATCCAAATTTTAGGACCACATGCCTTTAACCCCTTAGGGACTTAACCCCTTAAGGACCGGGCTCATTTTCACCTTAAGGACCAGGCCATTTTTTGGAAATCTGACCAGTGTCACTTTAAGTGCTAATAACTTTAAAACGCTTTGACTTATCCAGGCCATTCTGAGATTGTTTTTTCGTCACATATTGTACTTCATGACACTGGTAAAATGAAGTCAAAAAAATTATTTTTTTTGCACAAAAAAAATACTTAATTTACCAAAAATTTTGAAAAATTTGCAAATTTCAAAGTTTCAGTTTCTCTACTTCTGTAATACATAGTAATACCCCAAAAAATTGTGATGACTTTACATTCCCCATATGTCTACTTCATGTGTGAATTGTTTTGGGAATGATATTTTATTTTTTGGGGATGTTATAAGGCTTAGAAGTTTAGAAGCAAATCTTGAAATTTTTCAGAAATTTACAAAAACTAAATTTTTAGGGACCAGTTCAGGTCTGAAGTCGATTTGCGAGGCTTACATAATAGAAACCACCCAAAAATGACCCCATCTAAGAAACTACACCCCTCAAGGTATTCAAAACTGATTTTGCATACATTATTAACCCTTTAGGTGTTGCACAAGAGTTATTGGCAAATGGGGAGGAAATTTGAGAATTTAATTTTTTTGTCTAATTTTTCATTTTAACCCATTTTTTCCACTAACAAAGCAAGGGTTAACAGCCAAACAAGATTGTATCTTTATTGCCCTGACTCTGCCGTTTACAGAAACACCCAATATGTGGCTGTAAACTACTGTACGGCCACACAGCGGGGCGTAGAGTGAAAGGTGCGCCGTATGGTTTTTGGAAGGCTGATTTTTATGGACTGGTTTTTTGACATCATGTCCCATTTGAAGCCCCCTGATGCACCCCTAGAGGAGAAACTCCCTAAAAGTGACCCCATCTAAGAAACTACACCCCTCAAGGTATTCAAAACTGATTTTACATACGTCGTTAACCCTTTAGGTGTTGCACAAGAGTTATTGGCAAATGGGGATGAAATTTGAGAATTTCATTTTTTTGCCTAATTTTCAATTTTAACCCATTTTTTCCACTAACAAAGCAAGGGTTAACAGCCAAACAAGACTGTATCTTTATTGCCCTGACTCTGCTGTTTACAGAAACACCCCATATGTGGCCGTAAACTACTGTACGGGCACACAGTAGGGCGTAGAGTGAAAGGTGCGCCGTTTGGTTTTTGGAAGGCTGATTTTGCTGGACTGTTTTTTTGACACCATGTCCCATTTGAAGCCCCCCTGATGCACCCCTAGAGTAGAAACTCCATAAAAGTGACCCCATCTAAGAAACTACACCCTTCAAGGTATTCAAAACTGATTTTACAAACGTTGTTAACCCTTTAGGTGTTGCACAAGATTTAATGGAAAATAGAGACACAATTTCAAAATTTCAAATTTTTGGCAGATTTTCCATTTTAATATTTTTTTTCCAGTTACAAAGCAAGGGTTAACAGCCAAACAAAACTCATTATTTATGGCCCTGATTCTGTAGTTTACAGAAACACCCCATATGTGGTCGTAAACAGCTGTACAGGCACACGGCAGGGCGCAGAAGGAAAGGAATGCCATACGGTTTTTGGAAGGCAGATTTTGCTGGACTGGTTTTTTTGACACCATGTCCCATTTGAAGCCCCCCTGATGCACCCCTAGAGTGGAAACTCCAAAAAAGTGACTCCATTTTAGAAACTACGGGATAGGGTGGCAGTTTTGTTGGTACTAGTTTAGGGTACATATGATTTTTGGTTGCTCTATATTACACTTTTTGTGCAGCAAGGTAACAAGAAATAGCTTTTTTGGCAAGTTTTTTTTTTTTGTTATTTACAACATTCATCTGACAGGTTAGATCATGGGGTAATTTTATAGAGCAGGTTGTCACGGACGCGACGATACCTAATATGTATACATTTTTTTTTATTTATGTAAGTTTTATACAATAACTTCATTTTTAAAACCAAAAAAATGTTTTAGTGTCTCCATAGTCTAAGAGCCATAGTTTTTTCAGTTTTTGGGCGATTATCTTGAGTAGGGTCTCATTTTTTGCGGGATGAGATGACGGTTTGATTGGCACTATTTTGGGGTGCATATGACTTTTTGATCGCTTGCTATTACACTTTTTGTGACGTAAAATGGCAAAAAATGGCTTTTTTTACACTGTTTTTATTTTTATTTTTTTTACGGTGGTCATCTGAGGGGTTAGGTCATGTGATATTTTTATAGAGCCGGTCGATACGGACGCGGCGATACCTAATATGTATACTTTTTTTTTATTTATGTAAGTTTTACACAATGATTTCATTTTTGAAACAAAAAAAATCATGTTTTAGTGTTTCCATAGTCTAAGAGCCATAGTTTTTTCAGCTTTTGGGCGATTATCTTGAGTAGGGTCTCATTTTTTGCGGGATGAGATGACGGTTTGATTGGTACTATTTTGGTGTACATGCGACTTTTTTGATCACTTTTATTACCTTTTTTGGGAAGTAAGGTGGGCAAAATTTCAATTTTCTCATAGTTCTCATAGTTTTTATTTTTTTATTTTTATGGCGTTCACCGTGCGGGGAAAGTAACATGACCATTTTATAGATCAGGTCGTTACGGACGCGGCGATACCTAATATGTGTAGTTTATTTTATTTTTTTAATTTTTATTCAGTGATAAATGTTTTTTTTTTTATCTTAACTTTTTTCACTTTTTTTTACATTTTTTTGACCCAGACCCGCTTGGTTCTTGAAGATCCAGTGGGTCTGATGTCTGTATAATACAGTACAGTACAATATATATTGTTCTGTACTGTATTTTACTTACACTGAACAGATCTATGCTTTCAGCATAGATCTGTTCAGCACCATGGACAGCAGGACGCCTGAGCAGGCGTCCTGTTGCCATGGGAACCCTCCCCGTCTGCTCAGAACTTCGCAGACGGGGAAGGGTAAGCACGGGGCTGAGGGGGGCTCTCTGGGGGCTCTCTCCCTCTCCATCGGGGGGCTGCAAAGGCACAGCAGCCCCCCGATGGAGAGGGAGTGAGCTCCCTGACCGATGACAGTTAACTTTTTCCATACAGCGGTCCGTACGGACCGCGGTATGGAAAGGGTTAAACGGCTGACATCTGCACAGATGTCAGCCGTTTATACCAGGGTGCCAGCAATGTGCTGGCACCCTGGTATAACCACTAGAAGCCAACGATCATTCATGGGAGGCGGGCGGGGGATCGCGATCCCGCCTGCCGCACCGCCCGCCTCCCGCAACGCCCCCACCGCATGCGACACCCCCCCCCGCACCACCCGCCGGCATCAAATCATGCAGGGGTGCAGGGGGGGGTAGAAAATATAGATTATAGCCACTCTAAAGTTTCTGATCCCCGCGGTCAGGGACCGCGGGCATCAGAAACTGCAAAAAGCGCAGCAAACCGCAGGTCTGAATTGACCTGCGGTTTGCTGCGATCGCCGACACGGGGGGGTCACATCACCCCCCCTGGCATTGTCACAGGATGCCGGCTGAAGGATTTCAGCCGAAATCCCGTTCCGTTTAACCCCTCGGGCGCCGGAATCCCGATTTAAAAGTTAGGACGTACCGGTACGTCCTTGGTCCTTAAGGACTCGGGAAATAGGGCGTACCGGTACGTCCTATGTCCTTAAGGGGTTAAGGACTCAGTACGTACCGGTACGTCCTAAGTTTAAAAGTAGATTGCGACGCGACGGGGATTAATTGTGACAGGATGCCCGCTGAAATCATTCAGCGGGCATCCTGTCACAACGTCGGGGGTGGTCATGTGACCCCTCCGTATCGGCGATCGCCGCAAACCGCAGGTCAATTCAGAACTGCGGTTTGTGGCTTTTACCTGGTGCGGCGGCGGTGGTCGGCGGTGCCATCGGGTCCCCATGCGGCTGTGGGGGGACCCGATGGCATGGAAGGCAGCGAGATGTCTAAGGAAGGCCCCCTGGATCTCACAGGCCGGAACCTGTATGAGTAATATACACAGTATTACTCATACAGCCAATGCATTCCAATACAGAAGTATTGGAATGCATTGTAAAGGATTAGACCCCCAAAAGTTCAAGTCCCAAAGTGGGACAAAAAATAAAGTTGAAAAAATAAAGTGTTTCCCCCCAAAAAATTTAAAGTTTCAAGTAAAAATAAACAAAAATGTCATTTTCCCCAAATAAAGTAAAAAAAATTGGTAAAAAATAAACCATATTTTTGTCACCTTACATCACAAAAAGTACAACAGCAAGCGATAAGAAAGGTGTGTGCCCACCAAAATAGTACCAATCTAACCGTCACCTCATCCCGCAAAAAATGAGCCTCTACCTGAGACAATCGCCCCAAAAAATAAAAAAACTATAGCTCAGAATTTTTTTTGTTTTAAAAAAGCTGTTATTGTGTAAAACTTACATAAATAAAAAAAAGTATACATATTTGGTATCGCCGCATTCTTATCGACCGGCTCTATAAAAATATCACATGACCTAATCCCCTCAGATGAACACCGTAAAAAATAAAAAATAAAAACTGTGCTAAATAAACAATTTTTTGGCACCTTACATCACAAAAAGTGTAATAGCAAGCGATCAAAAAGTCATATGCACCCCAAAATAGTGCCATTCAAACCGTCATTTCATCCCGCAAAAAATGAGCCCCTACCTAAGATAATCGCCCAAAAACTGAAAAAAACTATGACTCTCAGAATATGGAGACACTAAAACATGATTTTTTTTGGTTTCAAAAATGATATTATTGTGTAAAACTTACATAAATAAAAAAAAGTATACATATTAGGTATCGCCGCGTCCGTATCTACCGGCTCTATAAAAATATCACATGACCTAACCCCTCAGATGAACACCGTAAAAAATTTAAAATAAAAACTGTGCTAAATAAACCATTTTTTGTCACCTTACATCATAAAAAGTGTAATAGCAAGCGATCAGAAAGTCACACGCACCACAAAATAGTGCCAATAAAACCGTCATCTCATCCTGCAAAAATCATACCCTACCCAAGGTAATCGCCCAAAAACTGAAAATATTATGGCTCTCAGACTATGGAAACACTAAAACATTATTTTTTTTGCTTCAAAAATGAAATCATTGTGTAAAACTTACATAAATAAAAAAAAAGTATACATATTAGGTATCGCCACGTCCGTATCGACCGGCTCTATAAAAATATCACATGACCTAACCCCTCAGATGAACACCGTAACAAATTTAAAATAAAAACTGTGCTAAATAAACCATTTTTTTTCACCTTTTTTCACCTTACATCACAAAAAGTGTAATAGCAAGCGATCAAAAAGTCACACGCACCCCAAAATAGTGCCAATAAAACCGTCATCTCATCCCGCAAAAATCATACTCTACCCAAGGTAATCGCCCAAAAACTGAAAAAATCATTGTGTAAAACTTACATAAATAAAAAAAAAGTATACATATTAGGTATCGCCGCATCCGTGACAACTTGGTCTATAAAAATATCACATGATCTAACCTGTCAGATGAATGTTGTAAATAACAAAAAATAAAAACGGTGCCAAAACAGCTATTTCTTGTTATCTTATTACACAAAAAGTGTAATATAGAGCAACCAAAAATCATATGTACCCTAAAATAGTACCAACAATACTGCCACCCTATCCCGTAGTTTCTAAAATGGGGCCTCTTTTTTGGAGTTTCTACTCTAGAAGTGCATCATGGGGGCTTCAAATGGGACATGGTGTCAAAAAAAACAGTCCAGCAAAATCTGCCTTACAAAAACCGTATGGCATTCCTTTCCTTCTGCGCCCTGCTGTGTGCCCGTACAGCTGTTTACGACCACATATGGGGTGTTTCTGTAAACTACAGAATCAGGGCCATAAATATTGAGTTTTGTTTGGCTGTTAACCCTTGCTTTGTTACTGGGAAAAATGGATTAAAATGGAAAATTTGCCAAAAAATTGAAATTCTGAAATTTCATCTCCATTTGCCAATAACTCTTGTGGAACACCTGAAGGGTTAACGACGTTTGTAAAATCTGTTTTGAATACCTTGAGGGGTGTAGTTTCTTAGATGGGGTCACTTTTATGGAGTTTCTACTCTAGGGTTGCATCAGGGGGGCTTTAAATGGGACATGGTGTAAAAAAAAACAGTCCAGCAAAATCTGCCTTCCAAAAACCGTATGGCATTCCTTTCCTTCTGCGCCCTGCCGTGTGCCGGTACAGCTGTTTTACGACCACATATGGGGTGTTTCTGTAAACTACAGAATCAGGGCCATAAAAATTGAGTTTGGTTTGGCTCTTAACCCTTG
The DNA here is from genome assembly GCF_905171765.1 of Bufo bufo. NCBI lineage: Eukaryota > Metazoa > Chordata > Amphibia > Anura > Bufonidae > Bufo > Bufo bufo. Next base: position 167,835,792 of record NC_053392.1, on the reverse strand, counting down.
ATTTGTAACTGTGAAAAAATGATTAAAATGGAAAATCTGCCAAAAAAGTTAAATTTTTTAATTGTATCTCTATTTTCCATTAATTCTTGTGGAACACCTAAAGGGTTAACGACGTTTGTAAAATCAGTTTTGAATACCTTGAGGGGTGTAGTTTATAGAATGGGGTCATTTTTGGGTGGTTTCTATTATGTAAGCCTCGCAAAGTGACTTCAGACCTGAACTGGTCCCTAAAGATTGGGTTTTTGAAAATTTCTGAAAGATTTACTTCTAAACTTCTAAGCCTTCTAACATCCCCAAAAAATAAAATATCATTCCCAAAATGATCCAAACATGAAGTAGACATATGGGGAATGTAAAGTAATAACTATTTTTGGAGGTATTACTATGTATTATAGAAGTAGAGAAATTGAAACTTGGAAATTTGCAATTTTTTACAAATTTTTGATAAATTTGGTATTTTTTAATAAATAAAAATTATTTTTTTTGACTTCATTTTACCAGTGTCATGAAGTACAATATGTGCCAAAAAAAACAATCTCAGAATGGCCTGGATAAGTCAAAGCGTTTTAAAGTTATCAGCACTTAAAGTGACACTGGTCAGATTTGCAAAAAATGGCCAAGTCCTTAAGATGAAATAGGGCCGAGTCCTTAAGGGATTAAAAGGCCAAATCTGTGCAAAGATGTGGATTCATTGTCATTTTCTGTCAGGTAGTCACACGTTGTGATGGCAAAGGCAAAAAAACTCTCCCTTTTTGAACGTGGTCGGGTTGTTGAACTGCATAAGCAGGGTCTCTCACAGCGCGCCATCGCTGCTGAGGTGGGACGCAGTAAGACAGTCATTTGGAATTTCTTAAATGATCCTGAGGGTTAGGCTCCATTCACACATCCGTGGTGTGTTGCGGACCCGCCAATTGCGGATCCGCAACACACCCGCACGGCACCCCTATAGAAATGCCTATTCTTGTCCTCAAGCTGTGGACAAGAATAGGACATGTTCTATCTTTTGCGGAGCTGCGGACCTGAAGATCGGGGCCGCACTCCGCAAATGCGGATGCTGACAGCACACTGTGTGCTGTCCGCATCCATTCCGTCCCCATAGAAAATGAATGGGTCCGCACCCGTTCCTCAAAATTGCGGAACGAATGCGGACCCATTTGCAGATGTGTGAATGGAGCCTTATGGAACAAAAAAGTCAAGTGGAAGACCCAAAAAAATTTCATCAGCACTGGGCCGGACACTGGACGATCCTCGACCCAAATTAAGGCCCTTACTGGTACTGACTGCAGCCCCATAACCATCAGACGGCATCTGAGACTGAAGGGCTTTAAAAACTAAAAACGTCTTCAAAGACCTCTTCTCCTTGAACGCCACAGAACTGCTCGTTTGGACTTTGCAAGAGAGCACCAAACATGGGACATTCAAAGGTGAAAGAAAGTTTTATTCTCTGATGAGAAAAAATTTAACCTTGATGGTCCTGATGGTTTCCAACGTTACTGGCATGACAAGCAGATCCCACCTGAGATGTTTTCTATGCAGCACAGTGGAGGGGGCGCCATAATGGTCTGGGGTGCTTTTTCCTTCAGTGGAACAATGGAGCTTCAGGAAGTGCAGGGGCGTCAAACGGCCGCTGGCTATGTCCAGATGTTGCAGAGAGCATTCCTCATGACTGAGGGCCCTCGTCTGTGTGGTAACGACTGGGTTTTTCAACAGGACAACGCTACAGTACACAATGCCCGCAGGACAAGGGACTTCTTCCAGGAGAATAACATCACTCTTTTGGCCCATCCTGCGTGTTCCCCTGATCTAAATCCAATTGAGAACCTTTGGGCATGGATGGCAAGGGAAGTTTACAAAAATGGACAACAGTTCCAGACAGTAGATGGCATTCGTGCGGCTGTCTTCACCACTTGGAGAAATGTTCCCACTCACCTCATGGAAACGCTTGCATCAAGCATGCCGAAACGAATTTTGGAAGTGATAAACAATAACGGCGGAGCTACTCATTACTGAGTTCATGTTTGGAAGTTGGATTTCTGTTTTGGGTGGGTTTAGTTTTTTTTTGGAGGTGTGGTCCTAAACTTTTGATCAGCTGAAAAACAGCCTGTTTCAGTTTATTTGTTGTTTTCATTAAATTCAATGCTCAAAAAATGTTTTGTCTCACTCCCATTTCTTCCTGTTGCATGTTGAAGCTCTACTTGGAACCTTGTGAAGATCCAGCCATGCTAAATATGATTTTTGGCCATTTTTCAAGTGGTCTTAAACTTTTAATCCGGACTGTAGTACAAACCGGATTCCAAAAAAGTTGGGACCCTAAACAAATTGTGAATAAAAACTGAATGCAATAATGTGGAGATGGCAAATGTCAATATTTTATTTGTAATAGAACGTAGATGACAGATCAAACGTTTAATCCGAGTAAATGTATCATTTTAAAGGAAAAATACGTTGATTCCAATTTTCACGGTGTCAACAAATCCCAAAAAAGTTGGGACAAGTAGCAATAAGAGGCTGCAAAAAGTAAATTTGAGCATAACGAAGAGCTGGAAGACCAATTAACACTAATTAGGTCAATTGGCAACATGATTGGGTATAAAAAGAGCTTCTCAGAGTGGCAGTGTCTCTCAGAAGCCAAGATGGGTAGAGGATAACCAATTCCCACAATGTTGCGCAGAAAGATAGTGGAGCAATATCAAAAAGGTGTTAGGCTACTTTCACACTTGCGTTAGGAGCGGATCCGTCTGGTGTCTGCACAGACGGATCCGCTCCTATAATGCAAACGCTTGCATCCGTTCAGAACGGATCCGTTTGCATAACTGTTTATTTCAGATCTGATTTTTCACTTCGGAAAACTCAGATCCGACAGTATATTCTAAACACAGAAGCGTTCCCATGGTGATGGGGACGCTTCAAGTTAGAATATACTAAGAACTGTGTACATGACAGACAGACCCCCCCCCCTCCTGTATTTAACTTATTGGTGGCCAGTGCGGGCCCCCCCTCCCTCCCCAGTATTAATTGCAACCAGTGCGGCCCCGCTCCCTCTATATTCATCGGTGGCCAGTGCGGATTCCGAGTATTAAATATGACCAGTGCGGCCTCCCCCTCCCTCCCTCCCCAGTATTAAATATGACCAGTGCGGCCTCCCCCTCCCTCTATATTCATTGGTGGCCCGGCCAGTGCGGATTCCAAGTATTGTGACCAGTGCAGCCTCCCCTCTTCCCCCCCCTAATTAAAATCACCCCCCCCCCCCCATCATTGGTGGCAGCGGAGAGTACCGATCGGAGTCCCAGTTTAAATCGCTGGGGCTCCGATCGGTTACCATGGCAGCCAAGACGCTATTGCAGTCTTGGCTGCCATGGTTACTTAGCAACAAATAGAAGCGTTATACTTACCTGAAGAGCTGCGATGTCTGTGTCCGGCCGGGAGCTCCTCCTACTGGTAAGTGAAAGGTCTGTGCGGCGCATTGCGACCTTTCACTTACCAGTAGGAGGAGCTCCCGGCCGGACACAGACATCCCAGCTCTTCAGGTAAGTATAATGCTTCTATTTGTTGCTAAGTAACCATGGCAGCCAAGACTGCAATAGCGTCTTGGCTGCCATGGTAACCGATCGGAGCCCCAGCGATTTAAACTGGGACTCCGATCGGTACTCTCCGCTGCCACCAATGATGGGGGGGGGGGGTGATTTTAATTAGGGGAGGGGGGGAGAGGGGAGGCCGCACTGGTCACAATACTTGGAATCCGCACTGGCCGGGCCACCAATGAATATAGAGGGAGGGGGAGGCCGCACTGTCATATTTAATACTGGGGAGGGAGGGAGGGGGAGGCTGCACTAGTCATATTTAATACTGGGGAGGGAGGGAGGGGGAGGCCGCACTGGTCATATTTAATACTGGGAATCCGCACTGGCCACCGATGAATATAGAGGGAGGGGGGCCGCACTGGTTACAATTAATACTGGGGAGGTAGGGGGGGCCGCACTGGCCACCAATAAGTTAAATACAGGAGGGGGGGTCTCCCCCCTGCTGCCTGGCAGCATCTGCCAGGCAGCAGGGGGCAGTCATGTACACAGTTCTCAGTATATTCTAACTTGAAGCGTCCCCATCACCATGGGAACGCTTCTGTGTTTAGAATATACTGTCGGATCTGAGTTTCACGATGTAACTCAAATCCGATGGTATATTCTAACATAGAGGCGTTCCCATGGTGATGGGGACGCTTCAAGTTAAAATATACCATCGGATTGGAGAAAACTCAGATCTGATGGTATATTAATAGGGACTCCTGACTTTACATTGAAAGTCAATGGGGGACGGATCCGTTTGAAATTGCACCATATTGTGTCAACGTCAAACGGATCCGTCCCCATTGACTTGCATTGTAAGTCTGGACGGATCCGTTTGGCTCCGCACGGCCAGGCGGACACGAAAACGCTGCAAGCTGCGTTCGGGTGTCCGCCTGCTGAGCGGAGCGGAGGCCAAACGGTGCCAAACTGATGCATTCTGAGCGGATCCGCATCCACTCAGAGTGCATTGGGGCAGTACGGATCCGTTCGGGGCCGCTTGTGAGAGCCTTCAAACGGAACTCACAAGCGGAGCCCCGAACGCTAGTGTGAAAGTAGCCTTACCCAGCGAAAAATTGCAAAGACTTTGCATCTATCATCATCAACTGTGCATAACATCATCCGAAGATTCTGAGAATCTGGAACAATCTCTGTGCGTAAGGGTCAAGGCCGTAAAACCATACTGGATGCCCGTGATCTCCAGGCCCATTAGACACTGCACCACAAACAGGAATGCTACTGTAAAGGAAATCACAGAATGGGCTCAGGAATACTTCCAGAAACCATTGTCAGTGAACACAATCCACCGTGCCATCCGCCGTTGCCAGCTGAAACTCTACAGTGCAAAGAAGAAGCCATTTCTAAGCAAGATCCACAAGCTCAGGCGTTTTCACTGGGCCAGGGATCATTTAAAATGGAGTGTGGCAAAATGGAAGACTGTTCTGTGGTCAGACGAGTCACGATTCAAAGTTCTTTTTGGAAATCTGGGACGCCATGTCATCCGGACCAAAGAGGACAAGGACAACCCAAGTTGTTATCAACGCTCAGTTCAGAAGCCTGCATCTCTGATGGTATGGGGTTGCATGAGTGCGTGTGGCATGGGCAGCTTGCATGTCTGGAAAGGCACCATCAATGCAGAAAAATATATTCAGGTTCTAGAACAACATATGCTCCCATCCAGACGTCATCTCTTTCAGGGAAGACCCTGCATTTTTCAACAAGATAATGCCAGACCACATTCTGCATCAATTACAACATCATGGCTGCGTAGGAGAAGGATCCGGGTACTGAAATGGCCAGTCTGCAGTCCAGATCTTTCACCTATAGAGAACATTTGGCGCATCATAAAGAGGAAGGTGCAACAAAGAAGGCCCAAGACGATTGAACAGTTAGAGGCCTGTATTAGACAAGAATGGGAGAGCATTCCTATTTCTAAACTTGAGAAACTGGTCTCCTCAGTCCCCAGACGTCTGTTGAGTGTTGTAAGAAGGGGAGATGCCACACAGTGGTGAAAATGGCCTTGTCCCAACTTTTTGGGGATTTGTTGACACCATGAAATTCTGATTCAACATATTTTTCCCTTAAAATGGTACATTTTCTCAGTTTAAACTTTTGTTCCATGATTTATGTTCTATTCTGAATAAAATATTAGAAGTTGGCACCTCCACATCATTGCATTCAGTTTTTATTCACGATTTGTATAGTGTCCCAACTTTTTTGGAATCCGGTTTGTATATTTCTGTGTCAGGAGTACAAAGACGGTGCATTTCACCCACAAAAAATCATTATAGGTCACCCACAAAACAAATAGCCAGATTCCAAACACTCTCCCTCACTTCAGCTGCCTGCTTCCTGTCCCTGCACTTCTCAGAGCTGATGGACAGTGCTACACGTGATCCAGATTGTATAGTGGCTGGGTCACATGATTACTAGGCATGGCTGTGATGGCTTCTAAGTGCCCACAGCTTAAACGCTTGTTGATTGGCTGCACTGCAGCCTTTCAAAAGCTTTATTAACCTCCTCAGGACCGCCGTACGCAGGATTGCGCCTTTGCGGCGGCCCTGCTCTTCTGGGTGGACGCGCCGGCGCGTCCTCTCGCGAGACGCGAGATTTCCTGTGAACGCGCGCACACAGGCGCGCGCGCTCACAGGAACGGAAGGTAAGAGAGTTGACCTCCAGCCTGCCAGCGGCGATCGTTCGCTGGCAGGCTGGAGATGTGTTTTTTTTAACCCCTAACAGGTATATTAGACGCTGTTTTGATAACAGCGTCTAATATACCTGCTACCTGGTCCTCTGGTGGTCCCCTTTGTTTGGATCGACCACCAGAGGACACAGGTAGCTCAGTAAAGTAGCACCAAGCACCACTACACTACACTACACCCCCCCCCCGTCACTTATTAACCCCTTTTTAGCCCCTGATCACCCCTGATCACCCCATATAGACTCCCTGATCACCCCCCTGTCATTGATTACCCCCCTGTCATTGATCAACCCCCTGTAAAGCTCCATTCAGACGTCCGCATGATTTTTACGGATCCACTGATAGATGGATCGGATCCGCAAAACGCATCCGGACGTCTGAATGAAGCCTTACACGGGCGTGATCAATGACTGTGGTGATCACCCCATATAGACTCCCTGATCACCCCCCTGTCATTGATTACCCCCCTGTAAAGCTCCATTCAGACGTCCGCATGATTTTTACGGATCCACTGATAGATGGATCGGATCCGCAAAACGCATCCGGACGTCTGAATGAAGCCTTACAGGGGCATGATCAATGACTGTGGTGATCACCCCATATAGACTCCCTGATCACCCCCCTGTCATTGATTACCCCCCTGTAAAGCTCCATTCAGATGTCCGCATGATTTTTACGGATGCACTGATAGATGGATCGGATCCGCAAAACGCATCCGGACTTCTGAATGAAGCCTTACAGGGGCATGATCAATGACTGTGGTTTTTACCCCATATAGACTCCCTGATCACCCCCCTGTCATTGATTACCCCCCTGTAAATCTCCATTCAGATGTCCGCATGATTTTTACGGATGCACTGATAGATGGATCGGATCCGCAAAACGCATCCGGACGTCTGAATGAAGCCTTACAGGGGCATGATCAATGACTGTGGTTATCACCCCATATAGACTCCCTGATCACCCCCCTGTCATTGATCACCCCCCCTGTCATTGATTACCCCCCTGTAAAGCTCCATTCAGACGTCCGCATGATTTTTACGGATCCACTGATAGATGGATCGGATCCGCAAAACGCATCCGGACGTCTGAATGAAGCCTTACACGGGCGTGATCAATGACTGTGGTGATCACCCCATATAGACTCCCTGATCACCCCCCTGTCATTGATTACCCCCCTGTAAAGCTCCATTCAGATGTCCGCATGATTTTTACGGATGCACTGATAGATGGATCGGATCCGCAAAACGCATCCGGACGTCTGAATGAAGCCTTACAGGGGCATGATCAATGACTGTGGTTATCACCCCATATAGACTCCCTGATCACCCCCCTGTCATTGATCACCCCCCCTGTCATTGATTACCCCCCTGTAAAGCTCCATTCAGACGTCCGCATGATTTTTACGGATCCACTGATAGATGGATCGGATCCGCAAAACGCATCCGGACGTCTGAATGAAGCCTTACACGGGCGTGATCAATAAATGTGGTGATCACCCCATATAGACTCCCTGATCACCCCCCTGTCATTGATTACCCCCCTGTAAAGCTCCATTCAGGTGTCCGCATGATTTTTACGGATGCACTGATAGATGGATCGGATCCGCAAAACGCATCCGGACGTCTGAATGAAGCCTTACAGGGGCATGATCAATGACTGTGGTTATCACCCCATATAGACTCCCTGATCACCCCCCTGTAAAGCTCCATTCAGATGTCCGCATGATTTTTACGGATGCACTGATAGATGGATCGGATCCGCAAAACGCATCCGGACGTCTGAATGAAGCCTTACAGGGGCATGATCAATGACTGTGGTTATCACCCCATATAGACTCCCTGATCACCCCCCTGTCATTGATCACCCCCCTGTCATTGATCACCCCCCTGTCATTGATCACTCCCCCTGTCATTGATCACCCCCCGTGTCATTGATCATCCCTCTGTAAGGCTCCATTCAGACATTTTTTTGGCCCAAGTTAGCAGAATTATTATTTTTTTTTCTTACAAAGTCTCATATTCCACTAACTTGTGTCAAAAAATAAAATCTCACATGAACTCACCATACCCCTTACGGAATCCAAATGCGTAAAATTTTTTAGACATTTATATTCCAGACTTCTTCTCACGCTTTAGGGCCCCTAGAATGCCAGGGCAGTATAAATACCCCACATGTGACCCCATTTCGGAAAGAAGACACCCCCAGGTATTCCATGAGGGGCATATTGAGTCCATGAAAGATTGAAATTTTTGTCCCAAGTTAGCGGAACGGGAGACTTTGTGAGAAAAAAATTAAAAATATCAATTTCCGCTAACTTGTGCCAAAAAAAAAAAAAATTTCTATGAACTCGCCATGCCCCTCATTGAATACCTTGGGGTGTCTTCTTTCCAAAATGGGGTCACATGTGGGGTATTTATACTGCCCTGGCATTCTAGGGGCCCCAAAGCGTGAGAAGAAGTCTGGTATCCAAATGTCTAAAAATGCCCTCCTAAAAGGAATTTGGGCACCTTTGCGCATCTAGGCTGCAAAAAAGTGTCACACATCTGGTATCGCCGTACTCAGGAGAAGTTGGGGAATGTGTTTTGGGGTGTCATTTTACATATACCCATGCTGGGTGAGATAAATATCTTGGTCAAATGCCAACTTTGTATAAAAAAAATGGGAAAAGTTGTCTTTTGCCAAGATATTTCTCTCACCCAGCAAGGGTATATGTAAAATGACACCCCAAAACACATTCCCCACCTTCTCCTGAGTACGGAGATACCACATGTGTGACACTTTTTTGCAGCCTAGGTGGGCAAAGGGGCCCATATTCCAAAGAGCACCTTTAGGATTTCACAGGTCATTTACCTACTTACCACACATTAGGGCCCCTGGAAAATGCCAGGGCAGTATAACTACCCCACAAGTGACCCCATTTTGGAAAGAAGACACCCCAAGGTATTCCGTGAGGGGCATGGCGAGTTCCTAGAATTTTTTATTTTTTGTCACAAGTTAGTGGAAAATGCTGATTTTTTTTTTTTTTTTTTTCATACAAAGTCTCATATTCCACTAACTTGTGACAAAAAATAAAAACTTCCATGAACTCACTATGCCCATCAGCGAATACCTTGGGGTCTCTTCTTTCCAAAATGGGGTCACTTGTGGGGTAGTTATACTGCCCTGGCATTCTAGGGGCCCAAATGTGTGGTAAGGAGTTTGAAATCAAATTCTGTAAAAAATGACCTGTGAAATCCGAAAGGTGCTCTTTGGATTTTGGGCCCCTTTGCCCACCTAGGCTGCAAAAAAGTGTCACACATCTGGTATCTCCGTACTCAGGAGAAGTTGGGGAATGTGTTTTGGGGTGTTATTTTACATATACCCATGCTGGGTGAGAGAAATATCTTGGCAAAAGACAACTTTTCCCATTTTTTTATACAAAGTTGGCATTTGACCAAGATATTTATCTCACCCAGCATGGGTATATGTAAAAAGACACCCCAAAACACATTCCTCAACTTCTCCTGAATACAGAGATACCAGATGTGTGACACTTTTTTGCAGCCTAGGTGGGCAAAGGGGCCCATATTCCAAAGAGCACCTTTCGGATTTCACAGGTCATTTTTTACAGAATTTGATTTCAAACTCCTTACCACACATTTGGGCCCCTAGAATGCCAGGGCAGTATAACTACCCCACAAGTGACCCAATTTTGGAAAGAAGAGACCCCAAGGTATTCGCTGATGGGCATAGTGAGTTCATAGAACTTTTTATTTTTTGTCACAAGTTAGTGGAATATGAGACTTTGTAAGAAAAAAAAAAAAAAAATCATCATTTTCCGCTAACTTGTGACAAAAAATAAAAAGTTCTATGAACTCACTATGCCCATCAGCGAATACCTTAGGGTGTGTACTTTCCGAAATGGGGTCATTTGTGGGGTATTTGTACTGTCTGGGCATTGTAGAACCTCAGGAAACATGACAGGTGCTCAGAAAGTCAGAGCTGCTTCAAAAAGCGGAAATTCACATTTTTGTACCATAGTTTGTAAACGCTATAACTTTTACCCAAACCATTTTTTTTTTACCCAAACATTTTTTTTTTATCAAAGACATGTAGAACTATAAATTTAGAGCAAAATTTCTATATGGATCTCGTTTTTTTTGCAAAATTTTACAACTGAAAGTGAAAAATGTCATTTTTTTGCAAAAAAATCGTTAAATTTCGATTAATAACAAAAAAAGTAAAAATGTCAGCAGCAATGAAATACCACCAAATGAAAGCTCTATTAGTGAGAAGAAAAGGAGGTAAAATTCATTTGGGTGGTAAGTTGCATGACCGAGCAATAAACGGTGAAAGTAGTGTAGGTCAGAAGTGTAAAAAGTGGCCTGGTCTTTCAGGGTGTTTAAGCACTGGGGGCTGAGGTGGTTAAATGCCCGAACACCGAACTCGAACCCAAACTTTTACGGCAAAGTTCGGGTTCGGGGCCGGGTACCCGAACTCGCAAAGTTCAGTACGGACCTGAACTTTACAGTTCAGGTTCGCTCAACACTACTAATGAGCTAACATTGAAGCACTTTTAGCCTCAAACATAGCACTGCTAAAGCAGCTGGTAGAGCTGCCCGTATTATAGGGCAAACATAGGCGGATTGGCCATAGACACTACACAAAAATTTCCCGGTGGGCTAGTGCCCACAGCCCGCCTGACCCCTCTTCTTGGCCGTCAGCAAGGTACATAAAAACCTGATGCTCTCCGTATTAGTTAATGTAGGAGCATCAGGCAGTGGCCGCAGGTGCCCTCCCGAATTCAATGGTATTGTTGTCCTCAGGACAATGATACAGCTTCATATTGTGGGACAGGCAGCAGTATTTAGTGCTGCATTGTGGTATTTGGTTTCCCAAAGGCAGTATATTGTGCTGCACTGTGGTATTTGGTTCTGCTGGGGTGGTATTTTGTCCTGCACTACGGTATTTATGGCCCCGCCTACTTCTGTTGTCACACCTTCTATCTATTTGGACCCGCCTACAACATGAGGCTACTTTTTTTTACAGGGCCACTTTAAGTTCCCAGTCCACCCCTGAGGGCAAACATTTAATTATGTGACTAATATAGGAAGTACTAAATGGCTTATAGTTGCAGGAATCTTGGATCCTGCACCAGAAAGTCACAAATTGCAAAATCATCAAAACTTTTTGGCCTTGAATTTATATAGGAAGTAAAGGGAAGACATGCCATATTTTTCGGATTATAAGATGCATTTAGGTATTTATTTTTACTCTCCATGACATAATATAAATAAATGCACACAGCTCTGTGTCATCCGGCAAAACGGATCCGGTATACATTTTTTTTTTGCATTTTTAAAGGTCTGGGCATGCGCAGACCGGAAAGCCGTATCCGTTTTGCCGTAACACTTAATGCCGGATCCGGCACTAATACACTTCAATGTAAATTAATGCCGGCATTCCGGCAATTGTTCAGTACTTTTGGCCAGAGAGAAAACTGCAGCATGCTGCGGTATTTTCTCCGTCCAAAAACGTAAGAGGGACTGAACTGATGCATCCTGAACGGATTGCTCTCCATTCAGAATTCATTAGGATAAAACTGATCAGTTTTTTTCTGGTATTGAGCTCCTGTGAGGGAACTCAATACCGGAAAACAAAAACGCTAGTGTGAAAGTACGCCTAAAGACCCAACTTCTGACTTAGGGCTCATGCACACAAATGTATTTTCTTTCCATGTCCGTTCCTTTATTTTATTTTTTTGCGGACTGTATGTGAAACCATTTATTTCAATGGGTCCGCAAAAAAATCGGAAGTTACTCCGTGTGCACTCCGTTTCCGTATGTCCGTATTTACGTTCCGCAAAAAAATAGAACATGTCCTATTATTGTCCGCATTACAGACAAAGATAGGACTGTTCTATTAGGGGCCAGCTGTTCGGTTCCGCAAAATACAGAATGCACACGGACGTCATCCGTATTTTTTGAGGATCCGTTTTTTGCAGACTGCAAAATACATACGGTCGTGTGCATGAGCCCTTACAGGTAGGGGTTAATTATAACTTCCAAACTAGACTGCTGCTAAAACAATAAAAACACTTGTGGCTAGATAGATGGTCTGCTGCAGCTAGACAAACATGAAAGCAGCAACAAAGTGGAAATATAAAATCGTTACACTATTTTATTATCATCATTATTTATTTACCGTCATGGAACTTCTAGGAAGAACTAAGTGCAGGCAAAGTAGTCTATATCCAGGGCCGGCGTTGGGGGGGGGGGGGGGGGGGGTAAGCTGGGACCATATCAGGGGCATTTGGATGACCAGCCTAGACCACTGGTTAACCGCCCCTTGCTAGTGGCTGGTCTGGACCTCACCTGACTATCAGTTCACTTGTCTTTACATGTTGTAGTATTAGGAACACATTGAACACGTAATCTGTATTTTACATAGATATGATTGGAATGCTGAATAATAGTTGATTGAAATGACATTATGACAGACCTGCCTTTTCTTTTCAGTGACCCTTATCCTATTATTATTTATTTGAGCGCACCATTAATTCCATGGCACTGTACATCAAAAGGGGGTAAACATACATAATACATATAAATTACAATAAATATGCTATTAACAGACTGGTATAGAGGGGGGAGAGGCCCCTGCCGCAAGAGCTTAAAATCTACAAGTAAAGGGGTAAGAACATAGTAGTTGGGGGTAAATGCTGCTCATTTGGCTGTGTGGTGGCAGCATGCTTACTGCAGATGGCAGGCTTTCCTTAATAGGTGGGTTTTCGGGTTACTTTTGAGGGTTTGGATGTTGGGGGAAAGCCTGATGTGCCGGGGTAGTGAGTACGGGTGATGCACGTGAGAAATCTTGTAGTCAACTGTGTGAAGAACAGATGATAGGAAAGCAGAGCAGAAGGTCCTGTGAGGATTGGAGATTATGTGTGGGGATGTATCGAGAAAGCAGGTCAGAGATGTACGGAGGGGGCAGGTTGTGGAGGTCATATATATAGTTGTTAGTATTTTAAACTGAATTCGCTGGGCAATTGGGAGCCAGTGAAGAGATTGGCAGAGGGGGGAGGAAGAGGAGAAATGAAGAGATCCTTTAATTGGTTCCAGTGCAAATAGCTTAACCTCTTAGTGACCATCCTTTTTTGGGCCTTAGAATGGGCCAATAACTATAACTTATTTAAAATTTTCCATAGATATACAGTACAGACCAAAAGTTTGGACACACCTTCTCATTCCAAGAGTTTTCTTTATTTTCATGACTATGAAGGCATCAAAACTATGAATTAACACATGTGGAATTATATACATAACAAACAAGTGTGAAACAACTGAAAATATGTCATATTCTAGGTTCTTCAAAGTAGACACCTTTTGCTTTGATTACTGCTTTGCACACTCTTGGCATTCTCTTGATGAGCTTCAAGAGGTAATCCCCTGAAATGGTCTTCCAACAGTCTTGAAGGAGTTCCCAGAGATGCTTAGCACTTGTTGGCCCTTTTGCCTTCACTCTGCAGTCCAGCTCACCCCAAACCATCTCGATTGGGTTCAGGTCCGGTGACTGTGGAGGCCAGGTCATCTGGCGCAGCACCCCATCACTCTCCTTCATGGTCAAATAGCCCTTACTTTCAAAGTTTTCCCAATTTTTCGGCTGACTGACTGACCTTCATTTCTTAAAGTAATGATGGCCACTCGTTTTTTTCTTTACTTAGCTGCTTTTTTCTTGCCATAATACAAATTCTAACAGTCTATTCAGTAGGACTAATGTGGGTGGACAGCACTCCTAAGTGGTGATGTGTCGGGTGCTCGTCTCCAGGAGGGGTGGTAAAAAGCCCCTAGTACAGCAATTTGTAGAGATCCAGAAAAATAAAAAAATGGAGACAGCACGTCCAAAAAAGGTGCAGAAGGTGGAATTTATTCCGGGTGCAACGTTTCGGCTGTGTTAGCCTTTTTCAAGCATGCATATACATCCAAATGGTGGGGATTGTATACCCACATACAAATACATGTGAGGGGGAGTGACCTGTGGTGCAATTAATTTCATTGACATCAGCAGTTTAAGATAACATACCTTATACCATAGTGTGCATGTGGGGTTGGGCGGGTAGCCTGTAGTTTCGGAGCCGTTCATATCGCCATGTGGGACGCCAACGGAAGTTTATTTCAGGTGGAACGCATCTGCGTTTCAGAAGCGGGCGGCCGGAGTCGTCACTTCCGGTGTCGAGCCCACGTGGAACGCACTAGTGTTCCAAAGCGGCACATCCGGTCAGGTGACTTCCGGATGTGGGTGCCGGTCATGTGTGGACCGCATTTGCGTTCCACCTGACTCTTCCGGTTACATAAGATGTATTAGTAATGCATTGCGCGCACAGTAATGCAGAATAACTGGACATGCAGTAAAACTATATGCGCACACAGTAGGTGTTTCGGCGCACGAAGTGGAGGGGATATTGGAAAAGTAAAGATAGTTTTCCATGGCACTTAATGTGGATCGTTAGCTCCAATCTGCTCTAATGCTGAATGGCGCGCATGCGCAATGTTATTGAGTGCAATATCTAAAATGTGTCTAGATGCAGGATCAAGGGTGGGCGTATGTGCAATGGAACAGGCCTGTGAACATGCCTATTTTTGGGTATACCTGAGCACAACTTATGTGCCCCGCTCATACACAGCAATAAAGTCCTGCGTCTGCCCCATCCACCTGCGAATAGAATTGTGATTGGGTCACGGGGCTCCATCCCCGTGTGGCACTCACAACATGCACAGACCTAAACGGACAAGTTTCCTTGGATACTGTTGCATAATGAATACGTAAAGTCAGATACTGTGATCTGATATGACATGGCGTATATATATTTCTGTATAATGAGGCAATATCTGTGAAACTACATATTCTATGGGTTTCTTACCCTACCCACGTATAATGGTGAAGTGAAATAAGGGGGGTGAGCATGTGTAGAGTCCAAAAGTCCCAATGTAAGTGTGTCAGGAAAAGAACCTGAAAGATAAAAACAAAAGTTAAGCGCAGAGAAATCCGATGGTGCTTATACACCTAAGAAAATACATGTTATTTAGAGGAAGGGGGTTATGGCAAAGTCAATGTTCATGCCCTTCGGTGTTAGAGTGTCCAACTTATCTATCCACTTGAGTTCACACTTTTTCAAGAGTTTTTCTCGGTCGCCACCTCTTCTTTGCCTTGGTATGTGGTCTATGATACGGAAACGTAATTGGCTGATATTGTGTTTGGCCTCCACGAAATGCCTTGGAACTGGTTGTTCCACATTCTTTTTCCTAATGGTGGATTTGTGCTTCGTAATCCGTTCCCTGCATTCCTTAGTGGTTTCTCCTACATAGAGGAGACCACATGGACACTGTAAGGTGTAAATGACATATGACGACTGACAGGTTAGAAAATGTCTGATATTATACTGTTTGCCTGTTCTGGGATGAGAGAAGTGTGGGCCTTTCATCATGGCATTGCAGTTGCTGCAATTGAGACATGGGTAGCAACCCTTCTTCTGGGGTGCCAAGAAGGTCTGCGTCAGACCCCCTAAGGGACCTATATCAGATTTAATAAGGAAATCTTTTAGGTTTTTTGGTCTCTTGAAAGCCATGATCGGAGGATCCTTCAGTGTGTCCAAATCTGGATGGCCTCTACGAATGATGTCCCAATTTTCACGTATAATCTGTCCGATCTTGTTACTATGGTGCCCATATGTGCTGAAGAAGGGTATTCTGGATATATCTTTCTTGCGGGTGCTGGTTAGTAGCTGTTCTCTCGGGATTTTTGAGATGTCCTTTTCATGTTCATTCAGCAACGGAGCCGGATATCCTCTGGCAAGAAATTTGTTCTTCATATCCTCCATTCTGTGAGTGCAGAGTGTTTCCTCACCGACTATCCGTCTTACTCTCATGAGTTGCGATCGGGGTAATGTGTTCACCATACTCCTCGGGTGGTGACTCTCGAATCGCAATAGATTGTTTCTATCCGTTTTTTTAGTGAAGAGATCTGTGGTAAGAGTATTCTCGTCGGTTTTGCACACTGAAACGTCAAGGAATTGAAGTTCCGAATATGAATGCACCATAGTGAATTGAAGATCCGGATCTGATTCGTTGAGTTCTATTAAGAACTCTTGTAAGCCTAAGGTGTCGCCATACCAGATTGCAAACACATCATCAATATATCGCCACCAACATTGTATGTGTGGAAACTTAGTGGATTTATACACAACCTCCTCTTCAAACTGATTCATGAAGATATTTGCGTAAGTGGGCGCTACGTTTGATCCCATAGCGGTCCCCCGTCGCTGTTTGTAGAAGTCATTGCCGAATAGGAAATAATTTTCTGTCAGGACAATCCTGAGTAGATTCAGGAGAAATTCATTCATATGGGAGGAAAAGTCAGATTTCCTCAGCACATTGTTAACAGCATGTATACCCTTAGTGTGCGATATTGATGTGTAAAGACTCACAACATCAAAGGAGACTAAAATTGCTGTGGTGGTGACTTTCAGTTCCTGTAATTTATTCAGGAAATCTGTAGTGTCACGTATGTAAGAGCGTGATTGTGTGGCGAATCGTCTCAGCATTTTGTCTAGGAACGTTGCCATTGGTGTGAACAGGGAATCGTTTCCTGACACAATCGGGCGTCCTGGTGGGTTCTGTAGCTGTTTATGTATCTTTGGTAAGCAGTATATTACTGGAGTGACTGGGTAAGTCACTCGCAGATACTCAAATAGATCTTGATCGATCACATTATTAGTTACTGCCCCGGTTAGTATTTTATTTATCTCATCCATGATCTTGAATTTTGGGTCTCCTGTTAGCGGTTCATATACTGCCGTGTCTGTTAGTTGACGTCTTAGTTCAGCTATATAGTTAGTTTTGTTCTGAACCACTACTGCTCCACCTTTGTCTGCCGTTTTTATTATAATGGCATTGTTTTTCTTCAAGTTGTGAATAGCTTGTTCTTCATCCTTTGTTATGTTCCTATGTAGTCTCTCATATATGTTGTTATTACGCAAATTATGTATTTGTGTTGTGACCACATCTATGTATGTTTCCACACTATGGTCAGTTGTTGGTGGCGTGAAGGAGCTCCTATTTCTTAACCCACATTCTCTCAATGTGATCTCATTTGTTAATGTAGTTTCTCTAGTGAGTGCGTGATCATCTGATCGGGCCTTGTTGGCAAAAAAATGCTTTCAGTCTTAATAAACGAAAGAATTTTTTAAGTTCAATGTCAGTGGTGAACCAGTCAATTTTGGGATCAGGAACAAAAGACATACCTTTATTCAGGATTGCTGTCTCACTGGGTGTCAGGGAACATGATGATATGTTGACGACTAAGTTGTCCTCTTCTGTCTCGCGGGATATCTGCGGAATGGTGGTTTCCTTATTTGTGCCGATGATCCCATTGCGTCTCTTGTGTTTCCGTCCTCCTCTTCTTCAGGGGCGATTCCTGTTGGTTGTCCTGAGCCTAAAAAAGGAACTGCATCCGATGAATCCGAATCGGCTGTTGCAGGACTTCCGCCTTTTCTTCCCATTCTCCTTTGTCTTCTCCTTGGGGCCTGGTCTCTGTGTTGCCATTGATAGATGTTTCCACGTTGGTAGTCCTCCGCATCGCGATGCCATTTCTGTCTCTTTGTTTCCTCCGTTTCTGTACGGTGTCGGCTGAGATGAATCTGGATGCGTTCTTTATCAGTATTGAGCTCACTCTCTGATAATTTGGTTGATAATTGACTCTCAAATTCAGATATCTTGGACTTACAATTGGTGATCTCCTCTTGTAGGAATTCAATATTCAGTAATATTAAATCCAGGGAATATTTGTTCGATATTTGTTCAAACCTGGCACAGAATTGAGTATTCTCTGGGAGTAAGGTCGGTCGTAGGCGAGATCTCAATCCTCTGGGGATTCGTTGCGCCTTGTGGTATTCAATCAGTGTATCACGGTGTAATTGTAGTGATATTAGCCGTTTTGATTCAGATTCCCACTTTCTTTCTAGAAATTCAGTGGATGGAGTGGATAGAAAAATGGCATTCCCATTGTCTCTGCCTATGATTCTCTGCGCGTCTTCTTCGGTATATGCAAAAATTCCGGAGTTATGTATATTTGTCATTGTAGTTCATCAGTAAGACGGATAGTCGGTGAGGAAACACTCTGCACTCACAGAATGGAGGATATGAAGAACAAATTTCTTGCCAGAGGATATCCGGCTCCGTTGCTGAATGAACATGAAAAGGACATCTCAAAAATCCCGAGAGAACAGCTACTAACCAGCACCCGCAAGAAAGATATATCCAGAATACCCTTCGTCAGCACATATGGGCACCATAGTAACAAGATCGGACAGATTATACGTGAAAATTGGGACATCATTCGTAGAGGCCATCCAGATTTGGACACACTGAAGGATCCTCCGATCATGGCTTTCAAGAGACCAAAAAACCTAAAAGATTTCCTTATTAAATCTGATATAGGTCCCTTAGGGGGTCTGACGCAGACCTTCTTGGCACCCCAGAAGAAGGGTTGCTACCCATGTCTCAATTGCAGCAACTGCAATGCCATGATGAAAGGCCCACACTTCTCTCATCCCAGAACAGGCAAACAGTATAATATCAGACATTTTCTAACCTGTCAGTCGTCATATGTCATTTACACCTTACAGTGTCCATGTGGTCTCCTCTATGTAGGAGAAACCACTATGGAATGCAGGGAACGGATTACGAAGCACAAATCCACCATTAGGAAAAAGAATGTGGAACAACCAGTTCCAAGGCATTTCGTGGAGGCCAAACACAATATCAGCCAATTACGTTTCCGTATCATAGACCACATACCAAGGCAAAGAAGAGGTGGCGACCGAGAAAAACTCTTGAAAAAGTGTGAACTCAAGTGGATAGATAAGTTGGACACTCTAACACCGAAGGGCATGAACATTGACTTTGCCATAACCCCCTTCCTCTAAATAACATGTATTTTCTTAGGTGTATAAGCACCATCGGATTTCTCTGCGCTTAACTTTTGTTTTTATCTTTCAGGTTCTTTTCCTGACACACTTACATTGGGACTTTTGGACTCTACACATGCTCACCCCCCTTATTTCACTTCACCATTATACGTGGGTAGGGTAAGAAACCCATAGAATATGTAGTTTCACAGATATTGCCTCATTATACAGAATTATATATACGCCATGTCATATCAGATCACAGTATCTGACTTTACGTATTCATTATGCAACAGTATCCAAGGAAACTTGTCCGTTTAGGTCTGTGCATGTTGTGAGTGCCACACGGGGATGGAGCCCCGTGACCCAATCACAATTCTATTCGCAGGTGGATGGGGCAGACGCAGGACTTTATTGCTGTGTATGAGCGGGGCACATAAGTTGTGCTCAGGTATACCCAAAAATAGGCATGTTCACAGGCCTGTTCCATTGCACATACGCCCACCCTTGATCCTGCATCTAGACACATTTTAGATATTGCACTCAATAACATTGCGCATGCGCGCCATTCAGCATTAGAGCAGATTGGAGCTAACGATCCACATTAAGTGCCATGGAAAACTATCTTTACTTTTCCAATATCCCCTCCACTTCGTGCGCCGAAACACCTACTGTGTGCGCATATAGTTTTACTGCATGTCCAGTTATTCTGCATTACTGTGCGCGCAATGCATTACTAACACATCTTATGTAACCGGAAGAGTCAGGTGGAACGCAAATGCGGTCCACACATGACCGGCACCCACATCCGGAAGTCACCTGACCAGATGTGCCGCTTTGGAACGCTAGTGCGTTCCACGTGGGCTCGACACCGGAAGTGACGACTCCGGCCGCCCGCTTCTGAAACGCAGATGCGTTCCACCTGAAATAAACTTCCGTTGGCGTCCCACATGGCGATATGAACGGCTCCGAAACTACAGGCTACCCGCCCAACCCCACATGCACACTATGGTATAAGGTATGTTATCTTAAACTGCTGATGTCAATGAAATTAATTGCACCACAGGTCACTCCCCCTCACATGTATTTGTATGTGGGTATATAATCCCCACCATTTTGGTGTATATGCATGCTTGAAAAAGGCTAACACAGCCGAAACGTTGCACCCGGAATAAATTCCACCTTCTGCACCTTTTTTGGACGTGCTGTCTCCATTTTTTTATTTTTTATTTTTCTGGATCTCTACATATTCAGTAGGACTATCATCTGTGTATCCACCTGACTTCTCCTCAACGCAACTGATGGTCCCAACCCCATTTATAAGGCAAGAAATCCCACTAATTAAACCTGACAGGGCCCACCTGTGAAGTGAAAACCATTTCAGGGGACTACCTCTTGAAGCTCATCAAGAGAATGCCAAGAGTGGGCAAAGCAGTAATCAAAGCAAAAGGTGGCTACTTTGAAGAACCTAGAATATTACATATTTTCAGTTGTTTCACACTTGTTTGTTATGTATATAATTCCACATGTGTTAATTCATAGTTTTGATGCTTTCAGTGTGAATCTACAATTTTCATAGTCATGAAAATAAAGAAAACTCTTTGAATGAGAAGGTGTGTCCAAACTTTTGGTCTGTACTGTGGCTGTATGAGAACAGTTTTTCTGTGTGACAAGTTAACATTTTTAATGGCACCATTTTGGGGTACAATTTTACCTTTTAAAATTTTTGTGGCATGAATTGCGGTCTTCATTGGAACTAAGATTTTGATAGCTTTTTAATAAATTTTTTGGGGTGACATATAGACAAAAAATCGGTAACTCTGGCACAGTTTTTACGGTGTTCACCATGTGGCATAAATAATTTGATCATTGTATAGTTCAGATAGTTTGAAATGCATGATACTAAATATGTGGAGGGTTATTATTTTTTCGGTTACTTTCTATTGAAAAGCATTTTTTCATAGAAAAGGTGGATTTTTTATTTTTTATAAACATGATCCTTTAATGGCAGGCGATGCAGGGCCTCAGTCTGCAACAACGTGTTTTTTTAATGTGTCTGCAGTTGAGGGGAGTTTATGGCTGCTAGACCGCTCCTGCACTAAGAACTGGCTATTATTAACAGCTTCTGTTCTTGGAGCAGGCTCCTGCTATACAGTCCAGGCGGGAGGAAGCTCCAATTCCAGCTGCTAACCCTTCGTTTGCAGTATGATCAAAGAAGACTCCTCTCTGCAAACAGGTCATTGGCTTTCCCAGTGAACCGATTGGAGAGCAAAGGAGTCATCCACCATCAACCTTGAGGACCTATGAAGGACACCAGAGCTATAAAGCTGCTGTTAGGGCACACTAGTGTTGCACTAACAGCGGCCTGTGTCATACTGATACAGAGTATAATGTATTAGCATACAGTAGTATAAGTCTGAAATAAAAAGTTATAAATAGCAATCCCATAATAGGATTTAAAAATGTTAACAAAATGTAATAAAAAAATCCCTCCATAACATATAATTTTATGTAAAATATTTTATTGTGTACATATTAACTTAACATTTTAAAAGTGCACATAATAAGTATCCTAACGACCATAATAACTTGAAGAATTTATTTAGCAGGTTATTTAGTGCAGAACATAAACAGTGCAAAAAACAAACAAAAAAAGAACAAGAATCAGGTGTTTCTATATTTCCGCAGCAATTTTTTTTTTCCGTTTTATATTTACTCCTGAACAATCTAAAAAAAATATATATTTCTACCTCATAAAAGAAGGCCTCGAACAGTCACTTCAATAAAATAATAAAAAAGTTATAGCTGCTGAAATGCAGAGAAAAAAACCCCCAAAAATGTTACTGGTCATTAATGTGTTTACAGGCCTGGTCATTAAGGGGTTTATCTTTACTTTGACCGCTTATTAGTCTCACAGGGAGTCTTTGAAATGTGATCCTACATAATTCACTGTACTATTTACTTAGTACTGTGCATTATGCTGTCAGTATGAAACCGACAGCAAACCTAATTAGCTCATGCCGCTGACACAGCTTAACATGCATACAAAGAATGCAGACCTGAGGGCCTTCAGTACACCCCTGGCTGCCATATGAAGATGTTGGCATCCTCCCAATCTCCAATGGGTGACAGCGGGAACCCCCTCCCTCTGAAATCACTTAGAGGTTAAATGGCAGAGATCAGTGGTTCTGCCAATTTGGGCTATTAGAGCAGGAGCCTAGCTATTAGGGTTGTCCCGATACCGATACTAGTATCGGTATCGGGACCGATTCCGAGTTTTCTCGGCGGTACTCAGCCGCCGATACCCCGCCCCGATACATAAATAGAATACTATGGGCGTAACTATGGGCGGGGCCCGGTGCAGTCACTGTACTCTTACACCGGGCCCCGCCGCTCACCGAAGTATTTATAAACGTGAATCCTTATCCTGTTGTTAAGTTGAACTAACGCTGCCCTCTCCCATGTCCCCCCTGTATCCCCACAGCACTTACTTAAGCTTCCATAGCAGGCAGAGCAGACGGCAGCAGTAACGTCACTCACTGACGTAGAGCGCCTGCTCCGCCCACTTTATGAGTGAAGCAGGCGGAGCAGGCGCGCGACGTCAGTGAGTGACGTTACTGGTGCCGTCCGCTCTGCCTGCTATGGAAGCTTAAGTAAGTGCTGTGGAGATACAGGGGGATACAGGGGAACATGGGAGAGGGCAGCGTTAGTTCAACTTAACAACAGGATAAGGATTCACGTTTATAAATACTTCGGTGAGCGGCGGGGCCCGGTGTATTGGGGGACACTGTTATGAGGGGGATCTGTGGATGACATATAGCAGTGTCATCCACAGATCCTCCCCATAACAGTTCCATCCACAGATCCCCTATAACAGCACCATCCACAGATCCCCCACCAAATAACAATGCCATCCTCAGATCCCCCCACCCCATAACAATGCCATCCACAGATATCCCACCCCATAGCAGTACCATCCACAGATCCCCATAACAGTGCCATCCACAGATCCCCCATAACAGTGCCATCCACAGATCCCCCATAACAGTGCCATCCACAGATCCTCCATAACAGTGCCATCCACAGATCCCCATAACAGTGCCATCCACAGATCCCCCATAACAGCACCATCCACAGATCCCCATAACAGTGCCATCCACAGATCCCCCATAACAGTGCCATCCACAGATCCCCCATAACAGTGCCATCCACAGATCCCCATAACAGTGCCATCCACAGATCCCCATAACAGTGCCATCCACAGATCCCCCATAACAGCACCATCCACAGATCCCCATAACAGCGCCATCCACAGATCCCCCATAACAGTGCCATCCACAGATCCCCCATAACAGTGCCATCCACAGATCCCCATAACAGTGCCATCCACAGATCCCCCATAACAGTGCCATCCACAGATCCCCCATAACAGTGCCATCCACAGATCCCCATAACAGTGCCATCCACAGATCCCCCATAACAGTGCCATCCACAGGTCCCCCATAACAGTGCCATCCACAGATCCCCCACATGACAGTGCGTCATCCACAGATCCCCCAAAACGGTCACATGACATTTAAAAAAAGTATCGGTATTCGGTATCGGTGACTACTTGAAAAAAAGTATCGGTACTTGTACTCGGTCCTAAAAAAGTGGTATCGGGACAACCCTACTAGCTATCATACGAGAGCTGAGAACCTGCTCTTCCCTGCCCAAGAGGCTCATGTAGTGCTTAGACTAGGCCAGGGATCAGCAACCTACGGCACTCCAGCTGCTGTGAAACTACAACTCCCAGTACGCAAACATGCTCGGCTGTTCTCAAAACTCCCATAGAAGTGAATGGAGCATTCTAGGAGTTGAGAGTGACGGAGGTTGCTAATCCCTGAACTAGGCCATCATATACAATTGGTGGCCTAGCCTAAGGTCCCTAGGTAGCTAGGAAGTTGGGGGCAGCACGCTACTAAATGTGGCTGCAAGTCTCCCTCCTGAACTCATCTGTATCACCATCCTGAATACTGCCATTTAATGATGTGGCCGGGCAAGTGCAGTTCCCTGCTGCTTTAGGCCTAGTAGGCCTGAGACCTAAGAAGCAGTAAATTTCGGCACTGCAGCAGAACCAAATACCAAAGTGTAGCACAATGTACTGCCCCACTATGGTGCTGCTGGCCCCATTTATGTGGTCGCCCCACCTACTTGTGTTGGCTCCACCATCTGTCAATTTGGGCCCTGATAGGAAGTATTCAGACTTGGTGCCTAGGGCTGCATAAATACAGCCCTGTATACATAATTGTGAGAAACCTCTAAAGCCATTTTCACAAAAGAGTGTTGGGTCCGGAAAACACGCTCCTTGTGATGGCTGCATCTTCTGCATCAACTGAACACTGCTCTTCTGACTGAACTCACAGCATTATAATTCTTTATGATGCTGTGAATTCCTGCCTGACCGTAGGTCTAGTGTTCTGTACTCACATAATGCTGTTTGGCAGACTATTAGTCAAAAGTCGCAGAACACCATTTTATTTCAGAAATGAAAGGAAAAGTGAAATATCTGAATACCCCAGTAAGTAATGGGTGAGGGGCCTATCTTCTAGGTTACATCCGGAACACGGCCACCATCTTGAAAGCCGCCATATTGGATCAAGGTTAAATTTTTACAATGGTAAGGGGGACATATAGCATATCAAAGAAGACCAGGATTTTCTCAGAAATCAATTGCCGCAAGATTTGCAGATATCTCTTGTGGTTCAAGCGACACTGCAAGTTCAAAGTTCTGTGTTCAGCACCAGGGACAACACATTGAACACATCAAACAGCTGTGCATCACAAGGAACGTTCCCAGTTGTTGTTTTTCTAATTTATATGAGGAATTCTGTGCACATCTGCTTGCAGAAATCAATTTCTGAGAAAAAATCTTCTTTGATATGCTACATGACCTGCTTCCCATTGGAAAAATTGGTCCACTATGGCAGGTTTCAAGAAGGCGGCCATGTTCTGGACATATCCTAAAAGATAGACCACCTCACCCATACCTGGTGGGGTATTCAGATATTAAATTTTCCCTTTAGTTTCTAAAAAAAAAGGGTGTCCTGCGACTCCTGACTCATCCTGTAGATATATATATATATATATATATACATATACATACTAGCTGAAGGACCTGGCTTCGCACAGGTATATTTAATCTATTTAATTTAATGTTTCTGTGTGTCAGGAAAAGATATTGACAGTATCTAGTATCCACTATAACAGTGACATCTACAGTACCCCGCCCCTTTAACAGTGACCTCCACAGCCCCCCACATCTTAACACTGACCCCCCACAGTGCCACATCTCCTTAAAATGGGACGTCCACAGCAGCCCACCCCCTTAACTTTGACCTTCACAGCAGCCTGCCCCTTTAACAGTGAATTTCACAGCACCCCACCCCTTTGACAGTGACTTCTACAGCTCCCGCCCCTTAACACTGACCATAGGTTACAGTCCCCTTAACTGTGACCTCCATCATTCCTGGCCTCCTTATCAGAGACCTCCACAGCGACTGCCCCTTTAACAGTGACTACCACATTACCCAGCTCCCTTAACAGTGACCTCACAGTACCCCGCTGCCTTAACAGTGACCTTTCAGTACCACACTGCCTCTTTAATAGTGGCCTCCACAGTCCCCTCCTCCCTTAACAGTGACCTCCACAGTGACCGCCCCTTTAACATTGACCTCCACAGTGGCCTGCCCCCTTAACAGTAACATCCATAGTGCCATCCCCTTTAATAGTGACCTCCACGGCGGCCATCCCTTTATTAGTGACCTCCACAGTACCCCATCTCCTTAACAGTGATTTACACAATAACCCGCCTCCTTAACAGTGACCTCCACAGAGCTCCGTTCCCTTAAAATGTGACCTCCACAACACCCCACCCAGTGTCGGACTGGGGTACCTAGGGACCACAATAAGTGGTCGTTCAGGAGGGGCAGTCAGAGTCTCCCTGATGTACTGCTCAAGAGATACAACAAAGGAAACTAAAGGGGCAGTAGACTAGTGTAAAAACATCGCTTTAATTGAATAGGAGATAAAAAGGCCCCTACTGTACAAACAACGGATAAGACGTGCCCTCTTAGTAAGTTGGGCAATGACGACGCAACATGCAAAAAATATCACTAGGGAAAAGGTCAAGAACAGGGTAGGTAAATATAGGGGCAAGGGCTATAGTGTATACCATCCACTGGCCCTAATACCTCCCTACTTGTCCTGTAACACCCTATGAGGTATCCAAAGGACGGGGTCCAAAATGCCCCGCAAGGGGTGGCCCAGACAGGAACTCTGATCCTAGTAAATAGCCCTGTAAAGGCCCTAGTCAAAGTGATTAATCAAGGAAAAGAGTACACACTTTGGAACACAATGAAAAAATGATAAACACGAAAAAAATGGGTATACCACCAACCAGACATAGAGAATGGAACAGGGTGGCAGCATACTCCGGTGTTCCGACGCGTTTCTTCGGTTAGAGCCCCAGGAATCTTCAGGGGACACGGGGCTAGGTGTTAGCTGTAGTCAGTCTTTGGCTAAGCCTATGAAAAATGAAATACATTTATAATAGTGCATCACATAAAAGTAGTCAAAGAAAGAAAAACCTCCCCATCAATTACCCAGTATAGGGCCATGGAAAGATAGTGACTTACTCATTTGTGGCTGCGGTCAAGGGTGGCTGTTGGCGCACTGGACAGCAGGACCCAGAGTGGTGGTGTCCGCAAAGTTGATGACCGGCAGTTATGAGGCGGAATCCGTCACCTTATAAAGGTTAGGGGGCCAGATAAGGCGCATCTTCTGGAGTCAGTGAACTTCCGGAGGTGCGCCTACTGATGACGCTCCTGCGGTGCGTCAGAGGCCGCGGTCACGTGAGCGGAGCATCCGAGAGTCACGTGGCCGCGCCTGCGCCTAGTGCCCCTATCCCATGCGTTCCATGGGACTAAGGGTGGAACGCACGGCCGGCGCCCTGTCCCAGCGTCATCCGGCCGCGCCTTATGGGATGCAAATGCATCACAGACGCGGCCACATGACCCAGGCCCGGCATCAGCCGCACAGGCGCAATGATATCCCTAATGCCCGGACTGGAGGTTATATAATAACACCCCTCTATTACCTGGCTATCAAATGGGATAGATAGAGTATCCTGCCTCAGCCTCTCCTACGCTCAGCAGGGTACTGTGATAATATACTTATAAATGGATTGCTTCCCTGTTTTTCCACACATGGGGAAATCACATCCATCACAAGTGGGCGGTGGAAAGAGGGTGCGATCAGAGGGAGAGACACACTTCTCACCGGTCCGTTCCAGACCCCTATCCCCCCTACGCCTCCTCCACCTCCTCGCAGAGATGTGGCAGTATATGCCCACCATCCCGCGTTAAGGACCATAAATAAAAAGGGATTTATAGTTAGGAAAGTGGTCACAAGACCTTAACAGGAGACACAGGTAGTCACAAGAAACAGCTGAAGTTCAAATGTTCATTAAGCCCATTGGGGACAACCGTATTCAGTGTGAATGTCCACCAGCATTCTCTCTGTAGGATGGATTTATTCCAGTCTCCCCCACGGATGGGCTTAGGAACATGCTCGATCCCCATAAACCTGATGGACGTTACACGTCCTTCGTGGGCCGTCTGTACATGACGTGCAACGGGGGTATCCCTATTATTGCGGATTTCCCCATGATGCTCCCCCATGCGTTTCCGTAGCTCCCTGAATGTTTTGCTTACGTAGCGCAGGCCACATACGCACGTAATCAAATAGATCACGCCTGTGCTGCGGCAATTCAGGAAACCTTTAATACGATAGGTAGTGTTCCTGGGTTCACCGACAAATGTCTTACCCTGTGTCAGGCTATCACAGAAGCTACATCGTCCGCACCTGTGACAGCCCGTCACCGATCCATCCAGCCACGTCCGTGGCTTGGCTGCAGAAGTAAAGTGGCTATGCACCAGTCTGTCCCTCAGATTGTTACCCCTCCTGAATGTCAGGGAGACCGAGGGATCCAAGACCTCAGCCAGGTCTGGGTCCATAAGAAAGTATCCCAATGGCGCGTCAGGATCTTCCTCACCTGTGACGCAGCCGCGTCAAAGGTGCCTACCACCCGGACAGTACTCCGAGACTCACATTCCCTGATACTTATGGGATGAAGAAGTTCCGTTCGTGTGCGTGCCTTGGTTCTCTCATAGGCCAGTCTGAGGGTCCTATCTGGGTATCCCCTCTCCTGGAATCTAGACCTAAGGTCACGTGCTTGGTGTTTAAAATCCTTGTCTTCGGAACAATTACGTTTGAGTCTCAGGTACTGTCCGGTGGGTATCCCTCTCTTAAGAGGGACAGGATGACAACTGTCCCACCTAAGAAGGGAATTAGTGGAGGTGGGTTTTCTGTAAATGGACGTATTCAAACCACCTTTGTCATCCCTGGCAATGACCACATCCAAGAAAGGGAGACGGTCCCTCACGATGACCGAAGTAAACCTAAGGCCAAAGTTATTCACGTTCAGTTCGGTGATCAGTTTGTACCTAGGGACCACCAGTAAAATTTATTTTGGGGGCCCACCGTACGGATACATTCAAATACATAAGCTGGTTGATGTGCTGTACATTGAATATATGTATGTAGTGTACTAAATCTAATGTCTTATGTGCCACTTGTGCAGGGGGTGGGAGACTAGGGTCCCAACTTGCTCAGGGGCCCACCGGGGGATTCCCCTGTACCCCTGTGGGCCCGCCCATTAACACTGACCTCCATAGCGAACCGTCCCCTTAACTGTGACCTCCACAACACCCCACCCCCTTAACAGTGACCTCTACAGCACCCTGCCCATTAACACTGACCTCCATAGCGGACCGTCCCCTTAATTGTGACCTCCATCATTCCCTGCCCCTTAACAGAGACCTCCACAGCGCCTGCCCCTTTAACTGTGACCTCCACAGCATCCTGTCCCCTTAACAGTGACCTCCACAGAGACCCTTCCCTTTAACAGTGACCTCCACAGCAGCCGCCCCTTTATTAGTGACCTCCACAGTACCCCATCTCCTTAACAGTGATTTCCACAACACACCGCCCCCTAATAGTGGCCTCTACAGCAATCTGCCCCTCCATAGAGGACCGTCGCCTTAATTGTGAACTCCACAGCAGCCTGCCTCTAGGGTGGCCAGAGGTTTGGTTTTAGGCAGGACAGTCCGGCTTTCAGAGTCCCTGTTCTCTGTCCGGCACAGGGCCTGGACGGACACAGGGATGTCCTTTTGAATTGCTCAATCTCAGACAGCTGACAGAAGTTGATTTTTACCTTCATTTTTTCAATCCCCGTCGGCTGTGGAGTGGGAGGGGGCGTGGCTTAGCAGGACCTGGGGGCAGGGTTTTTAAGTCCGTCTTTTGAGGGTGGCCTGAATGGCCACCCTACCTGCCCCTGAACTGTCACCTCCACAGCACTTCTCTCCCTTAAAGGGAACCTGTCACCGGGATTTTGTGTATAGAGCTGAGGACATGGGTTGCTAGATGGCCGCTAGAACATCCGCAATACCCAGTCCTCATAGCTCTGTGTGCTTTTATTGTGTAAAAAAACTGATTTGATACATATGCAAATTAACATAAAAGAGTCATATCTTACTTGTGTGCCCAGAGAAGAGTCATATTTTCAAGCTCTGACTCAGCTCAGGTTAATTTGCATATGTATCAAATCGTTTTTTATACACAATAAAAGCACACAGAGCTATGGGGACTGGGTATTGCGGATGTGCTAGCGGCCATCTAGCAACCCATGTCCTCAGCTCTATACCAAAAATCCCGGTGACAGGTTCCCTTTAACAGTGTCATCCACAGCACCCTGCCCCTTTAAAGGAAATCTGTCACCAGGATAATCGCTATTGAAGTAAAGCCATAGCCTAATAGCACTTAGCACCTTATTTCCAGATGTGCCTTTGTTTCAGCAATAGATGTTTTCTATCTTCTGAAAATCTAGTTTATTTGGTATGCAAATGAGCCAGTAAGGTCACTCTTGCAGGAAGGAGCCCAGGAACGCCTCATGTTAGTGCCCAAGCCCGCCCTCATGCTGGGAGCAGGGAAAAGGGGGGCAGAGTTATGGCTTGAATGTGATGTAGGACAGGTGGGTAGACACATTGTGGCAGGGGGCGTGCCTGGGCTCCTTCCTGCAAGAGTGACGCCCAAAAACATCTATTTCTGGAACAAAGGCACATCTAGAAATAAGGTGCTAAGTGCTATTAAGCTATGGCTTTACTTCAATAGCGATTAGCCTGGTGACAGATTTCCTTTAAAGGATAACTGTCACATTTAGACCCTAATTACAATTTTCATATATGTAGTTACTAATAACATGATATTCCAGAATCAGTTACTATTAGACTGACTTACCCTATATTTAATAAGATTCAGCCCTTAGCAACCAGTCTGCATAAAACTGCAATTTCATTATTCAGTTAAGATGGCCGCCACTGCCCTCACCCTGAGGCTAATCCCGCCTGCCCTCACTAGCCAGTAACAATAGCCCCCCAAAAGTGTCAGTAACCAGAGCCCTCCCCCCTAAAGGGTTAATCTCCTGCAGCACAAAGGGGTCCTCTTACCACATGTTGCTTTCATTTATACACTGAGCAGATGGCAGATCTCCCTTCCCTGCTCTGCGCTGCTTCAACTCTGCATTCATCAGCTCTGCTAAGTGAGGGAGCGTCTGCCAAGCGCAGGGACAGGGAGAAGTGCACACAGCCCAGGCACTGTTATCAGCTGCTGGGGAGGACCTGGCTTTAATCATTTACTTACAGTCCCTGGCTGTCAGTAATCTGACCCTGCATGCATCGTCCTCCGTCCTTCAACAGATAGATGGACCATGCCTAGCAACCCTATTTTAAGCATAGGTAAAAGTAGGCAGTACAGGGAACAAAAATGTGGAATTAAGGGGTAATTTAATACACAGTTGAAATAGGGCCAACAAGGTGATATTAATCACCACAATCCAATACTCCAAAAAAAATAAAAAATACGACAGTTATCCTTTAAAGCTGACCTACAGCAGTGAAGAAAAATGGCTGGATTGTTATGGAAACCTGGTGTTAAACTGTGTGTATGTGGAGACTAAGGGCCTGTGAGCTTCTATTGGCTGATAATGGTCATGTGACCAGGCTTCTATTGGCTAATTCTATTGGATAATTCTATTGGAATTTTTTGGGAATATCTCAGGAACGGTACGTGCTAGACAGCTGAGACCCGGTCTAAAACCTTCCCGGACACCTGAGGTACTTGTGTACCAAATTTAATGATTGTAAATGTGACAGTGCGGATTCCTTTAGTGGACATACATACACTCAGCTTTTTATTATATACACTGCTCAAAAAAATAAAGGGAACACTTAAACAACACAATGTAACTCCAAGTCAATCACACTTCTGTGACATCAAACTGTCCACTTAGGAAGCAACACTGAGTGACAATCAATTTCACATGCTGTTGTGCAAATGGGATAGACATCAAGTGGAAATTATAGGCAATTAGCAAGACACCCCCAATAAAGGAGTGGTTCTGCAGGTGGTGACCACAGACCAGTTCTCAGTTCCTATGCTTCCTGGCTGATGTTTTGGTCACTTTTGAATGCTGGCGGTGCTTTCACTCTAGTGGTAGCATGAGACGGAGTCTACAACCCACACAAGTGGCTCAGGTAGTGCAGCTTATCCAGGATGGCACATCAATGCGAGCTGTGGCAAGAAGGTATGCTGTGTCTGTCAGCGTAGTGTCCAGAGCATGGAGGCGCTACCAGGAGACAGGCCAGTACATCAGGAGACGTGGAGGAGGCCGTAGGAGGGCAACAACCCAGCAGCAGGACCGCTACC
This sequence comes from Bufo bufo, assembly GCF_905171765.1. NCBI lineage: Eukaryota > Metazoa > Chordata > Amphibia > Anura > Bufonidae > Bufo > Bufo bufo. Next base: position 167,803,721 of record NC_053392.1, on the reverse strand, counting down.
TCCGTTTTTGTGCAAGGAGGAACAGGAGGAGCACTGCCAGAGCCCTGCAAAATGACCTCCACCAGGCCACAAATGTGCATGTGTCTGCTCAAACGCTCAGAAACAGACTCCATGAGGGTGATATGAGGGCCCGACGTCCACAGGTGGGGGTTGTGCCTACAGCCCAACACCGTGCAGGACGTTTGGCATTTGCCAGAGAACACCAAGATTGGCAAATTCGCCACTGGCGCCCTGTGCTCTTCACAGATGAAAGCAGGTTCACACTGAGCACATGTAACAGACGTGACAGAGTCTGGAGACGCCGCGGAGAACGTTCTGCTGCCTGCAACATCCTCCAGCATGACCGGTTTGGCATTGGGTCAGTAATGGTGTGGGGTGGCATTTCTTTGGAGGGCCGCACAGCCCTCCATGTGCTCGTTAGAGGTAGCCTGACTGCCATTAGGTACCGAGATGAGATCCTCAGACCCCTTGTGAGACCATATGCTGGTGCGGTTGGCCCTGGGTTCCTCCTAATGCAACACAATGCTAGACCTCATGTGGCTGGAGTGTGTCAGCAGTTCCTGCAAGACGAAGGCATTGATGCTATGGACTGGCCCGCCCATTCCCCAGACCTGAATCCAATCGAGCACATCTGGGACATCATGTCTCGCTCTATCCACCAACGTCATGTTGTACCACAGACTGTCCAGGAGTTGGCAGATGCTTTAGTCCAGGTCTGGGAGGAGATCCCTCAGGAGACCGTCCGCCACCTCATCAGGAGCATGCACAGGCGTTGTAGGGAGGTCATACAGGCACGTGGAGGCCACACACACTACTGAGCCTCATTTTGACTTGTTTTAAGGACATTACATCAAAGTTGGATCAGCCTGTAGTGTGTTTTTCCACTTTAATTTTGAGTGTGACTCCAAATCCAGACCTCCATGGGTTGAAAAATTTGATTTCCATTTTTAAATTTTTGTGTGATTTTATTGTCAGCACATTCAACTATGTAAAGAACAAAGTATTTCAGAAGAATATTTAATTAATTCAGATCTAGGATGTGTTATTTTTGTGTTCCCTTTATTTTTTTGAGCAGTGTATATATAAATTTTAGTCTTTTTTTCTCATTTATATGATGCATTCTTGTCTCTATAAACTCATTATTTGAGATATTTTTAAAGTGTTTCCTGGGTTAGATGTTCTCCCACTCACTGGTATAATTGTAAAACAAAGCATTTGAGACTTGAGTTTTCCTACTCATCCTGCTTTTTGTATTCCTCTACCACATGAAAGCAGATGATTCAATACATTTTTCTGCTTGAATACAAAATACTTCAATTGGTGATGTTTAATGATCCATAAGGCTACAGCTTTAGCTTATTTGTATGTGATGAAGACATGCAATACAGTCACTGAATGCTACGGTATATGGCTTAAAGAACACACCCTCAAAGATGAAGTAGAAGGGTAATCTCACATATAGAATTTTTAGGGGAAAAAATAACTTTTTTTTCATGGAGTTTTTTAAAAATAAAAATTCAGATGTTAGCTTAAATTTAATAAAGAAATGTAAGCTCTGCAAACAGTGCAGTTCTTTTGTGTGTTTTTTGAGTCCATGGCATTTTTTTCAAAACGCACCACGTCTTTGATAGAGTCACTACAGAAAAGTATAAAAAAATTCATCATATAAATGCATATCCTAAAAGGAAAATAAAAAATAAAAAATAAAAAAAGACAACACATGAACTTAATGGTGTTTTTTTTACAAGCCAGAAAAAAATCCATAAAAAAGTGTATGTAAATAATGCCTAATACAGGATGAGTATATATGAGAGATTCATAACCTCTTCCCGTATTACAGTAGGAAGTGTACTTCATGTGAGATGCCGTATTATTATGGTGCAGGCTCGTGAGCTGTGCCTATGCCACCACTTGTGGGTGACAATTGTTTTATAGCTGGCACCTTACTTTAATAGATAACTCTGAGTATTTGTCTGTGTTAAATAAAAAATTGCCCCATGTTATAAAATAAGAAATGATCATATACTCATTTGCTTCTCTCTTGCTGTTCTCCGCAGCTCTGGTCCTCATCCCGGTGTTTGTATACAAGACTGTAGCAGTGGGATAGAGGTATACAGCATATGACTGCTGGATCCATTTATTATTCTCAGTGGTCTTGTACCGTACACCATGCAGGGCAGATCACATGCCATATACTTCTCTGTGCTCAGTTTGGTAGAGAACCTGTAAAGCTGGAGTGTGGTACAGTTGAGGCAGCGATTAGGAGGGTTCCGTTGGTCAAACCAGTGTCGACCCTGTATGCGTCGTTGATGGCGTTGCAGGACTCCCCCCTAGACAGGGCATTTGTTAGGTGGAAAAGGGACATTGAAGGTTTGGAAGATGTTCATGTTAAAGAATCTAGCTATACATGGAGATCTACAGTGGTAAGTGCTAGGGATCAGTTGATTCAAGTTAAATGGCTTCATAGGATTTATTATACTCCTGTGAGACTATTTAAAATGGGTAAATTGCCGAACCCTCATTGTACAAGATGTGGACATGAAAACGGTTGTCTTATACACATGGTTTGGCAGTGTCCGATTATTCATGGCTTCTGGGAAGAGATCCATAAATATTTTAATGACAAACTAGGCTTTCCTAACGTCTGTACTGAACTCACTAGTCTGTTGGGAGTAGCCAACGAGATTGTTCCAACCAAATTTGGCAGGAAGCTGTATAGAATACTCTTATATTATGCTAGGAAAACTAGCCTTCTCAACTGGAAACCTCCTAAGAATCCTACTGTGCAACAATGGGTACATCTAGTTAATGCTGATCTTGAATTATACAAGTTTGTGTATGAGAGAAGAGGGACCCCTGATCGCTTCATGAAGATATGGGACCCCTGGATTGGAGCCCAGACTCTAGTACCATAGATGACTGAAAGACTGTTCTGACCAATGAAGGCGTGTGTGAATGTGTGTGCAGTACTTTTAATCTTCCTTAGGATTGATATGTTGGATACTGTTCATCCTGAAAGTGATATCTTTTTCTTCTGTCCCAAACTTGGGTCATGAGGAACTGTTATGATTGATCCCATGTATTTGATTTGTACTGGACTCAATTGATGATTGTCTGTATTTGATGTGTTTGTTATGCTTTTTGCTAAATTAATAAATAAAAAGATACTATTAAAAAAAATATACTTCTCTGTGCTGAGAATGGCATGCGAGAAGTAGGTGAGTATTTGATGATTTTTTTTTTTATATCATTTTTACTGAATAAATGCAAAAGTTGCACATAGAGGAAGACAGTTTCCATTGCAATACAGAAGACTCTCAAAGAAAGATACAATTTGAATTGAGAAAATACAGTTGGGATACACGAAAAACACATTCAAAGTACCTGTATTACATGACGTATTGCCAATACCTGTCAATTTTTTTTTTTTAGCAATAGAGAAGAACAAAAGTAATACAATAACTAATAACTAACACCTACTAAGGGAATAGTGTGTTCAGAAAATGTGGTGCAATGGCACGATGATTGGGGGAGATTTATCAAACTGGTGTAAAGTAGAGCTGGCTTAGTTGCCCATAGCAACTGGTCAGCTTCCACTTTTCATTTTTGACAGCTCCTTTGGAAAGTGAAAGATGGAATCTGATGGTTGCTATGGAAAACTAAGCCAGTTCTACTTTACACCAGTGTGATAAATCTCCCTCATTGAGAGTCATATTGCCTATACTTTCTCCATTTGGACCAATCATTTCAGAAAATCTGTCATTTTCCTGAGACTATGTGCAATAAGTTGCTCCATATCATAATTATATTGAACTTTAGCAATAATACTGGGAATCGTGGGAAGGGTAGATGACTTTCAGTTTTTAGCCACCAAGGTCCTGATTACTGTCAGGGTGTGAACAATTATGGCGACAAACTGTTAAAGACAGAGTGGTAAAGTGGTAAAAGTCAGAAACAACAAGGCTACTTCGGGGGCCCCAGAGAAAGAAGCGACCAACAAAGCAGCTCAACAGATGTCTTGCTTGGGACCAAAGCCTTAGATTAACCGGCAATCCCACCAATTATGTAATACAGTTCCAATTGCCCCCTAACATCGCCAGCAAATGCTAGCAGTAAGAAGCAGTTGGGAACCACCAACATAGTAGTTTCCTGGTCGCCCCTAGTTGATTGGGACACCTAGAAGTATGAGAACTAATGGTAAATGTGAATGACCATTGTGTCTCCTAGAATTGACAGCCCAAATCTGACTCCCATTTCTGTTGAAATGGCAAACTGTCCCTCCTCTAATTTACCCTAAAATAGTCCTCCCCTCTATAGTCCAGATTTATTTTAAAAAATGGTCATATGAAGTATGAGATAAGGAGGACTATGCTGGGATGTTGTGATCCACATGTCTAAGCTTTAAAAATGGTTAAAAAATCATGTAGTGGGATCCTATACTTTGCTACTATGCACAAGAAGGAAAGAAGGGTAAATCCTTCACTTATAGACCTGAGTGTCTGGATACCATTGGCAATCCACAGTAGACTAGTATATGTTTGTCAAAACCATCCGGCTTACAGTAGCATACTGAGCCACTGCCCCAAATTCCCGAGGTAGAACATTATGAAATTTCAGAACAGTAGGCAGCAAAGGAAAGCCCTTGCAATAGAGAATAGAAATTTAGAGGTAACACATGAAAGTTTGTTCAAAATATGTAATTCAGCCTGGCATCTAACCTAGTCAGAAAAACTAGAAAAGGTTCACAAAGTCTTAGTCAGACTGTTCTTTTCTGAAGCGTTACTGTAACCCCCTCTTCTGAGATATGTTGGAGGGGGGGGGGGAACTTTTGCTGGGACCTTCATCCTCTCCCGGGAAGATCAGACCCCAATCTGATGTTTTAGAACATCGCCTGGTATACAGACTATAATCTTGGTTCTATTTTTCATGACAATAAATTTGACTGGGAATCCCCATTTATAGAGAAGAATTTTAGTGCCAACATGAAATTCCTGCCTTTTGGCCATAGTTGGAGCCGACAAGTCAGCAAATAGAAAGATTTTGAAATCTCTCCAGCAACAATCAGCAATTGATCTTTAACCTGAAAAAGTGGATGCGGTCTATCACATCTCTGAGTGGAGTTAATGGTAGTGTATTGGGCTTGGTCAAATCATGTGCCCTATTTATAATCAAATCAGAGCTTGTGGCCTGCGGCAGCAGACATCCGACACAGTCTGTCAGAAAATCTCGCAAATGTTCAGTTTTGACAGTTTCATGGATCCCTCTGAAATGCAAATTATTCTTCCTGGAGTGGTCCTCCATATCAGCAATTTTATCCTCTACAATGTTGGCCACATCAACTATTTCATCATATGCTGATGTGAGTTTTGCCCTAGGGATATCACATCTCTAAGGATGTGATATCTTTCTGTAACTTGTTTAAGGCTGAGTGGAAGTCCTCATGTATAGAAGCTTTTAAGTCCTCTAAAAGTGCTCTGATAACGGTTCCTGTAATAGGGACATTAGGGTCCTTAGGGTACTGTTGTAATTTACTCACATGCCTACTTTGTGAAGTAGAGGCAGATGCACCCGAAACCAACTGAGGGTTTTGTGGAAGGAGAAGAATCAGAGTAGAAAGCCACATATTGTGCTGCAGGCTAGGAGGATCCACTTAGAGAGCCTGCTGAGGCTTGTTCCGTGGGAAGACTGCCAGCGTCATTTTGAGTGGGATCTGCTGTGGGGAAAAACTTCACTGGACTCTTTTTCAACTTCTTTTGCATCATGGGATATCAGTTTTGGGTCACCAAGAGTTCCGATTACTGTTAGGCAGCTCAGAGAGACAAGTCAGTGTGAGGGGTGCCAGATTAATGCCAGCGATGTCTTATAGTTGCTCTATCACACAGGTGTCCCCATGCACCACTAGCCATGCTCCCAGCATTTTTTTTTTTTTTTAAACATTTAGTACCTTAGGGGAAAGTGTTATTTTACTAGGAAACCCCATTAAGAACACAAACAAAATATACTCATCCGTGAAATCTCTGATGTTCCATTTTGGATGTTCAGATGGTACACACCAGTCTTTGTTTATTTTCCTGGATCATGCAGTATATCTATGTGACCACTGCAGCCAATCACTACCGTGCTTGATCATCACTGATTGACTGTAGTGGTCAGGTGCTATTACAGTAAAAGTATTGCTTATTTCCAGGGGGTCTCGGCCACCACTGCAGCGCACATACAAGGTGTCTGGGATGGGAGATGCTGCACATACGTGCCTATGCGCACTCCCGTGGTCCCGGGCACCAGAGAGGCCAGCGCTTCTTCCTATAGTGTGCAAACACAGCCACCACTGCTGGATTGCTGAAATGGAGTCCCAAACTTGCAAGGAACCTGCACCATACTTCACTGTTGTCTGCAGACACTCAGTATTGTGCTGCTCTCTAGCCCTTCAGTGAACAAACTGCCTTCTGTTACTCCCAAATATTTCAAATTTTAACCTAGGTGTACCTTGGTCCCACAGGTTTCTGCCAGTTGTAAGCTGATGGCAGTATTTGGCAGTAACAGAGGGCATTTTGTTCGCCAAAAGCCTGGAGATGGCTAATGGAGTTGGTGGTTTGATCAGTCTGCAAAAAAGGTCTATCTAGGTGTTAAAAGTTGGGTGTGTGTCCCTGCACAATCTGCCAATATCAAATCAGTGTTTCCAGTGTCAGACTGTGCAAGGACACACACTCAACTAGTAATACCCAGTTGAGTATGACTACTGGCAGCCCATTGATTAGCTATTTGAAGGGGATTTTAGGGCAATTGCAGCTTTTTGTCCCATTCACATAAATGGGGGAGGAATCTCTAAATACCCTTCACCTCCACAACAATGTAGATGGTCTGCAAGTAAACTTTCAAGATTATGCAGAGCTCGCATGAGCGCCAATTGGTAGGGGCTTGTGAGGATAGGTCATAAATATAGTGAAACCAACTCTACTGTGCAAGTCTACAAATGGCCATTTTAGTCACTATATAAGCAAACTTTAAAGGACAATCCCTTTAAACTATGCATCAATTGGCTTCCAATAAGCAATTTCACAGTTTTAATCTCCAGTGTATATGATTATCTGTTAAAGGGGTTGTCCGGGTTCAGAGCTGAACCCGGACATACCCATATTTTCACCCAGGCAGCCCCCTGACAAGAGCATCAGAGCAACACATTTTTTTTGGGAAATCAGGTTACGTACCGGGCTCTTCTTAGGGCTTCCAGGAGTAGGCTTCCGTCCAGCAGTGAGCCCGGTGACATCATCGGCACTAATGGGCACTTTAGCGCTGCTCTAGCCTGTAAAACGGCTAGGGCAGCGCTAAAGCCGGCCCATAAGAGCCGGTGACGTCACCGAACACACTGCTGGGCGGAAGCTTCCGCCCAGCAGTGTATTATTGTAAATAAAAAAAGCCCTTGCCCTGCACGATCCAGCGCAGAGGAAAGGAAGTGCATCGGAGCATGACATGCTCCAATGATAACATTAGGGGGGCTGCCTGGGTAAAAATATGGGTATGTCCAGGTTCAGATTCATACGTCCGCAACTGTTTTGCGGTCCACAAACCACGGATGCCAGCCATGTGTGTTCCGCATTTTTCACTATAATAGAAATGCCTTTTCTTATCCATGTCTGTGGACAAGAATAGGACATGTTCTATTATTTTGCGGGGCCGCGGAATATCTGTTGCGGCCCCCATTGAAAATGAATGGGTCTGCACCCGTTCCGCAAAATTGCGGAACGGATGCGGACTCATTTTGCGTACATGTGAATGGACCCTAAGTCTGTTGGACATATCACCACATCGCTTAATAATCACTCTGGGGGACTGAACTTTTATGTACAACCTAAAGCAAGAACATTCCTTTGTCCACCTGATTACTTCCGTATAGACTTTCCAGGGATTTGTCTCACGGGTGATAGTGGAAGAGTTGAAGAATTGAATTTCTATCTTCCCTTGGTGAGTGACACCTATAATAAGCCAAAAAAGTGGTGTAAACTTTCAGTGGACAATTCACTATCCATGCTTTGACAGCTGGGTAAGGGAGAGAATGCAGAGTAACTGGTAGGATATAAAAGGAGGAAACTGGAGGAGGAGAATAATGTGAATGATGGAATAAACAGGATGAGGAGTAAATTGGAGAACATAACCAGGGAAGAAGACAATCATAATGATCGTTTTTTTCTAACACTAAATGCTTAGCAGTACTATGCATTGCTTAGACACGGTACAATAATAGCCTTATGGAAAACCATAAACTTTGAAGCCTAAGAAAATAAATATAATGGAAAATAATACACATCAGGTAATTTCTGTGTGAAAAACAGACTATGTCTGGTCTGAACTTCTTATAAGTATACATTCTTCCACTATTCTGGTCATGTAAAGACTTTTCTGAGAGTTTATTCTCTGGATAGGTCATCAGTATTTGATCGTGGGGGTATGACACCCAGGCATCTAGGCCATGTGACCGATGAATGTGATATGGCATAGGAAAAGCTGTGAGAAGGCTGTAGTGCTACTGCAAGCTGCGCTTCCTTCTCAAACAGCGGATTGGCGGGGGTCCCGAGTTTCGGAACCCCACCAATTAGATACTGATGATCTATCCAGAGGATAGGTCATCAGTAAGAAAAAACTCTGGGAAAACCTGTTTATAAAAAAATGCTGATATAATCTCCATTATGTACTGATAATAGGGAGGGCAAGAGAAGCAATTGCTTAGTGGTCACCACCTAGGCATCCTATGCTTTCCAGTTCCCTCAGGATTCTTGGCACCTTCTGCTTTCCAGTTCCCTCAGATTTCTATCACCCTGTGCTTTCCAGTTCTCTCAGGTTTCTATGCGCTCTACACTTTCCAGTTCCCTCGGGTTTCTAGGCACTATACACTTTCCAGTTCCCTCAGGTTTCTAGCCATTCTATGCTTTCCAGTTTCTCAGGTTTCTATGCGCTCTACGCTTTCCAGTTCCCTCTGGTTTCTAGCCATCCTATGCTTTCCAGTTCCTCAGGCTTCTATGTGCTCTATGCTTTCCAGTTCCCTCAGGTTTATAGCCAGCCTATGCTTTCCAGTTCCTCCGGTTTCTATGCACTCTACGCTTTCCAGATCCCTCGGATTTCTATGCACTCTACACTTTCCAGTTCCCTCAGGTTTCTAGGCACTCTACACTTTCCAGTTCCCTCAGCTTTCTAGGAACTCTATGCTTTCCAGTTCCCCAGATTTCTAGGCACTCTACACTTTCCAGTACCCTCAGGTTTCTAGGCACCCTTTGCTTTCCAGTTCCTTCAGGTTTCTAGACACTACATTTTCCAGTTCCCTCAGGTTTCTAGGGATCCTATGCTTTCCAGGTCCCTCAGGTTTGTAGGAACTCTATGCTTTCCAGTTCCCTCTGGTTATTTCCAGACAATCACAGCAGCAAGACAAAATCAGAACTCCAGTTTTGAAAATCCATTGGTCAGGAGGGGCATTCTGTGCCAGAAACCCCCATGCTTACTGCTGAGGGAACAAATGACCAGCCATGTTAAAATACATTGTACACAATCTTTGTTTTTTCCAACAGTAAACATTCTTAAAGGGAACCTGTCGCCTGTACTATGCTGTCTTCACTGAGGGCAGCATAATTTAGTGACAACCCCATTTATTTCAGTGGCCTGTGACTTCTTTAAAGCAGTCAGTACTTTACAGTACTGACATGCCGAACCCTACAGCACTCACCATACTTTTTCTGCATAGGAAGGAAGCCTGTCACTCGTCGTCTGGAGGAGGGGGAGGGTAGGGTCAGTGAGCCTCATCAAACTCATCTCCTTCGCAGTGCTGGAACATGCTGTGAGGTTCAGCATGTCAGCACTTTAAAAGTACTGATTGCCAGTTCAGAAGTGGCAGACCACTAAAATGAGCGGGCCTCGCACTACACTATGCTGTCTTCAGTGAAGGCAGCATATTATAGGTTCCCTTAAGAATGCTCTGATCTATTGACAATTATCATATGCATTTAGCCACATTAGACCATACATTGGCTTAAACTGGCGGATGTTGCCTTACCACATTGTTTGGTTTCCAACAACACAGCCACATCAAAATCTACATGAGTTATATATGGATTATTTGTTGATTTTGCTGTACATTTGCCACTGCCTTTACCCTGTGCATTATGAAGGGTGAAATCCATGGTGAAAATCCCCAGTGTAAATTGACAGGCTGACAATTTAAAATCTGCACCTTTGGTCAATTAACTCTCTGGATGACATTTCATAAAACTGGGGCAGCGAATCTAAAAAGTTTTAATCCAGTGGGATGTACCCCAAGTGTACATTCACATGTGGCAGATTTCTCCTTATCCTATTTAGATGTGTAGGACAGTCACTAGAGAGCTGAGATCTTTACGAAAAACCTTCCCAGACAACCAATGTACCTATGTGCCAAATTTGGTGTCCAACGGTTCAAGCGTTTGAATGTCTATAGAGGACAGATGGGCAGACATTGATTTTTATAATATAGATGTTCTGCCAAATAGTGGACTATGTGTTACCCTTTCTATACAAATAATGTTATTTGGCCGCAGGTAGATGTCACATAATGAACAGTGAGATATACTGGTCAGCTGGGCCTGCCAGTGATAGAATCACCATATATTTTGGACATCTTGCTAATATATCCAACCACTCAATAACAGTATGGACTGGGGGTTTGGAAGTAGAGCAGCAATGCAGAGTAGAGGAAGGAACACTGCGGATTCACCCACAATATCTACAGCATTACTTCTTCCTTTATGTACTATATTTTATTTTTTCCATTCTGGCTTACAGATGTAGAAGTGGTGCTGTAAAGTGCTGCAGAGTTGAAAAGATCGAATATTGCACTGCCCTTTGTCTGAAAGATGACTACTTCCCCAGTTCATATTTTGGGATCTGTTTAATTGAAGTGTTGAGCGCGAATATTTGAATCACAAATTTTAATCGCGAATATATATCGCCACTTTGAGAATTTGCGAATATTTAGAATATAGTGCTATATATTCGTATTCGCGAATAGTGTTGATCGCGAATATTCTAATTGCGAATTTTTATCGCGAATATATTACATTGACGATTTTTGCAATCAAGTAAATAATGACTGGAGATCCCGAATTCTCGAATTTGCAAATTTATGGCCTATATTCGGCCAAAAATTCATGAAATATCGCAAATTCGAATATTGCCTATTCCGCTCATCATTATTTAGTTGCAGAATTAGTAAATTAGCTATTTGTGATATTACCATAGTGTAAAATTAGTGTATTGTGGACCTGCCAGTGACTGGTCTACTTTAAGAGGCACTGTTTGTAATTGTTTTATGCTCTTCCATTTCTTTATCAGCTGTCTTAACCTCTTCAGGACACAGCTATTTTTCATCTTCCTGACAGAGCCAGAATTCGAAAATCTGACATGTTACTTTATTTGTTAATAACTTTGGAATGCTTTTACTTATCTAAGCCATTCTGAGATTGTTTTCTCATAACACATCAAACTTCATTTAGTGGTAAATTTGAGTCTTCAGTTTTACCATTATAAATCAAAAATTTACAGAAAAGTTTAAATAATTTGCTATTTTTGAAATGGAAATTTCTCTGGTTTTAAGACAAATGATGATACCTTATAAAATGGTTATTAAAAATAACTTTTACCATATGTCTACTTTATGTTGGCATCATTTCGAAAATGTCATTTTATTTTTTGGACGTGAAAAGGCTTAGAATATTAGAAGCAATTTTTTTAAATGTTCAACAAAATTTCCAAAACCAACTTTTTTAAGGACCAATTCAGTCACTTTTTAGAAACGACACAACTCAAGTTATTCAACACTGTTTTTACAAACTTTTTTAACCCTTTAGGTCTGTGATGGTTAACCTCTGGCACTCCAGCTGTGGAAAAATGACAACTTCCAAGATGTACACTTGCTTTGCTGTTCTCAGAACCCCACAGAAATGAATGGAGCATGCTGGGAGTCGTAGTTTCAACACAGCTAGAGTGCCAGGGGTTAGTCATCACTGCTTTAGGTGTTACACGGGAATTAATTAAAAATGGAGGTGAAATTAAAAAATTTCATTTTTTGCAGATTTTTCATTTTAACAATTTTTTTCATGTAAAACAGCATGAGTTAACAGCAAAACCAACCTCAATACTCCATATGTTGTCATCAATGGATGTATGGGCACATGGCAGGGCTCAAAATGCAAGGAGCGCCATATGGTTTTGGGAGGGCAGATATTTCGAGAATGGTTTTCAGGTGCTATGTTGCATTTGACAAGACCCTGAGATACCCCTACAGTGAAAACCCCCAAAAAGTGACCATATTTTGGAAACTACACCCTTCAAGGAATTTATTGAGATATGTAGTTAGTGATTTGACCCCATAGGAGTTTCATAGAATTTATATACACTTGACTGTGAAGGTGAAAAATGTTGCTTTAGGCCCACATTTATCACTTTCAAAAGGGGTAACAGAAGAAAATGCATCTACATGTTGTTACCCATTTTCCCCTGAATATGGCAACACCTCATATGTGCTCAAATCATGCTGTATGGGCACATAGCAGAGCTTTGAAAACAAACTGCAATATACAGTATGGATTTTGCAGACAGGCCAGAATTTGCAGACATGTCGCACGGAAAAAAGTCCTGAAGTCCTCAGACTTTCACCCCTTTATGAACATTTAAGGTCACTTTTGAGCAAGTAGGTGTTTCACAGAATGCAAAAAGAAGCACAGGGCTGTGAAAATGAAAAATGACACATTTTAAAAAAAATTCACTTTAGATGCAAATTTTTCATTTTTAAAAGGGGTAACAGGAGAAAATGCACCCCACTTTACCCATTTTAGCCTGATTATAGCGACACCCCATATGTGGTTGTAGCCTGCTGGGCTCAGGAGGCAAACTACAAAATATGGATTTGTAAGACATGGATTTCTGGTGCCATGTCACATGTAAAAAATTCCTGAGGTCCCCAGACAGTAAAAATCCCAAGAAGTGACCCCATTTTGGATAGTGCACCCCCATATGAACATTTTAAGGGGTGGAAAGGGCAGTTTTGAGCCAACTGATCTGAAATTGATGAACTATACTTTTGTTAGTTATACTTTGTTGGCCCTACGCAGTCTGACACTCTGAAAGGATTGTGTAAGGACCCTCCACTGATATCACTAAATGATGACTAAAATACATACATCAGAAGTGACAGATACTCTTTAACAATGAAATTTGACATTTCTTTCTAGATACAAGTAAAAAGAGACCAACTATTTCTGTAATTCTGCACTGTCAATCACCAATACATTTTAGTTCAAACTTGCTCAAACTGGTCAGTGGTGGAATCTGGTACATAGACAATGGGCCAGATTTGTCATTAATATACACTGGAACCTTCCCAATTAAAATATACCTTTTATTATTATTATACTAAAAAATGGCCTACAGCCGGACTACATGTAACAAGAGAGTCAGGAAAAACATGTACTATACATATTAGGTTATAGTGTATAGAATCAAGAGGAATAATGGTGATACATGTGAGTACACCCACATAAAGTTGCTCCGTATGTGATTCACAGATAGCTACGGATGCCAAGAACCAATGTTAGAGACTCATTGATCGCCCAGTACATATAAGACCATCATAAGGTGACATTTATACAACATGGTCAGTTTGAATATGTGGTGTTTTGTGGTTACTCACGGTTAGCTGAAACACCAAAGATGAGATATTTCTAAACCAGGTGGAAATCCAACACTGGTGAAAAAATTCAAAAGGTGGTCATTAAGCACTGATGGAATCCGGGGTGGTCCAGAGGCAGTCGTAAAAATGAACTATTGAGAATTAATATCCAATGGATTGAGACACTCCCTTAGAATGTCAGTAAGGGGAGTCCTACCAATACATTACCCTCCGTTACCCTAACTGGACTCAGCCCAGGGATACCCCTTGATGGTAGAGGCGCCCTGTCCTCGTGCCTAGCCTGACTCACCCTGTATTACCCTATCCTCAATGATCTAAGGCAGATAACAAAACTAAAACATATAGGAAAACACGAAACAAACAAATCCCAACGTTACGTTTCCCTAGCCAGTATGAATTCTGACTGGTTCGTCAGGGGAAGAGGAGAGAGATGCTCCTACAGCAATGTCTCATAATAGAGATCTCCGATATCGTGTCCCTCAATCGAGACCCTCCAGGAGTATGAGCCCAGATGTAGGCAATAGATGACCGGTGTCCCCAAGCCTGAATCAAAATCAGCGCCTTTTTAAAGCATCCACCCCTAATTAGTCCCTCCCCCCTAAAGCTCTATCCCTCTCCTATGGAAGGTAAGATCAAATTCTACATAGGTCACTGGTGTAACTTTGGTGCCATATATGAGTAAAGGTACTATCTTACTAAGTTCAATCATAAATCACCTTTCAGATGCATGCTATATCAATATAACATGTGGACGCCGATTTGGAACGCAAATGCGCTCCACAAACCGGATATGCGTTCCACAGACCAGAAGTGACATTCCGCGAAACCGGAAGTAGTTCTGGAACGCATTGTGCGTTCCACCATGCAACTCAGGGGACCGATCGCAATAGGAGTCATACATCAGAGAGTGCATACAGCTTGTAACTAGTGATATTCCACTTGCAAGGTGTACCAATATTCATAACATTGTGTTCCCCTTATAGAGGATATCTGAATGGGAATCGATTGGAAACAAAATGTCAGACACCAATTCATTTAGTATATATTATAAAGGAGGAGGGGAGACGGTTAGAAATGGGATGGATGATGAAAATTGGACATTTATGATCATCATAACGAGGTTCCACCGGGTAGAACATTCTTTTTGGCCATTATGGGGAAAATGCAATTATATGATAAACCCCATTCCGGCTACATGATATACAGAAAAAGGGATCATTTTTGATCCGATATTTCAGAAAATGACAGGATTCATGATAAAACTTAGATCACCATCGGTAGTTGGTTTATCCGGAGAAGGAGGAAGGGGGGGGGGGGGCGGCCCAAAAGCAGCAGGAGGGCCCCAGACATATGATCACTGAGACCGAATTCACAGTCGTGTCCAAGTGAACAATTCATAGTTGTGTCCAAGTGAGCAATATAACACATATGGGGACATGACATGGGTATAGGGAGAGAAAGGGAGAAGGAGAGCAGGAGAGCATACCTTTCCGGAGGGAGGAGAGATGGTGAGCGGGAGAGCACCCATTTCATAAATAGCACCCAAACGATTTGTCATTACACTTACATCTTACTCCACTTTTACATATGTGCAAAGTCACTTTTGGCTAAGTCAGATTTATTAAAGGGTTTCAGTCACCCCACAAAACTCATTATTTTTTTTTTGGATAGTTAGATTCCTCATAGCGCGATATAGGGGAATATAATAGTCTTACTTACTTTCATGCGGCCGATTCTTTAAAAAACGAAGTTTTATAATATGTAAATGAGGGCTCTACCAGCAAGTAGGGCGTCTACTTGCTGGTAGCCGCAGCAGAAAACCGCCCCCTCGCCGTGTTGATTGACAGGGCCAGCCGTGATCTCCTCCTCCGGCCGGCCCTGTCAGTAATTAAAAAATCGCGCGTCTCTGGTCATTCGGCGCAGGCGCTCTGAGATGAGGAGGCTCGTCTCCTCAGCACTCCCTCAGTGCGCCTGCGCCGATGACATCACCGAAAGAGAAGACGTCATCGGCGCAGGCGCACTGAGGGAGTGCTGAGGAGATGAGCCTCCTCATCTCAGAGCGCCTGCGCCGAATGACCAGAGGCGCGGGATTTTTGAAATACTGACAGGGCCGGCCGGAGGAGGAGATCACGGCTGGCCCTGTCAATCAACACGGCGAGGGGGCGGATTTCTGCTGCGGCTACCAGCAAGTAGACGCCCTACTTGCTGGTAGAGCCCTCATTTACATATTATAAAACTTCGTTTTATAAAGAATCGGCCGCATGAAAGTAAGTAAGACTATTATATTCTCCTATATCGCGCTATGAGGAATCTAACTATCCAAAAAAAAAAAAAAAGAGTTTTGTGGGGTGACAGAAACCCTTTAATGGTCCTTTAATACTGTGATAAATGTGATTTGACGGTAGCAGTTTATCCTTCAGTAAGCGGCTTTACAAAAGTCGCACGTCTTTATGAAAAAGTGGCATGTTCTATTAAAAAGTTGCATAAGATAAGCATGGTCCTCACTGGAGTGAAATTGAGCGAATTTTTTGAGACTTTTTAAATTGTCGCAATAATAAATCTGTCTAGAGATTCATTTACATAAGAAAACACACCCACTTTCAGAAAATTGGCGAGCATAGCGCAGAGCCAATAAAAGTCGCGAATTTTTGCGCAGTTTTAGCGATTGTGCAAAAATTTGCGACTTTTTCACTCCATTATTTTGACTTGAGCTAATGATAAATCTGGCCTTTGACGGATCTCAATAGCGGAATTGAAAACGCAGATGTGAAATTATCCTAACTCATTTCACTGTGTCCTGATTTATAAATTTGCTACAATGAAAGGGTTTCTGTCATGAGAAATAACGTTATGTAGCTGACTGACATTAGAAATGTGCTAATGTGAGCAGTACATAACAGTATGCTTTATAACCCCCTGCCTGCCACCGTTCTCTTAAAATAAAGACTTTTTAATATGCTAATGAGCCTCTAGGTGCTATTAGGGCGTTGCTTCAGCACCTAGAGGCTCGGTCTATGCACCCTTTCGCATGCCCAGGTCCAGTTGATTGACTTTTGAGATCTCCTCAGTGTCCTGTAAGTCCCGCACCTGCGCCGTCCTGTTTAGTATTCGGCGCAGGCGCAGTGAGTGAAGGACGCGCTCCTGCTGCCGGCTTCCTCACTGCGCCTGCGCCGAAGGAAGGAAGCCGGCAGCAGGAGCGCGTCCTTCACTCGCTGCGCCTGTGCCGAATACTAAAAGGGACGGCACAGGCGCGGGATTTATGGGACACTGAGGAGAACTGGAAGGTCAATCAACTGGACTCAGTACTGTGCTCAGTACTGGAGACCATTTCTCCAGAAGGATATTGATACTTTGGAGACAGTTCAGAGAAGAGCTACTAAACTAGTACATGGATTGCAGGATAAAACTTACCAGGAAAGATTAAAGGACCTTAACATGTATAGCTTGGAAGAAAGACGAGACAGAGGGGATATGATAGAAACTTTTAAATACATAAAGGGAATCAACAAGGTAAAAGAGGAGAGAATATTTAAAAGAAGAAAAACTTCTACAAGAGGACATCATTTAAAATTAGAGGGGCAAAAGGTTTAAAAGTAATATCAGAAAGTATTACTTTACTGAGAGAGTAGTGGAGGCATGGAATAGCCTTCCTTCAGAAGTGGTAGCTGCAAATACAGTGAAGGAGTTTAAAGAGGACCTTTCATCGGTCCAAACATTGTGAACTAAGTATCATGACATATACATCGGCGCCCAGGGATTTCACTGCACTTACTATTATCCCTGGCCGCTGCTCTGTTCTCCTGCTATGCCCTCCGGTATGTTCGGGGACTTAGTTATACAGGGAGTGCAGAATTATTAGGCAAATTAGTATTTTGACCACATCATCCTCTTTATGCATGTTGTCTTACTCCAAGCTGTATAGGCTCAAAAGCCTACTACCAATTAAGCATATTAGGTGATGTGCATCTCTGTAATGAGAAGGGGTGTGGTCTAATGACATCAACACCCTATATCAGGTGTGCATAATTATTAGGCAACTTCCTTTCCTTTGGCAAAATGGGTCAAAAGAAGGACTTGACAGGCTCAGAAAAGTCAAAAATAGTGAGATATCTTGCAGAGGGATGCAGCACTCTTAAAATTGCAAAGCTTTTGAAGCGTGATCATCGAACAATCAAGCGTTTCATTCAAAATAGTCAACAGGGTCGCAAGAAGCGTGTGGAAAAACCAAGGCGCAAAATAACTGCCCATGAACTGAGAAAAGTCAAGCGTGCAGCTGCCAAGATGCCACTTGCCACCAGTTTGGCCATATTTCAGAGCTGCAACATCACTGGAGTGTCCAAAAGCACAAGGTGTGCAATACTCAGAGACATGGCCAAGGTAAGAAAGGCTGAAAGACGACTACCACTGAACAAGACACACAAGCTGAAACGTCAAGACTGGGCCAAGAAATATCTCAAGACTGATTTTTCTAAGGTTTTATGGACTGATGAAATGAGAGTGAGTCTTGATGGGCCAGATGGATGGGCCCGTGGCTGGATTGGTAAAGGGCAGAGAGCTCCAGTCCGACTCAGACGCCAGCAAGGTGGAGGTGGAGTACTGGTTTGGGCTGGTATCATCAAAGATGAGCTTGTGGGGACTTTTCGGGTTGAGAATGGAGTCAAGCTCAACTCCCAGTCCTACTGCCAGTTTCTGGAAGACACCTTCTTCAAGCAGTGGTACAGGAAGAAGTCTGCATCCTTCAAGAAAAACATGATTTTCATGCAGGACAATGCTCCATCACACGCGTCCAAGTACTCCACAGCGTGGCTGGCAAGAAAGGGTATAAAAGAAGAAAATCTAATGACATGGCCTCCTTGTTCACCTGATCTGAACCCCATTGAGAACCTGTGGTCCATCATCAAATGTGAGATTTACAAGGAGGGAAAACAGTACACCTCACTGAACAGTGTCTGGGAGGCTGTGGTTGCTGCTGCACGCAATGTTGATGGTGAACAGATCAAAACACTGACAGAATCCATGGATGGCAGGCTTTTAAGTGTCCTTGAAAAGAAAGGTGGCTATATTGGTCACTGATTTGTTTTTGTTTTGTTTTTGAATGTCAGAAATGTATATTTGTGAATGTTGAGATGTTATATTGGTTTCACTGGTAAAAATAAATAATTGAAATGGGTATATATTTGTTTTTTGTTAAGTTGCCTAATAATTATGCACAGTAATAGTCACCTGCACACACAGATATCCCCCTAAAATAGCTAAAACTAAAAACAAACTAAAAACTACTTCCAAAAATATTCAGCTTTGATATTAATGAGTTTTTTGGGTTCATTGAGAACATGGTTGTTGTTCAATAATAAAATTAATCCTCAAAAATACAACTTGCCTAATAATTCTGCACTCCCTGTAGTAGGAGGAGATTGCCCTTGTTCTCCTGGGCGTCTCCTTCTCCTAGGCTGTAGCTCTGGCCAATCGCAGCGCAGAGCTCACAGCCTGGGAGAAAAAAACTCCCAGGCTGTGAGCTCTGTGCTGCGATTGGCCAGCGCTACAGCCTAGGAGAAGGAGACGCCCAGGAGAACAAGGGCAGACTCCGCCTACTATAACCAAGTCCCCGAACATACTGGAGGACATAACGGGAGGACGGAGCGGCGCCCAGGGATAATAGTAAGCGCATTGAGATCCCTGGGTGCCGCTGTATATGTCATGATACTTAGTTCACAATGTTTGGACTGATGAAAGGTCCTCTTTAACCATGCATGGGATAGGCATAAGGCCATCCTTCATATAAGATAGGGCCAGAGGCTATTCATAGTATTCAGTATATTGGGCAGACTAGATGGGCCAAATGGTTCTTATCTGCCGACACATTCTATGTTTCTATAGACTTGGGTGTGCCAAAGGGTGCATAGACCGAGCCTCTAGGTGCTGAAACAACGCCCTAATAGCACCTAGAGGCTCATTAGCATATTTTTTAATTCTTTATTTTAAGAGAACGGCGGCAGGCAGGGGGTTATAAAGCATACTGTTATGTACTGCTGACATTAGCACATCGCTAATGTCAGTCAGCTACATAACGTTATTTCTCATGACAGAAACCCTTTAAAGGAAATGTACCATCAGAAAATTACTTATTAAATTAGTTGCTTTTATTCTGAACATACCTTTTTTACATTTTTGGTTGTTTTTTATTTAAGCCATTTTAATCTTAAACTATTCCAGTTTCCACACTACTAGAACAGTCACAATAGGCTAGCTAACCTAAGCTTTCTGTTTTCTTCATCTTTGCTATATAGAGTGGAAATGGATGAGCAGAGTCATCTCATTATCATTAGAAGTGGGTGAGCAGCTCTGTTGTAGTGCTGGAGGCCTAGATAATGCAAGATAGCAGCATTATATCCTCAGATATTTCTCTGTCAATTGACTATGATTTTTTGTAGCTGCCATGTCTAGTCAAACAATACAGGAACGAAGATTGTCTCCAATATGGCCGGTCTCAGGGAGGTTTCAAAAATACTTCCTTTAAATGCCATCTCAGTATGTTTAGCTCCTTGGCATACCTGGAAGAACTATAAGATCCAGCCTTGTCCAATAAAAGCAAGAGCAAACACAATGAGTATGTGAAGGTCAAAGCCTGGACAAATGAGACCTGAAAAAAAGACTCCTTGGCTTGATGAATACCAAATCCTTCTGCTTCATGTTAACATTACAGGGATGTGTCTATGGGCTCAATTTGTGCGGTGTCAAGGTGGGTATGTAATGGAAAGTTCTGCTGGTGCTTGTTTGATCAGCTGCAATATGTATGAATAGCATAGGTCACCTGGACATTCCTACTTCTTGGTTAATTCCTTACTACCAGTTGCACACTTTATGTCCAGTTAAGGGCTTAGAATATTTATGCAGGTCCTTTATGTCTACCCAGCTATTCACATTATAATGACAGCATCGCTGATTGCTAAAACAAGGTTGTGAGTGATAACTACCATGAAAGCACTAACAGGAAGGCTGAAGTAGTCTGAAATCATCCCTCCTGTATGCACTGCACTTCTGCTTAGTCAGGTTGGCTTCTGTGCTTCAGCAGTCACCATGCATAAAGTGATGGATTAAAAAAAACAACAATCATCTAAATCAGTGGTGCCCAACCATTTTTCCTCTGAGGGACGCACTAGACATGGCATACATTTTATGGGACTGAACCAGGTAGCTTTGCCAGAAATAAATGCAAACACTGTGAGGGGGCACATGTGAGCATTACTACTGTGAATATCTGGGCATTTTTACTATGAAGGGGGCACATCTGGGCATGTTTACTTTAAAGGCGGCGCATCTGGCCATTTTTACTGAAAAAAGGGGGCACAGCTGCACATTTTTACTGTAAAGGGGGCACATCAGGGCATTTTTTCTGTAAAGGTGGCACATCTGGGCAATACTACTGTGAAGAGGGCAAATAAACATTACTACTGTGAAGGGGGCACATCTGGACATTATTACTGTGAAGGGGCACATGAGCATTACTACTGTGAAGGTTGCACATCTCTGGGTATAGCAAGACTAAGAAGTGGAATGCAGGAAACTCTCTCTAGAAATGCCTTGTGGTGCAAAATTATGAGTCCTCTCTCCCTCCTTAATATTGCTAAGCACATCCTGAGGAGTAACCAACACGGCCTACATGGGCACCAGACATAGTAATCACATATTAAGAAAAAGGCTCAGGTCCAATCACTTCCCACCACTACCACACCTCGCCAGTCACATCCTCCATAGACCTCCTGCTCTCATCTGACTCGTCCTCACGTTCTTCTTCGACGTGCTCTGCTGCCTGGCTGAGAGTCCAGAGGGATTGTCTGTACTGGTGTGTGTGGGGAGATAGGGTCCCCAGCTGCTACAAAACTAATAATAGTACTGCCCCACAGTATAACTGCATGGGGCACATGACACAGCTCGGATGTGGCCCACGGGCCGTAGGTTGTGCATCACTGATCTAAATCACCAGTGAATGAATGAATATTACAGTGCCTTGAAAAAAGTATTCATACCCCTTGAACTTTTCCACATTTTTTCACGTTACACTCACAAACTTAAATGTTTTTGTCGGTATTTTATGTGAAGTAGCAAGTATGTGTGAAATCAAAAGAACATGATACATGGTTTTCAAAATTTTTAATAAATAAAAATCTGGAAAGATTTAATCTGCATTCAGCCCCCCTGAGACAATTCTTGCAATTATAGCTGTAAGTCTTTAGGGGTATGTCTTTACCAGATTTGCACATCTAGAGGCTGAAATGTTTGCCTGGTCATCTTTGCAAAATAACTGAAGCTCAGTCAGCTTGGATTGAGAGCATCTGTGAACAGCAATTTTCAAGACAGATTCTCAATGGGATTTAGGTCTGGACTTTGATTGTGACATTCTAACACATGAATACTAAATCATAGCTAAACCATTCCATTGTAGCTCTGGCTGTATGTTTAGGGTCGTTGTCCTGCTCGAAGGTGAACCTCCGCCGCAGTCTCAAGTCTTTTGCAGCCTCTACCAGGTTAACCTCAGGATTGCCCTTTATTTAGCTCCATCCCTTTTCCCATCAACTCTGACCACCTTCCCTGTCCCTGCTAAAGAAAAGCATTCCCACAGTATGATGCTACCGCCACCATGTTTCGCGGTGGGGATGGTGTGTTCAGGGTGATGTGCAGTGTTAGTTTTCTGACACACATTGCGTTTTGCTTTTAGCCTAAAAAGTTCGACTTTGGTCTCATCTGACCAGAGCTTCTTCTTCTTCATGTTTGCTGTGTCACCTACATGGCTAGTGGCAAACTGCAAACGGGACTTCTTATGACTTGCTTTCAAAAATGGCTTTCTTCGTGCGACCCTTCTTCAAGGCCAGATTTGTGGAGTACACAACTAATAGTTGTTCTGTGGACAGATTCTCCCACCTGAGCTGTGCATCTCTGCAGCTCCTCCGGAGTGACCATGGACCTCTTAGCTGCTTCTCTAATTAGTGCTCTCCTTGCCTGAGCTGTCAGTTTAAATGGATGGCCGTGTCTTGGTAGGTTTGCAGTTGTGCCATGCTCTTTCCATTTTTGGATAATGGATTGAACAGTGCTTCATGAGATTTTCAGAGCTTGAGATTTTTTGTATAACCTAACTCTGCTTTACACTTCTCCACCACTGTATTCCTGACCTGTATTCCTTGGTTTTCATGATGCTGTTTGATCACTAATGTTCTCTAACAAACCTCTGAAGCCTTCACAGAAAAGCTGTAGTTATACACAGTTGGACTCTTTTTACTAATTAGGGGACTTCTGTATGCATTATTAAGGGGTATCTATCTAGAGTACATGGGGCTGAACAAAATGCACGCCACACCGATTTTTTTTTTTATTATGAAAACTGTGTATCATTTTTCTTTTAAATTTACACATACTTGCTACTTTGTGTTGGTCTATGACATAGAATCCCAATAAAATTAATTTAGGTTTGTGAGTGTAAAGTGATAAAATGTGGAAAAGCTCAAGGGGTATGAATACTTTTTCAAGACAATGTATTTGGTAGTTGTCACACATATACTGACACAAATTAGACTTGTTAATGAAAACGTGTGCTGACAGTTCACTATAATACATGTGTTATGTAATTTATCAGTGTGGTTGCTCTAGATTTCGTAATTAAATTAGTATCAACTACCGTATTTTTTGCTTTATAAGACGCAAAAACGGGGGGAAATGACAGTGCGTCTTATAAAACGATGGTTGACTTTTTTTTACAGGGCTGACACTGATATATCGCCGGCCGCTATGCTGCACAGCGTGGCCGGCGATACATCAGTTACAGTGCGGGGAGGGAGAAGGGGCTGGAGGCAACTCACAGCGGGGCCCGGTGCAGTCACTGTATTACACCGGGCCCCGCGCACAGAAGTCTCTTTGTATGTAAAATCTTTCATTATTCCTGAATCCATCGCTCTCCTATTGATAAACTAGCCTAATCGCCTGCATCAGTACTCACTATGAATGTAGCGTGCGGTCCCTCCGGCGCATGACTTCATCCTGCTCCTGCTTCATTAATGAAGTGGGAGGAGCGTGACTGACTGAGTGGCGTCAGTCACACGCCGGCCGGACCGCACGCTACATTCATAGTGAGTACTGACGCAGGCGATTAGACTAGTTTATCAATAGGAGAGCGATGGATTCAGGAATAATGAAAGATTTTACATACAAAGAGACTTCTGTGCGCGGGGCCCGGTGTAATACGGTGACTGCACCGGGCCCCGCTGTGAGTTGCCTCCAGCCCCTCCTCCCTCCCCGCACTGTAACTGATGTATCGCCGGCCACGCTGTGCAGCATAGAGGCCGGTGATATATCAGTGTCAGCTAGTTTATCAAAAGGAGAGCGATTGATTCAGGATTAAAGAAAGATTTTACATACAAAGAATAAAGTACTGTAATGCTGTGAAACATAGGGCCATGAGGGGGACCAGCATAAGATGCTATATGTGTGTCATCCACACATATAGCATCTTATCCTGGCCCCCCTCATGGCCCTATGTGTCACAGCACACATCCCCCATAACAGTGCATCATCCATAGATCCCCCCCATAACAGTGCATCATCCACAGATTTCCCCCCCATAACAGTGTGTCATCCACAGATCCCCCATAACAGTGCGTCATCCACAGAGCCCCATAACAGTGTCATCCCCAGACCATTAGTTCAAAATACACCAAAAGCACACCTTTTGGTTCAAAATATTTTTTTTCTTATTTTCCTCCTCAAAAACCTAGGTACTTCTTATAATCAGGTGCATCTTATAAAGCGAAAAATACGGTAATTGACAACATTTTTCAGAAATTTTGAAATGTGTCTGGAAAAGAGGGAATTGTCTTTTACATATTGTCGCTTTAGACACTGGACATTTACCTCCTGAGGGAAAATATGGCTCTGAATGGACTACAAAGATGGTAAATAACTTCATCGCTTTAACTCCTTCAGGACCTGCGATTTTCAATTTTTGCTTTTTGATCTTTTACTCTCTGCCTTCCCAAAGCCATAACTTTTTAATTTTTCCATTCACATAGCTGTGTGAGGGCCTGTTATTTGTGGAACAAGTTGTACTTTCTATTATCACTCTTTAATATTGCATAAAATGTAACTGAAAGCTGGAAAAAATCCAGGTGGAGTGGGATTGAAAAAAAACAAACAATTCTGCCAAAGTGTTAAGGGGTCATTTTTACGGTGTTCCCTCTGCAGTAACACCGGCCTGCTACCTTTATTCTCTGAGTCAATACAATTAGAGCTCACCTACTTTATATACTGTAGTTTTTCTATAAAACTATAAAAAAAAATTCTATGCGTCAGCATATTCTGACCCCCATAACTTTTTTAAAGCTACATCTACAGAGCTGTGTGAAGGCTCATTTTTTTGCAGAGCAGAGTGTGTCTGACTTTTCAATCACTTTAAAAAAAATATCAACCATTTTGATTTTGTTTTCATTGGCACATTCACAGTACAGGATATACAGGTGAAACTCGAAAAATTAGAATATTGTGCAAAAGTCCATTTATTTCAGTAATGCAAATTAAAAGGAATTGCATTAATGCAGCTTAAAATTAGAATTTTGTGAAAAGGTTCAATATTCTAGGCTCAAAGTATCACACTCTAGTCAGCTAATTAATCCATATCCCCTGAGCAAATTGTGACTTTGGGGTTTCATAAACTGTAAGCAATAATCATCCAAATTATAACAAATAAAGGCTTGAAATATCTCGCTTTGCATGTAATGAGTCTATCACATATGTTAGTTTCACCTTTTAAGTTGCATTACTGAAATAAATGAACTTTGCACGATATTCAAATTTTTTTAGTTTCACCTGTATACATTTATATTTTAATTGTACAGGCATTTTGGGACCTGGTGATAGGTATACGGGCAGCACGGTGGCTCAGTGGTTAGCACTGGTGCCTTGCAGCGCTGGGGTCCTAGTTTCGAATCCGACCAAGAACAACATCTGCATGGAGTTTGTATGTTCTCCCCGTGTTTGCGTGGGGGTACTCCGGTTTCCTCCCACACTCCAAAGACATACTGATAGGGACCTTAGATTGTGAGCCCCATTGGGGACAGTTGGATGATAATGTTTGTAAAGCGCTGCGGAATATAGTAGCGCTATATAAGTGCATAAAATAAATAGATAACAATTATTGTTTATTTTTAATATTGTGAAATGGGGTGGTATGATTTTTTTTTTTACATAAAAAACAACATTTTTTACAATTACCCTAGGGAACCTGAACATGCGATCGTCAGATCACTTCCCCCAGAGACTGCAATGAATTACCATTGCAGCCTATGGGAATCTCATAATGTTTCTCTGGAGCTGTGCCACAGACAGAACTTCATAGGAACATTGAGGTAAACCTTGTAGCCTCTAGCAGGCTTGAGGTTACAACAACAAATGAAAGGCTCCACCGATCTCTACATGGGGAGCCCTTTGTTCCCCAGGAGTGCAGCGCTCCCGGGGAAAAGCTTCTCAGATGCCGTGGTCACCATTAACCACGGCATATCAGTAGTTAAATGTCCATGATTTACATCACTGATCACAGACATTAGATCCGTGTATTTGCTGTTTAAAACAGCAGAAACCTGGCAGCTATGGCTCCCACTCAGCATCTGAGCAGGTGCTATGTTTAAATGCTGCTGCTAAACATGTACAGTGGAGGTCTGGAGGGGGATAAACCTCTTTAGGCTGATGAATTGTGAGGAATTGTGGAGATAGACTGTACATTTCAATTTTAAGCCCTTCAATGCACATTGATGCAATATCAAATTTCTAGGTGAATTCATACCATAGCGTGAACAGGTTGTCTGCCTCAGACCATCAACAAGAATGTTTCAGCTCACTCACAGTAGTCATAAACCTGTGCAATCTTGAAGTCTGTGAGGAACTGAAACACAAAGTATAATAGAAAATTGTGTTATTTTTCTGTTATTGAATGAATAAGATTTATTTGCATAAAACTGGAAAACCACAGTAATCCTTTTTTTTTTTTTTGTAATCAGCATTGATTAAAGCCAGTAACTAAAGAAACTGGACATTGGGTTTAAAGTGAATGTCTACTTCAGAACATTGTTTCGTTTTATGTCTAAAATTCTATGTTGATTAAAGGGGCCCATCTTGATTTTTTATGACCTTTCATAACGGCATTCATCATCTGTTTCTGAAGGGCATAGTTCACAATGAAGCGGTCATCAGTGTGGGATGTGGCCAAAGGATGTCCACTTCTCTGCCTTTCTGTGACTCTTCCAGTCTCTCTGTATCTCCTGCTGATAACACATTGTGACACTCTAAGCTGTGAGAACATTCTGCTTGAAGCCTCGCAATGGCAAGATACAGTTGATCAATTGTTAGGCATCGTCTCATGATGTCAAAATGTGAACAGCATGATGAGGAGGACTGTTTAAATACAAATTCAAATTGAACCTTGAATTTTATTCGGTGATTCATGGATCAATCACCTTTTGTGAATTTTGCTGTTAAGCGCCTTGTTAGAAAACAGCAAGTTGTGCAAAAAGTACTGAAACAATGAACAGTTGGACACGTGCATTCAAAAGTTTACAATTGGTCACATTAAGTTCACCTGTAAAGGTTAGAGTGCATTTTAGGTTCATCCTGAAATTTAACCCACAAGCCAAATATCCCTAACTTTTTGTGAGTAGCAGTGGCGTGCCTAGGGTGTTTGGCACCCGGGGCAGGCTCTTTCTCTGACCCCCCCAATACTTTAAAAAAATGGTACCCCCTCACGGTAGTATTGCCCTCGTTGTACAACCTTCACAGTAGTTTGTACAGATTTGTGCCCCCTCACAGTAGTTATGCCCACATTGTGCCCTCTCACAGTAATTATGTCCACATTGTGCCCCCTCACAGTAATTATGCCCTCTCTGTTCCCCTTTCACAGTTGTAATGCCCTCTTTGTGCCCCCTTCACAGTAATAATCCCCATTGTATCCCCTAAAAGTAATAATCCCCATTTTCCCCCTTCATAGTAATAATGCCCACTGTTCCCCCTTCATAGTAATAATGCCCATTGTGCTCCCTTAATAGTAGTAATGCCCACTGTGCTAGTAATGCCCTCTGTTCCCCCTCCATAGTAGAAATTCCCATTGTGCCCCCTTCACAGTAATAATGCCCTCTGTGCCCCCTTCATTGTAGTAATGCCCTCTGGCTCTGTGCCCCCTCCATAGTAAAAATGCCCATTGTGCCCCCTTCACATTAGTAATGCCCTCTGTGCCCCATCCATAGTAGTAATGCTCTCTGTGTCCCCTCCATAGTAATAAAGTCCTCCGTGCCCCCCCCATAGTAATAAAGTCCTTTGTATCCCCTCCATAGTAATAAAGTCCTCTGTGCCCTCTCCATAGTAATAAAGTCCTCTGTGCCCTCTCCATACTAATAAAGTCCTCTGTGCCCCCTCCATAGTAATAAAGACCTCTGTGCCTCCTCCATAGTAATAAAGTCCTCTGTGCCCCCTCCATAGTAATAAAGCCCTATTTACCTCCTCTGTATTAAAAAACAACAACAAAAAAACACAGTAACTACTCACCTTGTCCCGCTCCTGAAGCTCACAGTCCTCTCTTCCCTGCAGGCAAAGATCACTCTATAGCACTGTGTGGGCTGAGCTTATGCAGATTTCTGTACTGCAGGCTCCGCCCACACCGGCTCCCAGCGCGATCCGTGCCTGCAGGCTGAAAGGTGGAGCTGGGAGATGTCTTCCTGCTTCACCATTCTGTGCGCCGCCGGCCTGAAGGAGGGGAGAAGCGTTGGGAGCTGAGGGGCGAGTAAGCGCTTCCAGCAATGAGCGCTTCCATTTGTTTGGATGGAAGCGCTCATTGTTTCTGGCACCCCCCTGAGAGCAGGCACCCTGGGCCCCCCACTCCCCCCCCCCCTCTTAGTATGCCACTGGTGAGTAGTGTATATGATGTAGAGTGGGACAAGGTGTAATTTCCATTATTTTATAATATTGTAATTATGTTTGCTTAATGGATATGCACCTGTGATTCTAAAGGTTCTAGTCTAAATTCTCTTGTAGTATATATTGAGGGTAGCACCTCTTTTAGACTGAACACGCCCATCTACCTGGGACTTCTGAGCAGAGTACGTATGTAGCTGGTCTCTACACTGCCCTGAATATTGTAGGCTTAAGTAAGTCAAAAGAGAGGCAGTATATTTAGTGCTAGGGACCCATGTGCGGAAGCCACCTTGACGCCTGGCAGATGGGCCCAACACATGTTTGAGCAAATATGTGCGCTAAGAGCTTCCATTAACTAATTTATAGTCGGTATTGTACCACTTTTATCTAGAATGACCCCCATTTCTGAGCTCTATTGTTTGTATGTATAATGGTTAGAGATGTCGCGAACATAAAATTTTCCGTTCGCGATCGGTGAACGCGAATTTACGCAAATGTTCACGAACGGGCGAACCGGGCGAACCGCCGTAGACTTCAATAGACAGGCGAATTTTAAAACCCACAGGGACTCTTTCTGGCCACAATAGTGATGGAAAAGTTGTTTCAAGGGGACTAACGCCTGGACTGTGGCATGCCGGAGGGGGATCCATGGCAAAACTCCCATGGAAAATTACGTAGTTGTGGTAAGTTGAATTCGCAATGCGATTAATATAACCTGCATTAATCGCATTGCGAATTCAACTTAGAGCTAAGTTCCTAATGGTTGTATTGCTAGAATTGACGAATATAACGAATATAGCACTATATTCTCAATCTTCGTTATATTCTAGCAATACAACCATTAGGAACCCAGCTCTAAGTTGAATTCGCAATGCGATTAATATAACCTGTATTAATCGCATTGTGATTACAACTTAGTCAAATTTGTGACACTGCAGCTTCAGAATGAATCTAAGATGGATGCTGTCCAGGAGGTGGGAGGGTCTGGGAGGGAGGGTATGCTGATTGGCTGGAATGTGTCTGCTGACTGTGAGGTACAGGGTCAAAGTTTGCTCAATGATGATGTATAGGGGGCGGACCGAACATAGCATATGTTCGCCTGCTGCGGCGAATGCGAACAAGCTATGTTCGCCGGGAACTGTTCGCCGGCGATTAGTTCGGGACATCTCTAATAATGGTGTGTAGCCATCTTGTTTTTTGTAATTATGTTTGCTTCATGGATATGCACCTGTGATCCTGAAGGTTCTAGTCTAAATTCTCTTGTAGTTTATAACATATAGGGACAAGTACAATTTGTGATGGCTCACCTGGTATTTGTGTATGGAATGGGTGCCCCAACCAATATAGACTCACCCAGTCTATAAGGCAGAAAATCTGCACACCTCATTAGGAAAAATACATCCAACACATCCGTGCGTAGGGTTCCTATAGTATTAAATGATTTATTATACACGTAGGTATCAATATATAGGGTAGGTATACAATGTATATAAATGGTTGTCCAAAGAATATCAGATACTCAACAATAGGGACAGAGTTGCGATTGGATCCCTATGATGGATATCCCAGATGTTCTTCGTGGAACACTTGATCAGTAACGTTAGGATATGTACATCGATCCGCATATATTGCAATTCATCCAGCAGTTAATTCATATTACAATTCCAATAAACAAGTACAAAAATAAATAAGTAATTCACTTGTAAAAATTCAAAAAATACCCCTATATATAATTAATACGTGGCAATGGCATCCATAAAAAACTTATAAAATATTGTGCAAAAATTAGAATCCATCCAACATAAATGTATGCCACAAATTACGGTATGGGCATCACTCTACTTGAAGCGACATGCTGATGGACATCACACTGCTATGCGCAACAGGCTGGTAATGTCGGTGTAGCCGCGGCGCCCCACGTGCTTGCAGAGGTCACGGACACAGTACCTGTGTGTGCGCTTTGTGACTAAGTAATTTGTCACAAAGAAAAAATTTTTTTTAATTTGGCGAAGCAGCCAAATCGAATTTTTAAGAACTTCGCTCATCTCTAATCATGGCCAGTGTCATCGTCAGCATCAACCTCGTCTTCCTGCACAAGTAACTCCCCCTCCTTCTCCAGTGGTGCCTCCTCCTTCACCACTTCATCCTGTTCCACCATCCCTTATTGCATCAGTGTGAGCGTTTACTCTAAAATAAATATGAGGGAGATTACATCATTGATGTCCCAATTGTCCCTATTTACAAATCTGTTGGCCTCTTCGAAGGGTCTGAGTGCACAACAGGCGTCTCTGATGAGCTACCACTGCCTGACTTCAAAACAAAACATGTCTCCTGCTGAGGTGGTCTGCTGCAGGATGAAATAATTCACTGCTTTACGCTACTCGTACAGACGTTCCAGAATATGTATGGTGGAATTCCAACAAGTTGGAACATTAAAGATCAAGTGGTACAATAGCAGACCATTCTGTCGCTGCAAGTCCAGGAGTGAGATTCTTGCCTCATAAGTATGGCTGAAATGTGAGGACAGTCTCCTGAACATGGCCAGCATCTTCTGCAAGTCACGGTACTTTTTAAAAAAGCATTGCACTGCTAAATTTATCATGTGCACCATTCAGTGTGTGTTATTTTACCCCAAATGCAGAGCAGCTGCCATGTTTCTGCCATTGTCTCTGACTACGTTGCCCAGGTGGAGTTGGCAGTAAGACAGCCAGTGGGATATTTGCTGTTTGATGCACTTTAGCAACTAATCTGCTGTGTGAATTCAGCATGAGTTATTCAGTTTACAAATATGATGGAGGGGGTGGGTGCGAGTGGAAGCAACGCTGTTCCCTATTTTTGTTGTGGACGGGAGGATGTCCATTGAGAAGGACATGAAAGAGGCTTTAATTTCATATATGACATTAGTCACAACAAAGTGGTACTAGTGGGCTGTTATTGTAGTATATTCTTGGCAATAATATATTAATTTGACCCCTGGTTTCAGGAAAAAATTCTCTCCCTTTTCTGTCATCCAAGGTGCAGGCTCCACATTGTTACAAAATTATGTTTAAGGCCTCTTTCACACGACCGTATGCCTATTTCAGTGTTTTGCGGTCCGTTTTTCACGGATCCGTTGTTCCGTTTTTTTTGTTTCGTGACGCAAGGGGAGGGAAAAGGGAAGGCCCTGTCCAAGGGAAAGGTTGTGACCCCTAACTCACCTTGAGGCTGGCACCTGACTGCCCTGACGTCCCTAGACGGGTTCCTCACCCGTACGCCGATCACGTGCCTAAACCCTGGCTTTCCCTAACAAAAGCCCAACAGGGATTCGGAGGGTAACACTCTGGAACAACAACCAGGAATCACAGCTACACAGCTCCAGTGGGTCAGTATAGAAGTCCAGGCAGGAAGCTCTATATCTGGCAACCAGAGAAGTGGGAGAGGGAAATATAAGGAGGTTGGGAGTGCTGGACAAGAAACAGCTGAGGAGAAGGAGCTACGGATCCCTGAGTGAGCCAAAAAGGGTTGCAAGGCAAACCCAGAAAGCAACCATTAAGAAACAGCACTGTCTTTATACATAGAGCGCGCAGCCACCCGCTGCGACTTCCTGACCCCGGGTATAACGGAGTCAGGCGTGGCTCTTGACACCCTCGTGACACATATACAGTATACAGTAATTACATAGAAAAAATTGGGCTGGGCATAACATTTTCAATAGATGGTTCCGCAAAAAACGGAACGGATACGGAAGACATACGGATGCATTTTCGTATGTGTTCCATTTTTTTGCGGACCCATTGACTTGAATGGAGCCACGGAACGTAATTTGCGGGCAAAATTAGGACATGTTCTATCTTTCAACGGAACGGAAAAGCAGAAATACGGAAACGGAATGCATACGGAGTACATTCAGTTTTTTTTTTCGGAACCATTGAAATTAATGGTTCCGTATACGGACCGTATACGGAACGTAAAAACGGCCCGCAAAACGGAAAAAAAAACGGTAGTGTGAAAGAGGCCTTAGGCTTATTTCACACAAATTATAGGTCCATCTAAATTCGGTCTGCTTTTACAATGGATACTATCCAAACTGAACACTAACTCATTAATTTCAATAAGTATATGCACATGAGCATGATTTTTCTCTGACCATCAGACCACTCTGAAATAAATCGCAGCATATTCTAGGATAATAATATCCTGTGAGTCAAAGGTGGAACGTTTTGGAAGACATCGGTCCTGTTACATATGGGTTAAAGCTAACACACCACCATAGGTACATCATACACACAGTCAATCATTGTGACATGGAGTTATGGTCTGGGGCTGCTTTGTTTCTGCAGGACCTGGACGACTTGACATAATTGATTGAACCATGAATTCTTCTCCCTATAAGAAAATCCTGAAGGAGAATGTCCACTTATCAGTTTGTGACCTTAATTTGAGTGTTATGCAGCAGAAGGATGATCTAAAGCACACAAGCAAGTCCATTTGTGAATGGCTCATAAGAAACAAAATTAAAGGGAACCTGTCACCAGTTTTATGGTGTGCTAATTAAGGGCAACATAAATAAGTGATTGATTCTCTTAGCACAATGCTGGGTCACTTTCTTTAATTGACCCAGTCAATCTGCCAACATGCTGTATTGAAAAGCTCCAGCTGATAATGATGAGTCCTGAATATTCATGAGCTCCTGACTCTCCCAGCCTACCTGCTGCTGAGTGACAGTTTGTTTCCATAGGAATCAGCAGCAGGTGGGCAGGGGAGTGGCTATAGCTCTGAACTAAATATACGCTGGACTCAATGACATCACGCTGGACTCAAGTCAGCTCATTAGCATGTGGCATCTTTGTGTGTATATTATGAGATAACCATCTGTCACACCAGTAAGTGAATACATCTAAGGTACTTTTTAGTAGTTAATGATTGTATATAATTAGTTAGATTATAATCAAATATCCACATGACAGGTTCCCTTTAAGGTTTTGTAGTGATCAAGTCAATGTCCCGACTAGGGATGAGTGAATCGACTTCGGATGAAACATTCGAAGTCGATTTGCATAAAACTTTGTGTCAATACTGTACGGAGCAGGAGCTCTGTACAGTATTAAAATGTATTGGCTCCGATGAGCCGAAGTTATTACTTTGCGAAGTCTTGCAAGACTTCGCATAATAACTTCAGAAATAGATTTATACTGTAAAAAAACATTTCCTTGGAACCGAACCGAACCTGAGTTCGGTAAATGTTTTTTTACAGTACAAATTAATTTATGAACTTATTGCACAAAGTACTGTACGGAGCTCCTGCTCTGTACAGTATTAGAACGAAGTTTTATGCGAATCGACTTCGGATGTTTCATCCGAAATCGATTCGCTCATCTCTAGTTCCGACCTTAAATAGGCAGTTCATGCTCGAAAACCCTACAATGTAACCAAATTAAAACAATTCTGGGACAGAAGAGTGGCTCCATCTCAGTATAAAAGACTCATTGTGTTACAGAAGAGGGGCAAAACCAGTTATATAGCTTTAAGGGAGCAATTATTTTTTTCATATGGGTCATATACTGTAGGTTTTGAATAAATCTTTAACTTCAATAAATAGAGTGATCATTTAATATCATTTTGTCTTAACTCGTGTTATCTTTATTTTTATATTAAAATTAGTTGAAAAATCTGAAACATTTAAGGGGCTAACCAAAGGATAATGTTAAAAAATTCATATCATCAGATATACAGACATCATATAGTAGATCGCAATCTCTTTCTAACAAAGCTAGAACCAGCCCTGTACCTCACATGGATCCAGAGATCTCCCCATTCATTGTTCCAATTCCTCTGCTAGATTTATTTCAAGCTGGCATCTCAGGGGATGTGTCCTTTCTCAGGAGGTGTGTTATTTCTGCTGCTTCTCTCTCTCTATCACAGTTCAGGGGTGTGTCCTTTCTGAGTGTGTGTGTTGTTTCTGCTGCAGTTCTCTCCCTTTAAAGGTCACAGCTTCTAACAGTAGATAAAGCTGGTGGCAGTTGAAGGATGGAAGTGAACATATGCGTTCTACTCAATGATGTGGTGCTGGTTTGAATAACCCCCTTAAATATGACAAATTAGTAAAAATAGAAGATATCGGGAGAGGGACAAATGCCTTTTCAGCGCACAGGAGCTTCATAAATACAGTGTACATACATTGATCACTAAATATTGTGGTTTTAGAAGGAGTTTACCAGCAAAAGAGACAACTCCTTCAAATGAATATGTATGTAAAAGTGTTATTATGTAGTGTATACATATGAACACACCACCCTACACAGTTCTGTTGAAATTATACTGTAACGTCAACCATACACACCCATGTATACTAGACTGCCCTGTTTTACAGTCTATTTCACTATAGGAAAACAAATGTCTCGTCCAAAGGTCAGGAAGGAGAAAACTAGGGTTTGAACTGGGGCTCCAGTAAGTCTCTCCACTTCTGTGCTTCATTATCAATGCCCTCAAACACTGAACTAAACCTCGAAAGCAAATTCTATATCCAGTTAGAGTTGAATCCCCACATCTTTGTATTTCCAGTAAAACTAAGTGTAGCTGCATAAAGGGTCTTCAGAGGAAACCAAATAAATGTTTCTTGTGCAAGTTCCATAGAGGGATTGAAACAGAGCAACATTCAGTCGCTTTGACGTGCAGCAGAGTTTATAAAAATATGCATCGTGCGCCATAGGCCACCAATCTCATTTCAAAGAAATCCTAATTCCTAGAAATGCGCTGTGTTTTACCTATAAAAGAGGGCTTCATATTAAGTTCAGAACTGACACTGGTTTGTAATTTTTCGACCTCCGTACAGAGCTGCGTTGTTCTTCTGCGCCATTTAAAATATGACAGCTCCCTGCATCACTGGCTCTATAGTTGCCAATCTATTTAGCATGAACACATGTACACTTCTAACATTTTTTGAGATTTGAGGTAGAAGAAAAAAGCCTAATGCATATAGTCTAAAATGCTTGTAATTCTAAGGGCTATTTATTTTGATGAATGGAGGTCTTAGGTTACAACATATTCTGCATTCCAAGCATATGATCAAATGGAATACGTCTCAAGTTTCACTGAAGCTATCTTTAAAGAATTTTATAAATTGTTGCAGCCCTCCTGGGTGTTTGCAAATGACCACTAATTCAGCTCCTGAAAGTGGTTAAATATTGTGGGTGCTGTTTAAATATTTTTATACGAAATGAGTCATTTTCTGCTGTTTTCAGAGGTTATTTGAGGTATTTTCATAGTTATCTCCCCTACAACACGTGCTGTTTTATTGTGTTCTGAAATTGTTCACTAGGGAGACACAAGCAAGAAACTTTACTTACACATGTATTTTTACGAATGGCAGTAGACTTCGTCCACCAGTCTTATCAAGGTCTTTATAAACCTACCAAATTCCATTACAAATACTGTTTACTCTGAACTGACATCACAAAATCCTGACATGCTTCATCTCATTTAGGCACAATGGAGCAATAGATTTATGAAAATATCTGAAAGAAAAACTGTTTATTGCCCATAGCAATCACAGAAAAAAGTTGTCTGATTCTTTTCTCATAAAAATATACATCAATCTGCTCAAATCCTCTTACTCTCAAACATGCTGCCTGCAAATTATTTGCCATTTTCATGGTGATAGGTTCCCTTTAAATATAGTCATTAGTATATAGTATTAGTATTTAGTATTATATGAAAATTAGAGGATCTTTGCGCACATTTTTTATCATAATTGTGTCAGGCCTATCCACCAGCGACAAGGTGCTTCCTCACCTGGGCCTAAGCCTACAAAATTCAGGGCAATGTAGAATCCAGCTATATTATACTAAAAGAGCTAGATTCTACAGTGCCTTGGATTTCATGGGCTTAGTCCCAGGAGAGGAAAGTCTGGTAGTGTAGGTTCAGTTATTTGGAAGTCTCCTTGTCTCTGGTAGATGGGCCTGACACAATTTTCATCAAGAATGTCCACAAAGAGCTTTTAATTTTCATTTAGTAAGTATGGCAGCAATTAATTTCAGATTTATCGACATTTCCAGTGTTTGCATGTGTCTTTGTCTTTGTGTTTGCCGTGTGCTGCTGCATATAGTGTTTGTTTGCTTTTGCATGTCAGCCATGGTAGTGTGCACCTGTACTTTATTTCATATTATTTGGAGGTGCTGTTCTAACTTTTTTTTTGCATACTTCAAGAGGTAGCAGCCTGGTGGCTCCCCTGCAGCCAAGTACAGATTCCTTTATAGGGGTTAAAGGGTGAATACAAAATGGCTGCAAGGATAGTGCCCTTGGGATTAGTCAAAAGTGAAAGCAGTTGGTTGATGCCACGGTTTCACACCAACTGAATGTAACAGCAAGAGGGTGTGCATGGGAATCTGTGCAGGTAACGCACAAAGGGTATAGTCTTCACAGCATTTGGCCAGGTCTAAAGGTGACATCCCCTGGTCATACTCAGAATTGCAGTACCCATTTAGGTCTAGTGGAAAGGCTTCTCTTCTGCTTGAGGAAGAGTCTGCGCTACTGAAGGAAGAGCAGATGGATTATTGGACTTGTGTTGCACCCCTTTGGGAAGTATACAACAGTTTATTGGAATTTGTATCCCTGCAGGGTGACTCCATTGAATGGAAGATTACCTAAAGCTTTAGTAAAGAATGTGTGTTTACTTGTCCAACTAGCTATCTCTACCCCATTTTTATAGTATTCTGTCTTCCAACAGACAAGAGACCCGGACCAGGGGAATATTATGTGCACCTCCTTTTCACCGCACGGCCTAGGGCAGTGATGGCTAACCTTGGCACTCCAGCTGTGGTAAAACTACAACTCCCAAGATGCCCCCCTTGCTTGGTTGCTCTCAGAACTCTATAGAAATAAATGGAGCATGCTGGGAGTCGTAGTTTCACCACAGCTGGAGTGCCAAGGTTAGCCATCACTGGCCTAGGGAGAATGGGCGCAGGACAACCACCACTGTGAGTAATATCACTATCCTCGCACCACTACCACTCCCATCCTCCTCCTCCTTTTAATGGTTTTAATGGCACCATTTCATTTACAATATCATGTACTGAAAAATAAGAAAAAAATATATTTGTGGGGTGAATTTGGAAAAAAAATATTTTTGGGCTTTGTTTTTATGGCTTTATTAAATGACACAGCAGCCTTAGGCTACTTTCACACCTGCGTTTGGTGCAGATCCGTATGGTATCCGTTTGCATTATTCTGTAAAAAAAAAGTCTAAGTCAAAACGGATCCGTCCTGACTTACATTGAAAGTCAATGGGGGACGGATCCGTTTTCAATTGCACCATATTGTGTCAGTGAAAACGGATCCGTCCCCATTGACTTACATTGCAAGCAGCGTTTTGATGTCCGCATCCAGAGCGGAATGGAGGTGGAACGGAGCTAAACTGATGCATTCTGAACGGATCCTTATCCATTCAGAATGCATTGGGGATGAACTGATCCGTTTTGAACCGTTTGTGAGATCCCTGAAACGGATCTCACAAACGGAATTCAAAACGCCAGTGTGAAAGTAGCCTTATTCCGGGGGTCAGTATAATTACGGCATCTTTTCATCACCATATTCTCATGTCCATAACTTTTTATATTTTCATCTTGAGAACTGTGTGAGTGTTTGGATGGTTGGTTGAGCTGTAGTATTTACTGGTACCATCACAGGGATCACTTTTTATAAAATTTTTGGTGTAAGCAGGTGATTAAAATGGCAAATCGTAAATTTTTCCATTACAGCATCCTGTACGCACAATAATAATATTTTAATTTGTAATAGTTTGGACATTTTCTGACTTGGCGATAACAATGTTTATGCTATATTTATTTTTGTTATTATTATTTAGTTTTATATGTAAAATTGGGAAAGCAGGGTGATTTGAATTTGTTACATTTTTGTGTTGTCCTATATTTTTACTGTACTTTTTAGTCTCTTTAGGGAACTTTAAAGGGTTTCTGTAATCAGAAATAACATTATGTAGCTGACTGACATTAGCGATGTGCTAATGTCAGCAGGACATAACCGTATGCTTTATAACCCCCTGCCTGCCGCCGTTCTCTTAAAATACTTTTAAAATATGCTAATGAGCCTCTAGGTGCTACTGGGGCGTTGCTTCAGCACCTAGAGGCTCGGTCTACGCACTCTTTGGCACGCCCAGGTCCAGTTGATTGACTTTTGAGTTCTCCTCATCGTCACGTAAATCCCGCACCTGCGCCATCCCGTTTAGTATTCGGTGCAGGCGCAGAGAGTGAAGGACGCGGTCCTACTGCCGGCTTCCTCACTGCGCCTGCGCCGAATAAAGGAAGTCGGCATTTACGTGACGGCACGGGATTTACGTGACGCGGGATTTACGTGACGATGAGGAGAACTCGACAGTCAATCAACGGGACCTGGGCGTGCCAAAGGGTGCGTAGACCTCTAGGTGCTGAAGCAACGCCCCAGTAGCACCTAGAGGCTCATTAGCATATTTTAAAAGTCTTTATTTTAAGAGAACGGCGGCAGGCAGGGAGTTATTAAGTATACTGTTATGTACTGCTGACATTAGCATATTGCTAATGTCAGTCAGCTACATAACGTTATTTCTGATGACAGAAACCCTTTAACATGAGATCCTCTTATTCCATAGACTGCAGTAGTGTACTGTTGCATTCTATGGGATTTTGACAGGCTGTCTGTGAAGACCTGCTGCAGGTTCAGCTTAACATGCAGTTATTGCAGGCCCGGGAGCCTTCACTATACATTATTTAAAATCCAATATTTATTTGATCAACAGATCATTGGCAAATATCCAATCATTTCATGAAAACTATTAAAAATACAATTAAGTTTATGCTTGATCGTTAACTCTTAATTGTCAATCAGTATGTTGAATGTGCTTCACGGTGTGTTACATTCCACTTTCCTATTGATTTAACTGGCTTAGGTGGTGGTTGCCAGCATTTGAGTTTCACAGAAGTTCAGCGTCTTGGGTGTAGTATACTCTCTGCATTGCATACCGGAAATTGATCATTTTGGGAAGGGTTAGTAGCCTGAAGAGGTGGAGATCTACTAATCTGAATTAGTCAGATTTGATAAATGTTCATAGTTACTCAAGAGAGTAGAGTTTGTGTTCATAGCTAGTAATTACCCTAGCACTACTGTGTCCAAATGACTAAAATGTGATTTCAATTATGTACTGAGTAATGTAGATATGAAGCATATTAGGTGTGATCTCTTTGACTGTACGTTTTGGACGTGATTCAAAGCTATCATTTTGTAATTCGACCTTCTGAAAGATGACAGAAGCATGGAAAAAAAGGAAAGTGAAGACAGGGAAACTAGTAGGTTGTGTTATAGGAAAGTCAGTGTGCTACAGTAGTTTACACAGTGGGGATCATCCCCATAAAAAGGTGACTTTACAGTGGAGGCCCTTTTTTACGAAACCAATGGATGGCTAAACAAACATAAATACAAGTGGTTGTTTCCAATTATTACCCATTACATGTAATCAAACAACAAAAGCGTGTGTCATAGATCGCATGTCTGCATAAAAATAATAGGCTGCTGACAGCATGCCCACTCATGTGAACAGTGGATGCGTTGCTGATAAACTATGTAACTCCATCAGAAGAGAGATTTTAATGAATGTTCTCAAGATCCATCGTTCATTCATGCCCCACGTCATAATTGCCAAGTGGAAATTAATTGCCCGCAATGGGTGCTGAAGAAAGAAATAGAAAGAAATTGATCAGTGCTCATTGGCACCAATTAATCAGCTGTGTAAAAAGACTTCCACACACATTAGAATTAGTGATGAGCGGCAGGGGTAATATTCGAATTTGCGATATTTCGTGAATATTTGGGCGAATATTCCCAAATTCGAGAATTCGCGATTATTTTCTTGATTGCAAAAATCGTCAATGTAATATGCGCGTATTGCGTGCGCAATACAGGCGTGGGTCACTGTTGCTACATTTTTTAAGCTGCTATAAGTGCTTGCCAAAAAAAGTTATTCTCTTCTCCCTAATGAAATAGATGTGCACACTTGGTCAATCTGAGCATTCATATGCCTGGTAGAGACAAAATATATAGCTAACACTCTTCATGAGACAACCCCTCTTAGACTAGGACTAAACCTCTTCAACTTTTCGTAGCTTGACCTTCCAATTTTAAAGGGATTTTCTGAGAGTTTTTTACTGATGACCTATCTTCATCAGTATCTGATCGGTGGCTGTTCAACACCTGGGACCCCCACTGATCAGCTGTTTGAGAAGGCAGTGGTGCTTGCAGTAGCGCCGCGGCATTCTCTCTGCTCACTAAGCATGTGCCGTATGTTGTATAATGACTGTGCTTGGTATCACATCTCAGCCCATTCACTTCAATGGGGCTGAGCTGCGCCTAGGCCATGTGACCAATGAACACAATGTCATATGGCCTAGGAAAAGCAGAAGAAGGCTGCGGTCAGACGTTCACCAATCAGATACTGATGACCTATCCAGAGGTCCAGAGATAACACTGTGACATCTGTTATCAGAGTCAATTTTAATGCAGCTACATCTACATACATCTGCCATTGACTCCCATTATAGATGGATACCTCCCAACAGAACATTATAGGCATATTAGACATAAACATTAGTAGCATTTCCCCTTGTATACCTTGGACATACAGTTGTACTTGAAAGTTTGTGGTTCCTTCAGAGTTTTCCATATTTCTGCATAAATTTGATCTAAAAGTAGATAAAGATAACAAAATCAAACAAATGAGACAACAATATTAAACTTGGCCATTTTTTTGTTGAAGAAAGTGATCCAATATCAGGTCTGTGAGTGGCAAAAGTATGTGAACCTTTAACATTTGCAGAAAATGCAAAGGTGAAATTAGAGTCAGGTATTTACAATCAATTGGATGACAATCAAATGTGAGTGGACAAATTGTTTTATTTAAAGAACATTTGATGTAACGGGGAGCCGAAGCTTAGCTTCGGGAGCGAGAATCTGTCTTCAGCCTCGTTCCCAGGGCGGCTTTTTCTAGCTGGGAGGCACCCTGCTCCTAGGTCTGCCTTGAGCGCCGAGCTGATCACTCGGTGCTCGACTTGTTTGTCTGTCGGTCATGTGACGCTGGCCACGTCACATAACCCTCACTCCCCACTATAAATACAGGGAACCTGCTGGCTACAGATTCGGATTTTGACCTCGGCTTGCTTTTGGATTTTGTCTTTGCCTCTTCTCTTGTACTGACGTGACCTCCTGGACTGACCCCGGCTAGTTGACCCGCCTCGCCCTTCCGTTTTTGGTGGTACCTTGCTTGTTCCACCTCTC
Organism: Bufo bufo; assembly: GCF_905171765.1. Taxonomy (NCBI): domain Eukaryota; kingdom Metazoa; phylum Chordata; class Amphibia; order Anura; family Bufonidae; genus Bufo; species Bufo bufo. The sequence goes on along the minus strand of NC_053392.1, from coordinate 167,761,777 downwards.
TGTCCGCTCGAGTGCTACCTCTCATTGGCTGTCTGCTTCCCTGCTGTCTCTATCTCTCTGCTTGCACTTACTCAGGTCAGGGACTGTCGCGCAGTTGCGCCCCGTCATCTAGGGTGGGTGGTGCAAGTAGGCAGGGACAGGGGACCGGGTAGCAGCTCAGGGGGTGCACCTCCGCTCTATCTTTATACCCGTGACGCTACCCTGTGACATCTGATCTTCACAACATGTTTGTGGAAGTGTATCATGGCATGAACAAAAGAAATTCCTGAGGACCTCAGTAGAAGAGTTGTTGGTGCTCATAAGGCTGGAGAAAGTTAAACAATCATCCCTAAAGTGTTTGGACCTCACAAATCCACAGTCAAATTGCGTACAAATGTAGGAAATTCAAGGCCATTAATACCCTCCCTAGGAGTGATTGGCCAACAAAGATCACACCAAGAACAAGACGTGTAATAGTCTGCAGGGTATGGAACCCAAGTTAACTAATAAGCAACTAAAAGCCTTTCTCACATTAGCTAATGTTAATGTTCATGAGTCCACCATCAGGAGGACACTGAACAATAATGGTGTGAATGGTAGGATTGCAAGGAGAAAGCCACAACTCTCCAAAAAGAACATTGCTGCCCCAAGCCAGAAGGATATTGGAACAATGTTTTGTGGAAGAATGAGACCAAAATAGAAGATTTTGGTTTAATTGAAAATAATTATGTTTGGAGAAAGGAAAACCCTGCATTCCAGCATAAAACCCTCATCCCATCTGTAAAACATGATGGTAGTGGTATCATGTTTTGGGCCTGTTTTGCTGCATCTGGGCCAGGATGGCATGCCATGATTGATGAAACAATAAAGTCGGCATTATACTAACAAATTCTAAAGGAAAGTGTCAGGACATCTGTCCGTGAGCTGAATCTCAAGAAAACCAGGGTCATGCAGCAAAACAACCACGCTTAACACATAATTTGTTCTACCAAAGAATGATTAAATAAGAATAAAGTTAAAGCTTTGTAATGGCCTAGTAAAAGTCCTGCCCTTAAACAACTAGAAAAGTTGTGGATAGGCCTGAAGGGAGCAGTTCATGGAAAGAAACCTCTGAACATAACAGGGTTGATGCTGTTTTGTATGGAGTAATGGGCTAAAATTCCCCGAAGCCAATGTGCAGGACTCATTGACAATAACCTGATTTATTAAGTTGCAGTTATTGCTGCAGAAGAGGGTAAGACCAGCTACTGAAAGCAAAGTTTACATACTTTTGCCACTCACAGACAGGATATTGGATCATTTTCCTCAAATAAATGACCAAGTCTAATGTTTTTGACTCATTTGTTCTGGTTATCTTTGTCTACTTTTAGGACATGTGAAATGTAGTTTTAGGTCAAATGTATGCAGAAATATAGAAAATTATAAAGGGATCAGAAACTTTCAAGCACCACTGTATATCCTGACCTAGATGTAAATGGAGCTTAACATGAACATACCTGAATGTTTTAGGTAGGCAAGTGGTAAAAGGGCTTGTCTTGCTAGGAACATTTAACCCCTTAAGGACTTAGGACGTACCGGTACGCCATGTTTGCCGAGTCCTTAAGGACCCAGGGCGTACCGGTACGTCCTAACTTTAAAATTACATTGCGGCGAGGCGGGGGTTAATCAGAACAGGATGTCCGCTGAAATCATTCAACGGGCATCCTGTCACAACGCCAAGGGGGGGGTCATGTGACCCCCCCGCATTGGCGATCGCCGCAAACCGCAGGTCAATTCAGGCCTGCGGTTTGCGGTGCCATTGGGTCCCCATGCGGCTGTAGGGGGGACCCGATGGCATGGAAGGCAGCGCGATGCCTTCCTTAGGCATCTGCGCTGCCTTCCGGTGACGAGCCTGTGAGATCCAGCCCCCTGGATTTTACAGGCCGGAAGCTGTATGAGTAATACACACAGTATTACTCATACAGCCAATGCATTCCAATACAGAAGTATTGGAATGCATTGTAAAAGGGATTAGACTCCCAAAAGTTGAAGTCCCAAAGTGGGACAAAAAATAAAGTAAAAAAAAGTTGAAAAAATAAAGTAAAAAAGTTGAAAAAAATAAAGTCCCCCCCCCCCAAAAAATTTAAAGTTTCAAGTAAAAATAAACCAAAACGTCATTTTCCACAAATAAAGTTAAAAAAATTGGTAAAAAATAGGGGGAAAAAAAGTTGACATATTAGGTATTGCCGCGTCCGTATCGACCGGCTTTATAAACATATCACATGACCTAACCCCTCAGATGAACACCGTAAAAAAATTAAAATAAAAACTTTGCTAAATAAACCATTTTTTTGTCACCTTAAATCACAAAAAGTACAACAGCAAGCAATCAAAAAGGAGTTTGCCCACCAAAATAGTACCAATCTAACAGTCACCTCATCCCTCAAAAAATGAGCCCCTATCAGAGACAATCGCCCAAAAAATTAAAAAACTATGGCTCAGAATATGGAGACACTAAAACATAATTTTTTTTGTTTTAAAAAAGCTGTTATTGTGTAAAACTTACATAATAAAAAAAAGTATACATATTAGGTATCGCCGTGTCCGTATCGACCAGCTCTATAAAAATATCACATGACCTAACCCCTCAGATGAACACCGTAAAAAATAAAAAATAAAAACTGTGCTAAATAAACCCTTTTTTGTCACCATACATCACAAAAACTGTAATAGCAAGCGGTCAAACAGTCATATGCACCCCAAAATAGTGCCAATCAAACCGTCATCTCATCCCGCAAAAAATTTGACCCTACCTAAGATAATCGCCCAAAAACAGAAAAAACTATGGCTCTCAGAATATGGAGACACTAAAACATGATTTTTTTTTTTCAAAAATGATATTATTGTGTAAAACTTACATAAATAAAAAAAAGTATACATATTAGGTATCGCCGCGTCCGTATCGACCGGCTCTATAAAAATATCACATGACCTAACCCCTCAGATAAACACCGTAAAAAATGTAAAATAAAAACTGTGCTAAATAAACCATTTTTTGTCACTATACATCACAAAAAGTGTAATAGCAAGCGATCAAAAAGTCACACGCACCCCAACATAGTGCCAATAAAACCGTCATCTCATCCCGCAAAAAATCATACCCTAGCCAAGGTAATCGCCCAAAAACTGAAAAATTTATGGCTCTCAGACTATGGAAACACTAAAACATGATTCTTTTTGTTTTAAAAAAGAAATCATTGTGTAAAACTTACATAAATAAAAAAAAGTATACATATTAGGTATCGCCGCATCCGTGACAACCTCGTCTATAAAAATATCACATGATCTAACCTGTCAGATGAATGTTGTAAATAACAAAAAATAAAAACGGCGCCAAAACAGCTATTTCTTGTTACCTTGCCTCACAAAAAGTGTAATATAGAGCAGCCAAAAATCATATGTACCATAAACTAGTACCAACAATACTGCCACCCTATCCCATAGTTTCTAAAATGGGGTCACTTTTTTGGATTTCCTACTCTAGGGGCGCATCAGGGGGGCTTCAAATGGGACATGGTGTCAAAAAAAACAGTCCAGCAAAACCTGCCTTCCAAAAACCGTATGGCATTCCTTTCCTTTTGCGCCTTGCCGTGTGCCCGTATAGCTGTTTACGACCACATATGGGGTGTTTCTGTAAACTACAGAATCAGGGCCATAAATATTGAGTTTTGTTTGGCTGTTAACCCTTGCTTTGTAACTGGAAAAAAATTATTAAAGTGGAAAATCTGCCAAATAAGTGAAATTTTGAAATTGTATCTCTATTTTCCATTAATTCTTGTGGAACACCTAAAGGGTTAACGACGTTTGTAAAATCAGTTTTGAATACCTTGAGGGGTGTAGTTTCTTAGATGGGGTCACTTTTATGGAGTTTCTACTCTAGGGGTGCATCAGGGGGGCTTCAAATGGGACATGGTGTCAAAAAAAACAGTCCAGCAAAACCTGCCTTCCAAAAACCGTATGGCATTCCTTTCCTTCTGTGCCCTGCCGTGTGCCCGTACAGCGGTTTACGACCACATATGGGGTGTTTCTGTAAACTACAGACTCAGGGCCATAAATATTGAGTTTGGTTTGGCTGTATACCCTTGCTTTGTAACTGGAAAAAAATTATTAAAATGGAAAATCTGCCAAAAAAGTGAAATTTTTAAATTGTATCTCTATTTTCCATTAATTCTTGTGGAACACCTAAAGGGTTAACAAAGTTTGTAAAATCAGTTTTGATTACCTTGAGAGGTGTAGTTTATAGACTGGGGTAATTTTTGGGTGGTTTCTATTATGTAAGCCTCGCAAAGTGACTTCAGACCTGAACTGGTCCCTAAAAATTTCAAGATTTGCTTCTAAACTTCTAAGCCTTGTAACATCCCCAAAAAATAAAATATTATTCCCAAAATGATCCAAACATGAAGTAGACATATGGGGAATGTAAAGTAATAACTATTTTTGGAGGTATTACTATGTATTATAGAAGTAGAGAAATTGAAACTTGGAAATGTGCAATTTTTTTTTACAAATTTTTGGTAAATTTGGTATTTTTTTATAAATAAAAATTATTTTTTTTAACTTCATTTTACCAGTGTCACGAAGTACAATATGTGACGAAAAAACAATCTCAGAATGGCCTGGATAAGTCAAAGCGTTTTATTAGCACCAGTTATCAGCACTGGTCAGATTTGCAAAAAATGCCCAAGTCCTTAAGGTGAAATAGGGCTGTCCTTAAGGGGTTAAAAAAAGCCCAAATGGCATACAACCCCAAAAGAAGTCATACTGCCCTTACCAACAGCATATTTGGCACCTCCCAGGTCCCTGCTCTTCTCTAGTTTCAGGTCACTCGACATACGGGCAATGACTGCTCAGCCAATCACCGACCATCGCAGTGACCCGCCTCAACCAGTGATTCGCTGAGTGGTTAGTTCCTGTATGTTGAGAGGGACCAGGAAGTAAAGACCAGCATGGACACAAGAAAAAGTACCACTTATTTTGGTTTTTCTTTATGCCATTCTGAACAAAAAATTGCCGGCCATACAACCCCTTTAAGTCTCTCTCTGACACAAAATCTACATTATCCTGTTATTTACTAATATTAACTAAAAATTAAGTTTTTTTTTTTTTAACAATCACCATGCTGTTAATGTGCAAAAATATTTTCACACATCTAGTAAAAGAACATATAAACCGCTGCAGTATCGGTACTAAAAATATGTCACTTTCCTTTGCATAACATGTACTTTATTTTAATGTGCATACAGGGACAGACGTGTCCTGCATTGGGACATAATATTCTAGCTTATTGGCACCAGGTGAAAGTGACTGTCTTTTGCCAAAATAAGCTTGATATGCAGAGCTACTACAGAGTCCACACGTTACACATATACACAGCAGATGAGCCAGATGTTAGCGGGCAACTCTAATGATGCAGTAACACACAGTGCTGCCAAAGCTTTGTGAATAACCCTCTTTGTAGGGAGCAAACTGCAAAATATATTTTCAGTAAGATGGAAAAGATGTAATTTGTGGAAAACTATGTTAGTTTTAACAGAACCTCTGCAAACAAGAATGGATCTTTATAAACACCAAGAAATATTTGGAGAAAAATAATAGAAACCATGTAAACACTTTCCTTCTACTCAGGAATTTAGCACAAGTTAAATCTGGAACAGGTTATCAGTGGGTCGTAAACTGTCACATGCACTCTGTGGATATGTTTCATAACTTTTTTGGGAATTACATACACATTCGCTTTCACAATTTTTTTACTTATTATATTGTAGTGAAGACCTACTACATACAGGTACCGCAGTATCGATTGACTATTACATAGTATCACCATCTTACACGGTTCTGCACACAGAATAGACTATTCACTCAGTCCCTGTTCCTAGTGGGGTTTACAATATAACCTGCACACAGACACGTAGGCACTAGGCCTAATTTCATAGGAAACCAATTAACCTTAGCTTGTTTTTGGAGTGGGGGTAGGGGATGTAACAGGAGTACCCAGGGGGAATCTATATTACTGACACATATGAAACAACAATATACGAACCCCATGATGACCTTGCTCTAGCTAGATTCCACATTATTCCTAGTGCTGCAAGACTGTTCTAATACAACAAAGTGCATAGTGCTGCTAAATCAGTCATAAAAGGCTTGTAAAAGTTAAGCTTATAGCAGAAGCTGCTAATAACATTCACTCTTATGTATGTACAATAGATATTCAGTTTCATTAAAGAATGCCTAAGCAACCTTCCACTTGAAAAAAAAATTCACATTAAAATCCACAAGATTCCCCAGGGGACACCTGGTGATCTCTTTTTCATCTTCTCAGCTACAGATCTGTCTATTCCTGGGATCCTCTTTCGACATCCAAGATGGCCGCATTGCTTCTCAGACCACCTGAAGCACACTGTGTATTTGATAGTACAAGACACTTCCAGTTGCCCTCGGATTGGCTAGCATTACTCACGTGAGAAGTGCAGGCCAATCCAAGAGTAGGGCTGGACAAGCAGAAAATATCTTGTACTACTGATGCACAATGTGCTTCAGTTGGTCTGAGAAGTGCTGCTGCCATCTTGGATGGAAATAGAAGAGCCTGGGAATCGGCTGATAAGCAGCTAACAAGATGAAAAGGAGATCACCAGGCAAGTGTTCGGTTCATTTCCAAGTTAATGTGAATTTTTTTCTTAACCAGAGGGTCGATTTAATGTTTCCTTCAATAGTCCTGAAGGTTTTAAGATTGGATCTATGTGAGAAAATAGCATCTGCCACAAGGACAACCAATTCAGCAATTTGGGGCACACACTAAAGACCTCGGTTTGCTAATGCATACAGTACTTTGATGGTCATTGTACAAACAGTACACCTTAGACTCTCTTCACATCTGCCTTGTGCCTTCAGTTTGAGATTTCAGGCCAGAGGATCGTGGTATTAAATTAAATTTACAGTCCATATATTGTATATTTTTGTATCTTAAGCAGTTTATAATGTTAAGCCACCCAATTATTTCTCCTAAATACAAAAATTCGTATGCTCCCAAGTCCTCTAATTAAATTAATGTTTTTTGAACATTGTCCTTTTGAACTGGTAAGGATAAACTTATTGAAGCAGAACAAATATTGTACTTCACAGTCTAAAAGGGTTATAAAAATGCTAAGCTGTGTCATAGGCACAGAGAGTCACATGGCTCTGGAGTGCAAGCTATCTCCCGAGTTACTTACAACCAGCGCTATGGCATAACAGAAACATTATGAAATCAAGTATTGCCTGAGATTGCCCCGAATAGTGTACAGTCGTGGCCAAAAGTTGTGAGAATTACATAAATATTGGAAATTGGAAAAGTTGCTGCTTAAGTTTTTATAATAGCAATTTGCATATACTCCAGAATGTTATGAAGAGTGATCAGATGAATTGCATAGTCCTTCTTTGCCATGAAAATTAACTTAATCCCCAAAAAAACTTTCCACTGCATTTCATTGCTGTCATTAAAGGACCTGCTGAGATCATTTCAGTAATCGTCCATGGTGACCTGCAAAGAAACGCGTGCAGCCATCATTGCGTTGCATAAAAATGGCTTCACAGGCAAGGATATTGTGGCTACTAAAATTGCACCTCAATCAACAATTTATAGGATCATCAAGAAATTCAAGGAAAGAGGTTCAATTCTTGTTAAGAAGGCTTCAGGGCGTCCAAGAAAGTCCAGCAAGCGCCAGGATCGTCTCCTAAAGAGGATTCAGCTGCGGGATCGGAGTGCCACCAGTGCAGAGCTTGCTCAGGAATGGCAGCAGGCAGGTGTGAGCGCATCTTCACGCATAGTGAGGCGAAGACTTTTGGAAGATGGCCTGGTGTCAAGAAGGGCAGCAAAGAAGCCACTTCTCTCCAAAAAAAACATCAGGGACAGATTGATCTTCTGCAGAAAGTATAGTGAACGGACTGCTGAGGACTGGGGCAAAGTCATATTCTCCGATGAAGCCTCTTTCCGATTGTTTGGGGCATCTGGAAAAAGGCTTGTTCGGAGAAGAAAAGGTGAGCGCTACCATCAGTCCTGTGTCATGCCAACAGTAAAGCATCCTGAGACCATTCATGTGTGGGGTTGCTCCTCATCCAAGGGAGTGGGCTCACTCACAATTTTGCCCAAAAACACAGCCATGAATAAAGAATGGTACCAAAACACCCTCCAACAGCAACTTCTTCCAACAATCCAACAACAGTTTGGTGAAGAACAATGCATTTTCCAGCACGATGGAGCACCGTGCCATAAGGCAAAAGTGATAACTAAGTGGCTCGGGGACCAAAACGTTGACATTTTGGGTCCATGGCCTGGAAACTCCCCAGATCTTAATCCCATTGAGAACTTGTGGTCAATCCTCAAGAGACGGGTGGACAAACAAAAACCCACTAATTCTGACAAACTCCAAGAAGTGATTATGAAAGAATGGGTTGCTATCAGTCAGGAATTGGCCCAGAAGTTGATTGAGAGCATGCCCAGTCGAATTGCAGAGGTCCTGAAAAAGAAGGGCCAACACTGCAAATACTGACTCTTTGCATAAATGTCATGTAATTGTCGATAAAAGCCTTTGAAACGTATGAAGTGCGTGTAATTATATTTCACTACATCACAGAAACAACTGAAACAAAGATCTAAAAGCAGTTTAGCAGCAAACTTTGTGAAAACTAAGATTTGTGTCATTCTCAAAACTTTTGGCCACGACTGTACACTGAGTAATAGGTGGGAGAAGGTATTTTAAGAGACGCATTTAACGCATTTAACCTTTCTTTGTTAGTTTAGTTTGTTATTCCTCCAGAACTTTAATATTGATGGCCTGCCCTCAGGGGAGGCCATGAGCATAAATTCAGCGGTCTGACACCCCGCATCCTGCCGATCAGCTATGTCAGAGTAGCAGGTGAAGAGCACCATTGATTCATTATAATCTATTCACTCATTCCTACTCAATAGCTATAATACATTTTTAATTACATGTCGTTACAAAAGTATTCAGATCCAGGGGCTCTTTTGAAAAATGCATAATAGTTTTTTGTGGGACAACTCTTTTAAAGTAACACTCCATTACACTGTGTAATGCTTATTGCAGGGCATGAGGGCATGGTGCATGATACAAAGTTTCAAAATGCGAAAGAGACTATGGTCATGTATCATGCCCTCTTTGGGCCTGCACTGGGTATTAGTGTGTAGAGATTTTTTCTTTCTGAGTGTTTTTTGATCACTTTAGACCTAAAACACTAAACATGCACAAATGCACAAAAAATAAACTATCCTAACACTTACTCTCATCATCTGATCCTTTCCCTTATTAATATTTTGACTTGTATTACACTTAAAACTGAGAATTATATGAAGAAACGTATCTCTGTGCCTCAGGAGATCATCCATATTCCTTCTCTTCCTCACAGTCCTGTGACAAAGCTGTAAGACACGTGGTTGCAGTAAAGGCCTCACTGCTGTGTTCTGTCTACAGTAAGACAAAAACATTCACACACACCCCCAGCTAAGCACCACCCTTCAGTCCATCTGCAAAAAGTGCTGCAGAAAAAAAATTACATAAAATAATGGACAACCCTAAAACTTAACATTAATCTCAAAAATACTAAAAGATTGTCTTAGGCAAAAAAATATAGAAATGGTAGAACCAGCTACTTTTTCCCCTCATACCCCTAAATCATATTTGTTGCCAGCCATTCCCTCTCTAGTACATACTCTCTATCCCTATCAAGGACACTACAGGATCTCATAGGGTCACTTTCTGGATGGTGGGATCATCCTTATAGGTGCAGGTCTCCTGCTTTAGGCAGGCTGTTTTAAAAATTTATTAGAGACAGTGTACCCCTACTATGTTTTTTAGGTTCGGGCTACAAGCTCAGTATCACCTTTTCTGTTTAATTGTTCCGGTCTACAAACTCTGAGATAGCACTTACCTCCTCACACCAGTTAATGCTCTGTATTTCTGGTAGGGATGTTTTTAGGTTACAAGTTATGTTCCGGATAGTCGGATTGTCCTTATCAGGGTGGGTGTTGTGCTTTAGGCAGGGTGATCTCGGGACATAGTAGGGCAGCACATCTATATTGATTCAACCATTCTATTTTTTGACTGGGAGAGTATTTTACTATTTTGAGGTTAAAGATTAAGTTTTAAGGGTATTTTTTCTTTGTAATTTTTGTTTTGGCCTATTTACCATTTTTTATAGTATTATCTCTGTCCAGTAGTTGAGTTTCCCCATGTCTGTGATGTTCAGAAAGTGCTGCAGACTGATAAACAGTGGGGGCTACTATATTTCTTGTTTTATTTTACCATTGGTTTAAGTGGTAGATGTGTGTATATATAGATGTTGGCCCATTTGCAACATTGATGATATATTGCTAGATAGGTACATGAAGAGCAGCCACAAATGCTTGGCCATCCGCTGTTCACCGCTATGGGAATTCTAAATATAGCTGTGTGCTGGATTGGCTATTTCTGGCAGTCTCATAGGGGTCAATGGAGTAGTGGCCACACTTGCTCACTGCTCTCTGTATTAGGGTTGGTTCGAGTATCGAATTTTTGATACCCAATCGATACATTTGTCTGGTATCGACCTCGATACCAGGATTTGCCTTTTTTCGATACTAGGCTTCGCTATTGCGCAGTCTAGTATCAGAGAACATGGAGCGCACTGCTCTCAGCACGCTCCGTGTCCTCCTCAGCAGCACAGGGGAGAAGGAAGCACTCTCTCCCTCCCCCCTGTGCCGCTGCCACCAATGAGGAGAGAGGGGCGGGCGCACTGCGCCACCAATGAAAGTAAACGTTTAATACAAATCCAGGAGGCGGGTGCTGGCGGGGAGCTGCGATCAGCGGCAGTTAACCCCTCAGGTGCCTCACACGCCTCCTGTGTTAAATGTTAATTATTATTGATGGTGCAGTTCGCCCCCCCTCCTCCCCAGGATTAAAATCATTGGTGGCTCAGTGCGCCCCCTCCCCTCAACCCCCCTAGTATTAAAATCATTGGTGGTGCAGTGCACCCCCTCCCCTCAACCCCCCAGTATTACAATCATTGGTGGTGCAGTGCGCCCCTCCCCCCCCACCCCCAGTATTAAAATCATTGGTGGCAGTGGCCACAGGGTCCCCTCTGCCCTCTTCATTGGTGGTACAGTGGCAGCTTCTGATCGGAGCCCCAGCAGTATAATCCTGGGGCTCCGATCGGTTACCATGGCAGCCAGGACGCTACTGCTGCTGTGTGCACAAAGCCCAGGGCAGCAGGGAGAGTGTAAAGTCCTATTCACCCTAATAGAGCTTTATTAGGGTGAATAGAACAAGGAATTAGAATATCCCAGGTTCTAGCCCCTAAGGGGGGAAATAGTTATTAAATAAAAAGTAAAAAAAAAAAAAGAAAAAAGAAAAAAACAAACACCAAAATATTAAGTATAAATCACCCCCTTTCCCAATTTTACATATAAAATATATAAACAATAAATAAATAAACATATTACATATTGCCACATCCGAAAAGTCCAAACTATTAAAATAATTTAAAAAATGTCCTATGTGCTGAACGCCGTAACATTAAAAAAATTTTTAAAAAATGCGCAATTCGCCATTTTTTTTGTCACCTTGTCCCCCCAAAAAATAGGATCGGACTGTTCTATTATGGGGGGCCGGACGTTCCATAAAATGCGGAAGGCACACAGCTTTTTTTGGTGTTTTAGTTTTTTCACATGGTATCAAATGGTATCGAGTATCGCAATACTTTTTTATGGTATCGAAACCAAATCAAAATTTTAGTATCGAAACAACCCTACTCTGCATTTAATGCTATTGGACTTCCAAAAGGTGCAAGTGCGCTTGGCTGTTTTCAGAACTCCTAAAGTGATGAATGGAGAGCATGCCATGCATGTGTGGTGTGCTCTCCTTTACTTTAGGGGTCGGGTTATGGAGATAGGAGTGGGTCCTAGAGGTTCTATATTGAAGAGAAAAACTAAAATCTTCAATATTCAGACACTTTACATCAGTACTCAGTTGAAGGACCTTTGACAGACTCTAGTGTTCTTGGGTATGATGCCACAAGATTTGAACACCTGGATTTGTTTGTTTTTTTGCCATTCTTCTCTGCAGATCCTCTCCAGCTCTGTCAGGGTGGATGGGGAGATGGACCATTGGTGGATAGCCATTTTCAGGTCTCTCCAGAGAGGTTCAATTGCGTTCAAGTCAGGCTCCAGCTTGGCCACTCAAGAACATTTACAAAGTTGTCCCTAAGCCACTCTTGTGTTGCCTTGGCTGTGTGCTTAGGGTCTTTTGTCTTTTGGAAGGTAAACCTTCTGCCCAGTCTGAGGTACACAACACTCTGGATCAGGTTTCTATTAAGAAAACCATTGAACATTGCTCCATTCAGCTTCCCCTCAACTCTGAGCAGTCTTCCAGCAACTGAAAAACACCCTCACAGCATGATGCTGCCACCACCATGCTTCACTGTAGGGACAGTTTTGGACAGTGCCTGGTTTCCTTTAAGCTTGATGCTTAGAATTAAGGCCAAAAAGTTCAATCTTGGTTTTATCAGACTAGAGAATCTGTTTCCTCACAGTATTCTTTTTCATGTTTTTTTTTTTTTTTGCAAACTACAGGTAGGCAGCCATGTGTCTTTTACTGAGGAGAGGCTTCTTTCGGGCCACTCTGCTATAAAGCCCAGATTAGTGGAGTTCTGCAGTGATGGCTGACCTTCTGACAGTTTCTCCCATCTGCATACAGGATCTTTGGAGCTCAACCAGAGTGATCATGGTCACCTCTATTACCAAGGTCCTTCTCCTCTCATTACCTAGTATGGTGGGTTTTTGCTGTGATATGTATTGTACTGATGACAGAACATCTGCCTGGACGGTTCGCGAATAGTGATGGACGAACATCTGCCGGGACGGTTCGCGAACGCGATCGCGCAAACGCGATCAAATGTTCGCGAACCGCAAGTTTGCGGCGGGTCCCATTCATTTTAATGGCAGGCGAAGTGTATAAATAGTCCCACAACATGGACAGTGACACACCAGATGTATTATTCAAATTTGCGATCTCCATTCATTATTTTTTTAAATGTGAAACATCGGCAATATAATTTTACGCGCATGCGCAAACCAGTTATAATTATTTTTTCCAATACCGTTTGTCACTGTGTGTAGCAGAGGGAAAGCAGCAAAACCGCAAACAAATGCTGCAGTACCCAAATGCACTATAAACAAAGTATATTATTGGTATATAACACCCTGTTTCTATCAGTTTTTTTGGGGGGCGACTGGTATATTACACCAGTTATAATTATTTTTTTCAATACCGTTTGTCACTCTGTGTAGCTGCAGTATTGCTGCAGAACCGCTCACCACTGCTGCACATTCAAATCCATTATAATATGCTTTCTATGTTAGACCCCTCTGTACTGCACACCTATCGATAGCACACCTATGCCAGTCCTTAAAAGGACTTTTGTGGACCCATTTGATAGCGTTTTTGTCCCTAACAGTCTGTCCCTGCTCCACACAGCAACCTTTCCCTACACTGACAAAAGACTGAATGTAAAATGGCAGCCAGATCGGGTCTATTTATAAGATAGGGGGTATGTCCATGTGCTGAAACTTTTCAATTGGCTGTCCTGTACCACCTGATGGATGTGTCATGGGTCAAAGTTCTTCACAATGTAAAAGAATATGGCGGGCGCGAATATCACTATATTTTTGTATGTTCGGCGAATTGCGAACGAGCAAAGTTCGCCGCGAACCGACCGCCGGGCGAAACGCAAGGCCATCACTAATATATTGTCAGCTGTAAGAGCTTATATAGACAGTGGTGTGTTTTCCAAAGCATGTCCAATCAACTGAATTTACCACAGATGGACTCCAATCAAGGTGTAGAAACATCTCAAAGATGATCAAGAGAAATGGGGGGCTCTAAGAGCTAAATTTCATGTGTCTTACCAAAGGGTCTAAATCCTTATGTCCAGGTGGGAAATTTTCTTTTTTAATACATTTTCTAATATTTCGAAAATTCTCTTATCACTTGATTTTTTTATTTTATTTAAACTCAACCTAACAAAATATGAAAAAAGTAAAAGGGTCTGAAGACTTTCCAAATGCACTGTATCCTGTCATCGTGCCAAAAATGTGATGAGATGAGATGGGCCAATCCCTTTAAATGCAAACAATTTGTATTTTACATTTATAATCAAGTTCCAGCAGTCATCTTCAGAGATCTTTCTTTGGTGATGGATTCTTTTATGGTAATGAATATTGCATCTTTGACATTAAAGACTATTTTTATGGATAATTGACTCTTGCTATAATACCAAGAACCTGACCTATGGACAAACATAAGACAATAATTACAAATCAAAATACTTGTTAGAATACACCCTGCCGTAAACACCCTGCAGTGATTTTCCTGAAGTAATGAAACAAGAGTAACCTGAATGTGCAGTTTTAATGGCTGAGTTAATAAGACAAATGTCTTAAAAATTATACTGTAACAACACTGTCAAATGCCCTGTAGGCAACACAAGGTTGGAGATGACCATCACATAAGTACTGTGGGGATTCGCTCTGGTAGGCAGGGTGAGCAGACGCAGTACAGAGGCACAAAAACGGTTCTGTACCAGACTTCAGTGTTTATTCACACTTGGCAGATATCACAAAACAGAAAAAACTTCACCTTTGTTTTAAGTCCTGGTATTTAGTTCCCACCATGCTGTGGGTACCACGTATATAGATCAAGTCCTGGTGTTCAGTTCATGCCGTGTTGCAGGTACATCATGTACTGGTCAAGTCCTGGTGTGTGTTCACACCTTGCCACAGATCCGCTCAAAGGGTTCAAGTCCTGAACAAAGTCGACCTGTCCTCCCAGACAGGTTGCAAACATCCACACCGGTACAAACACCTTAACACAGACACCTTTCCCACACTCTAGCTGCTTTTAATGAGAGTTGGGTGTCCGCAAAGCCCGGACCGGCAAGTGAAATCTGTCCCAGTGCTTGACCTCACTTTGCTGCAGTCAGTCCTGCAACATATACTGGGAGGAAAATACCTCCCATCTACTAACAGACCCTTCACTGTGTCACATACCCTCCCCTTTGTTCAACCTTGGGGGAATGAACACTCGCCAAGCAGTGCACGCGGGACAGGGCATCCGCATTTCCCTGTAACCGGCCTGCTCTGTTTTCCAATGTGAAATTGAAGTTTTGTAGAGACAAGAACCATCTGGTGACCCGGGCATTCCTCTGTTTGGCCCAGTGGTAACAGGCCGTGGTCAACTCCATATCATTTCAATCTTATTCTTCTGGGGTTTGATGACTCTGCGTCCAATGGCATACCCTAAGTATTGTCCCTCCTCTGAGATGGCTTGTCGCCGAGCCTCGGGCACTCGGCACGGCTTTAACTGGACTTTCACCTGAGGCTCTGTGACAATATCATGTCGGATTACGAAATTATGTCCATTGAGATCTGAGAATACATCCATGTCCTGAATAATGAACTCCCTGGCCTCCTGAGCCTGCTTAGAGGAAAGGCTGTCGGCATCAGCAACACGTACCATGGCAGCCGCTTCCCCTGCAACAGACAGAGGTGCCGGAACCCCTTCTCCTAGATAAACAGGCTGCGGGTTGTTCTCATCACAAGTCTCTCTATCCTTCCAAGGATTCAGTAAGTTGACAGGGTAGACCTGCTCCAGCTTCCGCCAACCTGGCTGATGTACCTTGTTATATATATGTCGCCTACTTTCTCTAGTATCTCGTAGGGCCCCTGCCAACTAGCGAGGAACTTACTGTCCACAGGTGGCACAAAAACCAAGACCCGATCTCCCGGGCTAAAGTCCTGAACAAAGTCGACCTGTCCTCCCAGACAGGTTGCAAACATCCACACAGGTACAAACACCTTAACACAGACACCTTTCCTACACTCTAGCTGCTTTTAATGAGAGTTGGGCGTCCGCAAAGTGAAATCTGGCCTTGTGCTTGACCTCACCTTTCTGCATTTAGTCTCTGCAGCATATGCTGGGAGGAAAATACCTCCCATCTACAGACCCTTCACAGTGTCACATCACCAGTGGCGACTCTAGGAACAATATATAGGGGGGCACAAAGATACCACAGTCAAAAATGGGGGGGCAAAAACAAAATAAGTATATATAAATAAGATTACAAAATACGAGAGAATTGCGGTATGCAGGGATACATTTATAATAAAACAATTTACTTACAAAAGAAGCTATTCAGTCATCTGCTGTGCCGTCCTCTGCTTGCTTCCGCAGATTCTTTCCCCTTCTTTCTGTCTCTCGTCAGTGCGCAGGCGTACTGTTATGGTGGATCTGTGAAGACACACTGTTATGGGGGCATCTGTGGATGACACTTATTATGCCTCTCATTAGCCCCCATATGCTGCCTCTCATCATTAGCCCCCATATGCTGCCTCTCATCATTAGCCCCCATATGCTGCCTCTCATCATTAGCCCCCATATGCCTCTCATCATTAGCCCCCATATGCTGCCTCTAATCATTAGCCCCCATATGCCTCTCATCATTAGCCCCCATATGCCTCATCATTAGCCCCCATATGCTGCCTCTCATCATTAGCCCCCATATGCCTCTCATCATTAGCCCCCATATGCCTCATCATTAGCACCCATATGCCTCTCATCATTAGCCCCATATGCTGCCTCTCGTCATTAGCCCCCATATGCCTCTCCTCATTAGCCCCCATATGCCTCTCATCATTAGCCCCATATGCCTCTCCTCATTAGCCCCCATATGCCTCTCATCATTAGCCCCCATATGCCTCTCCTCATTAGCCCCCATATGCCTCTCATCATAAGCCCCCTTATGCCCCCAGCAGCCACATTTTTTATAAAATAAAAAAACACTTACCTCTCCTGCTCCTGGACGCCGCCTGCCTCTCCTCAGTCGACTGTGCTCTGAACTGGCGCGCACAGCGTGAGGTCACAGAGCGCCCTCACGCTGTGCGCAGCCCTGCACAGCCGACAGCCGAGGACCAGGAAGTGGTAAGTACAGAGCGTTCACCACTTCCTGGTCCCTCGGTTCTAATGAGCTCTTCCATAATGGAAGCGCTCATTAGTATTCACCTGGGGGAATCAGCGGGGGGGCAACCGGGGGGGGGGGGCAAAGGACAACATAAGGGGGGGCGATTGCCCCCCCTCGCCCCCCCCTAGCGACGCCACTACACATCACATACACCTCCCTTGGATACAGTGTATGTGCTGTAACATCCCTTACAATAGCATTATAGCATACCTTCATAAAATTATTTTTTATAGGTTGATATAACCTGCATCATTGCTTCATTATCTTTTGATGTCTTTACAGTTATTAAAATAGCTAATGGCCCAAATGGTAATAATGTCTAAATGTTGCCCTGTACAGTAGAAACATCCTTCTTTCTGCTTCGGTGCACACTCTGGTTCTGGAGTTCTCCTGCCTGATGGCGGTTGAGGTGCTTTTGATGTTGCTGTTTAACGGTGTGAGGCAGGGTCCCGGATGTCCTGGCGCCAGCACCTTGTGGTGCAAATTTAGTGTGGTTTAATGATGAGACCGGTGTTGGTATAACAAATCCACAGTACTTTACTAAGTCCGGTCAGCAGGTCATCCACACAAGCCCTATTCATATAAAATGCAGTCTTTACAGTCGATTCATGTAGCTCCGAAAGGTTGTGTATGGAGGCTAGCTTTTCTCTTTCTTTCAATCAGACTGGTCAATCTCTCCTTTTCCCGGCCTAAAGGGATACACTTTCTCTATTATCAGATACATATAAGTATATGATATCCCCAGTATGCTCAGAGGAATACAGTCTATGAACAGGGGGCCATCCTGTCCTTTGGTTATGGTTGACAACTTGTGCCTTACAATTTTTCCACCACATGCAGACGAGGCTGTAGCCAGATTAGCGGCGATTACCTTCTTTGTCAAAGTCCGCAATCCCATTCTGTTGGCTAAACGTTCTATAGATCTTTTCCCTTCAGAGGGCTGGCACATAAGTTGCTTATGGGCTAGAGGGGAATGGAATCTCCCTACAGAAGCTGCTCCTTGTTGCTCTGAGGTTTTCACTCCTCAGCAGTCAGCCATTAACTCCAGAATCTTCCTCCTAGAGAGGAAGGGTGGAGCCAAACCTGACTAGCCTCATAAGACCTCTCACTTCCTATACAACCTTATGGTATTTGTAGTACATGCACATAAAACATAAAATACAATGATATTAACGCTTTCAATGCTTTGCAATGTATTTCAGGACACTGCAGTAAGATGACTGCCCCCATAATCATATATGGAAAATAAAAATATATACAATTGAAAACAGAAAACTGATTAGAACAATATTTAGTTTCAGTATTTGGTTTTAGTTATTAACCCCTTCAGTACCAAAACAATTTTTCCCTTAAGGACCAGGCCGATATTTGCAAATCTGACATATGTAACTTTGGAACACTTTTACTTATCCAAGCCATTCTAAGATTGTTTTCTTGTGACATATTATACTTCATGTTAGTGGTAAATTTGAGTCGCTATAATTTACCTTTATTTATTAAGAAATCCAAAATGTACAGAAAATTTTGAAAATTATCAATTTTAGAAATTAGAATTTCTCTGCTTTTAAGATGGATAGTGATAACTCAAAATAGTCATTTCTAGTTAGAAGGCTTAGATTTTTGGAAGCAATTTTTTAAATTTTAAAGACAATTTCCAAAAACCCACTTTTTAACGGACCAATTCAGTTATGAAGTCACGCATAAATTACCCCATCTTAGAAACCACTACTCAAATTATTCAAAACTGATTTTACAAGCTTTGTAAACCCTTTAGGTGTTCCACAAGAATTAAAGGAAAATGGGGGTTACATTTCAAAATGTAACTTTTTCCTGAAACACAGCAACGGTTAACATCCAGACCTCCATATTTGTTACCCTGATTCTGCAGTTTACAGAAACACGCAATATGATTGGTTTTGGAGGGTGGATTTCACTGAAATAATTTTTAGGCACCATATCACATTTGAAGACTCTCCTACAGTGGAATCTCCCCAAAAGTGATCCCATTTTGGAAACTACACCCCTAAAGAAAATTTCAAGGGGGGTAATAAATGCTTTGGCCCACATTTCAAACAATTTTGAAACACTAGGCCATGAAAATTTTTCATTTTCACAAGGGAAAATAAGAGAAAATTCACCCCACAATTTGTCTGGATACTGAAACACCCCATATGTGGTTTCAAACTGCTGTTTGTGGACACAGCAGCGTTCAGAAGGGAAGGAGCGGCATCTGGATTTTGTAACATGGACTTTGATGAAATTTTCTTTAAGGGCCATAGCGTTTTTTATTTTTTGTTGACCGAGCTGTGTGTGGGCTAATTTTTTGTGGGACAGGATGTAGTTTTTACTCATACCATTTTAGGGTACAAATGACTTTTTGATCACTTTTTAAACACTTTTTTGGGGAGGTTACGTGTATTAAAAACTGCAAATCTATCAGTGTTTTTATTTTTATTTTTGATGGGGTTCTCTATGATGTATATATTATATGATAACTTTATTCTGTGGGTTGATACAATTATGGCGATACAAACTTTAATATTTTTATTACATTTGCATAATAAAATCACCTTTTCATTCAAAATAAGTTATATTTTGCATCACCATATAATAACATATCATAACATTTTTATTTTTCTGTTAATGCAGCTGTGTGAGGGCTTTTCTTTTGCAGCATTAGCTGTAGCTTTTATTGGCACTATTTTGGGGTACAGTTTCAAGAAAAAGTATGTGAACCCTTTGGAATGATATGGATTTCTGCACAAATTGGTCATAAAATGTGACTATGGAAACATAAAACGTGAAATCATTGTGTAAAACTTACATAAATAAAAAAAGTATACATATTAGGTATCGCCGCGTCCGTATCGACCGGCTCTATAAAAATATCACATGACCTAACCCCTCAGGTGACCACCGAAAAAAAAAAAAAAAAAAAACGGTGTGAAAAAGCTATTTTTTGTCATCTTACGTCACAAAAAGTGTAATAGCAAGCGATCAAAAAGTCATATGCACCCCAAAATAGTGCCAATAAAACCGTCATCTCATCCCACAAGAAATGAGACCTACCTAAGATAATCACCCAAAAACTGAAAAAACTATGGCTCTCAGACTATGGAGACGCTAAAACATGATTTTTTTGGTTTCAAAAATGAAATCATTGTGTGAAACTTACATAAATAAAAAAATTGTATACATATTAGGTATCGCCACGTCCGTGACAACCTGCTCTATAAAAATACCACATGATCTAACCTGTCAGGTGAATGTTGTAAATAACAAAAAAAAACGGTGCCAAAAAAGCTATTTCTTGTTACCTTGCCTCACAAAATATAGAGCAACCAAAAATCATATGTACCCTAAACTAGTACCAACAAAACTGCCACCCTATCCCATAGTTTCTAAAATGGGGTCACTTTTTGGGAGTTTCTACTCTAGGGGTGCATCAGGGGGGCTTCAAATGGGACATGGTGTAAAAAAAACAGTCCAGCAAAATCTGCCTTCCAAAAACCGTATGGCATTCCTTTCCTTCTGCGCCCTGCCGTGTGCCCGTACAGCAGTTTACGACCACATATGGGGTGTTTCTGTAAACTACAGAATCAGAACCATAAATATTGAGTTTTGTTTGGCTGTTAACCCTTGCTTTGTAACTGGCAAAAAAATATTAAAATGGAAAATCTGCCAAAAAAGTGACATTTTGAAATTGTATCTCTATTTTCCATTAAATCTTGTGCAACACCTAAAGGGTTAACAAAGTTTGTAAAATCAGTTTTGAATACCTTGAGGGGTGTAGTTTCTTAGATGGGGTCACTTTTATGGAGTTTCTACTCTAGGGGTGCATCAGGGGGGCTTCAAATGGGACATGGTGTAAATAAACCAGTCCAGCAAAATCTGCCTTCCAAAAACCATACGGCGCACCTTTCCCTCTACGCCCTACTGTGTGCCAGTAAGTAGTTTAAATATAGCATTTTGTTTGGCTGTTAACCCTTGCTTTGTTACTGGAAAGAATTTATTAAAATGGAAAATTTGCCCAAAAATCTAAATTCTGAAATTTTATCACCATTTGCCATTAACTCTTGTGGAACACCTAAAGGGTTAACAACGTTTGTAAAATCAGTTTTGAATACCTTGAGGGGTGTAGTTTCTAGAATGGGGTAATTTTTGGGTGGTTTCTATTATGTAAGTCTCACAAAGTGACTTCAGACCTGAACTGGTCCCTAAAAAGTGGGTTTTTGAAAATTTATGAAAAATTTCAAGATTTGCTTCTAAACTTCTAAGCCTTGTAACATCCCCCAAAAATAAAATATCATTCCCAAATTGATCCAAACATGAAGTAGACATATGGGGAATGTAAAGTAATAACTATTTTTGTATGTATTACTATGTATTATAGAAGTAGAGAAATTGAAACTACAAAATTTGCAATTTTTTACAAATATTTGGTAAATTTTTTTTTTTTTTTATAAATAAAAATGATTTTTTTTTTTACTTCATTTTACCAGTGTCATGAAGTACAATATGTGACGAAAAAACTATCTCAGAATGGCCTGGATAAGTCAAAGTGTTTTAAAGTGACACTATTCAGATTTGCAAAAAATGGCCTGGTCCTTAAGGTGAAATAAGGCTGTGTCTTGAAGGGGTTAAGCAGACTGTGATTGTCTATTGTTGTGACTTAGATGAAGATCAGATCACATTTTATGACCAATTTGTACAGAAATCCATATCATTCCAAAGGGTTCACATACTTTTTCTTGCAACTGTATATACGACTTTTTTATGGCTTTTTATTTCATTTTTTGGAAGGTCAGGTGGGCAAAAATTGCAATTCTGTCAGCTTTTTAAAAATTTTTATGCGGTTCTGCTTGCAGTATATATAATATGATAACGTTATTCTGTGGGTTGATATGATTATGGCAATATACGGTACTGACATCCATAACATTTTAATTTTTCCACCAGCGTATCTGTGTGAGGGTTTTTTTTTTGTGAGATGGGCTTTAACTTTTATTGGTACTATTTTGGGCTACATACGGCTTTTTATGGCTTATTTAATTTTTTGTAAGGTCAGGTGGGCAAAAATTGCAATTCTGTCAGCTTTTTAACATTTAGTCTCCAAAAACTCTCCCTAAGATTTCCCTACACTGTCCCTGCACTTTCCCTATCCAATATTCTATTAATAGCTTTCAACAATACTGTCCCTAGCGCATAAGCATTTTTTATGTCCCTTCCTATGCTCAGATCACAGTGAAATGGCGGAGACAGCACAGGATGAGGTTTTTATAGGGCTGTGACATCACAAAGGATGCTACCTGCAGATTGGCTGGCTGCATTATGGGTCATATCGTGTTCCCGGGCTTCCTACTTTCACCTTGTAACATTTACTGCAACCGTTTTATAAAGAAACGATTTTGGATTTGTGGTGAATTAAATTTTTCCTAAACTTTGGATCAATTTACACTTCAGATGCTTCAATCAACTGAACACTAGCTAACTTCCATAAAATTTTTATTTTTCCACCAACTTTTCTTGTTAGATGTTGTGTCTTGTCTTGTGTGTAGTTTTTATCAGTACCATTTTGGGATACATATGTACAGTTCCTTGCAAAAGTATTTACCACCTTCGACTTTTTTAATGTTTTGTTACACTGCAGCCTTAAGTTCAATGTTTTCTTAATCTGAATTTTATGTGATGGATCAGAACACAATAGTCTAAGTTGGTGAAGTGAAATGAGAAAAATATATAAATAAAACTTGTTTAGAAATAGAAAACAGAAAATTGGCATGTGCGTATGTATTCACCCCCCTTTGTTAGGAAGTCCACAAAAAGCTCTGGTGCAACCAATTACCTTCAGAAGTCACATAATTACTGAAATGATGTCCACCTGTGTGCAATCTAAGTGTCACATGATCTGTCATTACATATACACACCTTTGAAAGGCCCCAGAGGCTGAAACACCTAAGCAAAAGGCATCACTAACCAAACACTGCCATGAAGACCAAGGAACTCTCCAAACAAGTAAGGGACAATGTTGTTGAGAAGTACAAGTCAGGGTTAGGTTATAAACAAATATCCAAATCTTTGATGATCCCCAGGATCACCATCAAATCTATCATAACCAAAGGGAAAGAATATGGCACAAAAGCAAACCTGCCAAGAGACGGACACCCACCAAAACTCACGGACCGAGCAAGGAGGGCATTAATCAGAGAGGCAGCACAGAGACCTAAGGTAACCCTGGAGGAGCTGCAGAGTTCCACAGCAGAGACTGGGGTATCTGTACATAGGATGACAATAAGACGTACGCTCCATAGAGTTGGACTTTATGGCAGAGTGGCCAGAAGAAAGCCATTACTTTCAGCAAAAAACAAAAAGGTACATTTTGAGTTTGCGAAAAAAGGCATGTGGAAGACTCCCAAAATGTATGGAGGAAGGTGCTCTGCTCTGATGAGACTAAAATTTAATTTTTCGGCCATCAAAGAAAACACTATTTCTTGCGCAAACCCAAAAAACAGCATCCCCACAGTGAAACATGGTGGTGGCAGCATCATGCTGTGTGGATGTTTTTCAGCAGCCTGGAATGGGAAACTGGTCAGAGTTGAGAGAAAGATGGATGGTGCTAAATACAGGGATATTCTTGAGCAAAACCTGACCCCAAACACACTGCTAAAGCAATACTTGAGTGATTTAAAGGGAAACATGTAAATGAGTTGGAATGGCCTAGTCAAAGCCCAGATCTCAATCAAATAGAAAATCTGTGGTCAGACTTAAAGATTGCTGTTCACAAGCGCAAACCATCCATCTTGAAGGAGCTGGAGCAGTTTTGCAAGGAGGAATGGGCAAAAATTCCACTGGTAAGATGTGGCAAGCTCATAGAGACTTATCTAAAGTGACTTGGAACTGTGATTGCTGCAAAAGGTGGCTCTACAAATTATTGACTTTAGGGGGGTGAATAGTTATGCACATTGACTTTTTCTGTTATTTTGTGCAATTTGTTGTTTGCTTCACAATTAAAAAACAAACAAAACATCTTCAAAGTTGTGGGCATGTTCTGTAAATTAAATGATGCAAATCCTCAAACAATCCAAGTTAATTTCAGGTTGTGAGGCACCAAAACATGAAAAAAGTCAAGGGGGGTGAATACTTTTGCAAGGCACTATTTTGTAATTGCTTTTTATTCCACTTTTTGGGAGCTGAGGTGACAAAGACAGCAATTCTGTCCTTATTTTTATTTATTTTTTGTTACAGAGTTCACCAACTGGGTTAGGTAACATGATTCTTTCATAGAACAGGTCGCTAGGGACGTGGTGATACCAACTTATATGGAGTTTATTATTATTATTTTTTTCAATCAGTTATAAATGAGCAGATATGGTAAAAGGCATTTTTTATTGAAATGTTTATTTATTAATTTTTTTGCACTGTTTTACAGTGACTACAGTTTTACAATGACACTAAGTCTGCTTCGGAT
The DNA here is from genome assembly GCF_905171765.1 of Bufo bufo. Taxonomy (NCBI): domain Eukaryota; kingdom Metazoa; phylum Chordata; class Amphibia; order Anura; family Bufonidae; genus Bufo; species Bufo bufo. Next base: position 167,737,244 of record NC_053392.1, on the reverse strand, counting down.
CCTGCCTCTGGCAGGGCCTGGCAGACTTCAGTACATGGCAAGCCTGGAGGCCTTTGTAAGACCTCTGGCAGCCATGGTAGCCATCGGGATGCTGACATTGCAGCGTGGCGGTCTGATGGAGAGAGGGAGCTCCGTCCCTCTGTTCACTCCATGGATACTGCAGTGGCTACTGACTGCAGTATCTTAGGGGTTAAATGGCTGGGATCGGGGTCAGCACCGATTTAAGCCATTGCAGAACAGTGTCCGCTACCATCTCCACTCAATAATGGTGCTCAGAAGGGGAGGGGGCCGTATGGCTCATGCAGGGGACACAATGGGGATACAGAAGGCTACTAGGGGCTCAGAGCGGTACCATTTTGCAGGCTCTGATCTCCACTGTCACGAATGGTTGAGATAAGACCCTGAAACCATTATTTTCAGCGTAGTAACCTCTGATTGGCTAGTCTGTATAGACTAACCAATCAGAGCGATCATTGATAAGGGACCACTCCGATTGGTCCCTTGACTGCATCTCTGTAGTCTCTGGTGTCCATGACAGCAGAGACACCAACGCTGTGACATTTCCTTGTGTCACAGCGTCCAGTAACAGTTCAGGAGTGCCCACCTGGGCATATAGTTACGTCCAGATGCAGGAAGGGGTTAAAATCATATGAGCTGATAAATTACCTTTAAGCAGATCTTAAAATATGTTTTACATACAGTACATTTTTATAAATCCCAATTCATATGTTCGTATGTTTGTAAAGAATTTCCATTGTCTGTTAATTTTATAGAGGTTCACACTGTAAAGCACTGAACAGCTATGTATTGTAAACACTGTGACAAATGGCAGTTTCTAATTTGCAGCTGTAAAACGTCGGCATCATATCTTAACATGCTCATATTTCTAATGTTCTTGTAAAGGTGATGCATTTCTACTGGTTGGTGGGAGAATTGTGCTGCAGGCAAAATACAGTGCTTTTTTCTATTAAATTTGTGATCTACATTAAAAATTCCATTGAAGATGAAACATATGAATTATATATTTCTTTGTATTTTATGTCCTTATCTCAAAAATAATCTCTCTGAAGTAAAAAACAGATCAAAACATGATGTTTAATGTGACCGTAAATCTTTTGTGCTGCTCATGCTGCGTAATAACTAGCCTTTTTTTGTAAAGTGCAAGTAAGGGCAACTATTAGTTTGATCAAACATAGGGAATAATTTGTATATCTGAAGAACATGAATAATAATCTCACAGTGAATTTCTCCAGTAACCTGTAGCAAGTACAAGAGAAGTAGAGAAGAAATGTCTTCCCCTATAGATATCTTTACTTCTGATAAGTAGGGTGTGACGGTGGGATATGGTGTGTTGTTTATCATTTTGGCACTGTTCATAATTTTACTGATTTTATGAGTGTTGTCTTGTTGCTCTACCATTCTGTGTATTCTCAGAATTGTCCAGTCTTAATTACATTACAAGAAGGTCTGATAAGTTAATCAGCTCAGTGACCATCAGCAGCCTTGCTGTCCTCATGCTTCTTGATGAACCCCTGCTGACATTTCCTGACTGTCCACTCATGACCCTCTGCTCTCCAAATGCTGGAGATCACCCCCTGTGGTTTTCCTTGATCACTGAGGCACCATTTCCAGGTCTGGGGGCCTGAAAACCATCCACCCTGTCTGCCTACTCTGGGGCTATAAGGACAGCACCTGAGGAGGACAAGTGGCCAGCAAGATAGATCCTTTGTGGGACGCTGATGCTAAGGACAGCACCCTAAAGAGACTTGGAGGAACCTTGATTACCCTGGAATATACTGCCTCTATAGAGAAGAAGCATCTGGAGCCGCACTGCCATATCAATCTCCAAGCTGGAGGAGTGTGACCCTCATCTCCTGGGGTATTTATCCTGCTATTGGACTGTAGCCGTGTTGCTGGACTATTTTACTCTTTGTGTGGTGGAATGTTTTTATTGACCTTTCGGTTTGCATATAATAAAGGTCCTTGGGCTGTTTACGCATTCCACGCTCTGTTGATTTTGGGATTCTGGAATAGGACCCTGTGACAACTGGTGGCAAGCAGTGGGATCAACAGAGCACACCCCAATGGAGAACCACCCACAGAGTGAATACAGAAACTGGACCTTATCCAGTCTACAGGAGAGAGCCAGAGATCTGGGCCTGAACTACCAGGGACTGACTAAAGAGGCTTTAATTGATCTACTGGTGGGTGCTAGCCAGACCACCTCCTCCCAGATGTCCAACGGACAAGCGTTGGAGACGGGGACTCCCACCCCAGAAAGCCAGTGGTTGGTGTGGTACGAAGAAGAGATGGTGGCTCTGGGCCCAGGCGTCTCCCAGGAGTATAAGGAGAAGGATGCTCACCGAGCTTAGTGGAGACAATAAGCAATGGCGCCTGAAAGAGGGAGTAATGTGACTTGGAGCGTTAACCCAACGACCCAGGAACCTGTACGGATCACCCAGATGGACTTCAAGCCATTTGATGAGTCATCCAGAGATGTGGAGGGGTTCTTCAAGGACTTTGAGCAGCAGTGTGCCGTGATGGAGCTGCCCCACTCTGGCTGGAGTTTGTTAGTTGGACTCCTGACCGGAAGTGTGGCGGAGGCTTACCGAACCCTGGACCCACCACAGAACCTGGATTATAACATTGTAAAACAGACTATCCTGGATTACCATGCTATCACCCCAGACTCATATCGGGCCCAGTTCCGAGACCTCCCATGCACCACGGGGGTTCGTTTAGGATGTATGCCCATAAGATGTCCCAGGCATGTCGGAGATGGCTGGAAGCGGAGGAAGCCTTCACTGCAGAAGATCTTGTACAGGCGTTCCTTATCAAACAATTTCTTGCCAAGTGCCCCTCAGAAATACGGGAATGGGTCCAGGAGCTCACGCCGCGCACCTTGGATAGAGCTGAAGCTTTGGCCGATGAGACTCTTACTATCTGTAACAGGGCACCGAAGGCACACTCGGTCTCCCATCAGCCGCAGACCTGCTGCTTAGCTTCGGGAGCGAGGATCTGTGTTCGGCCTCGTTCCCAGGGCGGCTTTGCTAGCTGGGAGGCTCCCTGCTCCTAGGTCTGTCTTGAGCGCCGAGCTGATCACTCGGTGCTCGACTTGTTTGTCTGTCGGTCATGTGACGCTGGCCACGTCACATGACCCTCACTCCCCACTTTAAATACAGGCAACCTGCTGGCTACAGGTTGTCTGTGATTTTGGTCCCTTAGGCTGTGTATTATTATTGTTATTTAGCTTACCTCTGGATTTGACCCTTGATCTGCTTCCTGACACCTCTTCTGCCTGCTCCCTGAACTTTGACGCTACCTCTCGGATTTTGACCTCGGCTTGCTTTTGGAATTTGTCTTTGCCTCTTCTCTTGTACTGATGTGACCTCCTGGAATGACCCCGGCTAGTTGACCCACCTCGCCCTTCCATTTTTGGTGGCACCTTGCTTGTTCCACCTCTCTGTCCGCTCTAGTGCTACCTCTCATTGGCTGTTCGCTTCCCTGCTGTCTCTATCTCTCTGCTTGCACTTACTCAGGTCAGGGACTGTCGCCCAGTTGGGCCCCGTCACCTAGGCCGGGTGGTGCAAGTAGACAGGGACAGGGGACCGGGTGGCAGCTCAGGGGGTGCACCTCCGCTCTATCTTTATACCCGTGACGCTACCCCGTGACAGAATCACAGGCCTTAATTTAGCATGGACACTCTACAGAGCCTCACCGAACATGTGCAGGGTCTTGCTTAAATAGTACAGGAACTTGGGGAGAGACTACAGGTTCAGGAGACCGTCCGAACTCCCCCCATTCTTGCTCCCGCCACCGTTCAGGTAGAACCACACATTAAATTACCTGATCGGTTTTCGGGTGACCGCCGAAGTTTTTTAGCTTTCAAGGAAAGCTGTAAACTTTATTTTCGACTAAGTCCTCACTCCTCTGGTCCTGATCCACAGAGGGTTGGTATTATCATCTCCCTGCTTCAAGGGGACCCCCAGGAATGGGCCTTTTCTTTGACTCCGGATTCCCCTTGTCTTAATTCTGTGGACCTCTTTTTCCAGGCGTTAGGGGTTCTTTATGATGAACCAGACCGAGCCTCTGTGGCAGAATCCAATCTTAAGGACCTCACTCAGGGGAATCGTTTCATGGCGGATTATTGTACGCAGTTCCGCAAGTGGTGCGTTCCCTCGGGTTGGAACGAACCAGCGCTCAAATGTCAATTTAGGGCAGGCTTGACTGAGAAGTTAAAAGACATGTTGGTTTGTTATCCCTGTCCTGACTCTTTAGAGGAGACCATGACGCTAGCCATCAGACTAGATAGACGGATCAGAAAGAGACAGCGAGAGCATTTGTTTTCTCCTCATACCCTTCTTCTACCTGAGGTTTCCTCCATTGAACTCAAGATGGAGGCCCACTCGGACGAGCCCATGCAACTCGGGATGACGCGAAGAGAGCTACGCCGGCGTCGGGGCTCTTGTTTTTATTGTGGGGATCCCGACCACTAGATCCGTCAGTGTCCTAAAGCTCCGCCTTCTGGAAAGTCATCCAAGTCTGAAGTATCCAAGGTCAAGGTACTCCCGGAGGTGGTAAGAAGTAAATTATTATTGCCGGTTTCTATTGTCTTTGGAGTCTTAAAGGGGTCAGGAAATGCCTTTGTGGATTCAGGGTCAGCTTTTAGTTTTATTGATTACAAATTTATTGAACAAATGGGAATTCCTATACTAGAATTGTCCACCCCGATCCAGGTTGTCGCCATCGATTCTACCCCCCTGCTAGGGGGCACGGTAAAACTCCGTACTCCGGAGGTTACCCTGTCTGTGGGGGTCTGCCACTCAGATAAATGCTCTTTCTTTGTTTTAGAGAATCCTCCTGTTCAGGTAGTCCTTGGTATGCCCTGGCTTCAGCAACAGAATCCGGTCATTAACTGGAGTTCGGGCGAGTTAGAGAGATGGGGGCCTAACTGTAGTTCTTGCTTAACCGTAGTTCAAGCTGGGGTTTCATCAGATATTATTCCTCATTTTATTTCTGATTATTCAGATGTTTTTTCCACGACTGAGACAGATACTCTCCCTCCCCATAGGTCTTATGACTGTGTTATCGACTTGGTACCCGAGTCCAAATTTCCTAAAGGATGGATTTATAATCTTTCCGGGCCTGAGCGCAGGGCCATGAAAGACTATATCCAGGAGAGTCTCAAGAAGGGACATATTAGGCCCTCCACCTCTCCCCTAGGAGCAGGATTTTTTTTAGTTAAAAAGAAGGACGATGGTCTCAGGCCCTGCATTGACTATAGAAATTTTAATAAAATCACTATTAGGAATCAGTATTCCATCCCGTTGATTCCTGATTTGTTTAACCAGATTTTGGGTGCTTCGTGGTTTTCTAAATTTGATTTGAGAGGAGCGTATAACCTACTTCGTATTAAGGAGGGAGATGAGTGGAAAACTGCATTTAATTATCCAGAGGGACACTTTGAGTATCTTGTTATGCCATTCAGTCTTTGCAATGCCCCAGCTGTGTTTCAGAATTTCATGAATGACATTTTTAGAGAACTCATCGGCAAAGTTATGATTGTTTATCTCGATGATATTCTTGTCTTTTCACCTGTCTGGAATTATCATGTGTCTCACATCAGATTGGTTCTTAAAATCCTCAGGGAGAATCATCTGTCCGTTAAATTAGAGAAATGTTTGTTTGGAGTTCAAGAGATTCCTTATCTCGGCTATATTCTTACTCCTCATTCATTTAAAATGGAACCCAGTAAGGTTTAGGCTATCGAAGACTGGGTAAGACCATCCTCCTTAAAGACACTCCAACGCTTTTTAGGATTCGCCAATTTTTACCGTAAATTCATAAAGAATTTTTCTGTTATTGCCAAGCCCCTTACTAACTTAACTAAAAAAGGTTCTGATCTGGTTAACTAGTTGTTGGAGGTTTTCAGATGGCTCCAGTCTTGGTTCATTTGTAAGCACGTTAGACTTGAGCAAGGGGTACTGGCAGATATCCCTAACGGAGGATGCTCGCAAGCGCTCGGCTTTCATTACACCATTTGGGTTTTTTGAGTTCCTGGGAATGCCATTCGAGATGAAGAACGCCCCAGCTACTTTCAGCTACTTTCCAGAGACTTATAGATCGACTGTTAAAATAATCTCAGGACTTTGCCTGTACTTACTTGGATGACATTGCCATTTTCAGCAAACTGCTGGTTACTATTGAAAATTTTTCGCATTTCAGTTCCCTGGCCAAGCCCCTCACCGACCTAACTTGCAAGAACATGCCTAGGAATGTGACGTGGATGACTGCCTGCGAGGATGCCTTTGTAGCATTGAAGACCGCCCTCACCACTGCTCCTGTCTTGGCCGCCCTGGACTATAAGCGCTGGTTCCTCGTGCAGACAGATGCGTCCACATTTGGAATTGGGGCAGTTCTCAACCAGGTAAACTCCACTGGGGAGGAACATCCAGTTGCTTTTGCCAGCCGGAAACTACTGGATCGGGAAGTTGCCTATGCCACCATTGAAAAGGACTGCTTTGCCTTTGTATGGCAAATATGTGGCCACAGGATGAGAACGGCGCTCATAGGGTAAATAGGTAAAGATGAAACAGCGTTCTTCAATTTAAGGTGAATATGTGCTGCTCACCTGTTTAGGTTGCACCGAATTGGGTGCAACCGTGATGAAGGTCCGCTGGATTAACTAGGTATCAGGTTGGAGCTGCCATGTCCAAAAGAACCAAGAGAGAGGGCCAAGTCGCCACTTCGTTAATTTCTAGAAATACTGACGGTGCCTGTCACGAACTTTTGTGGTCTGGCGAGCTGGTGGACGTGAGGCGCAAATCACAACCGTATTTGACAAGTATGGGTTTATTGAGAGACAACGCGTTTCGGGGTGCGCATGACCCCTTTATCAAGTCTGGTGTGCTGCAGCTGCAGTTGCAGCTGGATGTTTGCTGTTCGATTAATGCTCCTCGGTCGCTTTTACTGACAATGTAGTACAATGCTTTGCCAGAGATAAATTAGATATGGCTGAAGCGCTGTGGCTTTGCTATTATACTTGGTCAGGCAATGCTGTTGCGGTGGTGAGACTGATGTAGCTGGGGTATTCTGGCCCGGCTACTGCATGTGGTGCGTGCTGTAAGGAGAAGCCATTCCTCCTCAGCTAGTCAGTCCCCATACAGCAGAAGATAGAGAGTGCAGAAGCCAAATTCCTGCCACAGTATATAGCTAACAAGCAGACGTCCTTTCCTGCAAGCTCCAGGTTAATAGAGCAGAAGATATTTTCCTGCCAACCATTTCCAATACCTGCTGGGACCTAAGACTAAAGCTGTATCTTGCTTGGATGAAAGTTACAATCAGAAAAGACAAGTTTAAACTTCACCTAAAGGTCTGGATCTCAATTTCTGCTGCAAATTCCTCTATTACTCCTACTATCACTACACTCAAGTGAGCCAGTATCCAGGAGTCCAGCCGTACCCAGGTAGGAGACACCGTTGACACTATTATCACCACCATATAGAGACATTACACCACTCTGGCATCCCTAACCTAGTGCGCGAGTTATAACATCTTGGAGGGCTCTGTGACGGTACCCTGCGCACACTGCAATTGGCATCACGAACAAAACTATAGACTATCACCTACACCTGACCCAGCAATTGCATAATTTGGCGTCAGAGTGCATACCCCTGTCCAGCTCATTGCACATTAAGGGAGGAAAAGGACTGAAAAGAGACTCACCCAAAGCTTTTACTGGGCTGGCATCTCTCAGTCGGTAGCCTATTATTGCCGCACCTGCAATGTGTGCCAGCGAATGCGCCATCCAGGACCTCGACATAAGGTGCCCCTGAAACCACTGCCCATAATTGAAGAAACATTTCAACATGTAGCTGTGGACATCATCGGACCTCTGGCCCACCCCAGCCTGTCGGAGAAAAAATATATCCTGACAGTGGTGGACTATGCCACTCAGTATCCTGAAGCCGTGGCCCTGTCCAGTATCACAGCAGTTAAGGTAGCCGAGGCTCTGGTTACCATCTTTACCCGGGTAGCGTTCCCCAGTGAAATATTATCGGATCAAGGGACTCAGTTCATGTCGGACCTGGTTCATGTCGGACTGATGTAGCTGGGGTATTCTGGCCCGGCTACTGCATGTGGTGCGTGCTGTAAGGGTAAGGACACAGGGAGCTGTGTCCTTACAGCACGCACCACGTGCAGTAGCAAAGCCACAGCGCTTCAGCCATATCTAATTCATCTCTGGCAAAGCATTGTACTACATTGTCAGTAAAAGCGACCGAGGAGCATTAATCGAACAGCAAACATCCAGCTGCACCTGCAGCTGCAGCACACCAGACTTCATAAAGGGGTCATGCGTACCCCAAAACGCGTTGTCTCTCAATAAACCCGTACTTGTCAAATCCGGTTGTGATTTGCGCATCAGATCCACCAGCTCGCCAGACCACAAAAGTCGTGACGGGCACCATCAGTATTTCTTGCCATTGTATGGGCACTCAAAATGGCAGCCATACCTGTATGGCAGAGACTTTACAATTGTGATAGACCACGACCCCTCACATGGCTGAATCGCGTATCAGGGGACAATGGACGATTGCTAAGGTGGAGCTTGATCTTACAATCCTACAACTTCTCCATCCAATACAGATGGGAAAGCCAACACCAGAACGCTGATGGACTGTCCCAACAAGAACCATAGACTCCCTCATGCCGAACTACACCTACTGCTGTACAAGGAACTGTCCACGGTTGAGCAAGGTGGACTAAAGTGAGGTGGCCAGAGGTCTGTGTAGACCTCATGGCAAGCTCACTCATCAAAAGGGGGGAGAGGTTGTGATGGTGGGATATGGTGTGTTGTTTATAATTTTGGCACTGTTCATAATTTTACTGATTTTATGAGTGTTGTCTTGTTGCTCTACCATTCTATGTATTCCCAGAATTGTCCAGTCTTAATTACATTGCAGGAAGGTCTGATAACTGAATTAGCTCAGTGCCCATCAGCAGCCTGGCTGTCCTCATGCCTCTTGATGAACCCCTGCTGACATTTCCTGACTGTCCATTCATGACTCTCTGCTCTCCAAATGCTGGAGATCACCCCTGTGGTTCCTTAAACACTGAGGCACCATTTCCAGGTCTGGGGGCCTGAAAACCATCCACCCTGTCTGCCTAGCCCAGGGATATAAGGACAGCACCTGAGGAGGACAAGTGGCCAGCAAGATAGATTCTTTGTGGGACGCTGATGCTAAGGACAGCACCCCAAAGAGACTTGGAGGAACCTTGATTACTCTGGAATATACTGCCTCTACAAAGAAGAAGCATCTGGAGCCGCACTGCCATATCGATCTCCAAGCTGGAGGAGTGTGACCCTCATCTCTTGGGGTATTTATCCTGCTATTGGACTGTAGCCATGTTCCTGGACTATTTTACCCTTTGTGTGGTGGAGTGTTTTTATTGACCTTTTGGTTTGCATATAATAAAGGTCCTTGGGCTGCTCACTCATTCCTTGCTCTGTTGGTTTTGGGATACCGGAATAGGACCCCGTGACATAGGGTAAACTTTTACATCTATGTTTGTCAATGTTATCAATAACGTCTTTATGAATGTCAACTTGTATTTCAGGTTTGGCATTCCTATGCAGACCTGCTTTTGGGAATGTTCCTGTAATCTTTGCAAACAAAAAAAAATTGCATTGAATTCCTCCATGAAAGATTTTAAAATAGAAATGAAAAGTTTTGTTTACTTTAGTAACCATTTAGTAACCAATAGTAGAATATCTATCTATCCTAGTAAGAATGACAAAGTATACAATTTTATTTGCGGTGATAAATAACCTATTTGTGTGCAAAAAATCCCAACTCATTTAAAAAAAGACCCCCATAAAAGTGTTAACATAAAAATAACTCCATCATTTATTCATCTAACAGGTAAGGCTGAATTCGCACTTCAGTTATTTGGTCAGTTATTTTGATCAGTTATTGTGAGCCAAAACCAGATGCGGGTCGAAAACACAAAAGACGTGCAAATCTTTTCATTATACCTGATCTCTGAGAAGGCTTCACTACTGGTTTGGCTCACAATGACTGATAGAAATAACTGACCACATAAATGAAGTGTGAACTTGGCCTAAGGCTGGTTTCAGATAACTGCAATAAAACAACATTTTTATGTTCTTATTACACTAACAATGTGTGGACCTTGCATTCTACTGAACTAAGGGCTTACAGCCTCTCTGCCAAAACAGGTTCCAGTGCTATGACCCATGATAGGTGGGGAACCCCAGGTGCAACGTAAGCCTATAGATCCCTAGGGTAATCTGCATTTGGATAGAACCACAAGGGGTTCATGCTTTATAGCTAGAGTTGAGCGAACACCTGGATGTTCGGGTTCGAGAAGTTCGGCCGAACTTCCCGGAAATGTTCGGGTTCGGAACGTCGTCCCGAACCCTATTGAAGTCAATGGGGACTTGAACTTTTCGGCACTAAAAAGGCTGTAAAACAGCCCAGGAAAGAGCTAGAGGGCTGCAAAAGGCAGCAACATGTAGGTAAATCCCCTGCAAACAAATGTGGATAGGGAAATAAATAAAAATAAAAATAAAATAAATAAAAATTAACCAATATCAATTGGAGAGAGGTCCCATAGCAGAGAATCTGGCTACACGTCAGCAGAGAATCAGTCTTCATGCCATAGCAGAGAATCTGGCTTCATGTCACCCACCACTGTAACAGTCCATTGTCATATATTTAGGCCCCGGCACCCAGGCAGAGGAGAGAGGTCCCGTAACAGAGAATCTGGCTTCATGTCAGCAGAGAATCAGTCTGCATGTCATAGCAGAGAATCAGGCTTCACGTCACCCACCACTGTAACAGTCCATTGTCATATATTTAGGCCCAGGCACCCAGGCAGAGGAGAGAGGTCCCGTAACAGAGAATCTGGCTTCATGTCAGCAGAGAATCAGTCTTCATGTCATAGCAGAGAATCAGGCTTCACGTCACCCAACACTGGAACAGTCCATTGTCAGATATTTAGGCCCAGACACCCAGGCAGAGGAGAGAGGTCCCGTAACAGAGAATCTGGCTTCATGTCAGCAGAGAATCAGTCTTCATGTCATAGCAGAGAATCAGGCTTCACGTCACCCAACACTGGAACAGTCCATTGTCAGATATTTAGGCCCAGGCACCCAGGCAGAGGAGAGAAGTCCCATAACAGAGAATCTGGCTTCATGTCAGCAGAGAATCAGTCTGCATGTCATAGCAGAGAATCAGGCTTCACGTCACCCACCACTGTAACAGTCCATTGTCATATATTTAGGCCCAGGCACCCAGGCAGAGGAGAGAGGTCCCGTAACAGAGAATCTGGCTTCATGTCAGCAGAGAATCAGTCTTCATGTCATAGCAGAGAATCAGGCTTCACGTCACCCAACACTGGAACAGTCCATTGTCAGATATTTAGGCCCAGACACCCAGGCAGAGGAGAGAGGTCCCGTAACAGAGAATCTGGCTTCATGTCAGCAGAGAATCAGTCTTCATGTCATAGCAGAGAATCAGGCTTCACGTCACCCAACACTGGAACAGTCCATTGTCAGATATTTAGGCCCAGGCACCCAGGCAGAGGAGAGAAGTCCCATAACAGAGAATCTGGCTTCATGTCAGCAGAGAATCAGTCTGCATGTCATAGCAGAGAATCAGGCTTCACGTCACCCACCACTGTAACAGTCCATTGTCATATATTTAGGCCCAGGCACCCAGGCAGAGGAGAGAGGTCCCGTAACAGAGAATCTGGCTTCATGTCAGCAGAGAATCAGTCTTCATGTCATAGCAGAGAATCAGGCTTCACGTCACCCAACACTGGAACAGTCCATTGTCAGATATTTAGGCCCAGACACCCAGGCAGAGGAGAGAGGTCCCGTAACAGAGAATCTGGCTTCATGTCAGCAGAGAATCAGTCTTCATGTCATAGCAGAGAATCAGGCTTCACGTCACCCACCACTGTAACAGTCCATTGTCATATATTTAGGCCCAGGCACCCAGGCAGAGGAGAGAGGTCCCGTAACAGAGAATCTGGCTTCATGTCAGCAGAGAATCAGTCTTCATGTCATAGCAGAGAATCATGCTTCATGTCACCCACCACTGGAACAGTCCATTGTCAGATATTTTTAGGCCCCGGCACCCAGACAGAGGAGAGGTTCATTCAACTTTGGGTTGCCCCGCAATATAATGGTAAAATGAAATTAAAAATAGGATTGAATGAGGAAGTGCCCTGGAGTACAATAATATATTGTTAAGGGGAAGTAGTTAATGTCTAATCTGCACAAGGGATGGACAGGTCCTGTGGGATCCATGCCTGGTTCATTTTTATGAACGTCAGCTTGTCCACATTGGCTGTAGACAGGCGGCTGCGTTTGTCTGTAATGACGCCGCCTGCCGTGGTGAATACACGTTCAGACAAAACGCTGGCCGCCGGGCAGGCCAGCACCTCCAAGGCATAAAAGGCTAGCTCTGGCCACGTGGACAATTTGGAGACCCAGAAGTTGAATGGGGCCGAACCATCAGTCAGTACGTGGAGGGGTGTGCACAGGTACTGTTCCACCATGTTATTGAAATGTTGCCTCCTGCTAACACGTTCCGTATCAGGTGGTGGTGCAGTTAGCTGTGGCGTGGTGACAAAACTTTTCCACATCTCTGCCATGCTAACCCTGCCCTCAGAGGAGCTGGCCGTGACACAGCTGCGTTGGCGACCTCTTGCTCCTCCTCTGCCTTCGCCTTGGGCTTCCACTTGTTCCCCTGTGACATTTGGGAATGCTCTCAGTAGCGCGTCTACCAACGTGCGCTTGTACTCGCGCATCTTACTATCACGCTCCAGTGCATGAAGTAAGGTGGGCACATTGTCTTTGTAACGTGGATCCAGCAGGGTGGCAACCCAGTAGTCCGCACACGTTAAAATGTGGGCAACTCTGCTGTCGTTGAGCAGGCACTGCAGCATGTAGTCGCTCATGTGTGCCAGGCTGCCCAGAGGTAAGGACAAGCTGTCCTCTGTGGGAGGCGTATCGTCATCGTCCTGCGTTTCCCCCCAGCCACGCACCAGTGATGGGCCCGAGCTGCGTTGGGTGCCAGCCCGCTGTGAACCTGCTTCATCCTCATCCTCCTCCACCTCCTCCTCATCCTCCTCGTCCTCCAGTAGTGGGCCCTGTCTGGCCACATTTGTACCTGGCCTCTGCTGTTGCAAAAAACCTCCCTCTGAGTCACTTCGAAGAGACTGGCCTGAAAGTGCTAAAAATGACCCCTCTTCCTCCTCCTCCTCCTGGGCCACCTCCTCTTCCATCATCGCCCTAAGTGTTTTCTCAAGGAGACATAGAAGTGGTATTGTAACACTGATAATGGCGTCATCGCCACTGGCCATGTTGGTGGAGTACTTGAAACAGCGCAACAGGGCACACAGGTCTCGCATGAAGGCCCAGTCATTGGTGGTGAAGTGGGGCTGATCCGCAGTGCGACTGACCCGTGCGTGCTGCAGCTGAAACTCCACTATGGCCTGCTGCTGCTCGCACAGTCTGTCCAGCATGTGCAAGGTGGAATTCCACCTGGTGGGCACGTCGCATATGAGGCGGTGAGCGGGAAGGCCGAAGTTACACTGTAGCGCAGACAGGCGAGCAGGATGTGAACGCCGGAAGCGCGAACAGACGGCCGCACTTTATGCAGCAGCTCTGACATGTCGGGGTAGTTGTGAATGAACTTCTGCACCACCAAATTCAGCACATGCGCCAGGCAAGGGATGTGCGTCAAACCGGCTAGTCCCAGAGCTGCAACGAGATTTCGCCCATTATCGCACACCACCAGGCCAGGCTTGAGGCTCACCGGCAGCAACCACTCGTCGGTCTGTTGTTCTATACCCCGCCACAACTCCTGTGCGGTGTGGGGCCTGTCCCCCAAACATATTTCAGAACGGCCTGCTGACGTTTACCCCGGGCTGTGCTGAAGTTGGTAGTGAAGGTGTGTGGCTGACTGGATGAACAGGTGGAAGAAGAGGAGGAGGAAGCTGAGTAGGAGGAGGAGGAGACAGGAGGCAAAGAATGTTGCCCTGCGATCCTTGGCGGTGGAAGGACGTGTGCCAAACAGCTCTCCGCCTTGGGCCCAGCCGCCACTACATTTACCCAGTGTGCAGTTAGGGGGATATAGCGTCCCTGGCCGCGCTGACTGGTCCACGTATCTGTGGTTAGGTGGATCTTGCCACAGATGGCGTTGCGCAGTGCACACTTAATTTTATCGGATACTTGGTTGTGCAGGGAAGGCACGGCTCTCTTGGAGAAGTAGTGCCGGCTGGGAACAACATACTGTGGGACAGCAAGCGACATGAGCTGTTTGAAGCTGTCTGTGTCCACCAGCCTAAATGACAGCATTTCATAGGCCAGTAGTTTAGAAATGCTGGCATTCAGGGCCAGGGATCGAGGGTGGCTAGGTGGGAATTTACGCTTTCTCTCAAATGTTTGTGAGATGGAGAGCTGAACGCTGCCGTGTGACATGGTTGAGATGCTTGGTGACGCAGGTGGTGGTGTTGGTGGTACATCCCATGTTTGCTGGGCGGCAGGTGCCAACGTTCCTCCAGAGGCGGAGGAAGAGGCCGAGGCGGCGGCAGCAGCAGGAGAGGCCGAGGCGGCAGCAGCAGAAGAGGTAGCAGGGGGAGCCTGAGTGACTTCCTTGTTTTTAAGGTGTTTACTCCACTGCAGTTCATGCTTTGCATGCAGGTGCCTGGTCATGCAGGTTGTGCTAAGGTTCAGAACGTTAATACCTCGCTTCAGGCTCTGATGGCACAGCGTGAAAACCACTCGGGTCTTGTCGTCAGCACATTGTTTGAAGAAGTGCCATGCCAGGGAAGTCCTTGAAGCTGCCTTTGGGGAGCTCTGTCCCAGATGGCGGCGGTCAGTAGCAGGCGGAGTCTCTTGGCGGCGGGTGTTCTGCTTTTGCCCACTGCTCCCTCTTTGTCTTTTGCTACGCTGTTGGCTCGGTCTCACCACTGCCTCTTCCTCCGAACTGTGAAAGTCAGTGGCACGACCTTCATTCCATGTGGGGTCTAGGACCTCATCGTCCCCTGAATCGTCTTCCACCCAGTCTTGATCCCTGACCTCCTGTTCAGTCTGCACACTGCAGAAAGACGGAGCAGTTGGCACCTGTGTTTCGTCATCATCAGAGACGTGCTGAGGTGGTATTCCCATGTCCTCATCATCAGGAAACATAAGTGGTTGTGCGTTAGTGCATTCTATCTCTTCCACCCCTGGGGAAGGGCTAGGTGGATGCCCTTGGGAAACCCTGCCAGCAGAGTCTTCAAACAGCATAAGAGACTGCTGCATAACTTGAGGCTCAGACAGTTTCCCTGATATGCATGGGGGTCATGTGACAGACTGATGGGCTTGGTTTTCATGCCCCATCTGTGCGCTTTCTGCAGAAGACTGGGTGGGAGATAATGTGAACGTGCTGGATGCACTGTCGGCCACCCAATTGACTAATGCCTGTACCTGCTCAGGCCTTACCATCCTTAGAACGGCATTGGGCCCCACCAAATATGCCTGTAAATTCTGGCGGCTACTGGGACCTGAGGTAGTTGGTACACTAGGACGTGTGGCTGTGGCAGAACGGCCACGTCCTCTCCCAGCACCAGAGGGTCCACTAACACCACCACGACCATGTCCGCGTCCCTTACTAGATGTTTTCCTCATTGTTACCGTTCACCACAATACGAAAAATATTATTCGGGCCAATGTATTGAATTAAAATTCAGGCCTTTTTTTACAGACACCTAACACTATCTGGCTATCTATTTAGGTACCGTATTACACT
The DNA here is from genome assembly GCF_905171765.1 of Bufo bufo. Lineage (NCBI taxonomy): Eukaryota > Metazoa > Chordata > Amphibia > Anura > Bufonidae > Bufo > Bufo bufo. Next base: position 167,721,417 of record NC_053392.1, on the reverse strand, counting down.
AATACAGGCACACCAGTAATAACAGATTTAGCTGAATATAAATTTGAGGCCTATTATTTAGGCGCTGGGTGACAGGTATACGTTTAGGGACAGAATTAGACTTGGATCTGCACTGTAGCGTGTGTGTGAAGTTCTTGAGAATTACCCTATCAGCACCTTGAATCTAATATACCCTTTTAGGGATAGATTTAAAGTAGGCCTGATACAGCAGAAACCACTAATTTTGAGAATTGCAAAATTGGGAATTGTTTTTCAACCCAGAACAAAAACTGTGCTTTGACGGACACTAAAAATAACTTGACCAGCTAAAACAGTAATGACAGATTTGGATGAATATAAATGTGAGGCCTATTTTTTAGGCGCTGGGTGACAGGTATACGTTTAATCACAGAATTAGACTTGGATCTGCACTGTAGCGTGTGTGTGAAGTTCTTGAAAATTACCCTATCAGCACCTTGAATCTAATATACCCTTTTAGGGATAGATTTAAAGTAGGCCTGATACAGCAGAAACCACTAATTTTGAGAATTGCAAAATTGGGAATTGTTTTTCAACCCAGAACAAAAACTGTGCTTTGACGGACACTAAAAATAACTTGACCAGCTAAAACAGTAATGACAGATTTGGATGAATATAAATGTGAGGCCTATTTTTTAGGCGCTGGGTGACAGGTATACGTTTAATCACAGAATTAGACTTGGATCTGCACTGTAGCGTGTGTGTGAAGTTCTTGAAAATTACCCTATCAGCACCTTGAATCTAATATACCCTTTTAGGGATAGATTTAAAGTAGGCCTGATACAGCAGAAACCACTAATTTTGAGAATTGCAAAATTGGGAATTGTTTTTCAACCCAGAACAAAAACTGTGCTTTGACGGACACTAAAAATAACTTGACCAGCTAAAACAGTACAGATTTGGATGAATATAAATGTGAGGCCTATTTTTTAGGCGCTGGGTGACAGGTATACATTTAATCACAGAATTAGACTTGGATCTGCACTGTAGCGTGTGTGTGTGAAGTTTTTGAGAATTACCCTATCAGCACCTTGAATCTAATATACCCTTTTAGGGATAGATTTAAAGTAGGCCTGATACAGCAGAAACCACTAATTTTGAGAATTGCAAATTTGGGGATTGTTTTTCAACCCAGAACAAAAACTGTGCTTTGATGGACACTAAAAATAACTTGACCAGCTAAAACAGTACAGATTTGGATGAATATAAATGCGAGGCCTATTTTCTAGGCGCTGGGTGACAGGTATACGTTTAATCACAGAATTAGACTTGGATCTGCACTGTAGCGTGTGTGTGAAGTTCTTGAGAATTTCCCTATCAGCACCTTGAATCTAATATACCCTTTTAGGGATAGATTTAAAGTAGGCCTGATACAGCAGAAACCACTAATTTTGAGAATTGCAAATTTGGGAATTGTTTTTCAACCCAGAAAAAAAACTGTGCTTTGACGGACACCAAATAACTTGACCAGCTAAAGCAGTAATGACAGATTTGGATTAATATAAATGTGAGGCCTATTTTCTAGGCGCTGGGTGACAGGCTCAACTTGCCCCTGATGTAGTATATGGCCAAAAAATAACCACACTATTGATGGTTAAATGCACTTTGTGACAGGCTCAACTTGCCCCTGATGTAGTATATGGCCAAAAAATAACCACACTATTGATGGTTAAATGCACTTGATGAAAGCTTGACCCTGATGTAGGATATAGCAAAAAATAACCACACTATTGATGGTTAAATGCACTTGGGTGACAAGGTCAGCTTGCCCCTGATGTAGTATATGGCCAAAAAATAACCACACTATTGATGGTTAAATGCACTTGATGAAAGCTTGACCCTGATGTAGGATATAGCAAAAAATAACCACACTATTGATGGTTAAATGTACTTGGTGGCAGCTTGTGCTGGCGCACCACAAGCCACAAAATGGCCGCCGATCACCCCAGAAAAAAGTGACTGAAAAACGCTCTAGGCACCCTAAAAACACTGAGCAATTGAATAGCAGCAGTTCAATGATCCACAGCTGTAGATCGATCACAGAATGAAGTCTTTTGGAGGAGTTAATCACTGCCTAATCTCGCCCTAACGTCGCAGCTGCAACCTCTCCCTACACTTGTATCAGCAGAGTGACGTGCAGCGCTACGTGACCCAAACTTATATAGAGGCTGGGTCACATGCTGCACTGGCCAATCACAGCCATGCCAATAGTAGGCAAGGCTGTGATGGCCTCTTGGGGCAAGTAGTATGATGCTTGTTGATTGGCTGCTTTGCAGCCTTTCAAAAAGCGCCAAGAAAGCGCCGAACACCGAACTCGAACCCAGACTTTTATGAAAATGTTCGGGTTCGGGTCCGTGTCACGGACACCCCAAAATTCGGTACGAACCCGAACTATACAGTTTGGGTTCGCTCATCCCTATTTATAGCAATAATCAGGACTCTAATTTACAATGACTGGCTGAAACAAGCCTACCATATTTAGCTGTAATATTTTACAATTACTTGCCATATGCAGTTTTTCTTTATAACATGAGCATTGATATTGATAACATAAAAGAATTCTATACATCCATGTCATGCTCTTAAAGGGGTTGTCCGGGTTCAGAGCTGAACCCGGACATACCCTTATTTTCACCCAGGCAGCCCCCCTGAGGCTATCATCGGAGCATCTCATGCTCCGATGCGCTCCCTTGCCCTGCTCTAAATCGCGCAGGGCACGGGCTCTTTTGTTTTCAATAACACACTGCCGGGCGGAAACTTCTGCCCGGCAGAGTGTTCGGTGACATCACCGGCTCTGATGAGTGGGCTTTAGTGCTGCCCCAGCCGTTTTACTGGCTAGGGCAGCGCTGAATCCCACCCATCAGTGGCAGTGACGTCACCGGGCTTCCTGGCAGCCCCATGGAGAGCCCCGGTACGTCACCGGATCTCCAAAAAATGTCTTTGCCTTGCGCGAATTAGCACAGGGCAAAGGAGAGCATCGGAGCATGAACTGCTCCGATGCTCAAGTCAGGGGGGCAGCCGGTGTGAAAATGGAGGTATGTCCGGGTTCAGCTCTGAACCCGGACAACCCCTTTAGGGCCTCATGCACATGGCCATTGTTTTGGTACGCATCCGAGCCGCAGTTTTTGCGGCTCGGATGCGGACCCATTCACTTCAATGGGGCCACAAAAGATGCGGACAGCATCCGTTGCTCCGTTCCGTGGCCCCGCAAAAAAAATATAACCTGTCCTATTCTTGTCCGTTTTGCAGACGAGAATAGGCAGTTATATCAATGGCTGTCCATGCCGTTCCGCAAATTGCGGAACAAACACGGACGCCATTTTGCAAAACACACAACGGTCGTGTGCATGTAGCTTAAAAGTGCTTTGTCTCTCACTTTCTGCACTATGGACTTTTCTGCTTCGCTTGTATACAGTGGCGACTCTAAGAACAATATATAGGGGGGGGGGGGCACATAAGATACCACAGTCAAAAATGGGGGGCACTAATAATTTTTACCACTTAATCATACTACTGAAAAAAACGAAATAAGTATATATAAATAAGATTACAAAATACAAGAGTATTGCGGTATGCAGGGATACCTTTTTATTGTACTAACCTAATACTTAAAAGACAAGCTTTCATGAGTTTTCCTTTCTTCCGCGGTATTGCTTCAGACCTGAGATAGAGAGAAACACTCTCGAAAAACTTTTCTTTATAGTTTAAAGCAGTTTGAGCGAACACCAGGGCTGTGTAAATAATTCCATATGTTAAACATGTCACTAAAGAAGACCAATGAACAGACTCTCACAGGCTTAGTCACAAAAGGTTGAAGAATTTGGAGAAGGTAACAATCTAGGACAACATAACTGAATAGGAAAGTGAGCTGAATTGGAGAATTTTTTTCAAATCAGCTATGTTGTCCTATATTGTTCACTTTTCCTGACTTCTCCAAACTGTAGTGAAATAACCCTGTGGGTGTTGTTGGTGTGTGCAACTAATACAACTTATTTTGCTTGTAACGCAGAATGCGGCGATCAGGGGTGCATGTAACGCAAGATGCGCTGGTCAGGAGTTCATGTAATGCAGAGGGCGCTTGTCAGGGGTGCATATGCAGTGTCCCACTACCCTTGTGGGTACTGAAAAGTTGTTGTGTTATGCTTTGTATGCTTTATATAACCTGTCTTATGCTGCAGTGCATCTTTATGCATAATCCCTGCCAACAGGTGTGTTAGATTGCATTACACTGAGCCTACCACTAGGGGGAGATAACACATCCCATATATATAGCCCAGCTCAGGCCTAATCGAGGGTGTGCAGTCTAGCAGTGAGTCCTCAGGCAGTTCAGTCCAGTTCAGTCTGGAGTCTTCAGCCCTGAGTTGAAGTGGTCCACTTACTCAGAAGGATATTTAATCCAGAAAGCACTAAAGAAGCAGAGACCCAGAGGGTTACGGCCATCTTTATACACGCCTTAGGACCTTTGGAGTTACAAGGGAAGGATTTACCAGCCTCCAGCAGCCTCACTAACCTGCACTGGGTTAACAGGGACCAGCATAAAATCCTCTACCAGTAAGCATAAAAACCTAGATCATTTAATAGCTTGAGAGACAGACATCACACCTGTCAGCAGTGGACCGGTTGCAGCTTTCCCTTTGTCCATCTTAAAGAGACTGTTTTCTATATGGATGTAACTGTTACTAGGAGCAACTTTCAGTTAAAAGTTATAAGTTGGATTGCACCATCCTTGCCTCAGTCTCCAGTTAACACTATAGTAAATGGTTGTACCACCACAAAAGGTACTGGCGTCACGACTACAAGGGACCTTGCCACTGGCACATTAATACAGACCATCAAGGGCACCTCGAACCACCATCTGGCCTGTGTCCCTTACACCAGAGTGTGCCCCAGAGAATTCTTGTGCCGTTCTCCTTATCACTTATGCAAGCCTGCCCAGGGACGGCATAACCGTGAGTAACCAGAACTGTATTTACCTCGGCCCACCTAATGCTCACAACGTGACCTCACATGTAATTCCCCTTTTTGTCTGGCATACCGCACATATAACGCAGGGGGCACTGGTCAGGGGTGCATGTAACTAAGGGGGAGCTGGTCAGGGGTGCATCACAGATAGAAAAGGTACTTACAGTTCTGATGTGCTCTGTCCTCGTGCCTTCCTCCTCTAGGCGTGGTGGCAGGGGGAGGGGCTCGCAACAATGTTTCCTAATGTTAAATCCCCAAGCCATATTCTTTTCTGCCTCTGCAGGCCCTGCTAGGCTGAAATACACAGGCAGCCAATGGCAGTGCTGCCCTCTCCCTCCCAGCCAAAAGCAGCTGAGTTGGGCAGGGGAAGATTCACTTGGCTACCGACTTCCAAGGAGCCCGTAGTGAAGTGGGTGGGCAGCATGGGCAGTACTTTCAGTTTGGCAAAACTGAAAGATTTCCGCTGTACTCAGGGCCATCTTTAAAGTATAACTGTCATGTTATTATTTTTTTGAGTATTGGATTGTGGTGATTAATATCACCTTGGTGGCCCTATTTCAACTTTTCACTGTGTATTCAATTACCCCTTAATTCCACAGTTTTGTTCCCTGTACTGCCTACTTTTACCTGTGCTTAAAATAGGGTTGCTAGGCAGGGTCGTCTATGTGTTGAAGGACGGAGGACGCAGCGTGCAGGGTCACATTACTGACAGCCAGGGACTGTAAGTAAATGATTATAGCCAGGTCCTCCCCAGCAGCTGATAACAGTGCCTGGGCTGTGTGCACTTCTCCCTGTCCCTGCTCTTGGCAGACGCTCCCTCACTCAGCAGAGCTGGAGAATGCAGAGTTGAAGCAGCGCAGAGCAGGGAAGGGAGATCTGCCATCTGCTCAGTGTATAAATGAAAGCAACATGTGGTAAGAGGCCCCCTTTGTGCTGCAGGAGATTAACCCTTTAGGGGGGAGGGCTCTGGTTACTGACACTTTGGGGGGCTATTGTTACTGGCTAGTGAGGGCAGGCGGGATTAGCCTCAGGGTGAGGGCAGTGGCGGCCATCTTAACGGAATAGTAAAACTGCAGTTTTATGCAGACTGGTTGCTAAGGGCTGAATCTTATTAAATATGGGGTAAGTCAGTCTAATAGTAACTGATTCTGGAATATCATGTTATTACTAACTACATATATGAAAATTGAAATTAGGGTCTAAGTGTGACAGTTATCCTTTAATATTGATTGGACCCTGGACAAGAATTTACTTGGGCCCCCTGGATCCCGCCTTCCCACACCCTAGCATGCAATCACGCCCTCCAGCACAACACACACACACAAAAAAAATCCACACACCTCATAGAGTAGTAAACTTTAATAATGATGAGTGGCCATTAGAGGTGTTCCTTGGCAGTAATGTAAATGCAGCCTTTTTTTCTGAAAAGGCAGTGGTTACATTACAAAGCGTGCAGAGACATGCTATAGACACCAGAACTACTACATTTAGCTGTTGTGGTTCTGGTGACTATAGTTTCCCTTAATATAGAGAAAAAAAAAGAATCAGCACAAAATCATCAAATAAAATGGCTGTATCATTATTCAAAAAATTAAAAAAGCACAACTTCTGACACAAATATATAGTATTTTGCAGATTACTTTCTTTTTTTACAATGTGCACATAGTACTGTACTACTAACCCCTCCATCCACCCCTACATACAGGGCAATACAGCTCCCCATACCTCTTACATCCAGTGACGTCTCTTTGATGTAGATGTTCTCTTTCCTCATCTTCTCCTTTCAGACCTTCAGACCAGACCACCATTTTTCAGCCTCTGCGGTTTGACAAACAAAATCTTAGTTTACTACTTTTCCATCATCCTCCCATCTTCTGGACAAATCATCCTACCACCCCCAATACTGTGCCGCTGTGCTCCCCAATACTATACTGCAGAAACAGATAAACCCCCTGATAATAGTAGTACCATGCAGATAGTGCCCTTCAATAATTATGGCCACACAGTGCCCTAAAATAACTGTGCCCAGCAAAAAGTGCCCCTGACACCAATAGTATAAACATAACGTCCCCCAAATATAATTGTGATAAGCTGATACTGTGCCAAGGTGCCCCCACAGTAATAGCGCTTTCAAAAGTCCCACCAATAGTAATAATTCTCTGCTAGAGCACACATGGTAGTAATAGTGCTCCTACAGTGCCCCCAACATGTCCCCACTGTGCCCCAGAAGTAATAATGCTCCCATAGTGCCCATACTAGTAATCATGTTCCCCATAGACCCCCAGTAGTAATAAAGCCCATCATAATGCCCCCAGTAGTAATAATTCTCCTTATAATGTGCCAGTATAAAAAATACCCCCTTTTAATGCCCCCCAGTTGAGCTAATGTCCCCATAGTGCCCCCATAATGTGCCAGTATAAAATTCCCCTATATACTGCCCACAGTAAATGACACATAGTGCTCCTCCCCTCTTCTTCCTAGTGCCCCCCATAATGTACCAGTATAAAATGCCCCATATATAGTGCCCCAGTAGATGCCCTCAGTGTCCCCCATAATTTGAAAGTATACAATACCCCTTCTTAGTGCCCCCCATAGATGACCCAATAGTACTCCTCTCTCCCCTTCCCCATAATACCCACCATAATGTGCCCCAGTATAAAATGCCCCTATACAGAGCCCCCCCATATAAAATACCCCTTCTTTGTTGCCTCAGTAGAAGCCCCCATGGTGTTCCTCTCCCCCTTCCCCCATATAAAATACCCCTTCTTTGTGGCCTCAGTAGATGCCCCCATAGTGCCACCCAATAATGTGCCAGTAAAAAGTTCCACTAAGAAGTGCCCCCATAAATGCCCCACAGTGCCCCCAATAATGTGCCAGTAAGATGTGCCCCCATAGATGCCCCCCAATAATGTGCCAGTAACAAGTGCCCCATAGATGCCCCCCAATCATGTGCCAGTAACAAGTGCCCCCAATCATGTGCCAGTAACAAGTACCCCCATAGATGCCCCCCAATCATGTGCCAATAACAAGTGCCCCCATAGATGCCCCCAATCATGTGCCAGTAACAAGTGCCCCTATGGATGCCCCCCAATCATATGCCAGTAACAAGTGCCCCCATAGATGCCCCCCAATCATGTGCCAGTAACAAGTACCTCCATAGATGCCCCCAATCATGTGCCAGTAACAAGTACTTCCATAGATGCCCCCCAATCATGTGCCAGTAACAAGTACTTCCATAGATGCCCCCCAATCATGTGCCAGTAACAGGTGCCCCCATAGATGCCCCCTAATCATGTGCCAGTAACAAGTACCTCCATAGATGCCCCACAGTGCCCCCCCAAAATGTTCCAGTAAGATGTGCCCCCCCAATCATGTGCCAGTAACAAGTGCCCCCAATCATGTGCCAGTAACAAGTGCCCCCATAGATGCCCCCCCAATCATGTGCCAATAACAAGTACCTCCATAGATGTCCCCCAATCATGTGTCAGTAACAAGTACCCCCATAGATGCTTCCCAATCATGTGCCAGTAACAAGTGCCCCCAATCATGTGCCAGTAACAAGTGCCCCCATAGATGCCCCCCCAATCATGTGCCAATAACAAGTACCTCCATAGATGTCCCCCAATCATGTGTCAGTAACAAGTACCCCCATAGATGCTTCCCAATCATGTGCCAGTAACAAGTGCCCCCATAGATGCCCCCCAATCATGTGCCAGTAACAGGTGCCCCCATAGATGCCCCCAATCATGTGCCAATAACAAGTGCCCCCATAGATGCCCCCCAATCATATGCCAGTAACAGGTGCCCCATAGATGCTCCTTAATCATGTGCCAGTAACAGGTGCCCCTATAGATGCCCCCCAATCATGTGCCAGTAGTAGTACCATATAAAAAAAAGAAACATTTATACTTACCTCCATCAGGCTGGCAGCAATGCCATGCAGGCCTCTTCTGGCCTGTGTCCCGCACTATACGGCTCAGGCGGCGCAATTAAGTCATTGCGCCGCCTGCATCGGCCTCTGCTAGCCTATTAGAGGAACGGGGAAGGGAGACGCCTCTCCCTCCCCTGCCTCGCTGCAGCACTTCCATCTGTATCGCTGTCCAGAGGACGGCGATATAAATGACTATGGAGATGAGCGCTCATCTCCCTGTGCCCTGCCGCCGCCCCCCACGTCACCAGTGGACAGCGGGGCTCAAGAGGCAGCTGCCTTGGGCCCCCCAGGAGCAACTGGGCCCGGGGCAGCTGCCCCTTTTGCCCCGCGTTAAAGATAGCGCCGGCTGTACTAGCGGCGGCAGCGTTTTAAAGGGGAATCAGCGGGGGGGGGGGGGGGGCACACGGGGGGCAATTGCCCCCCCCCCTTGACCCCCTGTAGCAACGCCTATGCTTTTATATGATGTTTTCTATCTTGAGGCCCAGATGTAAATTTCAGAATGGTTATAGATAGTGTTGAGCAAAGCAAAACATTTGAAGCAGAATTTGAAGCAGAGTCGTAACGAATCCAAATTTCCTCACACTTCGTGGTAACAAATCAGATTTTCCTAAAATGGCGGCTGTACATGTTACAAAGGGAAAGTTAGAAGCCCGGGAACACGAGATCATCCATAATGTCATGCAACCAGCCAGTCCGCAGGTAGCCATCCCTTGTGATGTCACAGCCTTATAAAACCCTCATTCTGTGTGGTCTCTGCCATCGTCCTGTGAGATGGGCATAAGGAGAGACATGGCAAGCGCTCATGCGCTAAGGACAGTGTTGCTGCAAAGTATTTATTTAAAAAAAGAATATTGGAGAGGGAGAGAGTGCCTGCTGATCGGAACAGAGTGCCTGCTGAAATCATTCAGCAGGCACTCTGTGACAATGCCGAGGGGGGTCCTGTGACCGCCCGTATCGGCGATCGCAGCAAACCGCAGGTCAATTCAGACCTGCGGTTTGCTGTGTTTCCGGGTCATTCGGGTCTCCGTGACCCGATAACCCGGAATAGGATAGAGATCGGTGTTGTGATAATACACCACCAATCACCATCCTTAGATCCTGAGAGGTGGCGGTGACATCACCTCTCAGGATCGCATCCTATTGGCTGGGTGGGCGGGTAAGGGTTAACTTCCCCCAGCCCTGCTCTCCTCCTCCACACTGCTTCCGTGGAGAGAGGAGCCTGTCTGTCCACCTCTGAGCCCAGCACCCCCACTTGAGCCACTCAAAAGTTCGCAGGGACAGGTTTAGGGAAAGGTTAGATTAGGCAGGGAGACTGAGGGATAGTTTTAGGGGAAAAAAAAGTATTTTTTTTGGGCTTCACCCTGATCGGGTATCTGGGGTCCACAGCACACTCAGCTGAGCGACCCTAGACCACCCAGGGGTGCTGCAGCTTGCCCCCCCACACACACATTTTTTGGGGCGCAAGCGTTTTTTTTTTGTGTGTGGGCTGACTGTGGCCGGCACTCTTAGCGTCCGGCCACTGTTAGCCCAACGCCCACCACACCGCTGATCAGCGAGTTTGTATCTTTTTTTTTTTTTTTTACATTTTTGGGGCTTTTATTTTTTTTAATTTTTTTTTATTACTTTTTTCTGTTAGGTTTAGGGTAGGTTAGTATAGTGAACGTGAACACCCATCCCCCCACGCACACTAAATAAAGTTTTACACACACGCACATACACATGCACACACACACACTCCCCTATGGCCCGCCAGAAGTTCTCGGCCGAGGAGGCATACGCCTTGCTTGTCTCTGACTCCGAGAGCCCCAGTGAGGACGAGGATGACCCCACTTTCCTCTTGTCATCTGCGTCCTCCTCATCATCCAGTGATGTTGATGAACCCCCAAGGCGTTGGAGGCGCCGCCAGGCAGAGCCAGGGGACCCCCATGTCGTGGCCCACACTAGTATGAACCGTTAAAGACGGCTCTGGCTTTCGGCCCACCAGATAAGTCCACTTGAGCCCCCTACCGGTGAACTTGTCTGCTGTAACCTAGAGGATTTTGAGCCCGTGATTCCTGACTTTGTTGGCCAACCAGGAATCCAGATTCCCACAGTGGGCTTCACTGAATATGACTTTTTTAGTTTTTTTTCAGTGACCACTTTGTGAATCTGATGGTGGAGCAAACGAACTTATTCGCCCAACAGTTCATTGCTCAACACCTGGGTTCCTTTTTGGCTAGGACCGGTGGCTGGACTCCGGTCAGTGCAGCCGAGATAAGGATGTTTTGGGGCCTCGTGCTGCACACGGGCCTAGTCAAAAAACCCAGTGTCAGGCAGTACTGGAGTGGGGACGTCCTCTACCAGACCCCACTCTACTCTATGGCCATGACACGTTCCTGTTTTGAGGCCATTCGGAAATGACTGCATTATGCAGATAATGCAGCATGTCCCCCCCCCCCCCCCCCCCCCCCCCCCCCGAGGTGAACCTGCCTATGACTGCCTGTACAAAATCAGGCCGGTCATTGATCACTTCAGGGCCAAACTTTTGGAGGCCTATGTACCTGGAAGGGAGGTTGCTGTTGATGAGTCTCTCATTGCTTTCAAGGGGAGACTTATTTTCCGCCAGTATGTTCCCTCTAAGCGGGCGAAGTATGGCGTGAAGTTGTAGAAACTTTGTGAGTACCTCAGGGTACACTTACAAGTTTCGTGTGTACGAGGGGCGAGATTCCCATATTGAACCCCCAGAATGTCCCCCCACTCTTAGTGTTAGTGGGAAACTTGTGTGGGACCTTATGCACCCACTGCTAGATAAGGGTTACCACCTATACGTGGATAACTTTTATACTAGTATCCTCTTGTTCCAGTCCCTCGCCGCCAGATCCACGTCCGCTTGTGGGACAAATCAACACCCCCTCCAGGCACCTATCCCCAGGGGTGAGACCCGTGCCCTTACCAGTGGAAAGCTGTTGCTGGTCAGATATAAGGACAAGAGGGATGTCCTTGTACTGTCCACAATTCACGGTAACGGCATCACCCCTGTCCCTGTGCGAGGTAACGCGGCAACAGTCCTCAAGCCCGATTGTATAGTGGACTACAATCGGTATATGGGAGGAGTTGATCTCTCTGATCAAGTCCTCAAGCCATATAATGGCATGCACAAAACCCAGGCATGGTACAAAAAAGTTGCGGTCTACTTGGTACAGGTTGCCTTGTACAACTCTTTTGTGCTGTCCCGGAGCGCTGGCAACATAGGGAAATTCCTGCAGTTCTATGAGGCCGTCCTCAAGGCCCTGATCTTTTCTGACCGGGAAAAAGCAGGCCGGAGTACCTCGGGAACTGGAGGGGGATACGGAAGGACACCACCATTCAGTGTGACACGTGTCCCGATCATCCAGGCCTCTGCATTGACGGTTGCTTCAGGGAGTACCACACTTCCATGGAGTACTAAATTTATAATCCCCTTCCCCAATTTTAATTCTATTTGGCCACAGACAATCGCCCAAAAAAAATAAAAAAATAAATGGCTCTCAGACTTTGGAGACACTAAAACAAAACAATTATTTTTTTTTTAAAATATTATTTTGTAAAACTAAAATAAATTTAAAAAGTATACATATTAGGCATCGCCGCATCCGTAAGAACCTGAACTATAAAAATACCACATGACCTAACCCCTCAGATGAACACAGTCAAAAAATAAAATAAAAACGGTGTAAAAAAAGCAATTTTTTGTCACCTTACATCACAAAAAGTGTAATAGCAAGCGATCAAAAAGTAATATGCACCCTAAAATAGTGCCAATAAAACCGTCCTCTCATTCTGCAAAAAATGAGCCCCTACCTAAGACAAACGAAAAAAAAAAAACTGACTCTCAGACTATGGAGATACTAAAATGTTTTTTTTTTTTGTTTAAAAAAGGATATTATAGTGTAAAACCTAAATACATTTAAAAAAGTAGACATATTAGGTATTGCCGCGTCCCTAAGATGAACATAGTAAATTTTTTTTAGATATTAACGGTGTAAAAAAAAGCCATTTTTTTGTCACCCAACATCACAAAAAGTGTAATAGCAAGTGATCAAAATGTCATATGCACCCCAAAATAGTGCCAATAAAACCGTCCTCTCATCCAGCAAAAAATGAGCCCCTACCTAAGACAATCGGCTAAAAACTAATAAAAAAATGACTCTCAGATTATGGAGATACTAAAATGTTATTTTTTTTGTTTAAAAAAGGAAATTATAGTGTAAAACCTAAATAAATTTAAAAAAGTAGACATATTAGGTATTTTCGTGTCTGTATAAATCTGCTCTATAAAAATAACACATGACCTAACCTCTCAAATGAACACAGTCGAAAAAAAAAAAAAGTGCCAAAACAGCTATTTTTTGCAAAATTTTCCATTTCAATCATTTTTTTCCGTTAACAAAGCAATGGTTAACAGTAAAACAAAACTCTATATTTATTGCCCTGATTCTGTAGTTTACAGAGACACCCCACATGTGGTCGTAAAATGCTGTATGGCCAAACGGCAGGGCGCACAAGGAATATGGTTTTTGGAAGGCACATTTTGCTGGACTGGTTTTTTGACACCATCTCCCATTTGAAGCCCTCCTGATGCACCCCTAGAGTAGAAACTCCATAAAAGTGACCCCATCTAAGAAACTACACCCCTCAAGGTATTCAAAACTGATTTTACAAACTTTGTATTGTACTGAATTGTCAGCGTCTTACACAGTAAGACGCTGACAGTTGCCTAGGAGATCCATCCCTTAGACTGGATCTCTTGGGCTCCTGTAGATGGCAGGCTCTGATGCCTGTGTAAGGCATCGGAGCTGCCATGGCAACCATCGGCCTCCCGTCAGCGCAGCGCGGGGGGCCGATGGAGTCAGAGGGAGCCCCCTCCCTCTGTAAACCCTGCACATACCGTGGTCAGCTCTGCCGGTGGATGCTGCAGGGGCCCTGCTATCAGTAACAGCCGGGCCCGTGCTGCGGATCGAACGGGTGCAGCTCCTCAAGGCACCACATTCCCCCACGTACATGTACGTGATAATGCAGGAAGGGGTTAAGCATAAAGGTGCAGATGGGTGTTACCAGTTCCAGTTAATGCTAGACAATGTAGGGATACTCTTCCAAACTAACAACTCCCATCTGTACCTTTATCTATAAACTTCTAGTGGTGACAGGTGGAATTGATGATGAGGCGTGTACCTCGTCATAAATTAAGTGCATACTCCAGCGGCACAGGGGTTTATCAAGACCAGTATAGAAAATGCTGGTCTTTGATAAATGAGCCCCAGTTTATTGTCACTTTGCACCAGTATGTAAATGTGGTGGCTGCACTCAAGATAACATGTTTATGTATGTATGTATGTATACTACAGTATTGCTTAGAGTGTTCAATAGGTTTATCCCTATCCTAAACTGTAGTTAGACCAAGGCTAGCCATTATGCCAGATACCATGTTACCTTACATCCACATCAACAGCGTGAAAAGGGTCCAAGAAGGATCTCCTCTCTAAAGTAATTCTTACCAAATGTATATGCTATGTAAGTTGAATTAATTGGAGCTGATAAAACAATATATAACTTTGTATGAACATTTTGGAGAGTGCTTGGAATTTATCTGATAGTTCGGGCATGCTCCCTTTTCCTATCAGCACTTCTTTCCACTTCCAAAGTGCTTCTCCACATTGATCTTGAGCATGACATCTGCAGGCTGGAAATGAAAGCCATATTGATATTATTCACCTTCCTTGATGACTTTTATACATTGTATAAACTATCTAATAACTCCCTGTTATTCCACTGTTGCTATTGCTATGATTATCAATTCCATAGCACACCCCTGCAGAGTTCTCATGTTCACAGATTTTGATCTGTTTTACAGACCTTTAGAGGAGAAGAACTGACAGATCTGGCATCAAAATACAAACTTGATTCCTCCGGGTAAAAGATAAATATGGTGAAGTATTGCAACAGCTGGCCGGGATTCTTGGAGCTGAGATCACCTGCATCACATGGAGATCATGCAGTGCCAGTAATTGACTTCAGTTGCTGACATCCCATGTGATACAGCAGACCTCACTTTCATGAATTCCAATCATTGAGTTTTCCTGTTTTTCTATATACAGAGTCAATTTTGCCTGAGGAAACTGTAGCTTATTTCCAAGGAAAACAAAGCAATAACATGCTGCCTACCTGCATTGTAGAGACTGGATATTAAGAGCTTGGAAATGTGGCAGCATTACTGAATGGGGATTTATTCTGTACAATATCTACTGAACTTTTCTGGCTTGCCATGAATAGTGGCTTTGATTTTCTATGTCCATATAGGATCAACCTTCCTTGGTAAAGATCCACCTTTGCCACCTCTGATGTGCTGTGATATTCTGGATATAGTCCATTGCGTGTTATCTCATCCTGTTCTGTCTCATGAGCAATCTGATAGATTTTTGTACAAATGTGAAAGGACAATACAGAGATCTCTATAATGAACCTTTTATTCCTAGGACAGTAACAAGGAGAAAGGGCATCTTCTAATATGTAGATGAAAGAAGGTTTTTACATCATCAAAGAAGGAGATCTTTACAGTAAGAGCAGTGAAACTATAGGACTTTGCTACATGGGAAGGATGTTGTTCCCCCTAATATGAGGAAATTGGCATCAGCACTATGGTCCTGTATCTTGATTTACTATCACATACTATTCCAGTGAAAATACTTTAACTAGGTCAGGTTTTTTTTATTACATGCTTCTTCAAAAGCCATAACTTTAATGTAATATTGTGTCTTTTCCAGTGATACACGTGTGCTCTAAGGGCTCTTTCACACTTGCGTTCTTTTTTTCCGGCATAGAGTTCCGTCGTCGGGGCTCTATGCCGGAAGAATCCTGATCAGGATTATCCCCATGCATTCTGAATGGAGAGAAATCCGTTCAGGATGCATCAGGATGCCTTCAGTTCCGGAACGGAAAGTTTTTTGGCCGGTGAAAATACCGCAGCATGCTGCGCTTTTTGCTCCGGCCAAAAATCCTGAACACTTGCCGCAAGGCTGGATCCGGAATTAATGCCCATTGAAAGGCATTAATCCGGATCCGGCCTTAAGCTAAACGTCGTTTCGGCGCATTACTGGATCCGACGTTTAGCTTTTTCTGAATGGTTACCATGGCTTCCAGGACGCTAAAGTCCTGTTTGCCATGGTAAAGTGTAGTGGGGAGCGGGGGAGCAGTATACTTACCGTCCGTGCGGCTACCGGGGTGCTTCAGAGTGACGTCAGGGCGCCCCACGTGCATGGATGACGTGTCGCATGGATCACGTCATCCATGCGCATGGGGCGCTCTGACGTCACTCTGAAGCGCCCCGGGAGCCGCACGGACTGTAAGTATACTGCTCCCCCGCTCCCCACTACTACTATGGCAGCCAGGACTTTAATAGCGTCCTGGGTGCCATAGTAACACTGAACGCATTTTGAAGACGGATCCGTCTTCAAATGCTTTCAGTTCACTTGCGTTGTTACGGATCCGGCGGGCACCTCCGGCAAATGGAGTGCACGACGGATCCGGACAACGCAAGTGTGAAAGAGGCCTAACCCAGGGTTAGGGTGTGTCTGCAAATAGTTTAATATTTAATGTTATGTATTATGTCCAGTATAGCTATGTATGTTTGGCATGGCCAGGGTTAATAATCCTAGCTTAGCATCTTGCAAGAGGTTGGGTGGGGACCCATTCAATGTAGAGAAAGAGTTTGATGGAGGAAGCCATAACCTATGCTCCTTCTCCTTAGGCCTCAAGTTCCAGAGACTTAGGCTAGGTCTACACGACGACATTTGTCGCGCGACATTTTGTTGCACCAATGTCGCGCGACAATTTTTATAATGGCAGTCTATGGTGTCGCACTGCAACATGCAACATGCTGCGACTGCGACGCAACAGTCTCAGAAAATCCATCGAGATGGATTTTTCTGCGACTGCTGCGCCGCAGTCGCAGCCTGTCGCATGTTGCAGTGCGACACCATAGACTGCCATTATAAAAATAGTCGCGCGACATTGGTGCAACAAAATGTTGCGCAACAAATGTTGCGCCCTATTTGTCGCGCGACTTATTGTCGCGCGACAAATGTTGTCGTGTAGACCTAGCCTAATAGATTTCTGTGTGAATTACTGCAAGATCAACAGAAAAAAAAATGAGAGTGAGAGAGGAGGAGAAAGACAAAGGAGAGAACTAGGAATCTGCATGGTCAAGCAATGGAGTCAGTAAGGTAACTTGCTACTATCCAGGGCCGGATTCAGGTTCATGTGGGCCCTTGGGCGATAAAGTCTCAGTGGGCCCCCTGCAGTCCTATGTAAAACCACAGATAACACTATTGCTGATAATGTGTTAGTGTTATGGCTCATGCCCACGAAAGTAAGGGCTCCGTGCCCGTGCTGCGGCCTGCATAGGGTGGTTCCGCAATACACGGGTCACCAGCCGTATGCGTTCACTTGAATGGGTCCGCAAATCCGGAGATGGGGTGCAAAAGCACGGATCGGAACTCCATGGAAGCACTACAGAGTGCTTCCGTGGTGTTTCTGTCCGGGCCTCTGCACCGCAAAAAAGTAGTGCATGCACTACTTTTTTGTGGTGTGGACCGTAGGATGAGGATTGCGGACCCCGTTCAAGTGAATGTTTCAGCGATTTGCATGCGGCTGCCCCGCGGTCGGTGCCCGTGCATTGCGGACCGCAATTTGTGGTCCGCAGCACAGGCACGGAGCCCTTACTTTAGTGGGCATGAGCCCTTATCTGCAGTCCTATGTAAAACCACAGATAACACTAGTGCTGATAATGTTGTAGTGTTACTTTCAGTCCTATGTAAAACCACATATAACACTAGTGCTGATAATGTTGTAGTGTTACTTGCAGTCCTATGTAAAACCACAGATAACACTAGTGCCGATAATGTGGTAGTGTTACCTGCAGTCCTATGTAAAACCACAGATAACACTAGTGTAGATCATGTGGTAGTGTTACCTACGTCCTTAGTGTGCCTCCCTGTGCCTCTCCCATGAACTCGCTGCCTCATCTTCCATCTTCTTCTTCTTGCCCCTCACAGAACATCCTGATGCAGCTGCGTCAAGGCATAGGAACACTGTGAGCATGGTGATGGTGACACATAGATACAGGGACAGACGCACACACAGGGACAGTCTATCGGTGGTCCACAGTTGGTTTAATGGGCTAACTATCTTAATGAATACAGCTAAATGAAAAGTAAGTGAACTCGTTGTTTTAAGATATCTGGATTTCTGCATTGATCACTAATAAATGTGGTCCGATTGTTACCTAAGTCACAATTATAGACAAACAAAATCTAAACTAATGACACACAAAAAGTTGTATCTTAACCACTTACCGTCACACTAACGCCGAAAGGCGTCATCTCTGCGGCGCTCCCAGGTCACACTAACGCCGATTGGCGTCATCTCGCGTGAGCCGAGATTTCCTGTGAACGCGCGCACACAGGCGCGCGCGCTCACAGGAACGGAAGGTAAGAGAGTTGATCTCCAGCCTGCCAGCGGCGATCGTTCGCTGGCAGGCTGGAGATGTGATTTTTTTAACCCCTAACAGGTATATTAGACGCTGTTATGATTACAGCGTCTAATATACCTGCTACCTGGTCCTCTGGTGGTCCCCTTTGTTTGGATCGACCACCAGAGGACACAGGTAGCTCAGTAAAGTAGCACCAAGCACCACTACACTACACTACACCCCCCCCCCTCACTTATTAACCCCTTATTAGCCCCTGATCACCCCATATAGACTCCCTGATCACCCCCCTGTCATTGATTACCCCCCTGTCATTGATCACACCCCTGTAAAGCTTCATTCAGACGTCCGCATGATTTTTACGGATCCACTGATAGATGGATCGGATCCGCAAAACGCACACGGACGTCTGAATGGAGCCTTACAGGGGCGTGATCAATGACTGTGGTGATCACCCCATATAGACTCCCTGATCACCCCCCTGTCATTGATTACCCCCCTGTCATTGATCACACCCCTGTAAAGCTCCATTCAGATGTCCGCATGATTTTTACGGATCCACTGATAGATGGATCGGATCCGCAAAACGCACACGGACGTCTGAATGGAGCCTTACAGGGGCGTGATCAATGACTGTGGTGATCACCCCATATAGACTCCCTCATCACCCCCCTGTCATTGATTACCCCCCTGTCATTGATCACCCCCCTGTAAAGCTCCATTCAGACGTCCGCATGATTTTTACGGATCCACTGATAGATGGATCGGATCCGCAAAACGCACACGGACGTCTGAATGGAGCCTTACAGGGGCGTGATCAATGACTGTGGTGATCACCCCATATAGACTCCCTGATCACCCCCCTGTCATTGATTACCCCCCTGTCATTGATCACCCCCCTGTAAAGCTCCATTCAGACGTCCGCATGATTTTTACAGATCCACTGATAGATGGATCGGATCCGCAAAACGCATACGGACGTCTGAATGGAGCCTTACAGGGGCGTGATCAATGACTGTGGTGATCACCCCATATAGACTCCCTCATCACCCCCCTGTCATTGATCACACCCCTGTAAAGCTCCATTCAGACGTCCGCATGATTTTTACGGATCCACTGATAGATGGATCGGATCCGCAAAACACATACAGGCGTCTCCCTGGAGCCTTCCAGGGGGGGTGATCACCCCATATAGACTCCCTGATCATCCCCCTGTCATTGATCACCGCCCCTGTCATTGATCACCCCCCCCCTGTCAGGCTGCATTCAGATGTCCGTATGATTTTTACGGATCCACGGATACATGGATCGGATCCGCAAAACACATACGTACATCTGAATGGAGCCTTATAGGGGGGTGATCAATGACAGAGGGGTGATCACCCCATATAGACTCCCTGATCACCCCCTTGTCATTGATCACCCCCCCTGTCATTGATCACCCCCCCTGTCATTGATCACCCCCCTGTCATTGATCACCCCCCTGTCATTGATCACCCCTCTGTAAGGCTCCATTCAGACATTTTTTTGGCCCAAGTTAACGGAAATTTTTTTTTTTTCTTACAAAGTCTCATATTCCACTAATTTGTGTCAAAAAATTAAATCTCACATGAACTCACCATACCCCTCACGGAATCCAAATGCGTAAATTTTTTTAGACATTTATATTCCAGACTTCTTCTCACGCTTTAGGGCCCCTAGAATGCCAGGGCAGTATAAATACCCCACATGTGACCCCATTTCGGAAAGAAGACACCCCCAGGTATTCCGTGAGGGGCATATTGAGTCCATGAAAGATTGAAATTTTTGTCCCAAGTTAGCGGAAAGGGAGACTTTGTGAGAAAAAAATAAAAAATATCAATTTCCGCTAACTTGTGCCAAAAAAAAAAAAATTCTATGAACTCGCCATGCCCCTCATTGAATACCTTGGGGTGTCTTCTTTCCAAAATGGGGTCACATGTGGGGTATTTATACTGCCCTGGCATTCTAGGGGCCCCAAAGCGTGAGAAGAAGTCTGGTATCCAAATGTCTAAAAATGCCCTCCTAAAAGGAATTTGGGCACCTTTGCGCATCTAGGCTGCAAAAAAAGTGTCACACATCTGGTATCGCCGTACTCAGGAGAAGTTGGGGAATGTGTTTTGGGGTGTCATTTTACATATACCCATGCTGGGTGAGATAAATATCTTGGTCAAATGCCAACTTTGTATAAAAAAATGGGAAAAGTTGTCTTTTGCCAAGATATTTCTCTCACCCAGCATGGGTATATGTAAAATGACACCCCAAAACACATTCCCCAACTTCTCCTGAATACGGCGATACCACATGTGTGACACTTTTTTGCAGCCTAGGTGGGCAAAGGGGCCCATATTCCAAAGAGCACCTTTCGGATTTCACAGGTCATTTACCTACTTACCACACATTAGGGCCCCTGGAAAATGCCAGGGCAGTATAACTACCCCACAAGTGACCCCATTTTGGAAAGGAGACACCCCAAGGTATTCCATGAGGGGCATGGCGAGTTCCTAGAATTTTATATTTTTTGTCACAAGTTAGTGGAAAATGATGATTTTTTTTTTTTTTTTTTTCTTACAAAGTCTCATATTCCACTAACTTGTGACAAAAAATAAAAACTTCCATGAACTCACTATGCCCATCAGCGAATACCTTGGGGTGTCTTCTTTCCAAAATGGGGTCACTTGTGGGGTAGTTATACTGCCCTGGCATTCTAGGGGCCCAAATGTGTGGTAAGGAGTTTGAAATCAAATTCTGTAAAAAATGACCAGTGAAATCCGAAAGGTGCTCTTTGGAATATGGGCCCCTTTGCCCACCTAGGCTGCAAAAAAGTGTCACACATGTGGTATCTCCGTATTCAGGAGAAGTTGGGGAATGTGTTTTGGGGTGTCATTTTACATATACCCATGCTGGGTGAGAGAAATATCTTGGCAAAAGACAACTTTTCCCATTTTTTTTATACAAAGTTGGCATTTGACCAAGATATTTCTCTCACCCAGCATGGGTATATGTAAAATGACACCCCAAAACACATTCCCCAACTTCTTCTGAGTACGGCGATACCAGATGTGTGACACTTTTTTGCAGCCTAGGTGGGCAAAGGGGCCCATATTCCAAAGAGCACCTTTCGGATTTCACAGGTCATTTTTTACAGAATTTGATTTCAAACTCCTTACCACACATTTGGGCCCCTAGAAAGCCAGGGCAGTATAACTACCCCACAAGTGACCCCATTTTGGAAAGAAGACATCCCAAGGTATTCGCTGATGGGCATAGTGAGTTCATGGAAGTTTTTATTTTTTGTCACAAGTTAGTGGAAAATGATGATTTTTTTTTTTTTCTTACAAAGTCTCATATTCCACTAACTTGTGACAAAAAATAAAAACTTCCATGAACTCACTATGCCCATCAGCGAATACCTTGGGGTGTCTTCTTTCCAAAATGGGGTCACTTGTGGGGTAGTTATACTGCCCTGGCATTCTAGGGGCCCAAATGTGTGGTAAGGAGTTTGAAATCAAATTCTGTAAAAAAATTACCAGTGAAATCCGAAAGGTGCTCTTTGGAATATGGGCCCCTTTGCCCACCTAGGCTGCAAAAAAGTGTCACACATGTGGTATCTCCGTATTCAGGAGAAGTTGGGGAATGTGTTTTGGGGTGTCATTTTACATATTCCCATGCTGGGTGAGAGAAATATCTTGGCAAAAGACAACTTTTACCATTTTTTTATACAAAGTTGTCTTTTGCCAAGATATTTCTCTCACCCAGCATGGGTATATGTAAAATGACACCCCAAAACACATTCCCCAACTTCTTCTGAGTACGGAGATACCACATGTGTGACACTTTTTTGCAGCCTAGGTGGGCAAAGGGGCCCATATTCCAAAGAGCACCTTTCGGATTTCACTGGTCATTTTTTTCAGAATTTGATTTCAAACTCCTTACCACACATTTGGGCCCCTAGAATGCCAGGGCAGTATAACTACCCCACAAGTGACCCCATTTTGGAAAGAAGACATCCCAAGGTATTCGCTGATGGGCATAGTGAGTTCATGGAAGCTTTTATTTTTTGTTACAAGTTAGTGGAATATGAGACTTTGTAAGAATTTTTTTTTTTAAAAATCATCATTTTCCGCTAACTTGTGACAAAAAGTAAAAAGTTCTATGAACTCACTATGCCCATCAGCGAATACCTTAGGGTGTCTACTTTCCGAAATGGGGTCATTTGTGGGGTGTTTGTACTGTCTGGGCATTGTAGAACCTCAGGAAACATGACAGGTGCTCAGAAAGTCAGAGCTGCTTCAAAAAGCGGAAATTCACATTTTTGTACCATAGTTTGTAAACGCTATAACTTTTACCCAAACCATTTTTTTTTTACCCAAACATTTTTTTTTTATCAAAGACATGTAGAACAATAAATTTAGAGCAAAATTTATATATGGATGTCGTTTTTTTTGCAAAATTTTACAACTGAAAGTGAAAAATGTCATTTTTTTGCAAAAAAATCGTTAAATTTCGATTAATAACAAAAAAAAGTAAAAATGTCAGCAGCAATGAAATACCACCAAATGAAAGCTCTATTAGTGAGAAGAAAAGGAGGTAAAATTCATTTGGGTGGTAAGTTGCATGACCGAGCAATAAACCGCTAAAGTTGTGGAGTGCCGATTTGTAAAAAAGGGCCTGGTCTTTAGGGGGGTATAAACCTGTGGTCCTTAAGTGGCTAATTTGTGTTATTGAGCACGTTGTGTAAACATCTACAGTTCAGCGAGAAAAAGTAAGTGAACCCTTGAATTTAATAAGCTGTACCTTCACCAAGCATTTCCTGGAACACATAGGATCTACACAATATTGAGGAGGGATTTGGGATCATTTATCCCTGCAAATGTGTTTCTTCAAAATTTCTTGGATGTCTTGAAGGCACAGCCCTCTTCAGATCATGTCAAGGTATCTTGATAGCATTAGGGTCAGGAATCTGACTTTCCAAAACACAAATCTGCTTTTTCAACCATTCTGATGGTGATTTACTTGGGAGCTTTTGGTCATTTTCTTGTTGCGTCACCCAATGTCTCTTCAGCTTGAGGTCAGTTATTATTATTTTTTTTTTACAACAGCTTCTTTCTGTGGAAAAGGACACAGTACAGTGTATGGAGAGAATGTGGTTCCATTCTAAGGAACAGTACGTCCTCCATGCACAACCATGCAGGCTCTATGGTCATGTCCATGAGACCTTCAGCTTTGGCTTCCATACAGGCATATACATATTGAAAGGGATCTATCACTAGTAGGGTTCATACCGAACTTTAGGATTTTTGGACCCGAACCCGAACATTTCAGTAAAAGTTCGGGTTCGGTGTTCGGCGATTTCTCAGCACTTTTTGAAAGGCTGCAGAGCAGCCAATCAACAAACGTTTAACTCTCTGACCTTAGAAGCCATCACAGCCATGCCTACTAATGGCATGGCTGTGATTGGCCAGTGCAGCATGTGACCCAGCCTCTATATAAGCTTGAGTCACGTAGTGCTGCACGTCACTCTGCTATTACAAGTGTAGGGAGAGGATGCTGCTGGACTGGTGATTTCAGGGAGAGAATAGGAGAGAATCTAACTCTAGCGATCTACATACAATTATTGTGTGGGTGCAGTGCACAATCTTGTTACCCTGCCCTGAGCCCATTGACCGAAAAAATTTTTTTTTTTATCCGTCTGTTAGGTGGGTGGCAGCTTTTGTGACATTCTAATCCAAGCTTGAAAAACTGCACTAATAATCTGGTTGTAAAAAAAAATCACCCTTTTTTGGCAATATACAACATCTGGTGCATTTGCAGGATTAGTCAGTATGCAATTTTAGCTAGAAATACAGGCATAATTTTCTGGGTTTTTTATAACACCCTTTTTGCGCAAAATACACTATTTTACATCCCTAGCTGCATCTGGACGTGTGAAATTCAAACGTTATATACAGCTTTCATATTCTGTTAGCAAAAAAAAACACTTTTTTGGCAATATACAACATCTGGATTAGTCAGTGTGCAATTTAAGCTAGAAATACAGCCATAATTTTCTGGGTTTTTAAAAACGCACTTTTTTGTGTGCCAAAAACCACTATTTTACAGCACGTATGAAATTCAAGTTTAATATATACAGCTTTCATATTCTGTTAGTAAAAACCCCCACTTTTTTGGCAATATACAACATCTGGATTAGTCAGTGTGCAATTTAAGCAAGAAATACAGCCATCATTTTCTGGGTTTTTAAACACACACTTTTTGGCCAAAATACCCCATTTTACAGCCCTTGCAGCATCAGCACGTGTGAAATTCAAGGGTTATATACTGCTGTCATATCCAGTTATTAAACAAACACCCGTTAGGGCAAAAAAAGTTTATTTGGCAGCCTTTGCTGCATATGTCATTGTGAGCTACACCCTTTATATATTTGGGTTATATTCAGATATTTAAAATACCGCCATTTGGTGCACAAATCTTTAATTGAGGTGGCGTGTGAGATACACCCTTTAAATACAGGGGTTCTATTCAGGTATTTGAAATTTTGGGCACAAATCTTTAATTGCGGCCTAGTTTAGTTCAGTGCGTGTGAGATACACCCTGTATATACAGTGGTTATATTCTTCTATTAATTAATTGAGGCCTAGTGTGGGTCAGGGCGTGTGAGATACACCCTTTAAATACAGGGGTTCTATTCAGGTATTTGAAATACAGCCATTTTGGGCACAAATCTTTAATTGAGGCCTAGTGTGGGTCAGGGCGTGTGAGATACACCCTGTACATACTGCCGTTCTATTCTACTAATAATTAAACACCCATTTAGGGCAAGATCCTAAATTTGAGAAATATGAGGAGAGCGTCAAATAAGAGACGTGGCCCAGGTCATGGTGCTGCTGGTGGAGCTCCTGTTGCAGGGAGAGGACCTGCTCGATCTGTGACAGCTACACACACAAGTAAAACCCCTTCCTCAGGTGCGAGTAGGCGACAGAACCTGCAGCGGTATTTGGTCGGTCCTAATGCGGCTCTACGAATGGTGAGGCCTGAACAAGTACAGGCGATAGTAGATTGGGTTGCTGACAGTGGCTCAAGTTCCTTCACATTGTCTCCCACCCAGTCTCATGCTGAAAGACCACAGTTGGCACCTGCAGCCGATGTCCATCAGTCTTTCACCTCACCCCCTTGCAAATCAGCCGAACAGTCTGAGCCCCAAGTCATGCAGCAGTCTCTTCTGCTTTTTGATGACTCTGTTAGCAGGGTTTCTCAGGGCCATCCACCTAGCCCTGCCCCAGAAGTGGAAGAGATTGAGTGCACCGATGCCCAACCACTTATGTTTTAAGATGAGTACATGGGTATTTGAAAGGCCTTATGAAAATACTACTGCCTCAAATCCCGGCTCCCGACATGATCATTGATCGGGCCCACAGAATACCAAAACCCTCACATTTGGAGGCACACATCCCGCGTGATACCCTGGCACGCATTCATTTCTTTCACACCAAGGAAGCTATGATGATAGCTGCGCGAAGAAAGCAACTACTTCCTGCTCCTTACCAGTCGGTTAAGCTTTTCACAGATCTGTCAAGATTCACGCTTAGACGCCGCAGAGAACTAATACCTATTACTTCAGCTCTCCAAGGCAGTGATGTCCCTTATAAATGGGGTTACCCTTTGAAAATTCTCATCCGTAGAAATGGGCAAATCCACGCAATAAAAAATCTGGATGAAAGAAACAACTCCTCCGGCTTTGGTGTATTCCTCTTTCCTCCAAACCTACTGGAAGGGATCCCCCTGCTACACAAGCGTCTCATCCATCTTCTACAGGGACCTGAACATGTACTCTGCATTTGTCCACATTACTCCTAAAGGGATAGGCATCCTGAGTACATAGAATCCTGCCTGATGATGGTACTGTTACAAGATATAGATTTTCTATTAGGCTGCTTTCCTGCTGCTCAAACAGGTCCGGTGCAACCTCCTACACCCTGACACTGGTCCTTTTACCTCGTCAGCCCTGGCATTGGACTCTTGCCCCTAATATATTCGGGTGACAAGATTTGTCGCCTTCTACCCTACTCTTCCACCCTACTCTGTCCTAGATTTTTCTCTTTCCTTCTTTTTCTGTTTAATCCTTTCCCTTCTCTCCTTGGTAGCTGATACCTTTTCAGTGACCCTGGGAAATTACTGCCTAACTTGTATTTATATTTTTATATTGTACTGATTTAAGGTTGTATCTCCGTTGTTCTCCTGACATATAGGTGATCTTCTGTGCATAGAGATGGGTCTCAAGATTATGAGCCTCAATGTTAAAGGCCTCAACTGCCCTCAGAAACGAGCTTATCTTTGGTCTGAAGCTTTGACCTCCCATGCTGATGTGCTGTGTGTACAAGAATCCCACCTTCTCCAAGCTGACGCCTCTCGAATTCATCACCGCCTCTTCTCAAACATTTTCCACTCACACTTTTCCAGGAAAAAAAAATGAGGTACTTTTATTGCAGTTAAAAACACAGTAGCGTTCACCCCAATTGCCTTCAAGGTGGCCCCTTCTGGCCGTTATGTCATATTAGTATGCTCCATAAATAATGTAGTGTACACTCTTGTCAATTTGTACGCCCCCAATTCACACCAATTAGCATTTCTACGCAAAGTAATGCGGCAGGTTAATTCACTTAAGCAAGGTAAATTGATTCTCTGTGGAGACTTTAACTCAGTCCTACAATCTGCCCTCGATTCTTCCTCCCCCTCCTGTAAAACAGATGTGGGAATAGCCTCTTTTTTGCAGACAGAGGGATTAACTGATGTGTGGAGAGCCCAACATAGTTTGGAAAGAGATTATACCTTTTTCTCTGCCCCACATCTCTCCTATTCTCGAATAGACCTATTCCTAGTTGACCATACTTCCCTGCTCCACACCCTATCCACAGATATAGGCCTGATAAAGTGGTCCGATCACGCTCCAATCACAATCACTCTTGATGAGCAATATCAATCTCATAGGGCCCCAGTATGGAGAAATAACACTTTTCTTTTTAACAATCCTAAGCACACGGAGGAATTATCTGCCCACCTCCGTGAGTTTTTTCAATTCAACGTTGGCTCCGTCTCAAATAATTTTGTGCTATGGCAGGCTCATAAGGCCTTTATGAGAGGCTCCCTAATTAAATTGAACATCAACTTGAAAAAACAAAGAGAGAGGGAGATAACATTGACCTTGAGAGAGATAGCTAATCTAGAAAATATTAATAAATCCTCCCCCACAACACAGGGCTCCAACTCCCTCCGGGTTGTGAGGAATAAGCTAAGTGCTCTACTATTACAAAATTACCATAAATCCCTCCTCAGAATGAAATCCAAATTTTATGCCCAAGGTAATAAAGCGGGACGTCTCTTGGCCGAGCAGCTTAAAAAGCAACAATCTAAATCCAGAATCCCATATTTACTTCATCCAGTTACAAAAGCGAAGCTGCTAGATCCGAGGGACATAGCTGACCAATTCAAACTATATTATCAATCCCTATACAACTTAAAAGACCATACCTCACTTCCACAGGACTACCCGACCCTAGTAGAAGACTTTCTTTCCAAAGCTTCTTTACCCAGTCTAACTGAATCACAACTCCAGTCCCTTAATGCCCCAATCTCCTCTCAGGAATTAACTAAAATAGTCTCAGCGTTACCGGGCTATCGAATGAATACTACCGCCATCTCCTGCCTGACCTCCTCCCCCACCTACTAGACCTTTTTAATCGAGTTATGGAGGGTGATTCCTTCCCTAATGACATGCTTTAGGCACTAGTCGTCACGATACCCAAACCTGGTAAATCACCTGATATACCCCAGAATTTCAGGCCGATCTCCTTGTTAAATTCTGATATAAAACTTTTTGCCAAGCTCATTGCAAGCAGACTCTCTCCCTTGATCCCTTCTCTGATCCACTCAGACCAGACTGGCTTTGTGGCAGGAAGACAGGCTTCTGACAACACCAGACGCATTGTAGACCTAGCCAATTTTGCAGAGGTCCATACCCTCCCTATGCTTGCAGTGACATTGGACGCTGAAAAAGCGTTTGATCGCTTACATTGGGATTACGCTTTTTCCACTCTCAGATGGATGGGTTTTTCAGGACAGATAATCCACGCCATTAGCTGTTTATACTCTCATCCCTCGGCGAGAGTGTGGATCAATGGAATCCTATCAGACCCCTTCATAATAACCAACGGATCGAGACAAGGATGTCCTCTGTCCCCGCTCCTATTTATTCTTGCGCTAGAGCCGTTGGCACAACATATTAGAGCCTTACCCACCATATCGGGGATTATGGTCGGTGAAAGATCCCACACTATTACCCTCTATGTTGATGATATCATACTCACCCTAACAAATCCCTTGCAATCTCTTCCAGCCACATTTGAGGTAATCTCCCTCTATGGATCTCTCTCATATTATAAAATTAACAGCTCGAAATCACAGAGCCTTCCTATAAACATTCCGCCCTCTGACCTAGCCACTTTAAAAGCCTCTCATGATCTTGACTGGCAGTCTTCAGAGGTTTCCTATTTGGGAATCAAGATTACTTCGCCCTGTTCTCAGCTCTACATGAGGAACTATGTTCCCCTGCTTACCACCCTGTCTACAGACTTCGCGAGCTTCTCTATGCAGACGGTCTCTTGGGTGGGCAGGATAGCATCCTTCCAGATGATGACCTTACCGAAAATTATTTACATTTTTCGGGCCCTTCCAATCCCGATCCCAGCTGCATTCTTTCAAAAAGCACAAGCGTTGCTGGGCAAATATATTTGGGGACAAGCTAAACTAGAGTGGCTCGTGAACTCCTAACCAGGAGGAAATGTGCTGGTGGAGCAGGTCTCCCCGACATTAAAGATTATTATATAGCAATAGGCCTTTCCTTTGCTAGAGAATGGTGGGCGTCCAACAATGCAAAAGCGTGGCAGCAGATTGAATCCCATGTATTGAAACAGGTCCCGGTTAGTGATTACTTGATCCATCTGATATGGGGCCCTGCCCCCCCTGCACATCCTTTCCTTACAATATCACATGTCAGTGCCCTTTGGACCAACATTCACAACACATCGAAAGACTCATCTTCCCGGCTATTTAAAATCGCTTCCACACGTGCTATTGAATTGTCCATACCCGACATTAACCTAGCGCCATGGCGAGATAAAGGGATTGTCACTATTTCCCAAGTGATGACAGACCAATCTATTCTCCCCTTTGCCACAATTCAAAGTACCTTTGCTTTGGCTCACTCTGAATTTTATACATACTTAAGACTTCGTCATTTCCTATCAAAGACCCTGCAATCTCCTCCCCAGGTCAACTCATTTGTCTTGCGACTATTTCAATTCCCCTCTCTTTTTAAAAGACACTCTATGAGACACCTGTATGATCTTTTGGGGGATAGAGCTACTTTTGTTAAATCCCCTCCCATCCATAGATGGGAAAGGGAACTAAATAAAGTCTTTCCCGATGATTCATGGATTACTGCCATAAGATTTATGATATCAAACTTCAAATGTGTCACCCATTATGAAGCTGGTTTAAAAACTATTCTTCACTGGTACTTTACCCCCCAGAGACTTCATATAATCTATCCTACTACATCACCATATTGTTGGAGGAACTGCGGAGGAGGCGGATCCTTGCTTCATATTCTCTGGTCCTGTCCTATCCTCACTGAATACTGGGGAAAGGTCTTTCAACTTGTTTCCACTCTAACAATGTATAGAATAGACCCCTCCCCAGAGCTAGCCTTGTTGTTCATTGGTATTAACGAAATCTCTCTCCCACATAGATATATTACTGCCCATATTTTGCTTAGCGCCAAACTGGTCATTACTAGGCATTGGAAAAATCTGGCCCCTCCTTCGATTTCCGAAGTCATACAAGAGATTAATCAGACTTGCAGATATGAACACTCTATACCCACATCAATTATTCCCACTAAGTTGAGACAGGCGGCTTGGAGTGGGTGGATCCACAGCACTTTTTACTCCCCCTGAGAGAGGATTTCTGGGAGACTATTGAAACAACGGAGATACAACTGAAGTACCCCCTCACCCTCTTCCTCTGATTCCTCTCCTTCCTCTACTTTGTTCCCTCTTGTTTTCTTTTCTTAATTGTTACTCTACCCTATTTTGTTCTGTGGCTCACCACAATTTTGGTTACTACTTGAAATGTTTGCTAACATGTTTGCCACTAATTTAGTGACTACATTGTTAATTTTTATGTTTAGTCGTTCTTGACTTATAGGTTTGAATCAGCCTCACAACTGCGATGGATGGATTGCATCTGCACAGATGCCTTGGTATTATAATTGCATTATAATCAACATATGCTATTACTGTATCTAACCTGTTGGATATACCAGTAGCAAACAATATAACTCAATAGTGGCTGCGACCACAGTTTTGCTGTCTTTGTTCATTTATACCCATATCTCTTATGTGGCTGCGACCACGTTTAGTTGATCCATTGTCTTTTGTCTCATGGTGCTGATAAAATAAAAAACTATTGAAACTAAGATGAGTACATGGGAGGACCATCGCAGCACGTCTCGGATGATGACGAAACACAGGTGCCAACTGCTAGGGCTTTCAAAAGTGTGCAGACCGACAAGGAGGGCAGGGGTGAAGACTGGGTGTAAGATGATGTGGAGGACGATGAGGTCCTCGACCCCACATGGAATCAAGGTCATGCGAGTGACCTATGTAGTTCGGAGGAAGAGGCGGTGGTCGCACAGAGACACCAGCACAGCAGAAGAGGGAGCAGGGTGCAAAAGCGGAGCTGCCGTCCTCTAGACAGTACGCCTGCTACTGCCCACCGCAGCAAAGGACCGAGCACACCAAAGCCAGCTCCAAGGAGTTCACTGGCGTGGCAGTTCTTCAGACAATGTGCTGACGACAAGACACGGGTGGTATGCGCGCTGTGCAATCAGAGCCTGAAGCGAGGCATAAATGTTCTCAACCTGAGCACAAACTGCATGACCAGGCATTTAAGTGCAAAGCACGAGCTGCAGTGGAGTAGACACCTCAAAAACCAAGAAAGGTCTCTGGCTCCTCCTGCTTCCTCTTCTGCTGCAGTCTCTGCCTCTTCATCCACCTCTGGAGTGACAGTGCCACCTGCCACCCCGCAAACAGAGGATCTTCCAGCAACACCACCACCTGGGTCACCAAGCATCTCCACAATGTCCCACGTAAGCGTTCAGCTCTCCATCTCCCAAACACTGGAGAGGAAGAGGAAGTACCCCCCTACCCACCCACGATCACTAGCCCTGAATGCCAGCATTTCTAAATTACTGGCCTTTGAAATGCTGTCATTCCATCTGGTGGAGACGGATAGTTTTAAAGGCCTTATGGCGGTGGCTGTCCCACAGTACGTCGTGCCCAGCCGCCACTACTTTTCCAGGCGAGCCATTCCTTCCCTGCACAACCAAGTAAGGGACAAAATCAGGTGTGAACTGCGCAACGCCATCTGTGGCAAGGTGCACCTGACTAGGGATACGTGGACCAGTAAGCACGGTCAGGGACGTTATATCTCCATAACAGCACACTGGGTAAATGCAGTGGCGGCTGGGCCTGAGGCGGATAGCATTTTGGCGCATGTCCTTCCACCACCGAGGATTGCAGGGCGCTTCAGTTTGCCTCCTGTTGCTTCCTCCTCCTACTCTGCTTCCTCATCCTCTACCAGCTCCTCATCCGGTCAGCTTAACACCTTCACCACCAACTTCAGCACAGCCAGGGGTTTTAAAACGTATCTGTTTGGGGGACAAACCCCACACCGCGCAGGAGCTGTGGACGGGCCTTGAACAACAGACCGATGAGTGGTTGGTGCCAGTGAGCCTCAAGCCCGGCCTGGTAGTGTGCGATAATTGGCGAAATCTCGTAGCAGCTCTGGGATTAGCCGGTTTGACGCACATCCCTTGCCTGGCACATGTGCTGAATTTGGTGGTGCAGAGATTCCTTAAAAATTACCCCGATATGTCAGAGCTGCTGCATAAAGTGCGGGCAGTCTGTGCGCGCTTTCGGTGTTCTCACCCTGCTGCTCGCCTGTCAGCGCTGCAGCGTAACTTCGGTCTTTCCTCTCACCGACTCATATGAGACGTGCCCACAAGGTGGAACTCCACCTTGCACATGCTGGCCAGACTGTACGAGCAGCAGCAGGCGATAGTGGAGTTTCAGCTGCAGCACGCACGGGTGAGTAGCTCGGCGGAACAGCACCACTTCACCACCAATGACTGGGCCTCCATGCGAGACCTGTGTTACTTGTTGCGCTGTTTCGAGTACTCCACCAACATGGCCAGTGCTGATAATGCCGTTCTCAGCATAATTATCCCACTTCTATGCCTCCTTGAAAAAAACGCTGCTGGCGATGATGGAAGAGGATGTGGCACAGGAGGAGGAGGAGGAGGAAGAGGGATCATTTTGTAGGGTTTCCGGCCAGTCATTCCCAAGTGGCTCCGAGGGTGGGTTCCTGCACCCACAAACGCCAGGTACACAATTGTCCAGCCAGGGCACAGTTATGGAGGATGACGAGGTGGAGGATGAGGAGGAGGAGATTGAGGAGGAGGAGGAACCATGTTCACAGCAGGGTGGCACCCAGACCAGCTCATGGCCATCACTGGTGCGTGGCTGGGGGGATACAGAGGACACAGACGATACACCTCCCACAGAGGACAGCTTTTCGTTGCCTCTGGGCAGCCTGGCACACATGAGGGATTACTTGCTGCAGTGTCTCCGCAATGACCACCGAGTTGCCCACATTCTAACTTGTGCTGATTACTGGGTGGCCACTCTACTGGATCCTCCCGTTACAAGGACAACGTACCGTCCTTAATTCCGTCACTGGAGCGTGATCGTAAGATGCGCGAGTACAAGCGGACGCTGGTAGACGCGCTGCTGGTGGCATTCCCACCTAACAGCGGGGGCACAGTGGAAGCACAAGGCGAAGGCAGAGGACGAGGAAGAGGTCGCCAACGCAGCTGGGGCACCGACAGCACCTCAGAAGGCAGGTTTAGCATGGCCGAAATGTGGAAAAGTTTTGTCAGCACGCCACAACAACCAGCACCACCAGCTGATATGGAACGTCTTAGCAGGAGGCAGCATTTCACCAACATAGTGGAGCAGTATGTGTGCACACGCCTACATGTACTGAATGACGGGTCTGCCCTCTTCAACTTCTGGGTCTCCAAATTGGGCACATGGCCTGAGCTTGCCCTTTACGCCTTGGAGGTGCTGGCCTGCCCTGCAGCCAGTGTATTATCTGAATGTGTGTTTAGCACGGCAGGGGGCGTCATCACAGACAAGCGCAGCCGCCGGTCCACAGCCAATGTGGACAAGCTCACGTTCATTAAAATGAACCAGGCATGGATCCCACAGGACTTGTCCGTACCTTGCAGAATAGACATGTATACTGGCACTAACCAGCCATTGTTATACTGCAGCGCAATTGCTCATTGTTGTATTTTTGATATTTCACACTCTTTTGGAGTGTACCCTAATTTTAAAAAATAAAATTAAAACCAAAAACCTGTGTTGGATACCTCGTCCTCCTCCACCACCACTTCCACCTACACCACTACGTCCACCACCTCCTCAAACTCCTACTCCATATGGAACTCCACCTCATAAATCAAAATTTTTTATTTTATTTGTACGTATTTTATTTTATATCATTTTTTTGGGTGTGATGTACCACTGCTATACCTAGTAGACAGGTAAAAAAAAATATAAAAAATTGTCAGTTACATATTCAGTTGAAATTCACCAATTTTTGGGTGTAATATACTCCTCCTCTACCTAGTTGACAGCTTAATAAATTTCAATAATTTTTCTTTAACATTTTCGGGTGACAATAAACAATTTTTTTCTGTCATAGACCCCTGCTCTACCAAGTAGACAGGTTAATAAATTTCACAAATTTTTCTGTTACATTCTTGGGTTGACATTATACAATTTTAGACGTGAATAAACCCCTGCTCTGCATAGGTGACAGGGAATAAAATTTCAGAAATTCTTCTTTAATTGATGCGCGCCACCTCCTTTGATTCAATGCTTAAACTTTAACAAGTTGTACCACATTTGCGCTTCAATAATTTGTTCCACATTTCCACTTTGCTCTTTTGGCCAACATTTGTGCTTCAATACTTTGTCCCACATTTCCGCTTTACTCTTTTGGCCCACATTTTGGCTTCTGTAATTTGTACCACATTTGCGCTTTAACAGCTTTTCCCACATTTCCGCTTTACTCTTTTGGCCCACATTTGGGCTTCTGCAATTTGTCCAAAATTTTCGCCTCATTAATTTTTCGCATAATTCCACTTTACTCTTCTGGCCCACAATTGGGCTTCTGTAATTTGTCCAAAATTTTCGCCTCAATAATTTTCCCCATAATTCCACTTTACTCTTCTGTCCCACATTTGGGCTTTTGTAATTTGTCCCAAATTTTCACCTCAATAACCTTTCCCATAAATCTGCTTTACTCTTATGGCCCACATTTGGGCTTCTGTAATTTGTCCCACATTTGCGATTTAACAGCTTTTCCCACATTTCCGCTCGATCCCAAAAACATTTTATAAATTTATCTCCCTTAAATTTGGTCTTTCTCACGCTCCCTCTCCGGCGTTGAACCCTCATTCGCCGATAACCACGATCAACATGGTAGGCTCAGAAGAGAACATCGAAAGTTGATAGAGAAGATATCCAAATGGATGGTGGATGTCACTGGGGCACCTCTACATAGGTGACAGGAACATAAATTAAAAAAAAATCGTCAATTACATTGTCAGGTGACATTTTTCAAACTTTGCCGGATAGAAACCCCTGCTCTGCATAGTTGACAGGGAATAAAATTTTATAAATTCTTCAGTAATTAATGCGCGCCACATCCTTTCATTCAATGCTTAAACTTTTAAAAGTTGTCACACTTTTATGCTTTAATAATTTGTCAATATAACAAAATAATAGCAGACATGTTGGCTAATCTCTCAATTTTAAAATCAGTTTGAGGGTTTAGTAAGACCGGAGAGTGCACCTGTCTTTGCTATTATTTTGTTATATTGTTATATTGATTATCACATCCACATAATTGCTATCTTGTGTAGGATGTCTATTGTGGTACTTGTGGTTCGCTGCGGGCATCCTCCACTGTATGCATTTTTGCTGGGGATCGTCATTAGCAACGGGCCACAAGTGCAGGATTTGCTCCCCTATATATATGCACAACTGCATGTGGGTTTGAGCACTTCCTGCTTGTTTAATACCACGCCATTCTTTTCAGTTTGTATTTAATAATTTGTCCCATAATTCAACTCTATAATTTTAAATTTGAAAAAATGAATCCTCCCTTGGATGTGGTCTCTCTTTCTCACGCTCCCTCTCCGGCGTGGAACCCTGATTCCCTGCCACCCGTGATCACCATGGTAGGCACAGAAAAGAACATCGAAAGTTGATAGAGCAGATATTAAATTGGATCGTGAACAGCACGGGGATGTGTGACATGGTGGGGCAGTATGTGTGCACACACCTACACGAACTGACTGATAGGGGTCAGCCCCTGCAACTTCTGGGTCTCCAAATTGGGCACATGGCCTGAGCTTGCCCTTTACGCCTTGGAGGTGCTGGCCTGCCCTGCAGCCAGTGTATTGTCTGAACGTGTGTTTAGCACGACTGCAGGGGGTTATCACAGGTTATATTTCCCTATGTTTTGGGGTGTACCCTAATTTAAAAAAATAAAAATAAATGTAAAACCAAAAACCAGTGTAGGCTACCTCCCTCTCCTCCACCGCCACTTCCACCTACACCGCCACATCCACCGCCTCCTCAACCTCCATATGGACCTCGTCCTCCTAGATCAAGATTATTATTTTTTATTTTTACGTATTTTATGTTATTTAAAGTCATTTCCCTATCCACATTTGTTTGCAGAGCACTTGCCATGCTCTTAACCACATTTTGATGCCATTTGCAGCCCTCTAGCCCTTTCCATGACATTTTTACAGCCATTTTAGTTCTCAAAAGTTCGGGTCCCCATTGACTTGGGGGTTCGGGGTCAAGTTCGGGTCTAGTTCGGGTTCCGAACTCAAACTTTTTTCAGTTATTTAAAGTCATTTCCCTATCCACATTTGATTGCAGAGCACTTGCCATGCTCTTAACCACATTTTGTTGCCATTTGCAGCCCTCTAGCCCTTTCCATGACATTTTTACAGCCATTTTAGTTCTCAAAAGTTCGGGTCCCCATTGACTTGGGGGTTCGGAGTCAAGTTCGGGTCTAGTTCGGGTCCCGAACTCAAACTTTTTTCCAAAGTTCGGTCGAACCCGTCGAACCCAAACATCCAGGTGTCCGATCAACTCTAATCACTAGGAAATTCAGTGTAAACCAGGCACTTTTCACTTAGCAATCAGTTGCTTCATTCTGGAGGAAAAGTATTTTTAATCCATATACAAATTAGCAATTAAGTGCACTGAAGGCAGACGCAAGCCACTCTGTGCACCCTTGCTCCTCCTGTGTTTTTTGCCAGCCCTCCCTTCTCCTTTTTGACTAACAGGGCCAGATTACTGCATAGTCATCTCACCTGGCCCTTTCAATCAGGAAGGAAAGGGAGAGTACTGTTAGGACTTGAGAAAGGAGACTATTATAGGTGATGCCCAGCTCTGCAGTCCTGTGAACAAATGTCATCTTTACAAGTAGTAGTAGTAGTAGTAGTAGTAGTGTCAGTCCTGTAAAAGAGACATATTTTAAATTATTTATACTAGTATGGTAACTACTGTGTTCCATATCAATATTTGCACACTCAGTTTTTAGATCTGTAAGCAGCATTAGCATTCGCCTGTGCCTGGGGGTTGACTGATGACTGAATGTCATCTATAGGGCTGCAGTAAAAGATTATTTTAGTAATCGAGTATTCTACCCATTATTTTTACGATTAATCGAGTACTCTAATAAGAAAAAAATAATTCATAGACTGTTTTCCTTTATAAAAACTCATCCCCCTGCCATCAGTCCCCAACACCCTTCATTCCCCCCAGTGCCATCAGCTCCACTCCCCCCGTGCCTTCAGCCCCCCCCCCACCCAGTGCCATCAGCTCCACTCCCCCAGTGCCTTCAGCTCTCCCCACCGGGTGCCATCAGCTCTCCCTCACCCCAGTGCCTTCAGCTCCACTCCCCCAGTGCCTTCAGCTCTCCCCACCCGGTGCCATCAGCTCTCCCCCACCCCAGTGCCTTCAGCTCTCCCCACCCGATGCCTTCAGCTCTCCCCACCCTAGTGCCATCAGCTCTCCCCACCCTAGTGCCATCAGCTCTCCCCCACCCTAGTGCCATCAGCTCTTCCCCACCCCAGTGCCTTCAGCTCTCCCCACCCAGTGACATCAGCTCCACTCCCCCAGTGCCATCATATGCCATGTCCCCCACTCCCCCAGTGCCATCTGCACCTCCATGCCATCCATTGCCATGTCCCTCTCCCCCAGTGCCTCCATGCCATCCATTGCCATGTCCTCCCCTGTAGTTACCGCGCAGGGATCACTACTCTGCCGCTCCCCAGTAGTCACCGCACAGGGGTCACCCCACTGCTCCCTAGTAGTCACTGCATGGGGTCACCACACTGCTCCCCAGTAGTTACTGCACAGGGGTCACCCCACTGCTCCCCTGTAGTCACAGCAGTAGTACCATAGTGTTGGCATTCAGGAGCCTTGGAGAGTCTAGTGCTGCTGCCAATAAGATAATGGGTTGCATCAATGTTACATAGATGACGGTGATGAGAACATATTCCTACCACTTTACAAATCACTAGTCAGACCACACATGGAGTACTGTGTACAGTTCTGAGCTCCTGTGAACAAGGCAGACATAGCAGAGCTTGAGAGGGTTCAGAGGAGGGTAACTAAAGTAATAACTGGAATGGGGGACTACAGTACCCTGAAAGATTATCAACATTAGGGTTATTCACTTTAGAAAAAAGACGACTAAGGGGAGATCTAATAACTATGTATAAATATTAGTGTTGATAGAGCACCAAAGTGCTCGGGTGCTCTGGTGCTCGAGTAGAACACTTTGGCATGCTCGGGTGCTCTACAGAGCACAATGGAAGTTAATGGGAGAAAATTACACTGAATGTCACAGATATTTAGGATGCGCAAACGTTATACAAGAGATGTAGCACAGATAATGTCGCTGTCACCAGCGGTGAAAAAATTACACTGAATGTCACAGATATTTAGGATGCGCAAACATTATACAGGAGATGTAGCGCAGGTAATGTCACTGTCAGCAGCGGCCAAATAATTGCACGCAATTTAGCGCAGGTTGCACTAATACTATATATTGCAGCCAGTTAAAACAATAGTCCTTAAAGGACTTTTTTGTCTCTAACACCTTTCAACACTAAACCCTGCCTAAAAAAAACAATTCCTGTCCCTACACTATCTGTCCCTTCTGCTGCAGGTCACCCTGACTAAGACTGAGCCGAACCACGTGTCATCGGGTGCTATATAGCACCCAATGACACGTTCCGGCCAGCCAATCACTGTAATGCTAGTAACCAACATGGCTATGGCATTACAGTGAGTGCCAGTACTTCCCCCCATCGCGATGCTCGAGTCAAAATCGTGTTCGGCTGAGCATGCTCGCCCAACACTAATAAATATATCAGGGGTCAGTACAGAGATCTCTCCCATCATCTATTTATAGCTACTAGAGAGGGGTCGTTAATCCAGGGAGTTATTCTGATTGCCGTATCGGAGTCGGGAAGGAATATTTCTCCCTTAAAATGAGGAAAATTGGCTTCTACCTCCCAGGGTTTGCCTTCCTCTGGATCAACTTGCAGGATAACAGGCTGAATGTACAAATGTCTTTTTTTCAGCCTTAAAAACTATGGGATTAATTTATTAAGACTGGCATTTTAGACGCCGTTCTTAATAACCCCTATATCTGGCTGTGGATCCGCCGAAGTTATGAAGAAACGCCAGGCACTACATAACTTTGAGGTATCCAGCGTCAGTCTAAACGTAAGCCAGCTTCCTAGCTGGCTTACATTTAGATAATTTTCTACGCCTAAAAAAGGGGTAGAAAATGATGAATGAGACAGGCCTCCCAGCCCGGCCCACACCCCACCCACTTTGGGGAAAAGTCACAGATTGCGGTGCAACTAATTGGGTTTAGTAGTGACATGCTGTTTGTAGCCACATCACCGCTGAAGCCAGTCATTGGCTGGAAAGGTGCATGTGACCATGCCCATGTACCGCTGAATTTAAACAGTGTGCAGCGTCCACAGGTGCAATGTGTGAGTGTTGTGGCCTGATAGGTGTAGTAGTTGGTACTCTCGTTTCTGCGGCTCCCTGGGCCAGCGTACAGTGGCGGGAAGGAAGCTACCAGATTTCTTCGGGGTACACTCTGGTGTTAAGGGATCTCCTGCCAGATGTTGGTTGAGGTGCCCTTGGTGGTATGGGTTTTAGGTGCAGGGAAGGCAGGATCCCTGAGGTTCGTGACGCCAGCACCCTTGGGTGTAAATGAGGTGGTAAAAGAACAAGGAGTCTGAATAAAGAAATGGAACATTTACTGAGGATCTCTTGCCTTGAGGTAGATGTACAGATTATTGCAATGCAAAGCAGTAGTTGTTATCCATTCAAAGGACATCACAAGTTAGTTGTATCTGTAATCCTAATAACAGTTTCTTGGTGAGGTATTGACTTTGGTCACACTCAGGCTATTGTAACTTCTTTCTGATTGTCTATCTTCTAGGTGTGGAGTATACATCAGTAAACTTCTCTGTTTCACACACTCAGTTTCTGTTGTTCTTCTCTTGAGTCCTACACTTGGTCTGTGCACAATTTAGACGGATAGCTACTTATCAGCTTACTTGTCTTCAGGTTCAGCAGGTCCAGTCCTAGCTTTGGTTGGCCGGCTCTTTTTGTCTGACTCTGCAGTCTGGCTGAGGCGTCTGACTGACCAGCCCATTATAGGAATTACAGAAATTGTACATACATATCGTGTAATGACATACTGCAAATACCCTTATACAGTATCTCAATAAAGTGAGTACAACCCTCACATTTTTGTAAACATTTTATTATATCTTTTCATGGGACAACACTGAAGATATGACACTTTGATACAATGTAAAGTAGTCAGTATACAGCTTGTATAACAGTGTACATTTGGTGTGCCATCAAAACAACTCAACACACAGCCATTAATGTCTAAACCGCTGGCAACAAAAGTGAGTACACCCTTAAGTGACAATGGCCAAATTATGCCCAATTAGCCATTTTCCCTCCCAGGTGTCATGTGACTCGTTAGTTTTACAAGGTCTCAGGTGTGAATGGGGAGCAGGTGTGTTAAATTTGGTGTTATCGCTCTCACAATGTCTCATACTGGTCACTGGAAGTTCAACATGGCACCTCATGGCAAAGAACTCTCTGAGGATCTGAAAAAAATAATTGTTGCTCTACATAAAGATGGCCTAGGCCAGGGATGGGCCAACTGCGGCTCTCCAGCTGTTGTAAAACTACAACTCCCAGTATGCCCAATCTGCCTACAGCTATCAGCCTACAGCAGGGCATGATGGGATTTGTAGTTTTACAACAACTGGAGAGCCGCAGTTTGCCCATCACTGGCCGAGGCTATAAGAAGATTGCCAACCCCCTGAAACTGAGCTGCAGCAGAGTGGCCAAGACCATACAGCGGTTTAACAAGACAGGTTCCACTCAAAACAGACCTCGCCATGGTCGACCAAAGAAGCTGAGTGTGTAGTGTCCCACTATGTAAGGGTGGGCACTACACAAGGGTCAATTGGGTCACGTTGTTCTCCACCTCCTGTGGAACATGGTTATGGTGTTTTATATTGCATTGTAATGTGTAATTTAATGTTATTTCCTGTGTAGCAGGCCTGTTAGGGGTGTAGTTCCTCCTCCTAGGCAGTAGAGGGAGCTAAGGAACCCCCTAGTATATATAGTCAGGTCCAGTCCAGAGAGATGGGGGTGTGGTCAGAAGCCAGTGTGCACTTTAACCAGAAGATAGCTGGGAAGGAGCTTCTGACATGCAGCTAGATAGCCCAGGCTCCTAGTTTGCCTCCAGGGGAAGAAGTTACCTCCTGAGGATATATAGTACCTTTCAAAGTACAGTGCAGAGCCATTTTCATCCAGCCAAATAGAAAGCTGAGGGACAGAAGGATATTTAAAGCAAGAAGGTATATACCAGAGGAAGTTTTTCCTACCGAAGGATAAAGCCAGCCACGGGCCTTGGTGAAAGCCAGACAGGATCTGAGGAAAGTGCAGCCTGATCTGTAAGTGTTATACCTTCTGAGTATCTTGCAAAGACTTTGCCTGCCAATTGTATGAAGCCTGCCTGTATTCAACATTATACATATGGAACTAACTGAAGACTGTAAATAGTTGAACTGTTCAGTAAAAAGAAGTTCTGGTTCACTGCAACTGTGTGTACCTCAATTCTTCCTACAATAAATCGGTGTGCCACCATTACCGGCACTGGCGTCACAAACTTTAAGGGATCTTGCCACAGGCACACTAAACCTACAACACCCAGGGCACCTCACCTACCACCTGGCCTGGTCCCTATACACAGAAAGTGCCCGAGAGGATCCATGTGCCAACCTCTCCATCACTGCTGTACGCCTGCCCAGGGTATATAAAAACTGTGAGTACCAAGAGCAACCCTCGGTTTGTTAACTACCCCTGTGACCTCACATTCGCTCACCCTGCAGGGCTGCGTACTGCAAGTGCACGTGCTCAGTGTCATATCCAGAGGCTGTCTTTTCAAAATAGACATACAGTAGGTGTTTCTGACATTGTGTTTTTAGCACGACAGCGTCGCGCTGATACTCGGCGACATGGTGCCGAGATCTCGCACTCACTGGGATAGTGACAGCACATCCCAGCAAGCGCGTCATAGAAGCGACGGGAGATCCGACTTGGATTCCCGCCAATTCTACACGTGTGCGGCGTTTGTTATGAATCCTGAGGGGGAAGTCCCCGCCGGATTTTAAATAAAAATCCGGCCTGGGTCCCGCCCTCAGGAGCATACCGGGCCCTTAGGTCTGTTATGGGTTGTAAGGAGAGCCCCCCCTACGCCGAAAAAAACGGCGTAGGGGGTCCCCCTACAATCCATACCAGACCCGTATCCAAAGCACGCTACCCGGCCAGCCAGGAAGGGAGTGGGGACGAGCGAGCGCCCCCCTCCCCTCCTGAGCCGTACCAGGCTGCATGCCCTCAACATGGGGGGTTGGGTGCTCTGGGCCAGGGGGCGCACTGCGGCCCCCCCACCTCAGAGCACCCTGTCCCCATGTTGATGAGGACAGGGCCCCTTCCCGACAACCCTGGCCGTTGGTTGTCGGGGTATGCGGGCGGGAGGCTTATCGGAATCTGGGAGCCCCCTTTAATAAGGGGGCCCCCAGATACCGGCCCCCCACCCTAAGTGAATGAGTATGGGGTACATCGTACCCCTACCCATTCACCTGCAAGAAAAGTGGTAAAAACACAAATAAACCACACAGTGTATTAAAATATTTTATTTTTCTGCTCCGGAGGCCGCCCCCTGTCTTCTTTATTAGCTCTTTTACCAGGGGGGGGCTCTTCTTCTTCCGATATCCCGACGGGTCTTCTCCGCTATCCGGGGGGTCTTCTCAACTCTCCGGGGTTCTCCTTCTGTCTTCTCCTTCTGTCTTCTCCTTCTGTCTTGTTGTCTCCTTCTGTCTTCTGTCTCCGGGGTTCTCCTTCTGTCTTCTCCGCTATCCGGGGGGGTCTTCTCAACTCTCCGGGGTTCTCCTTCTGTCTTCTCCTTCTGTCTTGTTGTCTCCTTCTGTCTTCTCCTTCTGTCTTGTTGTCTCCTTCTGTCTTCTGTCTTCGGGGTTCTCCTTCTGTTTTCGCCTCTCTCTGTTGTTGACTCGGCGCACCCCGGTTCTTCGTCTCGCGAGACTCGGCGCACCCCGATTCTTCGTCTCGCGAGACGAAGAATCGGGGTGCGCCGAGTCTCGCGAGACGAAGAACCGGGGTGCGCCGAGTCAACAACAGAGAGAGGCGAAAACAGAAGGAGAACCCCGAAGACAGAAGACAGAAGGAGACAACAAGACAGAAGGAGAAGACAGAAGGAGACAACAAGACAGAAGGAGAACCCCGGAGAGTTGAGAAGACCCCCCCGGATAGCGGAGAAGACAGAAGGAGAACCCCGGAGAGTTGAGAAGACCCCCCGGATAGCGGAGAAGACCCGTCGGGATATCGGAAGAAGAAGAGCCCCCCCCTGGTAAAAGAGCTAATAAAGAAGACAGGGGGCGGCCTCCGGAGCAGAAAAATAAAATATTTTAATACACTGTGTGGTTTATTTGTGTTTTTACCACTTTTCTTGCAGGTGAATGGGTAGGGGTACGATGTACCCCATACTCATTCACTTAGGGTGGGGGGCCGGTATCTGGGGGCCCCCTTATTAAAGGGGGCTCCCAGATTCCGATAAGCCTCCCGCCCGCATACCCCGACAACCAACGGCCAGGGTTGTCGGGAAGGGGCCCTGTCCTCATCAACATGGGGACAGGGTGCTCTGAGGTGGGGGGGCCGCAGTGCGCCCCCTGCCCCAGAGCACCCAACCCCCCATGTTGAGGGCATGCAGCCTGGTACGGCTCAGGAGGGGGGGGGGGCGCTCGCTCGTCCCCACTCCCTTCCTGGCTGGCCGGGTAGCGTGCTTTGGATACGGGTCTGGTATGGATTGTAGGGGGACCCCCTACGCCGTTTTTTTCGGCGTAGGGGGGGCTCTCCTTACAACCCATAACAGACCTAAGGGCCCGGTATGCTCCTGAGGGCGGGACCCAGGCCGGATTTTTATTTAAAATCCGGCGGGGACTTCCCCCTCAGGATTCATAACAAACGCCGCACACGTGTAGAATTGGCGGGAA
This sequence comes from Bufo bufo, assembly GCF_905171765.1. Lineage (NCBI taxonomy): Eukaryota > Metazoa > Chordata > Amphibia > Anura > Bufonidae > Bufo > Bufo bufo. The sequence goes on along the minus strand of NC_053392.1, from coordinate 167,677,083 downwards.
TCCAAGTCGGATCTCCCGTCGCTTCTATGACGGCTCTGTCTCCATCGCGGCAAGCCAGCTCGGCGCTGGCTCCCGCGATGGGGCTCGTATGTGCTCAATCTCGCCGAGAAATACAGCGAGATTGACACAAAATCGGGTTCACCTACTGTATGAGTGCTAGCAGCATTGCTGAAGAGGTTAAAGGGGTGAGGGGTTAACCTGTCAGTACTCAGACCATATGCCACACACTGCATCAAATTGGTCTGCATGGCTGTCGTTCCAGAAGGAAGCCTCTTTTGAAGGAACTTTTGCAGAAAACAAGATGGGAGTAAGCATCAATATGTTTACTTATATTGTTCCTATTTCTGCAGACATTTGTGGTCTTCTATATATCTGTATATAGAGATGAGCGAATTTCTTGAAATACCTTTTGGATCTGATTTATATGAATCAGTCGCCAGATTTGATTCAGAGTTGCTTCATTCTGGAGAAAAAAGTATTTTTAATCCATATGTAAATTAGCAATTAAGTGCACTGAAGGCGGACCCAAGCCACTCTGTACACCCTGAGGGCCACAGGGCCAGCTTACTGCATAGTCATCTTGCCTGGCCATTTCAATCAAGAAGGAAAGGGAGAGAACTGTTACGACTTGAGTAAGGAGACTACTATAGGTGATGCCCAGCTATGCAGTACTATGAACGAAGGTCATCTTTACAAGTAATGGAAGCAGTCATTAGCATTCAGACGCATTGCCATTTTACCCCCATTTTTAGGGGGAAAGTGCGTCTTATAGTCCGAAAAAATACAGTATATGCAGGACCCTTTTCTGTGATGAACTGAATTCTTTGCAGAAACTTTGCAGTATTTTTTTTGAAATGGTCAATTGGACAGAGTCCAGTACAATACATGGCAACTGTGACAAAGAAAAATATATCAGATGGTATACTATCAGCACCAGGATTAATATTGTAAAAGATTTGTGTCTGTTATTGTGAATTATTTGATGTACATTGGAGTGATTCACATTAATAAAAATTGAGTGGTATAGCTTTAAATTCTAGTCACTGAAAATGGCAGGCAGCCTGATTGAGTTACATAGTGACCCACTAAGCTGTCTGTCCTGTCCCTAGTTTAAATCTATCTTTCTGTCAATTAGTTACATTTAACTAACTAGCTATTGTTGCATCTCTTGGTTAGGATCTTACATTGTGCCTATAACATATGACAGTATAGTCCCTCCTGATAGGCTGAAACTAACTGCAAGGCATTATGGGCAAGCCTGCCAGCCAGGCCGCTGCCCGGGATCATCTGATCCTCCATTTTCATCTTCTCTGCCTTCCTGTAACAAAAACACAAATATCAGGTGGAGAAAACAGCAGCAATCTCTTAATACAGTTCCATCCTGATACAGCATTCTATCCCTGCCCTGCTGTGCTGTCTTCTGATTTGTAACATAGCGGATATTTCAGATTTGCAAGAATCAACATTTTGGGGGACATCCCTCATGAATATAATTTGTTTACAATCAATTTGCTTATCTCTTTCTATATACCATTATGTTGGTAGTTTCAAAAGGGGTTGTTTTGTATTCCCCTATTACGACTTATGGATTTCTTAGTGGATTGCAACCCCTCTCTGTAAGCCAGAATGGAGATCCGTTCTGAAGGTCGCACCGAATTGTCACCGTGTAACTCTACAAGTCTGTCCAGACAGATAAGGCATCTTCCAGCATTAGGCCAGTCCAGATTATGGCCAATGTTTAAGCAACTTGGACAACCCTTTTAAAGTGTTGAGTTATTGTTTAATGTGTATAGCATATGACCTGGGAAAAGGAGGAACACTGATAATCTATCAATCATCCATCATTGTTATTTTTCCATTGACCTGTAAAAAACTGGATACTTTTTTGTAGTTTTTTTTTACTACTTTTTGTACTTTGCTATTTCCCAAGGAATAGAAAATGAGAATGAGCCTGAAATACTAGTTATACCAGAGAGGGTGTAGTAACCTGACATTAACCCTTGCATATACGTATTTCTACGCCAGTGCACTTGGTCCAGACACACTATGCTGCTTGCAGCTTTAACTACGTTTGTTTTGTGTTGTTGGAATTTTAACACAAAAAGGACGGGTGGGTTATATTGGTCTGTGCCAATTGACATTAGCAGTTGTAGGAGGAAGTACCTTGTTTTACATGTGCAACAAAAAAGAAACAACTAGGCGGCACTCACCAAAAAGTGGATGTTCTTTATTCCACATGCCATAAACATTCACCAATACAGGCATGGGGTGGACAAGCAAACAGAGCAGGCCAGTGGCTCATGGCGACGGCCGTTTTGCGCCTTAGCGCTTCCTCAGGCCAGAGTGGCATCTGGAATAAAGAGCATCCACTTTTTGGTGAGTGCCGCCTAGTTAATTCTTCTTTGTTGCACATTTGAAAGACTTAGAGGCAGTAGCACCGCCACGAGTGGTAGAGAGGACGCAGTCTTGGAGATCCAGTTTTTTTGAAGAAAGGGAAAGGAAGCAGTGCCACCCCTTCTGTACACTGGAACTTTTTCATACCTTGTTTTACATGTTTGTGTACTAAAGGCTATCTCACAATGAATCAATGTACGGTATGCATCTGGGGCTCACTAATCAATAGGTGTGGAGTGAATAGGGGCAACATGTCACCACTACGCAGATGGACAAAATCTTGAGAACATGATGCAAACAGCACCTTTGCCACTAGCACTAGTTTGATCCAGCTTTGTGTTTCCTTATTATGGACAGAGACAAGACTTTCCATCTAGATGGCCATCTAGATGGAAAGTCCCGTCTCTGTCCATGATAAGGAAACACAAAGCTGGATCATACTTTTGTCCATCTGCGTAGTGGTGACATGTTGCCCTTACTCACTCCACACCTATTGATTAGTCAGACCATCTGCATCAAGAAATGCTCCTGTGCTGACCCAGAAAGACCTAATTATTATACCCTCTCCAGGCCTGTCATTTCAGTTGGGATTAAGGGAAGTATAATACAATATTTGATCCCTCTCTGCTATATCGATAGTTACTTTGATTAGCCTTTCCTACTGTTATTCCAATTTTACTTATACAGCCATATTAGTACTATCAGTAGTTAACCCGTCTGTGGTATACTTTAAAAGGGGCTTATTAGTATCAGCATTGTGGACGTTGGGTGTGTGATGCAGCAGTGATATGTGCCCCCCTCACAGTAGATATGTAGTGGCTCTATTACAGAAGCCAATTTAGCACTAAATGATCAGGTTCAAATGTTCCCAGGGATGTTCATTCCCAATTATTGCCCACTCATTAGCTGCATTCAAATGCAGCAATCATCGCTTCTGGGGACAGTTTCACCGTTTGTTAGCATCACATCCCTGTTTAGACAGGAAGATGCGCTGCTGACAACCAACCATATTTTCTGCCGCTGAAACAACTGGATCAGCCAAAAATCATGCGTTATGCACATTTGTCGGCTGATCACCGGCACATTTACATAGGCCACTTACAGGGAACCAGTGTTCATATAAATATTCATCCCATTGACCTATCAGCCTGTGTGAGAGCCATAAAAACCTTTTTGAATTTCATCAGATAGCAAATTTAATCAAACCTAACAGATCAACATAACTTTTGCAACACATCCCTGATTATACCAGTACCTGAACACCTTGTTCTACAAACAATGACTCCCAGTTTATGGCCTGGAGTTCTACACTTGAAAAAACTGAGTCGTTTTGAGAGATTGTTCCTATTTAGTCATCCAGCTCAGATTTGTCCATGTCATGAGTCAGAATATGTCTTCTAGATGTTGTATTGCCATATTTACATTTGCTAGTTCTTTTTTAATTGAAAATCTGGGGTTACAGATTTGGCAATTTTCTGCCTTTCTTTTCTGCTGATCCTCTGAAGCTCTTTCAGGTTGGATGGAGACAATGGCTGGACAGCCCTGAACTCTTTAGAGATATTTGATTGGTTCAAGGACATTTACAGAGTAGTCCCTAAGCCACTCCTGTGTGTTTATGGTCATAGTCTTGTTGGAAGGTGAAGTTTCAGCCCATCTGGGGTCCAGAGGACTCTGGATCAGGTTTTCATTAAAACATCTCTGTTGTACTTTGCTCCATTCCGCCTTCCCTCTATTCTGACTAGTCTCTCTGTCCCAGCTGCTGAACCCCCCCCCCCTGTAGCATGATGCTGCCACTACCATGATATTGGGAAGTGCATGGTTTCCTCCACACATGATGCTTAGAATTGAGGCCAAAAAGTTCAATCTTGGTTTCATAAGACCATAGAATCTTCTTTCTCACAGTTTGAGAGTCATTTAAGTGCTTTTTGAAAATGTTTATTTGTCATTTACTGAGAGAAGAGGCTACATCCTGGCCCCTCTGACATATAATTGATACAAAAAGTCCAGAAAACACCTTTAAGCCTAACGCAAGCCCTTACTGCAATTCCCAGATTGGTAGAGTGCTGCAGTGATGGTTGACCTTCTGGAAATTTCCCTCATCTTTGGAGCCCATCCAGATTGACCATTGGGTTCTTGATCACCACTCTTACCAAGGCCCTTCTCCCCCAATTACTTAGTTTGTTGGGACTGCTAGCTCTAGGAAGAGTCTTGGTTGTTCCAAACTTCTTCCATTTAAGAATTATGGAGGCCACTGTGCTCTTGGGTAATTTCAGTGCAGCTGAATTTTTTGCACCCTTCTCCAGATCTGTGCCTCTACACAATAATGTATCTGGGATTTATAGGCAGTTCTTTCCTCTTCTTGGCTTGACCTTTGCTCTGATATGCATTATGAGCTGTAAGACCTGATATAGACAGGGTTGTGTCTTTCCAAATCATGCCCAATCAATTGAATCAACAGGTGGACTCCAATCAAGGTGAAAAAAAATCTCATAGATGATCAAGAGACATGGGAGGGTCTGAATGTCCAGGTGAAATTTTGTGTATTTTAGTTTTACCTTTTTAATAAATTTGTCAACATTTCTAAAAAAAAATTTTCATTGTTCTATTAAGGGGCAGGTTGACGGGGAAAAACTTGATGGGTCTGAAGAGTTTCCAAATGCACTGTATGTTCTACTAACAAACAGTATGTGATAAGGACATTCCAGAAATATGACATGACTAGTGTCACTAATCTGTCTTTAAGGTGGTGCTGTCTTAGGTGCTTAGGTCCTGTTTACTTGGCCTGACGTGCACTTTCTTAGCAGCACACTGATATAGAAGTATAACTATTAAAGGTGGATATTGTTTACCTGTGGGATTTAAGGTTCTAGCTATTTTCATATTACCCGAATGAACCAATGTTTCCATCACTGTCCATTGCCTTTTCTTCTTGGCAATTTTTAAAAGGCAGCAACTTATTATGTTGTGTGCCTGTCTATTCAGATCTCTGTTAGCAGGTAGTCTAAACCTATAATTATCATGTAGTTCATTTTCCTTGTTGGGTACCCTAATTAAGGTCTGGGGCATGTTAAAGGATTTTTATGCTGATGGCCTATACACAAATCCGACAGTCTGTACGCCAGCTGTTCAGAAAAAGCTGCATCACTGAAAGTAGGCATTGGAACTACACAGCTCTGCTTATTGAAGTGAATAGGAGCAGTGCTGCAGTAACCAGCTTCGCCCACTACATAATGGACGGCCCTGTGTAGTTCCAGTGCCCATTACTGCCGCTGGAGCTTCTCCTTAACAGCTGATTGGTATAGGTTTGGGGTGCACATGGCAGAGAAGTCCCCGGTCTGATTTAGGAATCAAGAAATCCCGACACTTGATTTCTCAATTTGATTTTACAAATAACATGTTACAACAGGGACACGTTTCAGCTGCCCTGAGCCTTTGTCAACCAGTCCCTGTTGGAACATGGTATCTGAATAAATGATATGAATTGATTGAAGAGAAAAAGTAGTCAGACTGCTCTGATGCAATGGTATCAGAGTAACGCAAATGGCCTCTATCTGGGTTTTGGGTAGCTCAGAAGGAAACCAGCATCCTGAAATAAAGGAAATAGTGTTGAGCGAGCACCAAAGTGCTCATGTGCTTGAGTAGAACACTTTGCGATGCTTGGGTGCTCTACCGAGCACAATGGGAGAACCCCAGCCAAACCCTGCTCTGAGGAGGGGAGGGTGCCGAGACTCTAGTTTGGCTTAGGAGTCCCTGCTCTGACTCCATATATAGCTATGTCCTTATATGGAGTCAGTGATTGGGGACACCCCAGTGTATTTAAATCTAATTTAGTCTGTATTTCAGAAAAGTTTCTGCTGGGATTTGAACTCACAACCTTCTGTAAGGCACTTAACCTCTCAGCTACAATAGCTGCATAGCCAGTTACTTAAAAACTAAAAAATATGAGACTTCTACTGTACTGTACTTCTACTAAGACCTATTCAGTAGAAGTCAATTTTTTTTTTAAGCAACTGGCTATGCAGCTATATAGTGTAGTGTGGTTAATGTTCTGGGCAGTGAGTTCAAATCCTGTCACAAACGTTTTCAGAAATAGAGGCTAAACTTAATTTAAACATATATACATATATATATATATATATATATATATATATATATAGCAAACAGTGAAAGTAGCAGCACACCACTAAATGCACTAAGACTGAGTAAACAAGTGAATATGTGAATGTGTGAACAGGGTCAAATACATGATGTCAATAGTTACTCCGTGTTAGAGTAGGTCCCACCTGATAAGAAGCTACCTTGTCGTCTGGTAGGTGGGCTCGACATATTTTTGATCAATAATATGCGCTAAGAGCTTCTTCACTGCTTTGCAGTAACTATTGGCATCATGTCTTTGACCCTGTTCACACATTCACATATCACCTGTTTACTCAGTCTTAGTGCATTTAGAGGTGTGCTGCTACTTTCACTGTTTGCTATAAGATTATTATTGCCGGGTAGCTTGCACCTGCGATTTAATTTGGGAGGTGCTGTTCTGTTTTTTGCATATACACATATTATAGAGGACTAGGCATCCTCTTTTGAACTTAGCACTCCCCGCCCATCCCCCACTCCTTGGTGTTTTTAATCAGAGTAACAATGGAGCTGGACCCTCCGTGTTAGAGTAGGTCCGACCTGATAAGAAGCTACCTTGTCGTCTGGTAGGTGGGCTCGACATATTTTTGATCAATAATATGAGCTAAGAGCTTCTTCACTGCTTTGCAGTAACTATTGGCATCATGTCTTTGACCCTGTTCACACATTCACATATCACCTGTTTACTCAGTCTTAGTGCATTTAGTGGTGTGCTGCTACTTTCACTGTTTGCTATAAGATTATTATTGCCGGGTAGCTTGCACCTGCGATTTAATTTGGGAGGTGCTGTTCTGTTTTTTGCATATACACATATTATAGAGGACTAGGCATCCTCTTTTGAATTTAGCACTCCCCGCCCATCCCCCACCCCTTGGTGTTTTTAATCAGAGTAACAATGGAGCTGGACCCTCCGTGTTAGAGTAGGTCCCACCTGATAAGAAGCTACCTTGTCGTCTGGTAGGTGGGCTCGACATATTTTTGATCAATAATATGCGCTAAGAGCTTCTTCACTGCTTTGCAGTAACTATTGGCATCATGTATTTGACCCTGTTCACACATTCACATATTCACCTGTTTACTCAGTCTCAGTGCATTTAGTGGTGTGCTGCTACTTTCACTGTTTGCTATAAGATTATTATTGCCGGGTAGCTTGCACCTGCGATTTAATTTGGGAGGTGCTGTTCCGTTTTTTGCATATATATATATATATATATATATATATATATATATATATGAAAAACAGAGCAGCACTCCAGTATGGTGAAAAAAAGGAAGCTGTTTATTCACCCAGTGGTGACGCAACGTTTCATCTCCAACATGAAGCCTTTCTCAAGCGCTTGAGAAAGGCTTCATGTTGGAGCCGAAACGTTGCGTCAATACTGGGTGAATAAACAGCTTCCTTTTTTTCACCATACTGGAGTGCTGCTCTGTTTTTCATTGATATTATCCTAGGACACTATTCCCATTGGAGCTTGCACCCAATTTTCAACATTTTAAGGTTGGTGCTGCCATTATTACATTTTGTGTGTATATATATATATATATATATATATATATATATATATATAGGTCCAGAAAAACGGGCGGCACTCCAAGAGGTAAAAGAAAGAAAGTGAACCTTTATTCACCCAGGTGGTGCAACGTTTCGGCTCTACACTTGAGCCTTTTTCAAGCAATGATACAACTCAAATCACAGCATTATATACAGGTGAAGCAATTAGCATATCGACATGTGATTTCACACTCCACCCAGTGGGTGTGTTACAAATCATAACAATCATATGTGAACACAAATATAAACATCGCTGAGCAGCAATACATAAAGTGCAGATCAGTTGAAGAATGTATATAACATACATATCATACATGTGGTGACTAGAGGCACTTGCCACAAATATCTAAACAGGAATTGATCTAACCGATCCGTGCAATATGGTGTGATATATTATATACAGGAGGATAGGACAGAGATGAGGGGCGATCGAGCAAACATACCGGGAAGGAGAGGTCATTCCTGTCATGCCGCTGTTCGGCGTTGTGTATCAATCAGTGCGCAGACGTAGCGCAGCACCAATCCGGGATATGTAAGTCTAAGGCGTCCGGTGTCATCAGGCCAGGCTGCAGCGTCATCTCCCTGAGTCAGAACGACTACCTCCAGGCGCATGCCCAGTGGAGAGAAACCTGCTGACGGCGCTATCTTGCTTGAGGGAAAAGGACAACTGTAACGAAGCATTCAGTGTAACGCATCTAACCCACATTGTAACGGGTATAGGCAACTCAGAAAGACAGGGGTCACCTGGTAGCCATGGTGTCCATCTGTATTTATCCAAGTGAGACCCCATCATGACCACGGAACCGCGGCCCATACAGGGATGCCACTAGGATTACTGAGAGCCATCCTACCCAAGAGGGATCTCCTCTAGTGGGCACACAGATGCCACAGAATGCAAATAACGTATACAAATCGTGTCACCCAAGCTTACTATAATGATCGAACAATCCCAAGGTGCTTGTAAAATTAAAAAGCGTACAATGTACACAGGGAAAAATTATACGGCCATCATAAGTAAAAAAATAGCAAAAGGACAAGGCGTCCAAACTAACCCACTCCTATACACGGTATGCCGCGATCATCCCAATCAGATCCGTCGTTCCTCCTGTAGTGAAATATAGGTGATCTGTGTAAAGAACAGAAAAAAACGTTAATTATACTATAAAGCATGAAAAAAATATATTCTTTGAGTTATACAACTCTCCTAGTGTATACATGTGACACCTACTGGCATCCATCGTGACTCAGGAGGCAAGCCACCCCTACAAAACATCCCCAAAGTTATACTCTACATTTAATCCATAGGGTTTCAGACTGCCCAACCTGTGAATCCAGTTGAGCTCCCTACGCCTCAATGTCCTCGATCTATCTCCGCCTCGTCTAGGTTGGGGAATATGGTCCACTACCCAACATCTCAGGTCACTTTCCTTATGCTTGAGTTCCGCAAAGTGCTTGGACACCGGTAGGTCCAGCCGTTTTTTACGGATACTCAAGCGATGGTTGTTAAGGCGTGTCTTGAGTTCAGTGGTCGTCTCGCCTACATATAATAAGTTGCATGGACAAGATAATACATAGACCACGTAACTGGAGTCACAGGTTAGATGAAATGAGATTTGATAAGATACCCCAGTGCCAGGATGTACAAAAGTCCTCCCCTTGCGGATGTATTTGCAGTTAACGCAATTGAGGCAGGGATAACAGCCCAAACCCAATTGCGTTAACGTGGTCTGTCTCAAGGATCCTTTCGAGCCAATATCCGCCTTGACTAACTGATCCTTCAGATTTCTGGATCGACGGTAGGAGAGAAGAGGTGGACGCTGAAATTCTGGGATGTCACTAAAGCATGAGCCTAATAGGCCCCAATGCTTTTTTAGGATTCTGTTGACTGAGGTACTATGCTCACCATATACAGAGATGAACGGAATCCTGTCCGCATTGCGGACAGTTTTTCGTTTTGTCAATAAATCCGCCCTTTCCAAATTGTGCACTCTGTTGATGTGTTCTTTCAGCAGTCGTTTAGGATAGCCCCTATCCTGAAATTTCAGGGCCATGGAGCCCAAGGTCTCATCTAATTTGGTCTCATCAGACACCACTCGCTTGACCCTGAGAAACTGGGAAAAAGGTAATGATTGGATCATTTTCCTTGGATGGGAACTATTAAAGCAAAGCAAGGTATTACTATCGGTGGGTTTCGTATACAATTCAGTATATAACACTCCTTCCTTAAGCACCACTTTGGTGTCTAAAAACTGGATCTCAGTCGTGGAGTGAATCAGAGTGAACTGCAGATCCGGATCATGGCCATTAAGAAAGCCATGGAACTCGACCAATCCAGCCTCGGAACCTGTCCATATGGGGTAAGAAGCCTATTCCCCTTGGGACGTGCACCCGAACCTCAACTGATTTTGTACCAGTGCCGCCTTTTTTCCTTGGTATATATATATATATATATATAGCAAAGAAAATCCGCAGCACTCCTTCAAGTAAAAAAATGTGCAATTTATTCACACATGTCAAAACAGACAACGTTTCGGTCCTCTCACAGAACCTTTCTCAAGTCAAGTGAACAAAAAAGTGCATAGTGCAAGAATAAATACATCTTTACATAATGGCCCGTTAATTCATTGGCCAATAAAGTGACAGTGCACTCCCATTCATGGGTGGGCTAAAATTCATATAATTAACTTCACATGTTAACATACGCACCAACAGAAGTCAGGGCATATCAGTAATACCTTCAACGATGATCAAACAACATTAGTGTGTACAAGTGCATATAATAAAGTGAACAGTGCAGTTAAAAAAACCATGACTCTAATACCTTGCCGGGAGCTTGACAGAGAAAACAGTAAGGGGAGAAGGCGTCTTTGCTTGTGTTGGAGCGCGCCACTCATCCGCGTCTATTGCTCCTTAGTGCGCATGTATCTACCCCACTTCCCTAATGACGCAGTATATAACGATCATGCGTCGCCTCTAGGCTGGAGAGCAACGTGGTGACGCCCGATCGATCTTGCCAGCGTCCACCGCACACACATGGTATGCGTCAGCACGCTGACTCATCGTCCGCGCCACACCACGAGTCCATATCCGCCATATTAGTTTCAGGCACTTGTTTGGGCAATATTATTATACCTCCATGTCTCCCCATATTTTGTCATTCCTATTTAATACCCGGCACAGGCAAGAGTCTAGGTGATAATTCAAAACGTCCATGCATACAAATGTATCATATATTTAGCATAGACATATCGCTGTAGCTTCCATTCGATTCACCACATACAGAATACAGACAACATCAGACCATAAGTCCTATAGACTGGATATTAGCTAACCATTCCTCCTGTCACCCTAAATTCGACATTTAACCCTTTTGGTTTAAGAGTATCCAGCCGGAAAATCCACCTTAGCTCAGTTTTCTTTAGTTTATTTAGTCGATCCCCTCCTCTATCTAATGACTTAACATGATCTATAATCATGAATTTTAAATCACTTTCCTTATGGTTCTTTTCAGCAAAATGTTTTGATACGGGCAGATCCCTCCTTTTATCCCTGATAGATTGTCTATGATTATTCAACCTAGTTTTTAGATCACATGTGGTTTCACCGACATATAACTTTTTACAAGGGCACCACAATACATATATCACCCATGACGAGTCACAGGTGAGATAATGCCTTATGTCAAAGGTCTCGCCCGTGTCTGGATGTGTGAACACCGATCCTTTGACCATCTGTTTACAGTTCACACATCCCAGACACGGGAAAGAACCCGTGCGCCTTGTTTTAAGAAACGTCTGTCTCAATTGTCCCTTATCTGGTACTCTGGAGTGTACTACCTTATCCCTGATGTTCCCTGCTCTTTTATATGCCATCATGGGCGGATTTTTAAAGGCAGCAATATTGGGGTGTCCACTGCTCAATAACCCCCAGTGTCGCCTCACTATCTTTTCAATATCTGGACTCAACTCGTTGCATGATGATACAAACGGCATTCTATCACTGGCCTGTCTTTGTTTGGGGGTTAACAACTCCTCTCTAGGGGTCTTTCTAGCTCTGTCAGCATGTTTTTCTACTAACCTTCTAGGATACCCCCTCTCTATAAACGATTGTTCCATATTTTTCATTGCTGAATTCATATTCTCATCTTTATCAACTATTCTCCGTACTCGAAGCATTTGGCTGAACGGCAGAGAATTCACCATCCTTCTTGGGTGCCCACTCGTAAAATGCAATAATGTATTCTTATCTGTGGATTTGATGTTCAAATCCATATGTACCTGTTCATCCTCAATATATACTTGAGTGTCCAAGTATTGCACCCGGTCAACCGATGCCGTTAACGTAAATTGGATCTCCCGATCAAGAGAGTTCAAATGTACGTGAAAGTCCATCAGCTGCTCCATGGTGCCACCCCAAATGAGGAAGATATCGTCTATGTATCTCCACCACGTCAAAACCTGGTTGAAGTGGGGAGATACATAGACAAGACGTTCCTCAAATGACCGCACAAAGATATTTGCATAAGTGGGCGCGGCATTGGAACCCATTGCCGCTCCCATCATCTGCAAGAAAAAGCATCCCTGGAACACAAAATAGTTGTTCCTCAAGGACAATTCCAACAATGTCAATATGAACTGTCGTACTGGAGCGGAGTATTCTGAGTGTTGTAACATCTCCACTACAGCCGACAGGCCTTTTCCATGATCAATCGAAGTGTATAATGACACTATATCGAAAGAGGCCAGAATCGCCCCCTTTGGAACCCGCATTCCTTTAATTTTGGTGATGAAGTCTCCGGTGTCCCTAACGTATGATTTAGCACCCATAGCATATTCTCTCAATATTTTGTCCAAAAAAACATTTATATTGGATAGGATGGAACCCCTATCTGAACATCAAATCCACAGATAAGAATACATTATTGCATTTTACGAGTGGGCACCCAAGAAGGATGGTGAATTCTCTGCCGTTCAGCCAAATGCTTCGAGTACGGAGAATAGTTGATAAAGATGAGAATATGAATTCAGCAATGAAAAATATGGAACAATCGTTTATAGAGAGGGGGTATCCTAGAAGGTTAGTAGAAAAACATGCTGACAGAGCTAGAAAGACCCCTAGAGAGGAGTTGTTAACCCCCAAACAAAGACAGGCCAGTGATAGAATGCCGTTTGTATCATCATACAACGAGTTGAGTCCAGATATTGAAAAGATAGTGAGGCGACACTGGGGGTTATTGAGCAGTGGACACCCCAATATTGCTGCCTTTAAAAATCCGCCCATGATGGCATATAAAAGAGCAGGGAACATCAGGGATAAGGTAGTACACTCCAGAGTACCAGATAAGGGACAATTGAGACAGACGTTTCTTAAAACAAGGCGCACGGGTTCTTTCCCGTGTCTGGGATGTGTGAACTGTAAACAGATGGTCAAAGGATCGGTGTTCACACATCCAGACACGGGCGAGACCTTTGACATAAGGCATTATCTCACCTGTGACTCGTCATGGGTGATATATGTATTGTGGTGCCCTTGTAAAAAGTTATATGTCGGTGAAACCACATGTGATCTAAAAACTAGGTTGAATAATCATAGACAATCTATCAGGAATAAAAGGAGGGATCTGCCCGTATCAAAACATTTTGCTGAAAAGAACCATAAGGAAAGTGATTTAAAATTCATGATTATAGATCATGTTAAGTCATTAGATAGAGGAGGGGATCGACTAAATAAACTAAAGAAAACTGAGCTAAGGTGGATTTTCCGGCTGGATACTCTTAAACCAAAAGGGTTAAATGTCGAATTTAGGGTGACAGGAGGAATGGTTAGCTAATATCCAGTCTAAAGGACTTATGGTCTGATGTTGTCTGTATTCTGTATGTGGTGAATCGAATGGAAGCTACAGCGATATGTCTATGCTAAATATATGATACATTTGTATGCATGGACGTTTTGAATTATCACCTAGACTCTTGCCTGTGCCGGGTATTAAATAGGAATGACAAAATATGGGGAGACATGGAGGTATAATAATATTGCCCAAACAAGTGCCTGAAACTAATATGGCGGATATGGACTCGTGGTGTGGCGCGGACGATGAGTCAGCGTGCTGACGCATACCATGTGTGTGCGGTGGACGCTGGCAAGATCGATCGGGCGTCACCACGTTGGTCTCCAGCCTAGAGGCGACGCATGATCGTTTTATACTGCGTCATTAGGGAAGTGGGGTAGATACATGCACTCTAAGGAGCAGTGGACGCGGATGAGTGGCCCGCTCCAACACAAGCAAAGACGCCTTCTCCCCTTACTGTTTTCTCTGTCAAGCTTCCGGCAAGGTATTAGAGTCATGTTTTTTTTAACTGCACTGTTCACTTTATTATATGCACTTGTACACACTAATGTTGTTTGATCATCGTTGAAGGTATTACTGATATGCCCTGACTTCTGTTGGTGCGTATGTTAACATGTGAAGTTAATTATATGAATTTTAGCCCACCCATGAATGGGAGTGCACTGTCACTTTATTGGCCAATGAATTAACGGGCCATGATGTAAAGATGTATTTATTCTTGCACTATGCACTTTTTTGTTCACTTGACTTGAGAAAGGTTCTGTGAGAGGACCGAAACGTTGTCTGTTTTGACATGTGTGAATAAATTGCACATTTTTTTACTTGAAGGAGTGCTGCGGATTTTCTTTGCTATTGATTCCGTCCTGCATCGAGGGACTACTGCGGGCACCCACACAACCATAGCTGCATTTGAAGGAGTGCTGCCTGACCTTCTCCATGTATATATATATATATATGTAAGTTTTTAGCCATAATATATTTACACATATTATATATTCTAAATTATAAATTCTAAACTACATTGCTCAAAAAAATAAAGGGACCACTTAAACAACACAATGTAACTCCAAGTCAATCACACTTCTGTGAAATCAAACTGTCCACTTAGGAAGCAACACTGAGTGACAATCAATTTCACATGCTGTTGTGCAAATGGGATAGACAACAGGTGGAAATTATAGGCAATTAGCAAGACACCCCCAATAAAGGAGTGGTTCTGCAGGTGGTGCCACAGACCACTTCTCAGTTCCTATGCTTCCTGGCTGATGTTTTGGTCACTTTTGAATGCTGGCGGTGCTTTCACTCTAGTGGTAGCATGAGACGGAGTCTACAACCCATACAAGTGGCTCAGGTAGTGCAGCTTATCCAGAATGGCACATCAATGCAAGCTGTGGCAAGAAGGTTTGCTGTGTCTGTCAGCGTAGTGTCCAGAGCATGGAGGCGCTACCAGGAGACAGGCCAGTACATCAGGAGACGTGGAGGAGGCCGTAGGAGGGCAACAACCCAGCAGCAGGACCGCTACCTCCGCCTTTGTGCAAGGAGGAACAGGAGGAGCACTGCCAGAGCCCTGCAAAATGACCTCCAGCAGGCCACAAATGTGCATGTGTCTGCTCAAACGGTCAGAAACAGACTCCATGAGGGTGATATGAGGGCCCAACGTCCACAGGTGGGGGTTGTGCTTACAGCCCAACACCGTGCAGGACGTTTGGCATTTGCCAGAGAACACCAAGATTGGCAAATTCGCCACTGGCGCCCTGTGCTCTTCACAGATGAAAGCAGGTTCACACTGAGCACATGTGACAGACGTGACAGAGTCTGGAGACGCCGTGGAGAACGTTCTGCTGCCTGCAACATCCTCCAGCATGACCGGTTTGGCATTGGGTCAGTAATGGTGTGGGGTGGCATTTCTTTGGAGGGCCGCACAGCCCTCCATGTGCTCACCAGAGGTAGCCTGACTGCCATTAGGTACCGAGATGAGATCCTCAGACCCCTTGTGAGACCATATGCTGGTGTGGTTGGCCCTGGGTTCCTCCTAATGCAAGACAATGCTAGACCTCATGTGGCTGGAGTGTGTCAGCAGTTCCTGCAAGATGAAGGCATTGATGCTATGGACTGGCCCGCCCGTTCCCCAGACCTGAATCCAATTGAGCACATCTGGGACATCATGTCTCGCTCTATCCACCAACGTCACGTTGCACCACAGACTGTCCAGGAGTTGGCAGATGCTTTAGCCCAGGTCTGGGAGGAGATCCCTCAGGAGACCGTCCGCCACCTCATCAGGAGCATGCGCAGGCGTTGTAGGGAGGTCTTACAGGCATGTGGAGGCCACACACACTACTGAGCCTCATTTTGACTTGTTTTAAGGACATTACATCAAAGTTGGATCAGCCTGTAGTGTGTTTTTCCACTTTAATTTTGAGTGTGACTCCAAATCCAGACCTCCATGGGGTGAAAAATTTGATTTCCATTTTTTTAATTTTTGTGTGATTTTGTTGTCAGCACATTCAACTATGTAAAGAACAAAGTATTTCAGAAGAATATTTAATTAACTCAGATCTAGGATGTGTTATTTTTGTGTTCCCTTTATTTTTTTGAGCAGTGTATATTATGGCTAAAATATCAGTAGTCTCCCACATATTATGAATTTTATATATATCAGAAGTATCACTATATATATATATATATATATATATATATATATATTTTGAAAAATAATTACACATTTATTTTGTGCCATACATTTTTTACAATTACTAAAAAAACAATCGAAAATATATAAATCTAATTTAACCTCTATTTCTGAAAAAGTTTGTGATGGGATTTGAACTCACAGCTTCTGCATCAAAGCTCTGTACTTTAACCACTACACTATATATACTATAGCTGCATAGCCAGTCACTACTAGTAAGTATTCCTATACAGTAGAAGTCTCTTTTTTTTTTTTTTTGTGACTGGCTATGCAGCTATATACTGTAGTAGTTAAAGTTCTGGGGTGTGATGCAGAAACTGTGAGTTCAAATCCTGTCACAAACTTTTTCAGAAATAGAGGCTAAACTTAATTTAAACATATATATATATATATATATATATATATATATATATATATATATATGTTTTTATCCATAATATATTTACACATATTATTATATATTTAGAAAGTATAATATATATTGTATGTGTAAATATATTATGGCTAAAACATCAGTAGTAGTTTCCCACATATTATGTATTCATATATATCAGAAGTATGACTGTACAGTAATCTTCTGCATAGAAATAGAGGCTAAATTAGATTTAAATACACTGACTCGAGCATCACGCTCAAGTACACGTGGTGTTCGGCCAAACTCTGATATGTGCCGAGCATAGCGATGCACGAGCCGAACTGGTGCTCGCTCAACACTAATAAGGAGTAATTGAATAATCCATTGATTTAATGAACACCATAACGCACATACATATTAAAATACTGCTAAAGTTTATAGAAGCTCTAACAGGTAAGCAGTGTAGGACAGCACAGATCACTAAGGATATTAAGAATATTTACAAGAAATGGCGAATTTTCCACCCCTACTGACATGCTTGAAAATATCCAGATGTACCTATGGGTCGAAGAGTTGCCATTCTCTTTATGTCATTTTGGATTAATGAAGACAGAACATTAAATATGAATGCTTCGGCTACATGTGAAAAAAACTGTCTGCAGCATTCTGTATACCACATGGTTCCTGGACAAATCCAGGAATCCGCTAGAAAAAAGTTCATCAATTTAAAAAATGTTACAGCAGCACGCATGCAAGGTTCAACCGGACCACCAGGTACTATAGGATCCTACGGTGGGTCCAGGCTCAGAATAATTTCCTTTGGTGGACCCAAGGTACTTCAGGCTGATGCTGCTCGCATGTGTCAAAACATGTAGGCCTCCATCGGCAAAAAAAAAATCAACATTTCAACCCTGGCAAGGTTCTTGATCAAACAAATTTGACCCCTATGAAGGTCAAAATGTTGCAGTTTTTTGCAGTTTTTTGTTGTTGCAGTTTTATATGTTTTGACACCTGCAAGCAGGCTGTCACATTTTTTAATCTAATGTCTCTGTGACTTGTCAAAAGTCTCATGGAACTGGAGGGGTAGTTTAACAGGATATCTCAGAGATATTTTTTTATTCAATATTCATAGAAAACACATTTCTTTAAGAATTTTTTGCAGTTATTCTTCCTCATTTCGGCAGTACTATGCCACTGAAAATGTAATGTAAAATATTGTCTTTCTGTAGCAGTCAACACAAATGATGAGACTTCCTATACTGATAGATAAGGGGAGGATTTTTCCTGAAGAGTAAGCATCATGATAATAGTAGGTGTAGAACTGGGATAGCAGTATGACAGCAGTGTTGCTTTTCTAGAAATATATGCCCACAAAAGAGCATTGCATTGATTAGTGTAATGTGGGATGCTCTAATTAAGTCACTACAGGTTCTCTCTGGTCTGAGTGAATGGTCTGACTGAAAAGGTTAAGTAAGACTGCTTGCGGTACTAATAGTCCAAACATAGGGGGACATTAAAAAACAGGACAGGAAGTAGAATACATGGAGTGTCATAAAAATTATGGGGGTCGTAATACCACAGAATCTTTGGTATTACGGTCAACAAAAACGTACTGCTCTCTTTTTCAGGGGCATACAAGCTATCCCACCCAGGAGTAGAATCCCGGTGGCACATTTGCTACTTGTTACTAAATTAGCACTAACCAAATACTGGAAATCAGTAACCGTCCCTTCTGAGGCTGAAATACTTGCCAGAGTCCAAAATAATTGTGCTTATGAAAAAGTAATGGCATATAAAGATCACAGAGTGGACAAATTAATGTATCAATGGGAGCTATGGATGTTATTCATGCCCAAGTCCTCAAACCAACCCTATGATGTGTCTCTCTAAAACTGTCTGAACATTATACTACTGTAATGTTATTAGTATCAAGGCAATATTTCTTTTTCTTTTTCTTTTAATTCTCAGTTTCCTTAGTTATTTGTGTTATTTTATGTCCTTATAACACTTGCTTGTGTTATATGTGTTGACTCACTTGACACATAATTTATTATATCACCATCTATGAGAACCCATATGTATCATCGATTATCTATATTGTATCTATATTGTATCTATATTGTAATTGATGGTGTTCATCTTTTGTACTGTTGAAAATTTTTCAATAAAAATGATTGAAATAAAAAAAAAATAATAATAATTATTGGTTTCATTTATTAAGATCTTATCTTAATAAGCCCTTTAGCTAGTAGTGGATCCACCGAAGTTATGTAGAGGCACCATATCCACCGCCAGCACCATATCCACCGCCGGTCTAAATGTAAGCCAGCATCCTTGCTGGCATAGATTTACAACATTTTCTATGCCTGCCAGCCTGTCCCCTTCCCCACCCATGCCACATTCACTTTTTTAAACCTGGCGTGAGCAGGGAAAAGTCGCAGATTGTAGAGCAAATAACCTTTGTGCCACAATCTACACCATAAATATACGCCTAATATAGGAGTATTTCTGATACTAAATGGCTATATCCGGAAAACAATCCATCTGTTTTTATTTTTAAAAATTATACAGAATTGTGACATATAAGTGGTTAATATGTTTTGTTAAAAAATGGAAATGTCCTTTAGAGCTCTTTCACACTTGCGTTCTTTTCTTCCGGCATAGAGTTCCGTCGTCGGGGCTCTATGCCGGAAGAATCCTGATCAGTTTTATCCTAATGCATTCTGAATGGAGAGAAATCCGTTCAGGATGCATCAGGATGCCTTCAGTTCCGGAACGGAATGTTTTTTGGCCGGAGAAAATACCGCAGCATGCTGCGCTTTTTGCTCCGGCCAAAAATCCTGAACACTTGCCGCAAGGCCGGATCCGGAATTAATGCCCATTGAAAGGCATTAATCCAGATCCGGCCTTAAGCTAAACGTCGTTTCGGCGCATTACCGGATCCGACGTTTAGCTTTTTCTGAATGGTTACCATGGCTTCCAGGACGCTAAAGTCCTGTTTGCCATGGTAAAGTGTAGTGGGGAGCGGGGGAGCAGTATACTTACAGTCCGTGCGGCTCCCGGGGCGCTTCAGAGTGACGTCAGGGCGCCCCACATGCATGGATGACGTGTCGCATGGATCACGTCATCCATGCGCATGGGGCGCTCTGACGTCATTCTGGAGCGCCCCGGGAGCCGCACGGACGGTAAGTATACTGCTCCCCCGCTCCCCACTACTACTATGGCAGCCAGGACTTGAATAGCGTCCTGGGTGCCATAGTAACACTGAACGCATTTTGAAATGCTTTCAGTTCACTTGCGGTATTACGGATCCGGCGGGCACCTCCGGCAAATGGAGTGCACGACGGATCCGGACAACGCAAGTGTGAAAGAGCCCTAAGTTACTCCTTTAGATAGTTAGCCTGATATTGATTAAACCCTTAGAAGATGAACTGTTTTATCAATAAGGCTTCATGCACATGACCATATGTGTTTTTACCAGATGTCCTCCATGTGCTGTCAGCATCCATATTTCCATTCCCCAAATTATAGAACATGTCATAAAATGCCATCCACAGACCCATTGAAGTCAATAGGTCCGCAAAAAATGTAGACTGCAAACGGATGGTATTAGTATTTTGCAGATCCTCAGTTTTTGGATTGCAAAAGTCATGTGCATGAGGCCTAAATTGTGTATTGAGATCCACAGATTGTAGATAAGGCTACTTTCACACTACCGTTCAGAGCGGGTCCGTCTGATGTCTGCACAGACGGATCCGCTCCTATAATGCAGACGTTTGGATCCGTTCAGAACGGATCCGTCTGCATTATAGTTTAAAAAAAATTCTAAGTGTGAAAGTAGCCTGAGCGGATCCGTCCAGACTTTACATTGAAAGTCAATGGGGGACGGATCCGTTTGAAGATTGAGTCATCTTCAAACGGATCCGCCCCCATTGACTTACATTGTAAGTCTGGACGGATCCGCTTGCCTCCGCACGGCCAGGCGGACACCCGAACGCTGCAAGCAGCGTTCAGGTGTCTGCTTGCTGAGCGGAGCGGAGGCTGAACGCTGCCAGACTGATGCATTCTGAGCGGATCCGCGTCCACTCAGAATGCATTAGGGCTGGACGGATGCGTTCGGGGCCGCTTGTGAGCCCCTTCAAACGGAGCTCACAAGCGGACACCCGAACGTTAGTGTGAAAGTAGCCTAAATGACTTGCATATAGTAAGCTCATTAAACATCTCATCAATATGTCCTTAAGCAATTTCTTTATCCTGTCCTTAATTTCCCTTGCACATTTTGTAACTTCAATGTTAATAGTATGGTAATAACAGGCAAGGGATTAATGATTGCAACGTTGCCAACCAGAAATGTCTAGAAAGTCATAAAAAATAGGTGTTTTTTTTTCCCAGGTTCATGAAAAAATAAATAAAAAAAAGTTTCTGTAATTTTTGGGAGGCTGGTGGTACTTGACTAGATAATTTTTTTGATAATTGGTCATGAGGTGTTATTAGTAGTATTACTTATAATCTTTATCATTTATTATGGTTTTCCAATTTGTCTATAAAATTTTTTGTCTGTCCGTGATTTTGGGATAAGTTGTTCAGAAAAAATTATGGTTGTCAACCCTGATTAAGTGGCTTTGAAAACCCAAAAAAATAAAAATAAAAAAGCAAAGGTATCCAGCTCTGTGCAGCCATCCCTCTTATCCGCCATTCTTTAGTCTACTTCTAGGCTGCAATTAATCAATGTCACCCTGAAGGTCACTTTCAGAGCTGAAAGCTATATAACTGTTCTAAGTCACCCAACACCTAAGTGTCATTTCACACTCTTACTTTACACCAAAAGGTTCTGAGGATGACAAAGCAATTACAGCTGTGCTACTCATCTGATCTTCCTCGTGGACACTAATGTGTCACTCAGTTAACACATGTCTAGGTTTTGAGCCTTTAAAAAATGAAAAATAAAAATTAAGTTCATAGTTTAAACATGTCTTATGCAATGAGCAGGACCGTGGTACGGTTAAATGGACGCCAAATTATGCAATGGGTCCGGATATGGATATATAAGTCTATTGTTTTTGTTTGTGACGCCAATTGCAGCGTGCGCAGGGTACTAACACAGGGCCCTTTAAGGTGTTGCAACTCACGTACCAGGTGAGGAATGCCAGAGGGGTATAATGTCTCTGTATGGTAGTAGGTATAGTGTCAACGGTGTCTCCTACCTTGGTACGGCTGGACTCCTGGATCCTGGCTCACTTGCAATAAGTGAATGTTGCTAGTAGGAACTTGGTAGTAATGAATGATATCCAGACTTGGAATATAATTCAACTTTTCTTTACTGGAGGCAGCATTAATCCACATGAGATACAGCAATAGTCTTGGGTCCCAGCAGGTATTGGCAATATGTGGCAGGGATTACTATCTCTTCTGCTTCTATCATGTGCCTGGAGAATATGGCAGGAATTTATATCTTCTGCTCTGTCTTCTGCTTGGTTGGGGACTGACTAGCTGAGGAGGAATTTGGCTTCTCCCGGTCTCTGGATAAGTACTCACAGTTCCGCTCGCAGGGAATGTTTCGTCCTGGAGATCTATAGTTCTGGAGGTGCTGCTTGCTTTCTACCAGCACTGAGGCTGAAGGCTCAGTCTGGGGATGGTGATCTTTGGTCTCAGCCGAGACAGATCCTGACTTGGGATCCCTATTTCTGGGAGCTCCTACTAACACAGCCTTCCCCTTGCAGGGAGAGCTGGAACACTCTGGATCTAACTGGTTTTTCCCTCCCTTGCCGAAGGGCGTGGGAAACTCCACTTCCCTTAAGCAGGGGGGAACAGAACAGAACTGGAATGTTCCATTCTGAATGGCCATAACATTAAAACTAATCCTACCAACGATGCCGCCACCTGCTGGTAGACCTGAAACATTACAAAGGAAATATAACATTTAAAATGGTTTCATCTGCACAGTTGTGAATGACATGAGGGAAATCACATCAGATGACAATATTAATGCTCTTAGCAGATTGTAGCGGGGTAAAAGCGTTAGTAACCCCACTCTGGGGTGTTACAGATATACTTATTTATTAAGACCGCCATTTTAGAGGCTGGTCTGAACAAAGCCCCATAGCTGGCGGTGGATTTGCCGCAGTTATAAAAAGGCGCAGGCCTCTTTATAAGTTCTGCGCATCCAGCACCGGTCCTAAATGTAAGTCAGCTTCCTAGCTGTCTTACATTTAGACCACTTACTACTCCTAAACCAGGGGTAGAAAATGATGATTGAGATGTGCCTGCTTGCCCCTCCCCTTCACCACCCACACCACGCCTACAATTTTGGACCTTGCGTGAGCGGGGAGAAGTCGCAGATAGCAGCACAACTAACCGTTGTGCCGCCATCTGTGCCTGAAATATGCCTAATATAGGCGTATTTCAGTATAATAAATGACCCCTTAATCTTTATTCTAGTTTTTTTTTTTACCCTCGGTATTCATTATATATGTCTACTATTTTTCTTCTTGCAGGGTACCATTTGTCCTTGTGGTGAGTGCCAGAGTTGGAGTAGGCAGTCTTATAGGTAAGGCAATGCTCCCTGGGGAAAATTTTACTCTTTAAAAAAAAAAAAAAAAAAAAAAAAAAAGGTTCATAACTCGGAAATGGAACCTCAGATCACAAAAAAAAAAAAAACAGTTTTAATCAGGTGAACTTCAGGTGTCTAGGCAAACACTGATGACAGATTCCCTTTAATTTAGGTTAGAAAACATCCCTATGAAGATTTTGTTACATTTGGCGCAAAGAAAAAAATAACCAATGCAGGTCCCAAAGTCTTGAAACATCATGTCCCCACATTTCACTTTCAGACTATAGAAGCCTTAATCCTGCAAAACATTTCACACAATTCCCTGAACAACGTGTTATTTTGTGCTACTGTTTAGATTACGGCTGTGAAAAGTGCATTCATTTTGAACAATGCAGTTGTATTGCTTATTGTTTTGGAGCCAAGCTATGTTTGATGTAAGTCCATACTCTGCCCTTGATGTGACTTAATAGAAACGTCCCCTGTGGGTCGCATCCTGTCTGCTCAATGTGATTTCCATTTATTTCTTCTGCAAAAAAAGTCAGTTTTTACTAATTGCAAACTGTTATAAAACTGTTATTACAATATGTTATAAAATAAAAAGTAGACATGTACAAGATGAAATGGCAGGGTATAATGTGATGGAAAGATGAATCAAGCCAGCAAAGGAAGCAATTTAGACAATGACAATAAATTAGTAAGTGCCTTGTATTACCTTTCTCTACATAATAAATGCTATTCGCTGAAGTGACACAACCCCTTTAAATACAACCATGCATCTATAATCAGAACTCATAAAATAGGGATGTGGATCAAACATTTTTTAGAGCAATTGCACCATATTTTTTGTACTATATCTTTTTTTTTTTTTACTCTTTCTAGTATAACATTGGTACCTAGCCTTTTTTACCCCAGTCTCAAAAAAAATTCAAATGGAAATACAAATCTTTTCTTAAAGGGGTTGTCTCATGAAAACTATTCTACATGTTTCAAACCAACACCTATATCGGAATACTTTTGTAATTGAACATAATTAAACATTTAGTATAGCCAGTAAGTTATTCAATAAAATGTATCATGTATAGTGCCACCTGCTATTTGTTCTTTTGCTTACTTTTCTGTCCACCTCAGTAACATCACTCAGCATTAATCCTTCAAATACCACCAGCCAAGTCTACTGTTAGAAGCTGTGACAGGGGGAGAAAGATGCAGCAGAAAGGACCCACCCCCTGAAAAAGGGCACACCCTTGAGTAAGGACACTCACCCTGAGCAAAACAATACAAAGAAGTCAGCACACCACTTTATAGTTAGACTTGATAATGCACTGAAGGAGATCCTGGGTGGAAACAGGAAAGCACAGATATCCAAAAAAGAAAAGCTTCTTCCAGCAGTTGTATAAAATTTAACCTTTTATTATCACACCTTAAAAAACATCAGACGTTCAGCACGGATGCTCATGCTCACGGCAATAAGTGTAGTCTGAATTCGGGCCGAGGTTAGTGCAGGCATAATAATATTGTAAAAAAAATAAAAATTACTGAAAAAAGATACAAAACATCCTGCACGATATGATAGTAAATATGCGGATGTGCATGGCTAGATTTATAAAGTCACGGAAATAATGCACTAAAGCAATAGATGCAAACATAACATATGGACTATATTGGAGGATTTGAAATCCTTATTGCTCTGAAAAATCTTCTGCTCGAGGCCTTATTGAAAATGCCATATTAAGAGTAGAGTTAATGGACTTTAAGGGTGTTAGATTTGAGACCCTTCTGAAGTCGATCCTGGAAGAACTGTAAGGTGGTATGTAGCCAGACAATTCTTTGTACTGAATTATGATGAGAAGGTGTTCCATTCTGTCATAGACTCTGTTTGTAGCAGGTCTTCTCGCTTGTCTTAAAGTCTGAATCACTTCTTCCGAGAAACCTTCACCTAACAATCTCACCCTCAGCCACCATGCCATAAGGTGTAACCATGCTGGGTCTGGATGAAGAAATCCATTCTGTGACAGGAGATCCCTCCGGAGAGGTAGTTTCCGGAATTGACCTTGTGACATTGACAGGACTCGGAGGAGATGGAACCAGGACTGTCTGAGCCAAAAGGAATTATCACAATGACAGATGCCTTCTCCTGTTTGATCTGGGAAAGAGGCAAAGAGGGAATCACATACAGAAACTTGTGCTTCAAGCTGACAAAAAGAGCATTCAGGGCTAGAGACTTGTCCTCCTTGTTAAGAGAGTACAGCAAAGGAAGCTGAGCATTCTCCCTAGTTGCCATCGCCTCTATTTCTAGATCTTTCATCCTGTCCGTTACCAACCGGAACACATGTCTGTTGAGGGTCCATTTTGAGTTCTGCACTGGGTGCCTGCTCAATCAGTTTGCTTTGCAATTGAGTGAATCCTTGAGGTGTACTACAAAGATATTCAAGAGCCAGTCCTCTGCCCACTTCATCAGCTGGGCACATTCTCTGGAAGAAGGGTACTTCTTGTCCCACTTTGCTGGTGACCACCCGACCATTTAGGGAGGGTGGGCAGGGACTGGGGTCTGGGGTCCCCCCCCTTTTTCTCTATCCCAATTCGGTGGGTGTAATGGGCCCCTAGCATGGCCAGTTAGGGTTAATTTAGTAGGGGTAGGGTTAATAATGGGATCCTGGTGTGAAGGAAGAGGCGGGCAGTAGGACAGGACATATATACCCCTGTCCCGCCTCTCCTCGTCCTCTTGAGCGGAAGCGCTGTGTGGTAAGCTTGCCCTGGCGTTCGGTCAGCATAGAGCCATGGATGCCTCCCTAAGCGATGTGTTCCTAGCGAGAGTAGCGGAGGGAGGCGAGGAATGGCTGCGTTCTTTTCTAAGCAGCCTTGGCTCCCCTCTGCCTTCCTCCCCCCCCGGTCTAGCGCTTACCGCCGGGGAGTTGGATATGACAGAATCCGGCTCCAGGGCTTCGGCGGGGGGCAGACAGTCTGCCTCCCCCCGCGAGGCTCGGTCATAGCCCTCCCCCACCACATACCTCGAGCGCTGCTAGTAGCGCAGGTAGAATCTCCGCTAGCCGGAGTAATGATAGATCGGCGGCTGTAGCTCCGCCCCTTCCTCCCTCTTCTTTCCTCCCAGCACTCCCGGTCACCACGCGTATGCCGGCAGCACGGCCTGAGTTGGGAACTGGCTGAATGGGGGCTAATGCCAGCAAGTCACCCCCCCAAGGGCTGCCACCTACCCCTCCTTCAACCCAGCTTTTAGCCCCCCCTGCAGTTTGGAAGTAGGGGGCTGTAGAGGAAGCTATGGCCCCTGTTGCTGAAGTGTTTGATGCGGCTGCACATGGTAGTGTAGGTGGGCCACATGTAGACACTGCAGGGCCTCATGCCCAACAAACCCAGGCCCCCCCCCTCCGCTCCCTGGCGGTCACGCAGGCGCAGAGAACATTCTATCTCATCATCCTCCTGATGAGGCGTAGTCGCCGTGGATCACGTAGGAGTCAGTCCCGTCGCAGGTCTGGTGACTCAGAGTGGAGTAGACGCTCCAAATCTTCCAGGTGGCGGTCTCCATCGTCCTCGGATGGGTCCTCGGCTGCATCGGTAGAGTCTGGTCGGGAGTCGCATGTTAAACATAAGAGGTGGATGCCTAGCCGATCTTCCAGGGCCCATAGCCTGGTTCCAGTGACGTCTCCCCAGCCCGCGGTTCCTATACTGGGTCCTTCAGTGGTGCCAGTCCTGTCTACGTCCGATGAGTACGAGTTCACGGGTGCATGGGGAGCGGGTAGTGGGGGTTCAGACACGGCGGCGCTGTTAAAGGTGCTGTTAGATAGGTTTAGCCAGCTTCCTCAAAACCAGCCCCCCTCCCTGCCCCTATTAAACCATTGCCTGCGTTAGCAGGCATGCATAAAGATTCTTGCTTTTGTGGGGTTAGCCCCCTGGGAGCCCACTTAGACGAGGCCGTCCGGGAAAAAGTTTGGGCTAACCAATATGTAGATATCTGGTCCCTCATATCAATTGACCAGCACACGAATGACAAGGAGAGGCGTTTTTCAGATAAACCTTATGAGCGCAGACCTAAAGTTGCTAAGACCATGAACAATTGGTTACAGGCCTTTGCAGTTTTGGGTTGCATTATGGGGCAGCATCACCCTGAACTTTGTTCCGAACTCCTTTTTTTTACCAGGACGTCATTTACAGCGCCTATAAATCCCATGGGGGTTCCACCTGGTGGTGCTATGATGAGGAATTTCGACGCCGCTTGGCGCTGCAACCTGAGTTAAGTTGGGGGGTCAAAGCCACTGATGTTTGGTTGAGAATAATGGTGGGGCAAAGACCGCCTCTCTTTTCAGGGGCGGCCGCTGGTTCAGGGGGATCCTCTACCCCTGGACCGGTGGCCGTCCATCGCCCAGGGGTGCGTTAGCTGTTTAACGAGGGGAACTGTAGGTTTGCAGGTTTGTGTAGATTTAAACACGAGTGCTCAGCCTGTGGCGGCCCTCATCCGGCGAGTTAGTGCTCCCGACCTCCCATTAAGCTTTCAAAGCAGAGTGAGCAGGAAGGATATAAGAACCCCGATGAGCGTGGTAGAGATGGGCCCCTGGTTAGACAGATACCCCAATAGGCAGACGGCCGCCCAGCTAAGGGTTGGTTTTTCCTTTGGGTTTTTTATCCCTTTCGTTCTGAATCGTTCCCCGTTTTTTTCAGATAACCTGAAGTCGGCCCGCGACTTTCCAGAGGTTCTCACGGAGAAGTTCGATAAAGAGGTCTCCATGGGTCGGATTAGAGGTCCGTTTAATGACTTACCTTTTCCCAATCTATGGGTCTCCCCACTGGGGGGTGGTCCCCAAGAAAGAGGTGGGGAAGTTCCGGTTGATACATCATCTCTCCCACCCAAAGGGTTCGTCCGTGAACGACGCCATCAGTCCTGAGGATTCTTCGGTGTCGTCTGTCTCATTCGACCGGGCGGTTGCGTTGGTCAGGGAGGCAGGTAGAGGAGCCCTACTGGCGAAGTCAGACATTGAGTCGGCTTTTTGTCTCCTCCCTGTTCATCCTGATTGTTTCCATTTGTTAGGTTGCTGTGTGGATGGTCAGTTTTACTACGACACGTGCCTTCCCACGGGTTGTTCCATTTCATGCCATTACTTTGAGATGTTTGGGTACTTCCTACAGTGGGTAGTTCGTTATGATACGGGCTCTACATCGGTTTTACATTATTTAGATCAGTGGTGCCCA
The DNA here is from genome assembly GCF_905171765.1 of Bufo bufo. Lineage (NCBI taxonomy): Eukaryota > Metazoa > Chordata > Amphibia > Anura > Bufonidae > Bufo > Bufo bufo. The sequence goes on along the minus strand of NC_053392.1, from coordinate 167,648,362 downwards.
ACCATTTTTCGTCTGAGGGCAGCACTGGACATAGTATAAATTTCGCGGGCCAGAACCAGGTAGCTTTGACGGAAAGAAATGCAAACACTGTGAGGGGGCACGTGTAAGAATTACTACTGTGAAGGGGAAAATATCTGGGCATTTTTTATGTGAAGGGGCACATATGGGCATTTTTACTGTAAAGAGGGCGCATTTGGGCATTTTTACTGTGAAAGGGGCACATGTGAGCATTATTACTCTGAAGAGGGCACATGTGAGCATTACTACTGTGAAGAGGGCACATGTGAGCATTACTACTGTGAAGGGGGCATATCTGGGCATTACCCCTGTGAAGGGGGCACATCTGGGCATTACTCCTGTGAAGGGGGCACATCTGGGCATTACCCCTGTGAAGGGGGCACATCTGGGCATTACCCCTGTGAAGGGGGCACATCTGGGCATTACCCCTGTGAAGGGGCACATCTGGGCATTACCCCTGTGCAAGGGTCACATCTGGGCATTACCCCTGTGCAAGGGTGCCATCTGGGCATTACCCCTGTGCAAGGGTCACATCTGGGCATTACCCCTGTGCAAGGGTGCCATCTGGGCATTACCCCTGTGCAAGGGTCACATCTGGGCATTACCCCTGTGCAAGGGTCACATCTGGCCATTACTACTGTGAAGTAATCTCTGAGCATTACTACTGTGAAGGTGACACATGCCTGAGCATTACTACTGTGAAGGTGACAAATCTCTGGACATAGCAAGACTAAGGAGTGGAATGCAGGAAACTCTCTCTAGAAATGCCTTGTGGTGCAATAATATGAGTCCTCTCTCCCTCATTAATATTGCACCACATGGGCACCAGACATAGTGATCACATATGAAGAAATAGGCTCAGGTCCAATCACGTCCACCACTACCACACCTCGCCAGTCACATCCTTCATAGACCTCCTGCTCCGATCTGACTCGCCCTCACAGTCTCCTTCAACGTACTCTGATGGCTTGCTGAGAGTCCAGAGTGGGTCTGTACGGGCGGGCGGGTTCATTTCTTGCCCCCTCTGTGCATATATATGTCCATTTTGCCCCCTCTGTGTATATATATATATATATACACTCACCTAAAGAATTATTAGGAACACCATACTAATACAGTGTTGGACCCCCTTTTGCCTTCAGAACTGCCTTAATTCTACGTGGCATTGATTCAACAAGGTGCTGATAGCATTCTTTAGAAATGTTGGCCCATATTGATAGGATAGCATCTTGCAGTTGATGGAGATTTGAGGGATGCACATCCATGGCACGAAGCTCCCGTTCCACCACATCCCAAAGATGCTCTATTGGGTTGAGATCTGGAGACTGTGGGGGCCATTTTAGTACAGTGAACTCATTGTCATGTTCAAGAAACCATTTTTCCAGTCTTCAATAGTCCAATTTTGGTGAGCTCGTGCAAATTGTAGCCTCTTTTTCCTATTTGTGGAGATGAGTGGTACCCGGTGGGGTCTTCTGCTGTTGTAGCCCATCCGCCTCAAGGTTGTGCGTGTTGTGGCTTCACAAATGCTTTGCTGCATACCTCGGTTGTAACGAGTGGTTATTTCAGTCAACGTTGCTCTTCTATCAGCTTGAATCAGTCGGCCCATTCTCCTCTGACCTCTAGCATCCACAAGGCATTTTTGCCCACAGGACTGCCGCATACTGGATGTTTTTCCCTTTTCACACCATTCTTTGTAAACCCTAGCAATGGTTGTGCGTGAAAATCCCAGTAACTGAGCAGATTGTGAAATACTCAGACCGGCCCGTCTGGCACTAACAACCATTCTACGCTCAAAATTGCTTAAATCACCTTTCTTTCCAATTCTGACATTCAGTTTGGAGTTCAGGAGATTGTCTTGACCAGGACCACCCCCCTAAATGCATTGAAGCAACTGCCATGTGATTGGTTGACTAGATAATCGCATTAATGAGAAATAGAACAGGTGTTCCTAATAATTCTTTAGGTGAGTGTGTGTATATATATATCCATTTTACCCACTCTGTATATATATCCATTTTGCCCCCTCTGTATATATTCCCATTTTTGCCCTCTCTTTATATATATTCCATTTGTCCCCTGTGTACATATTAAATTTTTTGCCCCCACTGTATATATTTTATTTTTTGCCCCTTCTGTATATATTTCATTTATTATTATTTTTTAATTTTTTGCGTTTTGCCCCTATATATTTCATGATTTTGCCCCCCGGGGCCAGGCCCCTATGAAGGATTTACTCCCAGTGCCATGCCGGCGTGCCACTGTGCCGCACTGCCAGGTGCCCCCCTGTGAGTATAAAGCCGGCGATGTGTGCACATTTAGACATACAAAAAAAAAGATACTTACCTACTCTGCTCCGCTCCCGCCGTCTTCCAGCGTGCGTTACGGGCCCGCTTCATCCCATCAACCTGGCGCTGAGGTCACGGGTCTGGATCATCACAGCAAGAATAGCGCAGCGCCGGATGGGTGAGGGCGGGGGCGGGTCCGGGGGTGGTGGTTAGGTTACCTAACTAACTGGGCAATGCTTTGTCGCCGGCCAGGTCTGACCCGACTGGTCATGAAACCATTAAAAGCACTTGCGCCGCAAAACGAATAATAGTACTGCAACTGTGCGCAAGCACGGGCCGCATGACACAGCTTCCAGATATGATCTGTGATTAGAAGTCACAATCGAATGGTTACTGCATTTACGATCTAGGGGAGTCTCGGCATCGGTTGCGCAGCGATGACTGTCGGGTAACGCCTTCCATTTTTGGTTGCGCGACTGGCGGGCGTTACCAAGCAGTTTATTATCCGGCAGGCATTGCGTGGTTGGAAGAAGGAGCTTGTTTACCGGGAATGTCTGCGTCCCGTATCGTTCAATCTATTACATAGGCTTATTTCTAAGCTTCCTGAGTTTTGTGTGTCCCCATTTGAGGTCGCGCTGTTTGCCGGTAGCTTTAGTATAGCCTTTTTTGTGGCCCTGCGAGTCAGCGAGTTGGTAGCCCCCTCCTGTCGCAAACCAGGTGGTCTTTCTTGTACGGATCTTGTCTTAGGTAATAACTCATTGAGGATTTGGGTGAGGCGTTCTAAAACAGACCAGTTCAGTAGGGGCAATTGGATCCCTCTACACCCGATTCCCGGTTTAGCCTGTCCGGTACAACTGACATCTAACTATAGTTCGCTGCGCACTGCCGGCCATAGTTTCTTTGCGCATGCAGATGGCTCCCCTCTGATCAAATTCCAATTCACCATGGTTTTTAGGGCTTGTTTAGAGCTGGCGGGGATGAATCCCAAAGAATTTGGCACTCACTCATTCCGAATCGGGGCTGCGACGGAGGCCTCTAGGGCGGGTTTGCCGGAGTCAGAGGTTATGAGAATTGGCAGATGGAAATCTGCCTGCTTTGCAAGATATATTAGACCGGACCTTTTGTAAAAAATAAAAATAAATCACAGGGTCATTCATTATTTGATGCAGTTCACTTAGTTGTTAAGGGGTTGTAAGAATGTGGTATTTTGTTCTAACGGTTGTTTTCTCGCAGGTGCAGTAAGGCCGACCGTATGGATGGTTGGTCATTCATACATTTTTTGGGCCACACAGAGAGCAGAATCCCTCGGCTTACATGAAGTAGGGGTGTTGTGGAGAGGGATTCGTGGCCTCAGATGGTCTCAGCTCCTTTCACAAGTGGTCGAGATCGGGATGCAAGCAAGTGGTTCGTCCATGCCGGGGGTAACAATATTGGTTCCATGCCATTGATGGAGCTCTTGACCCTGATGCGGTCCGATCTAGAGTGGTTTCCATCCTTTTTTAGAGAAGTGGTGTTGGTATGGTCTGAGATCATTCCAAGGGTGGTATGGCAAGGGGGCAGGGACGGCGAGGCGGTCGAAAAATGCAGGCGCACTGTGAATGTGCGTATATCCCGCTTTGTTAGGTCCCATTGAGGTGTGGTTGTTCGTCATCGGCAGTAGGAGGGTGACAACCGTGCATTAATGAGGTGTCCACCTGTCCGATATCGGGTTGGACATTTTCCTTTCTGGTCTCCAAGATGGAGTAGAACAGGCCATGTTCTTGTTGGGTGGTGGTCGTAGCCCGTTTGAGGGTGGGTCTCCTCCATGGCGGCAGGTAAAGAAAAGTAAGATGGAGACAAAATTGGCGTAACTGCCCGCTGGGAAGCCAGCGGCTGGCAGATCGCACGGTTTGGTTTATGGTTATGCCGTTAATAAATAGCTGTGTCCGACTACCATCCAACAACAATAAAGAACATAAAGAGAGATTTGGTGTCAGTGTCGTTTATAGTTGGGTTAGCATGGGAGGGGCCAGAAGTGTTAAAGGGGGCTTCCCCCCCCCCCTTTTCCCCCTATATGATTACCGACAGTCTTGTTTAAATAGTACACCACAGCCAAGCTGTCTGACTGGACTAAGACATTCTTGCCTTTCAGAAAGTTATGAAGATAAAGAGTAAGTCTCACTACCCTCAATCCCTTCAGGTTGGATGGAAGACTCAACTCCTTCTGGGACCATTTCTCTTGTACCCACAGATCTATAGTATGTGCACCCCATCACCAGTTGGAGGCATCCGATGTGAGGTCTGTCAGAGGAGGAAGGATCAGAGAAACCCAATCATTGGGTTCTTGAGCCACACAAGAAGTTCCTTCTTGGTCTCCAGATCCAGAAACATCAGCTTGTCCAGGGAGTGTCTTGAGCGAGACCACTAACTCAGGATGGAACATTGAAGTTTACGCATATGAGCTTTCGCTCACGAAACTGCCTCTTTGGTCAAGGTAAACATCCTCAGGACAGGCATCGCCTTCCACACAGGAATTTTGTGATGACTTATCATAGCGTAAACTGCATTTTTGAGCTTTTGAATTCTTGGACTGGACAGATTTAGGGACATTTCTTGACTATTTATTACAAATCCCAATTTTTTTTTTACTGTATCAGGAGCTAGAGACAATTTTCCCTTGTTTTATGATAAAGCTGTGATATACAGAATAACTTGAATAACTTGAAGATGCGTTTTCAGCAATGTTTCTGAATATTCCCTGACCAGCCAATCATCTAGGTATGGGACAATGGAGATGTTTTTGAGGGCCAGAGCTGCTGTAAGGACTACTACAATTTTGGAGAAGACTCTTGGTGAAGAGCTCAGACCAAACGGCAAGCAGGTGAACTACAAATAGAGAATTTAATTGTGTTGAAAAATCGCTGGGTAAACGTAGGTAATTTCTGTGAGCTGGAATTATATGTATATGCAGATAAGCATCTCTTAAGTCTATGGAAGCAAGAAAAACCACTTCTGAGAACAGGGCCAAAACAGATTTCATTGTGTCTAACTGGAACTTCTTCTTCACCATAAACGAATTGCGGAAGCATAGATCTATTACGAGACACAGTTTCCCTCTGGGAACACTCTTGAGTATATTTCTCTTCCCTCTTGGGATATTGGAACCATATGCAAGGCTCCTGTCTTGACAAATTGTTGAACCAGTTTTGCCACCGTAGGACCTAAAGGCTTGTTCTGATAGAACCTTTCTGCAGGCTTGACCCGCAGTTCTAGAGAGCAAACTTTGGTTATTGTTTGAGACTACCCAGGGATCTGAAGATATTATGGACCATACCTTGTAAAAGAATGCCTGCCTGCATCCCAGTTTTAGAGGCCTGGTGTCAGGCATCCTGTTTGGCAGAGACCCACTTGTGGCTTATTCCTGTCAAATCTCCTTCTTTTTAGGCAATTTTCTGAACCTAGACCAATAGGACACATGATTCTGCATCTATATCTGGGAAAAGAGGACCCCTTATTTTTATTAAGTGACTCCAACATGGTTTCCAACTGTAGTCCAAAAGGCTTTCAGGCTGGAATGGAAGAGAACATAAATGTGACTTGCGAGAAATGTCTCCAGACCAGTTTTATCCATAACATTCTGCAAATAAAATTTACTATAGCTAGGCTTTTTGCTGAGAATCTCAATACATCAATAGGAAAATCTGCCATGAATTCAGAGGCCGACTTCATAAGCGGAATATTTTAAAAAATATCTAGGTACACCATTTTTAAGATCTTCAGAAAAGCTGGCTGAGCCACACACGGAGCGCTCTGGCTACTGGAACTGCAACTAGAGAAGACTTCATAGAAAAGGCACCAGTGACATATGGTTGTTTAACTAAGGCTACTTTTACACTAGCATTTTTTGCGGATCCGTCATGGATCTGCAAAAACGCTTCCGTTACAATATTACAACCGCATGCATCCATCATGAAAATCCGGTTGTATTATGTCTTCTATAGCCAAGATGGATCCGTCTTGAACACCATTGAAAGTCAATGGGGGACAGATCCGTTTTTTATTGTGCCAGATTGTGTCAGAGAAAATGGATCCATCCCCATTGACTTATATTGTGTGTCAGCACGGTTTTGGTGTCTGCCTCCAGAGCGAAATGGTGACTGAACGGAGGCAAACTGATGCATTCTGAGAAGATCCTTTTCCATTCAGAATGCATTAGGGCAAAACTGATCCGTTTTGGACCGCTTTTGAGAGCCCTGAACGGATCTCACAAACGGAAAGCCAAAACGCTAGTGTGAAAGTAGCCTAAGGAATCCATCTTGTGGTCTCTCTTGGCAAGGAAGAGTCCTCAACAGAAAACAGAGAATTTCTTGAAAGTTTGGCAACTGCTAAATTTACATTAGGGGCAAATCCCACTTTTCTGTGGACTTGAAATCTAGACAGACTTGAACCTGGTACCTGGATCAGTTCTCTTTTCAGTTTTTTTTTTTTTTCAGTCTGCCTGCAATAAATTTTGCAGTACCCGAGGAACCGGATATGATTTCTCTTTTATAACAGAAAATAATACAAAGCTTCCTTTTTAGACATTCCATCAACAGACTTATCACTCTTTAAGGTCTCTTTGACCATAATTTTTTTAGCTGACTGATTATGAAGGATTTGATAAAAAACCCATGACAACTTGGATCTAAACCAGGTGAAAAACTGGTCTGCTTTAGAGGAGTCTTGCAAGGAAGCACAATCCAGTGACAAATCCCCTTCACACTCATCAGGCAGCAGCTGGACACAAGCTGAACACATCTTATGCCTGTCTTCCCAGCTCCTCTTCCTGCTTCCATAGACATCTAAGGTAAAACACATAATGTAAACACCAGTAGCTGCAATATGCATCCCCAGATATGAAAGGACGCCGTGCACCACACTTACTGTGACCACAGCAGACCCGGCTGAGTTGGCTCAAGCGCAGCACACAAGCATTTGCGCCATAAACCTCCGAGATCCCATGAGAGCTCCGTCCCTTTGTATGCCGGGATATACTGCCCTAATCCCAAAGGTGAAACCTGCGACAAATAAAGCACACTGCATTGTGCATAGGGCAGAGAAACTGGGTCATTGAACTCCGCAATGTTTGCAAACCGCACTTATAAATCGTGGCACTCCCTGAAGCAGGCTCACGCCCGGCTAGGGAGAGAGAATCCAACTGAATTCTTCTGATCTTCATTCCACAGAAAAAAAAACCACATGTGGTCGTCTATTGTGACCTTTTATAGGGAGTCTGACTTGTGTTTAATTTAATCTAATTATTGTTCTGGTCTTCCGTTCACCAGGGGAAGTCAAAACTTAAAGGGGTTACCCAGTATCTACAACAGATCCCCTATGTGCCGGGCCCCGCCGTGGGAATATACTTACCCCGCTCCCTGTGGTGCTCCCTGTACACGGATGAAAACATCTGGTGTCGAGGGCAGCAGCCAATGGCAGGCGTGGACAGGGACAAGCCTCCCTAGCATCATCCGCGATGCTAGGGAGGCTCCTCCCCTTCCCCGCCTGCCATTGACTTCTCCCCCCCCGACACCGGATGTTTTCATCCGTGTACAGGGAGAAGCAGTAGCGGCAGTGCGGGAACCAGGAGCGCTGCAGGGGGCGGGGTGAGTATATTCCCACGGAGGGGCCCGGCACATGGGGTGGCTGTTGTAGATACTGAATAACCCCTTTATCCCCATTGTACTGCCTGAGGATGACCAGGAAATGATAATTCTAAAGCATTTATTCTTATGACTCTATGTTGTGCTATTCCTTTATTATATCCACTTTATGAATACATCTATAACAATTTTTTTTCTATTGCTGATATAGCGCTGACATATTCGCCAGTGCTTTATAGATATTATCATGACTTCTTGTCCTCAGTGGAGCTCACAATCAAAATTCCCTGTCAGTATGTCTTTGAAGTGTGGGAAAAATCCCACACAAACATGGGGAGAACATACAAGCTCCATGCAGAGGTTGCACTTGACCCTAGGATACCATCAATGCAAGGCACCAGTGCTAACCATGGAGCAACCCAACCAGTGTTGCCAGTGTCCGACAGTCCAGGGACACAACCCCAAGAGAGAACGAAGGAAGTCAATGGAGGAGGTGAACAAGAGAAGTCCAAGATGCAGCTGCCCTTTTTTCCTCTGGACCCTGATCAAGCTTGGAGAGGACAGACCAAGTAGTCACAGCAGCCCAGCATGGACAAGTGAGTCTAGGTATGAATATAAAGCAAGTCTAGTGAAGATTAGAGCGGAGTCTAGCCAAGGGACTTCACAAGCACCAGGAGGAACTTAAAGGTACCTGGACACAACTGGATGATTAGTGTGCAGAATTATCTTTTTTCACTAAATGCCTTCTGGGACATAGTGAACCTGAATATTTCAGGAGAGCATCCTACAAAAAATAATGTAGCAGAAAGTTTGCCTGCCACAAGGGAGAACGCCCTTATTGGATTGCTCAATATAAAAGTAAGGAAACCATTATATTCAGTACCTGAGTGCTAGAGATTGGAGTTAAAGTAGAACCATCTAAGAAGAGAACTTTTGTCTTGTCTGTAAAGTAACAGCATTAGGAAAAACTCCTCAACTGACAATTGCCAGACCTGTTATAACGATCTCAGCTAAATTAACATCTGGATTATTACTTTTGATATATATATATTTTGATATATATAAGTGAACTGTACCAACTGTCCTGAGACCATTGATTCAGTAAAAGTTCAACTGTGTTTTACTACAACTGACTCCTCATCCTTTCTACTACCCTCAACTTTTGCACCTTACGGTGCTGGCATCACAAACACAGGGGCCCAGCCACCAAAGCACCCTAAACATACCCACTACCATCAAGGGCACCTCAACTTCCATCTGGCTGGTGTTCCCTGCAAAAGAAAGTGCCCCGGAGGATTTAGTGCTGTCCTTCCCTCCACTGCACTGCCGGCCCAGGGAGTCTCTTCTAACCGTGAGTAAATGAACTATTATCCCCATCGGCCCACCGTAACAGGTGTTGCCCCTGCGGCCCAGAACGCTGCAATTGCTTCATTTTTTTGAAAGTTATATTACGTGACATCTCAGGGCAGTAGAGACAGATGTTTGCAAGCATGGTATCATGCGTGTAAAAATTTACACTGTACTAGATATCTCTTTTCTACACAAATGGTTATTATATGAATATCTCAAATTTGTCGTGGTCTGTAAGCTGATATACGTGACTTATGTCCATGGTATAATTTGTGTTTTCAAATGCTATTTATTCTCTTCTTTCACATTTTAGGATGCAATTTCTCTCCATTGTGGTTATATATGCTGTTACCACGTTCTGTTTCTTTGTTTCGTCGTCTTTTTTTTTTTTTGTTTTCTGTTATGGCAATTATATATTTGTCGTTCCTTTTATTAAAAAAAAAGGGGGGAAAGGAGTTGTCACACAGACAGACAGGGTCACATGTGCTGCTGCAGTCAATCACTGGCTTCAGCGGTGATGAGTCCCAAAGTGGCATGTGACTGCTGGGTCACGTGCTTCTCTTGGGGACACGTTTCCACTGAGGCAAGTCATTGACTGCAGCGGTAGTCAATCACTGGCCTGCTGTGGCCAGTGATTGGCTTCAGCGGTATACAGCTGACAACTCCAACTTATACTAGGATCTGGGGGAGGGTGGGGGATCATACTAATAAGGGGGTAGATAGTGTAGATAGAGAGTGGGATATAGAAGGGGACAGTGGGGATTTAGTGGGGGCTGGGGTTAGCGAGGAAAGTAGGGAGAAGACTGGGCATAACAATACACTTATGAAAAATAGAACTGCTGGTAGCAAGAACCTGTTGCATACAAGCATCAACCAAGGTAACCCAAAAATCCTGGAAATATTCACTTAACAGGTAATAGTAATTTAAAATGTATTTTTACAAATGCTAGAAGTCTAGCTAGCAAGGTACTAGAGGAACATATAGATATAGTTGGTGTGGCTGAGACATGGTTGAATTCTTTGCATGACTGGGCTGTAAATATTAAGGGTTTTACACTATTTAGGATAGATAGGGTCAATAGAAAAGGAGGTGGCGTGTGCCTGTATGTGAGGAGTGATCTGAAGACAAGTGTGAAAGAGGCAATTGTGGGTGAGGATGGTGAGGATGGGGAAACCTTATGGGTGGAAGTTCAAAGGGATATAAACACTGAAAATAATAATACTTGGTGTAATCTATAGACCCCCTAACATCACAGAGGAGATAGAAACACAACTGTAACCAAATAGAGCGGGCTGCACAGGCTGGTACAGTGGTCATAATGGGAGATTTTAACTTCCCAGACATTGACTGGGGACATGATTCTGCCTCAACCGCAAAGGAGAGAAGATTCCTCAACTTGCTGCAGGACCACTTTATGGGCCAGTTTGTAGAAGCTCCCACTAGGGACAATGCTCTGTTAGACCTGGTAATCTCTAATGATGCAGGCTTGTTGGAAATGTTACTGTTCGAGAAACACTAGGTAATGGTGACCACAATATAATTATATTCCCCCTAAACTATAAGAAGCAAACTCTGTCAGGCAGAGCAAAGACACTAAATTTCAAAAAGGCTAAATTCCCTGGGTTGAGGGCAGCATTTCAGGGCATAGATTGGGTGCAGCTACTGTCACATAATAATACTGAGGATAAGTGGGAGAGCTTTAAAGCCACATTGAGTAATTGCACAAAATTTTTTATTCATTTAGGTAACAAGTATAAACGGCTAAAATTAACCCCCCAATGGCTTACAGCTACTGTAAAAAGGGCAATAAAAGACAAAAAAAGGGCATTTAAAAAATACAAATCTGATTGGTCAGCTGGAGCGTTTAAAGATTACAAAGGGCTTAATAAAATCTGTAAAAAGGAGATAAAATTAGCAAAAATACAAAACGAACAGCAAAACAACAAAACAAATCCCCAAAAATTCTTTAAATATATAAATGCTAAAAAACCTAGGTCTGAGCAGGTAGGTCCACTAAATAATGGTAAAGGGGGTAGTCACTGAAGATAAGGAAAATGCAGAGTTACTAAATGTTTTTTTTTAGCTCTGCATATACAAAAGTAGAGAAAGGAGGGGATATCTGTGGTGCTGGGGCTGTTACATCCAGTAATATACTCAATTGGCTAACTGTAGATATGGTCCAAGACAAGTTAAATAGGGTAAATGTGAACAAGTGCTTAAATAGTTCAGTTCAGTCATTGCTGTGCCCCTGTACAGTGCCAAGTGATTGGCACAAGGCAAACGTGGTGCCCATATTCAAAAAAGGATCAAGGTCCTTCACAGGTAATTATAGACCAGTTAGTTTAACTTCTGTTGTGGGAAAAATGTTTGAAGGAGTCTTAAGGGACTATATACAGAAGTATGTGACTGTAAAGAATATTATACGTGATAACCAACATGGGTTCACCAAGGACAGAAGTTGTCTGCATTTTTTGCAGCCCCATAGAAATTAATAGGTCTGTGCGCAATAGGCAAAAAATGCTGATTGGATATGGACCCAAAATATGGTTGTGTGCATGAGGCCTGATTCTAGATGTTACTGTGTACAGTATAACCCTTAAAGGGGTTCTCTGGGAATTTAGAAAATGAAAATACTTAAATATTACGTTATTGTAAATATATTCCCATATACCTTTCATTATTTATAATGGCTCATTTTTTCTAGGGAGCAAAATATTAGGAGAAACAAAATGGCCGCAATCCTATTAATACACACAAAACCTGTCCTAATCATACAGGAGGACATGTTATTTCCAAGCACTGAGGTAAAGAGCCACCTTATCCTCCTCTCCTACTTGTCAGGGGTTATGATCCTGAATACAGATTATAAGAACTTTAACTGAATCTCTGTGGGAAAGAAGTTCATGAGGAGATATGAAGTACAGAGAGGACAGACAGGACAGACTGTGGTAATGGAGTCTCCATACAAGTGCTGCTGCCCATTATCCACATCACCCCCACCCTCCTCTCTACTTCATGCCTCCTCATGAACTCCATTTCTACAGAGATTTAGCTGAAGATCATATTAAACTGTATTGAGGATCATAGAAGAAGATAAGGTAGCTCTTTGGCTTACTGCTCTGAAGTAACATGTCCTCTTGTGTGATTAGGACAGGTTTATTTGTGTACTAATAGGACGGCAGCCATTTTATTTCTCCTAATGATTGGTCCCTAGACAAAACGAGCCATTATAACTAATGAAAGGTATTTAGGAATATACAGTATTTATAATAAAGTAATATTTAAGTATTTTCATTTTCCTAATTCCTGGGGAACCCCTTTAATATACTGTATTAGTGAAACCCTTCAAGTTGCATGTTTTCCTTGTAAAAGCTGAGAAAGTAAAATGAATACACTGCTCCATGGCAAGTCTGGTTCTGATTTACAGCACACTCAGCGCTTGTTACATAATTACTACTCTGTGGGATTATACAGATCCCTTTATCAGTAATACTCTTAAAAGCAGTGACACTACAGGCAACCAAATCCCTGCCTGACACAGTGCTGTATTATTTGTTTGGCCAATGAACTGCATCCAGAAAATGATGCCTACTGTAAGGTAAAAATATATGTGAAAATAACAGATAATAACTGGAGAATTACAAAACATAATACCCTATTACAATGGTTGTTTTTCTATAGTGTTACACCCAAATATTATAATCTTATAATCTCCTCAAGTCACTCCAAATTTGGATCTTCAGTATCTATGATTTAGAGAGTAAGCTCAATGGAATGTATTATAACCTGTAAGGCCCTGTGTAAACAAATAGTACACAACTGGGGATTGCAATATTTTCGGGAGGTCATTCTGGATCACATATATTGAATACTGTCCAAATGTTGCACCATCTAAATTTTGGCTATAGAATGGGAAATCAGGTACATGAAATGTCGAATCAAGATTACAATAATAGAGCTTTCTGTTGAGGATTTACAGTCAAAATGTACTCACTATTTTTGCTTCCACCTCAAAAATATTTCTCAAATCTGCTGTGCCCCCCTAATTCAAAAAAGAATAGTGCACACCCTCATCATATCCTGCCTAAACTACTACAACATTCTTGTCTTTGGTCTTCTATCTACACACCTTTGGCCTTCTATCTTCACACCTTTTATTGGCTTCCCATTGTCCAGAGAACTAATTTTAAAACATTAATAATTACATATAATTCATAAACCGTTTATAACCTGTTGACTCCGTACTTCTCTGACCTACTCTCCCCATAAGTCATCTCTGCTCCTCACAAGACCCCTTACTTTTCTTTTCTGTTGTCTGATCCTCACACAGTGATTTTCAAGATTTTTTATGTGCAGCCCCATATTCTGGAACTTTTTACCCCAATCAGACTCACCTTCAAAGTGTTCAAAAGCAACCTGCCCCCCATCCTCTTCAGAAAAGCCTGGAACCTACAATACCCTGCTGCCACTAAACTACCATCTGAGCAGCATCTACCCTTGCTTACAGTCTCCTTCCCCCTTTTTATATATCTGTAAAATAGTGGGCATAGCTGTTAAAATTCTAAAGGCACACCATGTCCCCAAAGCCAAAGTATCCCTACAACCAACAGATTGCAGATTGTAAGTCCTTGTGGGCAGTACCAGTTCATCACCCTCTGTACCATTTCATCACTCTTTTAGTGGAGGTATGTTATACTTGCTTTTTCAGGTGTCCTCCTCTCTTCTGAATGAAAGAAGACTGTTTTGGTAATACATGTATTTTATTTTTTAAAAAAAAAACAGTTCTGGAGTATCTTTTGTAGACCTCTCCTTTGTCCTGTTGTCTTTGCTTCCAATGTCCAATCCACCACTAAACTGGAAAGTCTCTAAGCTGTAGTCTTTAGATTCCTTATATAAAAACTGTGATACATTTTTGAGTTCTCTCCAGAGCAACGTTCATTATTATGTTGATTAAATCTTCAATTTTGTCCTAATTCCTACAGTGTGGTACCACGTGTTTGTCGTTTCCCAGTTTCCTTGGTCTTTTATCCCTCCCCTAATTGTTAAATTGTTGGTCAGTGGTATTAACCGTTGTATGCTGTATTAAGATTAACTCTTTTATGTTTGATACTTGCTTAACGTAAAATAAATGAAAACAATATGGAAAAAGATAAAGACATAATACAAATTAAAACATTATTGTACAATATAATACTTAATGGGACAGTCCATGATTAGTAAAAGGTCAGCTTTTTTCCAATAATCTCATCCATGGGCTGTGTCTAGGCTGACTGTTTGAATAGGGATGAGCTCCAATACCAGACACTGCCCATGGACAAGAGTGGTGCCATTTCTTGGAAAAAAAAAGTTATGTTTTTTGTATTAATAGGCTACCCTTTTTAATATAAAATAATTAAAAGATAAATATGAAGCACATGAATACCACAGAGCTAAGCTTTTATCCCACCGCTGTGACAACTAGGACATTTGGTTCTTTATCAAACATTCTGTCAAAGATTTTACACAAAAACAATGTTAAAGTTCCTATGGCTATACATGAAAAATATTTGCATTGCATTGCTTGAAGCTCTAATTGACATGTTACAAAACATTCCATTAGTGATTAGTATGAGCTGGCTAAGCTAACCCGGACCTGTGTAACGTGTTATGTCATGTATAAGACTCATGTAGAAAGTTTTGAAGTCAAACTGGTCAGTAACTCTTTTACCCCACACAGGTGACAAGTTTACAGAGATGGACGATGCTGCCAAGTGCCCTACATGGTAGACTTTGCAGGTCCAAGATCCAACCTGTGGAAGACACTACAATCTGACATGGACACTAGAGATGAGCAAATCAAAGCTGACTAAGTGGAATTTGTTACGAATTTCAGGAAAAATTTGATTCGCACCGAATGTGAATTTCCTTACGCTTCGTAGTAACGAATCACATTTTTCCTAAAATGGCTGCTGCACGTGCGAGGACATGGAGAACGGAAGTCTGGGAAGGCGGGATCACTCATACTGACATGCATGCAGCCAGCCCTGTGATGTCACAGCCCTATAAATACAGCAGCCATCTTAGATTCTGCCATTCACCAGCATACTTAGTGCAAGAAGAGACGTGTCTGCAGGAGCTAGGGACAATGATCGAAAAATCGTCATTGTGCTAATAAAAAAATTGAATTACAAGTGCAGGGAAAGGTTATTCAAGATGTAGGGAAAGAATAGGGAGGAATCATTCCATGGCATTTCTGTTAAACCGGGTTCAGTCAGGGAGGTGACAGCCTGGTTAATAGGAACAATCAGATTACACTTTACTGCACTGACTAGCGATACAAATTGCCATTATACAGCTCTGTAATTCCAGCAAACCGTTCTTATTAGGGTGCAAGTGCTGTTTGATACAGGCATTAACAGGGTTCATTACAAGGAAATATTTCTATGTTTTATTTGCCCTTGTGCAGTGCAGTTATATCTTCTAAAGCATTTTTTGGCTTGTATAAGGCTACTTTCACACTAGCGTTTGGAGCGGATCCGTCTGATGTTTCATCAGACGGATCCGCTCCGATAATGCAGACGTTTGCATCCGTTCAGAAGGAATCCTTCTGCATTATAACTTAGAAAATTTTCTAAGTCTGAAAGTAGCCTGAGCGGATCCGTTCAGACTTTACATTGAAAGTCAATGGGGACCGGATCCGCTTGAAGATTGAGCCATATGGTGTCATCTTCAAGCGGATCCGTCCCCATTGACTTCCATTATAAGTCTGGACGGATCCGCTCGCCTCCGCACGGCCAGGCGGACACCCGAACGCTGCAAGCAGCGTTCAGGTGTCCGCTCACTGAGCGGAGCGGAGGCTGAGCGCTGGCAGGCGGATGCATTCTCAGTGGATCCGCCTCCACTGAGAATGCATTGGGGTCAGGCGGCTGCGTTCAGGACCGCTCGTGAGCCCCTTCAAACGGAGCTCACGAGCGGACACCTGAACGCAGGTGTGAAAGTAGCCTTAGTGGGAAAAAAGGGCTTATTAGCCGTTGTGTGGTGAAGTGCTAAAATTACAGCCCTTTTTGTCGTGTATTAGTGGCAAAAGTAAAATATATTTGCCACTCAGTTGTACTTATCTGTTAAAAAGCCTTTTGTGTGAAAATAGAAAAAAAATTGGGCCTAATTGCCATTCAGCAGTGCAGTGAGATATTTTACAAAATATATACAAATATATTTGCCGTTCATAGTTGTACTTATCTGTTGAAAAGCCTTTTGTGTAAAAATAGAAAAAAAAATTGGGACTAATTGCCGTTCAGCGGTGCAGTGAAATATTTTACAGCCCAGTTTGCCATGTATTAGTGGCAAAATACAAATATATTTGCCGTTCATAGTTGTACTTATCTGTTGAAAAGCCTTTTGTGTAAAAATAGAAAAAAATTCGGGCCTACTTGCCGTTCAGCGGTGCGGTGAGATATTTTACAGCCCAATTTGCCGTGTATTACTGGCGAAATACAAATATTTATCTGTTGAAAAGCCTTTTGTGTAAAAATAGAAAAAAATTTGGGCCTAATTGTCGTTTAGCGATCGAGTGAGATATTTTACAACCCAGTTTGCCTTGTATTACTGGCGAAATACAACTATATTCGCCGTTCATAGTTGTACTTATCTGTTAAAAAGCCTTTTGTGTAAAAATAGAAAAAAATTAGGGCCTAATTGCCATTCAGCGGTGCAGTGAGATATTTTACTAAATATATACAAAAATATTTGCCGTTCATAGTTGTACTTATCTGTTGAAAAGCCTTTTGTGTAAAAATAGGAAATAATTAGAGCCTAATTGCCGTTCAGCGGTGCAATGAGATATTTTACAGCCCAGTTTGCCGTGTATTACTGGCGAAATACAAATATATACGCCTTTCATTGTTGCACTTATCTGTTGAAAAGCCTTTTGTGTAAAAATAGAAAAAAACTTGGGCATAATTGCCGTTCAGCGGTGCAGTAAGATATTATACAACCCAGTTTGCTGTGTATTAATGGCGAAATACAAATATAGAGCTATGGATAAAGAACAGCGGCTCACCCCAAACACTCCCAAAAGACCAGGTGCTCACTCCACGGATCCACCTGAATCCAGAGAAAATGGTGCAAAAAATATAAACAATAGGAGGGCACTCAAATATCCGGGACCACCAAAGACAGTTACCTATGACCACATTTAATATAAAAAGTTAATTACATAAAATTGTACATACATGAGATAAAATATAATTTAATACAATGCAAGTGTGGTATAAATGTGCCCTCTTGGGCATAAAATGCCTGGACGGCACCAAGCAAACAATATGATGGTACCAAACAGGTAATGTAGTAGCCGCTCTTGCAAACTGTGGGCTTGATCCTAGGTAGGCACTCTGAATCCCAATGTAATGTCCTCAGGGAATCTACACTGGTGTTGATCTATAAATTAGACCGCACTGCCATAAGTAACGTAGCGATGGTATATCGATCAGTATAGCCCCATGGGGCAAGGTACATTACCCCTCTTCTTTTGCTTGGCAGAGATGGAGAGCAGTCTTTGCTTCGCCGCCCGAACTCACCTCGGCGTCCCGTGTGGTCTCTAGGTCTAATAGGCGGCGTTCCACGTGACCTGGCGGCACACCACGTGATACACGCGGCTCGTTGGGGAACAGCTCGATTAGTGCTATGTTGGGTCCTAAGGTCCGGACCATGCAGTTATCCACCACTCCAGTCAACAGAGATCCAGGGGGCTACCAATTGGTATCAGCACCTCAGGAATTCGACAGGAGGACTTGAAAAAAGAAGGAGAACTTTGCTGTCTCGAACCGGACGCGTTTCAGGGATCACACCCTTTCCTCAGCGGTAATAGAATAAAGAAACAAAGTGAGTGGGAACACAAGGTGACATTAGAGCGGCTGAAGGGTGGTTTAAAACTGACCAGCCGGATCTCCAACAAAAGGAGGAGGCGGGAGCTCCCCGTGGAAAACGCGGCTGTAAAGGTTGCGGAAGTTAAAGGTTGTGGGCCTAAGAAGAAATCTAGAAAAGAAGCAAGCCAGAAAGCTAAGTTCTCCAGCAAAGAGGAGACGGAGGAGGCCCTTAGACACTGTAGTCTAGGTTGGAAGGCAGTGTTTATGACAAACCAAGCTCTGATGGCCTGGGTCTGGCAAAATAAAGGGAAGCATGTGACGCTGGCCATCTCTTCCAGGGAGAACGTTGAGCCGGAAGATGGCAGTATAATGCGGATGCCCTGTCACGAGCATCCAGTTGGTACATGTGTTCACCCCCACAGGTTTGAACAGAGTGGGGGGGGGGGGGGTATGTGGCAATGTGAACATTGAGGTGTTGTTTCCCCAGGTTTCAGTCCGGGACTTGAGGCATGCTCATGTCCAGGGATCCTATTTAATCCTGCTACTGGATCTTGGGTGTGGCTCACTCTGGAGTGTCTTGTGAAGTAGAGTCCTGGTGAGTCTCTGTGTGAGTGGTCTCAGCCGGGTGAGACCCCCTGAACTTTGGGGGACGCGGTGACGCCTGTGGAACAAGGATCACGAGGCCAGAGTCGGGAGGACTACTGGGCCACAATCCCCCAAAAGGTACTGAAGTGTCACAGCCTGGAGGTTGCTGGACTGAATGGCTGAGGAAAGCCGCATTTGTGTTCCATGTGTGAACAGGGCTCTCTAGGTGAGTCAGGGATACGCTTATGTGTTTAGTTAGAGCCTAGCCGGGCAAGGGTTTGTTATTTTGTGTGTAAGTCACACATGATAAGTTGAAGCTGCGACTTCTTAACCTGTGCTTTGCTAAAGTGTCTGAAATAAAGCAAGAGTTTGGACATTATAATCGTGTCTGCGAAGATATCTGTGAGTGTGACCCCCTGAAAAGAGACGATCCGTTACAAAATATATACGCCTTTCATTGTTGCATTTATCTGTAGAAAAGCCTTTTGTTTAAAAATAGAAAAAAACTTGGGCCTAATTGCCGTTCAGTGAGATATTTTACAGCCCACTTTGCCGTGTATTACTGGCGAAATACAAATATATTCGCCTTTCGTTGCTGCACTTACCTGTTGAAAAGCCTTTTGTGTAAAAATAGAAAAAAATGTGGGCTTAATTGCCGTTCAGTGAGTGTGGGCCCAATTGTCGTTCAGTGGTGCAGTGAGATATTTTACAGCCACTTTGCCGTTATTACTGGCGAAATACAAATATATTTGCCGTTCATAGTTGTACTTTTCTGTTGAAAGTCCTTTTGTGTAAAAAATAAATAAAATTAGGGCCTATTTGCCGTTCTGTGGTGCAGTGAGATATTTTACAGCCCAGTTTGCCTTGTATTACTGGCGAAATACAACTATATTCACATTTATTGTTGCACTTATCTGTTAAAAAGCCTTTTGCGTAAAAATTGAAAAAAATTAGGGCCTATTCGCCGTTTAGCGGTGCAGTGATATAGTCTAAAGCCCTGTTTGCTGTGTATTAGTGGCGAAATAAAAAATATTTGATCTAACTTTTGGTTATTTGATCTAACTGTTTGTGAGGCAAACAAGTGCCAGGCCCTGCACAGGGGAGTGGCAGAGGCTTGAATGTTTCTGGCGCAGGCAGAGGTCGCAGCAGAGTAAGGGGCTGTGGCAGCAGGGGTCACTTCGAGAGGCCTGAGCTCCCAGTGTCAGCTAGCGGTCGTGTCGTGACCAGCAACCCAGCAGTTCTTGAATAGTTGACTCGATCTTTGACTTCGTTGCAACTTACATTAGACACCCCCAGCCAAGAGTCAGTGGGTTCATCAGACACAACCCTTAGTTGGCATGGCCCGGGAGCAGGCCCTGTGCCCTCACCTGTCCTAACCTGCCTCTGTCCTTTCCTTCACTAGGCGGGCAAGTAGTGATAAGGCGAGTGGCGAGCGGTCAGGCTCCTGACACAGAGACGGCTGAGGAGGACATCAATAACGTGCAGACAGAACTCTATGATGATGTAGCTGATCGCACTTGGGTATCTCCATGATAGATATGCAGCGTGGAGGCCCCTTGTGGCTTCTAAACACTTTCAAAATAACCCTTCAGCGGGGTGAATAGATGCCGGATGACCGGGACGCTCCATGACCTTCCCAAGAGCTTCTGTCGGGAGCAGCGGTTCATTTCTGAGACATCCGTCTGGTGCGGGGGGAATTCGAAGACCCTCTATCTCCGTGCACTGCAGGATGTCCTCCTTCCCATCCATGATGACTGGAAACTCGTCATGTTTTCCCTGACAAAGAGACCAGGGGCTGGTAGGTATGGTTTGAATCTTAATGAACTTTGCGACTCTTCCGGGCTCCAAGCAATTGTGAAGCTTTGCCTTCTCATTGTCTGTAGCTACTATAGACCTAATCATGCCAAACAGGTTCCCCCAGAAGTATCTAGCTCGATGAGCAGCCGATACCGCACTTGCATCAATCTTGACAGGATTCGTCTCCAGGTGGAGAGAAATAGTTTTTTGGAATGCTTTCTCCATCACAACCACGTTCTCGATTAACCAGAAGACTCTCCGATTCTCCGCTGTCTTAAGCAACACTTTATTGAGTAATCGTAGAAAGTCAAAAAACAGTTGTACACTGCCTGCATAAAGGCCTTTCCGGTGCGGGTTAACCACAGATAATTAATTACAAGGACTGCCACTAGTTATCAGATTGAAGTGTCCCCACTCTTTAATCTGTTTCCTGGTTATATTCTGCCCACATATACAATCTGCCCTGGATGGCGTACACGTCCTATCGTGATGGCATCCTCACACACCTCTGATGCCATATATTTCAACGTTGATTCTTTTCTTTTTCAATGATGACTGGGAACTCGTGATGTTTTCCCTGACAAAGAGACCAGGGCCTGGTAGTTATGGTTTGAATCTTGATAAACTTCACGACTCTTCTCGGCTCCAAGCAATCTTGAAGCTTTGTCTTCTCATTGTCTGTAGCTACTAGAGGCCTGTTCATGCCAGGCAGGTTCCCTCAGAAGTATCTGGCTCTATGAGCAGCCGATACTGCACTTGCATCAATCTTGACAGGATTCGTCTCCAGGTGGAGAGAAATTGTTTTTTGGAATGCTTTCTCCATCGCAACCACAACGTCGAATAACCAGAAGACTGTCCGATTCTCTCCTGTCCTAGGCAACACTTAATTTTTTAAATTAAATATTTAATATTAAATAAAACCAAAACTTGATTAAAATGATAAGAAACTAAACTTAAATTCTCCAATATATTATCCCAATCTTCAATGGAAATTCCCAGAGAATCAATTTGCCAAGCCTTTTGTGCCGGAGAACATGTATTATTAAATTTTGCCGAGCCGAGGTGGTCTCCTCATGCTGCTGACACCTTCACAATTTTTCGTCATGCCACTCTGTGGCCTCCTCATGCTGATAACACCTCCACAATCTCTCGTCGTCTTGCTACTCTGTGGCCTCCTGATGCTGCCGCCACCTCCACACTCTGTCATTGTGCCACTCTGCGGTCTCCTGATGCTGCTGTCACCTACAGACTCTGTCATTGTGCCACCCTGTGGGCTCCTGATGCTTCCGCCACCTCCAAACTATATCATCTTGCCACTCTGTGGCCTCCTCATGCTGCTTTCACCTCCACACTCTGTCATTGTGCCACTCTGCAGCCTCCTGATGTTGCCGCCACCTACAGACTGTCATTGGGCCACTCTGTGGTCTCCTTATATGGATTTCACCTCACCACAATGTCATAGAGCCACTCTGTGGACTTCTCATACTGTTCCCACCCTCCCTACTTCATTGCTGGGCCACTATTTAGCATTTTGGGCTTGGCTGACATAATTTATTTGACCCTTCCTCTGATCTGTCTGAAGGAAGGTAAAATGAGACGTACAACGGATCCTGTCTGTGTAGCAGCTGTAAGGCCTGTATGGTCCCATCAGAATTGACTTGTGATTTGGTAGCCAAAAGCAGGAGTGGGTACAAAACACAGAAGACTTGCAAATATTCCGTTCACGTGTCATCTCTGTTTTGGATCCCCTCCTGTTTTTTTGGGCATTAGCAATACTGATGGATTACTGACCAAATGCTGACCGAGTAAAGGCGGATGCTCCACAGACAGGATCTGTTTTTTGTGGGTTATTGTTCTGACGGATCAGAGGAAGGGCAAAATAATCAGTGACGTACACACAAACTTACTGCTGACACCCTCTCCACTCTGTCAGGGGGGCTCTACTTGTATAGGCATTTAATAGAACAGGTTCTGTAGACATCTATGTGGACATTTATGATGACGGTGTAAAAGAAGTGCGCTTCTTCTTGGTGCTAACATCGACCTGTAAGGCTGAGTTCATACTTGAGTTATGTGGTCAGTTTTGGCCCCGTGACTGCCCAAATAAGTGAAGTGTGCAGTGATTCTAAGTGTGACGCCTGCCATCTGCATGTCATACGGACTCACAGTATTATTTCACTACCAAAGCAGACTCCCTATGCAAGGCACAGTGTTCTACACCACTATAAAGGCTCTCTGCAGCCAGGAAATAGCAGTTTTTTTTAAAGTAATTTACCGCAAACCGACTTAAATTTTTTTTTAAAACATTTGCTCATCTCTAATGGACACGAGACCAGCATAGGCAGGCAGCAGGGAGAGCGCAGTGGCATAGCTAGAGTTTGTAGGGCCCATAGAAAAATAAGATGGTCCCCACCACCTAGTGTCAAAACAGCAGCATAAGTAGCAATTAAAAGCATGCATGATTATAATTTATTATTAAAGCGACATTCATTCCATGGCGCTGTACATATGATAAGGGGTGTACATACATAATACAGACAATTGCAATAAGCATGAACAAGACGCATTACAGACTGGTACAGAAGGAGAGAGGGCCCTGCCTGTAAGGGCTCACAATCTACGAGGATAGCACCATATATCTTAAAAAAACATAATTAAGTGCCATAATCGAAAATCGGAGCATTCCTGTACAGTAACTTTTCAATGTGTAAAAAACTTTTTATTCGCCCATGTCCCAGTAACATTTGAGTCCAATCACATGACCTTTCTCAGGCCAGAAGAAACATTACTGGGACATGGTTGCATAAAAAGTTTTTTTGCACATTGAAAAGCTACAGGAGTGCTGTGTTTTTCCTTTTATATTGTTTTGGATACCTCATCTGGATCTGGAACACTGGCACCCATATCCAGTGAATTTTTAAAGGAGTGTTGCCTTTTTCTACTTTCATAATTTGGTGCTAGATACTGTAGTAGAAAGCCACTAACTTATTCCCCACAAAAATGGTACAAATTTCTTGCATTTGACTGAGCTTAATCGTTCTGGTGTTATGAGAAGAGGTGTCTATTAGTGACAAAGAGAACTCTGGGGTCATAGTCACATAAGAGTTAATTCAGATCAATTATCCAGATGTGCAGATAAGTTATGACATAAGTTATGTCATATACATTAAATATATTTTTTAAACCCACTTGGGGGGAGATGCATCATATCCTGCTCTCCAAATAGGGCTTTTTGCTTCTTTTTTGATGTTACGTGTCCCACAATGTTTGGACTTTTTTTTTACACCGCTCACTCCAGTTTTGGAAAGTTGGGCAAGGTTTGCAATGTTGAGGAGCTTTAGGCCCCTTTCACACGAGCGAGTTTTGCACCCGTACTGAATCCGGACCTATTCACTTCCATGGGGCTGTGCACATGAGCGGTAATTTTCACGCATCACTTGTGCGTTGCGTGAAAATTGCAGCATGCTCTATATTGTGCATTTTTCACGCAACGCAGGCCCCATAGAAGTGAATGGGGCTGCGTGAAAATCGCAAGTGCGGATGCAGTGCGATTTTCACGCATGGTTGCTAGGACGAAAGTCTATTCACTGTATTATTTTCCCTTATAACAATAGCATTCAATTGACCTTCTACTAAGCATTCTGTTTTAGTGATGGACGAACATCTGCCGGGGCGGTTCGCGAACGCGATCAAATGTTCGCAAACCGCAAGTTCGCGGCGGGTCCCATTCATTTTAATGGCAGGCGAACCTGAAAAACCTTCAGCTCATATTTGTAGCCAAGAAATAATTACTAGAAGTGCACAAATAGTCCCACAACATGGACAGTGACATACCAGATGTATTATTCAAATTTGCGATCTCCATTTTTTTTTGTTTTCAATGCGAAATATCGGCACTATAATTTTCGCGTACGCACATGCGCAAATGCACTATACAGTACCCAAATGCACTATAAAGAAAGTATATTGGTATATAACACCCCGCTTCAATCAGTTTTTTTGGGGGGACGACTGGTATATCACACCAGTAGAAATTATTTGTTCCAATAACCTTGTCCCTCTATATACCTGCGGTATCGCAGCAGAACCGCACACAACTGCCGCACAATACAAATGCACTATAATATACTTTCTAACATAGAAAGTATATTATAACATTGTACAAGGAAGGCAATCCATTAGAATATACATGAAGATAAAACATAACCTTTAATAATGTTACTATGAGGGTCCATTCACACGTCCGTAAGTGTTTTGCAGATCCGCAAAAACACGGACACCGGCAATGTGCATTCCGCAATTTGTGGACCGCACATCGCCGGCACTATAATAGAAAATGCCTAATCTTGTCTGCAATTGCGGACAAGAATAGGACATGTTCTATTTTTTTGCGGAAACGGAAGCACGGATGCGGAAGTGCGGATCCGCGGATGCGGACAGCACATTCCGGCCCCATTGAAAATTAATGGGTCTGCACCCGTTCCGCAAAATTGCGGAACGGATGCAGACCCATTTTGCGGACATGTGAATAGAAAAGATATCCCTCAAAATGAAAATAAATGAAATTATTAAAGTTAACCAAAAAGCATAGATGTGGTAGGCAATAACAAGTGCTCGGTGGCACTAAATCAGGTGCTCGGCGGCACCCAATCAGAAACCATATGTCCTACCACAATCCGGGGTTCTAGTGTACATTGATGAATCCAGGAGGGAAAGCAAAAAAACATCTATCCCTGGGCTAGATGATGATGTGGTATTGAAGGACAGGGTGGGCAAAGAACTGTCCCTGATATTGCCCTACAGGGGGGTGCTATTCTGGCCCTGATAGCCTAACCACAGACCACCCGCCCTGATAAGAGTGACCCCGTCCGGAACCTTACCCTATATAAAAATGGCCCTATTAAGCCCCTAGCCCCTAGGCCCCTAAGTATATCACACCCCTCTGTGTATCACACCTATCGATAGTACACCTATACTAGTGCTACTTTTGTAGCCCTATTAGCTAGTGTTTGGTGTTCCTAACAGCCTGTCCCTGCCCCACACAGCAACCTCTCCCTACACTGGCAAAACACTGAATGTAAAATGGCGGCCAGATCAGGTTTATTTATAAGATAGGGGGTATGTCCATGTACTGAAATGTCTCAATTGGCTGTCCTGTACCACCTGATGGATGTGTCATGGGTCAAAGTTCTTCACAATGTAAAAGAATATGGCGGGCGCGAATTTCTCCATATGTTCGGCGAATCGCGAACACGCAAAGTTCGCCCCGAAACGACCGCCGGGTGAACCGCAAGGCCATCTCTATTCTGTATTAAAGAATGCTAATATTTTCCCTTATAACCATGTTATAAGGGAAAATAATAAAATTTACAGAATACTGAACCCAAACCCGAACTTCTGTGAAGAAGTCCGGGTTCGGGTCTGGGTACCAAACATGCCGATTTTTCTCACGCACATGCAAAAGGCATTAAAACGCTTTGCACTCGCGGGGAAAAATCATGCATGTTCCCTCAACGCACCCGCATCTTTTCCCGCAACGCCCGTCTGAACCCAGCCTTACTCTAAGTTTCAAACTCATTCCAGTAAGGGGGTGTTGTAAAAAACTGGAGTAACATTTCTAGACTAAAATGTTTAAAGATGCACCAAAATTAACATTTGATAAATTTGGTTTAATGTACACCAATGCAGACTCAGCCAAACTGAATAAAATTTTTAGCTCCTAAATTCACCCCAAGGTATGCTTTGCCTTCCAGGAATTATCCCCTGAATACCAGATTATGTTCCATCTTACATGCCTGTTTTATTATCCAGCTATGTGGGATGCGGCATATTGTGGAACTCCTCTTGTCAAGCTTCCTTCAGTATCAGGCTTTAATAAGACTGCTTGGAACAGGAACATGACACAACATCTCCGGTGTAAGTTAAACATCTTGTGTGTGCTGAGTGCATATCATGTGACCACCAGGAGGGTCCGCAGCCAAAGATTTGCTAACCCTTACAACTATAAATGTCAAGGTTTTTCCTAAGGAAACTACAGCGCTGTGTACATAGAAATTGACAAGGTCTATTTACAGCTTATGTAGCATTATAATTTAAGTTTAATATGACTTTCGCCACTGAGCTTACAAAAGACACGTGCAACATTAGAAACAGATTGTGTGTATTAAAGACATTTTGTGTTGCTGTCTAAATGGAGTATGTCTTGTTAGAGACTCTTAGGGGGTCTTTTATGATCAGAAATACACCTATATTAGACATATTTCTGGCACAGATTGGGGCACAATTAACTTTCTAATAACTAATCTGTGACTTTTCCCCACTCACGCCAGGTCTAATAAAGTGGGCGTGACGTGGGTGAGGAAGGGGACGGGAAACTAGGCTTGTCTCATTAATCATTTTCTACGCCTGTTTTAGGCGTAGAAAATGTTCTAAATGTAAGCAAGGAAGCTGTCTTACATTAAGGCTGACGCCTCTATATAACTTTGGCGGGTCCACTGCCAGAGCAGGGGCTTAAATAAGACCGGCATCTGAAACACTGGTCTTAATAAATGACCCCCTTAAAGCTTTGGTAATACTTGTAGGATCAACATTCATCATGTGTTTTTATGCACCTTTAACATCTACCCTTGACATCAACTTCTTTGTAAAATATTATAACCTTGATGAGTTGGCAGTATGGGCAAAAATGTGGCAAATGAAATGTACTGTTGAAAACTTTGAAATATGATGCATCTAGGCCACCGAAAATAGATTAAAATTGGCAATAACAAACCAACATTGTTGGCAATAACAAACTTGGGTATGCAGATTACAAGTAAGCTAAACAGCAGCACTCAACGCAAAGCAGAAGTTGCCACAGTAAATAGGATTCGAGAAACACAAAGAAAAATAAAACACTACATTCCAATATTACTCCTCTACACATCCCTTTTAAAAAGGACCTTTCACCTCTCTCACATCAGTTTAGTAACTACCTGCATTCCCCATGCAATAATTCTGGAGCATCTATTGCTATGACTTAAAAGTGTTGTCTCATCTTGCCGTTACCAAGGCAAGATGAGACACAGTCCCGATCACCCCCCAGCCGGTGAGCCGCACTCCGGCGCTCGCTGTTTCAGTAGGTCCCATTGCGGTGCATGAGAACTACAGAAAGAGCGTGGCACAGCAAGCTATGCTGTCCACCTAACTCAGAAACAGCATAGCTTGTGCTACACTGTTTGTGTAGTTCTCATGCACCGCAGTGAGAGCTACTGAAACAGCGAGCGCCGGAGCACTCTGCTATTACCCGGCCAGCTGGTGGTTGGGACTGTGTGTGTCCCTGTACAGCCTGCCACTGTCTAATAAGTGCTGCCATTTTGGGTCTCCTCAGCCATCAGCTTACCATGCAGATAACTAATGTGATTCCCATTGGGGACAGCTGGATGCTAATGTCTGGAAAGTGCTGCAGAATATGTCAGCGCTATATAAGTGCGTAAGTAAAGTAAACCAAATGCAGGCATGGCTGTCAGAATGTGGTAAGGGAGAAACCATAAAAAAAAAAACTTTTTTTTTCTTATTGCCTAAATTGATAATTCCTTTGAATGGTTAAAAAAGCTTCGGTTTTCTGGTGTTCTATAAGAATTGAACTATACAGTATATGGAATTATCTCTCTATAGATTGTTAAATTATTTATTCACTATAGGCCGCTATCGTATAACTCTATGGGAAGTTTTCCATTGTGAAATAATGCACCTACAGTACACTTAAGCTGTACTAGCAATAACAGTATAATATATACTGCTATAATATTCAATCCATATGCAATATTTTAAATCATTTCCATTACAGTGTAAATCCGGTTTTGAAGTACACATGCTGATACCTTAGGGAACTGAAATATGTACAGTTCCCAATAGCAAACTCTGGATCAGAATCACTCTTGCTGGGGGCAAGCGTACCTGAATGCTAATACAGTTTTAAATACTCATCATCATTCAGAAGCATGCTAGTCACTTAGTCACATTATTTATAGCATGCGGTGTCAAGAGGTGTGGTAGAGGTTACACTGATCACATTTCAAACAGGGAGCCCGTAGGCAGTAATGACTTTGACGAACCCTAAGCTCGGTGCTCATTCTTTTCTTTTTAAAATTATTTTTATAAAATAAAATAACAAGTATAGACATACCATACAATGTTGTACATTCTCCTGAAAATGTTATAGAGCACATACTCAGATCAGCAAATGATAGAACCAGGTATAACATAAATTGTGTCCACGGTTGCATCCTAAATAAAGACGATCGGAGAAAAGCGCATGTCTCGTACACGGTCAGGTTTATTAACAACATTTCCTATAAATCGGTCTGTCTCATACATACAAACAGTTCTAAATAGTGATGGACGAACATCAGCTGGGACAATTCGCGAACGCGATCAAATGTTCGCAAACCACAAGTTCGCAGTGGGCCCAATTCACTTTAAAGGCAGGCGAACCTGAAAAACCTTTATTGCAGCCACCAAATACTTACAAGAACTGTACAAATCATCCCACAACATGGACAGTGACATACCAGAGGGGGATCAATGGCAAAAATTCCCACAAAAAATATGTATTTTAATCAGGGGCCATTTTTATGCGTCTTAAAGGGAAACTCTCAAAAATGTGGCCTGCTGGAGCCTAGAAAATTTTTATTTTAGGCCACAGGAGTACAGGCTCCGAAAATTAGGCATTCACCTGACAGAAAACATCCAGTAATTATGTGGCTGGAGGTATATTAGACGGTCATTGGATATCAATTTTACTGCAGGCCAGTACAAATAGATGTCAAATACATATGTTTAAAAGAACAAAAAATATAAAATTGGATTAAAAACATGGCTAACGAAATCCCCCCTCTTGAAAAAAAAACAAATGATAATAGTTGAAATTCGATAACACGTGGTCGTCGTCAACAGGTGTTGAATTCCTCCGAGGTCCCAAACATTAGGCATTCACCAGACAGAAAAGAACAAGTAATTATGTGGCTAGAGGTATATTAGAAGGTCATTTAATATAAATTTTACTGCAGGCCAGTGTAGTACAGGCCCCAAACATTAGGCATTGACCGTACAGAAAAGAACAATTGATAATTTGGCTGGAGGTACATTAGGCGGTGACCGTATAATAATTTTACTGTTGGCCAGTTAGATTACAGGACCCAAAAATTATGCATTCACCGTACATAAAAGATCAAGTGATTATGTGGCTGGAGGTATATTAGACAGACATTTGATATCCACTTGTTAAGGGACCAAAAGTAATGGAACAGAATAATAATCATAAATCAAACTTTAACTTTTTAATACTTAGTTACAAATCCTTTGCAGTCAATTACAGCCTGAAGTCTGGAATGCATAGACATCACCAGACGCTGGGTTTCATCCCTGGTGATGCTCTGCCAGGACTCTACTGCAACTGTCTTCAGTTCCTGCTTGTTCTTGGGACATTTTCCCTTCAGTTTTGTCTTCAGCAAGTGAAATGCATGCTTAATCTGATTCAGGTCAGGTGATTGACTTGGCCATTGCATAACATTCCACTTCTTTCCCTTAAAAAACTCTTTGGTTGCTTTTGCAGTATGCTTTGGGTCATTGTCCATCTGCACTGTGAAGAGCCGTCCAATGAGTTCTGAAGCATTTGGCTGAATATGAGCAGATAATATTGCCCGAAACACTTCAGAATTCATCCTGCTGCTTTTGTCAGCAGTCACATCATCAATAAATACAAGAGAACCAGTTCAATTGGCAGCCATACATGCCCACGCTATGACACTACCACCACCATGCTTCACTGATGAGGTGGTATGCTTAGGATCATGAGCAGTTCCTTTCCTTCTCCATACTCTTCTCGTCCCATCAATCTGGTACAAGTTGATCTTGGTCTCATCTGTCCATAGGATGTTGTTCCAGAACTGTGGAGGCTTTTTTAGATGTCGTTTGGCAAACTCTATTGTGTCCTTCCTGTTTTTGAGGCTCACCAATGGTTTACATCTTGTGGTGAACCCTCTGTATTCCCTCTGGTGAAGTCTTCTCTTGATTGTTGACTTTGACACACATACAACCTACCTCCTGGAGAGTGTTCTTGATCTGGCCAACTGTTGTGAAGGGCGTTTTCTTCACCAGGGAAAGAATTATTCGGTCATCCACCACAGTTGTTTTGGCCACGCCTAATGTTTTTGCTATCTCTCTGATGGGTTTGTTTTGTTTTTTCAGCCTAATGATGGCTTGTTTCAATGATAGTGACAGCTCTTTGGATCTCATCTTGAGAGTTGACAGCAACATATTCCAAATGCAAATAGAACACTTGAAATGAACTCTGGACCTTTTATCTGCCCATTGTAATTGGGATAATGAGGGAATAACACACACCTGGCCATGGAACAGCTGAGAGGCCAATTGTCCCATTACTTTTGGTCCGTTAACAAGTGGTAGGCACATATGCAAACTGTTGTAATTCCTACACCGTTCACCTGATTTGGATGTAAATACCCTCAAATTAAAGCTGACAGTCTGCAGTTAAAGCACATCTTGTTCGTTTCATTTCAAATCCATTGTGGTGATGTATGGAGCCAAAAATGTTAGAATTGTGTCGATGTCCCAATATTTATGGACCTGACTGTATATAAGCTTTATATGGTAGCACATAGTCGCCAAATATAGCAGCTAAAAGAAACAAGGGTCTCAAATTATATCAAAGAAACATGTTGTATAATATATGTAATCACATTGCAGAGGCACTGAGCTACCAGAACATACAAAGTTCTAGTCCCCTTTTATAAAACAACACCCGTCAAGGTATTCCTCTAGGGGTGTAATGAGAATTTTAAGCTTTGTTATGGGTTTTATTAGAATGCCAATTGAAATGTGGAGAAACAGGAAATTAGAATTTTTACCAGCATACAGTTTCAAGGGGGTGTTTTATAAAATGATCAAAGGGGGTTTAGTTAAAAGTCAACAGAGGTGTGGTCGATTCTAAAACAATCTTTTAAGCATAGACCTGGCTTTGAGGGGGCACGTCTCACAATGATGAATTGTGTCTTTCCTGATTCCATTTCTGGAGCATACCCGGCCTTCTCCGTGTCTCTGTGGGGGGAACTACCCCAGGGAAATGCTGTCCTTGTATTATTCTGCTCTCACTTCCTGTGGCCCTGCTCCCTTTCCCTTCCTGTTCCCCAAATAAAAAGGTCTTTATTACTTTTTCTTGAAAGTGCAGGAATTTTCCTCTGTTTCCTGCACTTCTGTATATTACAAAAGCATTATAGAGGGCAATTTGCGTCAGGTGCAATGCCTATTTTTTATACCATGCCCGAGTTTTGCGGAGGGCAGTGTATGGGTGCAATACCTTGTCTGACAGATCCACCCCTCCCATAAACTTATTATAGTCCTGGATGCACACAGGTTTGGGGACTGATTCTGTGGATCCATGAACTGGAACAGGTGTGGATCTGTCAGCATGTATGGTAGTAAGTACAAAGATGTCACGCTTGTCTTTGTACCTAATAAGCATCATGTTATCACTTCAAACTGCCCTGCTTTCCCTCACTCTTATTCTTTGGTCTATAAAATTTTTAGGCAGATGTTTTTGGTTTCGTCTGATAGTTCCGCATGCAACAGTGTCTCTGGGCATTTCAGTAGTGGAACACTTGTGTAGAAGTTGTCAAGGTACAAGTTGTACCCTTAACCTAGCAGGGGGTGAATCAAGTCCCATACTATTTTGCCTGCTATTCCAAGGAGAGGGGGGCACTCTGGGGGTTAAATTTTTTAATCTTTTCCATCATAAACTCTAAATTTATGTGTATAGTCACTTTGGTTTTCACATAGTTTGTAGAGTTTGATGCCATATCTGGCCCGTTTGTTGGGCAGGTATTGGCAAAAATGCAGTCTGCCCTTGAAGTGCACAAGGGATTCATCAATGGACAGATGCTTTTGGGGGGTGTATACCTGGGCAAACTTGAGATTATAATGATCTATAATGGTCTGAATTTTGTATAAACGATCGTATCCAGGATCATTAGGGGGTGGACAATCTGCATTATTGTTATAATGTAGAAATTTCAGGAGACTTTTGAATTGGGTCCTGGACATAATGGTGCGGTATATTGGCGTGTGATGTAAAAGGTCATTACTCCAATATGACCGTAGTGATGGTTTTTAAATTATCCCCATATTAAGTATTAGACCCCAAATTTTCATTTCCAAAGGGGTCATGGGAGTCCACTGAAGGGGTCTTGTATAGTATGAGTTGGGGTGGGCGGCTAAAAATTGATTGGCATAAATATTAGTTTGCTCCACCATCATGTCTATCAATTCATCAGAAAAAAAAAGTGGAAAAAATCAGCTTCCGTGAACCCTGCAGTGTTCACATGAATGCCTGTAGTGGCCGTAATGTCCGGCAACTGTGGTACAAAGTTAGTAGCAGAAGTCCGGCTGGGGTCATTTGTAGAAGCTGATGTGCTGCTAACTCTACTGCGTCTGTGAGAGGGTTCGTCAACTGATGAATCAGAAGAAGAGCTATACATAAGAAAAGATTCTTCTTCTACACTGTCAGAGTCAGACTCTGAGGCTAGTATGGCATAAGCCTCCTCGGCGCTGTACACCCGTTGAGACATTTTGTAAATTTGTAAAATTTATATATATATATATATATATATATATATATATATATATATATATATATTTTTTTTTTTTATTCAGAAAAAAAAAAAGAAAAGTGCTCCAAAATCAGTGGAGCTTTATATCACTGGTGACAGAAATTTGTTACTGCTGGCAAATTCAGTGACAAGGACTGGTCACAGATAGAAGATCGAGGTTCGGAGGTATGGGGGGGGGTTTGAAGCAGAGTATTTATAATCGGAGACAAGTACGGACGTCCACAATATATATATATATTTTTTTTTTTTTCCAATAAACGTCCAACTTACCCTAAAATTAGAGCTCTAACATTGATAACTTCCTAACTAACCCTAATGATTTGCCAAAAACAGGTTACTGACAGGTTACTGACAGTATAGATGACAGTGACTAGGGTGCTGATGTACTGTCGCTATTGGCAGACAGCACACAGTGACCGGCACAGGGGACAAATGAGGGGTGATGAGGGTCACAGGGGACAAATGAGGGGTGATGAAGGGCACAGGGGACAAATGAGGGGCACTTTTGGAGTGTGTTTTTCCCCAAAAATTTTTAACAGGTCTGTTTTACGGGTCTGTTTCATGGGTGTACAGCGCCGAGGAGGCTTATGCCATACTAGCCTCAGAGTCTGACTCTGACAGTGTAGAAGAAGAATCTTTTCTTATGTATAGCTCTTCTTCTGATTCATCAGTTGACAAACCCTCTCACAGACGCAGTAGAGTTAGCAGCACATCAGCTTCTACAAATGACCCCAGCCGGACTTCTGCTACTAACTTTGTACCTCAGTTGCCGGACATTACGGCCACTACAGGCATTCATGTGAACACTGATTTTTTCCACTTTTTTTTTCTGATGAATTGATAGACATGATGGTGGAGCAAACTAATATTTATGCCAATCAATTTTTAGCCGCCCACCCCAACTCATACTATACAAGACCCCTTCAGTGGACTCCCATGACCCCTTTGGAAATGAAAATTTTTTGGGGTCTAATACTTGCAAAAGTTCCATGCAAATTGTGCCAGCTCTGGCCACAAGTCAAGCCTGCACACCCAGGAGTCCAGGGGTTCCTCGCTTCTCAGAGCGTCCACATCGGCCGTTAACCCGATGTAGTCGGACACCTGACAGTCTAGGAGTTCCCTGAGGCTGGATCCGGAGGGCGGCTGTCGATGGGTTGGCTGCAAGAATGATCTCATATCCGAAGTGACCAACACCTCTTCAAACCGCCCTTTTCTTGCATGCACTGTAGGATTGGTACTCGCAACCGTTTTTCTGTGGGTGGAAATTCCTCTGCCAGTGCCAGCAACAACATAATGCAGCATCTCTCACAGCAAGGTCTGGAAATGCTGCATTCTGACAGCCCTCTGTGATGCTGGTAGCATGTCCGCCATTTTGTGTTTGTATCAGGGGTCTAAGTACGTTGCCACCCAGTACTGGTCCTTTCCCTTTATGCTTTTTATACCGGGGTCCTTCTTCAAACACTGGAGCATGAAGGCCGCCATTTGCACTAAATTGGAAGCAGTGGAGTGGCCTGGCTCCTGCTCATCGCCCAGGAGAATGTCGTCCTCGGTCTCCTCCCCCATCCATGGACAACACCAGGGATCCCAGAAAAGTTTAAAGCCTTCTCCTCTCTATCTCCTCCTCCTCCTCCCCTCAGGCACCATCCTCCTCTGACTCCTCTTCATACTCCTGCTGACTTGTCTCAGATGGAGTAGCCCCCCTGGGAATTCATTAAGCATTGAGACTTCCTCATCTTCCTGCTCCTGCTCCTCGACGGCTTGATCAATGACACAACGAAATGCATGCTCCAGAAAGAAGGCGTAAGGCACGATGTCACTGATGGCGCCCTGGCTGTGACTGACCAGTTTGGTGATCTCATCAAATGGCCGCAGAAGTCTGCATGCGTCGCGCATGAGCAGCCACTGGTGTGGTGAAAAAAAACAAGCTCCCCAGAACCTGTCCTGCCGCAGAGTTTGTACAGGTAGTCGTTAACGGCACATTTCTGCTGGAGAAGCCTATCAAGCATATACAAGGTGGAGTTCCAGCGCATCGGACAGTCACAAATCAGACGTCTGACGGGCAAGTGGTGTCGCCCCTGAACGTCATCAAGGCGAGCCATGGCCGTGCAAGATCTTCTAAAATGGGCAGAGATTTTCCTGGCCTGCGGCAAGACGTCTTGTACCATGGGGTACTTGACAACGAATCGATGCACGACTAAGTTCAGGAACGTGTGCCATGCATGGCACGTGTGTCATTTGGCACTGATTCAGCGCGCTCAGCAGATTGGCACCGTTGTCGCACACTACTTTACCAACTGTCAAATTGAGCGGGGTTAGCCACTGATCGGCCTGTGACCGCAGAGCTGAAAGGAGTGCAGGACCGGTGTGGCTCTTGGCTTCCAGGCACAACAGCCGCAGCACAGCATGGCAACGTCTCACCTGGCACGTCGAATAGGTTCTGGGGAGCTAGGGGGGTGCTGCGGAAGAGGCGGTAGCAGTGGAAAAGGAGGAGTCAGCCGAGGAGAAGACGGAGGATGGAGTAGGAGGAGGGGAAGAAGAGGCAGGGCTGCATGAAAACCGTGGCGGTAACACCAAATCCACACGGGTGCCACGGGTTACATGATTGACAGCCGTCAGAAGGTTCACCCAGTGGGCAGTAAAAGTTATGTACCTTCCCTGCCCGTGTTTGCTAGACCACGTGTCTGTGGTCAGATGTATCTTGGCAGCGACACTGTGTGCCAAAGATACATTCACTTGCCGCTGAACGTGACCATATAGCTCTGAGATGCCCTTCTGGGAGAAATATTTCCTTCCGTGGACCTTCTATTGCGGTGTGCCAATGGCCACAAATTTGCCAAAGGCCTCCGAGTCCACCAATTTATATGGCAGTATTTGGCGGGCTGGCAGTTCCGACAAGCCAGTGGTCAGCTGTTGGGCAAGAGGATTATCCGGCGTCATCATTTTTTTACGCTCGAACATTTGGGCCACGGAAGCCTGCCTTGTGACAGATGAACGTGACAACGGCACGGTGGACGGTGGAGTGGAGGAGAAATGGGAGGAGAGAGGAGAAGAGGCAGGACGTGGAGCACCAGGAGTGTGGCTTTGTGGGTTCTGACGGCGTTGCTCCCACTGGGGTTGGTGATGGGAGGCCAGGTGCCTTCTTAAGGCAGTCGTCCCTAAGTGAGTGTTGGGCTTACCGCGACTTAAGCGTTGACAGCACAGGCTGCAAATGGCAACACTATTATCAGCAGCTGACAAGTTAAAAAAACACACTGAGGAGCCATGTGCCGGCATCCTGGGAGCGCAAGATGTGACCGTGCATGGTGGATGGCTCGCTCCAGATACATTTGCAGTCTTCTTTTTGCTGACCTGGGTACTGTTGTCAGACCGCTGGGTGGCGGCCGTTGCTACCTCCTCTTCTTCATCCGATGCCAAGAATGGCTGCGCATCGGTAAGGTCTGCGAATTGATGGGAAAATAATTCCTCTGACTCGAGTGGAGGGGCTATGGTGGTGGTGGTGTCTTTGGGGATGCATACAGCAGAGAGTGAGGGGGTGCAGATACAGAGGATGAGGAGGGTGCAGAAGCGGAAGGCTGAGTGAGCCACTCAACCAACTCTGGTGCGTCCTTTGACGTAATCGCACACACCTTCTCCAACTTCCCACTTAGGCTCCGGCCTAGTGCACCTGCCCGACCCCTACCTCCCCTGCGGAATGGCCGGCCTCTTCCTCTGCATGTCATTTTCAAAATGACCCTGTGACAAAGTCCCTATAGAAGAGCAGTATTTGCGGAAGCAGGTATATAGAACCGCTTAATGATTATTTGCTGGAAGCAGGTATATCAAACCCCTCAATAATTTTTTTTGGGGGGGTAACTGGTATTTCACATCAGTTCAAATTATTTGTTCCAATAGCGTTTGTCCCTCTGTATAGCTGTGGTATCTCAGCAGAACTGCACACAACTCCTGAAAATTACAAATGCACTATACGGAAAGTATATTCTAGGTATATCACACCCCTGCCTCAATCAGTTTTTTGGGGGGCAAATGTTATATATCTCCGGTGGGATCTGCTTGTCATGCCAGTAACGTTGGAAACCATCAGGACCATCAAGGTTAAATCTTTTCTCCTCAGAGAATAAAACTTTCTTCCACCTTTGAATGTCCCATGTTTGGTGCTCTCTTGCACAGTCCAAACGAGCAGTTCTGTGACATTCAAGGAGACGAGGTCTTTGAAGACTTTTTTTGTTTTTGAAGCCCTTCAGTCTCAGATGCCGTCTGATGGTTATGGGGCTGCAGTCAGCACCAGTAAGGGCCTTAATTTGGGTCGAGGATCGTCCAGTGTCTTGACGGACAGCCAATTGGATCCTCCGGCTCAGTTCTGATGAATTTTTTTGGGGTCTTCCACTTGACTTTTTTGTTCCATAACCCTCAGGATCATTTAAGAAAGTCTTACTGCGTCCCACCTCAGCAGCGATGGCGCGCTGTGAGAGACCCTGCTTATGCAGTTCAACAACCCGACCACGGTCAAAAACGGAGAGTTTTTTTGCCTTTGCCATCACAACGTTTGACTACCTGACAGAAAATGACAATGAATCCACATCTTTGCACAGATTTGGCCTTTTAAAGGCATGTGGTCCTAAAATTTGGATCAGCTGAAAAACAGCCTGTTTTAGTTTAATCGTTATTTTCAATTAACTGAATGCTCAAAAAATGTTTAGTCTCACTCTCATTTCTTCTTATTGCATGTTGAAGCTCTACTTGGAACCTTGTTAAGATCCAACAATGTAAAATATGATTTTTCAAGTGGTCTTAAACTTTTCATCAGGACTGTATGTTCCTTTTGGCATACATTTGGCTGCTATGTATACATTGGAAAGAGCAAATAAATAAAACCAAAAAACATATCACTTACAAGAGCGTGTGTACAACATGAAAAACAAAAACCATAGTTGTGCAGCAGAAGTCCAGTAGTGTTGAGTGCGAATATTCAAATCACGAATTTTAATCGCGAATATTGCCACTTCGAGAGTTTGCGAATATTTAGAATATAGTGCTATATATTCGTATTCGCGAATAGTGTTGATCGTTAATATTCTAATCGCTAATTTTTATTGCGAATATATTACATTGTCTATTTTCGCAATCAAGTAAATAATGACTGGAGATCACGAATTCTCAAATTTGCTAATTTATGGCGAATATTCGGCCAAAAATTAGTGAAATATCGCAAATTCGAATATTGCCTATGCCACTCATCACTAGAGTCCAGTCTTTATAGATGTTTTACCTTTTAAAATCAAGGGGATCCTGCCAAAAACAAAACGCATAACATGGGTTATAGCAGGGGTAGGCAACCTCCGGAACTCCAGCTGTTGTGAAACTACAACTCCCAGCATGCATACATGCTCTGCTCTTTTTAGAACTCTCTTAAAAATGAATGGAGCATGCTGGGAATTGTAGTTTCACAACAGCTGGAGTGCCGGAGGATGCTAATCCCTGGGTTATAGGTTTACTTCCAATTGCAGATGTATGCAACTTTGTACCGTGAGGAAGATTAATGTCCTCATCAAACTCAATGCTGTGTGGAGGGCTTGTTACAGCCAAAGTCAATAATGAGAGAATTCCACGGCACTCAATGTACTTCCATAAGGTCAATACTGTATTTATCAAAATACCTTATGTTGCTCCACACAACATAATCCATAGATATTTGCAAAACACTCATATATGAATTGGACATTTAGGTCCTAATTAGAGATGAGCGAATTTCTTGAAATTCTTTTGGGGTACGAATCGGTTCTACCTGAGACAAATATACTCCAGTTGCTCTGAAAGTTGATATATAGCACTATAGCACTAGTCTGGTCTCCTAGGATTTATAATTTTTTTTTTGGAAAGACTGTAGGATGAGAGTGAGAGAGAGAGAAAGCCTAGTATGCTGCTTTTGGGTTTCTGTTGTGTAAGGGGTATGCTTCATCATTAGTATGTGTGTGGAGATCAATTGTTTCCTATTTTTTATCTACTAAGTTTTTGGTGGTAGCCTCAAACTATTCAACAGTGCTTTTTCATAATAAGATTTTCTCCTCGAGGTAGCCTCAAACTGTTCAGTTAGTCCTTTTTAATAATAACATTTATTATTTAATGCTGTGCCTGTGTCCCCACATAATGCTTTTCTGAACAAGAGACATGCAAGCTAGAAAAATAGAGTGTCTCTTACCAGGAAGCAGGCTTTTTTCTGGGTAACTACCCTTTAGCAGAGCTGAGCAAAGGAAAATTTGCTTGGCTGCTCAAGAGGCCTTAGTTGGGGTACTATTTCATCTTATGGAAGGCATTGAATATGCATGAGGAGAATTGTAGGCCAGTCAATGCTCCTCTGGGTTTCTGGGTAAATTATATGAAAATTAGCACATCTTACATCTGCCGGCATCAGATAGGCTTAGGAAAGCTAATTTGAATATCTTTTCCAGAAACTCAGAGAAGTGTTGCCTGGCCTACAATACTCAATACTCCGTGCACATACTACAAGTGCTAGGTACTCTCTGTAATGAGAAAGATTACCCCCCCAACAACTCATATTTATTGCCTACACATCCAGAGTAGCATACTACTATATTCTCTCAACAAATCACAAAAAAATGGATTTGTTAGAATCAGAACCTTTTGGGAAATTATGGACGAATTCTAATTTGGCAATATAAGTATGATGTGATGTGTTTCATGTGAGCAGTCTGGATCCCTTTGTATGCCCTTATGTTATGTGAGCTAAGTTTTAATGCGCACGTACAGCCTAATTTCCGTGAAACATACTCTATTTAGATGGAAAGAGATGGTTATGGAATGGAAGTTAGTAAACATATGTGAGAAACGCAATGTACCTGGGAAAAACTCTAGTGTGGAAAGAACTGAAAGATTCAGCAGTTGTCCTGGTTGGAGTTCAAACCCATGACCCAAATGTAGTCTCTTAAAAAGTGTAACTCTTTTTCAATACATACTGGGCCAGATTTATCATTACTCTGACATTTCACTCCACTTTAACATATGGCTAAAGTCAGTTTTAGCCAAGTCAGATTTATGATCGGCCCTTTAAGACTGTAATAAATGTGGTTTGACGGTAGCAGTTTATCCGTCAGTAAGCAGCTTTACAAAAGTCGCACATCTTTACGAAAAAGTCGCACGTTTTTATGAAAAAGTTGCATGTTCTATTAAAAAGTCTCATAAGATAAGCATGGTCCTCACCATGAAATTGCGACTTTTTTGCGACTTTTTTGCGACTTTTTAAATAGTCCCAATAGTAAATCTGTCTAGAGATTCATTTACATAAGAAAACACGCCCACTTTCAGAAAACTGGCGAGCATAGTGCAGAGCAGAAAAAAGTTGCAAATTTGTGCGCAGTTTTAGCGTTTGGGACTTTTTCACTACATTATTCTGACCTGAGCTAATGATAAATCTGGCCCACTGTATTTATCTGCTCTGGCATCACTAATTGTTTGCATATTAACCTCTTAACGACACAGGATGAGAATACTTGTCCTAAACTGCCGTTTCGAACACTGTACCCCCTCGAACAGTGCAGGGGCCGGTTGTTACTGAGAGCTGGGCCCTGCTGTGTCAGATGCCACGAGCATGTACTGTACTGCACTGAATTAGGGAACAAACCCTGAAAACTTAAGGTCCCACAGTAAGACAAAAAAATAAAAAAATACCCTTTCTCCTCATCAAGCCATGTACAATAATTTTTTTTTACAAAACGCGTAATACAAGCGATCACAAAGTTGTATCTACCCCAAAATGATACCAATGAAAATGTCTCCTCATCCTGCAAAAAACTAGCTTTCACACAAGATCATCTCCAGAAAATGTTTTAAAAATATGGCTTTCAGAAAATGGTGACGCAAAAACATGATTTTTTCTTTCACAAATGCTTTGTGAATTTAGAACCTATATTTGGAATGGAAAAAAAACCAGACTATCACTATCCCTTCTCTCAAGGCCATTAGGTAGTGGAGGAATAGGCCTCCCTGATCCGGAACTCTACGGTAAAGCAATCCTCTTGTCTAGAGCGGTGGAATGGTTACGTTTCAACTCGGATAAGCAATGGGTCCCTCTTGAACAACATTTAATAGGCATCCCCTTGCGCTCCCTACTTCTAGGGTACCCTAACTTACCCTCTACTCCCCTTTCCTCATACCCTGTGCTTCGGGACACTCTGGATGCTTGGAAATGGCTTTGCGTCTCACACTGCGCTGTGCCCTTTCCATCTCCTCTCCTCCTGGTCAGGGATATAGTGGGCACAACCACTCCAATTAGGCTCAATTCTACCCCACGGGAATTGAGGGAATCCTCTGTTCCATTAACCTCATTCATAGAGCCCGAAGGTAAAACTATGGGTATGAGGCAAATGGAGAAGGCTTTGAACCCCAATCCCTGTGGCTTACCGCTAATCCCTTTTATCAGATCCTTTATGCTAAATAATAATTTAAAGGGCCAGCTACTTCGTCCGCTGGGATGGTTGGAGTCTTTGATAACGGATCCGAAACCCCCCAAAAAGTTAGTCTCACAATTATACAACAGACTGAGGTCAGGCCCCTTACTCACCAAGCCGGCATTCATTTATAGTTGGGAGAAAGACTTAAGTAGAGAACTTCCCCTTCCTATTCTCCCTAAACTTTTTAGGTCCATCCAAAAAGTCTCCAGGTGTGTCTGGATCCAGGAGAATAGCTACAAACTCCTCATTAGGTGGTA
This sequence comes from Bufo bufo, assembly GCF_905171765.1. Lineage (NCBI taxonomy): Eukaryota > Metazoa > Chordata > Amphibia > Anura > Bufonidae > Bufo > Bufo bufo. Next base: position 167,606,475 of record NC_053392.1, on the reverse strand, counting down.
TATGACACCAGACAGATCCTGCTTGTTTTTCAAAGATACGTCTGAAAGATGCTGGAGGTGTCATGGGGAAAGGGGAACCTTTTTTCACATTTGGTGGGATTGTCCCTTAATTAGGAGTTGGTGGAACGACATTTTTCGAATGAGTAATCGAATCTGCCACACTTCCATACAAGCGTCGCCTTCCAAGGCCCTATTTTCTTACTTTGAAGAGGAAGATTGATCCCCCCCCCCCCCTATCTTTTAACATCTGCTTATTGCGGCCCAACTTATTATCCCAAAATTCTGGTTACAGACTTCACTTCCATCAATTGAACAATGGAAACTGAAAATAGACCAGCTCTATTGTTTTGAGGAGCTGTCAGCTTGGGAATCACGTACTCATGCTCGATTTGTGAAGCAGTGGCATCTATGCTCTGCTCATAGATTTTCACCCAACACACACCCTCACTAACTGACAGTTGTTTACTAATTATTAGCTACACCTGCATCCTATCTCATATCTGGGCCGAGTTTTTTGGTATTTTGGCTTCCTCCTACCCAGGCCTTTCGAGATCTGATTTGTTGCTCCAATTAAATTGAAGTTGTCTTGCTTATGCCTCACCAACCAGGTGATACAATGCTCTGTAACTGATTGCTTGATATATGTACTTCAGGGTGCCCCTGATCTTACACAAACCTAGTGATGTATTACTCTGTATGATTCTGTACTATTCTGTACTAATGTTAATTTTTACCTGTTTTGGTAAATAAAAAATTTATAAATAAATAAATAAATGCTTTGTGTAAAAGTGGCAAAACGTTAAAAAACTATGTAAAATTGGTATCTCTGTAATCAAACTGACAAGCAGAATAAAGATAACCTGTAATTTTTCCCACACGATGTTCACCACAATTACAAAACCCAAAAAGCAACAGCAAGAATAAAAAGTTATCAAAAAATCATACCCCAAAAATAGTACTAATAATGATGACATCTCATTCCACAAAAAATAAGTCCTCATACAACTCCATTGAGAGAGAAATAAAAAAAATATGTATGGTTGTTAGAGAATGGCTGCACCCGGAGGCTGTTCAATAGCCACATGGCACTAGGGCTGCAGCTATCTACTATTTTTGTAATTGAGTATGCTATCAATTAATCCAACGATTAATCAAGTACCCTAATAACAAAAAACTAATTAGGGTACTTTCACACTAGCGTTTTTCTTTTCCGGTATTGAGTTCCGTCACAGGGAAAAAGTTTTATCCTAATGTATTCTGAATGGAGAGCAATCCGTTCAATATGCATCAGGATGTCTTCAGTTCAATCCCTCTTACATTTTTTGGCTGGAGAAAATACCGCAGCATGCTGCAGTTTTCTCTCCGGCCGAAAATCCTGAACACTTGCCAGAATGCCGGATCCGGCATTAATTTCCATTGAAATGTATTAATGCCGGATCCCATACTAAGTGTTCCGGAAAACCTGCGCAGACCTTTAAAAATGAGAAAAAAAAATACCGGATCCATTTTTCCGGATGACAACCGGAAAGACGGATCCGGTATTGCAATACATTTGTCAGACGGATCCGTATACGGATCCGTCTCACAAATACATCCGTTTGCATCCGTTTGCGACGGAACTGCCTGCCGGAATCCTCTGCTGCAAGTGTGAAAGTTCTCTTAAAAGAGCGTTTTTCTTTCTAAAAACTCATCAGCCGCCCCCCCCCCCCCCCCCCCCCCCCCCGTTGCCCCCTCAGTACCATCAGCTGCCCCCTCAGTGCCATCAGCTGCCCCCTCAGTGCCATCAGCTGCCCCCCCAGTGCCATCATCTGCCCCCCAGTGCCATAAGCTGCCCCCTCATTGCCATCAGCTTCCGCCGAGTGCCATCAGCTCCCCCCTAGTGCCATCAGCTCCCCCCCATTGCCATCAGCTGCCCCTCCAGTACCATCAGTTTCCCCCCCAGTGCCATCAGTTGTCCCCCCAGTGCCATCAGCTGCCCCTCCCGTGCCATCATCTCCCCCCCAGTGCCATCATCTGCCCCTCCAGAGCCATCATCTGCCCCTCCAGTGCCATCAGCTGCCCCTCCAGTGCCATCAGCTGCCCCCTAGTGCCATCAGCTGCACCCCAGTACCATCAGCTGTTCCATCAGTGCCATCATCTGCCCCCAGTGCCATAAGCTGCCCCCTCAGTGCCATCAGCTTCCCCCCTAGTGCCATCAGCTCCCCCTAGTGCCATCAGCTCCCCCTAATGCCATCAGCTGCCCCTCCAGTACTATCAGTTTCCCCCAATGACATTAGTTGCCCCTCCAGTGCCATCATCTGCCCCTCCAGTGCCATCATCTGCCCCCTCAGTGCCATCAGCTGCCCCCTCAGTGCCAACAGCTTCCCCCCCTCAGTGTCACCAGCTTGCCCCCTCAGTGCCACCAGCTTGCCCCCTAGTGCAATCAGCTGCTACTCCAGTGCCATCAGGCTCCCCCCAGTGCCACCAGCTTGCCGCCTCAGTGCCACCAGCTTACCGCCTCAGTGCCACCAGCTTGCCGCCTCAGTGCCACCAGCTGCCCCCCAGTGCCACCATCTCCCCCTCCTAGCCATGTCTCCAGCGCCAGTACTTACCTTTCCTGTAGGGTCGCTGCTCCACAGCTCCTCATCTTCTCCGCATGCTGCTCCTGACGTCACACAGCATTGGGTCATAGTGCGCACTTACGTGCACTATAACCTGACGATGTGTCAGAATACAGTACAGGGCAGCGTGGTTAGGGCCGGCGGGTGACCACGGAGTGGTGAGTAATAGCGAGCACTTCACTCCTGCTCTGTGGTCACGTGACACAAACGAATCCTTGATGCATCGAGGATTTTTTTTGTGTCAAATTACTCGATTCAGTCGAGTAATTGTTTCAGTTGTATCGAATTACTCGATTCAGTCGAGTAATTGTTTCAGCTGTATCGAATTACTTAATTAAATCTAGTAATTTTTTCAGCCCTATATGGCACCCATAAACAAATCCAGCAAAATGTGCGCTGCAAAGGCCAAAAGATGATCTTTCCCTTCTTAACCCTGCAGCATACCCAAACAGCAGTTTTCATCCAAATTTATGGCATTTCCAGACCCTTTAGAACCCACTTAACAATTTATGTGGTGTTTCTCAGATGGCGCAAGCTGGGCACAGCATACTGGGCACTGAAATACCATATCTGTGGAAAACTTGCAATTTTTTCAGTTTGCAAAGTTCCCTGCTCATTAATTTTAGCAAAACACCTGTGGTGTCAAAATACTCATTCAGCACCTTGATAAATAACTTGAGGGGTGTTGTTTCCAAAATGGGGTAACTTATAGGGGAATTTCACTGTACGGGTACCTTAGGGTCTCTGCAAATGTGATGAGCACCTGAAAATCATTCCAGCAAAATCTGTGCTTCAAAAGCCAAATGACGCTTCTTCCCTTCTGAGCCTATGTGGCCACAAAGCAGCTTACGTCCATGTTTATGGCATTCCCATACCCAGTAGAATCTGCCTATGAATTCAAGTAGTATGGTGTGAGTCTCAGATGTGTAGGTGTAGTTTCCGATATAAGGTCATTTCTCGGGGGTTCCATTTATTATTTCACAGAGCCAGAGCCTCTATAAAAGGTTAAGTCATCAGTATTAAAATCTCGGAAAACCTTTTTGATGAAAACAGGCCCAGTCTTGAAGGGGGGGTTAAAAAAAATTCCAGCAACATAAAATCTTCTGCTGATGTCTTCCATTGTACTGTCACAGAACCATGAACCAGACGTACAACAAGAGATAAGTGAAAATAAGAAGGCTTTATTGAAAATAAAGCTGTAAAGCAAAAGTCCAAACGGATGGTGAAACCGAGCAGAGTCTTTGCGAAGCCAGAGGTCAGGAACCAGAAGGGTAGTCAGACGAAGCCAGGATCAGGAACCAGCAGGGTAGTCAGACGAAGCCAGGATCAGGAACCAGCAGGGTAGTCAGACGAAGCCAGGATCAGGAACCAGAAGCAGCAGCAGTCTTAGAAGCATGTGAACACAAGAGGACCAAGCAAGGAACTGAAGCCACAGACCTCCTATATATATGAGCTAGGCATCCAGCTCCTCCCAGTGGGAAGGAGGAGCCGCAGGGTGGAAGGCTACAAGAAACCCAGAAACCAAGATGGCCGCCAGCACATGTCAAACGAAGGAGAACAGCAAGAAAGTAAGACCATGACAGTACCTCCCCCTCAAGGGCCCCTCCTCCGCGGAGCACAAAACGGTTTCTGAGGGAAGCGTGCGTGGAAGGCTCGGAGCAAGGCAGGAGCATGGACATCTGCGGAGGGAACCCAGGAACGCTCCTCTGGACCATAACCACGCCAATGGACCAAAAACTGCAACCGACCGCGGACCAGGCGTGAGTCCAGGATATTGCTCACCTCATATTCCTCACGATTGCCCACTTGGACCGGACGAGGCCGAGGAACCGAGGAAGTGAAACGATTACACACCAGTGGCTTCAACAGGGAGACATGAAACACGTTGGAGATCCGCATGCCAGGAGGAAGCGCAAGGGCATAGGCTACCGGGTTTACCCTGCGAAGCACTCGGAAGGGACCAACAAAGCGAGGCGCCAGCTTGGGAGTGGGCACTCGAAGGTTGAGGTTGCGGGTGGACAACCATACACGGTCTCCGACCTGGTAGGAAGGAGCAGGCGCTCGTCTGCGATCAGCCTGGAGTCTCTGGCGCTGCGCAGAGACCTCAAGGGACTTCTGGATCTGTACCCAAGAAGCACGTAGGACGGAAAGGTGATCCTCCACAGCCGGAATATCCTGGGGAGAGAATACCTCCGGTAACACGGCAGGTTGGAACCCATAATTGGCCATGAAGGGAGACGTCCCAGAGGAAGAGTTCACCGCCGTGTTCCTGGCAAACTCAGCCCAAGGCAGGAGGTAACATAGTAACATAGTAACATAGTACATAAGGCCGAAAAAAGACATTTGTCCATCCAGTTCGGCCTGTCATCCTACAAGTTGATCCAGAGGAAGGCAAAAAAACCCTGTGAGGTAGAAGCCAATTTTCCTCACTTTAGGGGAATAAAAAATTCCTTCCCGACTCCAATCAGGCAATCAGAATAACTCCCTGGATCAACGACCCCTCTCTAGTAGCTATAGCCTGTAATATTATTACACTCCAGAAATACATCCAGGCCCCTCTTGAATTCCTTTATTGTACTCACCATCACCACCTCCTCAGGCAGAGAGTTCCATAGTCTCACTGCTCTTACCGTAAAGAACCCTTTTCTATGTTTGTGTACAAACCTTCTTTCCTCCAAACGCAGAGGATGTCCCCTCGTCACAGGGGGATCGGAGGTCAACCCAATTGTCTTGGTGATCGGAGACATAGCAACGAAGGAATTGCTCCAAGGCCTGATTGGATCGTTCTGCGGCCCCATTGGACTGAGCGTGGTAGGCCGAGGAGAAGGAGAGATGAATCCCCAACTGGGAGCAAAAGGCGCGCCAGAACCTGGACACAAACTGACTCCCCCGATCCGACACAATCTCCTTGGGCAAACCGTGCAACCGGAAGACCTCCCTGGCAAAAATCGTGGCCAACTCTTGTGCAGAGGGTAACTTCTTGAGAGGAACACAGTGGCACATTTTGGAAAACCGATCCACAATCATGAGAATGACCGTATGGCCTCGGGATGCAGGGAGGTCCACAATGAAATCCATCCCCAGGTGTGACCATGGGCGCTCCCCGGTGGCTATGGGTTGCAGAAGGCCCAACGGAAGGTGCCGAGGGGACTTACTCTGGGCACAAACGGAGCATGCCGCTACATATGCGGCGATGTCGGAACGTAGGGAAGGCCACCAGAACAGACGTGAAACAGCCCAGGACAGCTGATTCTTTCCAGGATGCCCCGCGGTCTTGGAGTTATGGTAGGTTCGCAACAACCGAGTGCGCAACTCCTCAGGCACAAAACATCTGCCTATGGGTCTCCCAGAGGGAGCACCAGATTGAGCCGCCAAAATCTGCTCACCCAGGGGAGAGGTCAGGCTGGTGCGAATGGCGGCCAGGATCTGATTCGGAGGTATGACCGAAGTCGGAATCGACTCCTCCCTGGACAGCTCGGAGTACTGCCGTGATAAGGCATCCGCCCTGATGTTTTTGGAACCGGGTAGGTAGGAGACCAAGTAATTAAAACGTGACAAGAACAGAGCCCATCTGGCCTGACGTGGTGTCAATCTCTTGGCCTCAGAAAGGTAGGTCAGATTCTTGTGGTCCGTCAGGATGAGAACCGGAACCACCGAACCCTCGAGCAAGTGCCTCCATTCTTTAAGGGCCTGCACGATGGCCAATAACTCCCTGTCACCAATCTGATAGTTGCACTCCGCGGAAGACAGTTTCCGGGAGTAAAACCCACAAGGAAGCAGAGGACCCTCTGGTGTTCTACGCTGAGACAGAAGGGCGCCTACTCCCGTCTCAGACGCGTCCACCTCAAGGACAAAGGGCAACCCAGGGTTGGGATGCGACAGAATCGGAGCCGACACAAAGGCGGACTTTAGGGCCTCAAAAGCTCGGATGGCCTCGAGCGGCCAGACCTGGGAATTACTGCCCTTCCTGGTCAGATCCGTGAGAGGCTTGGCCAGCATGGAAAAGTCCCTGATGAACTTCCGATAATAATTGGCGAAGCCCAAAAAGCGCTGCAGGGAACGAAGACCACTGGGCTGGGGCCACTGTAAGACAGCCGAAACCTTCTCAGGATCCATGGAGAACCCCTCAGCGGAAATGATGTAACCTAAGAAGCTTACCTGGGATCGGTGAAATTCGCATTTCTCAAGCTTACCGAACAGCTTGTTCTCTCGTAACCGTTGCAACACTCGTCTGACATCCAGAATGTGGGCCTCCATGGATTCAGAATATACCAAGATGTCATCCAAATAGACCACCACACACTGCTGCAACAGGTCACGGAAAACATCGTTGATGAATTCCTGAAAGACTGCGGGCGCATTGCACAACCCAAAGGGCATAACCAAGGATTCGTAATGACCGGTCCTGGTGTTAAACGCGGTCTTCCACTCATCGCCCGCCTTGATCCTTACCAGGTTATATGCCGCCCTCAGGTCGAGTTTGGTAAAGACCGTGGCCCCTTTAAGGCGATCGAACAGCTCGGAAATCAAGGGTATCGGGTAAGCGTTCTTGATCGTGATGCGATTGAGACCCCTGTAATCGATGCAAGGCCTCAACTCACCGCCCTTCTTTTTCACAAAGAAAAATCCAGCCCCTGCCGGGGACGAAGATTTGCGAATGTGTCCGCGTGAAAGCGCCTCCCTCACGTACTCCTCCATGGCCTCATTCTCCGCTACCGACAGTGGATAGACTTTGCCACGAGGAGGAACGGCACCAGATTGTAACTCTATGGCACAATCGTATGGGCGGTGCGGAGGTAGGGCAACCGCGCGCACCTTATCGAATACATCCCGGTACTCCTCGTATTCAGGAGGCAACAGAGAGTCCGAGGAAGTACACAGCAACTTGACAGACCCATGGATGCAACTAGCCCCACACTGCGGTGACCACGAGAGGATCTCGACCGATCTCCAATCGAAAGTCGGATTATGCTTCTGGAGCCAGGGGTACCCCAAGACCACCGAGTAGTGTGGAGACGAAATAACCTGGAGGCAGACCGACTCTCTGTGAACGGCACCAATGGCTATCCCCACTGGAAGGGTCTCATGAGTCACGTGTGGCGGCAGAAGGGGTCTGCCGTCTATCGCCTCAAGAGCCAGTGGGGAACCTCGAGCCTGCAGAGGAATGGAATTGGCGGCAGCGAACACACTATCAATGAACAAACCACCAGCACCAGAGTCCACCAACGCCTGGGTCGTCACCGAGCCCCCGACCCAGGAGAGGACAACAGTGATCAGTGGTTTGTCAACACGGGAAACCGGGGACGAGGAGACTCCACCCAAGATCTGCCCCCGACAGGATCTCAGGTACGAGCGTTTTCCCGGACGGTTCGGACATGCCAACCGAAAATGCCCACCGAGACCACAGTACATGCATCGGCCCTCGCGTCTCCGGAGTGCCCTCTCCCCCTCGGACAGGCGAGCAAACCTCAGCTGCATGGGTTCACCCCCAGACAAGTCATCCCCAGGAGGCGTGGGAGGAGAGGGAGGCACGGGTGGGACAGCAAACGTAGGCACCAATCTGTTAGAAGACCTCCGCAGGTTCTCCTTAAAGGAAGGTCTCTCCCTGAGTCTGGTGTCAATCAAAATCAGGAAAGAAATAAGAGACTCGAGCTCAACTGGTAGGTCCTTAGCTGCAACCTCATCCTTCAAGGCATCCGAGAGACCATGAGAGAAAGCAGCGACCAGAGCCTCATTATTCCAGCCCACCTCTGCTGCCAGGGTACGAAACTCAATGGCGTATTCAGCTACGGATCGTGAACCCTGTCTGATGGACATAAGGAGCTTCGCAGCAGAGGCAGCACGAGCCAGCACATCGAATACCTTCCGAAGAGAAGCAACAAAACCGGAAAACTCGGCAACCACCGGATTGTTGTTCTCCCATAAAGGGCTGGCCCAGGCCAAGGCCTTGTCCGAGAGCAGCGAGATCAAGAAGCCCACCTTTGATCTCTCAGTGGGAAAGGCATGTGGCAGCAACTCGAAATAAATGCCCACCTGGTTAAGGAAACCTCGGCACTGAGTTGGCTCTCCCCCAAAGCGCTGTGGAAGAGGGGCAGAACCGGTCATACCCCGAAACACCGCAGGCGCAACAACAGGTGTCGGGGTAGACTCTGGCGCAACAACCGGAGCGGCAGTAGGAGCGAGCCCAGGAGCGACAACCGACCCATCGGCAACGGGAGCGAAATGAGCCGTGCGTTCAAGCAGGGTTTGCAACGCCACAGCGAACCGACCCAACAGGTGATCCTGCTGATCAAGTCTGGCAACCAGCGTGGGTAACGAGGATGGCCCTGTACCGTCAGAATTCATGGCTTGGTCCTAATGTCACGGAACCATGAACCAGACGTACAACAAGAGATAAGTGAAAATAAGAAGGCTTTATTGAAAATAAAGCTGTAAAGCAAAAGTCCAAACGGATGGTGAAACCGAGCAGAGTCTTTGCGAAGCCAGAGGTCAGGAACCAGAAGGGTAGTCAGACGAAGCCAGGATCAGGAACCAGCAGGGTAGTCAGACGAAGCCAGGATCAGGAACCAGCAGGGTAGTCAGACGAAGCCAGGATCAGGAACCAGAAGCAGCAGCAGTCTTAGAAGCATGTGAACACAAGAGGACCAAGCAAGGAACTGAAGCCACAGACCTCCTATATATATGAGCTAGGCATCCAGCTCCTCCCAGTGGGAAAGAGGAGCCACAGGGTGGAAGGCTACAAGAAACCCAGAAACCAAGATGGCCGCCAGCACATGTCAAACGAAGGAGAACAGCAAGAAGGTAAGACCATGACATGTACTCTCCATTGATGGTATTGAAGCGGTTATCCAAGACCTTTCCTTCCAGGATTCACATCCCCACCTATCCCTTGGTTGAACTTGATGGACTTTTTTTTTTTTTCAACCGTATTAACTATGTACATCTCTATATGAGCTCTAAAGCAGACCTTATTGTCACTTGCAGCCATCATCTTACCGTTACTAAGTATGGTATGTCCAGGTCAAAAACTCACCATGTTGGCTGAAAAGTTATTTATTTGAAATGCAATGAACACTGTACAACAGTTTGAACCTAAGATACAATAAAGATATAAAGTCTTCTGGAATTACTTATCTTGATCTTGTTTTTATAGTTAAGAATTTCTTTTAATCAATTATAAAGTGCTAGATATGACCAACATTTGACTTTTCTAGAAATCTAGAATTTCATGATGGAGAAGATGAGTGGTTTAAAATGTTCAATTGGGACATTTACACTTAATACTTGAGTTACAATAAAACTAGGTAATGTGTTTGAATTATGTCACAGTATTGCTCCATCACAGTACAATGTGAATTACAGTGATCACATTTTATATAAATATACCATAATTATCTTTATTACATAGGAGGACAGACCTTTGCATCAGATGTGCAGTAACATGTTATATGGCTGACAACAAGTCTGGAGAGACATTCTTCTAGGTATAATAGAAGATTTTAAACCATTGTTGTGGAGTAACTATCAATAATACCTTTGTAGGTCTTTAAAACGAAAATCCACTGAAACTTTATCTTTAAATGACAACAGAAATACCTTGAATAAAAACACTTGCCGAGACCAAACACCACTATAGTGTACGGTGAAGCCAGATTAATATGGCCCCGTTCACATTTGCATAAAAGGGGTCCATCAAATGGCTTTCACATACAGAAACAGTAAATGAACTCTTTGAACTAATCTAGATTTCTGCATTGATCACTAATAAACTCTGGTTTGATTGTTATCCAAGTCACAATTATAGACAAACACAATCTAACTAAACGAAAGATACAGAAATAGTACCGTTTGTTTTTTATTCAGCATGTTAAGTAAACATCAACAGTGCAGGGAGAAAAAGTAAGTGAACCTCTGTGTCAATGATTTCCTCAAGAGCTAATTGACAAAAGAATTAAAGAAATTTGAAATGTGGATTTCACAACTGCTTTGTCCTTTGAATAAAGGCACCCAAAGCCTGGTTACTAACAAATATGTTCTTCTCAAAGATTTCTTGTGAACCATATCTTCATGCAAGCAACTTTCAGAAGACATGTTATAGAGAAGCATGAAGCTACAAAAGGCTACAGCTACAGAAGCATCACTAAATACCTGGGTGTACAGTAATTTATGGTTAGACAGATTATCTACAAACAGTGAAAATTGTGGGGTTTCAAGATCGCTGCAACTCTCTCTACGAGTGAGCGTCCAATTAATATCACTTCAAGAGCACAACAGGCAATCCTGAAAGAGGTGATAAAGAAAGGACTCAAGGGTAACAGAAAAGATCTACAGAAGACTCTTCTAACCGTAAAAATATCCCTTTATGTGTCCATTTTAAGAAAAATACTGAACAAGACTGGGGTTGATAGAAAGACAACATGAAGGAAGCCGCTGCTGTAAAAAAGAAAAAAAACATTGTGGCCCATGTCAGCTTTCTTGACTCGAGACTAGAGTTGAGCGAACCCGAACTGTAAAGTTCGGGTTCGTACCAAACTTTAGGGTTTTCGGCACCCGTACCCGAACATTTACGTAAAAGTTCGGGTTTGGTGTTCGGCGATTTTTATGGCGCTTTTTGAAAGGCTGCACAGCAGCCAATCAACAAGCTTCATACTACTTGCCCCAAAAGGCAATCACAGCCATGCCTACTATTGGCATGGCTGTGATTGGCCAACTGCAGCATGTGACCCAGCCTCTATTTAAGCTGGAGTCATGTAGCGTCGCCCGTCACTCTGCTCGTATTAGTGTAGGGAGAGGCTGCAGCTGCTGTGAGGGAGAGATCAGGGAGAAATATTATCAATAACAGTTTTTTGTACTCAGCGATCTACAGCAAAAGTGTTTTGTGGGTGCAGTGCACAATTTTTTTAAGCCTGCCCTGAGCCATCTACTGCTGAAAACAAACTTTTTTTTCTTTAGTTAGTCAATATCAATACATGATCGGCAGCCATTTTATGCAACGATAGTGCACCAGCACAGGCTATCTGCATGTCTGCTAGTCCAGAAATACAGCTTTGGCATACTGGGGTGAAAAAAGACTCTGATATACTGCACATCTGGGATTAGACAAGCATAAGTGACTGTCACATTTAGGACAGAAATACAGCTTTTTGGTTAGGGTGAAAAAACCCTCTAATATACTGCACATCTGGGATTACACGTGCATAAGTGACTGTCACATTTAGGCCAGAAATGACGGCTTTTTGGCTAGGGTGAAAAAAGCCTCTAATATACTGCACATCTGGGATTACACGTGCATAAGTGACTGTCACATTTAGGCCATAAATACGCCTTTGGCATACTGGGGTGAAAAAACCCTCTGATATACTGCATATCTGGGATTAGACAAGCATAAGTGACTGTCACATTTAGGACAGAAATACAGCTTTTTGGTTAGGGTGAAAAAACCCTCTAATATACTCCACATCTGGGATTACACGTGCATAAGTGACTGTCACATTTAGGCCAGAAATACGTCTTTGGCATACTGGGGTGAAAAAAGCCTCTGATATACTGCACATCTGGGATTAGACAAGCATAAGTGACTGTCACATTTAGGACAGAAATACAGCTTTTTGGTTAGGGTGAAAAAACCCTCTAATATACTGCACATCTGGGATTAGACAAGCATAATTGACTGTCACATTTAGGACAGAAATACTGCTTTTTGGTTTGGGTGAAAAAACCCTCTAATATACTGCATATCTGGGATTAGACAAGCATAAGTGACTGTCACATTTAGGACAGAAATACAGCTTTTTGGTTAGGGTGAAAAAACCCTCTAATATACTGCACATCTGGGATTAGACAAGCATAAGCGACTGTCACATTTAGGACAGAAATACAGCTTTTTGGTTAGGGTGAGAAAAACCCTCTAATATACTGCACATCTGGGATTAGACAAGCATAAGTGACTGTCACATTTAGGCCATAAATACAGCTTTGGCATACTGGGGGGAAAAAAGCCTCTCATATACTGCACATCTGGGATTACACGTGCATAAGGGACTGTCACATTTAGGACAGAAATACAGCTATTTGGTTAGGGTGAAAAAAACCTCTAATATACTGCACATCTGGGATTAGACAGGCATAAGCGACTGTCACATTTAGGACAGAAATACAGCTTTTTGGTTAGGGTGAGAAAAACCCTCTAATATACTGCACATCTGGGATTAGACAAGCATAAGTGACTGTCACATTTAGGCCATAAATACAGCTTTGGCATACTGGGGGGAAAAAAGCCTCTCATATACTGCACATCTGGGATTACACGTGCATAAGGGACTGTCACATTTAGGACAGAAATACAGCTATTTGGTTAGGGTGAAAAAAACCTCTAATATACTGCACATCTGGGATTAGACAAGCATAAGTGACTGTCACATTTAGGCCAGAAATACGGCTTTGGCATACTGGGGTGAAAAAAGCCTCTTATATACTGCACATCTGGGATTACACTTGCATAAGGGACTGTCACATTTAGGACAGAAATAAAGCTTTTTGGTTAGGGTGAAAAAACCCTCTACTATTCTGCACATCTGGGATTAGACAAGCATAAGTGACTGTCACATTTAGGACAGAAATACAGCTTTTTGGTTAGGGTGAAAAAACTCTCTAATATACTGCACATCTGGGATAAGACAAGCATAAGTGACTGTCACATTTAGGACAGAAATACCGCTTTTTGGTTTGGGTGAAAAAACCCTCTAATATACTGCACATCTGGGATTAGACAAGCATAAGTGACTGTCACATTTAGGCCAAAAATACGGCTTTGGCATACTGGGGTGAAAAAAGCCTCTCATAGGCCTCATGCACACGACCGTATTTTTTTGCGGTCCGCAAAACGGGGTTCCGTTTTTCCGTGATCCGTGACCGTTTTTTCATCCGCGGGTCTTCCTTGATTTTTGGAGGATCCACGGACATGAAAAAAAAGTCGTTTTGGTGTCCGCCTGGCCGTGCGGAGCCAATCGGATCCGTCCTGAATTACAATGAAAGTCAATGGGGACGGATCCGTTTGACATTGACACAATATGGTGCAATTTCAAACGGATCCGTCCCCCATTGACTTTCAATGTAAAGTCAGGAGTTAATATACCATCGGATCGGAGTTTTCTCCAATCCGATGGTATATTTTAACTTGAAGCGTCCCCATCACCATGGGAACGCCTCTATGTTAGAATATACTGTCGGATTTGAGTTACATCGTGAAACTCAAATCCGACAGTATATTCTAACACAGAGGCGTTCCCATGGTGATGGGGACGCTTCAGGTTAGACTATACTAAAAGAACTGTGTACATGACTGCCCCCTGCTGCCTGGCAGATGCTGCCAGGCAGCAGGGGGCAGCCCCCCCCCCTGTAGTTAACACATTGGTGGCCAGTGTGTCCGCCCCCCCCCCTCCCTCCCCTGTAGTTAACTGATTGGTGGCCAGTGCGGCCGCCCCCCCCCTCCCCTGTAGTTAACTCATTGGTGGCCAGTGGGCCCCCCCTCCCCTGTAGTTAACTCATTGGTGGCCAGTGCGGCTGGCCCCCCTCCCTCCCCTGTAGTTAACTCGTTGGTGGCCAGTGGGCCCCCCTCCCTCCCCTGTAGTTAACTCGTTGGTGGCCAGTGGGCCTTCTCCCCTCCCTCCCCCTCCTAATTAAAATCTCCCCCCTATCATTGGTGGCAGCGGAGTGTACCGATCAGAGTCCCAGTTTAATCGCTGGGGCTCCGATCGGTAACCATGGCAACCAGGACGCTACTGCAGTCCCGGTTGCCATGGTTACTTAGCAATTTGTAGAACCATTATACTTACCTGCTAGCTGCGATCTCTGCGTCCGGCCGGGAGCTCCTCCTACTGGTAAGTGACAGGTCCGGCCGGGAGCTCCTCCTACTGGTAAGTGACATGACCTGTCACTTACCAGTAGGAGGAGCTCCCGGCCGGACCTGTCACTTACCAGTAGGAGGAGCTCCCGGCCGGACCTGTCACTTACCAGTAGGAGGAGCTCCCGGCCGGACCTGTTACTTACCAGTAGGAGGAGCTCCCGGCCGGACGCAGACCATCGCAGCTCGCAGGTAAGTATAATGGTTCTACAAATTGCTAAGTAACCATGGCAACCGGGACTGCAGTAGCGTCCTGGTTGCCATGGTTACCGATCGGAGCCCCAGCGATTAAACTGGGACTCCGATCGGTACACTCCGCTGCCACCAATGATAGGGGGGAGATTTTAATTAGGAGGGGGAGGGAGGGGAGAAGGCCCACTGGCCACCAACGAGTTAACTACAGAGGAGGGAGGGGGGGGCCCACTGGCCACCAACGAGTTAACTAAAGGGGAGGGGGGGCCACTGGCCACCAATGAGTTAACTACAGGGGAGGGGGGGCCCACTGGCCACCAATGAGTTAACTACAGGGGAGGGGGGGGCCAGCCGCACTGGCCACCAATGTGTTAACTACAGGGGAGGGGGGGGGGGGCGGCCGCACTGGCCACCAATGTGTTAACTACAGGGGGGGGCCCACTGGCCACTAATGTGTTAACTACAGGGGGGGCTGCCCCCTGCTGCCTGGCAGCACCTTCCAGGCAGCAGGGGGCAGTCATGTACACAGTTCTGTTAGTATATTCTAACCTGAAGCGTCCCCATCACCATGGGAACGCCTCTGTGTTAGAATATACTGTCGGTTCTGAGTTTTCACGAAGTGAAAACTCTGCTTTGAAAAAGCTTTTATGCAGACGGATCTTCGGATCCGTCTGTATAAAAACTAACCTACGGCCACGGATCACGGACACGGATGCCAATCTTGTGTGCATCCGTGTTCTTTCACGGACCCATTGACTTGAATGGGTCCGTAAACCGTTGGCCGTGAAAAAAATAGGACAGGTCCTATTTTTTTCACGGCCAGGAAACACGGATCACGGATGCGGCTGCAAAACGGTGCATTTTCCGATTTTTCCACGGACCCATTGAAAGTCAATGGGTCCGCGAAAAAAAACGGAGAAAAACGGCACAACGGCCACGGGTGCACACAACGGTCGTGTGCATGAGGCCATATACTGCAAATCTGGGATTACACGTGCATAAGTGACTGTCACATTTAGGACAGAAATACAGCTTTTTGGTTAGGGTGAAAAAACCCTCTAATATACTGCACATCTGGGATTAGACAAGCATAAGTGACTGTCACATTTAGGACAGAAATACAGCTTTTTGGTTAGGGTGAAAAAACCCTCTAATATACTGCACATCTGGGATTACACGTGCATAAGTGACTGTCACATTTAGGCCAGAAATACGGCTTTGGCATACTGGGGTAAAAAAAGCCTCTTATGTACTGCACATCTGGGATTACACTTGCATAAGGGACTGTCACATTTAGGACAGAAATACAGCTTTTTGGTTAGGGTGAAAAAACCCTCTACTATACTGCACATCTAGGATTAGACAAGCATAAGTGACTGTCACATTTAGGACAGAAATACAGCTTTTTGGCTAGGGTGAAAAAAACCTCTAATATACTGCACATCTGGGATTACACTTGCATAAGGGACTGTCACATTTAGGACAGAAATACAGCTTTTTGGTTAGGGTGAAAAAACCCTCTACTATACTGCACATCTGGGATTAGACAAGCATAATTGACTGTCACATTTAGGACAGAAATACCGCTTTTTGGTTACTGGGGTGAAAAAAGCCTCTAATATTTTGCACATCTGGGATTACACGTGCATAAGTGACTGTCACATTTAGGCTATAAATACGGCTTTGGCATACTGGGGTGAAAAAAACCTCTGATATACTGCACATCTGGGATTACACGTGCATAAGTGACTGTCACATTTAGGACAGAAATACAGCTTTTTGGTTAGGGTGAAAAAACCCTCTAATATACTGCACATCTGGGATTACACGTGCATAAGTGACTGTCACATTTAGGCCAGAAATACGGCTTTGGCATACTGGGGTGAAAAAAGCCTCTTATATACTGCACATCTGGGATTACACTTGCATAAGGGACTGTCACATTTAGGACAGAAATACAGCTTTTTGGTTAGGGTGAAAAAACCCTCTACTATACTGCACATCTGGGATTAGACAAGCATAAGTGACTGTCACATTTAGGACAGAAATACAGCTTTTTGGCTAGGGTGAAAAAAACCTCTAATATACTGCACATCTGGGATTAGACAAGCATATGTGACTGTCACATTTAGGACAGAAATACAGCTTTTTGGTTAGGGTGAAAAAACCCTCTAATATACTGCACATCTGGGATTAGACAAGCATAATTGACTGTCACATTTAGGACAGAAATACCGCTTTTTGGTTACTGGGGTGAAAAAAGCCTCTAATATTTTGCACATCTGGGATTACACGTGCATAAGTGACTGTCACATTTAGGCCATAAATACGGCTTTGGCATACTGGGGTGAAAAAACCCTCTGATATACTGCACATCTGGGATTACACGTGCATAAGTGACTGTCACATTTAGGACACAAATACAGCTTTTTGGCTAGGGTGAAAAAAACCCTCTCATATACTGCACATCTGGGATTAGACAAGCATAAGTGATTGTCACATTTAGGCCATAAATACGGCTTTTTGGTTACAGGGGTGAAAAAAGCCTCTAATATATTGCACATCTGGGATTACACGTGCATAAGTGACTGTCACATTTAGGCCAGAAATACGGCTTTTTGCTTACTGAGGTGAAAAAAGCCTCTGATATACTGCACATCTGGGATAAGACGTGCATAAGTGAGTGTCACATTTAGGCCACAAATACCGCTGTCATATAGAGTAAAAAAAATAAAAATTGAGTGCAATACCCTACATCAGGGTTTTTATTGGCGGTTAATTATTTTTAACAGACTTAACCCCTTTTTACCTTGCTTTGTAAACGCTAACTATGAGGAAAACATCTAATAAGGGACGCGGTCATGGTCGTGGTGTTGGTGGAGCCTCTGTTGCAGGGAGAGGACGTGGCCGTTCTGCCACAGCTACATGTCCTACTGAACCTACTACCTCAGGTCCCCGTAGCCGCCAGAATCTACAGCGATATTTGGTTGGGCCTTATGCCGTTCTAAGGATGGTAAGGCCTGAGCAAGTACAGGCGCTAGTCAATTGGGTGGCCGACAGTGGATCCAGCACGTTCACATTATCTCCCACCCAGTCTTCTGCAGAAAGCACACAGGTGGCGCCTGAAACCCATGCCCATCAGTCTGTCACATCACCCCCGTGCATATCGGGGAACCTGTCTGAGCCTCAAGTCATGCAGCAGTCTCTTATGCTGTTTGAAGACTCTGCTGGCAGGGTTTCCCAAGGGCATCCACCTAGCCCTTCCCCAGGGGTGGAAGACATAGAATGCACTGACGCACAACCACTTATGTTTCCTGATGAGGACATGGCAATACCACCTCAGCACGTTTCTGATGATGACGAAACACAGGTGCCAACTGCTGCGTCTTTCTGCAGTGTGCAGACCGAAAAGAAGGTCAGGGAGGAAGACTGGGAGGAAGACGATGCAGGGGACGATGAGGTCCTAGACCCCACATGGAATGAAGGTCGTGCCACTGACTTTCAGAGTTCGGAGGAAGAGGCAGTGGTGAGACCGAGCCAACAGCGTAGCAAAAGCGGGAGCAGCCGTCGCCAAAACAGTTCGCCTGCTACTGGCCACCGTCACCAGGGACCGAGCACACCAAAGGCAGCTTCAAGGAGTTCCCTGCATGGCACTTCTTCACACAATGTGCTGATGACGAGTGGTTTGCACGCTGTGCCATCAAAGCCTGAAGCGAGGCATTAACGTTCTGAACCTTAGCACAACCTGCATGACCAGGCATCTACATGCTAGATACGGGCTGCAGTGGAGTAAGCACCTTCAAAACCAAGAAAGGGCTCAGGCCCCTCCTGCTCCCTCTTCTGCTGCTGCCTCGGCCTCTTCCTCCGCCTCTGGAGGAACGTTGGCACCTGCCGCCCAGCAAACAGAGGATGTGCCACCAACAACACCACCTCCGTCACCAAGCATCTCCACCATGTCACACGGAAGCGTTCAGCTCTCCATCTCACAAACCTTTGAGAGAAAGTGTAAATTCCCACCTTGATCCCTGGCCCTGAATGCCAGCATTTCTAAACTACTGGCCTTTGAAATGCTGTCATTCAGGCTGGTGGAGACGGACAGCTTCAAACAGCTCATGTCGCTTGCTGTCCCACAGTACGTCATTCCCAGCCGCCACTACTTCTCCAGGAGAGCCGTGCCCTCCCTGCACAACCAAGTATCGGATAAAATCAAATGTGCACTGCGCGACGCCATCTGTGGCAAGGTCCACCTAACCACAGATATGTGGACCAGTAAGCACGGCCAGGGACGCTATATCTCCCTAACTGCACACTGGGTAAATGTAGTGGCGGCTGGGCCCCAGGCGGAGAGCTGTTTGGCGCACGTATTTCCGCCGCCAAGGATCGCAGGGCATCATTCTTTGTCTCCTGTTGCCTCCTCTTCCTACTCGGCTTCCTCCTCCTCTTCTACCACCTCCTCATCCGGTCAGCGACAGACCTTCACCACCAACTTCAGCACAGCCAGGGGTAAACGTCAGCAGGCCGTTCTGAAACTAATGTGTTTGGGGGACAGGCCCCACACCGCGCAGGAGTTGTGGCGGGGTATAGAACAACAGACCGACGAGTGGTTGCTGCCAGTGAGCCTCAAGCCCGGCCTGGTGGTGTGTGCGATAATGGGCGAAATCTCGTTGCAGCTCTGGGACTAGCCAGTTTGACGCACATCCCTTGCCTGGCACATGTGCTGAATTTGGTGGTGCAGAAATTCATTCTCAACTACCCCAACATGTCTGAGCTGCTGCATAAAGTGCGGGACGTCTGTGCGCGCTTCCGGCGTTCTCATCCTGCCGCCGCTCGGCTGTCTGCTCTACAGCGTAACTTCGGCCTTCCCGCTCACCGCCTCATATGCGACGTGCCCACCAGGTGGAACTCCACCTTGCACATGCTGGAGAGACCATAGTGGAGGCCAGCAGGCCATAGTGGAGTTTCAGCTGCAGCACGCACAGGTGAGTCGCACTGCGGAACAGCACCACTTCACCACCAATGACTGGGCCTCCATGTGAGACCTGTGTGCCCTGTTGCGCTGTTTCGAGTACTCCACCAACATGGCCAGTGGCGATGACGCCGTTATCAGCGTTACAATACCACTTCTATGTCTCCTTGAGAAAACACTTAGGGCGATGATGGAAGAGGATGTGGCCCAGGACGAGGAGGAGGAAGAGGGGTCATCTCTAACACTTTCAGGCCAGTCTTTTAGAAGTGGCTCAGAAAGAGGATTTTTGCAACAGCAGAGGCCAGGTACAAATTTGGCCAGCCAGGGCCCACTACTGGAGGACGAGGAGGAGGAGGATGGGGATGAAGCATATTCACAGCGGGGTGGCATCCAACGCAGCTCAGGCCCATCACTGGTGCGTGGCTAGGGGGATACGGAGGACGCAGACGATACGCCTCCCACAGAGGACAGCTTGTCCTTACCTCTGGGCAGCCTGGCACACATGAGCGACTACATGCTGCAGTGCCTGCGCAACGACTGCAGAGTTGCCCACATTTTAACGTGTGCGGACTACTGGGTGGCCATCCTGCTGGATCCCCGTTACAAAGACAATGTGCCGTCCTTAATTCCCTCACTGGAGCGTGATCGGAAGATGCGCTCCTGAGAGCATTCCCGACTGACGCCGGGGGACAAGTGGAAGCACAAGGTGAAGGCAGGAGGAAGGCAGGAGGAGGAAGAGGTCGCCAACGCACAGGGGCGTACCTAGAGCATTTGGCACCCGGGGCAAACCCTTTGTTGGCCCCCCCCCCCCCCCCCCCCAAGAAAGTTAAGAAAACATGCACAAACTTTTTTCAATGTTTTCAATAATATTTATTACACCCCCTCTCTTCTCCCCTTAATTACACCCCCTCCCTTAATTACACGTCACCTCCTCCCTTAATTACACCCCCTCCCTCCCCACCTTAATTACACTCCCTCCCTTAATTACACCCCCCCTTAATTACACACTCCCCCCCTTAATTACACCCCCTCCCTCCCCACCTTAATTACAAACCCCTCCCTTAATTACACACACACATCCCTTAATTACACCCCCCCCTTAATTACAAACCCCCACTTAATTACACACACACACACCCCTTAATTACACAATTATTTACTCACATTTTGATGATGCCTCAGGCTCCGTCCGACCGCTGGTAATGGATCCTTCCGCTTCTTTAAAAGATCCGTGAAGGCGGCGCGGCGTCAGCGTCGTGACGTCATGTTGCGCGCCCCGCCGCAATAATCCTTCCACAGAAGCCGGCGCCTGGCGGAGTCGCGTCGCGGTGCAGCAGTGGATGGAGGGGTGATTCCGTCATGGCACCCCCCTTGTGAGTGGCACCCGGGGTGGGCCGCCCCCCCCGCCCCCCCCTTGGTACGCCACTGCCAACGCAGCTGTGTCAGTGCCAGCACCTCAGAAGGCAGGGTTAGCATGGCCGACATGTGGAAAAGCTTTGTCACCAACAACCTGCCCCAACTGCTGATATGGAGCGTGTTAGCAGGAGGCAGCATTTGAACAACATGGTGGAACAGTACCTGTGCACACGACTACAGGTACTGACTGATGGTTCTGCCCCATTCAACTTCTGGGTCTCCAAATTGTCCACATGGCCAGAGCTTGCCCTGTATGCCTTGGAGGTGCTGGCCTGCCCTACAGTCAGTGTACTCTCTGAACGTCTATTTAGTACGGCAGGAGGCGTCATTACAGACAGAGGCAGCCGCCTGTCCACAACCAACGTGGACAAGCTCACGTTCATTAAAATAAACCAGGCTTGGATCCCACAAGACTTGTCTGTACCTTGTGCAGAATAGACATTTATACCACCATCAAACATACATTCTTGTACTCAAGTCAAGTGCAATGATTCTTTTTTTATTTATTTTTATTTGTCCCAATATTTTGGGGGCTTCCTACCCCAATAAAAAAAAACAAAAAAAAAAAAAACATTGTTGGTTACCTCCTCCATTGCTGCCTCCACCTACAACACCACATTCACCGCTTCCTCAACCTCCGACTCCATATCCACCTCCTTCTCTGAGTTGCAGGTTAATAATTTGTAATTTTTAGTTATTTTATTTCATTTTAAGTTATTTCCCTATCCACATTTGTTTGCAGAGCAGTTGCCATGCTCTTAAGCACATTTTACTGCCTTTTATATCCCTCTAGCCTTTTCAAGGACTAATTAAATTAATTTAAAAAAAGTGCCAGTTTTAGTGCCCTAAATTGAAAAAATTCTTATTTCAATTGTCAGGTGACATTTTACCATTTTTGGCGTATACAAACCCCTGCTGTGCCTCGGTGACAGGGGCCTAAATCTCTCAAAATCATCTGTTCTATTGCTGGGTGACAAGAACCCCCTTTTGCCGTGAATGAACCCCTGCTGTGCCTGGGTGACAGGGGCCTAAATCTCTCAAAATCGTCTGTTCTATTGCTGGGTGACATGAACCCCCTTTTGCCGTGAATGAACCCCTGCTGTGCCTGGGTGATAGGGGCCTAAATCTCCCAAAATCCTCTGTTGTATTGCTGGGTGACAAGAACCCCCTTTTGCCGTGAATGAACCCCTGCTGTGCCTGGGTGACAGGGGCCTAAATCTCTCAAAATCCTCTGTTCTATTGCTGGGTGACATGAACCCCCTTTTGCCGTTAATGAACCCCTGCTGTGCCTGGGTGACAGGGGCCTAAATCTCTCAAAATCCTCTGTTGTATTGCTGGGTGACATGAACCCCCTTTTGCCGTGAATGAACCCCTGCTGTGCCTGGGTGACAGGGGCCTAAATCTCTCAAAATCCTCTGTTCTATTGTTGGGTGACATTAACCCCCTTTTGCCGTGAATGAACCCCTTCTGTGCCTGGGTGACAGGGGCCTAAATCTCTCAAAATCCTCTGTTCTATTGCTGGGTGACAAGAACCCCCTTTTGCCGTGAATGAACCCCTGCTGTGCCTGCGTGACAGGGGCCTAAATCTCTCAAAATCCTCTGTTCTATTGCTGGGTGACATGAACCCCCTTTTGCCGTGAATGAACCCCTGCTGTGCCTGGGTGACAGGGGCCTAAATCTCTCAAAATCCTCTGTTGTATTGCTGGGTGACAAGAACCCTCTTTTGCCGTGAATGAACCCCTGTTGTGCCTGGGTGACAGGGGCCTAAATCTCTCAAAATCGTCTGTTGTATTTCTGGGTGACAAGAACCCCCTTTTGCCGTGAATGAACCCCTGCTGTGCCTAGGTGACAGGGGCCTAAATCTCTCAAAATCCTCTGTTCTATTGCTGGGTGACATGAACCCCCTTTTGCCGTGAATGAACCCCTGCTGTGCCTGGGTGACAGGGGCCTAAATCTCTCAAAATCCTCTGTTGTATTGCTGGGTGACAAGAACCCCCTTTTGCCGTGAATGAACCCCTGCTGTGCCTGGGTGACAGGGGCCTAAATCTCTCAAAATCCTCTGTTCTATTGTTGGGTGACATTAACCCCCTTTTGCCGTGAATGAACCCCTTCTGTGCCTGGGTGACAGGGGCCTAAATCTCTCAAAATCCTCTGTTGTATTGCTGGGTGACAAGAACCCCCTTTTGCCGTGAATGAACCCCTGCTGTGCCTGGGTGACAGGGGCCTAAATCTCTCAAAATCCTCTGTTGTATTGCTGGGTGACAAGAACCCCCTTTTGCCGTGAATGAACCCCTGCTGTGCCTGGGTGACAGGGGCCTAAATCTCTCAAAATCCTCTGTTCTATTGTTGGGTGACATTAACCCCCTTTTGCCGTGAATGAACCCCTTCTGTGCCTGGGTGACAGGGGCCTAAATCTCTCAAAATCCTCTGTTGTATTGCTGGGTGACAAGAACCCCCTTTTGCCGTGAATGAACCCCTGCTGTGCCTGGGTGACAGGGGCCTAAATCTCTCAAAATCCTCTGTTGTATTGCTGGGTGACATGAACCCCCTTTTGCCGTGAATGAACCCCTGCTGTGCCTGGGTGACAGGGGCCTAAATCTCTCAAAATCCTCTGTTCTATTGCTGGGTGACATGAACCCCCTTTTGCCGTGAATGAGCCCCTGCTGTGCCTAGGTGACAGGGGCCTAAATCTCTCAAAATCCTCTGTTCTATTGCTGGGTGACATGAACCCCCTTTTGCCGTGAATGAACCCCTGCTGTGCCTGGGTGACAGGGGCCTAAATCTCTCAAAATCCTCTGTTCTATTGTTGGGTGACATTAACCCCCTTTTGCCGTGAATGAACCCCTTCTGTGCCTGGGTGACAGGGGCCTAAATCTCTCAAAATCCTCTGTTGTATTGCTGGGTGACAAGAACCCCCTTTTGCCGTGAATGAACCCCTTCTGTGCCTGGGTGACAGGGGCCTAAATCTCTCAAAATCCTCTGTTGTATTGCTGGGTGACAAGAACCCCCTTTTGCCGTGAATGAACCCCTGCTGTGCCTGGGTGACAGGGGCCTAAATCTCTCAAAATCCTCTGTTCTATTGCTGGGTGACATGAACCCCTTTTTGCCGTGAATGAACCCCTGCTGTGCCTGGGTGACAGGGGCCTAAATCTCTCAAAATCCTCTGTTCTATTGCTGGGTGACATGAACCCCCTTTTGCCGTGAATGAACCCCTGCTGTGCCTGGGTGACAGGGGCCTAAATCTCTAAAAATCCTCTGTTCTATTGCTGGGTGACATGAACCCCCTTTTGCCGTGAATGAACCCCTGCTGTGCCTGGGTGACAGGGGCCTAAATCTCTCAAAATCGTCTGTTGTATTGCTGGGTGACATGAACCCCCTTTTGCCGTGAATGAACCCTTGCTGTGCCTGGGTGACAGGGGCCTAAATCTCTCAAAATCCTCTGTTCTATTGCTGGGTGACATGAACCCCCTTTTGCCGTGAATGAACCCATGTTCTGCATTACTGACAGGGAACTAAATTTTGTGAAAACATCTGTGTCTGATCGGAAGATGCGCGACTACAAGCGCACGCTGCTGATAGCATTCCCACCTGACAGCGGGGGCACAGTGGAAGCACAAGGCGAAGGCAGAGGAGGAGGAAGCGGTCGCCAACGCAGCTGGGGCACCACCAGCACCTGAGAAGGCAGGGTTAGCATGGCCCAAATGTGGAAAAGCTTTGTCAGCCTTGGAGGTGCTGACCTGCCCTGCAGCCAGTGTATGGTGTGAACGTGTGTTTAGCATGGCAGAGAGCATTATCACAGGCCGCAGCCAATGTGGACAAGCTTACGTTTATTAACATGAACCAGGCATGGATCCCACAGGACTTGTCCGTACCTTGTGCAGAATAGACATTTATACCAGCCTCAACCATCCATTCTTGTACTCAAGTGCACTTATTCTTTGTTTTATTTTGTTATATGTCCCAATATTTTGGGGGATACCCCAATTTAAAAATAAAAATAACACAAATCAGTGTTGGCTACCTATTCCTCCTTCACCGCCGCTTCCACCTACACCGCCACATCCACCGCCTCCTCAACCTCCTACTCCTAGATCCAGATTGTTATTTTAAATTTTTCTGTATTTTATGTTATTTTAAGTCATTTCCCTATCCACATTTGTTTGCAGAACAGTTGTCATGCTCTTAAGCACATTTTGATGCCTTTTGCAGCCCTCTAGCCCTTTCCAGGACTATTTTAGAGCCATTTTAGTGCCCAAAAGTTCGGGTCCTCATTGACTTCACTGGGGTTCGGGGTCAAGTTCGGGTCAAGTTCGGGTCCCGAACCCGAACTTTGTTTTCAAGTTCGGCCAAACCTGCCGAACCCGAACATCTAGGTGTCCGCTCAACTCTACTCGAGACCATATGATGTTCTACAACACTTCTGCACAAATGTGATAAAAGTGGAACTTCTTAGATAAAAATGCACACCTTTGCAGGGAAAGGAAAGGAACACTGCACATCAACATCCCAACTATAAAGCATGGCAGCTAAAGCATCACCATTTAGGTCTGCTTCACTGTGTCAAGGCCTGGATGCCTTGTGACCATTGAGCGAACAATGAATTTTAGGCTATATTCAAACATTTTACAGGAAAATGTAAGGGTAACAGTCCATGACCTCAAGCTGAAGAGAAGCTGGGTGATGCAATAAGTAAGTCACTGACCCAAAGAAAGCAAATTAAGTAGATTTGTGCCTTTGAATAGAGTCCTGACCTTAACCCTATCAAGATGCTGCGGCATGACCTGAAAAGGGTTTTGTATGCAACTCATCCTAGAAATATTGAGGAAATATTTCTTTAATATTTATTCAACATTGTGCAAATATTGTGCAAATCCCTCCTCAACATGGTGCAGGTGTAATAGCTAGCCAGTGACACCTGCCGGTAGTGTCTGGGAAGAGAGATAACTCCAATCACAGACATTTAACCCCTCAGATGCCATACTCAATTGCAACCATGGCAAATGAGGGATCATTTACTGGGAGAGGCAGCTCCCATTCAGTGAACGGCATAGAAACATAGCGATTTTATCATGGACTGCAATGGTAACCTATTACAGTCTATGAAGTCTATGGTATAAGTGATCTAATGATTGCACGTTCAAGGGCCCTAAGGGGGCTAAAAAAAAAGGAAACAGTTTTTAAAAACATAAAAACTGAGAATACCGAAAAATTCGAATCAATATAAAGATCATTGGTATTGCCCCCCCCCCCCCCCCTTCCCGGGGCGTTCCTTGTAATTTTACCCCATCCAGAACCCCATCAGATCTCAGATCAGACAGAAAAGAATATTATCTTTATTTAAGAACTATCTTACTTCACTTCAGGGCAGACTCTCACGCTCTATCTCTGCTGGGGCCTGGGCTGGGTCGTGACACAGTGCTGTGCTGCTGCCTGCTGCTGCCCGCACTGCTCCTGGTCTCCAGAGGGCGCACATGTGACCTGACTGCGTACAGCGCGTCAGGTCAAAGTGCGCGCTGTACGCAGCCAGTCAGGCAAGCGACTGAGCAGAGACCAGAGCAGCGGAGCGGCCGAGCCAGGAGGCGGAGCGGGGAGGGAGCACGTAAGTCAGTGCCAAGTGCTCACAACTTCCTCCGTCCTCCAGCGCGGCCGGCAGCCCGGCAGGAGCGGCAGCAGCAGCGACGTGGTCAGTGGCCTGCCTGCCGCCCAGAGGCTGGGGAGCTGGCCTGCGCCCTGAGGCTGGAGCCTCCCCAGCCTCTGTGCACCTCTCTTCTGAATACAGTTTGGTTTAATCATGTGTGATGACAGGACTATATTTTGTATTTCATTTTCATTGGCATAGCACTAGCATAATGAAAAATCAAAACAGTCAAAAGTATAAAAACGCATTTTCTATGAATATTGATTAAAATCTATGAATATTGACTTTTAAAAAAAACACCCTTTCTGGTAGATGTGTCCCACTAAGCTAGTGGATGCCAAGAGCTCCTACTGTACCTTGTATCTAGTTAAAAGGGACATTTGGGAGAAGCAAATATGGGGTTGCACTGTTTATGTGAAGACATTTGTTTTCTGCTCATTATATGGCTGACATAAATGCATGAACTTTCGGATACTCCTCAGTACTACTGTAAGTACATATAATAATATAATCAGTAATGGGTTATTAATGGGTTAAACAATCTGCACAGTGACAAATCTATTGGTACACACCTCACCTTGCCCTACTTCTATAAACTAATCATTGGACTACATTTCGTTTTGTAAATTCCCACCTCATGGAAATATATGACCCAAGATTAGAGTGGCAGCTCAGAAGTCATGGGTAAATGATAGCACTGAACTCTGTACATGACAAGGTATAAACCTGCCACTATTCTGCTATTTACATTTGTTAATGTTTTATACTGTTCTTTCTTGTATGCTGTAAGCGCACTTTGTGTAAGTGGGAGTGACACAAGTTAATGACATGTTTAATAGTATAACAGCACCAGTTGCAGGGCAGTGAATGTATATGACCGTCATAAACTGCAGTGTTTAATATACATTACCTCCCATTCATCACGACAATATTACATGTAATTGTATGTATATAAAGACATGGAAACCAGTATACCATAAGGGGCAAGGTCTCTTGGTGCCCAAGGAAGGGGATTTAGAGTGTGCCTCGCCTCCACTTTTTATCACTACAGTTCAGCGTGATAACCAGGCAATCACTCCTGTAGCAAAAAAGCCAGTGGAGATAATATATCCAAATTCATATCACTTTATTGTATAAAATATAGAGAGAAAGCGCAAAATGGAAAAGGTATACAGAGAAGCAAAGGGCATATATTCCACTGGACTATCATGTATCCCCACAAGGCTAGTAAGCACTTATCGGGTACCAGGTCCGTGCTGTGACACACAGACATCCAATATGCACCAAAGAGGTGTAAAGTATAACGTATGCACACCCCAATGGGGAATTACAAAATATACTGCAATTACCTCAAAAGAAATTCATGGATGTTAGTGCGATCCACAACCAACATCCATGGCAACCATAAGCAACATAGATATATATAATGCCTGGTACCAAAATATTCACAGCCTATTCTACACACAGCACGCAATAATGTGTCTGTATAGCCTGATCAATAACATAGGCCTAATATAGAAGCTGTATATGGCAGTGTCTATAATGGTGTCTCAATAGACACTTGATTCCTGGGACGTACCTGAAGACATGACCAAGCCCAGATGGATGTGATAGCCCTAAGCGCAAGACCTCGACGCGCGTTTCACCTCAGCGGCTTCGTCAGGAGGTATGAAGAAATGAAAGAGCAGGGTATATATACTAGTAACATAAGTGGGTAAGGTACCTGGATTGCGGACACCTGTGCTCCAACCGAACGGGCGCGACAGCATCATGATGTACGGCGCCATCTCTCAGCGCATCCACGCCAACTCACTGCGCATGCGCAGCGCGTAATGACATAACGGAGCACGTCAAGATGGAGCCGGACAGCGCATGCGTGGAGCCGCGACCCAGTGGAACGTATGTGACCCGCAAGCACTTGGCCATTGGATGATCGGCTCCTATTCATGTAGCGCCTGTAGCTGGATCTCGGTAATAGATAGTCCTACATATTCCACTCCATAACAGTATTCCATATTAGGCCCATGTTTTACATAGTTAGTAGCCAACTCGCCCGAATATATCAGAATCATCATGTTTGTCGGTATATAAGCAGATGAACAATGACCACATATATTATATAATCCGTTCATAAAAACATTTATCTAAAAATAATAACAGTACCTATATCAATATAATTGCTAGTTAATAGAAATTCAAGTGCTACACATGACTGGGATTATATATTAATATTACATGATGACGCTATATTAAAAATATTGGTGTCACATATACACCCCATATGTGAAAGAGTTATAACGTGAAAAAATCAATATGTAACCAGGAGCGTAGCTATAGGGGTGCAGAGGTAACAGATGCTACCGGGCCCAGGAGCCTGAGGGGGCGCCCAAAGACCCTTGTGCTGTATAAGAAGACACCGGTTCTGTCATAGATTTTGCACTGGGCCCAGAATCTTCAAGCTACACCTCTGGCTGGAGGGAAGGAATTAGATCAAGAATTTGGGGATAGGGGGTGCTGTTTAAATTTTTGCTTCAGACAGCAGGAAGGCTATGTTCTCCCCTGCCCCTGGCCACAAAGTACTGAGGGAAGGGGACCAATGCTGAACTCTTGCACCAGGGCCCATGAGCCCTTAGCTACGCCCCACCTGTAACCCTCTTTATTTCCCCATCAATCACTAGAGTTCCTGTTTCTAATACCCCACATTTCCCATCTCCAACGTTTGCATCTCAATATATGCTTGGCTGGACACCCTGCCACCTTTTGTAGTACGGTACACTGGCTCCTGCTCCTCTCTTGACTCTTTTCAAGACAAATCTTTTTTCAGTTCCTCAGCAGTCACACGGGGACTTTTCTCCACTTTGCGCTTCAGGTAGCGCACAGCAGTCGAAGTCAGCATCTTCTTTCTGCCACGACCAGGTAGGGTTTCAACAGTGCCCTTTGCCTTGAATTTGCGAATGATGCTTCCTATGGTGTCTCTTGGTATGTTTAACATCTTTGCAATCTTCTTATAGCCATTGCCCTTCCGGTGAAGAGCAATCACCTCTTCTCTTGTCTTCCTGGACCATTCTCTTGACTTCACCATGTTTGTAAACACACCAGTAAATGTCTAGAAGGAGCTGAGTATCACAGTCCTTTTAAATCTGCCTAATTGGTGCTTATTATGCTTGATTGCTGCTCCTTGACATCCACAGGTGTTTTCAATACCTAAATGAAAACACTTGAATGAACCTCTGTTCTTAAGAGTGGTAGTCTTTAAGGGGTTGAATAATTGTGTCAATGAAGAAATCACAAAAAAAACATTTAATACTGTATTACAAAAACAATTGATGTCATTTTAGTTGCATTTGGTTCTTTAAAAAGTCCTTGTAAGATTTCATTCTGAACACAATTACAAATGTACACTAAATTCCCTTAAACCCTTTACAGCATTGTGGTTGAATAATTTTGAACACAACTGTAGACCTGCATAAAAGGTATGGACATGAAATGATCTAAGGTTGTCTAAGTCTGTTAGAGGTACAAAATGTAGTAGGTTCCTACTTATGTTCTGTGTACTTTGTAGGCCAATTCCAGAGAGAGAGGACGGCCTCCTGCACCAATGTACCATGCAGATCTTTTGGCAGAGCTGGCTGGCCCAGGTAGGAACTCATCATAGCATCTCACTACTCCTGCCTGCTCCACTAAAACCTGACATAACACATTGGATGTGCTATGCCAGGCTTTAGCAGAGCGGCACTGGCACAGGCAGAAGCCGTGATGTGTGCTCCTACCAGTACAGTGGTCATTGCAGCCCAACAGTGGAATCTGTCCACCTGTACAGTGTTCACATGTCAAGTATACAGATTCCAAAGCACAAAAATAATTACTATGACATTTAGAATAGTTTTAAATAACATTTTTCAAATGTTTAGGTACACTTTAAAGGGCGTCTGTCAGATTTGTCCCTATGACACTGGCTGATCTGTTACATGTGCCCTTGGCAGCTGAAGATGTCTGTGTTGGTCCCATGTTCATATGTGTCCGCATTGCTGAGAAAAATTATGGTAAACAAGGGCGTTGCTATTACACCTAGAGGCTCTACTCTCTCTGCAACTGCTACAAGCAGCGTCTCTTCTTCTGGAGGACCCAGCATGCTCATGAATTACACAGACAGCCTATTGATCTCAGTAGTCACAGTGTAATACTTCATTTCTCCTATGGGTGCTTCAGGATTTTTCCCAACTATAAAACCTAGAAACACGTTTTATTACACTTATGGGAACATATCACTTCATTTACACACGTTTGTCTAAATCATTGTGATACTTTTCTCTGAAAACATTTTTTAACACGTTAGGAGCTCAGCTCAATGAAGTAGACATGCACCTACATGGCAAGAAACAGTGAGCCCTACAGCAGTTTTGTAAGATCAAAAGCATTTCTAAACTTAGTAATGCCATTACATGAGAGTATACCGTATGTGGTTACACTGAAATGTTGCTTGTCATGGAATTCAGTTTATCCCCAGAAGACACACTCCTGTTCAAGATAATTATTCATCAGAAAGGTTTCACACACTGAAAACCACAGGAACAAGACATATATATTTTTTTACTAACTCTGAATATGTCTTTGACCGTTCATTGATATAATGGAAAAATTACAGCTATAGTTTTTTCTCCCCACAGGACTGTCTATGTGATTTTCATCCAAACAGGATCCTGCTTTTTTGTAAGGCCTCTTTCACATGTCTGTGTCCGTGAGGACATCCATAACAAGATGTTCAGTGGTTCATCCATGAAGATGTCATTGAAGGATTCATGTTTGTTCCATGTGTCTGTTTTTTTGCCCTCCGTCTGTTATTCATATTCCATGTACATTGCTAGGCTGAAAATTCATTTCCAGAGCATATTCTAGCAACGATCTGTGAAAACCAGGGACCAAACAGAGATGGCACCCAGGGCCGGCTCCAGGTTCATGTGGGCCCTTGGGCGATAAATCCCAGTGGGCCCCCATGAGGCATTTTTTTACATTGACATGTCCCCCTGTGGCTCCTACACGGTATAATCACCCCCAGTGGCCCCTATACAGTATAATGACTACTAGTGGCCCTTCACACAGTATAATGAACCCCCAATTCCCCCCCACTGTATAATGACCACCTGTGGCCCTGCATTCAGAATAATAACCCTCAGTCGCCCCCATTTAGAATAATGACCCCCAGTAGCCCCCACACTGGGGGAATACTGTATGGAGGGGGCTCTGGGGGTATTTATACTGAATGGAGGGTCATTGGTGATCATTACTAAATGGGGGACACTGGGGGTCATTATACTATGTAAAGGGCCCTCACAGTATAATGACCCCACAGTGGCCCTCCATTCAGAAAAATGACCCCCAGTCGCCCCCACACTGGGGGTTATACTGTATAGAGGGGGCACGAGGGGTTATTATATTTAATGGGGGCTCTGGTGGTCATTATGCTAAATGGAGGGTTAATGGGGATCATTATACTAAATGGGGGGCACTGGGAGTCATTATACTGTGTAAGGGACCCTCACAGTGTGATGAATGACCCCCCAGTGGCTCCCTCACATACCTATCATTGCAGGGGAGCTGGTGGTCCTGTCATTCACTAACCGCAGCTCCCAGCTCCCCACATGAACCTGGAGCCGGCCCTGAATGACCCCCAGTAGCCCCCACACGGGGGGAATACTGTATGGAGGGGGCTCTGGGGGTCATTATACTGAATGGAGGGTCATTGGTGATCATTATACTAAATGGGGGACACTGGGGGTCATTATACTATGTAAAGGGCCCTCACAGTATAATGACCCCACAGTGACCCTCCATTCAGAATAATGACCCCCAGTCGCCCCCACACTGGGGGTTATACTGTATGGAGGGGGCACGAGGGGTTATTATATTTAATGGGGGATCTGGTGGTCATTATGCTAAATGGAGGGTCAATGGGGATCATTATACTAAATAGGGGGCACTGGGAGTCATTATACTGTGTAAGGGACCCTCACAATGTGATGAATGACCCCCCAGTGGCCCCCTCACATACCTATCATTGCAGGGGAGCTGGTGGTCCTGTCATTCACTAACCGCAGCTCCCTGCGCTCCTTCTCTCCTCCGGCCTGCTGCAGCAGTGAGCCGGGCCTGGAGGAGAGAAGGAGATGTGCAGTGATGTAGCTAGAACTGACTGGGCCCCACAGCGAAATTTAGTACGCCCCCCTCCCCCCCAATGTGTGTTCACATTACGTTTTTCCTATCGGTTTGATGTATACACATGTGCAGCACTCCACGTTTTTGTATCCTGCAGAGTCAAGTAAAAAATGCATACGTTAACGTATATGTTTTTTTACCATGGAACTGTATGGTGAACGGACGCCACTGTACGGCATCAGTCTGAGGCGTCTGTCAATGCATACATTTTCAGTATGCATTAAATGGATGGCAAAAATGTGATGCGAACCCAGCCCTAGTGTCAGAATAAGCCCCAGTACACAGCGGAGCAGCATGGCGGAGAGGGGAGGCCGCCATGTACTGACAGAGCGCTACCTGGTCCTGGTGGTCAGGGATGAGGACTGTGCTTCCCAAGGATCATTTTCTACTGGAAAATACAGGGCACAGTATAGTACACTAGAATCTATATAATATAAAGATATTAGCCCTACCCCGGAATAATAATACAATTAGGGGGTCATTTATTATATAGAAATACGTCTATATTAGGCGTATTTCTGACACAGATTGTGGCGCAAAGGTCCTTAACACCGCAATCTGCATCTTTTCCCGCTCATGCCAGGTCTAAAAAAAGTGGTGTGGGCAGAAAGGGATACAGTTATGGCCATGCAGTTATTGGATACCACCGCCATATAGTGATAACACTGCCATATAGTGATAACACCGCCATATAGTGATAACACCGCCATACAGTGACCGGATAAAAGGGTATAAGAGGGCACAGTACAGGGAATGACTATGGGCACTGCACAGAGTGTGGTAAGAGGGCACAATGCAGGGTATAAAGGGGCACAGTACGGGGTGGGGGGCACAGTCACGTGACCCTGTGATGTTAGAAGGTCCTTATGGTGAATGCGGTTCAGATGCCACCATAATGAGAGGCAGAGGAGTGAGACAGGGGCCCGGGGCCCTGGATGGACAGGAGGGGTGGACACAGCAAGTAGGTTGAAGGGGCTCTGAGGGGGATTCATACAAGTAGTGGCAGGAGGTCTGTGCAGGGCAGCAATAGGAGATAGGAGGGTGGGACAGGAGCTCTGGATACATGAGGGAGGAAAGGAGACAGCAGGGGCTCCATAAGGGTGATATAGGACAGGATATGGTGGGGGGGGGCAGGTGTCATGGAGACAATCAGCTTAATAAAACAGTAACACAACTAAATAGAATGAAGCAGCAGTGTCCCCCCCTTTCCTTCTGTCCCACAGAGAAGAGACAGTTACAGTGCAGACTCACTCACAGACTGTCTCCACACTTCTCTGCTCCAGCTCCAGCCGTGCGGTCTCTCTCCAGTCTCCTCAGGCAGCGTGTGTCCTGTGTAGAGGGGGCGTGTCCTGTGTAGAGGGGGCGTGTCCTGTGTAGAGGGGGCGTGTCCTGAGTCTCTGCAGCTCAGAGGGCCCACCAGAGGGGTACTGCGTATGTGAAAGGACAGCAGTGAGAGCTCCCATCTGTATTGATGGAAGTGCTCATAGCAGCTCAGTGGGCCCCCCCAGGAGCATTGGGCCCCGGCACTTGCCCGGGGATGCCGGGTTATGACGCCGGCCCTGATGGCACCCATGTTGTGTCCGTGATTTTCATGGACCCAGAGACCATAATGTATGTGAGGGATTCCTAATCATGGACAAAACAAAGGCATGCTTTCGTAGTGTCATCATGGACCAATGATCTGTGGAAACCCAATGATAGGCGAATACATGCATTAAAGTCAATGAATATGTGATCTGTCCGTGCTGACCATCATTCACTGAAGTGTGACAGAAGCCTATGGCTAGTTTCCCACTAGCGGCAGCCTTCTCTGGCAGGCTGTTTCGGCGGGGGAACAACCTGTGCTACCGCTAGTGCACCATGCAGACGGAAGTCCCCGTGGCCTGGGCCATATCAGCCAGTCTTGAGTGGGACTCGCAGACTCCTCCCTCCTCCCATTGCAAGCATGGTTACATGCTGGAGGTAACTGGTGAGTTATCTGTGAGTCGGCCCTCACGCTCCTGTAAGGCTACTTTCACACTAGCGGCACGGACCTCCGGCAGGCTGTTCCATTGGGTGAACAGCCTGCCGGATCCGTCCTGCCGCTGTATTTTTTATGTTTTGCTTTATTCCTCTCCTTTGAATAGAAACTGTGATTTACAACTCCTCCTCTATTGCAAAATCTCTGCTTATAGTAAAAATTGGATAGAACCGGCACTCAAACAGTTCGGAATACACGTGGAAATCAAATAAAATTATTTATTAAACAGTCAATATATGTCCTGTGTGCACCAGGATAAAATTCATAAAATGACATAAAACGCATATACAGGGAGTGCAGAATTATTAGGCAAGTTGTATTTTTGAGGATTAATTTTATTATTGAACAACAACCATGTTCTCAATGAACCCAAAAAACTCATTAATATCAAAGCTGAATATTTTTGGAAGTAGTTTTTAGTTTGTTTTTAGTTTTAGCTATTTTAGGGGGTTATCTGTGTGTGCAGGTGACTATTACTGTGCATAATTATTAGGCAACTTAACAAAAAACAAATATATACCCATTTCAATTATTTATTTTTACCAGTGAAACCAATATAACATCTCAACATTCACAAATATACATTTCTGACATTCAAAAACAAAACAAAAACAAATCAGTGACCAATATAGCCACCTTTCTTTGCAAGGACACTCAAAAGCCTGCCATCCATGGATTCTGTCAGTGTTTTGATCTGTTCACCATCAACATTGCGTGCAGCAGCAACCACAGCCTCCCAGACACTGTTCAGAGAGGTGTACTGTTTTCCCTCCTTGTAAATCTCACATTTGATGATGGACCACAGGTTCTCAATGGGGTTCAGATCAGGTGAACAAGGAGGCCATGTCATTAGATTTTCTTCTTTTATACCCTTTCTTGCCAGCCACGCTGTGGAGTACTTGGACGCGTGTGATGGAGCATTGTCCTGCATGAAAATCATGTTTTTCTTGAAGGATGCAGACTTCTTCCTGTACCACTGCTTGAAGAAAGTGTCTTCCAGAAACTGGCAGTAGGACTGGGAGTTGAGCTTGACTCCATCCTCAACCCGAAAAGGCCCCACAAGCTCATCTTTGATGATACCAGCCCAAACCAGTACTCCACCTCCACCTTGCTGGCGTCTGAGTCGGACTGGAGCTCTCTGCCCTTTACCAATCCAGCCACGGGCCCATCCATCTGGCCCATCAAGACTCACTCTCATTTCATCAGTCCATAAAACCTTAGAAAAATCAGTCTTGAGATATTTCTTGGCCCAGTCTTGACGTTTCAGCTTGTGTGTCTTGTTCAGTGGTGGTCGTCTTTCAGCCTTTCTTACCTTGGCCATGTCTCTGAGTATTGCACACCTTGTGCTTTTGGGCACTCCAGTGATGTTGCAGCTCTGAAATATGGCCAAACTGGTGGCAAGTGGCATCTTGGCAGCTGCACGCTTGACTTTTCTCAGTTCATGGGCAGTTATTTTGCGCCTTGGTTTTTCCACACGCTTCTTGCGACCCTGTTGACTATTTTGAATGAAACGCTTGATTGTTCGATGATCACGCTTCAGAAGCTTTGCAATTTTAAGAGTGCTGCATCCCTCTGCAAGATATCTCACTATTTTTGACTTTTCTGAGCCTGTCAAGTCCTTCTTTTGACCCATTTTGCCAAAGGAAAGGAAGTTGCCTAATAATTATGCACACCTAATATAGGGTGTTGATGTCATTAGACCACACCCCTTCTCATTACAGAGATGCACATCACCTAATATGCTTAATTGGTAGTAGGCTTTCGAGCCTATACAGCTTGGAGTAAGACAACATGCATAAAGAGGATGATGTGGTCAAAATACTCATTTGCCTAATAATTCTGCACGCAGTGTATAGCTTATGTGTAAGCCAGAGAGATGGGTATCTCTAATATATCAAGTTCTGACCGCTGGCCGCAGCAGGCTGCATCCGTGTCCCTCCTGTTAGGTAGGGCTATTGGATCACAGTTGTCTGCGAGGCAAACAGAAGCTGATAGATGTTGCACTTCAAATGAGTTCAATAATGATTATCTGATACAGATGTATTCAACACTTCATAATCTCATATAAAGCTACACAATCCTAAATGCGTAGCAATTAGGGTCTTATAACATCATCTGAAATACAAGATATTAAATGTTCTGGGATGAAATATTATTTTAGACCAAGATCAAATTGTCCATCATCTATAGCGGTATCGGGGTCTCAGTATGCTAGATGTACAAAGTCAATTGTCCAGCACGTTTATAATCTCAGTGCTGATACCGCCTTTCTTGTAGCGGTTCGGTATATTTCCACTTGTATTTAATATTACTCACTGTGTCCTCTGTGGGCTCACTCGCTCAGGTCTGCGGAGGGCTTCTGCCGTGGCGTCCCACGCTTCAGCCTTTCTCCGCTACGCTTGTCTCGGGTCCGGTCTTTACTTGGATACCGTCTCAACTCTCGTGAGAGACCTGGAATGCCTACTGCGCTTGCGTGAGTCTTCCAATACTTCGTTTGTCTTTCGTGGGTAAGTGGATATCGTCTCCGTCCTTTAGTACATGGCCATGTACTGCTGATATAATTTTTCACAGGTAATACGCCGTATTACCTGTGAAAAATTATATCAGCGGTACATGGCCATGTACTAAAGGACGGAGACGATATCCACTTACCCACGAAAGACAAACGAAGTATTGGAAGACTCACGCAAGCGCAGTAGGCATTCCAGGTCTCTCACGAGAGTTGAGACGGTATCCAAGTAAAGACCGGACCCGAGACAAGCGTAGCGGAGAAAGGCTGAAGCGTGGGACGCCACGGCAGAAGCCCTCCGCAGACCTGAGCGAGTGAGCCCACAGAGGACACAGTGAGTAATATTAAATACAAGTGGAAATATACCGAACCGCTACAAGAAAGGCGGTATCAGCACTGAGATTATAAACGTGCTGGACAATTGACTTTGTACATCTAGCATACTGAGACCCCGATACCGCTATAGATGATGGACAATTTGATCTTGGTCTAAAATAATATTTCATCCCAGAACATTTAATATCTTGTATTTCAGATGATGTTATAAGACCCTAATTGCTACGCATTTAGGATTGTGTAGCTTTATATGAGATTATGAAGTGTTGAATACATCTGTATCAGATAATCATTATTGAACTCATTTGAAGTGCAACATCTATCAGCTTCTGTTTGCCTCGCAGACAACTGTGATCCAATAGCCCTACCTAACAGGAGGGACACGGATGCAGCCTGCTGCGGCCAGCGGTCAGAACTTGATATATTAGAGATACCCATCTCTCTGGCTTACACTTAAGCTATATATGCGTTTTATGTCATTTTATGAATTTTATCCTGGTGCACACAGGACATATATTGACTGTTTAATAAATAATTTTATTTGATTTCCACGTGTATTCCGAACTGTTTGAGTGCCGGTTCTATCCAATTTTTACTATATCCATTAGAACTAAGGGGGTGTTTCTTTGAACCTGCGCACCTATCGTGACAAATCAGAGTGAGCCATCTGCTTATTACTTTTTGAAAATCTCTGCTTGCCAATGCTCGTACTGAATGAGAACATTAAGGCCCCTTGCAGACGAGCGTGTCCGGATTAGGTCTGGATGCATTGCAGATGCATTCAGTGAAAACTGCGCGATTTCGCAAGCAAGTCCATCCAGTTTTGTTTGCGATCGCGTTCAGTTGTTCAGTTTTTATCACGCGGGTGCAATGCGATTTAATGCGTTTTGCACGCGCGTGATAAAAAACGGAATGTTTACAAACAACATCTCTTAGCAACCATCTGTGAAAAATGCATCGCATCCCCATTCACTTCTATGGGGCCAGAGTTGCGTGAAAATCGCAAAATATAGAACATGCTGCGATTTTCACGCAACGCACAAGTGGTGCGTGAAAACCAACGATCATGTACACAGCCCCATTGAAATGAATGGGTCCGGATTCCGGGCGGGCACAATGCGTTCTCATAACACATTGCAACCGCGCAGAATACTCGCTTGTGTGAAAGGAGCCTAAGAGACTAATCTAAATGGAGTTTGCAGAAATCCATGCACATGACGCAGGAACATATCCATTCAGATGCATGGAACAGATTTGTATTTACAGAAATGTCTGTAACAAATCTGCTAAATGTAAAAATACCATATTGTGTCTCAGTGTTGATAATTTGCACAATAGCATCCAGTCTAGACAATCCCTTAAGCTAAATATCCACGAGCCCAATATTCTGCTGATAAATAGGTGTACAAAACAAGAGAACATTATCTTAATAAATAGATCTTTGAAATAAAGCCAAAGTTTCGGCGGGGGGGGGGGGGGGTGATAATGCAGTATTATTGTCATAATAACCAGTCCTGTAGTCCTGTAGCAGTTTTACTGAACCGCATTAAGATCACCATAGAACCATATGTCCCATTGGATAGAATCCTCAGGAGTCTGGTATTGCCAAAGTAATGCTAATGGTAGGATGCATCTGAAACTAATCTAAGGGTAGTTTCCAAACAATAACCTCACTTAGATATTCTCCTCAGTTCCTACAGACTCTGGACTCTCAGGTGATTCTAAGTCAAAATCTACTTTGAGACATAGGTAAACCTAGGTAGTAAAAAACTGCTCTCTGTAAGGTCCCATTTTTTCTTTGACGAAACCGAGGGTGAAAAAAGCACGCTATGTAAATTACCATGCGGTTTTCCCATTGAAATCAATGCAAGGTGAATTTCACGCATCTTCTGTGCAAATTTTAGGCACAGAATTCATGCCAAAATGCTCACTGAATAAACTCTGTGTGAACTCACCCTTCGGCTCTGTTTATACTAGCATCATTGCTTCCTTTTATAAAAGAGCTATGGTGGAGCCGTTTTCCAACAAATACTGACAAATCCTTACAGGCCCCATTGACTTGCTATGGATCTGTTGAAAATCTGTTAGTAGGCTAGAATAATACCGTAGACTGGGCTTCATGTCTAAAAAATAACAATAAAATCTAAAAACAGCAGTATACACTCACCTAAAGAATTATTAGGAACACCATACTAATACGGTGTTGGACCCCCTTTTGCCTTCAGAACTGCCTTAATTCTATGTGGCATTGATTCAACAAGGTGCTGATAGCATTCTTTAGAAATGTTGGCCCATATTGATAGGATAGCATCTTGCAGTTGATGGAGATTTGAGGGATGCACATCCAGGGCACGAAGCTCCCGTTCCACCACATCCCAAAGATGCTCTATTGGGTTGAGATCTGGTGACTGTGGGGCCATTTTAGTACAGTGAACTCATTGTCATGTTCAAGAAACCAATTTGAAATGATTTGAGCTTTGTGACATGGTGCATTATCCTGCTGGAAGTAGCCATCAGAGGATGGCTACATGTTCTCATTCTGTTTACGCCAAATTCGGACTCTACCATTTGAATGTCTCAACAGAAATCGAGACTCATCAGACCAGGCAACATTTTTCCAGTCTTCAACAGTACAATTTTGGTAA
Organism: Bufo bufo; assembly: GCF_905171765.1. NCBI lineage: Eukaryota > Metazoa > Chordata > Amphibia > Anura > Bufonidae > Bufo > Bufo bufo. The sequence goes on along the minus strand of NC_053392.1, from coordinate 167,566,041 downwards.
GCTCATGCAAATTGTAGCCTCTTTTTCCTATTTGTAGTGGAGATGAGTGGTACCCGGTGGGGTCTTCTGCTGTTGTAGCCCATCCGCCTCAAGGTTGTGCATGTTGTGGCTTCACAAATGCTTTGCTGCATACCTCGGTTGTAACGAGTGGTTATTTCAGTCAACGTTGCTCTTCTATCAGCTTGAATCAGTCGGCCCATTCTCCTCTGACCTCTAGCATCCACAAGGCATTTTTGCCCACAGGACTGCCGCATACTGGATGTTTTTCCCTTTTCACACCATTCTTTGTAAACCCTAGAAATGGTTGTGCGTGAAAATCCCAGTAACTGAGCAGATTGTGAAATACTCAGACCGGCCCATCTGGCACCAACAACCATGCCACGCTCAAAATTGCTTAAATAACCTTTCTTTCCCATTCTGACATTCAGTTTGGAGTTCAGAAGATTGTCTTGACCAGGACCACACCCCTAAATGCATTGAAGCAACTGCCATGTGATTGGTTGACTAGATAATTGCATTAATGAGAAATAGAACAGGTGTTCCTAATAATTCTTTAGGTGAGTGTAAATAGAGAACCTTAAATAATCTGGAGATTTAAGCATTTTGGTAACTATGAGGCCATAATATACGGTATAATGTGTATATGTGATTTCGTAATAGATAAACAATACATAGATCAGCTAAATAAATCACCAATAAGCCAAACTGTTATCCCTGATATACTTGTAAAAAAGGAAGACAAGGGCGGCACTCACCGATATGAAACGCAGACAGCAACGTAAAAGAAGTAATTACTGGACTACTGACTCGGACTCCAGCGTCTCTGATGAGGCTATAGCTCAGGGCAGTGCAGAAACTTGTAGCAACCAGTATAGCCAGTCCCCTTTAGGAAACACACTAGAAGGGGAGGAGCAAAGGGAAAAACAAATACAAAACAGGGATACAAAAGGAAACAAGTGTCTTGGAGACGATAGCAGATAGAGCTCCTTTAAAGAGGACCTTTCACTAGAATAGAAAATCTAAACTAAGTATACAGACATGGAGAGCGGCGCCCAGGGATCTCCCTGCACTTACTGTTATACCTGGGCGCCGCTCCGTTCTCCCGGTATAGCCTCCGGTATCTTCATATGTTAGGCTCCACCCAGGGGAACCTGCCGGCGTCTCTTTCTCCCAGGCTGTAGCGCTGGCCAATCGCAGCGCTCAGCTCGTAGCCTGAGAGAAAAAAAAAACTCTCAGGCTATGAGCTGAGCGCTGCGATTGGCCAGCGCTACAGCATGGGAGAAAGAGATGCCGGCAGGTTCCCCTGGGTGGAGGCTAACATATGAAGATACCGGAGGCTATACCGGGAGAACGGTGCGGCGCCCAGGTATAACAGTAAGTGCAGGGAGATCCCTGGGCGCCGCTCTACATGTCTGTATACTTAGTTTAGATTTTTTATTCTAGTGAAAGGTCCTCTTTAAGCCTTTCCCACAATTTGGTTATTAACCTGACCGGCTCTTTCTCCCATGCCATCTCTTTCTCCCATGCTGTAGCGCTGGCCAATCGCAGCGCTCAGCTCATAGCCTGAGAGTTTTTTTTTTCTCTCAGGCTATGAGCTGAGCGCTGCGATTGGCCAGCGCTACAGCCTGGGAGAAAGAGACGCCTGCAGGTTCCCCTGGGTGGAGCCTAACATATGAAGATACCGGAGGCTATACCGGGAGAACGGTGCGGCGCCCAGGTATAACAGTAAGTGCAGGGAGATCCCTGGGCGCCGCTCTACATGTCTGTATACTTAGTTTAGATTTTTTATTCTAGTGAAAGGTCCTCTTTAAGCCTTTCCCACAATTTGGTTATTAACCTGACCGGCTCCGTGCTACCACCAGACTGTATGAGGGTCCTCAACAGGGGGCTCAACTACAGTTTGGTGGAACAGTTTGACCCGGTCGGGTTCGAAATAGATTTGTACAAAGCCACTAGGAAATTGACACTGAATAAGCTATTCAACCCAAAACAGAAAAGGAAGAGAAGGAAGGTGAAATACCCGCACTTATAGGTCCTCTAGGGTTTAGTGTAACAGCCAATTTTGATCCTATGGAGATAGCCTGCCTCCAGTGGATGACTGAGTCGTCACTTGACACTCCCACCCAGCAACCCACTGGTGGTGATTTTCAGGGGGGTGCTAGGTCCACATTTAACCCTCCCTTGCCTGCTGGCAGTTCCATTGATATATTTCAACAGAAAGTGCTAGAAGGGGTGAAAGCCCTAGTGTACCCCATAGCAAACAAGAATTTAGACATCGGGGAAGAAAAAGCCTTGAAGTGGCTACAAACCCGTGATGATATGGTTATAAAGCCGGCAGACAAGGGAGGCAATGTGGTCCTAATGACCAAACAGTATTACGTGACAGAGGCTCATCGACAACTTCACAATAAAGAAGTATATGAGACATTACAGACAGACCCTACACATTATGTGCAGGGCCTGTTACGGAGATTACTCCAAACGGAACCTCACGAATAGCTGCTAGCAGACGAATAGGAAACGCACCCAAGCGGCTTACACTCCCAGTGGCGGATTACGGCAGCCCCGGGCCCAGCACCGCTGGGGGGCCCAACGCTGACCCGAACGCCCACATACTGCTGCGGGGCACGGGAGCGCATAGCTCCCTGTCCCATCCGCGATCACCGCCATAGGCTTCAGGCCTTAAAGGCCTGAGGCCTATGCGGTAGAGAAATCCCGGCGCAGGCGTGCGTGATGACGTCATCGCGCGCCTGTGCCGGGACGCAGCACTGTGACGCCCCTGACTCTGCGAGCAAGCGCCTGGCCCTGGACATACAGTAGGTGAGTATTTATCTTTTAATTTTTTTGTTCATTAATTTTTATTTTTATTTCATGTGCCTACTTTGGGGGGGCACACAGGAGGACATATTAGGGAAGTTAAATCGAGTACATGGGGGGGGCTATATGGGGCCAAATTATTATGGGAGATTGGGAGGGAATGCTATGTGGGGGCTAATTACTATGTGGGGGCAAATTGCAATGTGAGGGCAGTGTGGGGGCAAATTGTTGTGTGGGGGCAAATTGTTGTGTGGGGGCTAATTACTATGTGGGGGCTAATTACTATGTGGGGGCAGTGTGGGGGCTAATTACTATGTGGGGGCTAATTACTATGTGGGGGCAGTGTGGGGGCAAATTGCTACGTGAGGGCAGTGTGGGGGCAAATTGCTATGTGGGGGCAGTGTGGGGGCAAATTGCTATGTGGGGGCAGTGTGGGGGAAAATTGCTGTGTGGGGGCAGTGTGGGGGCAAATTGCTGTGGGGGCAGTGTGGGGGCAAATTGCTATGTGAGGGCAGTGTGGGGGAAAATTGCTATGTGGGGGCAGTGTGGGGGCAAATTGCTGTGGGGGCAGTGTGGGGGCAAATTGCTATGTGGGGGCAGTGTGGGGGCAAATTGCTATGTGGGGGCAGTGTGGGGGCAAATTGCAATGTGAGGGCAGTGTGGGGGAAAATTGCTGTGTGGGGGCAAATTGCTATGTGGGGGCAGTGTGGGGGAAAATTGCTATGTGGGGGCGGTGTGGGGGAAAATTGCTATGTGAGGGCAGTGTGGGGGCAAATTGCTATGTGAGGGCAGTGTGGGGGCAAATTGCTATGTGAGGGCAGTGTGGGGGCAAATTGCTGTGTGGGGGCAAATTTCTATATGGGGGCAGTGTGGGGGAAACTATTGTGTGTGGGGAAATTGCTATGTGTGGGCAAATTACTATGTGGGGGCAGTGTGGGGGAAATTGCCATGTGGGGACAGTGTGGGGTAATTTCTATGTGGGGGCAAATTACTATGTGGGGCAAATTACTGTGTGGGGGCAGTGTGGTGGAAATTACTATGTGGGGGCAGTGTGGTGGAAATTACTATGTGGGGGCAGTGTAGAGCAAATTACTGTGTGGGGGGGCAAACTACTATATGGGGGCAGTTTGGGGGCAAATTACTATGGGGGGATTACTATGTGGGGGCAGTGTGGTGGAAATTACTATATGGGTTGTTGCTATTGGGGAGGCACTGTAGAGGCAATTCTATTATTTCTGGGGACACTATACAGGGATTATTGCCTGGAGCACAATAGAGGGTGGTATTATTACTGGGGGCACTCTAGGGGACATTATAGCTGCTATAGGGACATTTGGGGTAATTTGGGGTAATTTGGGGTAATTTATCAAACTGGTGTAAAGTAGAACTGGCTTAGTTGCCCATAGCAGCCAATCAGATTCCACCTTTCATATTTGACAGCTCTTTTGGAAATCCAGTTCTACTTTACACCAGTTTGATAAATTACCCCAATTATGTCTATTAGGGTCACTATTTTTTCAGTAGTATAGTTCCTGGGGCATTGGGAAGCACAACGGGCACAGTATTGGGGGTGGCATGATGACGCTGTGGGGACACCAGGATGAGGAGGTTGATGTAAAAATTTAGAAATCTAACATGTCTGTGTTACAAACTGTAGAGACAAGATGTGGCTGAAAGAATTTGCCATGGTGGTCTGGCTCAAATGGAGGAGAAGAGGAAAGAGAAGGTCTACATGACAGGAGATGTCACTGGATGTAAGAGGTATGTGGTGCTGTATTCTCCTCCATGTCTTTTTTATTACAATTATATGTATTTTAAATTTGGTGACTAAATTTTTCAGTTTAGGACCCAATTTGGGGTATTTTTTTTTAGTCTGAAGATGTCATATGGCCTAAGAAGAGACTGTGGCGCCCATGAAGCTCCACAGCCTCTTCATACAAAAAACAAAACTAAAAACTAAAATGGAGGGAGGGGGGCCAAGTTTGGTAGACAGCCCCGGGCCTATCATGCACTTAATCCGCCCCTGTACACTCCTAGCAATCAGTCTCTAACAGCATACAGTGAATCCCAGGAAGGGCATCCGCAGGGCTACTTGCTTCTGCAAAAGCTGGTCTTCCATGGGGAGTGTCTCGTCCCGCAGATACTCCACAATACCCAGTGCCTGGTACCAGATGCCTTTGCGGACTGCATCTCGGTCATCCATGACACCCTCATCGTACTCCACTGCTGTTTCCATTCTGGTGCTGTCAGGGTCGCTGTACTAGGACATGCGTTGCCCTCAAATTATAAAATCCATGGAATGGTGTCTCCTGTAGTTGTCCTTCTGGCTGTGGGAACGATCCCGCCGCTTGCCACCAATGTAAAGGATCTCCTGGCACCCCGACCAGGTACCTCCGTCGATGGATGCTCCTAGTGCTTCCCAAGGACTCCAAGCACTCCACTTGACACCGTAAGCGCTGCAGACCCCACGAACCGCCGAAGCTTGGTTGAGGTCTCACCGTCTCCTACCCACCCTGGACCTACGACAATGGTTAGATTTGCCCCTTCATATCTGAAGGACACATCGGATCTCCTACTGGCACTGAATGCTATACAGTGGCAGGAGGGTTTCCAACTTGTGTCACTGGATGTCGAAAACCTGTACACGCGTATCCCACAAGATAGAGGCATTGAGGTGGTGATCGACATTTTGGCCAACACTGGTAAAAGTGTGGCTTTCTCCAATTTCATCCATGATGCATTGGACCTCATCCTCAAAAACAATGCCTTTAGATTCGGGGATACGTGGTACAGGAAGAAGTTTGGCACAGCTATGGGCACACCGGTCGCATGTACTTTTGCAAATCTGTACTTAAAGGGCTTCTGTCACCCCTGCATACATACTGTAATTAATCATTTTGGTTCAGCAGATTATGTTAAAAACATACTTTTAAAATATGCAAATTACCTTGCTACCAGCAAGTAGGGTGGCTACTTGCTGGTAGCAGCCGCATCCTCCTATCCTAAAGACGCCCCCTCCGCATGTTGATTGACAGGGCCAGCGGACGGGATCTCTCTCTGCTGGCCCTGTTTGCATTCAAAATCTGGCGCCTGCGCCGTACCTGTCTTCAGTCGGCGCAGGCGCACTGAGAGGTGGACGCTCGCTCGGCCACTCCATCCTCAATGCGCCTGCGCCGATGACATCACATCTACACCCGGCGCAGGCGCATTGAGAACGGGGGCGCTCGCTCGGCGCTCCTTCCTCAATGCGCCTGCGCCGGGAGATGAATGTCACCTAACTAGTTAAAAAGAGTCTGTCAGTTTTGACCATACACTTGGAAGGGACTGAGACAATGCACAGTAGAAGTATTGTGGAAGTAAACCAATGAGTTGGCATCTGGTCCTATTGCCTATTGATTCAATATACAGATGTAGCCACCATTATTTTGACTGGCTTAACGCGTTAATACTACAACAACACATTGCAGTAATACAGCAAATTGCATTAAAGTGACCATCCTGCTGGTGTCGAAATAACGCTGGCTACATCTGTACATAGCATAATAGCATTGGCGAGCGCAGTGTTGGTAGAACAGGAAAGGGTAAATTATCAATTCAGCTATTATAACACATTGACAAGTGAGACATTGGTGACAAAGAGCATACGTGATTTCCTTGTGATTGTTCACTGCTTAGCAAGTAAAATTGGCACTAATCCATATAACAACATTGAAAGGAAGAGTAACATGTTGGCTTCTCTATGTTCATACAAATAATCCTCCTAGTTACACTGTTATTGTAGTAACACAAAGACACAAGTTTATTAAGCTCAACCATGCTTCAAATTATACACACAGAGGGTCATTTGCAAAAGGCTTTATGCTAGGTTTTGGGCACAATAGAGTAGCAAAATGTGGCGCAAATGGAAAATGTTTGGAGCAATAATTTTGTGACTTTACTTTTCTCTTTTTTCTTCCCACTTTTCAAAAAAGTTGGCAAGGCATAACAAACAAGGGTAGGGTCAACGCAACCAGACATATTTACAATAATTTATGCCAGCAAACTGGTGTAAATTATATCTGGAATCTACTCCAGCAAATAACTGGCATAGATTTGAGTTTCTGGTGCATGGAAAGCACATATGCAACATATATGCCAATTGGCCGCATCTAACTCCAGTGGCCTTTTTACTAAGACAGGTATAGAAAAATACCAGTTTTTAGTAAAAGAACCCCACTATGTTCAATATCCCAGTACATTTGTAGTGATGTGTGGCCCGCAGAGGTGAAAATAGAGGATGAAAGTGGGGATTAGGGTGCTAGTTTTCACGGTGGCAGATCACACTCCAGCTCGCGCCGAGGCCACGACTGCAGTAGATGAAGCAGAGCACTATTTGTTCCCCTTAGGGCACAACCTGGGCTTGAGGCTCCTGCCTGGTGGTGGCTGGGGTGCCATTGATGGTGGATGGTTGATGGTGGATGATTGAGGCAGTAACCAGATCAGCTTGATTATGGTAAATAACAGCCTCTTTACTGAGGATGATGGGAGGCACAGTAGAAATATCAGTGGAAGACACAGTTCCGAAGTACAGTATATCACAAGGCAGTCTTTTCCCCAACATGCTGCTTATAGAAGGTGGCTATCATGATGGTAATCCACCCTGAGTCTCTCTCTTACCAAAATGACCACAGGCATGCACTCACCAATGACCACAGGCATGCACTCCTGAGCCATCTGCAACATTAAATGCATCTTTACCTCGGGTGTTAATCCTTAGCAAAGGTGCTTTTCTGGCAGGATCTGGGACCCTTGGTGGCAGGATGGAGTGATGGCGGCTTCTCTCCCTCCGCCTGAGAGTCTGAAGAATACCTCATCGCATCAAATCAAATTGAGCAGGGAGGAGGAGCTATTGGTCTCCTCTCCTACTGGGAGGAGGGCAGCTCCAAGTGTAAGCAGTTCTTTAATGGGTGCAACCCGTTCCTGGTGGTAAGCTCCCCCCCCCCCCCCCCCCCCCCCCCCAGAAAGTCCCTGCACAGCTCCGCAGGAGGGACAGGTCCAGAGTTAGTGGGCCTCAAGTTATATCTTCAGTGTCACCTGCTGGTTAAAGCAGGCAGTCAGCATTTCAGAGCAGGTTATTTTGGCAGCCGGGGTGCAAGCCCCACCTTCTCGACATCCAGTGATGTGCAGATTTGGAGAACAGTGAACTTCCATCTTCCAGACGTTCCATGGAGGATTTCATAGAGAAGCAAATAGAGAGGACTTGTCTTTCCCAGGGAGTTGTCAACTGCTGCTCGGAGGAGGTCGGTGGGCAGTTCCATTTAGTGGACGGCTGACTGTGCAGCTGATAGAACTGCCCAGTACCAGTCTAGTGAGTACACTTTGGCACAACATTCACAGTTTCTTTTGTTGTATGGGGCATCTCACTTTGGGGAACAGGTGGTGAAGCTTCGGTTCAGGATCTACTGGTACAATTGTTGCAGATGTGTTACAGCAGTATGATCTGGGGGGAAGGTTAGATGGTTCCCATTCCCAAATTTTGGTTTGACAGTTAGGTAGTGTAGAGTAAGTGACTGATGGAATTCTGCATGCCTCCTGTGGTGGTGGGGTGTAAACCAGATCCATGGGGAGGTCACATCTGGGGAGGGGCCATGGCTGCTGTCAATTGTGGTTGAGCCGGTGGTGTCCAGCAATAAATCTGGAGAGCTCGATGACATGTATTCAGCTAAAGGGAAAGTTTATGTTTGTTTTAAGAGGCCTTTAGGGGCTGATGTGAAACAGGAGGTTAAAGAAAAAATCTGGAAAGACAAGTATGTCAAGATTTTTTCATTGATACCTTTCGAGAAGTTTAACTTAGACAGACGTAAGCCAGATGAGAGTAAAAAGGAGGAGGAGGAAAACTGTGCTATCATTTCATTTAGTGTACCTTCCCTAACTGGCTTCAGCCCTTTTCCATTTTGGCTAGTGTTACTGGAAAGAAGGAGACTACAAACTGTTCAGCCCTGTTATGTTATTTAGGTTTGATAGGTGAGGTGTTTCGAGTTTATAGGTGGTTAGGCGCTCACTTCAACTGAGCTACAAAGAATGGGCCAAGAATGGGGGGTGAACAATTCAGGAGCACTGCGCTCTGGAGCCTGCAATATAGTAGTAACTGTCCTGTCAGGTTGCTCATCCTGATGGCATATACACGGGAAGACTTAATTACGGTTTACAGCCTGGCTTGACAAAGAACTAGATCTATTGTTGTTTTATCTATATACTGTAATGGCCTGAATATAGTATTGGAACTGGATGTGCAGTACCCAAGACCTGGGGGTATTTATAATGTTTGGTTTGTAATGCAATGTTATATAATGCCCTGATTTTGAAAAGTGTTGAGGGCAGCATATATATTCTTTTACCCAAAAATTTGGGCACAAATGTCATTAAAAAACTTGCAAACCTGTGGTTTATGACCTTTTTTCTGGTGTATGGAGGTTGATAAATTCCCCCGTGTGTGAAAAAATAATATTAAAGCCTTATATATAATTAAAAATATGGAAAAATGACTTGCATAAAAAATGCAAATAGTTATGCCAGTTTATCCTACATGAGCAGTAAATTACTAAACAATGTCCTGGTCAATAAGGCCTAAAATATTTCTTTATTGATAGGACTGTCCATCATTACCAATTACATCATGTTTTAATTATGCTCCCACTTTGCTCCACCTAAAATAACTAATATACTCACTTGCACCCCTCCCTTTGGTTCCAACAGAGACTCTGTTCCATGGTTGCCAACTATACAGACCACGCGGTGTATAAAAGAATGTGTCTAGACATTCTTAATGACAAACAGTCATATACGATCTTACAAAATGACCCAGATCCACTTTTCATGATGGAGTTAAAGAACATCCTGGAAGATGGACTGAAACGTAAACTGATTGAAAAATTAGAATATGACTTCCTCCTGCCGCAAAACCCGATTCTCCCTACCTTTGACTCCCTGCCCAAGATACATAAGGGGACGACACCGTTGAAGGGGCGCCCCATTGTGTCAGGGATAGAGGGACTAGGACAAAATGTGGGTATCTATGTGGATAAACTGATTATACCATTTGTGGAAGCTCTCCCGTCGTACATACGAGATACATCAGATCTGCTTTTGCAACTAAATGAGATATGTATTGATGAGACAATGGTCTTTGCTTCCATAGACGTGGAAGCTCTTTACAGCTCAATTCAACATCATCTAGGCCTGAGAGCTGTGAAGAGCTACCTATCCACCAGGGATACAAGACTGGCATCACATAACACCTTTATACTGGATCTCTTACAATTCTGCCTAACCAGGAACTATTTTACTTTCAATGTCCACTATTACCACCAGCTCAGGGGTACCGCGATGGGAAGTCCCTGTGCGCCATCTTACGCAAATTTACTCCTGGGCTGGTGGGAGGCCAATATTATATGGTATGAATTATTAAATCAGTGGCATGGAAGCATAGTTCTATGGTATAGATTCATAGATGACGTGTCCATACTCTGGAGGGGCACAGAACGGTCATTCACAGAGTTTGTGAAAATCATTAACGTGAATGATCTAGGACTGAGATTCACCTCCGTGTCTGACCGAATGTCGCTTCCATTTTTGGATGTACTAATCGAGAGGGGCCCAGATAACAACATTAGAACATCAGTCTTTCAAAAAACAACGGCGACAAACAGCCTATTTCGTTGGGAGAGTGCACACCCTTACTCCCTATGTAAAGGCATACCAAAAGGCCAATACCTTAGGCTACGTCGCAATTGTTCTAGTATGAACGAATTCAAATTGCAAGCAAATGATTTAAGAACAAGATTTAGGGACAGGGGGTACCCTGATGGTATCCTCAGGTCTGCGTTTGAATCAGCTTGCAGAGCGAAAAGAGAGTCGCTCCTGGTCCCCAAAAAAGTAGAGGCAGAACAGCCATCTAATAGACAGATCTGAGTTATCGGTACGTACGACAACGCACATGCACAAATCAGGCAAACACTTACTAAATATTGGGACATTTTATGTGTGGATCCTGAAAGAGGTGATTGGAACTTATCCACAGATTACCTTTAGAAAAGGACGGAGCATAAGGTACAGGCTGGTTAACAGCCATTTCCAACCCCTACAACCAATGGGGAACTGGCTGTCAATAACACCACTGGGTATGTTTAAATGTGGTAAATGCGCGGCCTGTAGCCAAGTCAATCCCACAAAAAAATTTAGGAGCTCACACACGGGAGTCGAGTACAACATCCGGGATTTTATAAATTGTGTGACAGTGGGAGTAGAGTACTTGGCACAGTGTACCTGCCCTCTAGATTATGTGGGTAAGACGGGAGTTTAGACGCCGCATGAGAGACAATTACAACAACATTGCTAAGGAAAAGGATACCTCAGTGGCGAGGAATATAAACCAAATACATAGAGGGGATGCATCATGCCTTAAATTTGTAGGCATCCAACATATCCTCCAAACAAGAAGAGGGGGGGGATTGGGATAACAAAATCTTGAAGGCAGAATCCAAGTGGATTTTCAAGTTAAAAACGGTTACGCCAAACGGCCTGAAAGAATATATTTCATTCAAACCATTCCTTTCATGACAGAGCCAAGCAATAGTGGAGCGGTCAATGACTCTGACCCGTAATCCCATTCATACCTCTGGGAGGGATTAAGTTTTGATTGGGGTGCTCCCCTTCTAGAAAAATCTCCACAAATTGCCTCAATGTCAAGAATGTACAATCCCCTGCCCCCTTCAATGTAATGGTACAGTTAGTTCTATATCACCGAATGTAGGCCAGGACACACATACATCTAACAGCAATAATTAGCATAAATCCTGAACAGTAATGCTGCTTATATATATTTGATCCCATAGACTGATTTGGATAAGTGTATACTAAGGGTTAATCGAATTAGACAAAGACAGGGCAAACTCTTTACAAAATCAATAGGGCTAAATTAGTCAGAATTTACCTCAAACTATGATCATTAAGTATGATCAGGCAGCACTTATGCATGTTAATCTTACCCATATATAGATTGCAAAGAACACTAACATAAACTGGTTTGGAATTGCTGGAAGAGTTTGATTGTCACCTGTGCTGTCAGTGCCCTGACAGCGCTGACATAAACAGGAAGTGAGCGGCAAGGCAATCTGCCGGGGACTCGTCGTAAGATCCCCATAGAAACAAGTCCGCCCCTTGATGTGCGTCACTCCCAGTAGGCGGGGCAGGACGGTTAAGTGCTGCCTGTTGGCCCTCCTCTGCCTCCCAGGGATTGGTGAGTGTCACCTAAATGGGCAGGGCTAGAACTATAAAAGGAGACAAGCTGCCATTGCCATTATATATAAAGAAGCTCTGCCACTGCACAGATCGCTCCCTGATGAGCCATTGTATTATGGCGAAACGCGTCGGATAGAACTTGCAGTCAGCTATTAGAAGAAGGGATAATTAGGTCAGGCCCGAGGTTCCAGCGGCTAGGGGTCGCTCTTTTAAGGGCGAGTGCTCCGACTACAGCCAGTTAGCCTATCTCCCAACTCAAGACTAGAGTTAGGGTCAGAGACAAGTAGGCTTAGCAGTATAGTCATTAATGAGCATCATCTGCAGATCTTGCCTAGAAGCAACCCCCACCACAAACCACCAAGCCCTCACTAGGGCAAAATACCTTATAAAAACCCCTCTTCTGGCAAAGAGCCAATACGCACCAAAGTGCGTGTGCAAGAATTTTAGTAACACTGTCTTATTTATTTTAAAGAGATTAATAAAGGTTACGTATTATTATATCTCACAAAGTACACTCAGTTCACGACATAACAACTATCCAGAAATGATTTTTTTGAAGTGGCTCTTATTTTGGTGGTAAACATCATCATTTTACAGCTCACATTAAATGTGTTAATGAGTTCTTATCAGTATATTGACCTATAAGCACCTATTACTTCGAATCCTTATCATTCATTATGGTTTTCCAATTTGTCTGTAAAAAATGCTGACTGTCCGTGGTTTTGGGATAAGTTATCCAGAAAAAAGAAAAATTCTGGTTGGCAACCCTGCTTCATTCAGCAATGCTTCCAGTCCACAGCCTGCAAACTTCTGGATCAGATCACTGGCCTTAGTGGCCAAGCAGCACAAATGAATTTGATCAACATACTGTATATTTTCTAAGTACCTATATTTATTGATATAGTGAATATAACATTAGTAAAATGTATAATCCATGTACTCAATGTAATCATGTGTTCCCCCCACCAAAATACAATCTCATTTATTGTTGGTAGCTAAATGGGTAATTATATCCAGTTGGAATTCCTCCATTGTTCTTTTTAGAAAATTTATTTAAAACATGAAAGACATCATATGTAATTGACTGTATTGATTTTACTATAAATCTGGGAGATGACAAACCAACATTATAATGACATTATAATCTAGATATTAAGAAATATCAACAATACATTGGCAGGAAACCAATATTTTACATAATTCTTTCACAGATCACTCATCTGAGTCTTAATTGTTGCTTCAAGCCCAATAAGAGGATATCAGCCTGGCACTATTCCAAAGGTAAGAAATCTAAGGCTACTTTCACTCTCGCGTTTGGTGCGGATCCGTCATGGATCTGCACAAACGCATCCGTTCAGATAATACAACCGCATACATCCGTTCAGAACGGATCCGTTTGTATTATCTTTAACATAGCCAAAACTGATCCATCTTGAACACCATTGAAAGTCAATGGAGGACGTATCCGTTTTCTATTGTGCCATATTGTGTCAGTGGAAACGGATCCGTCCCCATTGACTTACATTGTGTGTCAGGACGGATCCGTTTGGCAAGCAGCGTTTTGGTGTCCGTCTCCAGAGCGGAATGGAGACTGATCGGAGGCATTCTGAGCAGATTCTTTTCCATTCAAAATGCATTAAGGGCAAAACTGATCCGTTTTGGACCGCTTGTGAGATCCCTGAACGGATCTCACAAACGGAAACCAAAACGCCATTGTGAAAGTAGCCTAAATTGGCATCCTCAGTATGCCACAGTGTGATTAACTAGTGCTCTTTTAAAATAGAAGGCTCAGGTTTACATGATATCGCACTCACCAAATGTAAATTAAATAAATTTGTATTTGATGCAAGGATTCCATTCAAGAATGGGGTGAGAACTGCTAAGATCTGTTCTTCCCTATCCCAATGCTATTGCAAAGACTTTAAAGGCTATGTAAACCTTCAGAGGCAAAAAAGTTTATGATTGCATTCAACACATTTTGGGCTAAAAATAATTTTTTCAATTGGTCTTTATTAAAAAGAATTGAGCCGTTCTGTCACAAAGGGTTTGTCTAACTGTGTAAATCATACTTTTTACTTTCACTTTGTGCTGGTCATCTAATAACCCTTATCTCTAATTTACTGAGAGGTCATAAACACTTATTTAAGCAACAATATTATCAGTAAGATAAGAATCAAACTATTATGAGTATTTATAATGTCAGAGAGCAGAGATAAGGAGCCCATCAGATTAGCTAGCTGACGGAAGAAAGAGAGAAAGTTCCGTTCCCTCTATTAGAGCATCTCAGCTCTGTATAGAAAAAAGGGTTCCATATTTGTAATAAATACCAATTTAAAAAAGATTTTTAGCTCAAAATGAGTACAATGCAATAATAAAAAATTGTCCTCAAAGGTGTACATAGCCTTTAATTATTATAATTAGTGATTTGGCTATAGGAAATGTTGACCAAGGCTGGTTTATTTGGGTTGTTTACCATGCAGTATTTACTCTCAGTTTATCACAAAGAACATTGGGCCAGATTTATCATGACTCTGACAGCTCACTCCACTTTAACATATGGCTGAAGTCAGTTTTAGCCAAGTCAGATTTATGATCGGCCCTTTAAGACTGTAATAAATGTGGTTTGACGGTAGCAGTTAATCCGTCAGTAAGCAGCTTTACAAAAGTCGCACATCTTTACGAAAAAGTTGCACGTTTTAATGAAAAAGTCACATGTTCTATTAAAAAGATAAGCATGGTCCTCACTGGAGCGAAATTGCGACTTTTTTGCGACTTTTATGCGACTTTTTAAATAGTCCCAATAGTAAATCTGTCTAGAGATAAATTTACATAAGAAAACCCGCCCACTTTCAGAAAACTGGAGAGCATAGTGCAGAGCAGAAAAAAGTTGCAAATTTTTGCGCAGTTTTAGCGTTTGGGACTTTTTTGGGGACTTTTTCACTCCATTATTCGGACCTGAGCTAATGATAAATCTTGCCCCTTGTTTTTAAAACTCTACTAATACTCTTAGGGCCAGATTTATCATTACTCTGACAGCTCACTCCACTTTAACATATGGCTAAGTCAGTTTTAGCCAAGTCAGATTTATGATCGGCCCTTTAAGACTGTAATAAATGTGGTTTGACGGTAGCAGTTAATCCGTCAGTAAGCAGCTTTACAAAAGTCGCACATCTTTACGAAAAAGTCGCACGTTTTTATGAAAAAGTCGCATGTTCTATTAAAAAGATAAGCATGGTCCTCACTGGAGCGAAATTGCGACTTTTTTGCGACTTTTTTGCGACTTTTTAAATAGTCCCAATAGTAAATCTGTCTAGAGATAAATTTACATAAGAAAACCCGCCCACTTTCAGAAAACTGGAGAGCATAGTGCAGAGCAGAAAAAAGTTGCAAATTTTTGCGCAGTTTTAGCCTTTGGGACTTTTTTGGGGACTTTTTCACTCCATTATTCGGACCTGAGCTAATGATAAATCTTGCCCCTTGTTTTTAAAACTCTACTAATACTCTTAGGGCCAGATTTATCATTACTCTGACAGCTCACTCCACTTTAACATATGGCTAAGTCAGTTTTAGCCAAGTCAGATTTATGATCGGCCCTTTAAGACTGTAATAAATGTGGTTTGACGGTAGCAATTTATCCGTCAGTAAGCAGCTTTACAAAAGTCGCACATTTTTACGAAAAAGTCGCACATGTTTTTATGAAAAAGTCGCATGTTCTATTAAAAAGTCTCATAAGATAAGCATGGTCCTCACTGGAGTGAAATTGCGACTTTTTTGCGACTTTTTAAATAGTCCCAATAGTAAATCTGTCTAGAGATTAATTTACATAAGAAAACACGCCCACTTTCAGAAAACTGGCGAGCATAGTGCAGAGCAGAAAAAAGTCGCAAATTTGTGTGCAGTTTTAGCGTTTGGGACTTTTTTGGGGACTTTTTCACTCCATTATTCTGACCTGAGCTAATGATAAATCTGGCCCTGTGTGCTTTGTAAACCAAGTTCTTCCCATTTTCCTCAAAATATCATGTTTAACTAGGACTTGATGTGGCTGTGACCGACCAACCACAAATCATACAAGTCTACATGCTTGGTCAGTCATGTCCCTTTAATGGTGCCTACTATCAAGAATACTAAAACGTGTACTTATATGTTATTTGCAGTTGGATGAAGTCTATTCTTACTGTTATCAAGTAATATTTAATAAAAGCTATGGCCCTAATTTTTGATACCTTCACTCCAGAATTCTAGCATCAAAAAGTCGCAAAATAGGGCTTTTGTGACTTTTTTGCACTCGATTCCACAAAATGTAAGCGCTGGTGCAAAAATATGTGACCGTTTACATGCACTTGCACAAAAATTTGCAACTTTTTGCATTTTTACACCTCACTCCAGTTTTGTAATATGGGTGGAAAAGTGGGTGTGGTAAGCTATGTTAATGATTTTTCTCCAGATTTATCATTGCGACTTTTTTTTAAAGTCGCAAAAAAAAAAAAAAACGCAATCTCACTCCAGGAGGGGGGTGGAGTAGGAAAACTGGAGTGGCTTTTCTAGACAGAAATGTTAGGTTTAAAGACAAGCCAAATTTATCAAACAACCTATGACATTTGATAAATGTGGCACAAATTACTGCAACACAGACTCAAGCAAAACTGACTTCAATTGTTCCCCTAAATTCCCCCACTATATGTTGATTTATCATAAATACCTTTTATCTGAAATGTACAGCTATAAAAACAGAAATGAGCCAACAATTGGATGTTTGCCATGAGTGTGCATTTGTATGCAGTGAATCGATATTTGTACCTATGCATACTTGTATATCATGAGTGTAGATACAATGCACTCGGAAAGTCTTCATGCCTGTTCCGTTTTTTCACATTTTGTTATGTTGCAGCCTTGTGCTAAAATTAAAAAAAGTTTCCCCCATTATTCTGCACTCCATACCCAATAATGAGAAATTGAAAACAGAATTTTTAAACTTTTTGAAAATTATTAAAAAGAAAAATCTAAAATTTCGCATGGACATATACACTCAAGCAAATAATGTGGGGATAGGCGCTAAAACATAATAATAATAACTTTATTATATGTACGGTTAAAATAAAGGGTAACACCCGTCAGTGTAGCAGTCAGCAACTGACTAATACTAAGTATGTGAGAAGGAAATAATGTCTCCAAACAGCGCCACCATCTGGAGCACTAGAACAGTCTCACAGACTAAACCCACCAACACGTAAGGGGGCTCGATACACCACAGGGTACAAGGTGTGTGACCCAGGGTGAGGACTATAATCCAGGGGATGTCTGGTGTCAAGAAATCACCAAACAACACTCCAAACAGCGAGAGCCAGGGCGCAGACTCTCACTGCACTAAAATAGTCACAGGTGCAGGACTATGGCAGAGCATAAGCCGTCACTCCAATGATAATATACGGAGCAAGGATTTCCCTGACATACCCCTTAATGGTAACAGCTCAACGCGTTTCTATGCATTAGAGATGCATTTCATCAGGAGCTATATGCACCATACTTAAACAGAGCCCAGAGCCTCAGCTATGATTTTAGACTGAGGTAGTGGACGGACAGGCAGCAGTAGAATAACCTGCCTAACACCGCATTCCTCTAGTGTGAGGTACGGTGCTGTAACTAACAGACTACTGTCCTACTGTAACTAACAGACATATACACTCACCTAAAGAATTATTAGGAGCACCTGTATTTCTCATTAAAGGGCTTCTGTCACCCCACTAAAGTGATTTTTTTTTTTTGGGCTAGTTAAATTAGTTATATTGCGATATATGAAAATATAATGGTGTTACT
Organism: Bufo bufo; assembly: GCF_905171765.1. Taxonomy (NCBI): domain Eukaryota; kingdom Metazoa; phylum Chordata; class Amphibia; order Anura; family Bufonidae; genus Bufo; species Bufo bufo. The sequence goes on along the minus strand of NC_053392.1, from coordinate 167,548,131 downwards.
TACTTTGATCCAGCAGTTTCTTCCAAAAACGAAGTTTTATAATATGTAAATTCGGTCTCTACCAGCAAGTAGGGCGGCTACTTGCTGGTAGCTGCTGCAGAAAACCGCCCCCTCGTCGTGTTGATTGACAGGGCCAGCCGGGATCTCCTCCTCCGGCCGGCCCTGTCGGCATTTCAAAAATCGCGCGCCTGTGTTCATTCGGCGCAGGCGCTCTGAGATGAGGAGGCTCGTCTCCTCAGCACTCCCTCAGTGCGCCTGCGCCGATGACGTCTTCTATTTCGGTGATGTCATCGGCGCAAGCGCACTGAGGGAGTTCTGAGGAGACGAGCCTCCTCATCTCAGAGCGCCTGCGCCGAATGAACACAGGCACGCGATTTTTAAAATGCCGACAGGGCTGGCCGGAGGAGGAGATCCCGGCTGGCCCTGTCAATCAACACGACGAGGGGGCGGTTTTCTGCAGCAGCTACCAGCAAGTAGCCGCCCTACTTGCTGGTAGAGACAGAATTTACATATTATAAAACTTCGTTTTTGGAAGAAACTGCTGAATCAAAGTAAGTAACACCATTATATTTTCATATATCGCAATATAACTAATTTAACTAGCCCAAAAAAAATAAATCACTTTAGTGGGTTGACAGAAGCCCTTTAATGCAATTATCTAGTCAACCAATCACATGGCAGTTGCTTCAATGCATTTAGGGTTGTGGTCCTGGTCAAGACAATCTCCTGAACTCCAAACTGAATGTCAGAATGGGAAAGAAAGGTGATTTAAGCAATTTTGAGCGTGGCATGGTTGTTGGTGCCAGGCGGGCCGGTCTGAGTATTTCACAGTCTGCTCAGTTACTGGGATTTTCACGCACAACCATTTCTAGGGTTTACAAAGAATGGTGTGAAAAGGGAAAAACATCCAGTATGCGGCAGTCCTGTGGGCAAAAATGCCTTGTGGATGCTAGAGGTCAGAGGAGAATGGGCCGACTTATTCAAGCTGATAGAAGAGCAACGTTGACTGAAATAACCACTCGTTACAACCGAGGTATGCAGCAAAGCATTTGTGAAGCCACAACACGCACAACCTTGAGGCGGATGGGCTACAACAGCAGAAGACCCCACCGGGTACCACTCATCTCCACTACAAATAGGAAAAAGAGGCTACAATTTGCACGAGCTCACCAAAATTGGACTGTTGAAGACTGGAAAAATGTTGCCTGGTCTGATGAGTCTCAATTTCTGTTGAGACATTCAAATGGTAGAGTCCGAATTTGGCGTAAACAGAATGAGAACATGTATCCATCCTCCGATGGCTACTTCCAGCAGGATAATGCACCATGTCACAAAGCTCGAATCATTTCAAATTGGTTTCTTGAACATGACAATGAGTTCACTGTACTAAAATGTCCCCCACAGTCACCATATCTCAACCCAATAGAGCATCTTTGGGATGTGGTGGAACGGGAGCTTCGTGCCCTGGATGTGCATCCCTCAAATCTCCATCAACTGCAAGATGCTATCCTATCAATATGGGCCAACATTTCTAAAGAATGCTATCAGCACCTTGTTGAATCAATGCCACGTAGAATTAAGGCAGTTCTGAAGGCAAAAGGGGGTCCAACACCGTATTAGTATGGTGTTCCTAATAATTCTTTAGGTGAGTGTATATTCAGACCCTTTTCTATGACACTTAAATGTAGCTCTGGGGCCCCCATTTCTCTTGATCACCTTTGATATGTTCTACGCCTTGATCGGAGTTCACCTGTGGTAAATTCAGTGGATTGGACATGATTTGGAAAGACACAGCCCTTTATATATAAGGTCTCAAAGCTGACAATGTATATCAGAGCAAAAACCAAGAAACCAAGTCATGAGGAGGAAAAAAAAACTACCTGTAGAGCCTAGAAGCAGTATTGTGTGGAGGCACAGATCTGGAGAAGGGTATACAAAATTTCTGCTACCCTGAAAGTTTCCAAGAGCACAGTGACCTCTATAATTCTTAAATGGAAGATGTTTAGAAAAATCAGGACTCTTCCTACAGCTGGTCATTTATGAAGACTTTTTAAAAGAAAAACTGTCTTTGTTGGCTATAGCAACCAATCACAGTGCAGGTTTCATGTTTCAAAAGCAGAAAAGGAAATGAAAGCTGTGCTGCGATTGGTTGCTATAGTCAACAAAGACAGAATTTTGTTACCCCCTTACTCGTTGTATGCCTGGTGGTTCTTTTACAGGAATCTCTCCCTACAGTCTGACAATTGGATGCCCTATAGCAAGGAATGTTACACTCCCCAATATTAACCTTTAAACAGCCCATACTCTGGTATTATCTACCCCTGATACTAAAGGGAGAAATTTAGATTTTAAAGGGGTTTTCTGGAAGTACAATACAGATGGCCTTGATTGTGGGGTCCGACTCTTAGCACCCCCCATCGATCAGCCACGGCCTGCAGCCTCCTCACAGGATACAAAGCACAAGCCGTACATTATATAGTGACTGTGCTTGGTATTGTAGCTCAGGCCTATTCAGGTGAATGAGACTGAGCTGCACATAGATCATGTGACTGATGAACATGACGTCACGGACCTGGAAGAGGCCTCAATGCTCACTGAAGCCCTCGCTGCAGCCTTTTCATACAGCGGATCGGTGGGGGTACCAGTTGGACCTCCACTGATCCAATATTGATGACTTATCCTGAGGATATATTATCAATATTGTACTCCTGGGAAACCCCTTTAACTCTGTATTATGGAATTGCTATGTAATGGATGGCGTACAGCAACTCACGTGTCAGTGAAGCAGGTATATACGGTACAACGCAGAATGAAAACAAATAAAAAGAAAAAGTGTATTCAAAAGGAATGGAAAATAGACCCAGCTGTGGAAATAAGAAACATAAATGCAGTATGACAGCCCGTGCCGCACAAAAAGACTTCTAAGGTAACAGCCGTCCTGAGGGAAGAGGCCTCTGGACTCTTTAGGAATTACTCAGCCTTATGCTATTTCATCTACAGAGGTGGGAGCTGCTCAGGACCCTTACCTAAAGTATTAAAACATATTTTGTGTCTTGGAATTTGCCTAAAAGAGGTGGAGTTTAACCCTTTGAGTGTCTAAAATGCAACTGGAAACCAGTAAACTCTTTAATCTGACTGGTAAGCAAACTACATAGACTTTAAATGGGCACTGAAGCTGAAACTCCATGCAAGCTGATCATACTATACAAGAAAAGGATCGGGTAACGTTCATAAAAACACATGTAACAGACCCCTTATCCTGGCAGACTCATACAGGAAAGCACTTAGTGAATTGTGTCAGAAAATATACTTATATGGTGTTTAGGATAGAACAAATTCTAATTTCTTTGTTGCTTCTGTAAACCCAAACTGTGCCTCTGTGTGCCCCCTATTTAATCCAGCGGCATGCAAGAGCTTTCTAGGTATAGAAACCCAGACAAACATACCGTTATACAGCTTATATTTAAAGGGATTCTCCAGGATACAGACATCGATGTCCTATCTTCTCAGATCAGTGGGCGTCAGACACCCAGCACACCCACCAATTAGCTGTTTTAGGCTGTCGCAGCGCCAGGGACTGTACAGTGTATGGAGCTAGAGGTAGACTACACCATGTAGTGGCCGTGCCAGGGTACTGCATCTCAGCTCCTATTCACTCTTCAGTATGACGGCGATGGAAGCTTCCATTCCAGAAACTGATACGCCTGAAACAGCTGTTTGGTGGATGTACTGTGTGAGACCCCTACCGGTCTGATACTGATAACCTATCCAGAAAAATGCTGTGTTTATCGCAGTGTTTATCCTAGTGTCAAATGATTACGGAAAGCCAATACTAAAATACAAACTCACCAAATAATCCATTTTTTTTTTATTTGTGGCGTTTTCCATCTGTTCTTGTGCATTTCCATGGCATTTTTTTTTCGAGATACAGTATGATCTATATGTGGCAGATGTTTATGTCCATCTGATGTTTTACCTTTAGGCCTTTTTATAGGAAACCTCTAAAAATAACAAGTTAAAAATTGTCTGAATGATAAAAAAATAAATGCTCCCCGAAAAACTGCATTAAATGTATACCTTTCTATAATACTAAAAAGGCAGCCTGATATGTTCATGAAGGTGATTACCGCATATACATCTTTCCCATGCTTTTTTTTTTTATTTGGACTCTCCCGACCCATTTTCTCTATGTAAAGAAACCCATGATGCACTTCTTCTTTCTGTGTCACGCCTCCAGCACCGCCCGTAACAACACCCAGCTAGTGTATAGCTCCTCCCACCCAGCTAGTTACGTCGACACTCTCCTGTTGCTGGTCTGACACGCCCATGGACATAACATCACAGGAAATAAGAAAGAGCTGCATGGACAAGAAAAGAAGATAGGGGCAAAAAAGGTAAAGGAAATACATTACAAAAGGACAGCTACTGTCATAAATAATTATTTTAAAGGATGTTAATATAAAGCAGAAAATCCCTTTAACGTTCTGATTTTAAAATTCCATGGAAAAATTGTATCCCCCAAAAAATCAAAGCCATCAGGTGCTGTGAGGGGTTTGATGTAATGGTATAAATGCTTCCATATTCATCAGACTCTTTAATTATTTGCTTTTGCAGAAAAATTGCCTTACTGACCCTTTAACATTTGCACTCAGTGAAGAAGAGCATGATGGAGTGATTCACTGACTTCAGTACCAGAAACATTCAGCAGAGTTGTGTCATTCTTATAATAGCTGATTTGAGTAAAATTCTAATAATGATCATTATTCTTAGTTTTATTTTATAATGATTTGGCACTTTGCAGTAAAATCATATGCCATCCTACTGAAGTGTCGTGCTTTGTGTGCTTGGTCTGACATTTCACTGCTCATGCATCGTCTCATCTGGAAAACATGCAGAAAGTGTAAGTAATGTGTGCCAAACACTTCCGGACCTGCCTGCATACCATCAAAAGAAAAACATGTCAATACGTCAATATCACTTAGTGAAAAGAAGGAATTTCTTTCATCCTCTGTTGCTGTGTAATTGCAGTTGTGTATCCCATGCCCTGCTGCCTGAAATCTGCCAGCTCTAAATGCGAAAGAGTTTATAGGACACTAATCCAGCGGGGGCTGTGCCTGATAATGGTGCGGTCTGTTGTATGGTGCAGTTCTCACACTCATCATTACACAATTTTTCTTTGTGAAAATTCCACCAAGGAGCTCCAGATATTAACCCCTTAAAGACTAGGCCTATTTTAGTTTTTTTGTGTTTTCATTTCTTCCTTTCTGCCTTCCAAGAGCCTTTTTTTTTTTTTTTTTCATTTATTCAGCCTTATGAGGACTTATTTTTGTGGGAAAAGTTGTATTTTTAATGGCACTATTTAATTTTCCATAGCTTCGGTTGAAAAATGGGAAAAAATACTACGTGGGGTGAAATTGGTTCTTTTTGATTTTGTGTTTACGACATTTACTGAGCTCTAAAAATAAAAAAAAAAACATTTAAAATAAGCATTCTTTGCATCACTACTGACACTACAAACTTTAAAAAAAATATATTATCTATATGAGCTATGTAAAGGCTCATTTTTTACAAGGTGAGCTGTAGTTTTATTGGTACCATTTTAGGGTACATGCAATTTTTGGATCACTTTTTAGTGTGACCATTATAGCATGTACCACTCTACTGTACTTTTTTATGATAAGACATATTACAAAGTTTCCATGGGCCTAGCTATAGGGGGTGCAGAGGTAGCAGTTGCTACTGGGCCCAGGAGCCTGAGGGGACCCAAAGACCCTTGTGCCACATAAGAAGACACCAGTATTATAGAAGGTACATGCAGGTCAAGTTACACCTCTGGCTGGAGGAAAGGGGTTAGGTCAAGAATTTGGCATGGGGGGTTGGGGTGTGCCTTAGGCAGCACGAAAGCTACAGTATGTGGTTCCCTGCCCCTGGCCACAAAGCACTGAGGTAAGGGGGGCCCAAGCTGAACTCTTGCACCAGGGCCCATGAGCCTTTTGCTACACCCCTGAAAGTTTATTATGGTCACTTGTACAATTTTTTTTCTGTGTGTGTAATGCTAATGTAACTATAAAGCCAAACTGACGGCCAGCAAACACGCTGTACCAGACACACTTTGTGCAAGCCGTCACACTCTGAACACCCTTGAGGGGCGGGTTACTCTTCACCCGCCTCCAGCAGGAATGGGGACTTTGGCAGAGCCCTTCCCAGGTGTCCAATAGCAGGGCGGCTGGTGGCTTGGCACACTGGCCGCAGTTGGGCAAAACCCCAAAGTAAATACTGTGACACTGTGCAATGGTCAATAGGGAAACACGAGAATGGTCAGTAAACGCAAGCAAGGGCACAAGAACCAGAAGACAACCAAAACCAAAGCCAGAGTCAATAACCAGAGAAACCATTAACCAGATAGCTTCAGATCCAGAATCAGGAAGTAACTGAATAATCAGCAGTGAGTGAGAGAAAAGACCAGGTTTAAATATCCCTCCACAGATCACCTGACACTGCTGAGGTCACACCCAATCTCCACCCTCAGACCAGAGAAGCACAGGTGAGGGCTGAGAGTGTGCAGAGGAAAGAACCTCCCACCACATGTCCAAGTCAGGAGACATGACAACAGAGGTTCCCTGGCAACAGCTGACGCTAGGGGTTCCGGCGTCCCTGGACCCCTGACCAGTGTCAGAGCTGGGAATGACGGCATCCTGTCTCCCAGCAATACCAAGATCCGGAGTGGATCTCACAGAGTGATGCGCATGCGTAAAGCGCAAATCTTCACTAGCTCTGCCTCCGGGGCCAGCGAGGTGTGAGGAATGTCCCGCCGGAGGGCTGGAGACCACCTGGGAGAATGAGAAACATGTCTTCGCTTGGTGACATGCTTCTGGTGAGACTGCGTCTGTCTCCCTGGCTGCCTGACAGTGTGAAAATTGTGTGAAAAGTTATCATTTAAGAGGTTAAGGGAATCTGTCATCAACAAAGAAAAGTTGTGCAAATGAGCAGTAATGTACACAGAGGATGGGCCTGAGCCACTCTGAGCACCATTTCTCCTCTGGCTTCCTCTTAGAGCCCTTCCCTTTCCTTCTTGATTGACATGTCTTTGCAAGATGACTATACCGGAACTTTGCCCTGCCAATGAAGAATGAGAGGGAGTGGTTGGCAGAGGAAGCAGGAGGAGCAAGAGACTTGGGCTCGCCCTTGGTGTACTTAACTGCTAATTTGCACTTAACCATAGCTATTCTGGAAACTGCTTTAATTAACCGCTCTGAGTCCAAAAAATAATCATAAATGTGTAATAAGCACATATTGTGTGTGTGTTTGTATATCCGTACTAGCAAATATTTAAAAGTACTTTTTAGACCAAATATACACTGCTCAAAAAAATAAAGGGAACACAAAAATAACACATCCTAGATCTGAATTAATTAAATATTCTTCTGAAATACTTTGTTCTTTACATAGTTGAATGTGCTGACAACAAAATCACACACAAAAAAAAAAATGGAAATCAAATTTTTTAACCCATGGAGGTCTGGATTTGAAGTCACCCTCAAAATTAAAGTGGAAAAACACACTACAGGCTGATCCAACTTTGATGTAATGTCCTTAAAACAAGTCAAAATGAGGCTCAGTAGTGTGTGTGGCCTCCACATGCCTGTATGACCTCCCTACAACGCCTGTGGATGCTCCTGATGAGGTGGCGGACGGTCTCCTGAGGGATCTCCTCCCAAACCTGGACTAAAGCATCTGCCAACTCCTGAACAGTCTGTGGTGCAACGTGACGTTGGTGGATAGAGTGAGACGTGATGTTCCAGATGTGCTCAATTGGATTCAGGTCTGAGGAACGGGCGGGCCAGTCCATAGCATCAATGCCTTCGTCTTGCAGGAACTGCTGACACACTCCAGCCACATGAGGTTTAGCATTGTCTTGCATTAGGAGGAACCCAGGGCCAACCGCACCAGCATATGGTCTCACAAGGGGTCTGAGGATCTCATCTCGGTACCTAATGGCAGTCAGGCTACCTCTGGTAAGCACATGGAGGGCCCTCCAAAGAAATTCCACCCCACACCATTACTGACCCAATGCCAAACCGGTCATGCAGGAGGATGTTGCAGGCAGCAGAACGTTCTCCACGGCGTCTCCAGACTCTGTCACGTCTGTCACATGAACCTGCTTTCATCTGTGAAGAGCACAGGGCGCCTGTGGCGAATTTGCCAATCTTGGTGTTTTCTGGCAAATGCCAAACGTCCTGCACGGTGTTGGGCTGTAAGCACAACCCCCACCTGTGGACGTCGGGCCCTCATATCACCCTCATGGAGTCTGTTTCTGACCGTTTGAGCAGACACATGCACATTTGTGGCCTGCTGGAGGTCATTTTGCAGGGCTCTGGCAGTGCTCCTCCTGTTCCTCCTTGCACAAAGGCGGAGGTAGCTGTCCTGCTGCTGGGTTGTTGCCCTCCTACGGCCTCCTCCACGTCTCCTGATGTACTGGCCTGTCTCCTGGTAGCGCCTCCATGCTCTGGACACTACGCTGACAGACACAGCAAACCTTCTTGCTACAGCTCGCATTGATGTGCCATCCTGGATAAGCTGCACTACCTGAGCCACTTGTGTGGGTTGTAGACTCCATCTCATGCTACCACTAGAGTGAAAGCACCAGCAGCATTCAAAAGTGACCAAAACATCAGCCAGGAAGCATAGGAACTGAGAAGTGGTCAGGTCACCACCTGCAGAACCACTCCTTTATTGGGGGTGTCTTGCTAATTGCCTATAATTTCCACCTGTTGTCTATCCCATTTGCACAACAGCATGTGAAATTGATTGTCACTCAGTGTTGCTTCCTAAGTGGACAGTTTGATTCACAGAAGTGTGATTGACTTGGCGTTACATTGTGTTGTTTAAGTGTTCCCTTTATTTTTTTGAGCAGTGTATTTGTCACCTGTATTTGTCCGGGAGTACGAGGAAGCGAATAGGACCCTCAAGAAGGTGAGGGAGAACCTAAAGCTTGACAGGGGGAAGGTGGACAAAGCAGCCAGAAAAAACAGGCCAGAAATATCAAGAAAAATAAAACTCTTAAAAGAAGTTATTAAAGAGCTGCAGGAAAGAATGGGGGCCATTCTGCATAACAGTGGTCCCTTTAAGGAAAAGCTCATGAATGATCAAAGGTTTAATGAAATGGCTGGAAACCAAAAACAGCAAGAAGATGACTCCTCTAGTGAGGAGGAAGAGTCGGACACGGGGGGGCAACCTGTGGAAACTGGCATCACCGCAGAGCAGGTATGCCTGCCCCACACTAGTTCTGATGAAGAAGGCGAGTACAGTGAGAACAGCGGAGTTGGGGGGCAGCTTATGGCCGAAATACGCCACCTGGAGTCCCCCAAAATTCATGAGGACATTTGCTTTGGTGACGAATTACCTGAAGATGAGCCAATAGGAAAGAAGAGAAAGACAAAGACATTAAAGCCAGAGGTGAGGTATGTCTATGTGACCCACCCTGCGTGCCCTTGGCCAGCTGAAAAGCCAGCTCAGGGCACGAACCCCAACATCCTCCCTGGCCCGGTCTCTGCTGTGGGATCGGTGCGTGGGAGTGGGGAGACAGACGTCGCAAAGATGGCGCAGGACGCCGTCCCTGTTTGCGGTAACAGGGGCGGTGAGGAGAAGCAGGAGGGGCCAGACAGGAAGGCTCCCGGGGTGGACGGCGAGGGGGACATGGTTGGTGGTCAGATGGCTCCGCCGCCTCTGCTGGGGCACTGGACAAGTGCCAGGTGGAGGTGCGGCGGGGCGGTGTGGCTGCCACTGCCCCCCTTGCAAAGGTCGTTGCCGGGATCCCTGTCCTGGGGTCTGCGTCCTCTGCCCCGGTCTGCTTCGCCGCTCCCGTGCGCCCTGCAGTCCCCCCTGTCGGTTTTGGCATGGCGGTGGGGGACGGGGGGCCGGAGGTGGTGGGGATGGCTGTGGGTGGGGGGGGGGGTGCGGCCGCGGGTACAGCGGTGTCCCGATCCGGAGTTGCAGGGGGAGGGTGCGAGGTGGCTGCCTCCGCCCCTCCCAGGTTGTATGCCCAAATCCTTGCCGGGGTTCCGGTCTCCTCTGCCCCGGTCTGCTCCGCTTCAGTCCCTTCCTCTGGTATTGTCATGGCGGCGGGGAGTGGAGGCGCAGTGGGAGTGGTCAGGGGTGGAGGGGGTGGGGCTTCGGATATCCACAAAGGAACTCAAAGCAGTGTGTCTGTAGGCAGAGAGGGAGGGGGCGGTCCAGATGCGAGTGTGGTGCGCACCGCCCCTCCCTCCTGCACTGTCCGTCAAGTGGATAAGGCCGGCGTGGCTGGTACCAGTGGTTCTACAGCCCGCCGGCCCGAAAAATCAGGAAAGACTGTTAAAAATGTGTCCAGCAAGGAAATGCTGGACAAAACAAATAATGTGACCTCTGTCCCCTCTGGCCCAGCAGTGTGTGTGGGGGGAGGGGAGAGTGCGGTAGTGGCCACTGAAGAAGTGGTCACTTGTGTAAATACAGTTTTTGTTAGTGGTGTTGCCCTGGGCCCTGATGGAGGGGTGAATGTTGGAGGTCGGCCGCCCACTGTACAAGTGGCCGGTGCGCCTCATGTAGCCCCTTCAGAGGGGTCTGGAGTGGCACCTGCTGTAGATAGGTCTGGGGGGGGTGGGGATGGGCCCGGTCCGGCTGCCCCTCCTGCGTCGGTTACGCCTGGCAGAAGTTATGCTGGTGTGGTCGCCGGCGCAGGGGGAGAGGGGCGGTCCCCATTGTCCTCCCCATTACCAATGTCTGGTGACGGTAACTTGCAGCGGCAACTTCTAGAGGCTCTTAGGAGAGGGGAGAATTCCATTACAGTAGGGGGGCAGCAGGTGGATCTATCCTTCTGGATAGACAGGCATGGCCTGCGTGCCTTCCGAGAGCAAGGCGGGGGCGAGACCACCTGGTCCTCACCCACAACCGGCCCCGGGTCAACCAGGCGGAATGTTGTCTGTCTGAAGTGGAGAGGCAATGAAGCGTGCCCTACCAGGAAGAGGGTGGCAGAGCTTCTCTTTTGGATGGGCATCAGGGCATGTGACATCTTTGCCCTGATACATCCATATGGCACCCGGGAGTTTGATGTCAGTTTTGCCCGGCCAGAGGGTCTTGAACTTTTCTGGTCTGGGTATGAACTGGCAAAAGACCAGCCGGACTGGCAGGGTTTTTTTGTGCAAGCGATAACCCGCCAGAATGAGGTCAAGAAGGTGACCGTTCTCACCCGTAACGAGTCACTTTCTTGTGTTGACATCTTGACCTGGTTGAGCAGGTACGGGGACGTCCAGGGTCTTCATAACAAGAACCTGGATGAGTTTGGCATCTGGTCGGGTGCCTGGACGTTTCAGATTAAGTTGAAACATTCAGGGGGGTCGGTTTCCCACATACCATCATCTGCTTTCCTTGGTCGGGATAGGATCATGGTGTTCTACAGGGGGCAGCCTAAGCTGTGTTACAAGTGCGGCAGCCCTTCGCACTTCAGCGCCAGCTGCCAAGTGCAGAGGTGCGCGTTGTGCGGGGGTGAAGGCCATCTAGCTGCATCTTGTGGGCAGATTAGATGCAACCTGTGTGGTGAGCTAGGGCACCCGTTCAGTCGTTGCCCTCGCTCTGTCGCCAACGTGGCTCGTGCACGCGCGGAGGCGAGCCGGGAGGCCCCCACTGCCGAGGCGAGTGCTAGCGAAGGCGACAGGGCAGTGGGGTCGATGAAGAGAAAAGACGGCCCGTCCCAGCAGAGACAGAGGGAGAGGCGTCAAATGGAGAGGGGGCAGGTGGAACCCCGTCCTGGGGTGATGCCTGTGCCCTCCCAAGAGAATGCCTCTCCTAGAGCTGAGACCCTGGGGGATATCGAGGGGAATGAGGAACTCAGGAGACTAGACCGTTCCGAGGTGACTCTGTCCTCTTGCTACGAGAGTGCAACAGAGGGGAGTGAGACAGAGTCTAAAAGAACAAGAAGGAAACGTCTGACCAAAAAAAGATCTAGCCCGACTAGAGTGCCTGTGGAAGGCAAAGCCAGCTCCCCCCTGGACCTCTCTAATCCTGACTCTCTTCCCCTGGATCCTTCCAACCGGTACCTCACCTTGGATGAGATCTCCGCCTCCTCTTCTTCCGGGGAGGAGGTTGAAGGTGGGGAGCCGGAGGGGCAAGAGAAGGAGCCTCTGGAAGGGCCCGCGCCTCCCTCCGGTGAGGATGCAAGGTCCTCGGGAGGTGGGGCGGGTCCAGACACTGGGAATGGGAATGACAAGGGTGGTGCGAAGGGGGAGGCGGTGGTGACTAATGAGATGGACACCACTGTCTCTCTCAAAAGAGATCGTGCCACCTTAGGGGGTAGCCCCAAGAGGGGTAAGAAGAAGAACAAGAAGGGGAAGGGAAGGAAGAAGGCCGTCTAACTTAATCACTCTATATGGCGGCACTCACTCCGTTGATGCTGGCGACCATTAATGTCGCCAGTATTAAATCGGATGCGGCTAGGTTTGCAGCCTTTGATTTTCTCAGCCGGGTTGAAGCTGACATTTTATTTTTGCAAGAGACCAGGCTGCCAGATTTGGCGGCTGTATATAAAGCAAAAAAGGAGTGGAGGTGCGGTCCATCATATTGGTCTCTTGCGGCTGAGCCGTATAGCGGAGTGGCGGTTCTTTTTACCGCACCAGTAGAAAGCCGACGAGTGATTGAGTTAGAAATGGGGAGGTGTTTGATTTTAGATGTCCTCATGAAGGGTCAAGAGCTTCGCCTGATAAACATCTATGGTCCCCAAACCAGGTGGGATCGGAAGCGTCTCTTTATGAGGATCAAACCTTTCCTTTTTACGAGTCGGCAGGTGGTCTTTGGCGGGGACTTTAATACAGTCACAAGGTCCCAAGACCGGGGAGGCGCCAGAAACCGGCTGGCTTATGATAGTGTATCCCTGAATAGCATAGCTAGCGAGGCTCGCCTGGTGGATGTCCACATTAGGCACACCCCAGGCCACGGTGGTTTCACTTATTATAGAGGTAGTCAGATTAGGTCTAGAATAGACAGGTTTTATTTAAAGGAGGAGACTACTTTTTCACCTTTAGAGGTGGTAGAGGTGGAATTCTCCGATCACTGTATGATTATGTTCTCTTTGAATGTTGCAGAATCCCCCCAAATGGGAAGAGGCTATTGAAAGCTAAATTCGGCCCTCCTGGAGGAAGCAGAGGTGAGACAATCCTTTGAGGACTTCATTCAGAGTCAGGTAGAGTTGCTGGATCTTTGTGACACTAAGTCTGAGTGGTGGGAGATATTCAAAGATCGGGTGGCAAAATTCTTCCGCCAGCTCTCGAGCCTCAGGTCCCTGGACAGGTACCGCTTGTATCAGGGTCTGAGGAGGAAACTCGAACAACTGGTCTCGACTGGAGGTAGCCGAGAGGATATCTCCAGGGTGAAATCTTTTCTTAAGAGGTGTCAGTACGATAGGCACACATCTTTGGTTTTTGAGAGGGATTTCGGGAAGTACCGCTCGCCCGACCCTTACAGAAACTGTAAGATGTCAGTGAAAAGTAAGTTGGTGATGGGACTGGTCGATGGTATGGGATCTCTGGATAGGTCCAGATCAGGGATCTTGGAAATCGTCAAGTCCTTCTACTCGTGCCTCTTGAGGAAGAAGGATCTGAATCGGGACAGGATTTCGGCTTTCCTGGCTGAAACCATCCCTGAGTCAAGATTAGACCGCTTTCTTGACGTTTTGATAGAAGAAATCAGAGAAGAGGAAGTCAGCCTGGCGATCGAAGGGCTTGCCCTAAAGAAGTCGCTAGGCCCGGATGGCTTAACATCCGAGTTTTATAAGACCTTTAAGGACTCCTTGGTTCCCCTCTTGACTAAGGTATTCAATGAATGCCTTTCCTCGGGTGCTCTGCCGAAGTCAATGAGGAGGTCAGCTCTGATCCTTATATCAAAGGGTAAAGATCCGAGCCGTATTCAGAATTGGCGTCCCATAGCGCTTCTCAGTACGGACAGAAAGATCCTGGCCAAGATACTGTTTAATCGGTTGGTGCAGTTTGCGCCCTGGCTCCTTTCGGAGACCCAACATTGCTCGGTTCCAGGCCGAAGCATGTTTAGTGCTGTGCTCGGTGTCCGAGAGGCAGTGGAACGGAGTAGGGCGGGTAACTGGAAGGGGTACATGCTAGCCTTAGATCAGGCAAAGGCTTTTGATCGGGTTAACCACGAGTACCTCTGGGCAGTCCTTCTGAAATATGGCCTACCGGGAGGGTTTGTCGATTGGTTAAAGATCTTGTATGCAGGGGCAGAGAGTTTCCCGCTGGTGAACGGTTGGTCTGGCAGCGCTTTTGAGGTTGGGTCTGGAGTCCGCCAGGGTTGTCCATTAAGCCCGCTCTTATACGTGTGTGCGATTGATCCTTTTATTAGGAGGATTGATCGAGGACCGTTAGCGGGAGTCAGGATGAGTCTGGAGGAGCCAGAAGCCACTCTGAGGGTGGTGGCGTATGCCGATGATGTCACTGTTTTCGTGTCCTCGGGAGGGGAGGCGGAATACATGATGTCGGAGGTAGAACGCTACTCGGAAGTCTCCGGGTCCGTGATTAACCGGGATAAGTGTGAGAGTCTCTGGCTGGGAGGGGGTGATCCATCTTTCGGTCTCCCGGACACCCTCCCAGAGCCCCAGTCGTCAGCCAAAGTCCTAGGTGTTCAATTCGGCCATGGGGATTATCCCACCAAAAATTGGGACAGCAGGCTCACGATCGCCGCTCAGAAGGTTGACCAGTGGAAGGGTTGGTCTTTGACCCTCAGGGAAAGGGTGAACCTAATCAAGACTTACCTTCTCCCTTTGCTTATCTATTTGGCCAGTGTATGTGTCTTGCCAGAACCTCTCTGGACTCGGGTTTACAGTCTGTTCTTCCAACTGTTATGGGGGAATAGGCTGAACCTAGTCAAGAGAGAGGTGACATACCATACGAGGAGATTAGGGGGGTTGGGTATGGTCAACCCCGTGGTGTTCCTTGTGAACACCTTTGTTAAGATCAACCTGGCAAACCTCTGGAAAGAGAGGGCTCCTCCGTGGGTAGTCTCTTGCAGGGGTTGGTTTCGGCCTTTCTTCCAGGAGTGGGAGACAGGAGGGCAAGTGAAGGATTTGCGTACACCTCAACGATATCTTCCGGCTTATGTCACCCCGATTCTGAAGGTGATCCGCCGGTGAGGTTTGGGAGTGAGGGAAATCAAGACCCAGTCAAGGAGATCCCTTGACGAGAGGGTCTTGTTGACCCACTTCCGGAAGCCCCTGGCCCTTAAGGATTGCCCAAGCCGGGATCTAGACAAGGGATTACAGTTGTTAAATTTGGCAAGGATCCCCTTGAAGTTTTGGGACTTGGCTTGGCGCTGCTTTCACGGGAAGCTGTATGTAAGGGACAACTTGAAGTACAGGAACTCTGATGAAATGGGTTGTCCCCGGGAGGAGTGTGGCAAGATACTGGAAAGTATGGAGCACTTCCTGCTTCAGTGTCCCTTTAATACAGAGGTATACAAACGGGTGGGTGCATCCATTGGCTGGCCTAGGCTAGCCAACCTCTCCTATGCGGAATGGGTTTATGGAGCATTCAAAGGTTTGGGAAGAAGGGACCCATGCACAGCTTTTATAGTTAGCATAGTGATCAGGTACTTCACATGGAACGCACGGTGTTTAGTTTCAACCCAGCAGAAAGTCCTCCCTGTGGAAGAGGTGTGTAGGAACATTCTAGGTGACCTGGTGAAGGTTCGCTCTCTTGAGTGCGAGAAGGTGGGTACGGATGGGGTCTCTTACCTCTGGAGAGGCTTCACCTTTGATGTGCCTTAGCCTCAGTAGCACTTTTCCTGGTGTTGGGCTGAGGCTTTCACATTAGGTTTTTGTTTTGTATTTAAGATGAGTTTTTGAAGAAAGGTTTGCAAATGACTGAACTTGGGCCTTCGGGTGGATTTTAATATTGGTTTGTATAGATTGTAATGGTTGTTATAATATATTGTATGATAGGGTAAGTGGGGTGTAGTTAGGTTGGGTGGGATGGGGTGGGGGGGTTCATATTTTTGTGTGGGGAGGCCTGCATCCAGCCCTGGACTATGCGGACATAGGAGGACATGAGGCGAGGGGCTGGGTGTGGGTGGTGGTGGAAGGGCTGGCCTCATGGAGGGACAAGAGGCGGAGGTTGGCCCTGGGTGAAGGTGATGGGATAGATAGATTGGTAGGGATAGTATAAGTTTGTGTTTTCTCATAAATGTGTGTGTGTAAAAAAAAAAAAAAAAAATTTTTTTTTTTAATTGTTATTTGATATTTCTATTATGATTTCTATTATGATTATTTAATTTGTGTTGATTATTTATTGTGACAAGTTGTGATTTATTTTCTGTTATAAATAATTTGTATAAATTTGTATATAGTCAGGGTTCTGCCGGATCGGATGTTTAGGTTAGGCTAGGTTTCTTTTTCTCTTTTCTCTATTTAGTAGGTATGAATGAGATAGTATGCATGTAGCTGGGCCAGTAGGGTAAGTGTATATACTTTATACCTTGTTTTATATCTTGTTTGGAAATTTTATGACAAAGTTTTTGTATTTTTGTATAAAATTAAAAGAGTTCCTCAGTATCTGCTCTTGTTCTGTATACATGAACACTGCACATTACCACCTCTCTTGTCTTGTATATTGGGTGTAATTCTGAGTATCTGCTCTTATTCAGTATATACTGTATGGACACTGCACAGAGTGCTGAGGAAATGGTTTGAATGAAAGGGATTTATACTGGACGGTCTCTTTAATTTTGGGATCTTGGTGATTCAAGGACATTATATTGTCAGGGTGATGTGGGACTGCAGTCTTTAACAAGAGTCAAAGTGTATGTGTGTTAAAAATTTTGGGTTAGCCATGATTTTTGGTTCTGGTTTTCCAGAAAAAAACATTTAGGACCGTAAATTGGTTGTCAATACTGAAAAGTGGTCTGGTCTGGCATCTGTTTTTATTTTAGTGCTTCTACTTACTTTGGGGCCTGAGGTCTGAACACACTTTGGGCTGGTCTGTGGTCTATATTCATTTTGGGGTGTGATAAAGGAGTTATATGCAGTACTTGTGCACAAGTTAGCAAGGTTTGGAGGACATATGTAAATGGATGGCATATGTTAAAAATGTTTGTGTATCACCTAACATTCTGTGCATCAAAATCTCCCTAGTGAAAAATAAATGGTGGTGTTTGTGTGCATATTTGTGTATGTATATACTATATATATATCTAATATATAAAGCTGAGTGTATGTGTGTGTGTGTGTGTGTATGTCTCAGCTCTCTAGGATGTACAGTTCCTGAGATATTCCCAAAAAATGCATTAGCCAATAGAAGCTTGGTCACATGACCCTTATCAGAAAATAGAAGCTCGCAGGTCCTCCAGCCTCCACATACACAGTTTTACTCCAGGTTTCCATAACAACCCAGCCATTTATCTTCACTGATGTAGGAGAGCTTTAAAGGAAATCTGTCACCAGGATAATTGCTATTGAAGTAAAGCCATGGCCTAATAGCACTTAGTACCTTATTTCTAGATGTGCCTTTGTTCCAGCAATAGATGTTTTTTAATCCGATCTCATTAGGCCACGCCCCCTCCACTCCTCAGCTGACAGGGATTGAAAAAATTAATCTAAAAATCATCTTCTGTCAGCTTCAGAGGTGGGAGGGAGTGTGACTTTCTCCCTGCAGCTCACACTCAGACAATAAGGTGCTGCTGTCTCCAATTTTAAAGGACGGGGCACTGTGGGGGGGTCAGTGTTAAGGGGTGGGGGGCTGTGGAGGTCACTGTTTTGGGGGCGGGGTGCTGTAGATGTCACTGGTATAGTGGATAGTGTTGATATCTTTTAACGACACACACAAAAATAAATGAAATAGATTAAATATACCCAAGCGAAGCCGGGTCCTTCAGCCAATATAGATATATATTTGTTCATATGCAGTGTATGTGTGTAGTTGTTTCTAGTGTAAAGCCTCATTCATGCGTCAGTGTTTCACAGACATGTGCTGTACATGTTCTCCACGGACAGCACACGTCCCCATTCAGACACCTGTGTATTCAGACATCAGTGTTTTAGCATGGTCAGTGGGACAGTTTTTTAAGCATGGATGCATGCTCTATTTTGTCCTTGTTCATCTGTGTTGCATCTGTGTTTCACTGATCATTAAGAAGAGATGCTTTGTAAATAGTTTTTTAGCTGTTCAGTGTCAGTGAAACACGTATGCAACATGGACAGTAAAAAACGGACACACGGACCCAACACAGATCCTTCACGGACAGCTACACGGATGCATCACTGACCACCTGCTCACAGAGCACGAACACGGACGTGTGAATAAGGCTTAAGGCTGTCCCTGACCCTCCCTCTGAGTGTCAGTGACCACACACCTATTCCTGGTTGTCAGTATGGCAGGATCCCTGGATTCCGCTCCCAGTTGTGGACCAAGGATTGGAGCATCAGACAGCACTGGAGCCTGAGGAAGTGAGTAACCACAGACAACAGCTACTTGATACACTTCTACAGTGGGTTTTGCCATGGAGTTTTCCCCAAGTTTGACCATAGATTTTACTCTTTGTACTGTAAAGTCTAAAATCTAAGGCCAGATGTGCAACATTGGAAATTTGCAACATTTTTTCTTTTTTGTGTGGGCGGAGGGGATCTTTCAAAGGCTAGGTGGACCCATGGTCATAGATCATGTGTGTCTGTGTCAGCGTTATATGTCATGCAGCATTTTTCCTCTCCGATTTGCTGATAAGATACATACTTCAGACCTATATACTAGAGATAAGATATAATAATCCTGGTTTAATCTTTGTTCGCTGTAAAAAAGCAATGTGATCTGTTTACATGATAACCAAACAGAATCGTATTGTCATATCATGTTTGCATTCATTTCCATTTTAACCAATAACCCAGGGGGGAAAAATCAAAAAGACTGGAACCTAATATGTTCCCCAAAGGGGAACTGTAATTGTGGAATATGAACTATGGAAAATTACATATATGATAATGTTATAGGATCACGTAGGCTATGTTCACATAAGCACTAATATTCCCTTTTCCACCGCATTATAAGAGCTGAACAACAAAAATAATGTATGCTCTGGAAGAGCTGAATGGCGGACATGAACAGCGCTCCACGGAATCCATTAACTATAATGGGGTCGATTGGGTTTCCATGTGGGAAGCCTCCATTTTGGCAGATAAAATGGCACAGCATGCTGCTGTCACAGACGTTCCCGCGACAGGTGGCAGGAGATTGGTGAGACTGGCAACACGTGGTTTGATCTGACATGTTTTCCGTTTGGATCAAATGATGCCTGTGTTGTTTCTGGTGCTTGCCACACCTTCTTTCCCCAGGTGTGGCTATTATGGTCATTTAACCTTCTCTATTTATTGTTGTTTCTCCCACTATGCTATGCGGTTTATACCTTCTGTTTGAGTTGTGGATAGCTGGTGTGTGGATCTCGGCTGAGTTCCTGGTGCTGCCATAGCCACATGAAGTTAAGTGCTTTCTTTCCCTTTTGTATTTTGTTTGAGTTATTTTGTGTGTTGCATTTCCCTGTCATTTTTATTAAGGCATATTGAGGTAGACTCCTGGTCGTCCTTCCTTTTGGAGGAATAGGTTGTCTCAGTCCTGACATTAGTACCAGGGTCCTATAGGGTGAGTTAGGACACTAGGTATTCCTGTGTATGAAGTCACCTACCTCCGGGGTCTGTTCATACTGGTAGTTAGTCAGGACTTTGATTAGGGTTTTACTAGGAGGTGTCCATCTCCTTTCCCTAGTTTCCAGGCCATATTCTTTCCCCCCTTTCCCTCCTACGTTCGGTGTGGTGTTTCCCTCCCACACCCGAACGTGACATTATAAACCGCCAAAACCGTAATTTTTTTGCTTGTTTCAGTAGAGCCATGGATCCTATTGCTGCACTGGTCAATTTGCACGCCTCCCTAAACAAAATGAAATTATCACTTCCCCCAGAGAATCTGTCTGGGAGGGCAACTTTAGGCTCGAGACAGGCCTGGTAACCACCACCACCACTAGGACCAGCAGCCTGTGGTCTCTGGATCTGCGAGACCAAAGACAGCCCGTCTTTGGTCTCGCAGATCCAGAGACCACAGGCTGCTGGTCCTAGTCGTGGTGGTGGTTACCAGGCCTGTCTCGAGCCTAAAGTTGCCCTCCCAGACAGATTCTCTGGGGGAAGTGATAATTTCATTTTGTTTAGGGAGGCGTGCAAATTGTATTTTAGGCTACGTCCAAACTCATCTGGGGATGAGATTCAGAGAGTTGGTGTGGTTATTTTGTTGCTTAAAGGGGACGCTCAGTCATGGGCTTTTCCTCTGCCGACCGGATCGCAGTCTCTCCGGTTGGTGGATTCATTTTTCAAAGCTCTGGGTCTCATCTATGATGACCCGGATCGGACCTCCTTGGCCGAGACTAAGCTACGTGGCCTTAGTCTGTGAGAGCGTTCTGCTGAGATCTATTGCTCTCAGTTTAGGAGGTGCACTACAGATACTAAGTGGATTGATCCGACTCTCCGTAGTCAGTTTTGTCAGGGATTATCAGAGAGCCTGAAGGACACTTTTGGACGACTAATTCCCATCTGCCTCTTGGAGGGGTGAGAGGAGAGTCAGAGAACGTGCATTTGTCTTTGACTGGTAGTACCTGATTTCTCCTGACTGCCGAGGTGGCGCTAGAGTCCAAGACAGTGGGGATTGAGGTGTTTATCAACAGTGGGGCAGGGGTGAACCTGATTGATGCTCAGTTCGTCCGTATGCATGGGTTCTCTCCAAGTGCATTAGGATACAGCGAAGTCACAGACAAGAAAAGCGACACTGACACCAGCTTTATATTCAAGAACAGAAACTTTACTTTAACAACAGTAATAACACAACAATATAAGTATACACAGACTAAGTTGTACCCCAGGTCCATAGTCACCGTCCCTGTCTGAGGGACAGGCCTAGCCCAATGGCGCACACAGCAGAGCCTGCAAGTCGTGCTGTGCCGCTTAAGAGATCACACTTAGCCAGTAGCAGACGCAGCAGAGCCAGCAAGTCAAATACTGTGCCGCAGTTCAGTACAGTAAGGCCTAGCAAAACATATAACCCTAACTATCTAACTACTTTAAGGCCTAGGATAGTCTCTGTTACTTCAGGCACCACACAGTATCCAGGTGTACTGACCTGCGTCCGTTCTGGGCCCGGGGATGCCGCTTACCCGGGATGGCCACCAACCTCTCAGCAACCGTGTGGCCTTGCTTGAAAAATCTGACTTCTGCCCACACGCTGTAAATGGTCTTCCTGGAACAATCTATCTTTCAAAGAGCCGGATCCAGTAAGGGGTCATCAGCTAATCTCCTTCCTCTGCGTGTCCATTCACTCCCGGACATCCGCAAGCCAGGATGGAATCAGATTCAGTCTCTCCCAGAACAATCCTCCCACCATGTCAGATTAGCTCCCACTTTCTCGTTCTCTTCAGAAGCACACTGCATTAATCATCATCTGCTTTGCATATTCAAATCCCAGAGTGTGCTGGCTGTAGCTGCAAAACAGTGGCCTTTAGTGCCCAAAATGTCAAATGACAGTTTCAATACAATTAGGCACAAACATCAGACAGGAAGAGCTGTTCCACAATCTCACCAGACCATGGACTCCTTGTCTATGGATTTTTATTACTGATCTGCCTAATTCATCTGGAAAGACAGTTATTGTGGTGGCAGTTGATCGTTTTAGTAAAATGGTGCACTTTATAGCATTGCCTGGCCTACCTAATGCTAAAACACTTGCGCAAGTGTTTGTTGACAACATTGTGAAACTTCATGGCATTCCCTCTGATGTGGTCTCGGATTGTGGGACTCAGTTTGTGTCCAGATTCTGGAAGGCGTTCTGTACTCGGCTGGGGGTACAACTGTCTTTTTCTTCTACTTTTCCTCCTCAGACGAATGTACAGACGGAGCACACTGATCAGAGTCTGGAGACTTACTTAAGATGGTTTGTCTCTGAGAACCAGGAGGAATGTTCCTCGTTTTTGTCTTTGACAGAATTTGCCATAAACAATTGTAGACAGGAGTCCACTGGTAAGTCGCCATTTTTTGGGGCATATGGGTTTCCCCAGCAATTTGGCACATTGTCTTCCATATGGCGGAAAATTTAAAATAACTTGATGAATATGGGCAACAAGTATAAACGTGTGGCTGACAGGAAAGGTATGAATGGTCCGGACCTAAGTGTGGGTGAATTTGTGTGGCTGTCCACAAGAAATATTAAGTTGAAGGTTCCTTCTTGGAAGTTGGGTCCAAGGTTTATTGGTCCGTATAATATCACTACCATTATTAATCCAGTAGCTTTTCGTCATGAACTTCCTCAGGCTCTAAAAATTCATAATGTGTTTCACAAAT
Source organism: Bufo bufo (assembly GCF_905171765.1). Classification (NCBI taxonomy): domain Eukaryota; kingdom Metazoa; phylum Chordata; class Amphibia; order Anura; family Bufonidae; genus Bufo; species Bufo bufo. The sequence continues at coordinate 167,525,741 of NC_053392.1, read as the reverse complement.
CTTTGTTGAAGAGATATGTTGAACCTTTGGAGTCGTCCCCCTTGCCACCCGCTCCTGTCATGGTGGACGGCAGTTTGGAATTCCAGATAGCCAAGATTATCTACTCTCGAGTTCTCCGTAGATATCTTCAATATCTTGTTCACTGGAAGGGTTATGGACCAGAGGCGAGGATGTGGGTACCGGCATCTTACGTGAATGCCAGTCGTTTGGTGAAAGCCTTTCACAGGTCTCTTCCGGATAAGGTTGGTCCTGGGTGCCTGGAGGTAACACATAGAAGGGGGAGGTACTGTCACGGACATTGCCGCGACAGGTGGCAGGAGATCGGTGAGACTGGCAACACGTGGTTTGATCTGATGTTTTCCGTTTGGATCAAAAGACGTCTGTGTTGTTTCTGGTGCTTGCCACACCTTCTTTCCCCAGGTGTGGCTATTATGGTCATTTAACCTCTATTTATTGTTGTTTCTCCCACTATGCTATGTGGTTTATAGCTTCTGTTGGAGTTTTGGATAGCTGGTGTGTGGATCTCGGCTGAGTTCCTGGTGCTGCCATAGCCACTTGTTGTTAAGTGTTTTCTTTCCCTTTTGTAGTTTGGGTTATTTTGTGTGTTGCATTTCCCTTTCATTTGTATTTAGTCCTGAGGGAGACTCCTGTTCGTCCTTCCCTTTGGAAGGTTGTCTCAGTCCAGACATTAGTACCAGTACCAGAGTTAGGACATTAGGTATTCCTGTGTATGAACTCACCTACCTCTGGGGTCTGTTCTTACTGGTAGTTAGTCAGGACTTTGACTAGGGTTTTACTAGGAGATGTCCATCTCCTTTCCTTAGTTTCCAGGCCTTATTCCCTCAACCCTTTCCCTCCTATGTTCGGTGTGGTGTTTCCCTCCCACACCCGAATGTGACAGCTGCTCTGTTTTGTCCAGGATTTTAGATGTAGATGAAAGTAAAAGACATGAGGCTGAGGTCAAGCACCAAATTACTGAATTAAAAGTATACTTTTGTGCAAAACTTCAAGAGCTTTTCGAGGATTTTTATATTGATGGCTTATCCTCAGTATAGATCATCAATATGAGATTGATGAGGGTCTGATTTCCGGTACTGAGGATAGACCATCAATAAGAGAATCCTAGAGAACCCCTTTAAGGAGAGTCTATGAGCTCTGCTGACATTTCTCCTTTAGTAAAGATTTAAATTTGTATAAATCAACAATTTTGTAGAATCTTTTCTTATAGCTTAGAATAGTGTCACTCCTCTGTTATACCTCTGGGAAATGTATGAATAAATTGACATCTGTCACCATATTATTTCCCTCTCCGAAATGACTTCCTTGGGAATTCAAGTCCAGGATTTGCTAAAACATATGTCAGAAGAGTTGATAGAACCCCTTTATAATAGACCTAGCACAGAATACGTTATATCACAGTACAGATAAGAAATACTATTTGTAAGTACTGATGAAATAAAGACAAAATGGAAACTACAGAAGAAGGTGGTCCTAACATTTTTAGTAAGTTGAACGTGCAGGAATGTAGAAAAGTGATTATGCAGACATGTTATCATTGGCCAGGAGTCCAGCTGACTAAATCTGCCTGTGGTCGCAGTAACCACTGTCCTTAGCCCAACCGAAGACTGGAGAATTTCTAGAAATATGGAACTGTAAGGTCTTAAGTCAACTGAAAACTGACAAACTTATCAAAAACAAATGACTAGAATTCAAAGGGTCCTGTGGAAAAGTCATGTTTGCACCCCTGTCACCTATATGATAATAAAGCGAACTGTAGTCATTTTACCCAGCGTCATAATTATTTTTAACCCCTTTCTGACTTCCACTGTACATGTACGGCAGGAGTTGGGACTTTAAATATGGAGCCTACTCAGGAGCTAAGCAGGTATCATAGTCGCCAGGTGTTTGCTGTGTTACACAGCAGACACCGATAGGCAATGTCCGTGATTGGTGATAATGCTGATCACAGACATTCAAACCCACTGAGCAGTGAAACCTTGGAAGCGCTGCATGAGATCAAAGGAGTTGTTCGAATTCTTAGGCAGCCATGGGCCCTCTGATGGATCCGAGGCCTGCCAGAGCCACATAGTGACTCTCCCATAGACTGCAATGGTAATTCATTGCAGTTAGTGTTAAGCGTAGCAAAGTATTAAAGCAGAATTCAGTCAGAAGTTTAGGAAAACTTTAATTCGCAACGAATCCAAATTTCCTTGCTCTTCAAGGGAACAAAGTTTTTCCTAAAATAGTGGATGCACATGTTCCAAATTGAAAGTAAGAAGCCCGAGAACGCAAGATCATCCATAATGCAGTGCAGCCAGCCAATCCGCAGATAGCCATCCCCTGTGATGTCACAGCCCTACAAAACCCTCATCTTTTGCGGTCCACACCATTGTCCTGTAAGCTGAGCATAGGGAGAGACGTGGCAAGCATTCAGTGTTGCTGAAAATGATTAATAGAAGAGGGAGAGGGAGAGTGCAGGGAGAATTATTCTGCGTCAGTTTTTTATTTTTTTATTCCTATATTTACTTTTCCCTACATCACCTGTAAATGTAATTCAATACCAATAAGATGGAAGCCTTTATTATTCCGGTGCCAGCCTGCCAACCAATACCATCCACTTTGCACCCCTTAGGGGGGCCAGGTCTTAATGATAACTATCCTCATCTTTTGCTGGCTTTACTTCCAAATCATCCTTCAAAGTCTCCATGTCCTAGAAAAGTCAGCAAGATACAGAGGGAGGAGGAGCTGGATGTTACTGATGACATATTCTCATTGATATTAGATGATGTGGAAAAGGAGGAAAAGCAGATGGCAGAAGAAGGGCTCCCACCTGTAGGGCAGGAAAGCGCTGGGGTTGGAGAAGTGGGTATCCCAGAGCTGATTAATATTCCGTGTTTACTGTCAAATAACCTGCAGGAGATTGCAGGCCAAACCAGCAATAATATGCATATTATCCCTGTCCCTCACCTAGCCAGCCAAACCCCATACCAGCAACAGCCCCTGTTTAATGGTGCCGCACAGCCATTAACAATGAAGAAGGACTATATAGCTGCAGGCTAATTGGCCGCGTGTTTTTTCACTGCAGCATGGCCGCAATGCACCCATAGCACAGCCACTCCATGTGGCTGTAACCTAAAGCAGAGTGGCCTTCGTGTACCTGATTTACAGTGATTCATGACAAATTAATTCGTAACTAATCAAATTTCTTGGCTAACTTCAGTAAAATTGCTAAACCAAATTTTTTCAAAGCTTCGCTCATCTCTAATTGCAGTCTATGGGAGAAACAATCAGAAGATTGCATGCTCAAGTCCCCTAATGTAAGTGTAAAAAAAGTAAAAATAAATAAATACATATTCAAATTAACCCTTTACCTTATATTAATAATAAAAATAAAGATTATTAGTATCACCGCTTCACAAAATACCCATATTATAAAAAAATATTTAACAAAAAACAGAAAAAAACCTGATTTGCCTTTTTTTGTTGCTTCACCAAGCAAAAAATATAATAAAAAGTGATCAAAAAGTCATATACACCCCAGTATGGTATCAATAAAAACTACAGATTGCCCTGCAAAAAAGGGATGCAAAGAAAAAAGGAATTTTGTCCGTTTTTATTTCTTTAAGTATTAAAACACCAGCAATTTAAGGGAACAGGTCAGTTTTACCTTACAGGGAATGACGTAAAAACAAAATCCATAAAACTTAGGTTGAATTTTTTTCCAAATTCCCACTACATCGTATGTCATATTAAATGGTACCATTAGGAAGTACAACGTCCCACAAAAAGTACTGTAAGCCTTCCTACGGCTATGTGAATGGAAAAATAAAAAAGGTATGACCCCGGAAAGCCAGGGAGTGAAAATCAAAGATGCAAAAACAGAAAATTGCAAGGTTAGGAAGAGGTTAATTGATCCGCCTTTGGGGGGTGGATAGTAGTGTCATACAGCAGACAAGAAACCATGCATATATTTGACTGATATAGAGGAGGGGGCACATGCCAAAGGTAAATAGAGATGGCCTTGCGGTTCGCCCAGCGGTCGTTTCGCGGAGAACTTTGCTCGTTCGCTGAACATACGAACATATGGCGATGTCCGACAGCGCCATATTCTTTTGCATTGTGCTGAACTTTGACCCATCACACATCCATCAGGTGGGACAGGACAGCCAATTGAGACGTTTTAGCAAATGGACACACCCCCTACCCTTTAAATTATCCCGATCTGGCAGCCATTTTACATTCTGTTTTTTGCCAATGTAGGGAGAGGTTGCTGTGTGGAGCAGGGGCGGACTCTTAGGGACACTAATTGCTAGCTAATAGTAACATAGTACATAACATAGTACATAAGGCCGAAAAAAGGCATTTGTCCATCCAGTTCGGCCTGTCATCCTGCAAGTTGATCCAGAGGAAGGCAAAAAAAACCTGTGAGGTAGAAGCCAATTTTCCTTACTTTAGGGGAATAAAAATTCCTTCCCGACTCCAATCAGGCAATCAGAATAACTCCCTGGATCAACGACCCCTCTCTAGTAGCTATAGCCTGTAATATTATTACACTCCAGAAATACATCCAGGCCCCTCTTGAATTCCTTTATTGTACTCACCATCACCACCTCCTCAGGCAGAGATTTCATAGTCTCACTGCTCTTTCTCGTAAAGAATCCTTTTCTATGTTTGTGTACAAACCTTCTTTCCTCCAGACGCAGAGGATGTCCCCTCATCACAGTCACAGTCCTGGGGATAAATATATGATGGGATAGATCTCTGTACTGACCCCTGATATATTTATACATAGTAATTAGATCTCCCCTCAGTCGTCTTTTTTCTAACGTGAATAACCCTAATTTTGATAATCTTTCAGGGTACTGTAGTTGCCCCATTCCAGTTATTACTTTAGTTGCCCTCCTCTGGACCCTCTCCAGCTCTGCTATGTCTGCCTTGTTCACTGGAGCCCAGAACTGTACACAGTACTCCATGTGTGGTCTGACTAATGATTTGTAAAGTAGTAGGCATATGTTCTCATCACGGGCATCTATGCCCCTTTTGATGCAACCCATTATCTTATTGGCCTTGGCAGCAGCTGCCCGACACTGTTTTTTGCAGCTTAGTTTGCTGTTTATTAGGGCCACAAAAGTCCTTTTAAGGACTGGTATAGGTGTGCTATCGATAGGTGTGACATACTGAGGGGTGTGATATACTTATAATTAGGGATGTCCCGATACCATTTTATTAAGACTGAGTACGAGTACCGATACTTTTATTTAAGTACTCACCGATACCAATTACCGATACTAATTTTAACAATAAAATACACACACATGTATTTTCTGACCACTGACCAACCAAATGGCCCAAAAACAGAACTATAACATTCCAAGGAGACATTACACTGAATGGGGGCCACAAAGAGACATTATACTGTATGGGGGCCACAAAGAGACATTATACTGTATGGGGGCAGCCACAAGGAGACGTTATAATTAGGGTTGTCCCGATACCACTTTTTTAGGACCGAGTACAAGTACCGATACTTTTTTTCAAGTAGTCACCGATACCGAATACCGATACTTTTTTTAAATGTCATGTGACCGTTTTGGGGGATCTGTGGATCTGTGGATGACGCACTGTCATGTGGGGGATCTGTGGATGGCACTGTTATGGGGGACCTGTGGATGGCACTGTTATGGGGGATCTGTGGATGGCACTGTTATGGGGATCTGTGGATGGCACTGTTATGGGGGATCTGTGGATGGCACTGTTATGGGGGATCTGTGGATGGCACTGTTATGGGGGATCTGTGGATGGCACTGTTATGGGGGATCTGTGGATGGCACTGTTATGGGGGATCTGTGGATGGCGCTGTTATGGGGATCTGTGGATGGTGCTGTTATGGGGGATCTGTGGATGGCACTGTTATGGGGATCTGTGGATGGCACTGTTATGGGGATCTGTGGATGGCACTGTTATGGGGATCTGTGGATGGTGCTGTTATGGGGGATCTGTGGATGGCACTGTTATGGGGATCTGTGGATGGTGCTGTTATGGGGATCTGTGGATGGCACTGTTATGGGGATCTGTGGATGGCACTGTTATGGGGATCTGTGGATGGCACTGTTATGGGGATCTGTGGATGGTGCTGTTATGGGGGATCTGTGGATGGCACTGTTATGGGGATCTGTGGATGGCACTGTTATGGGGATCTGTGGATGGTGCTGTTATGGGGGATCTGTGGATGGCACTGTTATGGGGATCTGTGGATGGCACTGTTATGGGGGATCTGTGGATGGCACTGTTATGGGGGATCTGTGGATGGCACTGTTATGGGGATCTGTGGATGGTACTGCTATGGGGTGGGATATCTGTGGATGGCATTGTTATGGGGTGGGGGGATCTGAGGATGGCATTGTTATTTGGTGGGGGATCTGTGGATGGTGCTGTTATAGGGGATCTGTGGATGGAACTGTTATGGGGAGGATCTGTGGATGACACTGCTATATGTCATCCACAGATCCCCCTCATAACAGTGTCCCCCAATACACCGGGCCCCGCCGCTCACCGAAGTATTTATAAACGTGAATCCTTATCCTGTTGTTAAGTTGAACTAACGCTGCCCTCTCCCATGTTCCCCTGTATCCCCCTGTATCCCCACAGCACTTACTTAAGCTTCCATAGCAGGCAGAGCAGACGGCAGCAGTAACGTCACTCACTGACGTAGAGCGCCTGCTCCGCCTGCTTCACTCATAAAGTGGGCGGAGCAGGCGCTCTACGTCAGTGAGTGACGTTACTGCTGCCGTCTGCTCTGCCTGCTATGGAAGCTTAAGTAAGTGCTGTGGGGATACAGGGGGATACAGGGGTGACATGGGAGAGCGCAGCGTTAGTTCAACTTAACAACAGGATAAGGATTCACGTTTATAAATACTTCGGTGAGCGGCGGGGCCCGGTGTAAGAGTACAGTGACTGCACCGGGCCCCGCCCATAGTTACGCCCATAGTATTCTATTTATGTATCGGGGCGGGGTATCGGCGGCTGAGTACCGCCGATAAAACTCGGAATCGGTCCCGATACCGATACTAGTATCGGTATCGGGACAACCCTACTTATAATATACTTTCTAGCGTATCGTAGAAAGTATATTATAGTGCATTTGTATTGTGCAGCAGTTGTGTGCTGTTCTGCTGAGATACCGCAGTTAGATAAAGGGACAAACGCTATTGGAAAAACTAATTGCAAATGGTGTGATATACCTGTTGCCCCCCCAAAAAAAACTGATTGAGGGGTGTGATATACCTATAATATACCTTCTAACATAGAAAGTATATTATAGTGCATTTGTATTGTGCAGCAGTTGTGTGCTGTTCTGCTGAGATACCGCAGCTAGATAAAGGGACAAACGCTATTGGAATAACTAATTGCAACTGGTGTGATATACCTGTTGCCCCCCCCCCCCAAAAAAAAAATGATTGAGGGGTGTGATATACCTATAATATACCTTCTAACATAGAAAGTATATTATAGTGCATTTGTTTTGTGCAGCAGTTGTGTGCGGTTCTGCTGAGATACCGCAGCTAGATAGAGGAACAAACGGTATTGGAATAACTAATTGCAACTGGTGTGATATACCTGTTGCCCCCCCCAAAAAAAACTGATTGACGGGTGTGATATACCTATAATATACCTTCTAACATAGAAAGTATATTATAGTGCATTTGTATTGTGCAGCAGTTGTGTGCGGTTCTGCTGAGATACTGCAGCTAGCTAGAGGGACAAACGCTATTGGAATAACTAATTGCAACTGGTGTGATATACCTGTTGCCCCCCCCCCAAAAAAAACTGATTGACGGGTGTGATATACCTATAATATACCTTCTAACATAGAAAGTATATTATAGTGCATTTGTATTGTGCAGCAGTTGTGTGCGGTTCTGCTGACATACTGCAGCTAGCTAGAGGGACAAACGCTATTGGAATAACTAATTGCAACTGGTGTGATATACCTGTTACCTCAAAAAAAACTGATTAAGGGTTGCGCTATACCTGCCTCCACAAAATACTGAATAAGGGGTTTGATATACCTGCTTCCACAAAATACTGATTGAGGGGTGTGATACAACGACTTCCACAAAATATTGATTGAGGACTGCAATACACCGGCTTCCAACAAATATTGATTAAGGGGTTTGATATACCAGCTTCCAGCAAATACTCATTATGGGGTTTTATATACCTGTTTCCACAAAATACTGATAGAGGGGATTGATATACCGGCTTCCACCAAGTATTGATTGAGGCCTGCGATACAACAGCTTCCGCCAAATATTGATTAAGGGGTTTGATATACCAGCTTTTCACCAAATACTCATTATTGGGTTCTATATTCCTGTTTCCACAACATACTGATAGAGGGGATTGATATACCGGCTTGCACCAGATATTGATTGAGGCCTGCGATACACCAGCTTCCACCAAATATTGTTTAAGGGGTTTGATATACCAGCTTCCAGCAAATACTCATTAAGGGGTTCTATATACCTGTTTCCACAAAATACTGATAAAGGGGATTGATATACCGGCTTCCACTAAATATTTATTGAGGCCTGCGATACACCAGCTGCCACCAAATATTGATTAAGGGGTTTGATATACCAGCTTCCAACAAATATTCATTAAGTCCTTCTATATACCTGTTTCCACAAAATACTGATAGAGGGGATTGATACACTTGCTTACACCAAATATTGATTGAAGCCTGTGATACACCGGCTTCCACCAAATATTGATAAAGGGGTTTGATATACCGGCTTCCACCAAATATTGATTGAGGCCTGCAATATACCTGCTTCCACAAATACTGCTCTTCTATAGGGACTTTGTCACAGGGTCATTTTAAAAATGACAAGCAGACGAAAAAGCAGGCCATTGCGCAGATGTGGTAGGGTCGGGAAGGTGTACTAGGCCAGAGCTTAAGTAGGAAGTTGGACCAGGTGCGTGCGATTACGTCAAAAGACGCACCAGAGTTGGTTGAGTGGCTCACTCAGCGTTCCGCTTCTGCACCCTCCTCATCCTCTGTATCTGCACTCTCCTCACTCTCTGCTGTGTGCACCTCCAAAGACACCACCACCACCATAGCCCCTCCACTCGAGTCAGAAGAATTGTTTCCCATCCATTCCCAGTCCTTAACGATGCGCAGCCATTCTTGGCATCGGATGAGGAAGAGGAGGTTGCAGCGGCCGCCACCCAGCGGTCTGACGACAGTACCCAGATCAGCCCAAGGATGGAGGTCCCCGCTGTTGCTGTCTACTCCAAGATCTCTAATGTCAGTGGTGGTGAAGGTGATGATGATGACGTGTCGATGGATGTCACGTGGGTGCCCACAAGAGAGGAAGAGGAGGGGAGTTCAGAGGGAAAGACAGAGCAGCAGATAGGAGTTAGAAGGAGGAGAAGCAAGCAGAACTCGCAGTGCACAGGAGGCAAAAAGCAGACTGCAAATGTATCTGGAGCGAGCCATCCACCATGCACGGTCACATCTGGCGCTCCGAGGACACCGGCACATGGCTCTGCAGTGTGGGCTTTTTTTAACGTGTCAGCTGCTGACAATAGTGTTGCCATCTGCAGCCTGTGCTGTCAACGCATAAATCGCGGTAAGCCCAACACTCACCTAGGGACGACCGCCTTAACAAGGCACCTGGCCTCCCATCACCAAGCCCAGTGGGAGCAACGCTGTCAGAACGCACAAAGCCACACTCCCGGCGCTCCACGTCCTGCCTCTTCTGCTTCTCCTCTCTCCTCCCATTTGTCCTCCACTCCACCTTCCCCCGTGCCGTCGTCGCGTTCATCTGGCAAAAGGCAGGCTTCCATGGCCCAAATGTTCAAACGTAATAAGTTGATGACGCCGGATTAGGCCTCTTTCACACTTGTGTTGTCCGGATCCGGCGTGTACTCCACTTGCCGGAATTACACTCCGGATCCGGAAAAACGCAAGTGTACTGAAAGCATTTGAAGACGGAACCGTCTTCCAAATGCTTTCAGTGTTACTATGGCACCCAGGACGCTATTAAAGTCCTGGTTGCCATAGTAGGAGCGGGGAGCGGGGGAGCGGTATACTTACAGTCCGTGCGGCTCCCGGGGCGCTCCAGAATGACGTCAGAGCGCCCCATGCGCATGGATGACGTGATCCATGCGATCACGTGATCCATGCGCTTGGGGCGCCCTGACGTCACTCTGGAGCGCCCGGGGAGCCGCACGGACGGTAAGTACACTGCTCCCCCGCTCCCCGCTCCACTTACCATGGCTGTCAGGACTTTAGCGTCCCGGCAGCCATGGTAACCACTCTGAAAAAGCTAAATGTCGGCTCCGGCAATGCGCCGAAACGACGTTTAGCTTAAGGCCGGATCCGGATCAATGCCTTCCAATGGGCATTAATTCCGGATCCGGCCTTGCGGCAAGTGTTCCGGATTTTTGGCCGGAGCAAAAAGCGCAGCATGCTGCGGTATTTTCTCCGGCCAACAAACGTTCCGTACCGGAACTGAAGACATCCTGATGCATCCTGAACGGATTACTCTCCATTCAGAATGCATTAGGATAATCCTGATCAGGATTCTTCCGGCATAGAGCCCCGACGACGGAACTCTATGCCGGAAGACAATAACGCAGGTGTGAAAGAGCCCTAACCCTCTTGCCCAACGGCTGACCACTGGCTTTTTAGATCTGCTAGCCTGCCAACTACTGCCATATATATATATATATATGGTGGACTCGGAGGCCTTTAGAAAAGTTGCCATTGGCACAACACAATGGAAGGTCCCCGGAAGGAAATATTTATTGATTAAGGGGTTTGATATACCAGCTTCCAGCAAATACTCATTAAGGGCTTCTATATACCTGTTTCCACAAAATACTGATGGAGGGGATTGATACACTTGCTTACACCAAATATTGATTGAAGCCTGCGATACACCGGCTTCCACCAAATATTGATAAAGGGGTTTGATATACCGGCTTCCACCAAATATTGATTGAGGCCTGCAATATACCTGCTTCCACAAATACTGCTCTTCTATAGGGACTTTGTCACAGGGTCATTTTGAAAATGACAAGCAGACGAAAAAGCAGGCCATTGCGCAGGTGTGGTAGGGTCGGGAAGGTGTACTAGGCAAGAGCCTAAGTGGGAAGTATGAGAAGGTGCGTGCGATTATGTCAAAGGACGCACCAGAGTTGGTTGAGTGGCTCACTCAGCCTTCCGCTTCTGCACCCTCCTCATCCTCTGTATCTGCACTCTCCTCACTCTCTGCTGTGTGCACCGCCAAAGACACGTACTTATACCCCCGGTACAAACACAAAATGGCAGACATGTTACCAACATCACAAAGGGCTGTCAGAATGCAGCATTTCCAGGCCTTGCTGCGAGAGATGCTGCATTCTGTTGTTGCGGGGGCTGGCAGAGGAATTTCAATTGTACTGCGCATGCAAGAAGAGGGCGCTTTGAAGATGTGTTGGTCACTTTGGATATGAGATCATTCTTGCAGCCAAACCATCGACAGCCGCCCTCCGGATCCAGCCTCAGGGAACGCCTAGACCGACAGGTGTACGACTACATTGAGTTAACGGCCGATGTGGACGCTCTGAGAAGCAAGGAACCCCTGGACTACTGGGTGTGCAGGCTTAACCTGTGGCCGGAGCTGGCACAATTTGCCATGGAACTCTTGGCTTGCCCCTCGTCGAGTGTCCTGTCCGAAAGGATGTTCAGTGCAGCAGGGGGGATTGTGACCGATAAGCGCACTCGCCTAGCTCGCGATAGTGTGGACTACCTCACATTTCTAAAAATCAATGAGGCATGGATCTCGGAGGAATTCAACACCTGTGACGACCTTGTTTAATTGAATTTCCTCATGCCTGCCCACACATAACAAAAAACATAATCACTTGATCTTTTCTGTCCGGTGAATGCCTAATGTTTGGGGCCTATACTCCACTGGCCTGCAGTAAAATTCATATCCAATGACCGTCTAATATACCTCCAGCCACATAATCACTTGATCTTTTCTGTCCGGTGAATGCCTAATGTTTGGAGCCTGTACTCCATTGGCCTGCAGTAAAATTGATATCCAATGACCGTCTAATATACCTGAAGCCACATAATCACTTGATGTTTTCTGTCCGGTGAATGACTAATGTTTGGGGCCTGTACTCCACTGGTCTGCAGTAAAATTGATATCCAATGACCGTCTAATATACCTCCAGCCACGCAATCACTTGATCTTTTCTGTCCGGTGAATGCCTAATTGTTGGGGCCTCGGAGGAATTCAACACCAGTGATGACCACGTGTTATCAAATTTCACCTATTATCATTTGGGGTTTATTCAAGAGGGAGGATTTCGTTAGCCATGTTTTTAATCCAATTTTATATTTTTAATTCTTTTAAACATATGTATTTGACATGTATTTGTACTGGCCTGCAGTAAAATTGTTATCCAATGGCCGCCTAATGTACCTGCAGCCACATAATAACTTGTTCTTTTCAGTCCGGTGAATGCCTAATGTTTGGGGCCTGTACTCCACTGGCCTGCAGTAAAATTGTTATCCAATGACCGTCTAATATACCTCCAGCCACATCATATCATACTCCCCAGCCTCAGATCAGACCCTATATGACCCCCCAGCCTCAGATCATACCCTCATTAGGCCTTAGTGATGAGCGGGGCAATATTCCAATTCGCGATATTTCGCGAATATTTGGTAGAATATTCATCATATATTCGCGAATTTGCCAATTCGAGATTATTTTCTTGATCGTGAAAAATCGGCAATGTAATATTCGCGTGAGGCTACTTTCACACTGGCGTTTCTGGGTCAGCTTGTGAGATCCATTTCAGGGCTCTCACAAGCGGCCCAAAACGGATCAGTTCAGCCACAATGCATTCTGGATGGATAAAGATCTGTTCAGAAGGCATCAATTTGGCTGCGTTTGGTCTCCGTTGCACCTGTATTTCGCTTTTGAGGCGGACACTAAAGCGCAGCTTGCAGCGTTTTGGTGTCCGCCTGACGATGTGGAGCCAAACGCATCCGTCCTGACTTACAATGTAAGTCAATGGGGACGGATCCATTTTCACTGACACAATATGGTGCAATTGACAACGGATCCTTCCCCTATTGACTTTCAATGTAAGTCAAGACAGATCAGTTTTGACTTAGACTTTTTTTTGAATGAATAATGCAAACGGGTCCGTTATGAACGGATACAAGCGTTTGCATTATCAGTGCGGATCCGTCTGTGCAGATACAAGACGGATCCGCACTGAACGCAGTTGTGAAAGTAGCCTAATGCGCGCAAAATACAGGTGTGAGTCACTATAGCTACATTTTTCAAGCTGCTAGAAGTTTCCTGAGACTGGAGAAAATGGTGCACATGGCAGAACATTACAATAGCTTTATATGTAGATAGAGTGCTCCAATATATTCGCGATTGCGAAATAGGCACTAATGATGCGAATATTTTGGCGCAATACGCGCAACTTATTAATTATTGGTGCACTAAGTATTGTTGTGAACTTGTGACATCACAGCACTATGTATGTATGTATGTATGTATGTAGCATGCATAGATACACACATACATACAGCACTATGTATGTAGCATGCATAGATACACACATACATACAGCACTATGTATGTAGCATGTATGTATGGACAGCAGAACCTATCAGCTACACTATATCACTATCTAACCTACACTGACTATCTCCCACTAACTATCTGTATTCTATAGATAAGCTAACTGTCTAATGTAATGACACAGGAAAGCACAGAGCACAGCAATGACACTGCTGTCTCTCTCAGATCTGCAAAATACTGTATACAAGGGCTGCTGGGGAGGTTCTTATATAGTAAGGGGTAGGCAACTTTCCTATTGGTTGCTAGGGATGTTGCTAAGCTCAGACAAAGACATTGCAGCCTTCTCATCGGCCCACAAGCAAGAAAGGAGGTTACTGATGAAAAAAAAATCTAGAATATTCGAAATTACAAATATACATCGCTATATTCTAAATATTCGCGAATTCTCGAAGTGCCGATATTCGTGATTAATATTCGCTATTAGAATATTAGCGCCCAACACTACCCGGCCTTAGATCAGACCCCCATCAGACCCTCCCCACCCTCCATTAGCCTCTGGTCAGCCCCTATCAGACCCTCCAACATCCAATCCCCAAAAAATAAACCTACCTCTCCGCTCCAGATGGCTTTGCCACTCGGCAGATTCACTTACTGTCCCTGGTCTTCTTCCCGCCACGCTGTACTATGACCTGACAGCGCACAGCATCAGGTCATAGTGCGCATCTATGTGCACTACATCCTGACACTGTACGTGTCTGGACAGAAAGCGGGGCCAGAAGAAGACCAGTGAAGGTGAGGAGGGCCAGTGCAGTGCTGTTCTCATCTTTGTGTGCCTCCTGCATGCTAATGACCACTTCCATAATAGAAGCTGTCATTAGCATTTTCAGTATGTGTTTTGGCAGGGGGCCGGGGATCACATGAGATGATCCTGAAGGTTCCCTACCCCTGCTCTAAGGTGTCATCATTTCATAAGAATTTAATAAAAAAATATTTGTTGTTTGATGCACTGCATGATTGGGTTGATTGGATGTTCCACCATGTCCTAAACTGAGATGCAACATTTACCTTAGGCCTCATGCACACGACCGTATGTATTTTGCGGTCCGCAAAAAAAGGATCTGCAAAAAATACGGATGGCATCCGTGTGCATTCCGTATTTTGTGGAACAGAACAGCTGGCCCTTCATAGAACTGTACTATCCTTGTCCGTAATGCGGACAATAATAGGACATGTTCTATTTTTTTGCGGAACGGAAATATGGACATACGGAAACGGAATGCACACGGAGTACCTTAGTTTTTTTTTGCGGACTCATTGAAATTACTGGTTCTGTATACGGTCCGCAAAAAAACAGAGCGGACACAGAATGAAAATACGTCCGTGTACATGAGGCCTTACTCAGATGGCAGCTATTACAGGCTTATTTAAAGGAGTTGTATGAGTTATTTTTTTGTTCTTTATATGTTTCTACCTAATCAAATGTAACAGCTTTGCCATGCACTTATGCATCTGTAGTTGCTCCTTTCTCAGATATCACTGAGGGTCACATACCTGTGATGTCAGCTTCTCTCCCTGCTCTAAAAATGATTCCTGCACAAGCCTGAGAGAGCTGTACACCAAAGGTCACTGTGCTGGCCATGCCCCCCCTGCACTGCCGGCTGCTGCTTATTGCTCTCTCCCTGGATTCTTAACCCCTTCAGCAGCACAGACTCAGGGCTGAAGGCTTTACTGAGTAGCTGCAGGCAGTGAGGAGACAAATGCTGGGCACAGGAGCTGACATAGGAGTTCTGCACAAGAACAGGTAGGGGGAAGATCCTGTGTGTATCAGCAGTGTCATTGTACAGCTGGGACTTGTAGTCCTACACCTACAACATGCTGCTACAGTTGTGTTCAAAATTATTCAACCCCCACTGAAATTGAGTGTTTTGGCCAGTTTGACATTGATTTTGATCATTTCAGTCATCTTGTTTACAATTAAATCAAAGAGGCACTTGTAAGTCAGACAAATATAACATAACATTTATAATGAAATAACCACAAATGTCTTTTCTGTGCTCACATCATTATCAGTTTTATTCAACCCCCAAGTGACATTCAATCTTAGTACTTAGTACAACATCCTTTTCCAGTTATAACAGCTTTTAAACGTGAAGCATAGCTTGACACAAGTGTCTTGCAGAGATCTACGGGTATCTTCGCCCATTCTTCATGGGCAAAAGCCTCCAGTTCAGTCACATTCTTAGGCTTGCGTGCTGCAGCTGCTTTCTTTAAGCCCCACCCGAGGTTCTCAATCGGATTTAAGTCTGGTGACTGCGATGGCCACTTCAAAATGTTCCAGCCTTTAATCTGCAACCATGCTCTAGTGGACTTGGAGGTATGCTTGGGATCATTGTCCTGTTGAAAGGTCCAACGTCTCCCAAGCCTCAGGTTTGTGACGGACTGCATCACATTTTCATCCAATATCTCCTGGTACTGAAGAGAATTCATAGTACCTTGCACACTCTGAAGCTTCCCTGTACCTGTAGAAGCAAAACAGCCCCAAAGCATGATTGACCCCCCGCCATGCTTCACAAGAGGCAAGGTGTTCTTTTCTTCATAGGCCTTGTTCTTCCTCCTCCAAACATAGCGTTGATCCATGGGCCCAAACAGTTCTAATTTTGTTTCATCAGTCCACAGAACACTTTTGTGGTTTGTCCACATGACTTTTGGCATACTGCAGTCGACTCTTCTTATTCTTTGGAGACAGCAAGGGGGTGTGCCTGGGAGTTCTGGCATGGAGGCCTTCATTACGCAGTGTGCGCCTTATTGTCTGAGCTGAAACTTCAGTACCCACATCTGACAAATCTTTTTTCAGTTCCTCAGCAATCACACGGGGACTTTTCTCCACTTTGCGCTTCAGGTAGCGCACAGCAGTCGAAGTCAGCATCTTCTTTCTGCCACGACCAGGTAGCGTTTCAACAGTGCCCTTTGCCTTGAATTTGCGAATGATGCTTCCTATGGTGTCTCTTGGTATGTTTAACATCTTTGCAATCTTCTTATAGCCATTGCCCTTCCTGTGAAGAGAAATCACCTCTTCTCTTGTCTTCCTGGACCATTCTCTTGACTTCACCATGTTTGTAAACACACCAGTAAATGTCTAGAAGGAGCTGAGTATCACAGTCCTTTTAAATCTGCCTAATTGGTGCTTATTATGCTTGATTGCTGCTCCTTGACATCCACAGGTGTTTTCAATACCTGATCGAAAACACTTGAATGAACCTCTGTTCTTAAGAGTGGTAGTCTTTAAGGGATTGAATAATTGTGTCAATGAAGAAATCACAAAAAAAAACATTTAATACTGTATTACAAAAACAATTTATGTCATTTTAGTTGCATTTGGTTCTTTAAAAATTCCTTGTAAGATTTCATTCTGAACACAATTACAAATGTACACTAAATTCCCTAAAACCCTTTACAGCATTGGGGGTTGAATAATTCTGAACACAACTGTAAGTCTCCCAGCAGGCAGACATGTCACTCAGGGCAGACTTATTCACTCCTCTGCAGGGTAGGGGGAGGGGCAGAGCTTGTTGTTATTGCAGGTAAACAAAGGGCCAGAAGAGAACCAGGGAAATGAGGAAAAATATATATTTTTTTTTACCTAAACTTGCTTAGCTTAGTTATATATTGCTGCCCATCAGATTTATAGTGCTATATTTTTTTTTTCAGAACTCGGACAACCCATTAAATGCTTTGACAATCGACAGGCACCGTAAGTAGTACTGTAGGTGGTGGTGTGAAATATTTGTATATGATGATTTTTTGTGTTCAAATATAATCACCAAGCAACATAGGTGTCATTTTTCTTTTTTAGATAAAAGTACGATAACCCAACTGAGACACTATAGTATGAGCATAAAGTATGTAGGAAAAGAAAATAATCAAAGATATCCTTATCCCCACCTGGACTTTGACAGGTCTGGAAATCAGGCTTTGAGCCTTCAGCAAAAAAGCAAGTTAGAATATGTAAGCTGAAGCTTTAAGGGCGTATGATTCAAAAGCAGTGTTCTTGTAGGTTTCCCAGAGAAGAGAACATGCACACATTTATCTCTGTAAACATATGAAATATATGCTTTCTATGCAGGTCTTTACATCCTGAGGCCTAGGTGTCACCTCAAAATTCTGGGTGTGACATATGATAAAATAATTTTACTTGTGGACAGGAAGTAGTTACGTAGGTTGCAGAATAGTTCACATATATTTCACGTTCTGATCGGTGAAGGAGACGTTGGAAACGTAGTAAAAGATGGAGAAAGCTGGCCGCACAGGCACATGGCTCTTATATTGTCACTGGGAAAGGGAATGGACTTGCATAGAGTCACATGATAAATAGCGGTTCACAGGTAGTTTACCAATCAGACATTAATGGCATAACCTTCAGATCTATTTCTATCATTGGAGTACCCAAAGTTATACACTAACTTTTGAGAATGGTACTATAAATGTTATTCAATAACTTCTGGGGTCAAAATATGGCATCTGATGGAGTATGCTGCAACGTCTTTTATTGGTGTTCAGCAATAATCAATAATCTACATACACATATACATGTGGCCCTATTAAGGTGTGTTGTTTGCTTTTCTCACTTTTGGCTTCCTTATGTTTATTAACCCCATCCCTGTTGACTTTGCAAGCGAGTGTCATAGCCGCGAGGTGCCTACTGTTTTAAACATGCTGCGGCTCCCCCTGGAAAGGATCAGGGGAGCAGGATGCGGTGTGCGGCAGCCTCTGCACTCAAGAGTGCTACAGCGCTGCCACACATTAGTTCCTATGGAAGGCCTGCCTGTGGCAGGGCTCTATAAGAGCACAGTGTAATCCCCATAGACTCCAATGCCCCTTTCACCAAAATAAAAATACATAAATAATTTAAAATATTAACACCATGGGCATCGGAAAATGGCTGATTCAACATTTTTTGGTCGCTTCACCTCCCACAAAAAATTTACCAAAAAGTTATCAAAAAGCCATACACACCACAGAATGGTATCAATAGAAAGTACAGATTATCCCGCAAAAAATGAGCTAACACAGCTTCGTACATACAACAATAAAAAAAGTTATGGGAGTCAGAATATGTAAATTCAAAGGAAAAATCTGTTTTTTCCAAAGGTTTTATTTTTTTTCAGTATTAAAACTCAAGAAAAACAATACATTTGTGGTATCATTGTAATCATACTGACCCAGAGAATAAAAGTAACAGGTCAGTTTTACCGCAAAGGAAACGGTGTATAAAAAAAAACAATAAAACTGTGGTGGAATTGTGTATTTTTTTTATAGTTCCACCCCATTTGGAATTTTTTCTCTCGCTTCCCATCACATGATATGCAAGATGGTGCCATTTGAAACTGCATCTTGTACCACAAAAAACAAGCCCTCATAGGGCTATGTGAACGAATTTTTTTTTATATGGTACAACTTCCTGGCACATGATTGGGGGGCATCTATGGGGGTACTTGTTACTGGCACATGATTGGGGGGCATCTATGGGGGCACTTGTTACTGGCACATTATTAGGGGGCATCTATGGGGGCACATCTGCAGCACGCCAAACCTGCAGGGTATAGCGACAGTGAGGTCACGGTTATGGGCAATCGAGGGTTACTCACTTTTCTGAGGAGAACCCTGGGCAGGCATGCGGCAGTGAATGAGAGGTAGACACAAGTTCCTCTGGGGCACACTCTGTATGGAGAGACCTGGCCTGATGTTGGGTGAGGTGCCCTGAATGTTGCAGGTGTTTGGAGTGCCTGAGGCAAGGTCCCTTTAAGAATCGTGATGCCAGTGCCTGTAACGGTGGCACACCGATTTGTAGGAGTATTAATAGAGTACGCAGTTGGTAAACCAAACGTTGCTTTACTTCAGAAAACAGTCCAACTTTATACAAGCAGTTGCAGTAGATGATAATGCAGTCCTTGACAGTACAAATGCACAGCAGGTTTACTTCACAATATGGCAGGTATAATCTTGCAAGATACTTGGAGGGTATACAGTTAATGCTTTGCAGTACAATGCTGCTCTATCCCCTCAGCTATTCTAGCTGGCTGGATCCCAAGGCCCGGATGCCTAATTGCTGGCTTGAATCCTTGGTATATATAATCCTTCCTCCAGTATTGGCACTTGCTTTATATTAAACACTTCTGCCCCTCAGGTTACTTAGCTGTACTTGTGGTATTGTCCTTGCTGTGAGGGATACTGCAGGTTGCTCCCAGGAGGTGCATCTCCTACTACTGGGGTGTCTCATCTGTGTTGGTTGGATTACTGGTCTCCAGGCAGGCTGTACTCTTCCTAGCCTCCTAGTGCAACTAGAAACCAGGACTATCAAGCTGCATGTCAGGAGGAGGCCCTCAGCATATCTCTGGCTGGTGCCTTCTCACTTCTGTCTCCACAGACTCCTGACTATGATCTAACCCCTCCCTGTCTGGGCCTGGACATTTATACTAGGGGCTCCCTATCTCCCTCTAGTGTCTAGGATGCCTAACTACACCCTAATAGGCCTGCTATGCATGACACAGGGGAAACATTGCATGTAAAAACACATAGAAAAATACATTAAATGCATAGTTAAATATAATATTACTGTCCCTTGTGAGCAGAAGTAACACGTGAACCAATTGACCCTTGTGTATTGCCCACGCCTACCTAGTGGGACACTACACATCTTTCTGGCACATTATTGGGGGTGCACTGTGGGGGCAGCTATGGGGGCACTTCTTACTGGCACATTATTGGTGGCACTTTTTACTGGCACATTATTGGGTGGCACTGTGGGGGCATCTATGGGGGCACTTCTTACTGGCACATTATTAGGAGCACTATGGGGGCATCTACTGAGGCCACAAAGAAGGGGTATTTTATATGGGGGAAGGGGGAGGAACACTATGGAGGCTTGTATTGAGGCCACAAAGAAGGGGTATTTTATATTGGGGGCTCTGTATAGGGGCATTTTATACTGGGGCACATTATGGTGGGTACTATGGGGAAGGGGAGAGAGGAGTACTATTGGCTTTTCTATGGGAGGCACTAAGAAGGGGTATTTTATACTTGCAAATTATGGGGAACACTGAGGGCATCTACTGGGGCACTATATATGGGGCATTTTATACTGGTACATTATGGGGGGGCACTAGGAAGAAGGGGGAGAGGAGCACTATGGGGGCATTTACTGGGGGCACTATATAGGGGTATTTTATACTGGCACGTTATGGGGGCACTATGGGGACATTAGCTCAACTGGGGGCATGAAAAGGGGGGATTTTTTGCACTTGCACATTATAAGGAGAATTATTACTACTGGGGGGCATTATGATGGGCTTTATTACTACTGGGGGTCTATGAAGAACATGATTACTAGTATGGGCACTATGGGAGCATTATTACTTCTGGGGCACAGCAGGGACATGTTGGGGGCACTGGAGGAGATTACTATTATGTGTGCTCTAGCAGAGAATTATTCCTATTGGTGAGACTTTTGAGAGCACTATTACTGTGAGGGCACCTTCAAACAGTATCAGCTTACCACAATTATTTTTGGGGGACGTTATGTTTATACTATTGGTGTCAGGGGCACTATTTGCTGGGTGCAGTTATTTTAGGGCACTGTGTGCCAATAATTATTGAAGGGCACTATCTGCATGGTACTACTATTATCAGGGGGTTTATCTGTTTCTGCAGTATAGTATTGGGGAGCACAGCGGCACAGTATTGGGGGTGGTAGGATGATTTGTCCAGAAGATGGGAGGATGATGGAAAAGTAGTAAACTAAGATTTTGTTTGTCAAACTGCAGAGACGAAAAATGGCTGAAAAATGGTGTCTGGTCTGAAGGTCTGAAAGGAGGAGATGAGGAAAGGGAAAATCTACATCAAAGAGACGTCGCTGGATATACGAGTTAAGTTGCACCGTATTACCCTGTATGTAGGGGTGGATGGAGGGTTTAGTAGTACAGTACTATCTGCACACTGTACAAAAACAAATCTGCAAAATACTATATATTTCTGTCAGAAGTTGTGCTTTTTTAATTTTTAGAATAATGATACAGCCATTTTATTTGATACTTTTGTGCTGATTCCTTTTTTTTCTCTATATTAAGGGACACTATAGTCACCAGAACCACAACAGCTAAACGTAGTAGTTCTGGTGTCTATAGCATGTCTCTGCAAGCTTTTTAATGTTAACACTTCCTATTCAGAAAAAAAGGCTGCATTTACATTACTGCCAAGGAACACCTCTAATGGCCACTCATCATTATTAAAATGTACTACTCTACGAGGTGTGTGGATTTTTGTGTTTGCGTATTGTGATGGAGGGCGTGATTGCATGCTAGGGTGTGGGAAGGCGGGATCCAGGGGGCCCAAGGAAATGCCCAGGGTCCAATCAATATTAAAGACGGCCCTGGTTTCATATACTACAGATATGATAAAATCATTCAAGGGCATAAAGACATACATTCATTCTATATTTATTTTTATATAAATTGTGGAGACTAGTATTATATTGTGGCCCAAAACAGGAAAAAAACTAATAAACTTAGGTCAGTTCACCATGAAGTTCAGCTCACCATATTTTCAGACGGTGCAGGTGAAAATGTAGTCCTGAGTCGGCCACAGACAAGAACTGTAATTTCCATAAAAACTATGATCTGCAGCACAGACGTGTCTATTTGTGAACATTTTTAATGTTTTCAACAAATTTTGGATTTTACTGAGTGCTGGAGATCATCATATTTATAAATTATATTGTGGCACCTAAACAAGAAGGAAAGCAGAAAAATGTTCTGTTTAACACAAGTGAGTTCTATCAGATGCTTAGACTCTTGAAATATGAACAACCTTGTCAATGGTTTAATGGTGCATGATGTATGTACTGGCATGAATTTCAGGATCATATCTTCCATTTTACTAAGAAGCGTACATGTGAATGTTTTGTTAATGCTAGTAGTAAATATAATAATGGCTGGCTTTAGTGGAAACATGTCAGACAGCCAGAAATTAAGGGCTGCTTTCCCAGCTAACAATCAAGTCTTGTCAGCATGCTTCATAGCAGAGTATATTAAAAAGACAGCTCTTTCATTCTAATGTTTGAGCCCAGCAACATAATAATGTGCGTCATCCACAGATCCACTTGGCTCTAAATATTTTTTTCTTTTACTTACCTCCTCTAAAACCTAGGTGAGTCTTATGGTGCATCTTATAGTGCGGGAAATACAGTACTGTATTCCCAATTTTATAAAACAGTCCTTAATATAACAGTAATATAACCAGTCCTTAGTAAAACCCTATTCCAGTAGCGAACATATTTTGAACAGTGCCAAAGAATCTCTATCAGATCTGAATTATACAGTTTACTACTATAATAGTCGGCTTTTGGTCAACGCCCAGCCTTGTACAGAATCTTTTGGTAAGTTATGTAAAGTATTTTACCTACCTCTCCTCTTCTTGTGGAACCAAATAAGGTCTCCATGTGGAAAAACTAGGATCTAAGCACATTGCTATATTCAGTATAGTCAAACACTGCAAAGATCTTGGAGATTTACACCTTTGAGTTTGGACAAAAAGTAAAAAATCTAAATAGTGCATCCTCTGACAGGTAACAACCAGTAATTCTTTATTCTTTCAAAATAGATCTCATGTTCAAAAAAAAAAAAAAAAGAGTGCTTGGGTTTGTTAAAGTGTCACTAACTTTTCAAAAAACGTTTGATATGTCATACAGACATATTAAACGTTTTGGTTGGTGAAGGTCTGAGTGCTGAAACCCCCCTTGGTCTCTAGACCTAGGTGGAATAAAAAAAAGAAACGCAATTCCGCAACAGTTTTCTGGGTTTCGTTTTTAAAAACAAAAAATGCAACAGCACTCAGCAAACACAAATAACAAAGTAAATACAATAGTGCCGTATTCACTATATAAAATATGGTGATGCTACGTTATAAATGTGAGATTCTTGGAAAATAAATTTTGTACAAAATTTTTTGGGCCTCCAATTAATGCAGGGAGAGCAGGCTACAGCTTTAGGCCCCTTGCAGATGAGCGTTTGTCACACTGCGAGTCCGCAGCGCACCTCCCAGCCTGACCTCAGGCTCCCAGCACTGACGGGGTCACATAGCATTATATTGATTTATGATGTTATGTAACCCTTACAGTTCTGAAATGTATTGGATTACAGTGACATAATGCTGCCAGTGTTATCCAATACATTCCAGAACTGTAAGGCCCCTTTCACACGGGCGAGTATTCCGGACGGATGCGATGCGTGAGTTGAACGCATTGCACCCGCACTGAATACCGACCCATTCACTTCTATGGGGGTGTTCACATCAGCGGTGATTTTCACGCATCACTTGTGCTTTGCGTGAAAATCGCAGCATGCTCTATATTCTGCGTTTTTCACGCAACGCAGGCCCCATAGAAGTGAAAGGGGTTGCGTGAAAATCGCAAGCATCCGCAAGCAAGTGCGGATGCGGTGCGATTTTCACGCACGGTTGCTAGGAGACGATCGGGATGGAGACCCGATCATTATTATTTTCCCTTATAACATGGTTATAAGGGAAAATAATAGCATTCTGAATAGAGAATGCATAGTAAAATAGCGCTGGAGGGGTTTAAAAAAATCTAAAAAAATTTAACTCACCTTACTCCATTTGCTCGCGCAGCCCAGCATCTCCTTCTGTCTCCTTTGCTGAACAGGACCTGTGGTGACGTCACTCCAGTCATCACATGATCCATCACATGATCTTTTACCATGGTGATGGATCATGTGATGACCGGAGTGACGTCACCACAGGTCCTGTTCAGCAAAGGAGACAGAAGGAGATGCCGGCTGCGCGAGCAAGTGGACTAAGGTGAGTTAAATTTATTTATTTATTTTTTTAACCCCTCCAGCGCTATTTTACTATGCATTCTGTATTCAGAATGGTATTATTTTCCCTTATAACCATGTTATAAGGGAAAATAATACAATCTACACAACCCCGATCCCAAGCCCAAACTTCTGTGAAGAAGTTCGGGTTTGGGTACCAAACATGCGCGATTTTTCTCACGCGAGTGCAAAACGCATTACAATCTTTTGTACTCGCGCGGAAAAATCACGGGTGTTCCCGTAACGCACCCGCACCTTTTCCCGCAACGCCCGTCTGAAAGAGGCCTAAGGGTTACATAGCATCATAAATGAATATAATGCTATGTGACCCCATCAGTGCTGGGAGGTCAGGTCGGGAGCTGCGCTGCGGACTCCCAGCATGACAAATGCTCGTCTGCAAGGGGCATTATACTTGCACTAATTAAGATTAGCCTATGGGGCAGACAGGTTAGTTAGGAGTGCATGACCAAAGGAGTCATCCACACCTCCAGTTCAGACTGCAAAGAAAAAAACAGGGGTTAGTCAGCACATCCCAATGCGCAGGTGCACTTCACCATGGCAAAAATAAACACAATGCAACAGCACTCTGCAAATAGAAATAATAAAGTAAATACAATAGTGCCATAGATAATGTACTAATGCTAATGCTACATTATAAATGGAGGCCAGCATGGCACCAGAGCAGGTAGTATTTAGTGCAGGTTCCTGTCCTAAAGAGATCGCCTTGTTGTTAGTGGACAGGCTCAAATAATTTTGTACAAAATGTATTTGACAAGAATCTCACATTTATAAAATAGCATTAGTACATTCTCTATAGTAAGTATGGCACTGTTGTATTTATGTTGTTATTTGTGTTTGCAGAGTGCTGTTGCATTGTGTTTATTTTTGCTTAGGAGGTGAGGTGTGGGCCACAGCAGTTGAATTCAGGAGGGCACGTGCAGTCGCTGGCTGGGTAATAGGTAATTAATTCTCAGAGTTAATTACTGTTAAGAGTTCATTATGTACCTGCTCAGCGGCAAAGAGGAGGACTTGGGTGGCCCCCTGGGGCATCAGCCTATTGGGAAATTTCCCTGTAGGGTCTATGGCCAATCTGCCATGCGAGTGGGCGTCATTTTTAAACACTTGACTTTCCCTGTACATATACAGCGGAGGTCGGGAAAGGGTTAAACTCAGAATGGTCAGAATGTTGTTACACCCCCTAGAAGACTATATTTTATGCAATTTGGTGTGGTTGTCTAAGAAGAGGTTTCACTGTATATCTAAGGGAATGGGACTGAGCAGCAACACAACCAGCAACCTCTGGACAGGCTACAGTAGCTCTCTTTATGTAGCCATGTGTTAACCTGCACATATTTTTGAGCACTGTGTAAACATAAAGAATCTCTCTGTAAAATATCAGCACAGAACCTTGGAACCATATACGAAAAAAGATTAAACCATGACCACTTATATTTAAGATACTTTTACAAATACAGTTCTGTTATGGAGATCCACAAGGCTCCACAGAAATACCTCCTATGATTCTGTAAAGAATGACCACCAGCTGGAAACTCCTGCAAGGAGCTCCATTTCAGCTTTCCTCATGACAGAATGTTTCAAATTGATTGCCAAAAAGGTTTGGCACCACAGGTTCCAGCAAACTTCTTGCTGGTAATAGAGTCAGAGCAATCAGCCAATAATAACTTATCTTCAGTTAAATTTTTGCTGGCATAAGCAGGACCTCTATAGATTCTACTGACAGACAGACCCATCAGCAAGTTTTGTGGCGCTGCATGAATGGCACAAGAAATGCCTTTGTTCATGTAGACTGAGGCTGACTGAAGCAAATATCCAAGTTCCTGTAGATAATTTATTGGCAGAAAGTACTGGTGGATTATGTCCCTGTCGTGCTGTTTAACCATGGTCCAGTAGTTTGGTAGGACATCATAGTCCTTAAAGGGGTTGTCTCACTTCAGTAAATGGAATTTATCATGTAGAGAAAATAAATACAAGGCACTTACTAATGTATTGCGATTGTCCATATTGCCTCCTTTGCTGGATTCATTTTTCCATCACATTATACATTGCTCATTTCCAGGGGTTACGACCACCCTACAATCCATCAGTGGTGCCCATGCTTGTATACTATAGGAAAAAGCAATGGCTTATGCAAACTCCTGCAGTCTCTGCCACCAGAGAGGCCAGCGATTTTTCCTATAGTGTGCAGGCATGACCACCGCTGATGGATTGCAGGGTGGTCGTAACCATGGAAATGAGAAGTGTATAATGTGATGGAAAAATGAATCAAGCCAGCATAGGAGGCAATATGGACAATCATGATACATTAGTAAGTGCCTTTCTCTACATAATAAATGCCATTTGCTGAAGTGAGACAACCCCTTTAAAGGGCTTCTCTGGGTACAATGATTTTTTTAGCAAGTAATCAACAGCCTGCCTCTCTAAACAGAAGATTCATTCTTACTGCCTCCCCGACGTTCTGGTCTTGCACGCTGTCACCGCTGTGTCCATGTTCTGGTCCTGCTCAGCATGGGCATGGTCACATGCTCTGCTGCAGCCAGTGACTGTCCTTATAAGCTATACACTGCGTGCAGAATTATTAGGCAAATGAGTATTTTGACCACATCATCCTCTTTATGCATGTTGTCTTACTCCAAGCTGTATAGGCTCGAAAGCCTACTACCAATTAAGCATATTAGGTGATGTGCATCTCTGTAATGAGAAGGGGTGTGGTCTAATGACATCAACACCCTATATCAGGTGTGCATAATTATTAGGCAACTTCCTTTCCTTTGGCAAAATGGGTCAAAAGAAGGACTTGACAGGCTCAGAAAAGTCAAAAATAGTGAGATATCTTGCAGAGGGATGCAGCACTCTTAAAATTGCAAAGCTTCTGAAGCGTGATCATCGAACAATCAAGCGTTTCATTCAAAATAGTCAACAGGGTCGCAAGAAGCGTGTGGAAAAACCAAGGCGCAAAATAACTGCCCATGAACTGAGAAAAGTCAAGCGTGCAGCTGCCAAGATGCCACTTGCCACCAGTTTGGCCATATTTCAGAGCTGCAACATCACTGGAGTGCCCAAAAGCACAAGGTGTGCAATACTCAGAGACATGGCCAAGGTAAGAAAGGCTGAAAGACGACCACCACTGAACAAGACACACAAGCTGAAACGTCAAGACTGGGCCAAGAAATATCTCAAGACTGATTTTTCTAAGGTTTTATGGACTGATGAAATGAGAGTGAGTCTTGATGGGCCAGATGGATGGGCCCGTGGCTGGATTGGTAAAGGGCAGAGAGCTCCAGTCCGACTCAGACGCCAGCAAGGTGGAGGTGGAGTACTGGTTTGGGCTGGTATCATCAAAGATGAGCTTGTGGGGCCTTTTTGGGTTGAGGATGGAGTCAAGCTCAACTCCCAGTCCTACTGCCAGTTTCTGGAAGACACCTTCTTCAAGCAGTGGTACAGGAAGAAGTCTGCATCCTTCAAGAAAAACATGATTTTCATGCAGGACAATGCTCCATCACACGCGTCCAAGTACTCCACAGCGTGGCTGGCAAGAAAGGGTATAAAAGAAGAAAATCGAATGACATGGCCTCCTTGTTCACCTGATCTGAACCCCATTGAGAACCTGTGGTCCATCATCAAATGTGAGATTTACAAGGAGGGAAAACAGTACACCTCTCTGAACAGTGTCTGGGAGGCTGTGGTTGCTGCTGCACGCAATGTTGATGGTGAACAGATCAAAACACTGACAGAATCCATGGATGGCAGGCTTTTGAGTGTCCTTGCAAAGAAAGGTGGCTATATTGGTCACTGATTTGTTTTTGTTTTGTTTTTGAATGTCAGAAATGTATATTTGTGAATGTTGAGATGTTATATTGGTTTCACTGGTAAAAATAAATAATTGAAATGGGTATATATTTGTTTTTTGTTAAGTTGCCTAATAATTATGCACAGTAATAGTCACCTGCACACACAGATATCCCCCTAAAATAGCTAAAACTAAAAACAAACTAAAAACTACTTCCAAAAATATTCAGCTTTGATATTAATGAGTTTTTTGGGTTCATTGAGAACATGGTTGTTGTTCAATAATAAAATTAATCCTCAAAAATACAACTTGCCTAATAATTCTGCACTCCCTGTATAAGCTTATAAGCTGTTGTAAGGGACCATGATGGCAAGCGCTTGACAGATTAGGGAGGGTGCTTAGGGACTGGTGGTCCCCCTTCCCAATCCCCCTGGTTGTGTGGGGTCGTCTTGCCTCCTATAATGGTGATGGGTCAACAAGGGGTTAACACTAAAATACACCTCCTTATCTGTGTTATACTATTTGGGGTGGGGACGGGGTAGTAACCCCTCCCTCTTGTCCGTGGAAGCCAAGCTGTGCGGTACGTACCAGCTGGCTCTGTCCACTCCAAGATGACCGCAAGGGACGCTTCCCTTAAGGATGCCCTTTTGAGGGGGGGCGAGGGCTGGCTGTGTTCGTTTTTGAGCAGCCTCAGCTCCCCTCAGCCCTCCTGCTCCTCCTCTGCTCCTGCCGATTTGAGCGGAACGGAGCTGCCGCAGTCAGCAGGCAGCTTCGTCGCTTCAAAATGGGGCCAGCGGTCTGCACGGCGTACCCGCCCTCCCACCTGTCTAGGCCACAGTCCCCCGGCGGCGGCCGCTGATCGTTCCCGGGCCGCCCGCACTCACCTCAGTCCCCCAGTTAGTGCATGCACCGCTCTATCTGGCTGGCATGTTCGGGGTGCGCGTCAGTGCACATTAGCCCCGCCCCTTCCACCCTCATCCTTTCCCGACACTTTAGAGCTAGGCAACGTGTGGCAGGCGAGTCTTCTTACTAAAATGGGTGCACATGGCAGTTCCGCGGCCCAGGATTCCCCCCCGACACCCCCTCCTTCCCAGCCCACATCGCTGGCAGTGGTTTCAGTGGAGAGCCAAGGGGGTGTTGCTATTGCCCCCATGGCTGTAGATAGTGGCCAGTGCCAGTTGGGGGCAGCTACCATCGCAATTATCGCAGGCGCTGGTCCCGTCACCATTCCAGGGATTTCGGAAGAAGTAGGCGATCCAGGTCCTCTAGATGGCGCTCTCCGTCATCTTCGGATGGATCGACGGGCGCATCTGAGGAGTCTGGCCTGACGTCATGTTCAAAGCGTAAGAGGCAGGTGCCTAGTCATGCATCCCGGACTCCCAGCCTGGTACCAACAGCGGAACACCAGGTTGAGGTCTCGGAACCTGGTCCTTCCTCGGTGACGACACCTGGTGAGTACCAATATACCGGGGCATGGGGGACGGGTGGGGCTAGTGTAAATTTGGAATCGATGTTAAGAGCGTTGTTAGACAAGTTGTCACCTCATCTTCCACCCCCTCCTCCAGTTTTGGCGGGGGTCCATAAGGACTCATTCTTTTGTGGTGTCAGCCCTCTGGGATACCATGTGGAAGATACTGTTAAAGACAAAATCTGGTACAACCAATGCATTGATATTTAGTCATTGATATCGGTGGACCAGCATACAATAGACAAGGAGAGGCGTTTTTCTGATAAGCCTTTTGAACGTAAACCAAGGGTGGCCAAGACCATGAATAATTGGTTGCAGGCTTTATCGGTTTTAGGTTGTATCATGGGTCAACGCCACCCTGACCGCTGCTCGGAACTATTAGTCTACCAAGACACGATATATATCGCTTACAGAGCCCAAGGCGGCAGCGCTTGGTGGTGGTATGATGAAGATTTCCGTCGGCGCTTAGCGTTACACCCTGAGGTGGGTTGGGGGGTTAGGGCCACTGATGTTTGGCTCCATCTCAGAGGCAGACTCCCTTTCAGGGTGCGGCCACTGGTCCCGGAGCATCTTCTGCCTAGGGGCCAGTGGCCGTTCGCCGCCCAGGGGCGTGCTGGCTCTTTAATGAGGGACATTGTAAGTATGCAGGGTTGCGCAAATACAAGCACGAATGCTCGGCCTGTGGTGGCAACCACGCTGCAAACCAATGCCCTCGCCCCCCAGTTAAACCCTTTAAGCAGCCCAACGCAGGTGACCCCAAGGACCCCAGTGAACGTAGTCGAGATGGCCCCTTGGCTAGACATCTACCCCAATAAGCTGGCTGCCTCCCAGCTTCGATTCGTCTTCACATTTAGTTTCTTTATACCATTTATACTGTGCAGGTTTCCAATGTTTTCTGACAACCTGAGGTCTGCTAGGGAGCTTCCCGAGGTCCTCAGAGAGAAGTTAGGTAAGGAAGTTTCCTTGGGTAGAATTAAAGGGCCATTTCCATCCATACCTTTTCCCAATTTAAGGGTCTCGCCTTTGGGGGTGGTACCCAAAAAAAGAGTTGGGTAAATTTCACCTCATACATGCTAGATGCCATTCTTACCGAGGATGCTTCGGTGTCTTTCGTCTCTTTCGATCGGGTGGTGACATTGGTCAGGGAGGCGAGCAAAGGCGCTCTCCTGGCCAAGTCAGACATTGAATCAGCCTTTAGACTTCTTCCGGTTCACCCGGATTTTTTTCACCTTTTGGGATGTTCCTTTGAGGGGCAGTTCTATTATGACACATGTCTCCCCATGGGATTTTCTCCTGCAACTATATTGAAATGTTTGGTTGTTTTTTGGAATGGGTGGTCAGGTATGAGGCCGTTTCCTCGTCGGTCATACATTATCTGGATGACTTTTTGTTCGTTGCCCCGGGATCGGGGGATGGTTGTCTTACCCTCCTGAACATATTCTTAGCACGTATGTCTCGGTTCGGGGTTCCAATATCAGTTAAAACAACTGAGGGTCCGGTCACGCGATTGTCTTTTTGGGGATGGAAATAGATTCCGTTGATATGGTTTTCCGGTTGCCTCTCGAGAAAATCCGTAAACTGCTGTACTTAATTGAAGGTTTTTTAGCAGCTGGGAAGGTTACCCTTCACCAGTTACAGTCTTTGTTGGGTCTGCTTTGCTTCGCGTGTCAGGTTATGCCCATGGGCCATGTTTTTTCCAGGCGCCTGTCACTAGCTAAGTCCCCAAATCACCGTATTCGTCTCACGAGGTCGCTCAAAGCTGATTTGGGTGTTTGGAAGTCATTCCTCCATTCTTATAACGGGCGTACGTGTGTGATCTCCAAGGAAGTTCCGAACTCAGTTCTGTCTCTGTTTTTGGATGCATCTGGTTCTTACGGTTTTGGTACTATTTTAGGAGGGAATGGTGTTGTTCACCTTGGCCAGACTCATAACGCTCCCTGGGTTTGTGTAAGAACCAGGGCCGATCCTACACGGGGTGCAGTGGGTGCCCCGCACCCCAGCGCTGCGGCCCTGGTGACAAGTGGGGGCGGCCGGCGGCAGGGCAGAGCAGGAGATGAGCGCCTCCATTGCGGAAGCGCTCATCTCCATAGTCATCTGTATTGCCGTCCTCAGGACGGCAATACAGATGCCTGTCTGTGCTGCGGCAGAGGAGGGAGAGGTGTGTCCCCTCCTGTTCCTCTGATAGGATGCCGGCTTAGTGCTGGCAGCCTATCAGAGGCCAGAGATGGCGCGATGACGTCATCGCGTCGCCTGAGCCGTATAGCGAGGGACACAGACGGAAGAGGTGGCCTGCATCGCATCGCATTGCTGGAGGTAAGTATAAGTGTATTATTTTTTTTAATTTTTTATATAGGTACAATACTGGGCTGGCACATGATAAGGGGGGCTACTGGGCTGGCACATAAGGGGGGCTACTGGGCTGGCACATAAGGGGGGACTACTGGGCTGGGCTGGCACATGATAAGGGGGGCTACTGGGCTGGCACATGATAAGGGGGGACTACTGGGCTGGCACATGATAAGGGGGGGACTACTGGGCTGGCACATGATAAGGGGGGACTACTGGGCTGGCACATGATAAGGGGGGCTACTGGCACATGATATGGGGGCACTCTGGCTACTGGCACATGATATGGGGGCACTCTGGCTACTGGCACATGATAATGGGGGGGATCTGGCTACTGGCACATGATATGGGGGGGGGCTCTGGCTACTGGCACATGATAAGGGGGGGGGGGCTCTGGCTACTGGCACATGATATGGGGGGCTACTGGCACATGATAAGGGGGGCTACTGGCACATGATAAGGGGGCTACTGGCACATGATAAGGGGGTCTACTGGCACATAATAAGGGGGGCTACTGGCACATAGGGGGGCTACTGGCACATGATATGGGGGGCTCTGGCTACTGGCACATGATATGGGGGGGCTCTGGCTACTGGCACATGATGGGGGGGGGGCTCTTATTTCTGGCACATGATTGGGGGCACTCTGGCTACTGGCACATGATATGGGGGGCTCTGGCTACTGACACATGATATGGGGGGGCTCTGGCTACTGACACATGATATGGGGGGGCTCTGGCTACTGGCACATGATGGCTACTGGCACATGATATGGGGGGGGCTCTGGCTACTGGCACATGATATGGGGGGCTACTGGCACATGATAAGGGGGGCTACTGGCACATGATAAGGGGGCTACTGGCACATGATAAGGGGGGCTACTGGCACATGATAAGGAGGGCTACTGGCACATAAGGGGGGCTACTGGCACATGATATGGGGGGGCTCTGGCTACTGGCATATGATATGGGGGGCTCTGGCTACTGGCACATGATGGTGGGGGGGCTCTTATTTCTGGCACATGATTGGGGGCACTCTGGCTACTGGCACATGATATGGGGGGCTCTGGCTACTGACACATGATATGGGGGGGCTCTGGCTACTGACATGATATGGGGGGGCTCTGGCTACTGGCACATGATGGTGGGGGGGCTCTTATTACTGGCACATGATTGGGGGCATCTATGGGGGCACATCTTACTGCAGATTATTGGGGGGCACTATAGGGGCATCTACTGAGGCTAAAAAAGAAGATATTTTATATGGGGGCTCTGTATAGGGGCATTTTATACTGGGACACATTATGGTGGGTACTATGGGGAAGGGGGGGGCACTATGGGGGTCATCTACGGGGGCACTGAGAAGGGGTATTTTATATTGGCACATTATGGGAACATTAGCTCAACTGGGGGCATTACAAATGTTTTGCATATTATAAGGAGAATTATTACTACTGGGGGGGGCATTATGGTGGGCTTTATTACTCCCCCATGGTATGACCCCCTAGTAGCAGCACCAGCCTCTCCCTGCTCTGCTATCCCTCTGCCCTTTCTCCAAATCCTTATTATGAAATCTTTCTCATTAGGTTAAAGCACAACATCAGCTCCGCCGAGCCCCCGGCCAAAGTGTTGAAGTGGCGTCCGAGATCCCCAAGGGCCAAGTCAAGTAACTGTAAGTTTTTATGGGGGTTCTACAAAAGAGCTATCGTGGGGCAAAGTTCATATTCGTGTTTACACACGTGTTTTAAAATGAATGCTTTCTCCTATTATAAACAAGTAAATAATGACGCAATGCTGTGGGGCTGGTGTGCAACTTTTTCCAGGGCTGGTTTTTATCCCCAGTCCGGCCCTGGCCGAGCGAGCCGCCGGGACTTTTTTTTTTTTTTAAGCCGAGCAGCCGAGCCGCCGATTCGTGGGGCTGAAGTTGTTGCCATAGAAACATTGTAAAGGGGAGGAGTTAGTAAGATAACCACGCCCATGTGGGGGCGCCAGAAATATTTCTGCACCCAGGCGCCTGTGACCCTAGGATCGGCCCTGGTAAGAACTTGACGTTACTGGAGTTATTCCCGATTGTAGTAGCGTTTGAAATTTGGGGGCATAAACTAGCAGACAACCACATGTGCTTTTGGTTAGACAACCTGGGGGTAGTTCACTGTATTAATTGTTTGCCTTCTTCTTCTTTACCGGTGCGACATTTAGTTCTGCGCTGCTTGGAGCATAATATTTATTTCAGGGCTCGCCACGTTCCAGGTGTTGATAACAGAATTGCTGACGCCCTTTTACATTTTTATTGGCAGGTTTTTCGGGAACTGCTTCCAGAGGCGGAGCAAGCCAGGGAGGAATGCCCACAGCACCTATAGCATTTGGTGGTCATCAGCTGATGTTCCTTATCAGTTCATCGGTGGCTCCGGCGACTTGGCATGCTCACGGTAAGGCCTGGGCTGACTGGTTGTCAGGGGTGGGTTCGAGAGATGTGGCTTTGCATGACGGTCTTCGTTTGGAAGCAATGGTGGAGTGGTTGCTCAAGTTGAGCTCTATAGAAGTGTCTGCACCAGTGGCTCAGTGCCGGTTGTCCGGAGTAGCTTTCCACTTCCAGCTATGTGGTTGGCCTGATATCATGAAACATTTCATTGTTAGGCAGGCTTTGAGGGGTTGGAGAAAGGAGTATGTTGTTAGGGACTGCAGGCAGCCCGTCTCGTTCAGCCTTTTATGCAGGCTGGTCGAGGTTTGTCTGTGTGTGTGCGTCTCGCCTTTCGAGGCCGCATTGTTCCCCGTCTGTTTCAATTTGGCATTTTTCGCTGCCCTCCGTGTGGGTAAATTGCTCCCCCGCTCGAGTCGTAGGCCAGGGGGTTTACTATTTCAGGATGTAGTTTTTGGTAATGGGGCAATCAGAGTTTTGGTTCGCAGATCTAAGACGGATCAGTTTGGAAAAGGGATGTGGATCCCCCTCCACCAGGTTTTCGGATTGGCTTGTCCAGTTCGCCTGGTTACAGAATACAGCAGACTAATTTCTTCACTCATCAGGATGGGTCCCCCCTGACTAAGTTCCAATTCACATTAGTCTTTCGCACTTGCCTGGAACGAGTGGGGCTCGATCCGAGGGAGTTCGGCACCCATTCGTTTCGTATTGGGGCCGCTACGGAGGCAGCTAGGGCGGGTCTGCCAGAAGCTGAGGTCATGCAGATCGGCAGGTGGAAATCTGCTTGTTACATGGTACATTAGGCCGGACCTGTTGATATAGTTTATACATTTTTAAAAAAAATATATATATATAATTCTCTACATATTAGGCATTTTAGATTTGTGAAGAAACTATGTGTGATGTATATGGTCATGGTTATGGCCTTATTTTCCATATCCAAGCTTGTGCTGACAGTTTTTTCTTTTAGGTGCGGTGCGCCCTGCGATTTGGTTGGTTGGACACTTTTGGGCAGCTCAGAGACCGGAGTGCAGGCCTGGAGGACGAACCCTGGGATTTCGGGAAGTGGATGTCTCTTGGAGAGAGATCTGAGGTCTTAGGCTACTTTCACACCTGCGTTAGGTGCGGATCCGTCTGGTATCTGCACAGACGGATCCGCAACTATAATGCAAACGCTTGTATCCGTTCAGAACGGATACGTTTGCATTACCATGTTCATGATAATGCAAACGGATCCGTTTTGATTTACACTGAAAGTCAATGGGAGGCGGATCCGTTTTCAATTGCACCATATTACATTGTAAGTCAGGACGGATCTATTTGGCTCAGTTTCATCAGACGGACACCAAAACGCTGCAAGCAGCGTTTTGGTGTCCGCCTCCAGAGTGGAATGGAGGCTGAACGGATGCAAACTGATGCATTTTGAACGGATCCTTATCCATTCAGAATGCATTAGGGCTAAACTAATCCGTTTTGTGCCGCTTGTGAGAGCCCTGAAACGGATCTCACAAGCGGACCCAGAAACGCCAGTGTGAAAGTAGCCTTAGGTGGTCTCAGATTCTCACGGAGGTGGTAGACATTGGTTTTCACTCCAGGGGCCCTGTTATACTCGTGATTCACACCGGGGGCAACGACCTCTGCCTCTCACGATTAGCGGTGCTTATGACCCCCATGCGCTAAGATATAGAAAGATTCTCGTCTTTTTTCGCTGAGATGGTATTGGTATGGTTGGAAATCATTCCCCGGGTGGTATGGCACGATGCCAGGGATGCTGAAGCTGCTGAGAAGTGCAGGAGAACGGTCAATTCCCACATGTCCCGTTTCGTGCGATCCGTAGTGGGATTGTAGTGCGTCGACAACTTGAAGGGGATAATAGGTCTCTAATGAGGCCGGATGGTGTCCACCTCATGGAGATTGGCCTTGACATCTTTATTTCCGGCCTGCAGGACGGTATTGAACAGGCTATGTTTTTGCTGGGTGGTGGTCGGAGCCCCGTCTAAGGTAACGGGTTCTCCTCCGTGGCGGCATTTGATACAATGGAGAGTTGGTCATAGCTGTTGGCGTACTTGCCCGCCGGGAGTCCGGCGGTTGGCATACCGCTCCGAGATTACAGTACTTGAGTTTTTGCCATTCAAATAAACAAGCTATGGCCGATCATCACCCAGCAAAAAGTTAACTCTGTTGTCCGAGTGTTCTTTTCGTGCAAGTTCAGATTACAATATAGGGGCCCCTTTGGAGCGGAGGGATTCTTCCCCCTTCCCCTCTCTGAATTACCAAAAGTCTGGCAAGCGCCCGAGAGATTAGGGAGGGTGCTTAGGGACTGGTGGTCCCCCTTCCCAATCCCCCTGGTTGTGTGGGGTCGTCTTGCCCCTATAATGGTGATGGGTCAACAAGGGGTTAACACTAAAATACACCTCCTTATCTGTGTCATACTATTAGGGGTGGGGACGGGGTAGTAACCCCTCCCTCTCAGGAGGTTATATATACCTTCCCCCTGCCACGGTGCTTCCTCTTGTCCGTGGAAGCCAAGTTGCCCGCCCTCCCTCCCTTATGTTGTTATTTCCGGTAATAGGCAATTGGAGTAAGATTTTATGGTGGAATACTTGTTTATGTTGTTTTTCTTTTCTTAAGAGAGATGCGGTTTGATTCAAGCTATGAAGTCACAGCTGGCGGCATTTGATACAACGGAGAGTTGGTGATAGCTGTTGGCGTACTTGCCCGCCGGGAGTCCGGGGGTTGGCATACCGCTCCGAGGTTACAGTACTTGAGTCTTTGCCGTTCAAATAAACAAGCTGTGACTGATCATCACCCAGCAAAAAGTTAACTCTGTTGTCCGAGTGTTCTTTTCGTGCAAGTTCAGGTTACAATATAGGGGCCCCTTTGGAGTGGAGGGATTCTTCCCCTTTCCCCTCCCTGAATTACCAACAGTCTGTTCAGGTGAGCACTGCGGCCTCAACATTGGGTTGTGAAATGATGTCCATCACTCACATGGCCTTTGTTCAGCTTAAGTGAATGGGATTGAGCTGCAATATTAAGCACAGCTTATACACAATGTATGGTACTGTGCTTAGTATACTATGAAGAAGTCAAAGCCCCTTCAAGCAGCTGACTGGTGGGAGTGTTGGGAGTTGGATCCTACCAATCAGATATAGTCGATTTTGAAATTCATAGAAAATCCTTTTAAGTCCCTATCACAAACACTACTGGGGAAGCTCCTTGGCCCACTGAAATCAAGATGAGTTCTCCACAGAAAACTGATCTTTACAGTGCCACCTCTTGCTACACCGGCTAGATTTCTATATGGAGAATCCGTACCTTCCAAGAACTGCTTCAGAGGCATCTCACTTGGTCAACCAGAATCTTACTCTATACTGATGAGGAGCAAAACCTCCAAAGCCATTCTACAGATAGTTCTCTCTGGTTTGGCTGATATCCCAGTCATGTCTTAAATGGAACTTGTCACGCTAAACATGGTGTCTGAGCTGCAGATAGCATGCTATAGACGGAAGGAGCTGAGAAGTTTTGTTGGAAAAGATTCAGTGAAACTTGTATTTCAATGATTTAAAGTGCTGTTCATTCTGGACTCTGAAGTCAAGGAGGCGGTCCTATCAGTGATTGACAGTCTTCCTATCAGTGATTGACAAACATATGTCTATGTGAATCCAGAGATAGCTGTCAGTCACTGATAGGACCACCTCCTAGACTTCAGAGTCCAGAAGGGGCATGAATTTAAATAAATGAAACACCTATTTTACGGAATCTTTTCCCCATAAAACTATATATGAACCGACTCGGCTCCTACTGCTCTATAACATGCTGCCTGCATATTACACTGCATTTTTTATGGTGACAGATTCCCTTTAAAGCTTTGTGTTATTTTTGACACTTTTCTCGGGGAGCTTTGCCTGTAAGGCTCCCTACACCAGTTGGTTCTCCACAAAGACCTCCAAAGTACCTTCCAAGAGTGGTACTTCACTAGGAGTTATAGAGAGGATTCCTTTTATTACATTCTTATTAAAACCATATGTCCTAACAAGTTCAGGGTATGTCTAAAGCAGAGCCTCTTTAATGATTCCTATGTGTACGACATTAATTCCCTCAATGAATACAGCTCTTCTATTGTTGTAGGCCTGTGTGTCCCTCTTGTGTCTGTTGAGTAATATAGCAGTACCATCAGAGTTGACTCTTGTCATTCTGCTCTTTAAGAGAACCCCTTTCCCAACCTTCGCTTTGTGCTCGAAGTTGGTGACGTCAATGAACCATTGCCTGCAAATTGCCTTATATTTGGAACAAGCAGAGCATAATATTGTATTATTGAGCTATAGGAACTGGGAACCTCCACAATAGACATTTTCATGAATGAAGGGTGTGTCCACAGCTACTCTCAGAGGAAATGACAAAAGAAACAAATGTTACCTGCATTATGAAAATGGTTGTGACTTTTCCAAGAACATTTAAAGGTTGAGGACATTGTTATCGCATTTTTCAGTCCACACCTTCATCACAAGTTGCCTAATACCAAGTGACATCAATGATTCCTATGACACATTCAGTAATGACCCATTATGAAATATGCAACTGTTTGCCGTTAGGCACCTACATACTATTATACTCATCAAACTGTCAAAAAAAAGAAAATGAACAGTTTTTAGTTATAGTGACAGCCATAGCCTGCTTGTCTAAGTTTGTACTACAAAAGGGGGAAAAATAGGAAGCTTGGAAATACAGCAAACAATTACAGTAATGTCAATGGTAATGGACGAACGTACATCTGAAGAAAATTAGAGAAGAGACTTGAGACAAAGTTGA
Organism: Bufo bufo; assembly: GCF_905171765.1. Lineage (NCBI taxonomy): Eukaryota > Metazoa > Chordata > Amphibia > Anura > Bufonidae > Bufo > Bufo bufo. The sequence goes on along the minus strand of NC_053392.1, from coordinate 167,486,400 downwards.
CATCCAAATATAATAAGTCAAAAGCAGGACAGCACACACTCAGAGGCGTAGCTATAGGGGCTGCAGTGGTAGCAGTCGCTACTGGGTCCAGGAAATGGGTCCTAAGGGGACCAAAAGACCTTACTGCCACATAAGAAGACACCAGTATTAGAGAAAGCACATAGTAGGTGGGGGGAGGCTTTTACACCAGTGCACACACTCAAGTAGATGTAAAAATTGTGTGCTGTCCTTTTAACTTCTTGGATCATTCCTGGGTTTGTGACCGTGGGACCTGCTAAGGAACATGTACCTGAACACAGTACTGGAATTTAAGAGGGTGCTACCACAAGCTGCCAGAGGCCTAAATACAATGGCAGCATAAGATGCATAGTGGCAAGGACAATGAAGACTAGTCAGATAGGCAGACTGGTGAGAACAACTAAAAAGAAACTATATTGGTTTGAGAGAAATAGGGATAGAGAGAATAACTAAACTTAAAGGGGTTGTCTCCCTTCAGCAAATGGCATTTATCATGTAGAGAAAGTTAGTACAAGGCAGTTACTAATGTACTGTGATTGTCCATGTCGCCTCATTTGCTGGCTTGATTCATTTTTTCATCACATTATACACTGCTCGTATCCAGCGGTTACGGCCACCTTGCAATCCAGCAGCGGTGGCCGTGCTTGCACACTATCTACATGATACATGCCATTTACTGAAGTGAGACAATCCATTTGAAGGGAATCGGTCACCAGTGGCCTCCCTATCCAATTGTTTGGATAGACCCATACCTGTAGTTCACCTGATTAAAATGCTGATTTTCTTTTTATTGATCTGAGGCTCAGTTCCCAAGTTATGATACTTTCTCTTAATATGAAAATTGGTGCAATGGGGGTGTCACCACTGCTCATGTTGCACCCAGGCTCTACTCCATTCTGTGGCCACCCCCTCCCTCACTGCTTTGATTGACAGGGACAGGGAGTGGCAAAGCAACGACGGTAGGTCGGGCCACAGAAAGAAGTGGAGCTAGAGTGCAACAAAAGCAATGGCACCAAAGGCCTAGTTTGGATATTAAGAAAAAGTATCTTAATTAGGGAATGGAGCCTCAGATCAACAAGAGAAAAACAGTATTTCATTTTAATCCGCTGAACTCAAGCTATGTGTCTATGCAAGCAGTTGGATAGGGAGGTCGCTGGTGACAGATTCGCTTTGAAGGGTTCCTGTGTTAGAAGAGTCCCCTGAGCAAATGTTCGGTCACCAAAAGGGAAATCAAGCATTACACAGTTCCCATTGAAATCAACGGGCTGTCTGTGTAATGTATACATATTCCAGGTGCTCCAGAGTGAGGGACAATCTTTAGATCCACTCTCCCCTGTGGTGAACTGATGGGGATCCTAAACAAGGGATCCTCCTTTATTTAATGCCTGAGAATTGTAAGATAAAGTGATTGTCTGACAGGATTACATTTCTTATATACTGTATGTGGCAGAATGGGTTAAAAAAAATGACGCATTACTGACCTAATTGGCTGAGCAGGCATCTGCTGTCATTTCCAGTGTGTAGAGTCGGATCAGGAAGTGGAAACTAACAGGAATCCAGAACAGCAGTTTTTAACCCATTATGTCCTATGTATATGAAAAAAAAATGTGATCCCACCAGACAACCATTATATCTCAGAATTATTGATAATTAAAGGGGTTATCCAACATTATATCAGACCTCAAAGCAGAGCTGGCGCCACCTGTAAGGCGACCTAGGCAGCCGCCTAGGGCACAATTTAGCAGGGGCGCCGTAACCGAGCGGTCTAGTAAGAATCCCTCAGGCAGCACGGCACTGAGCCGGCGGCCGGAGATGATATACAGACAGTCCAGAGCCTCAGTGAAGCCGTGGGGGCGCAACAGACCAGAGAGACTGACACCGCTGTCTCTCTGGTCTGACTGAGCTTACCTTCAGGCTGAGGGTGGAGGCGGAGCACTGCCGACTTGGATGGAAGGCTGGGTAGGTCAAGGGCGCACAGCCGCGCAATGTGCACCCTGATCTCTACGTTTACCCCCCGCTGACCCCTCCCACCCTTTAGCACGCAGAGCAGAGAGGGGGTGGAGCGAAGAAAGGGAAGGCCACTGAGCAGCCGAGCAGCCAGCCACCAGCAATTTCCTGCCTCCCAGTGCCTTCTGGGACAGAAGTGGGCTCCTGGATTGGAGTGCAGATGCTTTCTTCTTCCCCAGGGTGACATTGGTGTTTGTCTCCAGTCCCCAGAGTCCCCAGAGCCAGACCAAGAGCCAGACTGCAGCCAGAGACCAGATCATCTTATTGTCCTGGTGGTAAGTAGACAATGCAATATGTTTATTATTTAATTGTTTAGTTATTAATACTACATTGGAAACTAATTTACCTCACATTAAAAGGACACTATAGTCCCAGAACCAGTACAGTTCAATGTCTATAGCCTGTTCCTGCAGAGAAAAGACACTGTGCAGTACTGGTGGTAAAGGAGCACTATAGTGCCAGGAAAACAAACTCATTTTCCTGGCACTATATAGTTGTTAGGAGTGGGGCACCCTCGTGTCCCCCTCCCACTGGGCTGAAGGGGTTAAAACCCCTTCAGCCACTTACCTTTCTCCAGCGCCGACACTGGGAACTCTTCTCCCCGATCCGCCTCTCTGCTGCGAATGCGCATGCGCACGCATTCAAAACTATGTTCCGCGTCTTCCCACTGTAATTTTCACAGTGAGAATCGCGGAAGCACCTCTAGCGGCTGTCAGGGAGACAGCTACAAGAAGCTTGATTAACCCTAAGGGAAACATAGCAGTTCTTTTAATTTAAATGCTGAGAAAGGGGTGGAACATATGTGATGTCATGATATGGGCAGATCATCTGATAAGGGGGGGCGGCAATTTTTATCTTGCCTAGGGCGGCAAAAATCCTTGCACCGGCCCTGCCTCAAAGATTGGCTGACACATAGCGGTGACCTTTTCCTTGTGATGCAAAAGGAGAAGGTCACTGCTGCGGTCAGAGATTGGCTGCAGAGGCCCGTGAACCCCTGTCAACAGGATGTTGATATCAGTACCAGGGAGATGAAGAGGACCGAACAGAGACTGAACCCAGAGGTGAGAGTGAGCTGTTCAAAAGGACATCCCTGTGTCCGTCCAGGCCCTGCGCCGGACGGAGGACAGGGAGTCTGAAAGCCGGACTGTCCGGCCTAAAATCGGACCACTGCCCACCCTAGGGACAGGCTACTGTCATAGTTAAGGGGACGGTCCGCTATGGAGGTCAGTGTTAAGGGGCTCATTGCTGTATAGGCTACTGTTAAGGGGATGGGGTGTTTTGGAAATCCCTGTTAAGGAGATGGGGTACTGTGGAGGTCACTAATAAAGGGGTGGCCGCTGTGCAGGTCACGGTTAAATGGGAGGGTGCTGTGGATGTTACTGTTAAGGGGGCAGGCAGCTGTTTAGGTCACTGTTAAAGGGGTGGGCTGCTGTGGAGGTCATTGCTAAGGGGGTGGGCGCTGTGGAGGTATATGTTAAGGGAGCAGGGAACGGTGGAGGTCACAGTTAAGGGGACGGTCCGCTATGAAGGTCAGTGTTAAGAGGCGGGGTTCTGTAGTGGTCACTGTTAATGGGGCAGGGTGTTGTGGAAGTCACATTTTAAGGGAATGGTGCTCTGTGGAGGTCACTGCTAAGGGGGCGGGTTATTGTGGAAATTACTGTTAACGAGACAGGGTACTGTGGAGGTCACTAATAAAGGGGCAGCCGCTGTGGAGGTCACTTTTAACCACCTCAGCCCCCAGTGCTTAAACACCCTGAAAGACCAGGCCACTTTTTACACTTCTGACCTACACTACTTTCACCGTTTATTGCTCGGTCATGCAACTTACCACCCAAATGAATTTTACCTCCTTTTTCTTCTCACTAATAGAGCTTTCATTTGGTGGTATTTCATTGCTGCTGACATTTTTACTTTTTTGTTATTAATCGAAATTTAACGATTTTTTTGCAAAAAAATGACATTTTTCACTTTCAGTTGTAAAATTTTGCAAAAAAAACGACATCCATATAGAAATTTTGCTCTAAATTTATAGTTCTACATGTCTTTGATAAAAAAAAAATGTTTGGGTAAAAAAAAAATGGTTTGGGTAAAAGTTATAGCGTTTACAAACTATGGTACAAAAATGTGAATTTCCGCTTTTTGAAGCAGCTCTGACTTTCTGAGCACCTGTCATGTTTCCTGAGGTTCTACAATGCCCAGACAGTACAAACACCCCACAAATGACCCCATTTCTGAAAGTACACACCCTAAGGTATTCGCTGATGGGCATAGTGAGTTCATAGAACTTTTTATTTTTTGTCACAAGTTAGCGGAAAATGATGATTTTTTTTTTTTTTTTTTTTTCTTACAAAGTCTCATATTCCACTAACTTGTGACAAAAAATAAAAAGTTCTATGAACTCACTATGCCCATCAGCGAATACCTTGGGGTCTCTTCTTTCCAAAATGGGGTCACTTGTGGGGTAGTTATACTGCCCTGGCATTCTAGGGGCCCAAATGTGTGGTAAAGAGTTTGAAATCAAATTCAGTAAAAAATGGACCTGTGAAATCCGAAAGGTGCTCTTTGGAATATGGGCCCCTTTGCCCACCTAGGCTGCAAAAAAGTGTCACACATCTGGTATCCCGTACTCAGGAGAAGTTGAGGAATGTGTTTTGGGGTGTCTTTTTACATATACCCATGCTGGGTGAGATAAAATATCTTGGTCAAATAACAACTTTGTATAAAAAAATGGGAAAAGTTGTCTTTTGCCAAGATATTTCTCTCACCCAGCATGGGTATATATAAAATGACACCCCAAAACACATTCCCACCTTCTCCTGAGTACGGAGATACCAGATGTGTGACACTTTTTTGCAGCCTAGGTGGGCAAAGGGGCCCATATTCCAAAGAGCACCTTTCGGATTTCACTCATCATTTTTTACAGAATTTGATTTCTAACTCCTTACCACACATTTGGGCCCCTAGAATGCCAGGGCAGTATAACTACCCCGACAAGTGACCCCATTTTGGAAAGAAGACACCCCAAGCTATTCGTGAGGGGCATGGCGAGTTCCTAGAATTTTTTATTTTTTGTCACAAGTTAGTGGAAAATGATGATTTTTTTTTTTTTTTTTTTTTTTTCATACAAAGTCTCATATTCCACTAACTTGTGACAAAAATAAAAACTTCATGAACTCACTATGCCCATCAGCGAATACCTTGGGGTCTCTTCTTTCCAAAATGGGGTCACTTGTGGGGTAGTTATACTGCCCTGGCATTCTAGGGGCCCAAATGTGTGGTAAGGAGTTTGAAATCAAATTCTGTAAAAAATGACGAGTGAAATCCGAAAGGTGCTCTTTGGAATATGGGCCCCTTTGCCCACCTAGGCTGCAAAAAAGTGTCACACATCTGGTATCCCCGTACTCAGGAGAAGTTGAGGAATGTGTTTTGGGGTGTCTTTTTACATATACCCATGCTGGGTGAGATAAATATCTTGGTCAAATGACAACTTTGTATAAAAAAATGGGAAAAGTTGTCTTTTGCCAAGATATTTCTCTCACCCAGCATGGGTATATGTAAAATGACACCCCAAAACACATTCCCCACCTTCTCCTGAGTACGGAGATACCAGATGTGTGACACTTTTTTGCAGCCTAGGTGGGCAAAGGGGCCCATATTCCAAAGAGCACCTTTCGGATTTCACTCGTCATTTTTTACAGAATTTGATTTCAAACTCCTTACCACACATTTGGGCCCCTAGAATGCCAGGGCAGTATAACTACCCCACAAGTGACCCCATTTTGGAAAGAAGACACCCCAAGCTATTCCGTGAGGGGCATGGCGAGTTCCTAGAATTTTTTTATTTTTTGTCACAAGTTAGTGGAAAATGATGATTTTTTTTTTTTTTTTTTTCATACAAAGTCTCATATTCCACTAACTTGTGACCAAAAATAAAAACTTCCATGAACTCACTATGCCCATCAGCGAATACCTTGGGGTCTCTTCTTTCCAAAATGGGGTCACTTGTGGGGTAGTTATACTGCCCTGGCATTCTAGGGGCCCAAATGTGTGGTAAGGAGTTTGAAATCAATTCTGTAAAAAATGACGAGTGAAATCCGAAAGGTGCTCTTTGGAATATGGGCCCCTTTGCCCACCTAGGCTGCAAAAAAGTGTCACACATCTGGTATCCCCGTACTCAGGAGAAGTTGAGGAATGTGTTTTGGGGTGTCTTTTTACATATACCCATGCTGGGTGAGATAAATATCTTGGTCAAATGACAACTTTGTATAAAAAAATGGAAAAGTTGTCTTTTGCCAAGATATTTCTCTCACCCAGCATGGGTATATGTAAAATGACACCCCAAAACACATTCCCACCTTCTCCTGAGTACGGAGATACAGATGTGTGACACTTTTTTTGCAGCCTAGGTGGGCAAAGGGGCCCATATTCCAAAGAGCACCTTTCGGATTTCACTCGTCATTTTTTACAGAATTTGATTTCAAACTCCTTACCACACATTTGGGCCCCTAGAATGCCAGGGCAGTATAACTACCCCACAAGTGACCCATTTTGGAAAGAAGACACCCCAAGCTATTCCGTGAGGGGCATGGCGAGTTCCTAGAATTTTTTATTTTTTGTCACAAGTTAGTGGAAAATGATGATTTTTTTTTTTTTTTTTTTTTCATACAAAGTCTCATATTCCACTAACTTGTGACCAAAAATAAAAACTTCCATGAACTCACTATGCCCATCAGCGAATACCTTGGGGTCTCTTCTTTCCAAAATGGGGTCACTTGTGGGGTAGTTATACTGCCCTGGCATTCTAGGGGCCCAAATGTGTGGTAAGGAGTTTGAAATCAAATTCTGTAAAAAATGACGAGTGAAATCCGAAAGGTGCTCTTTGGAATATGGGCCCCTTTGCCCACCTAGGCTGCAAAAAAGTGTCACACATGTGGTATTGCCGTACTCAGGAGAAGTTGAGGAATGTGTTTTGGGGTGTCTTTTTACATATACCCATGCTGGGTGAGATAAATATCTTGGTCAAAATGACAACTTTGTATAAAAAAATGGGAAAAGTTGTCTTTTGCCAAGATATTTCTCTCACCCAGCATGGGTATATATAAAATGACACCCCAAAACACATTCCCCACCTTCTCCTGAGTACAGAGATACCAGATGTGTGACACTTTTTTGCAGCCTAGGTCGGCAAAGGGGCCCATATTCCAAAGAGCACCTTTCGGATTTCACAGGTCATTTTTTGCTGAATTTGATTTCAAACTCCTTACCACACATTTGGGCCCCTAGAATGCCAGGGCAGTATAACTACCCCACAAGTGACCCCATTTTGGAAAGAAGAGACCCCAAGGTATTCGCTGATGGGCATAGTGAGTTCATGGAATTTTTTTTTTTTTTTGTCACAAGTTAGTGGAATAGGAGACTTTGTATGAAAAAAAAAAAAAAAAAATCATCATTTTCCACTAACTTGTGACAAAAAATAAAAAATTCTAGGAACTTGCCATGCCCCTCACGGAATACCTTGGGGTGTCTTCTTTCCAAAATGGGGTCACTTGTGGGGCAGTTATACTGCCCTGGCATTTTCCAGGGGCCCTAATGTCTGGTAAGTAGGTAAATGACCTGTGAAATCTGAAAGGTGCTCTTTGGAATGTGGGCCCCTTTGCCCAGCTAGGCTGCAAAAAGTGTCACACATCTGGTATCTCCGTACTCAGGAGAAGGTAAGGAATGTGTTTTGGGGTGTCATTTTACATATACCCATGCTGGGTGAGAGAAATATCTTGGCAAAAGACAACTTTTCCCATTTTTTTTATACAAAGTTGGCATTTGACCAAGATATTTATCTCACCCAGCATGGGTATATGTAAAATGACACCCCAAAACATATTCCCCAACTTCTGCTGAATACGGAGATACCACATGTGTGACACTTTTTTGCAGCCTAGGTGGGCAAAGGGGCCCAAATTCCTTTTAGGAGGGCATTTTTAGACATTTGGATACCAGACTTCTTCTCACGCTTTGGGGCCCCTAAAATGCCAGGGCAGTATAAATACCCCACATGTGACCCCATTTTGGAAAGAAGACACCCCAAGGTATTCAATGAGGGGCATGGCGAGTTCATTGAAAAAAAAAAATTTTGGCACAAGTTAGCGGAAATTGATTTTTTGGATTTTGTTCTCACAAAGTCTCCCTTTCCGCTAACTTGGGACAAAAATTTCAATCTTTCATGGACTCAATATGCCCCTCAGCGAATACCTTGGGGTGTCTTCTTTCCAAAATGGTGTTATTTGTGGGGTGTTTGTACTGCCCTTGCATTTGAGGGTCTCCGCAATCATTACATGTATGCCCAGCATTAGGAGTTTCTGCTATTCTCCTTATATTGAGCATACGGGTAATGAAATTTTTTTTTTCCGTTCAGCCTCTGGGCTGAAAGAAAAAAATGAACGGCACAGATTTCTTCATTCGCATCGATCAATGTGGATGAAAAAAATCTCTGCCAAAAAAAGAAAAAGGAGGGGAAAGGCGTCTGCCAGGACATAGGAGCTCCGCCCAACATCCATACCCACTTCAGCTCGTATGCCCTGGCAAACCAGATTTCTCCATTCACATCAATCGATGTGGATGAATAAATCATTGCCGGGATTTTTTTTTTTATATATACAAAGTGTTTGCCAAAGTATATGAACACCGCCACCTCCTCAGCTCATATGCCTCGGCAAACATATCTTTTACTGCTGAGGAGAAATCTCGTCTTGCAGCGCCGCATACACCGACTTGCGTGTAATCTGACAGCAGCACAATGCTTCTGTCCGAATGCACATCAGTGCTGCAGCTGGTCGATCGGTTGGTCCACCTGGAAGGTAAAAAAAACAAAACAAAAAAGAAAAAACCAGGCCGCAAAGCAATAACTTTATTAACTTTAGAACAGAACATATTAACTTTTTTAAACTTTTTTAACTTTTTTACTTACCGGTAATTTTTTTTTTGTTTAGTTTTTTTTACCTTTATAGAACAAACCTCTCCTTCCCCATGGGACAATGTGCAAAGCGCAAATCGCCCAAAGATGTGGCGAAGTACGTTATGCACTTTATCCCAGGTGAAAGGAGAGGTTTGCAGCAGCTGAGAGTAAAAGGGCCCTAATAGCCCTGTGTGCCTGTCCTGTGAGATGCAATCCCTATGCTAGGTGTACCTGTGTGTGGTACTTCCGGAAACACTCTCCATAGCATAGGGCAGGGTGGTCAGCACAGTCAGGACAGAAATAGCGGGTGTCACGCCTTATTCCACTCCTGCTACAGACACGACATCTTTTTCGGGGTGACGGTTGGGTTGAGGTACCAGGAACGACACTGGGGAAATGTCGCTCGTGTAGACGGCTAACTACACTGGGGGATGGGGCCACGGAACCTCCTGGGTAAAGGAGGTTCTCGATGATCTCTTCCTGGAATTTGAGGAAAGATCGTGTTCTCCCAGCCTTACTGTAGAGAACAAAACTATTGTACAGCGCCAATTGAATTAAATATACAGACACCTTCTTATACCAGCGTCTGGTTCTGCGGGAAACTAAATACGGAGACAACATCTGGTCATTGAAGTCCACCCCTCCCATGAGCGCATTATAGTCGTGGACACAGAGGGGCTTTTCAATGACACGGGTTGCTCGCTCAATTTGGATTGTCGTGTCTGCGTGAATGGAGGAGAGCATGTAAACGTCACGCTTGTCTCTCCATTTCACCGCGAGCAGTTCTTCGTTACACAAGGCAGCCCTCTCCCCCCTTGCAAGACGGGTGGTTACAAGCCGTTGGGGGAAGCCCACGCGACTAGTTCGCGCGGTGCCACAGGCGCAAATCCGTTCTAGAAACAAATGCCTAAAGAGGGCCACACTTGTGTAAAAATTGTCCACATAAAGATGGTACCCCTTGCCGAATAAGGGTGACACCAAGTCCCAGACTGTCTTCCCACTGCTCCCCAGGTAGTCAGGGCAACCGACCGGCTCCAGGGTCTGATCTTTTCCCTCATAGACACGAAATTTGTGGGTATAGCCTGTGGCCCTTTCACAGAGCTTATACAATTTGACCCCATACCGGGCACGCTTGCTTGGGATGTACTGTTTGAAGCCAAGGCGCCCGGTAAAATGTATTAGGGACTCGTCTACGCAGATGTTTTGCTCGGGGGTATACAAATCTGCAAATTTCTGGTTGAAATGGTCTATGAGGGGCCGAATTTTGTGGAGCCGGTCAAAAGCTGGGTGGCCTCTGGACGGGAGGTGGTGTTGTCGCTAAAATGCAGGAAACGGAGGATGGCCTCAAATCGTGCCCTGGACATAGCAGCAGAGAACATGGGCATGTGATGAATCGGGTGCGTTGACCAATATGACCGCAATTCATGCTTTTTTGTCAGGCCCATGTTGAGGAGAAGGCCCAAAAAAATTTTAATTTCGGAAACTTGGACTGGTTTCCACCGGAAAGGCTGGGCATAAAAGCTTCCCGGGTTGGCGGATATAAATTGTGTGGCATACTGGTTGGTCTCTGCCACGACTAAGTCCAAGAGCTCCGCAGTCAAGAACAGCTCAAAAAATCCCAGGGCCGAACCGATTTGAGCCGTCTCAACCCGAACTCCAGACTGGGCGGTGAAAGGGGGAACTACAGGTGCGGCTGAAGTTGGTGACTGCCAATCAGGGTTTGCCAGCACCTCAGGGATTCTAGGGGCTCTACGGGCCTGTCTTTGCGGTGGCTGCGACGGGGTAACTAGTGCACGTGCCACCGTACCAGCTTCAACTGCCCTTCTGGTGCTCGCCACGTCACCATGTTGTACGGCAGTGCTGGTACTAGGTCCAGGGAGGGCTGCGCTGCTGGTGTATGCCTCACCACGTGATCCGGCAGCGACAGCCCCACTCTGCTGCTCTTGAAGCGGATCCTGCATAACCTGTGGTCTAGCGACATGGGGCCGGGTACGCCTGGTGCTGCCAGGGACCTCCACCTCCTCGTCCGAACTTTGGGTCAGAGAGCCACTGCTTTCCACAGGTTCATATTCTGACCCGCTAGATTCATCAGATGAGGGTTCCCACTCCTCATCCGACTGGGTCAGAATCCTGTAGGCCTCTTCAGAAGAATACCCCCTGTTTGACATTTTGGACTACTAAATTTAGGGGTATTCCCTGAGACTACCCAAGAAAAAAAGCAAACCTGTCTTACAAAGGGGAGGCTAGCGAAGTACCGGAGGCCGCTGCGGTTGATAAAAAATATCAAAACTGATTTTTTTATCGCCGCAGTGCGTGTAAAATGAATGTGCAGTGATCAAAAAATATATATTTTTTGTCACTGCGGTGGGGCGGGCGTGGGTGAACGCACGTGTGGGCGACCGATCAGGCCTGATCGGGCAAACACTGCGTTTTGGGTGGAGGGCGAACTAAAGTGACACTAATACTATTATAGATCTGACCGTGATCAGTTTTGATCACTTACAGATACTATAAAAGTACAAATGCTGATTAGCGATACGCTAATCAGCGAATAAAAGTGACTGCGGTGCGGTGGGCTGGGCGCTAACTGACGCTAACTACCTAACCAAGGGGCCTAAACTATCCCTAAAACCTAACAGCCAATACTAGTGAAAAAAAAAAAGTGACAGTTTACACTGATCACTTTTTTTCCTTTCAATAGTGATTGACAGGGGCGATCAAAGGGGTGATCAAAGGGTTAATTGGGGTGCAGGGGGGTGATCTGGGGCTAAGGTGTAGTGTTGGTGCTACTCACAGTTCAGTCTGCTCCTGTGCTGGATCCAACCGACGAAAAGGACCAGCACAGGAGCAGAGAAGCCATATAACAGATCATATTTACTAATATGATCTGTTATATGGCTTGTGATTGGATTTTTTAAAAATCGCCAGCCTGCCAGCCAATGATCGTTGCTGGCAGGCTGGTGACGAACTTGTTCTTTAACTTTTGCCGGCCCGCGATGCGCATGCGCGGGCCGGCTTGGAGCGAAATCTCGCGTCTCGCGAGATGACGCGTATATGCGTGACTGTGCGCAGCGCTGCCACCTCCGGAACGCGAATCTGCGTTAGGCGGTCCGGAGGTGGTTAAAGGGGAGGGCGCTGTGGATGTTACTGTTAATGGGGTGGAATACTGTAGATGTCACTGTTATAGTGGATATGTGGATATCTTTTAACGACACACACAAACATTAAATTAAATAGATGAAATATACCCATGCGAAGCCTGCTAGTCTAATATATAAAGCAGCTGAGTGTATGTATGTGTGTATGTATGTCCGCTAAAGGAATCCGCACCGTCGCATTTACAATCACAGATTTGGCACACAGGTACATCAGGTGTCCCGGAAGGTTTTAGACCGGGTCTCAGCTCTCTAGCGCGTACCGTTCCTGAGATATTGCCAAAAAATGCAAATATGGCACATCACATGACCTACATTAGCCAATAGAGGCCTGCAGGTCTTTCTCTTCATATCCCAACTGCCATAAACATGGTCACATGCCCCTTATCAGCCAATAGAAGCTCGCAGGTCCTTAGTCTCCACATACACACAGTTTTACACCAGGTTTTCATAACAACGCAGCCATTTTTCTTCACTGCTGCAGGTCAGCTTGAAAGGAGCAGGGCACTGTCGATGACACTGTTAAAGGAGCGGAGAGCTGTGGATGTCACAGTTAATGGCAATTCAGGCCACCCTCAAAAGACAGACTTAATAACCCCTCCCCCAGGTCCCGCTAAGCCACGTCCCTGATCCAGTTAGGTCACGCCCCCTCCCACTCCGCAGCTGACAGGGATTGAAAAAAAAAAGGTAAAAATCAACTTCTGTAAGCTGCAGGGGTGAGAGGGAGGGTGACTTTTTCCCTGCAGCTCAATCTCAGACAGCACAGTGCTGCTGTCTGAGAGTGAGCTGTTCAAAAGGACATCCCTGTGTCCGTCCAGGCACTGCACCGGATGGATGACAGGGAGTCTGAAAGCCAGACTGTCTGGTCTAAAACCGGACCTCTGGCCACACTAGGGGTAGGCTGCTATGGAGGTCACAGTTAAGGGATGGTCTGCTATGGAGGTCAGTGTTAAGTGGCAGATTGCTATAGAGGCGACTGTTAAGGGGAGGGGTGTTGTAGAAATCACTGTTAAGGATACGGGGTACTGTGGAGGTCACTAATAAAGGGGTGGCCACTGTGGAGGTCACTGTTAAAGGGGAGGGCGCTGTGGATGTTACTGTTAAGGGGGCGAGCCGATGTGGAGGTCATTGTTAAAGGGGTGGGCACTGTGGAGGTCACTGTTAAGGGACTAGGGGACTGTAGAGACCACTATTAAAGGGGCAGTAGGGTACTGTGAGGTCACTGTTAAGGGAGCGGGGTACTGTGGCAGATACTGTTAAAGGGACAGTCACTGTGTAAGTCTCTGTTAAGGGGGCTGGGAAAGGTGGAGTTCAGTTAAGGGGACTGTAACCTATGGTCAGTGTTTAGGGGCAGGTGCTGTAAAGGTCACTGTTAAGGGGGAAGGCCCCTGTGGAGGTCACTGTCAAGGGGGTGGGGTGCTGTGGAACTTTGTGTTAAATGGGCAGACTGCTGTGAAGGTCAAAGTTAATGGGATGTACAAAAAAATATAACAAAACAAAAAGCCATTAAATTGTTGTAATATCCGTACTATCAACTATTTGGTATCCATGTAATCATAATAAGTGAACATATTATTTGGGATGATTTTTAAATGATGCCATTTGTTTTTTCATTTCAGTAATATACTATTTAATTACTGCTATAGTATATGAAGAAAATAGCTTTTTAAGCACATAAAACTCAGCACTTCTAGCAGAACTGGTCTGTAGTGTAATGGTAACTCTTTTCCCTGATATATTGAATGTCTGGAGTTCAGAGCCTGATGAAGACCTGTTAAATAATTTCTTTAGTAAAAGTCTATGGGCCAGATTTATCATTAGCTCAAGTCAGAATAATGGAGTGAAAAAGTTGCAAATTTTTGCGCAATCGCTAAAACTGCGCAAAAATTGGCCACTTTTTTCTGCTCTGCGCTATGCTCGCCAGTTTTCTGAAAGTGGGTGATTTTCTTATGTAAATAAATTAGAATAGACAGATTTACTATTGCGACTATTTAAAAAGTCGCCAAAAAAATGCGCAATTTCACTCCAGTGAGGACCATGCTTATCTTATGCGACTTTTTATTGGAACATGCAACTTTTAAGTAAAGACGTGCGACTTTTGTAAAGCCGCTTACTGACGGATAAACTGCTACCGTCAAACCAGATTTATTACAGTCTTAAATCGCCGATCATAAATCTGACTTAGCTAAAAGTGACTTTAGCCGTATGTGAAAGTGGAGTGAGCTGTCAGAGTAATGATAAATCTGGCCCTATGTGTTGGAAGAAGGTGAATACTAATGAGTCTGTTGACACTGCTTGGATCTGTGATGTTCCAGCTGGGAGAGGCAGAGATCTGATGCTACAGGCACTGTGAATCTTAGGCCTCATGCACACGACCGTTGTGTGCACCCGTGGCCGTTGTGCCGTTTTCCGTTTTTTTTCGCGGACCCATTGACTTTCAATGGGTCCGTGGAAAAATCGGAAAATGCACCGTTTTGCAGCCGCATCCGTGATCCGTGTTTCCTGGCCGTGAAAAAAATATGACCTGTCCTATTTCTTTCACGGCCAACGGTTCACGGACCCATTCAAGTCAATGGGTCCGTGAAAGAACACGGATGCACACAAGATTGGCATCCGTGTCCGTGATCCGTGGCCGTAGGTTAGTTTTTATACAGACGGATCCGAAGATCCGTCTGCATAAAGCTTTTTCAAAGCTGAGTTTTCACTTTGTGAAAACTCAGAACCGACAGTATATTCTAACACAGAAGCGTTCCCATGGTGATGGGGACGCTTCTAGTTAGAATACACTACAAACTGTGTAAAAGACTGCCCCCTGCTGCCTGGCAGCACCCGATCTCTTACAGGGGGCCGTGATCAGCACAATTAACCCCTTCAGGTGCGGCACCTGAAAGGGTTAATTGTACTATCATATCCCCCTGTAAGAGATCAGGGCTGCCAGGCAGCAGGGGGCAGACCCCCCCCCCTCCCCAGTTTGAATATCATTGATGGCCAGTGCGGCCCCCCCCCCCTCTATTGTAATAATAGGTTGGTGGCACAGTGTGCGCCCCCCCCTCCCTCTATTGTAATAATTCGTTGGTGGCACAGTGTGCCCCCCCCCCCTCCCTCCCTCTATTGTAATAATTCGTTGGTGGCACAGTGTGCGCCCCCCCCCCCCTCCCTCCCTCTATTGTAATAATTCGTTGGTGGCACAGTGTGCGCCCCCCATCGGCCCCCCCTCCCTCTATAGCATTAACAACATTGGTGGCCAGTGTGCGGCCTCCCATCTCCTCCCCCCCCCCCCCCCATCATTGGTGGCAGCGGAGTTCCGATCGGAGTCCCAGTTTAATCGCTGGGGCTCCGATCGGTAACCATGGCAACCAGGACGCTACTACAGTCCTGATTGCCATGGTTACTTAGCAATAGTACAATAGTAGAAGATTCATACTTACCTGCTGCTGCGATGTTCGTGTCCGGCCGGGAGCTCCACCTACTGGTAAGTGACAGCCTCAGGTCTGTGCGGCGCATTGCTAAATGAACTGTCACTTACCAGTAGGAGGAGCTCCCGGCCGGACACGAACATCGCAGCTCCCAGGTAAGTATGAATCTTTTACTATTGTACTATTGCTAGTAACCCGCTGCCACCAATGATCGGGGGGGGGGGGGGATGGGAGGCCGCACACTGGCCACCAATGTTGTTAATGCTATAGAGGGAGGGGGGGCCGATGGGGGGCGCACACTGTGCCACCAACGATTTATTACAATAGAGGGAGGGAGGGGGGGGGCGCACACTGTGCCACCAACGATTTATTACAATAGAGGGAGGAAGGGGGGGGCGCACACTGTGCCACCAACGATTTATTACAATAGAGGGAGGAAGGGGGGGGGCGCACACTGTGCCACCAACGATTTATTACAATAGAGGGAGGAAGGGGGGGGGGGCGCACACTGTGCCACCAACAAATTATTACAATAGAGGGAGGAAGGCGGGGGGGGGGGCCGCACTGGCCACCAATGATATTCAAACTGGGGAGGGGGGGGTCTGCCCCCTGCTGCCTGGCAGCCCTGATCTCTTACAGGGGGATATGATAGTACAATTAACCCCTTCAGGTGCGGCACTTGAGGGGTTAATTGTGCTGATCACGGCCCCCTGTAAGAGATCGGGTGCTGCCAGGCAGCAGGGGGCAGTCTTGTACACAGTTTGTAGTGTATTCTAACTAGAAGTGTCCCCATCACCATGGGAACGCTTCTGTGTTAGAATATACTGTCGGAAATGAGGTTTCACGATCTAACTCATATCCGACAGTATATTCTAACATAGAGGCGTTCCCATGGTGATGGGGACGCTTCAAGTTAAAATATACCATCGGATTGGAGAAAACTCCGATCCGATGGTATAAAAGGGACTCCAGACTTTACATTGAAAGTCAATGGGGACGGATCCGTTTGAAATGGCACCATATTGTGTCAACGTCAAACGGATCCGTCCCCATTGACTTGCATTGTAATTCAGGACGGATCCGTTTGGCTCCGCACGGCCAGGCGGACACCAAAACGACTTTTTTTTCATGTCCGTGGATCCTCCAAAAATCAAGGAAGACCCACGAACGAAAAAACGGTCACGGATCACGGAAAAACGGGACCCGTTTTTGCGGACCGCAAAAAAATACGTTCGTGTGCATGAGGCCTTACACTGGGATGTAAACAGGGTGCAAGTCACAGGTCACAACTAAGCTGCAGGAGTCAAAATGCATTCAGAACATCATCATCTGACTGATATAATGCAGTAAGGTTGAAAAAGGATTTATTTATTTTTGTGTAACTGAAAAACCCCTTTAAATGAAGTCTTATCCATATACAACCCTCAGTGTTAACCACACTGCATGTGATCGGTATAGTTTACACAGCAGAGAGTTTATGGGTCGGGCCAAAGTATAATAGTGAGGACAGAAGAGGGACATATTATAGAGAGTCTCCTGGGAAAGGAAGAAGGATAGAATGATGGGGCAAAGTTATCATAATGCATACAACTACACATGAATATCTTTACACATGAGGAACCAGCCAGCTGTCTCGGGACTTGAGTCATGCTGACCAACTTTCAATGAATATTTTACTTCATACCTCAAAGACCTCCAAAGTAAAACTAATCACAGTACCAACATATATCAAGTTGCTTTTCCCTCTATGGTCAGAATAAAAAAATAAAAGTTAGTCCTTTCTGATAGAAATAAAGGAATATTCTCCAGCATCCGTCAGTATTGGTCGTCTTTATTGTAGATCGGTATAACAGTACATGCTTCAATCTTCACCACCCTCCACCACAGGTTAACATGTTTCAAACTCTGAAGTTCTTAGTCATAACCTAGTGACGTGGACCCAACACCTGAGGTTAAGTAGGTACGATCAGCAGGGGGAGGAGTGGTGGGAAGGGGTGGGGGAGGGAAGGGAAACTGCTGAATACACAGCCACTTAACCCCTGGGTTGCCACGTATCAAATCCAACACCTTTAAATATGACAAAACATATACTACAAAACCATAAAAAGACAGACCACCGCTGTCTAGTGTAGCATTAAGAATGCCAAGTGATACATGGGACATAAAAAGTGAATACATAAAACCATGTCAGAGCCCAACTCCTAACAAGATCCTGCAACATTGGTACCGGCTGAAAAACCGCTAGGTGTGAACAGTCACCAATACCAAAATTGAATGTCTGTATTACGAGTGTGAAATAGGTGTGGATGTTAAAACTGCTCCTGACTCTGAATGACAATACTATCATAAATATTAAATCTAAGGGAGAAATTGGCCATTAGTGATATAACAGCATTAATTCTTTTTTAAGATTGAGACCTGCAGGGTACCTTGTTTCCCTTTTCGTACTCCGGCAGCACATCACGGGTTAATCCCATTACCTTCAGTTTGTAGGACCGCCCACCTAGATAAATCAGAATAATTAATTAATTAATTAGCTCTCCATATAAGGCAGCTACCAGAATGCACCATTGTGTTTTTTTTATTGTCCTTCACTATGCCCACCTAGCGGTTGGTTACCTGGGTTGGTAGCCTGATTAGTTTTGTTTCCTTTTTTCTTTTACTTCTATTTTCTGGCCATGTATGGTTCCCTGGCCCCTGACGTTTGCTCCTGCGTTTTTTTTCAGGACACGCTTTTCTGACATTGGAGGCAGCATTTTCCGCACCGGCAACCGGGGGTTTGTATATCTGACTTCCGGTTTTGCGGTGGCGCGGTGGAGCGCTAGGAAGCGCTTGGTGGAACGCAGGCGCTGGGCGTCTGAGGTCACCTCATACCTCCTCCTTCGGCTGCAGAGCTTCCGGCCGGACTTCCGGTTTCGTGGAACGCATGAAGCACTTGGTGAAACGCAGGCGCTGGGCGTCTGACGTCACTCTGCATGCCGCCTCCTATAAGCTGCAGCTGTAAGTATTTAAACTGGCTGTTTTCTGTTGCTCACTGCCGCATGTGCCTGGCAGCTGAGCTCTGGTGTGATAAGGTAATTCTGCCTGTCCTCTGTCAGGCAAGCCTGCAATAGCTTTCACTATATTAATTGGGTCCTGTATTATGTATTACAGATGTCCAGCTCTTCCAGCAAACCCGGGAAGAGATCCAGAAAGAGCAGGCACAGGTTGTGCCATTCATGTGATCAGCCCCTGCCTGATGAGTGTTCAGAGGATTTTTGTGAGCAGTGTAGTGGGATTCCTCCTAGGGTCTCCCCATCTAGATCTGCTAAGAAACGCAAGCCTAAACAGGCATTGTGCATATCTTGCATTCAGCCGCTGCCTAATGATTGTGACTCCAACATATGTAAAAGTTGCTCTCATTCAGATGAGGTCTCTGACGCAGAGACCAGGAAGATGATGTCTCTTTTCAAAAAAATTCTTGCTAAGACCAGAAAGAAGAGTAACAAGAGGAGTATTTGTCTTCCGTATCGTCTTCTGAGCAGTCTTCACGCTCTGAAGGTGAAGTCTTTTCCGACTCTGAGTCCGAGTCCGCAATGCTGGAAGATAATTTTCTGTTTAATAAGAATAACGCTAACCAGCTGATTAAAGAAGTTAAAAAGAGCATGGAGTCTAAAAAAGAAAAGACATCAGAGCGGGAAGTAGAAAACCAGTTTTATTTTCCTAAAAAGAAAGCCTCTGTGTTTCCTAGTCACCCTGTGTTAAATTCCATTATGTGTAAAGAGTGGGAACAGCCAGTGGGAAAGATAAATCTGGGCTCCAGATTTAGAGCAGCATACAAGACGGATCCTGCTGAATCCACCAGCTGGGAAGCTCCAGCAAGAGTAGATCCGGCGGTTACCCGTTTAGCCAAGAAGTCTCTTTTTCCTAGTGACGACTCCTCCTTGCTGAAGGAGCCTATGGAGAAGAAAGCGGACGGGCTCCTAAAGAGGCTGCACACCTACTTGGCCTCCCTAAGCAAGGCTGCGATGGCAACAGTCCCTGTAGCTCGGGCTCTCAGGGTATGGCTAAGCCAGCTTGGTAGGGATATAGAGGATGGAGTGCCTAGAGAGGAATTGCTGCAGCAACTACCAACGTTGAAAATGGCGGCGGAGTTCCTTTGTGACTTTCCGGTGGATACGATAAGATTGACGGCAAAGAATATGGCCCTGTCAAACTCAGTCAGGAGAGCCTTCTGGTTGAAGCTGTGGTCCGGTGATCCTTCGTCTAAGAGTAATCTCTGCTCCTTACCATTTGAGCCTGGAAGACTTTTTGGCTCCCGTCTGGATAAGCTTCTGGAAGCTAAAATGGAAGAGAAAACATTAAATTTTCCTCAAGCCAGACATAGAGATAAACAGAGGTTTTTTCGCCCCTATAGAGGTCAAGAGTATAGGAGGTCGAGTTTTAGGGGACGCTCTACCAGAGGAAGAGCTGACCGAAGATTCAGACCAGCTTCTGAGAAGCCAGGAAAGAAACAGGAGGATTCCAAACAACCAAATACGGAATTATGACGCCACAAGTCAGGAAGTGGGAGGCCGCCTTTCAAACTACTATACAGAATGACTGCGGATTACCTCAGACAAGTGGGGTCTCCAGATCATCAGAGAAGGTTACGAACTAGAGTTCGACCACTTCCCAAGAGACAGATTTCTAACAAACAAAGGAGATCTTCTACTAGTTCAACTACTGGAAGAATTTTTAGAAAAGGGCGCACTAGAACCCGTTCCTTACCTCCAAAGGGGAAAAGGAGTATACTCCAGAGTATTCCATGTACCCAAGTCAGACGGAAAGAACCGTCTCATCATAGATCTACATTACTTAAACCAGTACATGAAGAAGGTACACTTCAAGATGGAAACTATAAGATCGATAACAGCGGTACTCAGAAAAGATTAGTACATGGTATCCTTAGACTTAAAGGACGCGTATCTACACATCCCGATAAGAATCTCTTCCAGAAGATTTCTAAGACTGGCTATTCAGAAGGAGGAAAGCATTTCTCACTTCCAGTTCAAGGCTCTTCCTTTTGGCCTCTGCTCTTCACCGAGAATCTTTACCAAAATTGCGGTCATAGTAGCAGTGACTCTTCGCCTCCAGGATATGCAAGTCTTCCCCTACCTGGACGACTGGCTTCTAGTAGCCCAATCCGAACACCTTCTGCAAGTCCATTTCAAGAAAGCCGTGAAACTACTTCAATCCCTAGGATTTCTAATAAATTTGAAAAAGTCAGAAATCATTCCTACTACCTCCAAAGCCTTCCTAGGGTTCAAGATAGACACACGCCACATGACGCTTCTCCTGCCACCTGCAAAGATTGGGATATTAAAGAAGGAAGTAAGAACCCTGTTATCCTTACATCGTCCTACAGTCCGCAGAGTCATGAAGACATTGGGACACATGATAGCAGCAGCAGATGCCGTCCCCTGGGCCATGATCCATACCAGGGACTTACAACAGGACATGCTGCAGACGTGGCATCACAGCCACCACAGTCTGAAAGCAAGGGTGAAACTGAAGCTTTCAACAATTCAGAGTTTAAGCTGGTGGCTTCAGACCTAGAATCTTTTCTGTGGGAAGAGTTTCCAGTTCATGTCTCCGGTCATAATCACCACAGACGCATCTGGCCTAGGCTGGGGAGCACACCTACAAGACAGATGGGTTCAAGGCCTCTGGTCCCCACAATCGTCAAACTTCAAGGAACTAAAGGCGGTTCACTTGGCTCTCCACCAGTTTGCAGCAGAGATAATAGGAAAGCCAGTGCTTGTTCGTTCAGACAATCTCCCAGTGGTCTTTTATCTGAACAAGCAAGGGGGGACAAGGAATGCGATTCTCCTAGGTTTGTGCAAACAGATCTTTACCTGGGCAGAGTCCCACCTTTTAGAATTACGAGCCATGCATATCAAAGGTTGCTGCAATATTCAAGCGGATCGGCTGAGTCGGAAGATGATCAAGCCGGCAGAATGGGAGCTGAATCAAACAGTGTTCCAGCAGATAGTGGCCAAATGAGGTCTTCCAGCTTGGGACCTGATGGCATCCAGAAAGAACAGGAAGCTATCAAAGTTCTGCTCTCTGAACAGTTGGGAGAGCCCCACAGTGGTGGATGCGTTTTCCTTCAGCTGGAGACACCTATTCGTATACATCTTTCCTCTGGTTCCCCTCATTGTCAGAGTTCTTCGGAAGATTCTCGCAGAGAGACCTCAGGCGATAATAATAGCGCCATTCTGGCCGAGAAGGCCGTGGTTTCCCCTTCTTCTCCAGCTGTCCAAGGGGGAATTCTGGAAGCTCCCTCTAGTTCCGGATCTTTTACTTCAAGACGGTCTGTGTCATCAGCATCTGGACAGACTACACCTCACAGCCTGGAGGCTGAAAGATCTGCGCTAGAAGAAAGAGGGCTCTCAGACTCAGTAATTAGTACGCTTCTCTGCTCTCGTAAGCAATCAACGAATATGAAGTATGCCAAGATTTGGAATAAGTTCTCAGAGTGGCTCTGAGTCGAATTGTTCAGTCATTAACATCTCTTCTATACTGCAGTTCCTTCAAGACGGTTTTCAAAAGGGTCTTAAGCCCAGCACATTAAGGGCACATATGACGGCGATCAATGCCATGACCGAAAACAAATTCATTCATCATCCTCTCATCGTCAGGTTCTTCAAAGCAGTAAAAAAGTTAAGACCTACTTTCCGAGAACCTATACCAGTCTGGTACTTGTCTTTGGTACTCAGAAGATTAATGGTCCCTCCATTTGAGCCCCTCCAGCAAGCTGATTTCAAGTGGCTTAGGCTACTTTCACACTAGCGTTCAGAGCGGGTCCGTCTGATGTTTCATCAGACGGATCCGCTCCTATAATGCAGACGTTTGCATCCGTTCAGAACGGATCCGTCTGCATTATAACTTAGAAAAATTTCTAAGTGTGAAAGTAGCCTGAACGGATCCGTCCAGACTTTACATTGAAAGTCAATGGGGAACGGATCCGTTTGAAGATTGAGCCATATGGTGTCATCTTCAAACGGATCCGCCCCCATTGACTTACATTGTAAGTCTGGACGGATCCGCTTGCCTCCGCACGGCCAGGCGAACACCCGAACGCTGCAAGCAGCGTTCAGGTGTCCGCCTGCTGAGCGGAGCAGAGGCTGAACGCCGCCAGACTGATGCATTCTGAGCGGATCCGCATCCACTCAGAATGCATTAGGGCTGGACGGATGCGTTCGGGGCCGCTTGTGAGCCCCTTCAAACGGAGCTCACAAGCGGAGCCCCGAACGCTAGTGTGAAAGTAGCCTTAGGCCTCTTTCACACGGGCGTTGCTGAAAAATGCGCGGGTGCGTTGCGGGAACACCCGCGATTTTTCCGCGCGAGTGCAATACATTGTAATGCGTTTTGCACTCGCGTGAGAAAAATCGTGCGTGTTTGGTACCCAAACCCGAACTTCTTCACAGAAGTTCGGGCTTGGGATCGGTGTTCTGTAAATAGTATTATTTTCCCTTATAACATGGTTATAAGGGAAAATAATAGCATTCTGAATACAGAATGCATAGTAAAACAGGGCTGGAGGGGTTAAAAAAAAATATAAAATCATTTAACTCACCTTAATCCACTTGCTCGCGATGCCGGGCATCTCCGTCTGACTCTTTTACTGTCTAGGACCTGTGGAGAGCATTAACTATAGTTTAAGGACCTGGGATGACATCACTCTGGTCATCACATGGTACGTCACATGATCTTTTACCATGGTGAATCACCATGGTAAAAGATCATGTGACGTACCATGTGATGACCGGAGTGACGTCATCCCAGGTCCTTAAACTATAGTTAATGCTCTCCACAGGTCCTAGACAGTAAAGGGGACAGAAGCAGATGCCGGCTACGCGAGCAAGTGGATAAAGGTGAGTTAAATGACTTTTTATTTTTTTTTAACCCCTCCAGCCCTGTTTTACTATGCATTCTGTATTCAGAATGCTATTATTTTCCCTTATAACCATGTTATAAGGGAAAATAATAAGGTTCGGGTCTCCATCCCGATCGTCTCCTAGCAACTGTGCGTGAAAATCGCACCGCATCCGCACTTGCTTGCGGATGCTTGCGATTTTCACGCAACCCCATTCATTTCTATAGGGCCTGCGTTACGTGAAAAACGCACAAAGAGGAGCATGCTGCGATTTTCACGCAACGCAAAAGTGATGCGTGAAAATCACCGCTCGTGTGCACAGCCCCATAGAAATGAATGGGTCAGTATTCAGTGCGGGTGCAATGCGTTCACCTCCCGCATCGCATCCGCGCGGAATACTCGCTCGTGTGAAAGGGGCCTTACCTATAAGGTGTCTTTTCTAATTGCAGTTACTTCTGCAAAGCGGTTGGGAGAGCTGCGAGCCCTTTCCTCTAAACATCCGTACCTAAGAATTCTTCCAGATGGAGTGCTACTTCGTACCATGCCTTTCTTTCAACCAAAAATCTCATCCTCATCTAACATTAACAGAGAATCTTTCCTTCCAGCGTTCTTTCCTGACCCTTCTGATGAACAACAGAGTGCCCTACACACACTAGATGTTAAGAGGGCAATTGAAATTTATCTTCTCAGAACCAAGGAGTTCAGAAAGGCAGAGAACCTCCTTCTGGTGTATGCTGGCTCAAGAAGAGGGCAATGTCCATCCAAAGATACCATTGCGAGATGGATCAAATCCACAATTATGGAAGCATATGCTCTTGAGGGGATTACTCCTCCGTTTCCAATCAAGGCACACTCTACAAGAGCCACAGCAGTATCCTGGGCAGAACAGGCGCAAGTATCTCTAGAAGACATCTGCAACGCAGCATCCTGGTCTTCAATGCCTGGACATCTATACCAAGAGCTCAGCCTTCGGCACTGGGGTATTGAGTGCAGTACTTGATGCAGAAGCCCCCCTTTAGGATCTATGCAAATCCCGTGATGTGCTGCCGGAGTACGAAAAGGGAAAGGAAAAATACGTACCTGGGATTTTACTTTCCTTGAGTACGGAGGCAGCACATCGATACCCTCCCTAATAAATATTTGTTATGGAATTTTTTGTGTCTGTATCTATTTTTTTAACACAATGGTGCATTCTGGTAGCTGCCTTATATGGAGAGCTAATTAATTAATTAATTATTCTGATTTATCTAGGTGGGCGGTCCTACAAACTGAAGGTAATGGGATTAACCCGTGATGTGCTGCCTCCGTACTCAAGGAAAGTAAAATCCCAGGTAAGTATTTTTCCTACCTAACCTGAAGATCCAATAAGCCTCCCTCAGGAGGATTTTTTTCTTTAAACTACCACCTCTAAAGGGAAGCGTTACTTTCTCAATAGCAAATATCCGTAAGTAGCTGACACTTCTATTATGCATATTGATAAAATGTTTCGCTGCGCTAGAAATCCCCAAAGCTCGGGGATTGGCCACATAATTGAGATGTTCTCGTATTCGTGTTTTTAGTTGTCTAGTAGTACAGCCTACATAAAGAAGATCACAACATATGCATTTGATGATATAAATTACACCAGTTGAATTGCAATTAATGTAACTTTTGATGTTAACATTTTCCGTATGCATTTTCAAACGTAGTAGTGCAGTGTACAAAATTACAGGTCTTACATGGATGTCTTCCACATTTAGTGAAGCCCTGATATTTTAGCCAGGAGCTCCTGGTAAAAGCAGTTTTAGTAAAAAATGAGGGAGATAGCATGTTAGCCAATGTGCAGGACCGTCAGGGGACAATTCTGCACCCGTCCTTTAGTGTATCATACAGGATACTATCCTCATATAGGATAGGGAGGCATTTGTAAACCGCCTGTTTAATGGAGCTGAATTGTCGACTGTATGTAAGTACCATGGTGGGTTTGGAACGTCTGGTTGGAGCTTTATGTGCATATTTACCTGGTTTAGAAAGTAATTCATCTCTATTTTTATTAGCAGCTATATTTTTGGCTCTTTTTAGCATCCAACTAGGGTAACCTCTTTTTTTCAACCTGTTCCAAATATAACCTGCTTCTTAATCAAAACCCACTTGGGTACTGCAATTTCTTTTAGCTCTGATGAATTCACCTACCGGGATGGCTTTAATCGTATGGTTGGGATGGTGACTGCTTGCTTGCAAAATGGTGTTACCTGTGATCTCTTTGTGATACGCTTCTGTATATACAAATTTATCAGAAATGCCTATGAGAGTCAAATCTAGGAAGGAAATGCTATGAGAATCTATGGAGTGGGTGAAACGTAGGTTGTATGTATTGGTATTTAAATACTCGACAAAGTCCAGTATGGCAGACACATCGCCGCTCCATATAAGGAGCAGATTATCAATGTATCTGCCATACCAGACGATGTAAGAGCAAAAAGTATTCGTATTGGAAAACAAATAACGTTCCTCCCAGTAATCCATCGTCAGGTTAGCCAAAGAAGGAGACAATTTGAACCCCATAGAAACTCCACGGATTTGCAAAAAGAACACATGGTCAAAACTGAAATAGTTATGTGTTAGGAGAAATTGAGTGATGTCTAATATGTAGTCTATTGAATCTGGCGATTGACTACTATATCTGTGTAGATGGTACTCAAGGGATTGCAACGCTATGTCATGAGGTATGGAGGGATATAAAGCGATAACATCCATAGTAAGCCACATGTATTGTTTATCCCATCTCCTATGTGACATTGCTTTAAGGACATCAGTGGTATCTTTTAGATACCCAGGCAGCCTTTTCACAAGAGGTTGTAATATGCCATCCAGCCATGCACCTATCCTCTCAAGAAGCGATCCTATACCGGATACTACGGGTCTAATTGTCTTTTCTGATACCATCCTTTCTAAGTTGTGTTATCTCAACTTTTTTTTTTTTGCTTGATAACAAGTGTGCTAGAATAGAGTATAGACTGTTCCCTGCACTTATAGTAAGAAGACCAGCACTCCGTAATTCCAATGATGAAAAAGAGATTTCTTTATTCGTCACCCATATGTTACATATGGGTGACGAATAAAGAAATCTCTTTTTCATCATTGGAATTACGGAGTGCTGGTCTTCCTACTATAAGTATTTGGGGATTCAACCTACTGACCGTGCACCTGGACCCTAAAGGAAGCACAGTGACGCCCATTTGTTCCTAGTCTGTTCCCTGCACTTGTCTAATTTCACATAATTTGAACCTTATGGTCATACTTCAAATTGCAGAAGACTAAGAAAATAATTTTTCTTCTCTAAAGGAAAACGCATGTATTACATTGAAAGACACAGCAGGGTTGCATATACTGTACATAACTCTCAACAGTTTGAATGAGGAAACATTAAGATTACTGTACCGGTGAATATTTTTACTTAGGCTCCAGCTATACACAGTGTATGTTTTGGCAGACTTCCATGCAAATTAGTATAAAATGCAGCTTACTATGCAAAGCCAGAATATGCAAACTTGTATACAAGCCTGGTATATGAATAAACTGAAATTAAAATTTGAGACTGCAAGGACATAGCCATGAAGGCTAAACAAATTTTAAAATTTTTATGTTAATTACATTAAAATATTCACAATCATTTATCTTTTTAGTTTCAAAACGTATTTAGGACAAGGACAAAAAATGTGCAAATCATGCATGTGAATACATAAGAAATAAGCAGAAGCATCCAATGTCGATACAATTCTAACATTTTTGGCTCTATACACCACCACAATGGATTTGAAATGAAACAAACAAGATGTGCTTTAACTGCAGACTGTCAGCTTTAATTTGAGGGTATTTACATTCAAATCAGGTGAACGGTGTAGGAATTACAACAGTTTGCATATGTGCCTCCCTCTTGTTAGGGGACCAAAAGTAATGGGACAGAATAATAATTATAAATCAAACTTTCACTTTTTAATACTTGGTTGCAAATCCTTTGCAGTCAATTACAGCCTGAAGTCTGGAACGCATAGACATCACCAGACGCTGGGTTTTATTCCTGGTGATGCTCTGCCAGGCCTCTACTGCAAGTGTCTTCAGTTCCTGCTTGTTCTTGGGGCATTTTCCCTTCAGTTTTGTCTTCAGCAAGTGAAATGCATGCTCAATCAGATTCAGGTCAGGTGATTGACTTGGCCATTGCATAACATTCCACTTCTTTTCCTTAAAAAACTCTTTGGTTGCTTTTGCAGTATGCTTTGGGTCATTGTCCATCTGCACTGTGAAGCGCTGTCCAATGAGTTCTGAAGCATTTGGCTGAATATGAGCAGATAATATTGCCCGAAACACTTCAGAATTCATCCTGCTGCTTTTGTCAGCAGTCACATCATCAATAAATACAAGAGAACCAGTTCCATTGGCAGCCATACATGCCCACACCATGAAACTACAACCACCATGTTTCACTGATGAGGTGGTATGATTAGGATCATGAGCAGTTCCTTTCCTTCTTCATACTCTTCTCTTCCCATCACTCTGGTACAAGTTGATTTTGGTCTCATCTGTCCATAGGATGTTGTTCCAGAACTGTGAAGGTTTTTTTAGATGTCGTTTGGCAAACTCTAATCTGGCCTTCCTGTTTTTGAGGCTCACCAATGGTTTACATCTTGTGGTGAACCCTCTGTATTCACTCTGGTGAAGTCTTCTTTTGATTGTTGACTTTGACACACATACACCTACCTCCTGGAGAGTGTTCTTGATCTGGCCAACTGTTGTGAAGGGTGTTGTCTTCACCAGGGAAAGAATTCTTCGGTCATCCACCACAGTTGTTTTCCGTGGTCTTCCGGGTCTTTTGGTGTTGCTGAGCTCACCGGTGCGTTCCTTCTTTTTAAGAATGTTCCGAACAGTTGTTTTGGCCATGTCTAATGTTTTTGTTATCTCTCTGATGGGTTTGTTTTGTTTTTTCAGCCTAATGATGGCTTTCTTCACTGATAGTAACCGCTCTTTGGATCTCATCTTGAGAGTTGACAGCACAGATTCCAAATGCAAATAGCGCTCTTGAAATGAACTCTGGACCTTTTACCTGCTCATTGTAATTGGGATAATGAGAGAATAACACACACCTGGCCATGGAACAGCTGAGAAGCCAATTGTCCCATTACTTTTGGTCCCTTAACAAGTGGAAGGCACATATGCAAACTGTTGGAATTCCTACACCGTTCACCTGATTTGGATGTAAATACCCTCAAATTAAAGCTGACAGTCTGCAGTTAAAGCACATCTTGTTTGTTTAATTTCAAATCCATTGTGGTGGTGTATAGAGCCAAAAATATTTGAATTGTGTCGATGTCCCAATATTTATGGACCTGACTGTATATGAGAATAAAACAGTTGTAGAACAGTAGGAACAAAACCTACAATATGAGTTACAAGAGTAATGCCGTATGAAAAGAAAAGGGCTCAACTCCCATGATTCTCCAGGCCCTAGAGAGAAGGGGGCAGGGAGGGGAGGGGAAAAGAGATCAGTCAAATCTTCTATGGGCTACTGTAAATATTCATAGAGACAGGAAATACTGCAAGTTGGGGGAGTTGGCACAGTTTACCATGGATTCCATGGTTTTGATAAATCATTTTATTTTTTTGCTGATCTATGCTAGTGTTGAGCGAATCGAAGTCCACTAATTGGACTTCAATCCGAATTCAAGGGAAAATTCGATTTGACGTGAAGCCATATTTCTTCATGCTTCGTGGTAGCGAATTGATTTTCCCTGAAATGGTGTAAAAAAACAAAAAATAATACCTCATGCATTTGCTCGCGATGAGTTGGCCGCCGCCATCTTGATTAAAGATCTTGTTGGGGCAAAAACCCCTTCTTCTATAATTTTAAAGGATTCTACAAAAAGAATCCGAATGGTTTTACCGCTTTCGTTCTCAGTCTCCTGGGGGTCTAAATGAGAGGTTGACATTTTCTTGCTTTATCTAGCCCGTCATTATCCTCTCTCTTTGAAGCCAGTTCTTCCTTTTTCGACTAAACCATACATCAACGCGAAAAGTGTTGTATTTTTATTTTTATTTTGATTAATTTGTATCTTTGTATATTAACTATGCATCAATTAACATTAACTCATATGGGTGCAAAAATTATGGGGGTTAATCCTGGTTTTTCAGTGTCATGCTAATTTGAACTCTATGAGTGGGATCATCTTTAACCCTGCCTGCCCAGTTCATTTTTTAGGTATTATGATATAAATTATAATGGTAAGGGCCGGGGACTCTAATATATCATATCCCCTAAACTGTATCCCTGCACTGTGGGTTTAATTGGGGTTGGTTTGGGCCTTGATGACATTTGGTCTTCCTTTGTATTAATTATCTTGGTAATACACTGAACCACTGTATTATTATTAGCCCTACCCAATTAGCCTCCGAGATGGAATGCATTGGTGGAACGCATTGAGTCATGTGGCATGCTCCACGCTCCACGTGACCGGAAGTCACATCCAATATGGAACGCATGGGGTCACGTGACCGGAAGCCACGTTAGATCTAGCCCGGCACGTGCATGAAGTGCGCTCCATAGCCTCGTGTTTGACTGAGACATGGAACGCACGCCGAGCAGACACATTGGGGGAGCACTTACTGCACGTGGAGCACCAATGAGAAGGAGGTATGTAAGTTCCATATCGCGCATAGAACCAATCATATTGGTGGATAATTCTGCATCTTTCTATTTAAACCAGGACTTTCCCGATAGTCCTGCTGACATCGCCACGTTTGGAGTTCCCATAGCCCTTGCTGAGCGGTATTTGTGAGTGTATCTAATTCATCTTGCCTTCTATCATGGCTCTCTGGTTGATTTGTTTAAATACTACATGACTCACTTGTAACTCACAGGTAGGGTCTGCTTTGGTTTGTTAGGGGGTTATCTTTCTTCCCCCTTCAGCCATTTTGCGTATGTACACATTCATCTTTTGCATGACGCCTCATGTAGGGGGCTATTTGTATCATGGTGTGCATATATGACAAGTCTGCTACTATAGCTCGCATTTGGGCTTATTCATGTGGTATCTCCACATCAGTTTATTTTGTTGTGTATCTTATCTATTTTGTTTGAGTCCCCTGATGAACCTTCTGTATTTTTGAAGGGGAAACACGTTGAGACCTAGGACTGTTATGTACCTATTCATATTAGGGTGTGTAGTATTAAGGGACCTGGGACTGTTGTGTACCTATCCATATTAGGGTCTGTTAAACGGGTTGTCCGGGATTGGGGACATTGGTCTAATAGTACTAGACTGACATATACATTACAAACATGCATGTACTACCTTTGGCACATATTTCTGAAGCCCTGTTTTCATCAAGGAAATTCTTGGCCGGAAGTGATTATTTTCTTGTACTCAGTGACTTACCGGGTCCCTTGCAGGCGAGCAAAGCCTCCTCTTCTGCTGCTCAGGGAGCCCGGTGACGTCACTGGCAGCCTAAGTAATTATGCAGAGTGGATGGAGGGGCGGTAACTAGGCTGGCCGACATCGCAATAAGACCTGCCCCTCCGGTCCGATGACGTCACCGGGTATGGAGCTTTATAATGAATGGAGGCAGATCATCATGCTACTTAGCATAGAAATCTCCTCCCATGTAAAATAGTAGCTAATGGGGCAGAAGGCTGTAGAAAGGAGGAATTACTTTCACCACAGCACGTTTCACAACATTACATGGCCATGCTAATTGCATATATTGCATTTAGACAATGGCATGTTGATTGTGTAAAAAAACAGACAATAAAAACAGACAATAAAACAATGGTAAAGTTGAAAGAAAAGGTAATCATATTAGTGCAATCAGTCTGCTTTTTTTTTTTTTGTTTATTAGACGATGTTCATTGGACGATTTGCAGGAGGCTATGTATAAGGGGGGCGGGTGCAGGGACGAGATGTTAGACTGTAGAAACCGGGAGATGCTGCGCTACGCTGGGACCCGGCAGGAAGTGATCGCACAGATAAACAGCTATGTAAACAATCTGTTGGGGAACGTAGGAGCCATGCAGCAGTGTAAAAGCTACCTAAAACCATATGGGTAACCTTGACTCGGTGAGTAAACTGTTTTTAAAAACATTTGTTTGATCCCGGATAACCCCTTTAAGGTTACAGAGTGCCTCTACCATTAAGACGCATCTCTGGGCTGAGGTAAGAAAAAAGGAAATCTCAGGGATATCATCCCTCTCTTCTCCCAAGAGTCAAAATTCCCTTTAATGTTGGTCCTATATCTATACATTGATGCCCTACTTGTAGGATATCTTCTTCGGTCAGACGGTGTTGCACTTATAGGTTACATTATGGCTCCAATGGGAGCCTTTTTTTATAGAATTATTTACTAAAAGTTATGTTTTAAGTATTGCCGACTGTGATTTCTATGTGATATTAGCATTGTCTATTGAGAGACTACCATCACGGTCACTGATTTGATTTTGTACAATGACGGGTAACTGCGCAATCGCCACTCCCTGTCATTGCACCCACTACTTAAAAAGAAATGTGCTTCGTAACAGAGTAATTTGTCACAAATCTAATTTGTTTTTGTAATATTCAGAGAAGCAGCCGAATCGAATTGTTTAATACTTCACTTCTCTCTAATCATGGTATAATTAGGGGTGGAGGTATGGCATGCCCAGGTATATAACTATGGGGGTGTACAGTTGCAGTTGCACCTGGATGATATTATATCCCTGCTGTGACATACTGACACAGTCATGCTTATCGTTTACCTGTGAAATCATGTTCTGTGACATCACAATTTGCATTATTACCATACTGTGACATCACTGTGTATAATAAACCTGTTCTATGAATTCTATGGCTCACATTTATTAATATTGTCTAATAGTTATGAGTCAGGGGGTACTATTTCTTCTTATGGAGAGCGCCTAGTAGGGGTAAGAAGTCTTATAGGCCAATCTCCTCTGGGAAAAAAGATATATCATGTTGCTTTGGAGCCACCATTAGTGGTTCTGTTATAACCAGTAATGGTAGGAACCTCTGCCACCTCTGGTGTCTCATTACTGTGCTAATAGACACAAAACAATTACAATTTGATATATGGGAAATTAACAAATAATAATCTTTTAAAAGTCATGTATTTCTCAACACTTTGAACAAACCAGCAATTACATCAGTGCTTGGGGCTAGAAATAAGCTCTGAGTCACATTCGGCTTCAGAACAAACCTGTCCCTGCTCTTATTTCAGACAGATAACCCTGCACAAACAGCAAATCTTTGTTGAAATTAATGAGAGGTTGGCCACATTCACACATGGGAGATTTGGCCAGCATTTTACATATGTATTTTTGGCACAAAACTTAGAGTGCGCAAAAATGAGAAGTCTAAATATTCTTAAATATCATTTTGTAAGTTTAGGTTGTACATCATATTTTGGTTTTAACTAATATTAATAATGTGGCCCAGAATATGATGCCCAAAACCCAGCCCTGAATCAAAGTCTTACTGATCCAGAATTAGATCACTATACAATGGCAGAATGGTATAACTCATATATTCCTGGCAAAAATGTAAAATGGGTTTTCATTTAAACCACAGAAGAATTAACATACCGTATATATTTTATATATATATATATATATATATATATATATATATATACACACACATACACATATCTTTTTACGCCTGAAGTTGACCTACTCCCCAACACCTCATATGGTATATGAAGGGGCGGACTGGGAACTCAAAGTGTCCAGGGAAAAAAGCATAAAAATGGCCCCATCTTGTAGGCAAGTCCAAAGTGACAGTGCAGCAAAAAATGCTGCTGCCCCTACTGCAGTATTCAACTGTACCATCATCCTGAGGACAAAGATATAGTTAAATTCAGGAGGGCGCCAGGTGCATAATATTTGATTCTCCTAGCATTAATTACGGCTGTGAGGAGGGCTTGTGTGGCCCCCTGGGCATCAGCCCACCAAGAGGTTTCCCTGTAGGGTTTGGGGCCAGTCCATCCCTGGAGATATAGGGTTTTCTTCCCCCTTGTCTCCAAGTTATAAGTACCATATGAACTATTCAGGTATCCAGAAAAGGGATTATTTCACTACATACAGGTTCTTGGGACGCTCATGGCTCTGCAGTTTGGTAGAGTCCAGATATCTTTTTGTCATCTGGTCCAGATAACTAGGGGATTATACACATTAGAGTGGTTGATGGTTGAACAACAGTTGAACGAATACAAATTTTAGCCTATATTAGCCATTACAGTCCATCAAACTGTCCATACATGTTCAGTGTTTCGCTGTGGAACATTCTCTCACAGAACAATTGTTAGTGTAAAAGCTAAACAAAATATATACAGTTAAGAACTGTATCAGAAAAACTCAGACAAAAATTTAAAACATGGTTGACTTCTTTCCAGGCTATACTGATTATTCGTTATGAAATTTCAACCACCGAATGATCATTTTGGATAAACTTGTTCATTTGGATCATCCTTAGACTAATGTGTTTGGCCACCTTAAGACTTAAAATGATTTCTGGGTTGCATCAACATCCTTTAAAATAATCATTTATGAAGTTAGCTGAAATTTTGTAATGTACGTCCTTAATGTATTCTCCTATCTTACATTCTGGACTGTGGTCACATGAACATGTCCATGCAGCTCTTATTTCCTGTGATGTTATGTCCATGGGGCAATGATAGGGGTGTGTCAATGTAACTGGGTCGGAGGAGCTATAAACCACTGGGCGCTGTTAGGGTCGGTGCTGGAGTTGTAGCAGAGAAAGGAGAAGTGCTTCATGGGTTTGGTTGGATACAGGAACAGGAAGTGCTACATACAGGATGTAAACAAACCAGAGATATTTGTTTACATGGATAAAATAGGTTAGGAGAGTCCAAACTGAAAAAAGCATGGAGGAGATGAGCATATCTGTTGAAAACCATAGTAAACCCATACAACACAGTTAAAGAGGACCTTTCATGGGTCCAGACATTATCAAATAAGTAAGGGGTTGTGTAGGGCATAGTGAAGAAATGTAAGATCGCTTACTAGTTTATCTGTGCGCCGATCCATTCGCCCGCTTTGCCCCCCTTTAACTTTTCCCGCCTGGGATGTAAATTAATATCATCGGTACATGAAGGAGGAAACGGCCCTGTTTCTCAATGGGCGTCTCCTCCTCCCTGACTGTGACCTGCCCAATCACAGAGGAGAGCGTCACAGCCAGGGAGAAGGTTGGCTTCTTTTCTCCCTGACTGTGATGCTCTCCGTTGTGATTGGACAGCTCAGGGAGAAGGGGACCCCATTGAGAAACAGGGTGATCTCCTCCTCCCTGTACCAATGATATTAATTTACATACCAGGCGGGAAAAGTAAAAGCGGGGAGAAACTAGTAAGCGATCTTACATCCCTTCACTATGCTCTACACAACCCACTACTTATTTGATAATGTCTGGACCCATGAAAGGTACTCTTTAAGAGAGAATGGGTGTTCAGCAGTGTCTCAGATGTAGTTATACTTTAAGTTTTGACCTACACTATTTTGCTGTTTCTTCATAAATTATGTTTAAGGATCGTTCATTTCTTCATATAAATATTCATTAGAAAGTTCCAGGAGGATGTCTATACATACAGTCCATTGTCAATGGGACAGTATACATTTGTTTGTACATAATGAAAGTAACGTTTCTCAGGTTACCCAGATAGAAGCTTATACTTACCCAGCAGGTAAGGTTAAAAGTCCACTCTAAAAGAGTTTTTAGAGTGTGAACAATTCTCTCTTGTAGGGTCAGCTGA
Source organism: Bufo bufo (assembly GCF_905171765.1). Lineage (NCBI taxonomy): Eukaryota > Metazoa > Chordata > Amphibia > Anura > Bufonidae > Bufo > Bufo bufo. The sequence goes on along the minus strand of NC_053392.1, from coordinate 167,451,168 downwards.
GGAGGAGGGAGCACAAGGCCTATGATTAATAGAGGCCATGTGTCAGTCCAGCACAATGGCTAACTTCATGTCTTGGTTGCGGTATAAATGCAGTCAGTCTGCTAGAACTGGTTTTGGAAGGCATTCTGCAGATTATTTTAGGCAGGATGTACAAATGAGTATGTATTTCACAACATTCTTCTGATATCGAACAGACTACTCTGACAAATTCCAATGGGAATTCATATTTTTTTCAAACGATTCAACAAAAACTCTTATAGTGAGTATTAAAGAGGGATTATCATCAAGACGTTCTGTAAATGTCGTTCCGTTATATTCAGTGTAACCTCTTCGTAGCCTTGCTATGAAATAGATAATAGCATTTCATCTGAGACGTCATCTACTTTTAACAGTAATTTTAGGGAGATACTGTTTAGAAATGTACTTTGAAGGTATTCTATAGCTTCATATGTAGCAGAAATAAAAACACAATTATCAGTCCTTTTTGCTTATCCCAGGGATTGACTGCAGTGGTCACATGTTGACTATGTGACGTCATTACTGCACCCGAGCAACAAAAAAAACGCAGGAGCAACAGCGCTGTAATAGTAGGGGAATTTACCAAGTTAGTACTGCATCTTTTATTATATTTTTCTCCAAGGGTATTATCAGAAAGGTCACAATGTATTTTCTAAATCCTCATGTAGAGGGGCTTAGTGGGGGGGGGGGGGGGGCCCCCTGTTTTACCATTCTGCTGGTCCCCGGCAGTCTTCAGGAGGGCGCACATCATACTGCTGGCTGTGTGGGAGGAGCGGTGAATCAGCCTCCTGCACAGCCAGCAGCGCGATGTGTGTGTGTGAGGGTATCTGCTGCTGTTGATGGAAACGTAGGTGCGAGGAATGTGGAGTTATGATTTCATTCCTGCCATTTTCTCCAGGAGTACCCAGCTGGATACGGTGCTGCCAGAACCATCTCCCTGTGATCTTCCGGTGAGGAGCTATGATCTATAATGGGTTTTTGGATTCTGAGTTGTCTCACTGGACACAGGGGAAAGGAGATCCTCCCAGGAAGAGGGAGAGGGCCACATTGTGTAACGTGTTTGGGAACACCTGGGACTGCTGACATCACTGACTACAACTAAGGATTATAGCAACCAAGAATTCATCATCATAACCCAAAGGACTACTCATTCACGTGGTAACCGACTTTTGCTCTGTTTAACCCTGTTTGTACCACGTCGTCTGTATTTGCACATCCGACCATTGTATATCTTCTGTGTGTATATACTGTTATGTCTAGTGCGCCCTTAAGGCAATTAAATATATTATTTAATTTTGCGCAATTCTTGTATTTCGATTACGAATCCCCACGTCCATGTTTTGGCATAGTTAGAGCTACCTGGGGTTGGTTCCCGACCTGATATAATTATGCTAGCGGATAGGGCTTATATCTAATGAGGAACTGATGGCAGTCTATCCGGCTGGCAGGGCGCTGTTTCACTGGGGCAGTGGAAAGGCTCTCTCAGCTTGTCAGGGTTGTGAGTGAGTGTGAAGTCACACCAGGGGTAGCGTGGACCACCCTCGTGCCTCCCTGTGCCCGTGTGGACAGGAGGCGTCTGTGTAAACTGTGCCAAGCTGACCTTACGTAATCCCAGGGAGGGCTTAACGTCGAGTCTTGGTAACCAGTGATGAAACCATACCATGTGAGCTTGACGTAGTTTATGTTAGGCGGGGCTGTGCGGTGCAGTATTCGTCAGAGTAGGATGTCCTGATCATCAGGGAAACAGATGAGTATTTGTGGTTTTGGAGCTGCAGAGGACACTAGGGGCCAAAGGATGGCACAAGGAGGACATAATTACTGTTAGGGGCACAAAAGTGGGCATAACTACTGTGAAGGGGCCATAAGGAGGACATAAGTACTGTGGACGGGTCACAATGTGGGTTAACTACTGTGAAGGGGCACAAAGATGGGCATAACTACTGTGAAGGGGTACAAAGGTGGGTAAAACTACTGTGAAGGGGCACAAAGGTGGGCATAAATACTGTGAGGGGACATAATGTGTGCAAAACTGCAGTGAGTGGGCACAATGTTGGCATTTATGCTGTAAAAGAGGCACAATGTGGTCATTAGTACTATGAGGGGCACTAAGAGGAAATGCCCTAGATTATTCTGATAGACATTGGGATAGCTAGGTCTTACAGGGCAGCACAGCGTCCCTTGCTGGGGATTTACCAGGGACAGTTACCATCCCTTCCTAAGGCTACTTTCACACTTGCGGCAGTGTGATCCGGCGGGTAGTTCCATAGTTGGAACTGCCCACCGGATCCGCCGATTCGGATGTGACTGAAAGCATTTGTGAGACTGATCCGGATACGGATTCGTTTCACAAATGCATTGCAAGAACAGATCCGTCTCTCCGCTTGTCATGCAGACAGACGGATCCGTCTTGTATTTTTTTTTCACATTTTTACCGGTCTGTGCATGCGCAGGCCGGAAGGATGGATCCGGCATTCCGGTATTTTGAATGCCGTATCCGGCACTAATACATTCCTATGGGGAAAAATGCCGGATCCGGCTTTCAGGCAAGTCTTCCGTTTTTTTCGCCGGAGATAAAACCGTAGCATGCTACGGTTTTATCTTTTGCCTGATCAGTCAAAACGACTGAACTGAAGACATCCTGATGCATCCTGAACGGATTACTCTCCATTCAGAATGCATGGGGATATGCCACATCAGTTCTTTTCTGGTATAGAGCCCCTGTGATGGAACTCTATGCCGGAAAAAGAAAAACGCTAGTGTGAAAGTACCCTTATGTGATTATTCTTTTTGCTCTGTCACCACAGGGTCCTTGTTCACGCCGACACGCCAGCAACACCCTGGATGAGGAAGGACCAGTTGGTTCTTTCATTTATTGCAAGGTGTGTTGGCACTGCCGTGTACCCTATAATAGATTATTTCTAGGTAAATGGGACTGGGTGAGTATAGTTATGCATTGGTTGGAGTTGGATGAGTGGCTTAGTGTAAAAAAAAATATTCTGCCGTGCTTTCTGCAAGTGGCGAGTGGCGAGTTCTAGGTGTTGGGGGAGGTGGTGCAATGCTAAATTCTTGCCCCGAATGCTGGAAAGCCTACCTACAACTTTGACATGTATCCTAAAAAATCCACATGGGTTTTCAAAATTCTATTATCTTGTACAGTGAAAACCAGGGCAAATCCACATGTAATAACAGGAAAGACGTGCATCTGAGCATACCTTAAATTTTTGGCTTTTGTGCTTCCGGCGATGTGCACCTGCGCATTGGGATGTGCTAACTAACCCCCATTTCTTTCTTTGCAGTGTGCATCTGAACATATCTTAAAGTTGAGAATATAATCTCAGTAAGTTTAAACCATGAGTTACTTGACTTGTGTATTGACCATGAAAAGTATTACTATGCAGTGAATAGAGCATTGCACATGAAGGATCATTGCAAAATACAATACAATAGTACACCATTTTTGAATGCTGTGGTTTTACGTATTAGGACATAATAAAAAAAAAATAGATGGTCTTAGATGGTCTTAAAATTAGGTAAATACAACCTCAAATGAACAAGAACACATACAAATTACCATATTTTTCGCCCCATAAGAGGAGCGGCGGCGTCCAGAAGCAGGAGAGGTAAGTGGGTTTTTTATTTTGTGATCTGAGGCTGAATTATGGCTGGGGGCTGCTCACATATGGCTGGGGACTGATTTTATGACTGGGGGCTGATCACATATGGCTGGGGGGTGATATGAAGCATGGGGGTCTTATCTGAGGTCTGATTGGGGGTCTTCTTTATATTGGGCTCTGATCTGAGGTCTGATTGGGTGTCATTCACATTGGGGGCTGATCTGAGATCTTATTAAGATTGGGGGTCTGATTGCTGATCTGAGGTCTAACGAAAAAAAAAAAATTCTTATTGTCCTCCTCTAAAACCTAGGTGCGTCTTATGGGCCGGTGCATCTTAAAGGCGAAAAATGCGGTACATTATGTCTTTATTTAACAAGTACTAGGCCAAAATGCAAAAACTTGTTCATTAAAAATGATAGCCTTATCTCTTTCTTAGGAATGTGTCATCAGAAAATGTCCTATCCTTTAAATCACACTATTATGTTACATATGTAAAGAATTTCGGATGATATTATTTTTAATTTTCCATGTCAATATCTATATTTAAACAAAATCCATAAATTTTTGCAGTTTTTGCACTGGTCACTAAGAATAATAATAGGCGCCACTACTTGGTCTGTACAGATCATGTTACTGCAGTTATAGTGTATACCATTATAAACCTGCCTGTAATGTTATCATATCTGTGTGTAAGAGATAAGACAGGATCCACCATTCACAATAGGTGATTGTCAAAGCTTATCTATTTTTTCCTTGTACAATGACCTCTGCACAGGACACAGACCATGCCTAGAAAACTCTCCCATAGAAGTTAATGAGGTCTCCTCCTGACCATTGTGTCTATGGACCATGGGGCTGCTGGAAAGCAATTTTTTTAATGCTGTTTAAATGCTGTTAAGAACAGCTCAGGCAAGTTGGCTGCCCCCATAATCATGTTCAAGGAAGAGAATAAAAAAAATCGGAAATCAGAAAATAAAAACTGATAAAAAGGATATGGGTCACTATTTGGTTTTAACTGGCAGATAAAAAATTTTGGTGACACATTTCCAAAAGTAAGCAGCAGCCAGATGCTTTAAATCAATTGCCCTTGATTAACTGTCCATCAGCAAGTGTGAACCCTTCTATAAAAACTGAAGTTTTGGCAGTTTGCTGGTCTGGAGCATTCAGGAGTGGGTTAACACAATGCCAAGAGGAAATACATCAGTAATGATATTAGAAAAGCAATCTGGGCTGGGTTATAAGGCCACTTCCATCATTCAACAGTAAAAACGATTATTCACAAGTGGAAAACATTCAAGACAGTTGACAATCTTCCTAAAAGTGGAGGTCCCAGGAAATTCACCCCAGGGTCAGACAGTGCAATGCTCAGAGAAAGTATCAAGAACTCAAAAGCTATGTGTCAGATTCTATAGGCCTCAGTTAGCAGGTTAAATGTTCAAATTCATGACAGTACAATTAGAAATAAACTGAACAAGTATGGCTTGTTTGACAGGAGAAAGCCTCTTCTGTCAAAAAAAGAACATAACAGCATGACATAAGTTTTAAATTAGCATATGAACAAATTATAAGAATTCCAGAACAATATTTTTGGGATATACAAAACCAAAGTGGAGTTGTTTGGCCATAATACACAGCGCCACCTTGGCAAAAACCAAACACAGCATATCAGCACAAACCTCATACCAACGGTCAAGCACAGTGGTGGAAGGGTTATAATTTGGGCTTGTTTTTTACCGTCAAACTCTGTTTAGACTCGATGTGAGGCCATCTAATAGCTAAATTTTTGCCCAAACTGGGTCATTCAACCTGTCAAATGATCTCAACCACACCAGTAAATCTACAACAGAATGGCTCAAAAAAAAAGGCTCAAGGTGTTGCAATGACCCAGTCAAAGTCCAGACCTCAACCCAATTGAAATATTGAAACTGATAGTCATACAGAAAAATATTACTTCAAGTTACTGCTGCTAAAGGTGGTTCTACGAGCTATTCATGACGCATACTTAGTTTTTCACACGTGACTTTTCCATTTTGTCTTCTTTTTTGTTGAATAAATAATGAAATGGTGGAATTTATAATGTTTTGTTCATCCGAGGTTGTATTTACGTAATTTTAAGACCTTTTAAGAACCATGTTTTTTTATTATCCTGATGTTCGTAAAACCATATATTTGAAAGAGGGTATACTTTGTTTATCTCATGACTACTTTTTGTATTCAGAGGTGGACTGACATGCTCAGTAGCTTCCCTGCTCCCCTCCTCTCAGTGCTGGCAAACTGATCTCTTTGTTAAGCAGGTGTAGCGCCTAAGACACCTTTCATTTCATTCCTCTCTACTTCTAAATTCATGGAAATATACAGCTATATATCTTTCGAGACAGCACAGAAGGAAATTGGGGGGGGGCATTACATATTATATTTATATGTTGGTGCTAACAAGAACTAATTTCAATGCATTGGGTAGCATAAATGTTTGTAATTACAAGTACAGTACAAATACAATAATTGTAGATCAAGAAGAACTCACAACCAAAAGAATGAGAAACCTCTACTTGTAGCATGTTGCATTGTACCGGCAGCATCCAAAAGTCCCATATAAAAAAGTCATGCATTGTAATGGAATCAAAATTGCAATGTAACATCAAGCAAACAAACATAGAGCATAGCACAGCCACAGTACATTAGTCAGTACACATCGTGTGAAGACTGAAAACCTAATGACAACGTTGAGGATAAAATATAAAGAAATACTGCAAGAGATTAATTTCACCACAGATCAATAAACATAATTATTGATCCAAACCTATGTGTTGATCTCTTTCACAGGCACAGATGCCAGGCTTTTAAAAAAATATGTTGTGATTTGTTTTCCCAACTCACCAATTCTTCTAGGTGACAAATTTGAAGGTCCTTTGAGATGCATATCTTTAGAAAAGTCCCAATAAAGAGGACTGAAACATCACACTGGTGAAGCAAGGACATTACTACTGAATTTCTTTGGGAGTGCCATGGAATTCCTTCTACTGTCTCAATGGAAGAGAGAGATGCGTTTCTTTACTTGGCAAGAATCAGGAGTTTTGCAGCAGTATTATTGTGAGTGAGCAGAAAATTGGTTTGGGGAGCCAAAGCAATATATACATTTTGGTGATAGTTAATGTTGATAGAGCAAATCTTATTAATAAGAGTTTCTATTTCAGTTCAAAATAAACTAACCTAGGAGCAGAGATCAGATGATAAAAGAATGTATCTTAAACAAAATTCAGCTTTCTATACCAATGAGAAATTATTTTAAATGAGTTTTCATGGGTACATATGCACCTGGAATATCCATGCAAATGAAGGTGAGGAAAAGATGCAAAATAAATATTGAGTTCTTTTTCCCAGTCTGTGATACCGTAAGGATACTGAATGTTATCATCCAGTAACATGCTAGAATAAAGCTTAGACAAAAATTTTGTTGGAACATGAGGCAATAAGTTATCAAGCCATGTGGGTTTAGGATATGGGTCAGCTTTTATTTTCTGGAATTTTGACCAGGTGAGAGTAAAATATTTAAAGGTCCACAACCAAGGTCCATTAGCAAATTTGTTAGGCCTGCCTGTGGCTAGAACTTACAAGGAGAGAAACCTGATCACAGTTTAGCTTACACAAAAAACTAGACCTTCTAAGAAAAAGTTGATATAGTAGTTAGGAAAAACACTGATAGGCGCCAAGGAAAAACATAGCCCTTTGATGGTTTTAAGACAGATTTTTCTTAAAAAAGAGTTTTCAGCATGCCATAAGTGAGATTGCTAATAAGGGCCATCCCTGGCTGTTTAACTCTCAAAAGGAGTCTGTCAACAGATTTAACACACATAAGGTGTTAACAAAGCTAAATAGGTCTTAGGGAAAGCAGTTCAAATATCCCCATAATTGCTGTGACAATGTAAAAATACCTGAGAAAATAATGGTGTATTCATGTATGTGTTGTGTGGTAATGCAGCCTAAAGCATCCTCTAGGTGATCACTCTTCAGTGAGGTGTCCTGGCTCATGGGCAGAAACCCCTCCCAAACCTATCCAATCAGGCCTGTTGACGTCTCCTGCATCACCTAATGTCTTTTTGTGGTAGATGTTAAAAAGTTTTTGGAGGGGTTGCTGCCAATAAACCAGGATAAATAAATAAATTGGACTGGCACTCTGTATGTGTGGTAATGGAATAAATACAATAGATAATATAATAAAAGGTGATCACAATTTAATTCATAAACAAAATACAATAAAATGCACAATAGGGTAAAAACATATGTGAACGCTAAAAATGAATAGCAGCACTGGTATGATAGTTCGTTGGTTAATTCATGATATAAAGTTCATAAACTGCGCAAACCGCCTTTTGTGCCTCTCTATGCGGTCTATATAAACTCATTCCAAACTTTGAGAGATCAGCTGCCACTGAGGAAGGGGAAGAGGTCCCCGAAACGCGTCTGGCGTAACCAGCTGATACACTCCCATTGTAATCAAGGCCTTCTCCGTATACACAGATGAGAAAAGAATCTGTGAACAGCTCATTGTAATAACTGGAGCGCTCCAGTGAAAAACTTCATCCAGGACTTGCCGAGCATAGCTCCTGCTATTCTGACTGCCGCACATCAGGTCTCGCGATACTCTGCCAGAAGTCCCAGACCGGAGACGTCACGGATCACGTGGGACGCAGCATACTCTGCAATACAGACGGTCAAACAAGCAGCACGCTATAGACCGCATTGCTCCGGCGTTTACTTCCAAGTGCGGGATCATTTGCACCATACACGTGAGTGACTTTGTTTTCCACTTCAGCCGGCTCAAGGTAAGATCCGATATCTCCCTTACCTTGGAGTACTGCATTACAGTGACTGCAATTTACCGCTATTCAGGAGACAACTTATCTGTGCTGAATTTTTTGCCCAAACTGCGCAATCGTCAGACTTTACGCTTGCATCCTTTGCACCTTATAAAATTCTGTGATTTAAAGGACAATCACTATACCCAATTTAGTTTGGTTGTTCCAATATATGAACTTTGTATCATGAATTAACCAACGAACTATCATACCAGTGCTGCTATTCATTTTTAGCGTTCACATATGTTTTTACCCTATTGTGCATTTTATTGTATTTTGTTTATGAATTAAATTGTGATCACCTTTTATTATATTATCTATTGTATTTATTCCATTACCACACATACAGAGTGCCAGTCCAATTTATTTATTTATTTTTTAATACTCGTCTGTAAGGGTGATACAGTTCTTCTGGCCTAGAGCACCTGGTCTTTTTTTGCATATAGAGTGAGCTATTCCTTAAATACTTCTCCAATAAACCAGGATACTTCACTGAAAAGGGATCACCCAGTGGGCACTTTAGGCTGTATTAGCAAAAAATGCTTGCGGGACGAAAACATTAGGTTATCAAGTATGCTTAAAGAGGACCTTTCACCGATTCTTACCCTATGAACTAACTATACAGATAGGTAGAGCGGCACCTGGGGATCTCACTGCACTTACTATTATCCCCGGGCGCCGCTCCGTTCTGCCGCTATGCCCTCCGGTATCTCCGCTCACTAAGTTATAGTAGGCGGAGATACCAGTCCCTAAGTTATGGTAGGCGGAGTCTGCCCTAGCGCTGGCCAATCGCAGCGCAGAGCTCACAGCCTGGGAGGTTATTTTCTCCCAGGCTGTGAGCTCTGCAGTGCGATTGGCCAGCGCTAGGGCAGACTCCGCCTACCATAACTTAGGGAACGGAGATACCGGAGGGCATAGCAGGAGAACGGAGCGGCGCCCGGGGATAATAGTAAGTGCAGAGAGATCCCCGGGTGCCGCTCTACATGTCTGTATAGTTAGTTCATAGGGTAAGAATCGGTGAAAGGTCCTCTTTAAATTATCTCAACAGGTATTGGGATGCTTGAACTGCTTTTCCCAAGACCTACTGTATTTTAAAACCGTTAAAACAATGCAGTGAATGATAAATCTTTAGGGCAATGTTGTCCACACTGGTGCCTTGCAAGCTCTGGAGTACTGTGTTTGATATGACCAAAGACAACATCTGCATGAAGTATGTATGTTCTTCCCGTGTTTGCTTTGGTTTCCTCTTGGGACTCCAGTTTACTCCCACATTCCAAAAATATAACTATGGGGGACGGGACCGACTTATGTGATGACAGTCTCTCTCCAGCATTGCAGAATATGTTGGCACTATATAAATAAATTATGCATGAATAGAAATACCTCTCCTCCAATAGGAAGCAAACAGTTTCTCCTACACACCACAGGTATGTTCAAATCTCATATTTTAAAGAACTGTTCTTTCCAAAGCTTACCATTATGAAAGTTATGAAGCAGGAAACATCTGTATGCAAGGTCTATGCTGTATCAGTGTTAGCAATTGACGCTTCTAGATGCTTAGTTGGCTGCAAGGAATATGGAAACTTTACTTGATTAACTAACTTGCAGCCTGGGTATGTTTCTTCCCTTGATGGTTCTTCCCTTCTTTTTTCTCATTCCAACAGTTTGTACTTTATTAAGTATTTGCAGATATAATGCATTCGGAAAGTCTTTCATGTTTTTTTCCACATTTTGTTATGTTGTTGTTTTCTCATATCAATCTGTGCACAATCTTCTTTAATAAAAAAAAATAATTTTAGAAATGTTTTCAAATTTCTTAAAAAGGAAAAATGTAAATTTTGCATAAGTATTCTGACCTTTTGCTATGACATTTGAAATTTAGCTCTGGAGCCTCCCATTTCTCTTGATCATCTTTGAGATGTTTCTACATCTTGTAGTCCACCTGTGGTAAATTCAGTTGATTAGACATGTTTTGGAAAACAAACATTGTCTGTATAAGGTCTTGCTGCTCAAAATGCATATCAGAGTAAAAACCACACCATAAGGAGCAAAAAACTGACTGTAGAGCACTGAGACATGACTACATGAAAGCACTGATCTGAAGAAGAGTACAAAAACTTTTTGCTGCACTGAAAGTTTCCAAGAGCACAGTGGCCTCCATAATTCTTAAAGGGTTTCTGTCACCCCATTAAACCGTTTTTTTTTTTTTCTTTACTAATAATCCCTATAGTGCGATCTCATGATACATAAGCAAATTAATCATTTTGGTTCAGTAGAATTTGCTAAAAATCGATTTTTGAAATATGCTAATTACCTTGCTACCAGCAAGTAGGGCGGCTACTTGCTGGTAGCAGCCGCATCCTCCGATGGTAATGACGCCCCCTCGGCATGCTGATTGACAGGGCCAGGGAAGGGAATCGTTCTCTGCTGGCGCTGTTAGAATTTGAAATCTCGCGCCTGCGCCGTACCTGTCTTCAATCGGTGCAGGCGCACTGAGAGGCGGCCGCTCTCTCGACCGCTCCATCCTCAATGCGCCTGCGTCGATGACGTCATCAAGTACACCCGGAAGAGATTTATTATTAATAATCGTTGGTGGTATAGTGTTAATAATTGTCATTTTTATAAAATTATTTATTCCCATTTCGTTGGTGGTTTTTGTGGCAGCATGCTTATTATGTACATACTTACCTGATTCGAGCATCCAGCGACGTCACCAGACTCTCCGCCTCCGTCTTCTCTTCCGGGTGTACTTGATGACGTCATCGACGCAGGCGCATTGAGGATGGAGCGGTCGAGAGAGCGGCCGCCTCTCAGTGCGCCTGCGCCGATTGAAGACAGGTACGGCGCAGGCGCGAGATTTCAAATTCTAACAGCACCAGCAGAGAACGATTCCCTTCCCTGGCCCTGTCAATCAGCATGCCGAGGGGGCGTCATTACCATCGGAGGATGCGGCTGCTACCAGCAGCAAGTTTGAAACAACCAGGACTTTTCCTACAGCTGGCCACCCCTTCAAACTAAATAATCCGAGGAGAAGTGCCTTGGTAAGAGAAGTAACCAAGAACCCAATGGTCACTCCGGAGGAGCTCCAAAGATCCTGTGTGCAGATGGGAGAAACTTCCAGAAGGTCAACTATTACTGCAGCACTCTGGCAATCTGGGAGTGAAGCATGGTGGTGGTAGTCATCATGATGTGGGGTGTTTTTTTTAGTGGCTGGAGCATGGAGACTTGTCAGGGCTGAAAGTTCCCCTTCCAACAAGACAATGACTCTAAGCACACAGCCAAGACAACACAGGAGTGGCTTATGGGCAACTCTGTGAATGTCCTTGAGTGGCCCAGCCAGAGCCTTAACTTGAACCCAAATAAACATCTCTGAAGAGCCCTGAAAATGGCTTTCCACCGATGGTCTCCATCAAACCTGACAGAACGTTAGAGGATCTGCAGAATTGCTGAAAATCCCCAAATCCAGGTTTACAAACCTTGTGGCATCATACCCAAGAAGATTAGTGGTTGTAATCACTACCAAAGGTGCTTCAACTACGTACTGAGTAAAAGGTCTGAATACTCATGGCAATACAAAATATAATTCTTACTTTTCAATAAATCAGCAAAAATGTTGAACATTCTGTTTTTACTTTGTCATTATGGGGTAATGAGTGTAGATGGGGAAACACTGGAATTTTTTTTATTTTAGCGCAAGGCCGCAACATAACAAAATGTGAAAAACGTAAAAGGGTCTGGAGACTTTCTGAACGCACTGCATATTTCCTGTAGTTTATTATTTTCTTTTTGTCTTTAAAGTTCAGTAATTAGACATAATAGGCCTAGAGTAGTTGTTGTTCTTTATTACGATCTTATGTCGTACGTGATAGCTACATAGGGTAAATGCTCTATTTTATTAACAGACATTGATACTTTAGTTAATGCATACATTGGCATCCACCCCTGGTCAAAATTACTACTGTGAACAGTTAAGCAAGTTGAAGATGAAATGATCTCCAAAAGGCATAAAGTTAAAGATGATACACACTTTTCAATATTTTAAGCAATATTAGTTTATTATTTTGGTTTTGTAGAAGGAAAAGTAGTACTTTGAAAAAGTATGGGAACCCAAGGAGATTTGAGCACTCAGATATTTTTGATTAAGGTCTCATACACTAAATAGCCTTTTAGGGAACTGGCGTGCCTAATGTGTTTGTCACCCAGTGCGCGTCCTTTTTCTGGCACCACTTCCTAATACTTTAAAAAATTGTGCCCCCTCACAGTAGTATTGCCCTTCACAGTAGTTATGTTCAGATATGTTCCCCTAATGATATCCACATTGTGTCCCCTCACAGTAGTTATGCCCACACTGTGCCCCCTCACAGTAGTTATGCACTCATTGTACAACCTTCACAGTAGTAATGCCCACATTGTGCCCCCTTAAACTGCTTATCCCTTTATTGTGCCCCCTTCACAGTAATTATGCCCTCATTGTGCACCCTCACAGTAGTTATGCCTGCTTTGTGCCGCCTTCACAGTAGTAATACCCTTTTTGTACCCCCTTCACAGTAGTTATGCCTTCTCTGTGCCCCTTCAGAGTAGCTATGCCCTCACTGTACCCCGATAACAGTTATGCCCCTTCACAGTAGTAATGCCCATTTTGCCCCCTTCATAGTAGTAATGCCTACTCTGTGCCACATAACAGATATGCTCCTTTACAGGAGTATTTCCCTCTGTGCCACCTTCACAGTAGGAATGCCCTCTGTGCCTCCTTCACAGTAGCAATGCCCACTGTTACCCCTTCACAGTAGTAAAACCCTCTGTGCCTCCTTCACATTAGTAATGCCCTCTGTGCTCCTTCAAAGTAATAATGTCCTCTGTGCCTCCTTCACATTAGTAATGCCCAATGTGCCCCCTTCGTAGTAGTAATGCCCTCTGTGCCCCTTCACAATAGTAATGACCATTGTGTCCCCTTCATAGTAGTAATGCTCTCTGTGCCCCCTTCATAGTAGTAATGCCCTCTGTGCCCCTAAGTGTTAAAAAAGCAAATAAACAGTAACTACTCACTTTGTCCCGTTCCTGATGCTTAGATCCAGGTCTCCTCTACAGGCACAGATTGCTCTACAGCACTGTGTGGGAGGAGAACAGGTAGATTCTCGAGCTGCAGACTTTTCCCACACAGACCAGCAGCACGATCTGTGTCAGCAGGGCTGAATGGTGGAGCAGAATGCTCCCTGCTTTACCATTCAGTGCGCCAGCCTGAAGAACAGAAGTAGCGTGGAGAGTTGAGTAGTCAGTGAGTGACAGGACTGCAGCTCCCCGACCCTCCAGCAATAAGCACTTTCATCTGTACTGATGGAAGCTCTCATTGCTTGTGGCACCCCACTGAGAGCTAGCAGGATAAGGCTATAAGAAGATAGGAAAGCGTTTCCAGGTTGCCATTTCCTCAGTTCCAAATGTAGTTAAGAAATGGCAGTTAACAGGAACAGTGGAGGTAAAGAGAAGGTCTGGAAGACCAAGATATATTTCAAAGACAGCTGCTTGTGGGATTGCTAGAAATGCAAATCAGAACCCCCGCTTGACTGAAAAAGATCTTCAGGAAGATTTAGAAGACTGGCGTTGTCAGGGCCGTCTTTAATATTGATTGGACCCTGGGCAAGAATTTACTTGGGCCCCCTGGATCCCGCCTTCACACACCCTAGCATGCAATCACGCCCTCCACCACAACACACAACACACAGTGAATGGGTCCGCATCCGAGCCGCCAAAACGGCGGCTCGGATTCGGACCCAAACAACGGCCGTGTGCATGAGGCCTAAGCACATGCAGTCTCAGGAGTGGTCCACACCACACCCCTGCCTTGCAGCCTCAAAGGAGTACAGGACCAGTATTTGCACACGTATGTATGGCATAATTGGGATGCACATCACACATGACATGACACAGGCCTTTACCAGGCTGCAGGCCAGCAGACACATTATTATTGCCACATGTGTCACATGCCACTACTGACTTTACAGCCATTCAGAGTTCAGACAGTTCACAGTTCCACTTCCTTCAGAAAAGCGAGCCTGCCGTCCACTCCAGCGACTTACAGATAGATGCAGTGGCGTTGCTATGGCTGGTGTCACCCTTTGCTCAGGGGGCCCCTTATGGTGTGGAGTGGTCATTTTTACTAAGGAATATAGTTTAACCGTTTATGTCCAAAAGAGAAAAAAAGAAGTCACTAAGTCAGCTCCAATCAGATATCTGCACATAGACCAAGAGTCTTGGTCTATGTGCAGATATCTGATTGGAGCTGACTTCTTATTTTCTCTTTTGCACATAAATGGTTAAACTATATTCCTTAGTGAAAATGACCAGTCCAGTCCACACCATGAGGGCCCCCCTGAGCAAAGATTATTAAATGTGGCCGGTGGTGGCCCCAGGCCACAGTTCAGCAGCAGACAGAGAGAACCCAACCCAACCCCTTATGTCTCCTGGGGCCGTCTGTCTCTATAATAATCCCCCACTAATTTATGAATGGATCTGGGGTTAATTATTAATTCGGTGACCTGACAGGTCTAAATTTCTAATATAAAATAATGTCAATATGCATGCTTTTTGCTTTACCTACCTCCTACCCTCCTGGCGCGGCAGTGGCAGATCTGGCTGTGTAAGGTACTAAGGTGAGTGAGTCACCACCCAATCCCTTTAGCTCCGGACCAGAGGCGGAGACTTAGTCCCTGCTGCTGGCTGCTCCGCCGTGGCGCCACTCACCAGGCTGCGGTGAGTCACACCCCCTTTTACCACGTGACAGCGGGGCGCCGAGGTGCTTGCTAAGCAGCGCTTGTAAGTTGTTCTGAAGACTGCTGCTGCATAGTGAATGGGAGTCGCGAGTCGGGACTCAGGAAATGGAGCTCCCTTGGGCCCCCAGGAGCAACTGGGCCCGGGGCAGCTGCCCCTTTTGCCCTGCGGCAAAGACGGCCCTGGGCATTGTGGTACATTGTTTTACAGTTCAGCGACACCTGCACAAATATGATCGTCATGGAACCTCTCCTGTGTCCTCATCACAAAATCCATCATCAGAAGTTTTCAAAAGAACATCCCTGATGCATTTTGGACCAATGAGGTTAAAATAGAACTCTTTGGCCACATTGAGCAAACTTATGTTTTTTTTTGAAAATGTAAAAGATGAAAATAAAAAAAAATAGTTTTTGCCTTAAATACAAAGGGAATGTGTCATCTTTAAGTTTATGCCTTTTGGAGATCATTTCTTCATCTTGCTTAAAGGGGATCTTTTCTTTTTTCTTACTAATGATCTATCCTTTTGATAAGTCATCAGCATCAGTAGTCATAAGCAGTAGCGTTGCGGCCTTCTCCCAGCTTCCCACAGGCCAGTGACATTACAACTATGTCGTGTGATCAGCTGTGTTTCTGCCTAGAGAATGCCGCATGGCACTTGATTACAGCTCCTGCATTCTAGCAGAAGCAGGTTGGGTCCCTGGCTGCCAGTGACAGCCGGGGACCAGAGGAGAAGATAGAAGTAGTTTATTACTGCTTCTGCCTTATCTTTAGATAGGTGCACAATACTCAATAAGTGCTATGCAGTTTGGATCACCGGGTGCCTTGGGGGAAGAGGAGTGCAGAGTAGACCGTGATCAGCTCTGCCTGTGTACAAAACCCCCACAGGATGCTGGTTTTCCCTGTAATTGGGGCTCTTTTGGATGCCCCAAATACAGTAGAAATAGTGAAAAAAAAAAAAAAAAAGTCTCATTCGCATCTAAAGATCTTTCAGTGATCTCTTGGGGACATATTATGTGGCAAAAATATATTTAAAAAATTAGAAAAGAAAATTATAAAAAAAAATTATTTTTAAATTAAATACAAATAAAATGAAAAAATAAAAAGGAAAAAGTGCAAAATAAAAAAAGTATTTTTATGACCTCTTGGGGTACATATTATGCAGCAGAGATATACACTCACCTAAAGAATTATTAGGAACACCATACTAATACGGTGTTGGACCCCCTTTTGCCTTCAGGACTGCCTTAATTCTACGTGGCATTGATTCAACAAGGTGCTGATAGCATTCTTTATAAATGTTGGCCCATATTGATAGGATAGCATCTTGCAGTTGATGGAGATTTTAGGGATGCACATCCAGGGCACGAAACTCCCGTTCCACCACATCCCAAAGATGCTCTATTGGGTTGAGATCTGGTGACTGTGGGGGCCATTAGTACAGTGAACTCATTGTCATGTTCAAGAAACCAATTTGAAATGATTCGAGCTTTGTGACATGGTGCATTATCCTGCTGGAAGTAGCCATCAGAGGATGGATACATGTTCTCATTCTGTTTACGCCAAATTCAGACTCTACCATTTGAATGTCTCAACAGAAATCGAGACTCATCAGACCAGGCAACATTTTTACAGTCTTCAACAGTCCAATTTTGGTGAGCTCGTGCAAATTGTAGCCTCTTTTTCCTATTTGTAGTGGAGATGAGTGGTACCCGGTGGGGTCTTCTGCTGTTGTAGCCCATCAGCCTCAAGGTTGTGCGTGTTGTGGCTTCACAAATGCTTTGCTGCATACCTCGGTTGTAGCGAGTGGCTATTTCAGTCAACGTTGCTCTTCTATCAGCTTGAATCAGTCGGCCCATTCTCCTCTGACCTCTAGCATCCACAAGGCATTTTTGCCCACAGGACTGCCGCATACTGCGATGGTTTTCCCTTTTCATACCATTCTTTGTAAACCCTAGAAATGGTTGTGCGTAAAAATCCCAGTAACTGAGCAGATTGTGAAATACTCAGACCGGCCCGTCTGGCACCAACAACCATGCCACGCTCAAAATTGCTTAAATCACCTTTCTTTCTCATTCTGACATTCAGTTTGGAGTTCAGGAGATTGCCTTGACCAGGACCACACCCCTAAATGCATTGAAGCAACTGCCATGTGATTGGTTGAGTAGATAATTGCATTAATGAGAAATAGAACAGGTGTTCCTAATAATTAATTCTTTAGGTGAGTGTATATAAAAAAAAAAACAAGAAAAGATAAAAAATAAAAAATAACATAAAAGGACAACACACACACCAAACAAAACCATTGTCATTATCGCCCCATTCAGGTGAAACGTATTATTATGATATTATTATTATTATTATGATATTATATAACAAAACAACGGACAAATAATATTATTATATAACAAAACAACCGAACAGAATAGGAAACCAATTATAATAATGTATTTTGGTGTTAGTTTGCATATATAAAGAATAAGGAGCGCTAGTTTGAACAAAACTACTTTTTAAAAATGTTTTTTACAGTTTCCCCTAAATAAAACAAATATAGTATAGAGCCCACGTATAGTGTCACGTAAAAAAAAAATGTAGCAAAAATGATTTTGGTAATCGAACAAATAAAAAAGTTACCACTGTTTGAACCATTTGCGCTAAATCACAAATAAGTGGTCATGTCATTAACCCCTTCAGGACCCTGCCATTTTTCACCTTAAGGACCAGGCAATTTTTTGCAAATCTGACCAGTGTCACTTCATGTGTGAATAACTTTAAAACGCTTTTACTTATCCAGGCCATTCTGAGAATGTTTTATCGTCACATATTGTACTTCATGACAGTGGTAAAATTGAGTAAAAAAATAAATAAAATTATTTATAACAAAAAATATCAAAATTTAGCAAAAATTTTGAAGAATTAACAAATTTCAATTTCTCTACTTTTATAATAGATAGTAATACCTCTAAAAAATAGTTATTACTTTACATTCCCCATATGTCTGCTTCATGTTTGGATAATTTTGTGAATGCCATTTTATTTTTTGGGGATTTAAGAAGGCTTAGAAGTTTAGAAGCAAAACCCACTTTTTAAGGACCAGTTCAGGTCTGAAGTCACATTTAAAAATTTCACTTTTTTGGCAGATTTTCCATTTGAATAAAAAATAATTTCAGCTACAAAACAAGGGTTAACAGCCAAACAAAACTCAATATTTATGGCCCTGATTCTGTAGTTTACAGAAACACCCCCTATGTGGTCGTAAACTGTTGTACGGGCACACGATATTGCGCAGAAGGAAAGGAACTCCATACGGTTTTTGGAAGGCAGATTTTGCTGGACTGTTTTTTTGACACCATGTCCCATTTGAAGCCCCCCTGAGGCACCCCTAGAGTAGAAACTCCAAAAAATTAGCCCATTTTGGAAACTACGGGATAAGGTGGCAGTTTTGTTGGTACTATATTAGGGTACATATGATTTTTGGTTGCTCTATATTACACTTTTTGTGAGGCAAGGTAACAAGAAATAGCCATTTTGGCACCATTTTTATTATTTACAACATTCATCTGACAGGTTAGATCATGTGATATTTTTATAGAGCAGGTTGTTACGGACGCGAAAATACAAAATATGACTACTTTTTGGGGTTTGTTTCAGTTTTACATAACAAAGCATTTTTGAAAAAGAATGATTTTTTTTGTGTCTCCACATGCTGAAAGCCGTAGTTTTATTTATTTTTTAGGCGACTGTCTTGTGTAGGGGCTAATATTTTTCGGGATCAGATGATGGTTTGATTGGCACTAATTTGGGGTGCATATGACTTTTTGATCACTTGCTATTACACTTTTTGTGATGTAAGGTGACAAAAAAATTGCTTTTTTTACACCGTTTTTATAAAAAAAAATTACGCTGTTCACCTGAAGGATTAGGTCATGTGATATTTTTATAGAGCAAGTTCTTACAGATGCAGCAATACCTAATATGTATACTTTTTTTTATTTACTTAAGTTTTACGGAATAACAACATTAAAAAAAATAGAAAAAAATATGTTTTAGATTCTCCATATTGTGAGCATAGTTTTTTTTTTTTTTTGGGCGATTGTCTTAGGTAGAGGCTCATTTTTTGTGGGATGAGGGGACGGTTAGATTGGTACTGTGTTAGTGGGCATATGCCTTTTTGATCGCTTGGTGTTGTACTTTTAGTCATGTAAGGTGACAAAAAAATTATTTATTTAGCACAGTTTTTATTTAATTTTTTTGACAGCGTTCATCTGAGGGGTTAGGTCATGTTATATGTTTGTAGAGCCGGTCGATACGGACACGGCGATACCTAATATGTCTACTTTTCTTTTTTTCCCTACTTTTTCCAATTTTTTATTTACTTTATTTAGTGAAAATTACGTATTTTTTTATTTTACTTGAAACTTTTAATTTTTGGGGGGGAAAAAAAAATTTCCACTTTTTTTTCACTTAATTTTTTTTTGGGACTTCAACTTTTGGGAGTCTGATCCCCTTTACAATGCATTCCAATACTTCTGTATTGGAATGCATTGGCTGTATGTGTAATACAGGGTGTATTACACATACAGCTTCCTGTCTGTGAGATCCAGGGGGCTGGATCTCACAGGCTCTCCACCGGAAGGCAGCCCTGATGCCTAAGGAAGGCATCGGGCTGCCTTCCATGCTATCAAGTCCCCGTCACAGCAGCAGGGGACCCGATGGCAGCTCTAGTAAGCAGGGCCGGCGCTTCCATAGAGTCCTTAGTGGGCACCTAACTATAGGCAGGAGTCAGACTGTGGACACGTCCTCAGGACAGCGATACAGATGGCTGTGCAGGAGGAAGGAGAGGTGTGTCCCTTTCTCTTCCTCTGACAGGCTGCAGGCACTAGGCCGGCAGCCTATCCGAGGCCGGCGCAGGCGGCGCGACGACGTCATTGCGCCGCCTGAGCCCTGAGCCGTACAGCGCAGGACACAGGCCGGAAGAGGCCTGCATCGCATCGCTGACATGGAGGTAAGTATACGTTTTTGTTTTTTTTTTGCTGTTGTCAATACTGGTGGCTACTGGGCTGGCACATGATGGGGGGCTCTGGCTACTGGCACATGATCGGGGGCCTATGGCTACTGGGACATGATAGGGATAGGGGGCCCTATGGCTACTGGGACATGATAGGGGGGCCCTATGGCTACTGGCACATGATAGGGGGGCCCTATGGCTACTGGCACATGATACGGGGGGCCCTATGGCTACTGGCACATGATAGGGGGGCCCTATGGCTACTGGCACATGATAGGGGGGCCCTATGGCTATTGGCACATGATAGGGGGGCCCTATGGCTACTGGCACATGATAGGGGGGTGCCTATGGCTACTGGCACATGATACGGGGGGCCCTATGGCTACTGGCACATGATAGGGGGGCCCTATGGCTACTGGCACATGATACGGGGGGCCCTATGGCTACTGGCACATGATAGGGGGGCCCTATGGCTACTGGCACATGATAGGGGGGCCCTATGGCTACTGGCACATGATAGTGGGGGCCTTATGGCTACTGGCACATGATAGGGGGGCCCTATGGCTACTGGCACATGATAGGGGGGCCCTATGGCTACTGGCACATGATAAGGGGGGGCCCTATGGCTACTGGCACATGATAGGGGGGCCCTATGGCTACTGGCACATGATACGGGGGGCCCTATGGCTACTGGCACATGATAGGGGGGCCCTATGGCTACTGGCACATGATAGGGGGGCCCTATGGCTACTGGCACATGATAGTGGGGGCCTTATGGCTACTGGCACATGATAGGGGGGCCCTATGGCTACTGGCACATGATAGGGGGGCCCTATGGCTACTGGCACATGATAAGGGGGGGCCCTATGGCTACTGGCACATGATAGGGGGGCTATGGCTACTAGCACATGATAGGGGGGGCCTATGGCTACTGGCACATGTTGATGGGGGGGCTCAGGCTACTGGCACATGATAGGGGGAGCTCTGGCTACTGGCACATGAGATAGGGGGGCTCTGGCTACTGGCACATGATATAGGGGGGGCTCTGGCTACTGGCACATGATATAGGGGGCTCTGGCTACTGGCACATGATATAGGGGGGCTCTGGCTACTGGCACATGATATAGGGGGGGCTCTGGCTACTGGCACATGATATAGGGGGGGCTCTGGCTACTGGGACATGATATGGGGGGGCTCTTGTTACTGACACATGATGGTGGGGGGGCTCTTATTACTGCCACATGATTGGGGGCATCTATGAGGGCACATTTTACTGGCACATTATGGGGGGACATCTATGGGGGCACCTATTACTGGCACATTAGGGGCACTTTTTACTGGCACATTATTGGTGGGCACTATAGGGGCATTTACTGAGGCCACAAAGAACAGCTATTTTATATGGGGGCTCTGTATAGGGGCATTTTATACTGGGACACATTATGGTGGGTACTATGGGGAA
The DNA here is from genome assembly GCF_905171765.1 of Bufo bufo. NCBI lineage: Eukaryota > Metazoa > Chordata > Amphibia > Anura > Bufonidae > Bufo > Bufo bufo. Next base: position 167,429,448 of record NC_053392.1, on the reverse strand, counting down.
GGTGGGAGAGGAGTACTATGGGGTCATCTACGGGGCACTGAGAAGGGGTATTTTATACTTACAAATTATGGGGGACACTGAGGGCATCTACTTGGGCACTATATAGGGGTATTTTATACTGGTACATTATGGGGGGCACTAGGAGGGAGGGGGGAAAGGAGCACTATGGGGGCATTTACTGGGGGCACTATATAGGGGTATTTTATACTGGCACATAATGGGGGCACTATGGGGACATTAGCTCAACTGGGGGCATTACAAGGGGGTATTTTTTGCACTGTCACATTATAAGGAGAATTATTTCTACTGGGGGGGCATTATGGTGGGCTTTATTACTCCCCCATGGTATGACCCCCTAGTAGCAGCACCAGCCTCTCTCTGCTCTGCTATCCCTCTGCCCTTTCTCCAAATCCTTATTATGAAATCTTTCTCATTAGGATAAAACACGACATCAGCTCTGCCGAGCCCCCCAGCCAAAGTGTTGAAGTGGTGTCCGAGATCCCCAAGGGTCAAGCCAAGTAACTAAGTTTTCATATGAAATATGTTTATGTTATACACATATAGCAAACACTGTGCCCCACAATATACAGTTTCTTCTGTAAAAGTCATCAAGTGTCATGGGGGGGGCCTTATTGTTTTTCGCCCCAGGCTTGTTTCTTTAGCTATGGCTTAAGTTATGGTAGTTATTCTCCACCATTCTTAAGAGGGGGCTTTATTGCAACATATAACTCTCTTTTCATTTAAATGCTGAGAAACGAGTGGAACATATGTGATGTCATGATATGGGCAGATCATCTGATAAGGGGGGGCGGCAATTTTTATCTTGCCTAGGGCGGCAAAAATCCTTGCACCGGCCCTGCCCGTGAGGACATCAAGGGTTAATGCGTCGGCATCAGTGATTGCCGGAACCCTGCCACGGATCGGGTGGCCCGCCCGATCACATCGCCGTACATGTACTGCGCTGGTCCTTAAGTCATGGACATCTGCGCAGTACATGTACGGCGTGGGTCCTCTATGGGTTAAAGGGTTAACCAATAGGAGTTCTCCTCACTAGTAAGGGAAAATGCTTACTGGCTATTGCAGGGCCCCTATAACTGGGGGCAGGAGGATGTAATAACCAGTGAACGCCATCCTCTGCAGTGAAGGAAAGCACTGATTTATGAATAGGAAGCAGAATGGAAAGAAATGTCACCACTTAAATGGGTTTTCCGGTTCTGCAGCATGGACCCTGAAACAGAAGATTCATACCTGCTCCATGCCGGACCTGCTGTCTCCATCTTCCGGTCCCTAGGCTTTTACGTCTGGCACTGTATGGGCATAGTCACATGCACCGCTGCAGCCAATAACTGGCTTCAGTGGTGAAGCGCTACTTGTGGCCACATCACTGCTGAAGCCAGTCATTGGCTGGAACGGTCTATGTGACTATGTTCACAGCCAGCCAGATGTAAACAGCAGAGGGACTGGAAGATGGAGGCAGCAGGAGCAATGCGGAGGACCGGAGCGGCAGGGAGCAGGTAAGTAAAACTCTTCTGTTTTAAGCGCCATGATGCAGGAACTTGTTAAATAATATGTTTTACTGGCAAATCCCTTTAAGCCCCTAATACACTGCACAAAATCTGGGCCAATTACTGGGAACAAGTGTCCATAGGAACGCACATTCCTGATAATTGGCCTGTATAATCGTGCCACTGATCAGCCGATAAATGAGCAATCACTCGTTTGTTGGCTGATTTGCATATTTGATCGGGATGAAAGATGTACAATTATCGTCAGCTCATCTCCTGTATAATCGGGGATGGGCTACTGATAAAGACGGAAGTGTGGGAGGAATCACTGTGATCCTTCCTCTCCATTTACTTTGCATGGGCCTGTGTAATCGAAATTTTCTTTCTTTTTTTTCCAGCCCCTTGAAATAGAGCAATGTGACAATACGGCCTCCAGACCAAAAAAGTTTATACACCCCTGGTTTAGATGCTGTCTTTGTTCTTTTTTCAAAAATATAAATAAACAATTTGTCTTTGTGTTGTAGCCGCAACATGAATGACTTGACTATACAGATGAATCAGCCCTATGAAGATCTTGCAAATATTTAATATTAAACTGCAATAACAATTGAGACCACTAGATGGCAATGGTGTTTTGTCACTTTTTTTTTATCTCTGCTCTTCTATTTATTGCTAATTTCCAACCAAAGTGAAAAGCAAATTTGCACGTTGATAGAGACATAAAGTAGATGGTATCTTTCATGCTAAATGCATCTATTATTATCAATTGCAATTAATATATCTATGCATTATGTAATACTCAGCCTCTATTATACATCCTGTAATATATACTGCATCTATGCATTATATAAATATATAACTAACATTTAATGTGTAAGTGTAAAAGGGAATATTAATTATTAATATTTTGGGTTAATATCAATAATTAATATTCATAAATAGGCGTGAGTCGTCTATTGATGACTCTGCCTATTTATACTATAAATACAGACTACCTGTTGCTATGCCTTTCCTGAACTACGTGCTTTAATTGCGTTACGGCGACAAAAGATTATAAACTGTATATATTACAAGTTTACAGTCAATTATTTATGCTATCTCTTATATACAGGTGAAACTCGAAAAATTAGAATATTGTGCAAAAGTCCATTTATTTCAGTAATGCAAATGAAAAGGAATTGCATTAATGCAGCTTAACATTTGAATTTTGTGAAAAGGTTCAATATTCTAGGCTCAAAGTGTCACACTCTAGTCAGCTAATTAATCCATACCGCCTGAGCAAAGGATACCTCAAAATTGTTACTTTGGGGTTTCATAAACTGTAAGCCATAATCATCCAAATTATAACAAATAAAGGCTTGAAATATCTCGCTTTGCATGTAATGAGTCTATCTCTTATATTAGTTTCACCGTTTAATTTGCATTACTGAAATAAATGAACTTTGCATGATATTCAAATTTTTCGGGTTTCACCTGTATATAAAAATGAGTTTCTGTCTGTCTGTCTGTCTAGACGTCTGTCTGGACGTTCTTTATGCGCGACCAAACGACTGGACCAATCTTCACCAAATTTGGCACACATGTACATCAGGTGTCCGGGAAGGTTTTAGACCGGGTCTCTGCTCTCTAGGATGTACCGTTCCTGAGATCTTCCCCAAAAATAAGCCCCCCCCCCCCCAATACAAGCCTGCAAGTCTTTCTCTTCAAATCCCAACTGCTATAAACACAGTTTTACTCCAGGTTTCTATAACAACCCAGCCATTTTTCTTTACTGCTTAAAGGGGCGGGCACTGTGGAGGTCACTGTTTTTAAAGGGGCGGGCACAGTGGAGGTCACTGTTATTAAAGGGGTGGGCACTGTGGAGGTCACTGTTATTAAAGGAGCGGGCGCTATGAAGGTCCCTCTTAAATGGGCGGGCACTGTGAAAGTCACTGTTAAAGGGGCGGTCACTGTGAAAGTCACTGTTAAAGGTACGGTCACTGTGAAAGTCACTGTTAAAGGTGCGGTCACTGTGAAAGTCACTGTTAAAGGGGCGGTCACTGTAAAATTCACTTTTAAAGGGGCGGGTGCTATGAAGGTCCCTGTTAAAGGGGCGGTCACTGTGAAAGTCACTGTTAAAGGGGCGGTCACTGTGAAAGTCACTGTTAAAGGGGCGGTCACTGTGAAAGTCACTGTTAAAGGGGCGGTCACTTTGAAAGTCACTGTTAAAGGGGCAGTCACTGTGAAAGTCAATGTTAAAGGGGCGGTCACTGTGAAAGTCACTGTTAAAGGGGCGGTCACTGTTAAAGGGGCGGGCACTGTAAAGGTCACTGTTAAAGGGGCGGCCGCTATGAAGGTCACTGTTAAAGGGGTGGTCAATGCTAAAGGGGCGGCCACTGTTAAAGGGGTGGGCACTGTGGAGGTCACTGTTAAAGGGGCAGGCACTGTTAAAGGAGAGGGCACTGTGAAGGTCATTTTTAAGGGGCAGGCACTGTGGAGGTCAATGTTAAAGGGGCAGACACTGTGGAGGTCATTATTAAAGGAGCGGGTACTGTAGAGGTCACTGTTATGGGGGAAACTGTCAATATCTTTTTACGACACACGGAAACATAAAATGAAATAGATGAAATATACCAGTGTGAAGCCGGGTCCTCCTGCTAGTATCTATATATATTTATGTCAATGGTTATATAAATATATATACATATAGACGCACCCAGTACAACACTAACAGTTTGTACAACAGCTAACTACACTAACACAACACACTCCCAACTACAATTCCTCCCCAAAATCTATCTAAAAATACACTCACTTACACACATAAATATCAGCAGCACCCTCCCACCTAGCTATAGACTGTCCCTACAGGGTAGCAAGGGTAAACAGCACAATACAGGAGTAATCCAGGGGTAGTGGCACTGCAAGGGTTAACACAGGGCAATGCCGTTCCGGGGTAAATGATCAGATTGCAGGGGTTAAATGGACAGGGAATATATGTGGTATAGGGTAAGGTATATTACAGGGTATTATTACAGGGATAGGTATAGGGGTTTTTGTGTAGGGGTAATGCAAGGCATGGGGTATAGCAGGGGTTAATGTATATTGGTGGCAGTGGGAATGATAGGGTTAATAATATCAGGGAATCGCTGGTGGCATAGGGGGGTTACTTATCCATTCTAGGGTGTAATGCAGGGGTTAATGATATACTCAGCCAAATGCTCGTCTCTCTAGGGGGTTACAGCTCATTGTAGGGGGATGATCCTCGCTTGGATGCTCATCTTCCAGGGGATGATTCTTTTCAATGGGGCTGCTTGGCTCCACTGATGAGCGCAGCGCCGCCGGACTATTTAAATCTGGCGGTGCTCGCTCCCGAGCTGTCCGTGCTGCAGGCGTGCAAGTTTATTAAAGTACTGAAAATGGCTGAATATCCCAATAATAATCCACTATAATAATAATAATAAAAATAATATAGAGACCCCCAAGTTGTCACAAGTGCTACCCTGCTGGATTTCTTGGGACTATCAGGTCACGGTAGCAGCAACTTGTGGGTCACAATGTGACCCCATTTACTTTCATTACTTGTGATGCAGGCTGTGCCACATTGAAATCTTTAGTTTCGCAATGAATGTTGCAGCCAAAGTTGCATGTAGAGGGATGTCTCCATATCTGTGCGCACAGTTCATAACTCCAAGAAGAGTAACATTTCAGTGAATAACAACCCCAAGAAGAGTAACATTTCAAATACATGATGGTTCTACAAACGTTTTACAAGTAATTGGTAATTCAAGTGAATGGGTCTGCTAGAAACACCCGTGTGCAAGCCATTTGTCCAGAACACAGACGTTTCATATTGCTCATCTAAAAGTGCTAAAGAAACCAACCACTGATAATAAACATGTATAAAATGTAATATGGCACCTTTAATAGAATGTTAGAGCGCAGTTGATCATCCTCACAAGCATGCAGTCAGCATGATTTATTATCTGCATGAAGCTAACGCCATTATCCGTTATTCAGTAACAGAGTGTTATGCCAGAATTACTCTGGACGAGATGACGAGAGGTGAAGTACTGAGAAAGACGAAAGCACCCGGCCCTGTAGGCCTGCTTAATAAATAGAGATGAGCGAATTATTCAAAAAGAGCTAATTATTTAAAAATTTGATTGAGCTGCTTCGCCGAATTTTACCAAAAAATTCACTTCTTTGTAAGTAGTGGGTGCAATGACATTGTACAACTCAGATGCCGCATTCATACATGATCGTGGCATTTGATCTTAATATACACAGTGTAAAATAAAAACAAAACAAAAGCATACTTGCTTGAAGATCTGGCGCGAAATCTCACGCAGCCAGTGATTACGTCATCACGCCTCCGGTGTGGTGACATTATAACTCACCATGGACGGGATTTAGTGCAAGATCTTCAAGCAAGATGGCGGCGGCCGGCCCGTCGCGAGAAAATGGATCAGGTAAGTATGATTTATTTTTTTTTTTACACTATTTCAGGTTAAATCGATTCATTACCACAAGGAAATTCAGCTTCGCAGCGAATAGAATTTATCCTGAAATTCAGATCGAACACCAATTCATGGACTTCGATTCACTCAACACTATTAATGAATATTATATTCTTAATGAAAAAAAGCTTCCCAGCACCCTATATATTGGGTTTGTACAATCAGATGTGTTACATAGTTACATAGTTGTTACATAGTTAAATAGGTGTTAAGATTGGAAAAAGGCCAAGTCCAACCGTAATCCTGCTATATTGATCCACAGAACAAATCTTTGGATCATTGTCCATCTTCCTTTTAAAAAAGGTTTGGGCCAAAGGGAAAGGGTGCATAGAACAAGATTTCTATACATTGTCATAAGCCTCATTGTTATTTTGAATTAAAAAGTGATCTAAACCTTTTTTGAAGCCATCTACTGTATTTGCTTTGACCAGCTCCTGCGGCAGGGTATTCCAGAGATTCACAGATCTCACTGTAAAGAATGCTTGTCGCCTCTTATGACTGAATCTTTTTTTCTCCAGGCATAGGGAGTGGCACCTGAATAGCTTCCCTCAATATTTTTTGTATGGTCCGTTTTTATATTTGTACAGGTTAATCATGTCCTCCCTTGGATTCAGTTCGTTCAATCTTCCCTGTTAGGAGCAAGAGGGCATTCATCTATTGTCCCCTCCTCCCCCTCCTCTTAGATTTGCTAACCCGAGCCATAGCAGGACTCGAGGCACATCATTCTGATTTCCAAGGTGCACAGTTAGTATCTTATGGTTTGCACCTCATCTAACCAATTTTCTTTTTGGTGATTTGCCTAGCTCCCCTATGTTTCCCCTGATGAGCTTTGTACTCATCTCAAAGCGAAACATGCATGTAGGGATCCAGTAGGAGAGGGATAACCAGGGTCAATCAATTCTAGGGTTAGGTCCCGGACGGGGTCGCTATTGTCAGGGCGGGTGCTCTGTGGTGAGGCTATCAGGGCCAGTATAGCACCCCCTGTAGGGCATTATTATGGAGATCTAGTCCGGACCCCAATCCTTTTGCAGCAATTCCACTTTCCCGAGGATTATTTACATCAGGTCTCCGAAAAGAAACTGCTGCACACAGGAACCAATCTTCGGAGAGGTAAGACACATGGTTTTCCATCCAAAGTGCCGCCGTGCACTTCTAGTCCTACTTCACAAAGTGATTTTGTCTTCCAGGATTTGTTTATATAGTGGGGACTTACTTTGACAGTAGCTTCATATATTGTACTTTGTTTGAGTATATGTACAGTATTATCAGTAACTATTTTAGGGCCAATTATTTTATTAGAAGACAACTATTAAAAGCTAAGTTTTATTATTAAGTAACTACAGATCACTTTTTTCAGTATATATTGAGTAAGACTGGTGGTCTATTAAAAATATTTGTATCTTTCATTCTCTGACTCGTTTAATCTTTGCTCATAGCTGTGATCTTCCAAGCCCTTTATGAGTTTAGTTGCTCTCCTGTGCACTTTTTCTAACTCCAGGGAATCCTTTTTTTGGACTGGTGCCCAGAACTGAACTATATTCCAGGTGAGGCCGTACCAATGCTTTGTATAATGGCAATAATACATCCCTGTCCTGCGAGTCCATACCTCTTGATATAAGACAAAATTCTGTTGGCCTTAGAGGCAGCTGACGGGCATTGCATGCTGTTAAGTCTATGATCTACGTATATACCCAGATCCTTCTCAACCAGTGATTCTCCCAGTTTTACCCCCCTCCCCCCTAGGATTTATGCTGCATGCAGATTATTAGCCCCAGGTGCATAACTTTACATTTATCTATATTGAACCTCATTTGCCAAGTGGAGGCCCAAACAGTAAGTTTGTCCAAGTCAGCTTGTAACTTATTAACATCTTCCATAGACTGTACCATATTACAAAGTTTTGTGTCATCTGCAAAAATAGAAACAGCACTATTAAGCCCATCTTCTATGACATTAATGAATAAGTTCTAAATCTAATTCATTTCTTTACAGAAAAATGTCACCTTAATCTACTGTATGTAATCTATGGCAATGCTATGTAGTGCTGTCTAACATGATTTAAACTATACCTTTGTCTTGGTTATCGATCTTTCAGAACACCAGAAAATGAACTTTGTTTGGTATGCACATGAACTCCAATGTGCCCAGCGGGGTGTCACCAATGGTTCAAGGAACTCCATCCCGCCTCCTTCAAGTGCCCAAGCCCTGCTCTCTCTGTACATAGGAAAATGGTTATACATACATAATACAGACAATTGCAATTATTTAACAGTTTATTATTTTAGATGCATCAGGTGGCTGAGATGACTTCTAGACACCAAGGCAGGCCAGCCAGTATCCTTGTTTCCTAGGCATCTATCTTCTTGAAGTAGCTGCAAGGACCCCTATAATCAATCATCTAACATTTTGCTGCTGTCTGCCACTGTGTGAATGGGTAATATTTACATGTATCTTCATGGTGAGACCTAGGCACCCCAGTCCAACACTGGTCAGGAGAGTCCAAAATGGAAAAAAAATAACATGGGGAAGATGAGGTACATAAGGTAAGCAACTACATGAGAAATATCTGCTGCAAAGCACAGTCCCAAAAAAACACTTAGCAACCTTCTATATGGATGATATAGTCATCACTTGTGAGGACCCAGCAGTTTCCCTGATAAAAGTAAAAGCAATCCTGAAGGCTAGCCTAAAGTATCATTTTACATGCTTAATGAATGTAAATCTGAGTTTTTGACAATTAATATTACAGCTTTCATGCAGAATCTCCTGAAAAACAAATTTTCACATAAATGGGTCACAGGGATTAGTTATTTAGGGATCCGAACTGCAACGAAGATACAATAAAAATAAAAATCAAACTGTTCCTACAGTATAGGCACTGCTAAATTAATACTGAATAATTGTTCCCATATGTAATGATGCTGATTGTTCACAAAACTGCAGATTTAGATTTTCCCTATTGCAGTACCTTTCCATAGTACTAACGGTGTCTCTTAGTACTCAGACACCCCCAAGACTTACAGTAGGGTAGAATTGCATAACAACCAGTTGGTTGCAAGAAAAATATATGAAGAACCTATCAATACTGTCAGGAAACAAATACTGTACACAGGTATAACTCACCAAGATGACAGGAACTGAATGAATGGCAATGGATGTAAGTGTTGAAAGTCCGGCAATAGAGCAGATAGAAGATGGTAATGGTATTCAGACAGAGGGCAGTGAATGACAGTGAGAAGAAATGAAAACACTGCTGAACTGACCTTGCACTGCAATATAGCTCCACAAGACAGCCACTACAAATCAAAACCAAACAGAAAGCAAAATCCAAGATAAACACAGTTACAATACTAGCAGCAATGAAAGACAGTAGTAACACAGGTCCCAATACTAATAGACTAGAGTATGATACTGTCAGGAAGCCAGGGAGACAGATGCAGTCTCACCGGAAGCATGTCACCAAGTGAAGACCTGTCTCTCATTCTCCCAGGTGGTCTTCAGCCCACCGGCGGGATATCCCTCACCCCTCGCTGGTCACGAGGGGTGGGATGTAGCCTCCATAGGGGAGAGCTAGTAAAGGTTCGAGCTTTACGCGCGCGTGTCACTCTGTGAGTTCCACTGGATATTGGTACTGCTGGGAAATGGGACTCCATCATTCCCAGCGCTGATGCTGGTCAGGGCTCCCGGGATGCCGGAACCCCTAGAATCAGCTGTTGCCAGGAAACCTCTGTTGCCAGGGAACCTGTTTGGTTTTGGTTGTCTTCTGGTTCTTGTGCCCTTGCTTACGTTTTACAGACCATTCTCGTGTTTCCCTATTGAACATTGCATAGTTTCACCGTATTTACTTTGGGATTTTGCCCAACTGCGGCCAGTGTGCCAAACCACCAGCCGACCTGCTATTTGACACATGGGAAGGGCTCTGCCAAAGTCCCGCTTCCTGCTGGAGGCGGGTGAAGAGTAACCCGGCCCTCAAGGGTGTTCAGAGTGTGACGGATTGTGCAAAGTGTGTCTGGTACACCGCGTTTGCTGGCCGTCAGTTTGGCTTTATCATTACATTAGCATTACAGATACAAGAATCTGGAAACAATCGTACAGAGCTTTCGCTATACCTGGCAAAGAAGCACCGTAACTCTGATGTTGTAAAGGAAGGCTGGATCTTGGTACTGCTGGGAGATGGGACACCATCATTCCCAGTGCTGACGCTGGTCAGGGGTCCCGGGACGATGGAACCCCTAGAATCAGCTGTTGCCAGGGAACCTCTGTTGCCAGGGAACCTCTGTTGTCATGTCTCCTGACTTGGAAATGTGGTGGGAGGTTTCTTCCTCTGCACACTCCCAGCTCTCACCTGTGCTTCTCTGGTCTGAGGGTGGAGATTGGGTGTGACCTCAGCAGTGTCAGGTGATCTGTGGAGGGATATTTTCCCCCACTCACTCATGATTATTTAGTTACTTTCTGGTTCTGGATCTGAACCTATTTGGTAAGTTCTCTGGTTATTGACACTGGCTTTGGTTTTGGTTGTCTTCTGGTTCTTGTGCCCTTGCTTACGTTTTACAGACCATTCTCGTGTTTCCCTATTGAACATTGCATAGTTTCACCGTATTTACTTTGGGATTTTGCCCAACTGCGGCCAGTGTGCCAAACCACCAGCCGACCTGCTATTTGACACATGGAAAGGGCTCTGCCAAAGTCCCGCTTCCTGCTGGAGGCGGGTGAAGAGTAACCCGGCCCTCAAGGGTGTTCAGAGTGTGACGGATTGTGCAAAGTGTGTCTGGTACAGCGCGTTTGCTGGCCGTCAGTTTGGCTTTATCATTACATTAGCATTACAGATACAAGAATCTGGAAACAATCGTACAGAGCTTTCGCTATACCTGGCAAAAAAGCACCGTAACTCTGATGTTGTAAAGAAAGGCTAAACAATCAAAAACTTCTCCTTAAATAATCCATGCTAAGCAAGGAAACCAAATTAAAACAATGTAGGGAAACAGGCGAGGATGAGGCGCAAGGAATAACTTTCACTTGTAACACCATGCAAATATATATAACATTTCAAGTCGGTTTAGTTGGGAGTTGCAAACCTTGATTCTTTCTTTCCTTTGGGGTCAGTGAAAGGTTCAGTGTTGGGATCTCAGATAAAGTCCTGATCTGCATTACCAGATCTTCTAGTCTACCATACAGAAGCCAGTTTGGAAAATATTAAATAGCGATGGTCAGATGAAGTACAGAATCCTAGGCTACATCCAGAATAATCAACTTTTGGGATGGGCTGCAGATACTGATCTTTTTAGGCCCCTTTCAGACGAGCGTCTGACTTGCAGCATGAGTGTGTGGCAGCTCCCATCCTGACCTCCCAGCACTGATGGGGTCACATAGCATTATATTGACTTATGATCCTATGAAACCTTTACAGTTCTGGAATGTATTGCATAACACTGACATAATGCTGTTAGTGTTATCCAATACATTGTATAACATAGCATCAGTACATTGGATAACACAGCATCATAAATCAGTATAATGCTATGCAACCCCGTTAGTGCTGGGAGTTGAGGACGGGAGCTGCCGCATACTTACGCTGCAAGTCCAATACGTGGAATTTGGTCGTCCGAAAGGGGCCTTAGGGTAGGTTCACACTGAGTTTCTGGAGGAGGTTTTGAGGCAGATTTTCCTGCAGTTTTTTCATCCACAGCCAGAAGTGGATCCAGCAGGAAGGAGAACTGTAAGTCCTTCCATTATATTTCCTATTCCTTTTGAATCCACTTCTGTCTTTGGATGAGAAACCTGTAGAAAAATCTGCCTCAAAATCTCCTCCAAAAAACTCTTACCCTAAATGTTATGCCTTCCTGTTTCTAATATTAAGAACCAGTTGGTACATGATAAAATCAGTGTCTGGAGGCAACTCCATAATAAACATGAGAACAACCTTGACGTTATAAGATCTCATATTTAGATATGTTGGTCCCACATTGGAAATATTTGTCCCAGCTCAAGGTTAATATCTATTGAAGCTCTAAAGAGCAAATTCAGTGTTGAGCCATCAACCTACAGTATTTATGGCATCTGCAATTACAAAGTACAGAGAGTGGGTAAATATGACCAGATAGCTAACATTGTAAATATAAAGGTAAAATTCTAAAGCAGATGCCTATATAAAGGAAAATATGTAAAAAAAGGCTTCTTTCACACCTGTATACAGGTCTCTGGCAGGCTGTTCTAGCAGAGAACATTCTGTTTCAGCTCTCTGGATCCGACTTAGCCAGATGTTACCACATGCCTACCGGCCCTATTGACCGTGATGGAACCTGGCCACTACCCAGCAAATATGCTGGGATTCAGCTGGACAAAAACCGTTGCGTGCAACTACCTTTGACTGGCCAAATCCCGGCATTTATGCCAGGGAGTGGCTGGATCCCGCCAGTTTCCATTAGTCACGTGGTCCAGCGGGCATGTGGCACTATCCAGACAACTCCAGAACAGCCTACCGGATTGCGGTGACACATGTGTGAAACTAGCCAGACAGGTATCTTAGATATGAGTATTGGATAGGTAAGAAAGATTTTAAAAAAATGCAGCTTCCACTAAAGATGGAAAATCTGGATAAATAATGATGTTCTTTTCAAAAGATATTGTTAGGCTACTTTCACACTGGCGTTTCTGGGTCCGCTTGTGAGATCCGTTTCAGGGCTCTCACAAGCGGCCTAAAATGGATCAGTTCAGCCCCAATGCATTCTGAATGGATAAGGATCCGTTCAGAATGCATCAATTTGGCTGTTTGGTCTCCGTTGCGTTTTTTAGATGGTCACTAAAACGCAGCTTGCAGCGTTTTGGTGACTGTCTGACTATGCGGAGCCAAAACGGATCCGTCCTGACTTACAATGTAAGTCAATGGGGACTGATCCGTTTTTCACTGACACAATATGGTGCAATTGAAAACAGATCCATCCCCCATTGACTTTCAATGTAAGTCAAGACGAATCCGGACTTTTTTTTAAATGATTAATGCAAACGAATCCGTTATTAACAGATACAAGCGTTTGCATTATTGGTGCAGATCCGTCTGTGCAGACAGATCCGCACCAAACGCGAGTGTGAAAGTAGCCTTAGAAGCTAGTTCTAGGAGTTAAAATGATTAGAGATTAGCGAATCGACTTCGGATGAAGTCTCGCAAGACTTCGCGCAATAACTTCATAAATTAATTTGTACTTTCAAAAATCATTTCCCGAACTCGCCAATACATTCTAATACTGTACGGAGCTTCTGCTCCGTACAGTATTAGAACGAAGTTTTATGCAAATCGTCTTCGGATGTTTCATCCTAAGCCGATTCGCTCATCCCTAAAAGTGATCTTCTCCATCTCTCTTTTTTTTTGTTCTCTTTTTTTCTTTTCTCATTCTTTAACACGGTTGTCATTGTGGTGCATCAGATTTTTTTTCTTTTTATAGATGTGTGTTTTGTATGTTTTTGTATAAGAAAGTAAAACAATAATGTTTAAGTAATAAACATAGAAACATAGAATGTGTTGGCAGATAAGAACCATTTGGCCCATCTAGTCTGCCCTATAAAAAAGTAAAAGAAAGAATGCTGTGTACAATAGAACAACCACCATGCATATATCATGATTTATTTATCGACATGAAGCTAAAACCATGATGCATTATTCAGTAACAGTTATTTTTGTGACTTCAGAAATGCTGATGCGCTGCCCAGCCTCTAACCACATTTAATGCTCCATCCTTAAGCGAACATGCCTGGTGATATCCGTGTCTCTCAAAATCTAATAGAAACCAGCTGTAGCAGACGCGATGACATTCCAGCACTGGTTATATATTCTCATGGGAGATCTGAAGCAGAAGTGGATTTCTAGCAATCCTGCCTCCCCATCTCATGCTCTACAAGGGTTTATTATTAGTCCTTACTCACTGTAAAATACTGTGCAGAAGAGAAATTAGCTCAGTCAGTGAAAAAAGGCGATAACACATTCTTCAGATACATAAATGAAAAAAGGAAACTAAAACAAGGAATTACCAAATTAAAAACAAAAGAAGGAAGGTATATGGAAGAAGATAAAGAACTAGCTGACAGCCTCAATGAATACTTCTGTTCAGTTTTTACAAAGGAAAATGAAGAAAAAGGACCTCAGTTAGAGAGGAAGACTAATTAATCTTTGGATGCATGTGTCTTTACAGAGGAAGAGGTTCTAAGTCAGCTGTCTAGAATTAATACAAATAAGTCACAGGGGCCTGATGGGGTACACCCAAAGCTATTAAAAGAGCTTAACGGTGAACTAGCCAAACCATTAACAGATTTATTTAACCAATCACTGGTAAGAGGAGTCGTCCCAGAAGATTGGAAATTGGCAAATGTGCCCATTCACAAGAAAGGTAGTAGGGAGGAATCGGGCAACTATAGGCCAGTAAGCCTGACATCAATAGTGGGGAAATTAATGGAAACCATACTTAAGGAGAGGATTGTGGAACATCTAAAATCCCATGGATTGAAAGATGAAAAACAGCATGGGTTTACTTCAGGGAGATCATGTCAAACTAATCCTATTGATTTTTTTGATTGGGTGACTAAAATAATAGATGGCGGAGGTGCAGTAGACATGGCTTATCTAGACTTTAGTAAGGCTTTTGATCCTGTCCCACATAGAAGGCTTATCAATAAATTGCAGTCTTTGTGCTTGGACTCCTATATTGTTGAATGGAATAGGCAGTGGCTGAGGGACAGACAATAGAGGGTTGTAGTCAATGGAGTATATTCAGACCATGGTCTTGTTACCAGTGGGGTACCTCAGGGATCTGTTCTGGGACCCATATTGTTTATCTTTATCAGCAAAATTGCAGAAGGCCTCGATGGTAAGGTGTATCTTTTTGCTGATGACACAAAGATTTGTAACAGGGTTGATGTTCCTGGATACACCAAATGGAAAAGGATTTAGGAAAACTAGAGGAATGGTCAAAAATCTGGCAACTAAAATTTGATGTTGATAAGTGCAAGATAATGCACCTGGGGCGTAAAAACCCAAGAGCAGAATATAAAATCAGTGATACAGTCCTAACCTCAGTATCTGAGGAAAGGGATTTAGGGGTCATTATTTCAGAAGACTTAGAGGTAGGCAGACAATGTCATAGAGCAGCAGGAAATGCTAGCAGAATGAGCCACTGAGGAAGGAGACAGCAGAGTCTCCGAAACACGTCTGGCGTGGATGATACACTTGGTCATTTGTCACAATAGCCAGGAATATGACTGCAAATACCGACTAATGTGATATTAAGTGAAGCGCTTCACTGAAGATACCTAGAAAGAGCCGAAGCTTGCAGCTGGCTCGCTACAGGAAGACGCATTCAGCCAGCCCACTTCCACTACCTGTGCTTGCACAACCTGAGACACGTGGGACGCCAAAGACACAAAGCCGACAGTACAGCGAGCCGAGACATTGGGATCGCCGCAGAGAATCAGTGGGGAACAGTACTATACCGACAAATAGATACAGTGGAATGTACCTGCTCCACATACAATCCAAGTGAGGTATCATCAAATTTCCCTCCTGGCATTGCATAAAATACAGACAGAGGTAAGCTTACCGTTCAGTTACTCTACGTGGGACGCCACGAATGAACACTGAATCTGCAAATGTGAGTACTAACAGACTTCACCATATTAAAGAGGACCTTTAACCGATTCTTACCCTATGAACTAACTATACAGATATGTAGAGCGGCGCCCGGGGATCTCACTGCACTTACTATTATCCCCGGACGCCGCTCCATTCTCCTGTTATGCCCTCCGGTATCTCCACTCACTAAGTTATAGTAGGCGGAGATACCAGTCCCTAAGTTATGGTAGGCGGAGTCTGCCCTAGCGCTGGCCAATCGCAGTGCAGAGCTCACAGCCTGGGAGGTTATTTTCTCCCAGGCTGTGAGCTCTGCAATGCGATTGGCCAGCGCTAGGGCAGACTCCGCCTACCATAACTTAGGGAACGGAGATACCGGAGGGCATAACGGGAGAACGGAGCGGCGCCCGGGGATAATAGTAAGTGCAGAAAGATCCCCGGGCGCCGCTCCACATGTATGTATACTTAGTTCATAGGGTAAGAATCGGTGAAAGGTCCTCTTTAAGTCTTAAAATTTATTCTGACCAATGAATGCATATTGGAGAAGCACATGAATATTAGAGAAACACATGAATAATATCTCAGACTATTGTGCGGCAACAATAAACAAACAACTAGAGATATACAAATGAAACAGATCGAGTTGGATCACATCATTTGACAAGATCCATATGAGTGGCAGATACAGAACAATTGACACTTCCTGATGACAAGATATCAGATTATTTTTCATTTTTCCATTTCTTTATTTATATTTTTTTCATTTTTTATTTATTCACTTTTATATTCACTTTCACTTTTTTCATCTTTGGAATATATTCATTCCACTCAGCACTTCCCAAGAGGACTTATACGTCTTGCTCATTTTTTTGCTCACTCATATGTGCCACCATAGAAGCTGTTTGTATTATCATATCAATTTGTTGCGCCGATCCTACAGCGTACTACTCTAGGCGCAATACATTACCTGGAGCAACTCCATCCCAAAGTTATGTAAAGTCTTATTTATTGTACCAGTCGACTTGACATTCTGGACAATGCCATATCCAATCATTTTATCTATTTTTATATTTTATATTTTATATTTTATATATATTTTCTCTTTTATCCAGTATATTCTATGTTTATCGATTTTATCTAGTTCTAATAAATGTTACATAGATTCTATGCGATTCCATTTATAAGAGTGCCCATCCACTTTTCTCTTACCTACTTCTACTCGGTGACCAAGGTGCAGCACTAATTTGGAGCACCAATACATCACCAGGCAAAAGGAGAGCCGTCCTTTACGTTTTTTTCCTCATATATGCAAATGTGTCCACAGTATGGAACAAACATTAACCCACTTTACTTGCAGAGCATTTTACAATTAAACAGTCGTAAGTTTTGTACAAAATGCACGTAGCCATGATATGGCAGCAATATATTGTAAGTGTATTTGGGATTTTATATGGAAAACAGAACAGAAAAAATGGCATGGACCTAAGGATGCTTGTATCAAATACATTTTTCTTCCCTAGAAGTTTTTCTGAGATTTATTTGAAAAAAACTGGCACAAAGCAGGAACCAAAATAAATTAAAAACACTTTGAATGTCTCCCGCACCAGCACTGACATTGTGTATAGGAGGTCCTGTCTCCATATAAACTTGATCTGCTGTTCTGTATCTCCCTCATGCGTTATACTGTAGCACTGCCTGTTCATTTTTATTGTTGTGTGTAAGTGGAAGGTCAGTACGTGGAGAGATGATTAAGTTACAGTAAGGACAGAAGATTAGAAACTACAAGAACCCAAGCCCTCAGAGAGAAGAGGACTATCAGGAAGCTGCTGCATGTAGATGTAGGGGAAGGGCATTAATAAAGGGAAGGGCCTGGGGAGCTGCTTTTATCAGCCATTGATTAGTAAACTCTTGACTCCTCCTCCTGACTCGCTGTGGGAGGAGAGGTTTTGGGGAAGTTGCTTAGGGTGTTTCCAAATTTTGAGCCTAGTTACGCCCTTGGGTACAGTAAGGCCCCATAGATTACTTTGGGGGCAGTATTATGGCTGTGTACCACTTGCATATTACTCTGGTGTCAATGGGTGGCCGAAATTAAATGGACTCTACAATTTGGACAACTCCTTCGTAATCACCAGTGTGAGCACAACACAAAAATACACATATCATATACTGCAGATCTTCTTATGAGAAGGATGAGGCCTTTTCCACGCAATCAATGGTGGACGGGAATCTCTTCCTTACTTTTCAGAAAAGAAGTTCTGCAGCATCTGCATCTCAAATTCTGTAATTTCTGTGTTTCATATAATATAAATATATAACCTCTAAGTTTTGAAACTATGCAGATTAAAAAAAATTAATCAGCAACCAAATCAAACTAAAAATGTGAAGCAGAAAATGTACTGTAAAGGTAAAAATCATTAAACAAACACTATCTATATATCTTAGTTCATTAACATATTAGATGCTCTGGCCATTAAGTGGTTAAAATAATATGGTATATATAGAGATCCAGCTCACCTTTATCCACATGCACGGAACGAACCAGGTAATTCCTTGATTGTGTCTTACGGATCTACAATCTGAGATGAGTGATGACTTGTGTGAATGTGAGGAACAACAGAATTTTAAAATCTCTAATCCCCAGTTCTACCCCGTAAAATCACGCACAAGGGGTATGGACTTATTTCAGGAGATTGTAGAAAAAGAACTTCATGCGATTCATGTCCAAAAATCCCAGGAAAAACATAAATATCATAATCTTACCAACTTACCTAACGGAATATCAACGCGATTATGTCCGGATTTTAGAGAAAGGGAGAGAATTGGGTTTTATTAATCATAAAGAATTTGAGTTCCTTAATGTAGAGATGCCGGTAACACCGATTATACATGCACTCCCAAAAGGTCCACAAAGGTCTAAATCCTCCTTCTCTTCGCCAGATAGTTTCGGGCATTGGCTCTTTACTTGAGAGGTTGGGCCAGTGGCTGGACTCAGTCCTACAACCACTGGTCAAACGAACATATATCTGGGATACCACTGATGTATTAAAGAGTTTTTTCAAGTAAAAATGGAGTGATCAATATATGTGGTTAACTTTGGATGTGATATCTTTGCATCCATCCATCCCACATAATGTTGCTATTCTCTCTCTTGAATATCATCTGCATAAGTATAGCAGGCATTCCATAGAATTTGTAGATTATGTGTGTTGGAGGTAACTATGTTCCTCATGACGCATAATTATTTGTCTTTTGATCAACAATATTATGTGCAGACCCGAGGTGTCTCCATGGGGCGAAGTTCTCCCCATCCCTAGCTAATCTGACCATGGTGTATTGGAAAGAACAATACATTTTTTCAGCAGAAAATCCTTTTATGGGGTCTTTAGTCTGGTATGGCAGATACATCGATGATTTGTTGCTCATTTGGGGCACCGGTGTATCTGCCATACCAGATTTTTTGGAATATGTCAATGAAAATCCGTACTGTCTTAGATTTACCCACTCATATGATCCTTATTCTAAAGGTTTTTGGATCTGAGACTTACAGGCATACATGATCAGATTGTTCTTACACAGACATACAGCAAAGAAGTATCAGGCAATACCATTTTGAAAGCTAACAGTCATCAACCTATACATACCCTTAAGGCGATTCCAACCGGTGA
This sequence comes from Bufo bufo, assembly GCF_905171765.1. Classification (NCBI taxonomy): domain Eukaryota; kingdom Metazoa; phylum Chordata; class Amphibia; order Anura; family Bufonidae; genus Bufo; species Bufo bufo. The sequence continues at coordinate 167,410,166 of NC_053392.1, read as the reverse complement.
ATTTATTAGGGCACGAAGAAACTGTAGCACTAGAACAGCATTCAATGAAGAATGTATCCAAATTAAATCTAGACAAAAAAAAAACGGGGCTACCTGGACTGGATGCTGATAAGGGCATTTAGTATTGCATCCAAAAAAATCGAGGGAGGAATTGTTATTTAAATGGAAATTTACTAATGTACGGTATATAAAAATGCCAGGGACTCTGATCAACCTACTCTGGTTTTAACTTATAGTCGCCAGTTCACATAGATCTAGCAAATGATACAAAAATGCATACCTATCCTATTTGAAGATGATATACTTTATGTGGTTTTGAAAAAAGGTTGCAGAGTAGTTTCTAGATTACCTAACACACTCGCAACCTCTCTTTCACCCTAATTTTTTGCATGGAATAATAATAAGAACACTATAGCTACATGGATTAAATATATAGGTTTTTCCAAATGCGGAAGTTATCCTTGTAAGACCTGTAAGTATGTCAAACCTGTCACTAATTTCCAGAACTCCACACACACTGAAACATTCTCAATCAAAAGTTACGGTATATCAACTGTAATACCAGTGGTGCGGTTTATGTAATCTGTTGTTTGGAATAGGGTTGTTGCGGGTATCGAACTTTCGATACCCAATCGATACTTTTGTCCCGGTATCGATACGATACCGGGATTTCCATTTTTTCGATACTGGGCTGCACTTCTGCGCAGTCTCGTATCTCTGAACATGAGCGCACTGCTGTCAGCGCGCTCATGTTCTCCCAGCAGCACGGGGAGAAGTAAGCAGTCTCTCCCTCCCCCTGTGCTACTGCCGCTGCCACCAATGAGAAGAGAGGGGCGGGCGCACTGCGCCACCAATGATAGTACTTTTCCTACACAGAGCGGCGCCCAGCAATGTCCCAGCACTCACCATTATTCCTGGGCGCCGCTCCGTTCACCCGCAGTGCCCCATTACTGTCTCCTCTCCTGCTCCACATGCTGATTACTATCGGAGCGATGGGGAGGAGACATCAGCTTCACTAGTGGGCGTTCCTTCTTCCTGCGCTGCAATTGGACAGCGCTACAGCCAGGGAGAAGGAACGCCCACTAGAGAAGCTGATGTCTCCTCCTCATCGCTCCGATAGTAATCAGCATGTGGAACAGGAGAGGAGACAGTAATGGGGCACAGCAGGCGAATGGAGCAGCGCCCAGGAATAATGGTGAGTGCTGGGACATCGCTGGGCGCCGCTCTGTGTAGGTTTCTTTTTTTCTTGGTATCGAATGGTATTGAGTATCGCAATACTTTTTCATGGTATCGAACCCGAATCAAAAAATTGGTATCGCAACAACTCTAGTTTGGAATGTGACCTTATGTACGATACATGGGCAGTACATCTAGGAAATTAAAAACGAGACTGTTAGAACATTTGAATTATATCACGAATACATCTGCGACAGGTATTTCTAATGCAGCGAGTCACTTCATTTTAGAGCATAACCGCCGAAAGAGTGGCGGTTCCTATTAGGGGAGGGGATATGAGAAAACCTATTTTACAAAGGGTAGCATACTGGATGTTCAGATTGAACACCAGATAGCCCCTGGGCTTAAATAAAAGAAAAGAATTGATGTATATTTATTAAACACTTTCATGGATAGAATTAGATAAATAGCGAATTGCAACTGCCATTTGTCTTATGTACAAGGTAACAGTAGGAAGACTATGGTGTCTCCTACTTTACCTTTGTTCACACCATGCAATAAGCTAAAAGCCAATGTGCATGGAAATGATGGTATTTATTTCTAGTTTTTGATAAAGTAATACTTAAATATGCTTAGAACCAGATTTTTGACCCTATAGGGCCCTCAGGAGATTGTAACAAAAATCAAACCACGGTCACCTGACCAAAAACTCCTTTTAGGGGATCTAGCTATATTTAAAAATTTCAACTCTCTCTCATCCTGCATGTCGATTAGCTCATTCCTTCTGACCCGATTCAGGAAATTAGATTTAAAAAATTGAGAACTCTGATGAGGACCTCCTGCTTCCTGGCCAAGAAATCAACCATCATGACACAGGTCAGGAGCTTCTTCAGGTCAGTTGCCTTAAGACGTAAAAACCACGTCATCCGCCTTCTCACAGCAGAAGACACCAACCAATTTTATTGCTGATCCAAAAGTTGCACATGAGGGGCCTCTAATACCACAAGGCATGTCCCTGGGAGAAAAACCTGAATGTGGGGAACACCCACAAAAAAGACCCTGGGACGCTGATGCTGTGGAGTCATTCCTTGTCCACAAAGCACCACCTGCTAAAAAAAACACCAAAGAGCTGTAAGCGACGATGTAATAGAAAGACTCTTCAAAAACAAGACACAGCAGTGAAGGACGATGTCTCTTTAAATTTTGAGATCCTTAAAACATTGGACAAAAAAATGGCCGAGTCTGCTGAAGACCTTTTGATGGCATCTCATGAAGCACAGTCACTCTGGGACATTTCCACCAGCCAAAAGAGCTGCAGCAGAAAACATGTCCGCTCTATCAACCAAAGATGTAGAAAGCCCTGGGCTGGGAACACAAGTACAGTCGGAGAGCACAGAACAACTTGTCTCCAAAGCACTTATCCATTTTAAAGAGCAGCGGCCAGGAAGGTATGCTGGACGATAACATCATAAACAAGGCCCAGGATCTCCTGCAAAACCAGTTTGGGGACTTTGATGGCCTGCAGCCCGCCGCTGCTATTCTCTTTCCAGGGTACAGTGTGCTAAAGAAGGCTGTACAAAACCACTACGACAAGGACAGGGTGCACTGGCTGACCATCTGCTTCAAAAATGGCGACATCCAAGTGGCCAACAGCATCAAGACCAGCAATTTGTCTCTATCTGTTTGCGAGCAGATTAATAACATCTACAGTGTAGTGGTCAATGAGCCCCTGAAACATCTAAAATTTCTCAACGCGGATCATCAGAAAAACACCTATGACTGTGGGGTGTTCGCCATAGCAATTGCCTTTGAGTTTCTGGCAGATGACGGCAAACCTACGGCGATCTTTCAGCACAACGTGCAGAATGACAGGATCACAGGCTTTCCCAAAAAGGTCAATTAGCAACTCCATGTCTTTCATGACATGTCGAGTCTGTGATGGGCCAAAAGTTCGCCCTGACCAGAACCCTGATATTACCGAAACAGACCTGGATCCTCTGTCACCAAAGCTGCAGTCTCTACCAAACTCCAGATTACATCCGCTGACCCATGGTACAGGTCTAGAATCCACAGACTTGTTGGCATCGGTAAGTAACCAGTGACTTTTTTAAGTTTGATCATCTTCATGAACTGATTGTAATAATGTCTTCTCATGGGATAATATATGTATGTGTAGTAAGTACTTATTTTAACTCGGTCCTAGAGACCTGATTGTCAGGCAGTTGTGTCCCAGGAACATGTGTTAGACTATCAGATGATACGCACTGCATCCATGAGAAAACCTTGCATCTTAAATTAGGTATAATGATGATTTGTCATTTTTCTGCTTCTTGATATTTATAGTGTTTTCTGTATAACGTGGACACAGCGGTATCCACTGGTCACCACTGGAAATAAAAACAGCCTGGGGTTAAGAAGGCAATTGCAGTATATCGGATCACCAGAGGTCTGAGACAAAATGAGGCGCAGAATAAACCATCTCCTGATCTTCAACAGTGACTCCTGCTAGAAGGTATTCGTCTTAAGAACCAAAAAGATCCCTACAAGATCCTTGTTACAGGAGTCATAAAATGTAATGTGATTTACCTGAGCTCATGATAATAACAGACATGATGCCAAGTTCTGGAGACACCAAAGTGATGAAACAGAATAATTGATGGTTCAGATTCTCCATGAAGATGAGCAGAAAGTGGCCATTAGTGGAAAAGTATCCAAATCGCCTGATATATGGCATATAAGTATGATAAAATTCTAACTGCCTGCAGTCACCACTAGGGGGAACTCCCATTGACTTTGATATGTAGATCACCTTGAGCAATTACTCCCAGAATTTTAACTATGGAAGTGTGTAAGAAAGCAGGGGTTTTGGCGATTTGTATCAGGAAAACTGAGCTCCAAACCCTATAAAATATATGAAAATAAATCAGACCATGATTATAAGGTGTATTCTGTTTACGTTGGATACGGCAGTGGGTCCCAGAACAAGAATAACAGCTATAACAGTCAATAGCATTGATATGTGATGGTGTCACTGTTAGAAACATGGGCCCAAGTTTAATACAGTTAAAGGGAATATAATGACCCACTGTCCTGCCTTCAGCAGTGTGTTATTTGTTAATTAAGACATGGTTAACATTTGCCAAACAAGAAAGACAATAAAAAATAGAGAAAGCACGCATGGAAGAAGCTCTAGCTGTACAACAGGCAACACTGGAAAAACTAACTGTGGAAAAGGAATCTTCAGCTGCAGTAGCAGAAGCAGAGGCTTTAGAGGAAGCAGCAAACTCCACAAGCGATAGACTCAGCAACATAATTGGGCCTGAACCTGGTCTTCACAATAATTCGCAACGCACTTCAGATTAAATACTGCAGCATGCTAAGTCAGATGACGGCCTAAATTTAGGTCCAAGAGGAGCGTCAACTCCTGCTAAAGAGCCCCAGTAGACTCCTGTGACACAACAAGCGACCTCAGCTAACCAAAAACCCTGCATTGAACGAGTCAACAATTTCATAGGGCATCAGCCCTCAATGCAACCTGCATTCAAACCTACAAATTATTGCAGTATAGTCAAATCCTTTAAGAAAGAACAAGTAGCTATTACAGCAACAATACATCAAACAGAGATCCAGGTATGTCAGATTTTCAAAAATTCTTTGCCCGACGTGAGTTAATAACCATGGGGCTCTCCAAGTTTAATGACAGACCTGAAAGCTATAGGTCATGGCGATCATCATTCAGGAATACTATCAGAGACCTGGATCTGTCTGCATGTGAAGAAGTTGATCTTCTTGTCAAGTGGCTAGGAAATTAGTTGGCAGAGCATTCAAAGCGGATTAGAGACATTAATATTAACTACCCAAACAGAGGGTTAAACATGATATGGGAAAGACTTGAGGAGTGTTATGGCTCACCAGAAGTGATAGAGAACGCCCTCTTCAAAAGAATTGAGGATTTCCCTAAGATCCAAAACAAAAGTTTCCAGAAGCTGAGAGAAGTGAGTGATATGCTGACAGAGCTCCAAGTTGCCAAAACTGAAGGAGACTTACAAGGTCTGGCATTCTTAGATACTGCGTGTGGTGTAAACCCCATAGTACAAAAACTACCTTATAACCTGCAAGAGGATTGCTCAAGGCTCCAGTACAAGCAACAGTACAATGTCCCATTCCCTACATTCTCTTTCTTTGTGGACTTTGTGCACCAACAAGCAAAGACTAGGAATGATCCCAGCTTCTTCTTGATGTTTGACACCACTTACCCCAAATCAGGTAAACCTGTCTCACTTTGTAACATTAAAGGTACATCGGTTGCAGTACACAAAACCAGTGTATCTCTTAAAGACTCCTCAAACAAAACCTACAGTACTGCAGATACCCATACAGAGAATGTCCTCTACATAAGAAACCACAGTCATTGCTGAAATGCAGAGGATTTAGAGAAAACCTTCTCAGGGATCGCAAAACTTTCCTCAAGGAAAACCACATTTGCTACAGGTGTTGTGCATCAACCTCTCATCTTGCAAAAGACTGTACAGCGAACATCAAATGCTGGGAATGCAACAGTGAAGAGCACAATACAGCTTTACACCCTGGGCCAGCTCCATGGACTCTCATACCCTCAGACCAGGCTGTAGAGTATGGCGGGGAGGAGAGAGACATAGTACCTCCTGAAGTGACACCCCAGTGCACGCAAGTCTGTGGAGAAGGTCTTAGTTACAAATCTTGCTCCAAGATTTGTCTTGTTACAGTTTACCCCATTGGTCATAAAGAGAAAGCGCTAAGGTTGTATGCCATCCTTGATGACCAAAGCAATAGATCTCTTGCTAACTCGGCGTTCTTTGATATCTTCAGTATTAAAGGACACTACTCTTCATATTCACTTAAAACTTGCACAGGTGTGAGTGAAGAAAAAGGCAGAAGAGCTACTGGTTTCCAAATCGAATCCATAAATGGTGAAGCATCCCTGCCTCTACCTACCTTGATCGAATGCAATCAGATCGCAAACAATAGAGAAGAGATTCCTACACCTAAGGCAGCATTACATCATGGACATTTAAAGACCATAGCGCATCTCATACCAGCACTCGGCCTAGAGGCCCAAATAGTACTTCTGCTTGGAAGAGATATCATAAGAGTCCACAAGGTGAGAAAACAAATAAACGGTCCTCACAGTTCTCCATATGCTAAGAAGCTTGACCTGGGGTGGGTCATCATATGTGATGTCTGACTAGGAAATGTTCACAAGCCAACCACGGTGAGCGCTCTTTACACGAATACCTTGGAGAACTGACGTTCATCCCTCATTTAGCCTTGTCCTAACAGATTCTTTGTCAGAGAGAAGCCGGCAAGTGTGCTATATCCTGACTTTACAGAAATCGAGAACCATTCTTGTGGTGAAGACCAAGATCACTTGGGGTGCACGGTGTTCCAGAGGACAAAGGAAGACCACAAGAAAGCCCCCTCTATTGAAGATGAGACCTTGTTAAACATAATGGAACAAGGATTCTTCAAGGATAAAACAAACACCTGGGTTGCACAACTGCCTTTCAAAACACAGAGACGCCATCTTCCTAACAACAGGGATCAGGCCTTAAAACACTTCTGTTCACTCAAACGCAACTTTCAGAAAAGACCAGAGATGAGGGAACATTTTTTCTTATTCATGAACAAGATATTTTAGAACAATCATTCAGAAGTAGCTCCACCCCAAAAAGAAAAGGAAGAATGCTGGTATCTATCAATCTTCGGCGTTTACCACCCTAATAAGCCAGGACAAATCCGAGTAGTATTTAACTCCAGTTCACAATATGAGGGAGTCTCTCTCAATGATGTTCTTTTGACAGGACCAGACCTCAATAACACACTTTTCGGTGTCCTCATCAGATTCCGTAAAGAATCCATTGCTGTAGTTGCCGACATACAACATATGTTCTATTGTTTCGTAGTTAAAGAAGCGCACAGGAACTTATTGAGATTCCTTTCGTTCAGGGTCAATGACCCTACTCAAGACATCAAAGAATATCGCATGAAGGTGCATGTTTTTGGCAACAGCCCATCTCCTGCAGTCGCCATTTATGGACTCTCTGCTCAAGAAGGTGAAAAAGACTATGGGAAGGACGTTAAGAAGTTTGTTGAAAGAGACTTCTATGTAGATGATGGCTTAAAGTTGCTTCCCTCACCAGAGGGTGCAATCAGTCTACTCAAAAGGACTTAAAATATGCTTTCCTGTTCAAACCTCAGACTGCATTAGCTTCAAACAGCAAAGTTGTTATGGATGCCTTCCCTACTCAAGATCATGCCAGTGATTTAAAAGACCCGATACCCATGCAGCGCAGCCTAGGGCTCAGCTGGGACCTCAAGTCTGACACCTATACCTTTCAGGTCGACCAAGAGCAAAAACATTTCACACGACATGGAGTCTTGTCCACCATTACCAGTCTACACTCACCTAAAGAATTATTAGGAGCACCATACTAATACGGTGTTGGACCCCCTTTTGCCTTCAGAACTGCCTTAATTCTACGTGGCATTGATTCAACAAGGTGCTGATAACATTCTTTAGAAATGTTGGCCCATATTGATAGGATAGCATCTTGCAGTTGATGGAGATTTGAGGGATGCACATTCAGGGCACGAAGCTCCCGTTCCACCACATCCCAAAGATGCTCTATTGGGTTGAGATCTGGTGACTGTGGGGGCCATTTTAGTACAGTGAACTCATTGTCATGTTCAAGAAACCAATTTGAAATGATTCAAGCTTTGTGACATGGTGCATTATCCTGCTGGAAGTAGCCATCAGAGGATGGCTACATGTTCTCATTCTGTTTACGCCAAATTCTGACATTTTTCCAGTCTTCAACAGTCCAATTTTGGTGAGCTCGTGCAAATTGTAGCCTCTTTTTACTATTTGTAGTGGAGATGAGTGGTACCCGGTGGGGTCTTCTGCTGTTGTAGCCCATCCGCCTCAAGGTTGTGCGTGTTGTGGCTTCACAAATGCTTTGCTGCATACCTCGGTTGTAACGAGTGGTTATTTCAGTCAACGTTGCTCTTCTATCGGCTTGAATCAGTCGGCCCATTCTCCTCTGACCTCTAGCATCCACAAGGCATTTTTGCCCACAGGACTGCCGCATACTGGATGTTTTTCCCTTTTCACACCATTCTTTGTAAACCCTAGAAATGGTTGTGCGTGAAAATCCCAGTAACTGAGCAGATTGTGAAATACTCAGACCGGCCCGTCTGGCACTAACAACCATGCCACGCTCAAAATTGCTTAAATCACCTTTCTTTCCCATTCTGACATTCAGTTTTGAGTTCAGGAGATTGTCTTGACCAGGACCACACCCCTAAATGCATTGAAGCAACTGCCATGTGATTGGTTGACTAGATAATTGCATTAATGAGAAATAGAACAGGTGTTCCTAATAATTCTTTAGGGGAGTGTATATGATCCACTTGGATTTGCAGCACCTGTGATGATCCAAGGTCAGACTCTGCTCAGAGAGTTAACCACAGATACATGTAATTGGGATTCGCCACTTCCCTCTGCAAAAGAGGCACTATGGATAACATGGAGAGACTCTCTAAAGGCATTATCTAACTTACATATATATAGGCCATATGCCCACTTCTCTCCTGCAGAGGTTCAGTCTAGGCAGCTGTGCATATTTTGTAATGCTTCAGTAAATGCAATTGCTGCAGTCACTTACCTTAAAACTATAGACATTAAAGGTCAGGTCCAAATTGGCTTTGTGATGGGCAAGGCAAAACTGGCACCAAGTCCTGAGCTTACCATATCAAGACTGGAACTTTGTGCTGCTGTTCTAGCAGTAGAGCTAGCAAATCTTATTGTGTCAGAAATAGATATAAAACTTGATAGTACAGTATTTCATACAGACAGCAAAGTAGTGTTGGGCTACATTTACAATGAGACTATGAGATTTTATGTCTATGTTCATAACAGAGTTCAAAGAATTAGGAGGTCAACACAGCCTACCCAGTGGTGCTATGTACCAACTGACCTCCACCCAGCAGACCATGCTACAAGAGCTGTTCCAGCAGCCCACCTTAAAGATACTACGTGGCTCACAGGGCCACCATTCCTCTACAAACCTGTACTTGACACTCTTGAGAAAGACACATTCAAGCTGCTAGAGCCAAATGCTGATGCAGAGATTCATCCTCACGTTTCTGTACTTACTACAAGAGTTTCTAACAGAGAGCATGGATCCAAATGATTTAACACGTTTTCTACGTGGAAATCACTGAACAGAGCTATAGCTGGCTTGATCCACATAGCCAGATCCTTTAGAGCCACACCTACAGGATCAGAGCACTGCAAAGGTTGGCATTAATGTCATAAGGCCCATACAGTGGATGAGCTCACACAGGCCAGAGACTTTATCATCCATGGTATCCAACAAGAGGTTTAGGCTCAAGAATTTGAACTGATCCAAAATCAATAGAGTGTTCCTAAAGACAGTTCCCTCAAGAGACTTGACCCCTTTATAGATGCTAATGGTCTGTTGAGAGTTGGGGGACGTATTTCAAATGCAAAATTCGAGAGTAATGAATGTAATACTCCCAAACAATCATATTGCATCTTTACTTGTGCAACAGTACCAAGAGAAGACTAAACACCAGGGACGTTTGTTCACTGAAGGAGCTTTACATACAGCTGGATTCTGGAAGCGAAAAGGCTTGTGAGTTGTCTCATTTTCAAATATGTCACTTGCCAAAAACTATGTGGTATATTTCAGTCACAGAAGATGGCTAACCTCCCTGCTGACCGACTCAGTACAGAACCTCCTTTTACTAATGTTGGTCTTGACGTGTTTGGCCCCTGGTCTGTCACCACACGACAAACTAGAGAAGGCCATGCAAACAGCAAACGCTGGGCAGTCATATTTACGTGCATGACTATCAAGGCTATGCATATAGAAGTTATCGAGTCTTTAGTCACATCTAGCTTTATAAATGCTCTCAGACGTTTCATTTCCATTAGAGGCCCAGTTAAACTAATCCGCTCTGATAGAGGTACCAACCTTGGTTGCTCCACGTTCAGTCATAATTAGTTATATGTTTTTAATCTGCAGATCACCGTACCAGAGCGGGGGTCTCATCGTGTCCCTGCAGTGAATATGGGATATAGCTGGAGGTGATGACTGTACCACAAATGCCAGGATCAGAATCAGATGACTTTAGCAAGAGGTAGATTCCGAGCTTGTTCTCTGCACTCACCCACCGGACTTTCTGCAGTCAGATATATTCACTAAAGAAGTGAATTTCCTGCTGCATCAAAGGCAGATTCCAAGCTTGGTGTCTGCAATAACAATTGGACTTGACATTCACCGGACTTTCAGCAGAAAGTTGTATTCACAAAATAAGTGACTTTCCTGCTGCATCAAAGGCAAATTCCAGGCTTGGTCTCTTCAATAACCACTGGACTTGTCATTCACTAGACTTTCCGCAGTCAGATGTATTCACTGAAGAAAGTGAGTTTCCTGCTGTATCAAAAGGCAGATTCCAGGCTTGGTCTCTGCAGAATAGGGCTTAAACGATTACTTAAATTAATCGATTAACTCGACACAAAAAAATCCTTGATGCACATTTTTTGCATCGATGATTCGTTTGTGCCATGTGACCATTGAGTGTGAGTGAAGAGCTTGCTATTACTCACGCTCCGTGGTGACCCGCCTGCAGCTAGTGGCACTAGGGGAAGTTCATCGCACTAAGGGAAGCTGATGGCATTGGGGGAGGAGCTGGTGGCATTGATCCCTGGATAGTTCAGTGGATCCCCAGTTGGCTGTTGGAAAGATATCAGAGTGTCACAAGTGGTGTACCTTAAGGGTCTGTCCTGGGTCCTATTCTTTTTAATATCTTTGTAGGCAACATAAGAGAAGGTTTGGTAGGTAAGGTTCATCTGTTTGCCGATGACACAAAATCGTGTAATAGGGTTGATACTCCTAGAGGAACAATGGAAACTGCAGTTCAATGTCACTAAATGTAAAATAATGCACTTGTGGAGAAGGAACCCTCAATCTAAATATCATATTGGCAGCTCTGTGTTAACGAGGACTTCAGAAGAGGATTTAGGTGTCCTGGTATAAGACAGCTTTAAGTGGACAGGCAGCAGGGAAAGCAAGTAGGATGTTTGGCTATACTGTACAGCTAGAGGTATAACTAGTAGGAAGAGAGAGATTGTGATCCTGATGTATAGAGCACTAGTGAGACCACATCTGGAATACTGTGTCCAGTTCTGGAGACGTCACCTACAAAAAAGACATAGATAAGATGGAACGGGTACAGAGATGGGCTATGAAAATGGTGGAGGGTCTTAAGCATAAAACATAACTGGATAGTGTTCTCAATAGGAGGCTAAACATAACAAGGGGATACAATCTGAAATTAGCTGGGGGCAAGATCAGGAGCAATGTCAGGGAAAGAGTGGTTGAAGCTTGAAACAAACTTCCTGCAGATGCGGTTGGGAAATCTACATAAGTGAATTTAAACATATCCATTCTAAATAAATAAAAAAAATTATAATATAAGGGCAGACTTGATGGACCAGCTCTGCCATCAATCTTCTATGTTTCTATCTTCTGTGACACATGGGAAATAAATACACCTAATGCATCTAAAGATCACTGGGTATTAGATGTGGTACAACCAGAAATATTTGTAAGCTGTGTAAGCTGTGGTCTTTTTACACTGCATCATCAGTGTGCATCTGAGGTATACATTACTCTTAAATTCAGGGGCGGATTGGCAATGTACCCCACCGGTAAACTTCCCGGTGGGCTGATTGCCTAAAGTATCCTATGAGCCGGCATCATTACACATTGATTACAGCAGGGCGAGCGGTGGCCTTGGTGCCCTCACTACAATACACATTGCGGCCACGAGCATCCCTGTTGCGATCTCATTATCATGCCACCGTCATAATGAGATTGCAGCAGGGCTGTTGACAGCTGCAATGTGTATTGCGCTGAGGGCGACGGCCGCTGCTGGCCCTGCTGTAATCTAATCATTATGCTGTATTGTGCCTGTCTCTGTACCTCCTCCTGCTCCAGATGTCAAAGGACCTGTGGCTCCTCCAACTCCCAGCGCCAACACGACTGACTCTGTGTCGTCCTCCCTACCCCTCCCGCTCGAGGACACAGGCCAGAAGAGACTGCCGCATTAATGTGGGGAACGGCACTCAGGTGAGTTTTTTTGCCAGTCATTTGACAATAAGGGGGTTTGGGGGCAGGGCGCATTAAGGTGGCCACTATAAGTACATTACTGGGGGACCTATAGCGACATTACGGGAGGCAGGGGGGAAATTACTGGGGGCAGGGAGGGCATTACTGTGACCATTATAGGGACATCACTGGTGGCGGTCGGGATACTGCTGTGGCCACTATATGGATATTACTGGGCAGGGGAGGCATTACCGGAGGGCAAGGGGAGGACATTACTAAGGGCATTTTTATTACTGAGGGCACAATATGGGGCATTATTACAGGGAGCACAATACATAATATACTGGGGGCATTATTATAACATGAGGTGGCATTTTTAATACTGGGACATTATTAATACTGGAAGCACTGTGGGGACATTGTTATTGCTGGGGCATTATTATTATTATTACTGGGGGAATTATAGGCGGCACTTTGTCACTGGGGGCACTATTATTTTTACAGTATAGTATTTGGGGGCATTGGGGAGCACAGCAGACTCAGTATTGGGGTAGTAGCAGGATGACAATGGTGGGGTGGATGATGAAAATTTGAGGACTCTAAGATGTCTGTGTTTCATACTCTGCAGAGATGGAACACGGCTAGAAGATGCCATTGTGTGTTGTCTGGTCCTAACAGAGAAAATGAGATAAAAGAATGTCTACATCAGAGGAGACATCACTGGATGTAAGAGGTATGTGCTGCTGTATTACCCTGTGTGTAGGGTAACGCTAAAAGACCAGTCATTTTGCTGAAGGTAGGCCTAGCCTGTGTTTTAACTCTTCATCCCCTTTCTCCATATCTTAATTAGAGTCAAGAGGAGGAGTAGAACAGGAAATAGCAGTTGGCACTGGCCACCACAGATGGGCAGCTTCTAGAGAGGTTTTTGGTTCTTCTGGAGCAGTATATTATGCTGAACCGAGCCCCAAAAAAATGCTGCATGATATACTGCATATACTGTAAAAGTTGTAATTTATACATTTAAAGGGATTAATTAGGAATTTGATTTAAAGGGATTAACTAGGAATTTGATATTGATGACCTAACCTCAGAATAGGCCATCAATATCAGATTGTATGGCTCCTGGGACCCCTGCTGATCAGCTACTCAAAGAGGTTTTGGCACTCCATGAGTACTTAGGCCTCTTAGGTGGGTGATGTCACTGTATGTTGGTCACTTGGCCTGGGTGCAGCTTAGTCCCATTCAAGTGAATAGGGCTGACCTGCAATATCAAGCATAGCTTCTATACAATATAGTGGTGTGCTTGGTAAGCTGTGAGGAGATTGCAATGCTCAGCGGAGCTCCGGTGAGAGCAGCTGCCTCTTCAAACAGCTGATCAGCGGACGTTTAATAAGAGTTTAGCTATAATGAGCATTATGAGGTCAGATCAGGGATAAGGCCTCACGTGAGCCATCAAGCTGATAGAACGCAGGAGGGAGTCTGCAAGTAGGCTTATTTTTAACTGCATTTATAACAAAGACTACTGCAGTTTTTTAAGACCAATTGATTAAATTAATTTTAACCAAAAAGGAGTAAAAAGCAATTCTAAAAAATAAAAAAAATCCCCAAAGGTGTCCATTGTCTGTAATATCTTGATTCTTTCATTTCAAATAGGAGGAATAAATAATCATCTGTTCAGACACCTCCAGGTATGAGGAGTTCCAGTTCTTCTTGTAATTCTGGAACATGGGAATGGTCCTCCCACTTCTCATCCAACTCACTGTTTGACCAGCTCCAGTGTGGCTTCCAACCACAATATTCTACTGAAATCACCCTTACTTCTTACTACTGACCTCCTGGCAAACCCAAATCACATTGTTCAGTGCTTCTTCTACACCTTGTATCTGTCTTTGACAGTTAACTATCCCCTCTTGATACAAATTCTCCACTTCCTTTATACAGACTTGACCCTCCTGGATCTCCTCATACATCACCTGTTCCAAAAGCCAAACAGTGCTCCTTCCCTTTTAAGTCCTGGCATGTGCCTTAACAGCAGTATATGACCACACACATGGGATATTGCTGTATTCAGGAAATTGTGGGAGGTTTCTCCTATTGCCCTTAATTCTATTAAACAAATTTGGGGATCAAAATCATTACTACACCCCTGGACGAATTTCCTGAGGAGTGTAGTTTCTAAAATGGGGTCTTTTATTGGGCGTTTATGTTTTGGGACCTTAAGGCCTCTGCAAACCTGAGATGGTGCATAAAAACATCCTAATAAGGGCTCATGCACACAACCATTAGTTGTTTTGCGTCCCACAAATTGCAGATCTGCAAAACACAGATATCGGCCACGTGCATTACGCATCTTACGGAATGGAATGTCCGACCCCTAATGAAACAGTTCTATCCTTGTCTGTAAAACATCCTAAGGCTGAATTCACACGTCCGTGGAACACTGTCCATGAAATACCGGACTGGCATCCTGAAAAGTGCATGAGCCCACGGAGTCATTGGTTGTTATAATGCCATGCGCTTTGTGCCGCCGCCGTACAGTAATACACTCGTATGATCTATAAGAGTGTATTATTGTACAGCAGGAAGCGCACGGTGTCAAAGCAACCAATGACGCTGTGCGCGCCTGCACTAAGCAGGATGCCAGTCCAGTATCTCACGGACTGTGTTCCACGGACGTGTGAATTCAGCCTAATACAAAACTTACTAAACAAGATATCCGAATAGCACACAGAGTGCTGTCTGCGTTTTTTTTTTTTTGCGGCCCAAGTGAAGTGAATGGGTCCACAAAAAAATGTGGATTGGATGAGGACCAAAAATAAGTTTGTGTGCAGGAGCCCAAATACACACCATCATTTTTGAAACCTGTGTTATTCAGGCAATAGATAGCAGAGAACCGCAACTCTGTATCTAACACCTGCTGTGCTACAGCATTGATTAAAATGGAAAAAATAAAAAATTTAGTTTTCAGTTGTCAACTCAATTGCTTAGAGGTAAAACACCTAAAAAGGGTAACAAAGAGGGGAAGCTTAAATCATTTTCTGTCTTACAAGCCTAGTTTGAGCTTACAAGAAAATCAATATTACAAATATTTGCAGCTTCGCCATGCAGTTAAAAAAAAACTTACTAAACGGGGTGATTGTTTTTTTTTTTTTTTTCCATTGAGTGTAAACCCATTCTGACCATCTAGATTTTTATTTAAAAGAAGAGGATACAGAGTTGCTGAAGTCCCCGGCCACCTCCATTCACCACTACAGGATTGCCGGAAATAGCTGAGCCAGCACCTCGGCCATTTTTTGGAACTACCATAGCAGTGAGTCGAGGGTGGCCTTGCTTGTACGGTGTGCTCTCCTTCCCTTTGGGGGGACCCATTCTGGAGATAGGAGAGGGTCCCAGCACATAATGCAGTGCAATTTTTTAGGTATAAGATCAGGAGGAGCTGAGCAGATTGATATATAGTTTTGTGGGAAAAGATTCAGTAAAACTTGTCTTTTAAAGCGCCTTGCAAAAGTATTCACCTCCCTTGACTTTTTTCATATTTTGGTGCCTCGCAACCTGGAATTAACATGGATTGTTTGAGGATTTGCATCATTTAATTTATAGAACATGCCCACAACTTTTATTTTTTTTTATTGTGAAGCAAACAAATAGGACAAATAACATTAAAAGTCAATGGGCCAGATTTATCATTAGCTCAGGTCAGAATAATGGAGTGAAAAAGTCCCAAACGCTAAAACTGCGCACAAATTTGCGACTTTTTTCTGCTCTGCACTATGCTCGCCAGTTTTCTGAAAGTGGGCGTGTTTTCTTATGTAAATGAATCTCTAGACAGATTTACTATTGGGACTATTTAAAAAGTCGCAATTTCACTCCAGTGAGGACCATGCTTATCTTATGAGACTTTTTATTAGAACATGCGACTTTTTCGTAAAGATGTGCGACTTTTGTAAAGCTGCTTACTGACGGATAAACTACTACCGTCAAACCACATTTATTACAGTCTTAAAGGGCCGATCATAAAACTGACTTTAGCCATATGTGAAAGTGGAGTGAGCTGTCAGAGTAATGATAAATCTGGCCCAATGTGCATAACTATTCACCCCCCTAAAGTCAATACTTTGTAGAGCCTCCTTTTGCGGCAATCAAAGCTCAAAGTCGCTTTGGGTAAGTCTCTATGAGCTTGCCACATCTTACCACAAGCGTTTTTGCCCATTCCTCCTTGCAATACTGATTCTGCTCCTTCCAATTTGATGGTTTGCGCTTGTGAACAACAATCTTTAAGTCTGACCACAGATTTTCTATTGGATTAAGAAATTTAAAAAACACTGGAATGTAAACAGATACATTTAAATCAATGGGTATGTGTGCAGTCCACAGAAAATGCGGACAGCACATGTCAGTGAAAAAACGGAAGTGTGAACGAAGCCTCAAACAGAGAATTGCTATCACTGATAACATCTCCCCCATGTACAACCATCAATGACTGACAGCATTCTCTGTGTAAGGGCTCATGCACACGAACATATTTTCTTTCCGCTTCCGTTGTTTTTTTTTTGTGGATTGTATGCGGAACCATTCACTTCAATGGGTCCGCAAAAAATACGGAACGTACACAGAACACATCCATATGTCATCCGTATTTCGCAGATCCATACTGTAGAAATGCTATGCCCAGCCCATATTGCTCATGCGTTTGGTGATTAACAAGTTACTGTTTCCGTTCCGCAAAAAACGGATCGCATACGGAGATGTATTGTGGAATAACGGAGGGGAGGAGGACTTAAATCAGAGAAAAAAAACCTCAGATACAAAACGGATCCGTGAAAAACAGACCACAAAACAACAGTCGTATGCATGAGCACTAAGTGTGTATACAGAGATAGCTATCAATCACTGATAACATCATCCCTGTGTACAGCCATCAGTGACTAACAGCTATCTCTGTATACACACTTAGCCCTTATGCACACGGCAGTTATGCGGCCATTCCGTCCACTAGGGACGGCAATTTGCAAAAAAAACCCCAAAAAAACGGAAGTTACTCCATGTGTATTCTGTTTCCATATGTCCGTATTTCCGTTCCGCAAAAAAAAAAATAGAACATGTCCTATTATTGTCTGCATTACGGACAAGGATAGTACAGTTCTATGAAAGGCCAGCTGTTCTGTTCCACAAAATAGGGAATGCACACGGATGTCATCGCTATTTTTTGCAGATGCGTTTTCTGTGGACCGCAAAATACATACGGTCGTGTGCATGAGCCCTTACAGAGAGAATGCTATCAATTACTGATAATGCCTCCCGCACCTACTGAGAGCTGTTCACAGGGATGGTCTTAAGTTAGAAAAAGTAGAAATATTAATGCAAGGCTACATGCATAAGAACTTGAATGGGGTCCGCGATCCGCATCAGACTGTCCACACCGCAAAAAAAAAAGTAGTGCATGCGCTACTTTTTTGCGGTGAGACGGCACGGCCCGAAACACCACGGAAGCACTCCGTGCCTCCGTTCTGCATCTCCATGATTGCGGACCTATTCAAGTGAGTGGGTCCGTGATGCGGAATGCACGCGGCCGGTGCCCGTGTATTGCGGACACGCTGTATGTATGGGTTGTGTGCATGTAGCCTAAAAATTACAAGGTTTACTGTCTTTTTCCACAAGAAATATACATTGATCTGCTCCTGCTCTAGAACATGCTGCCTGCAGATTGCCGTGCATTTTGTGGGGACAGGTCCTCTTTGAGGCAGTGTTCACATCTGCTGACATTTACCCATATACAAGATATAGTGCCCATTTACAAGGGCAGATTATGAAGCCAACGATTGGGAATGAACATTCCTACAAACGCTTGTTTCCGATACCTGCCTCATGCTAATCGCCCACTGATCACTCAACAAAAGGAAGAAAAAATGCTAGCTTGCCAGCTGATCAGATCATTTAGGGCTCATGCACACAACCGTATGGCTTTTTCAGTGTTTTGCAGTCCGTTTTTTATGGATCCGTTGTTCCGTTACGGTTCCTTTCCGTTTTTCCATATGCCATATACAGTAATTACATAGAAAAAATTGGGCTGGGCATAACATTTTCAATAGATGGTTCAGCAAAAACGGAACAGATAGGGAAGACATACGGATGCATTTCCGTATGTGTTCCATTTTTTTTGCGGACCCATTGACTTGAATGGAGCCAAGCACCGTGATTTGCGGACAAGAATAGGACATGTTCTATCTTTTCACTGTACGGAAATACTGAAACGGAATGCACACGGAGACACTTCAGTATTTTTTGCTGAACCATTGAAATGAATGGTTCAGTATATGTACCGCATACTGAACTCAAAAAACGGCCAGTATACTGAACGCAAAATACTGTCGTGTGCATGAGCCCTTAGGCAACACAAGATCCTTGCTCCACGGTGATAAATCATCCTATATAAAACAGGGGTATGCTGCCTACAGACAATTCAACTGTGTGGGGGATGAAGGATCATAGTAACAAACATTCATCCCCATGACTGCAGTGTGTAAATGGGCCCTATGTTGCTAGGAGCACTGTCAATGGGATAAGTACACATTAAACACCCCCAATAAATTAATTACCAAAACACACACACAAAGACCACACTATTTTGGTTGGAATAAATTTAATTTCATCTGTCTGTAAACAAGGTGTTTTAATAGTTTATGGCATTTCCTTAAATGCATATTAAATCAGATGAGTTAGACTGTATCCCAGATGTAACAAAAGTGCAGGGAAAGATATGGACAAATTAACAAGAATGTATACAGGTTTTTTTTTTCTTTTCCTTTTACATGATACACAAGACAAACGGAAGCAAAATACTAAAATGTCTTTACAGAAGTGCCATTCCAGAGGAAGGAGGACCTTGTGTCAGTTAAAACCCATCTCGCGGCTTTGTTTTGTCATATGGCACAGAATACATATGAAGCTATCACAAATACAGCCAGGTTCATTCTAAAGAATGCCATCTACTATTCTTTAGTACAAAGAATTCTTATTTGTCATTTATATTAAAATAAGACGCTGAGCAGTGAATTTAACTGACAACCAGGTTATACACATCAAATAATACAAGGAAAATGTGCTGAACTGATTCTGCAGCAAACTTTCCCCAATTGTTAATTCGCTGTTACGGTTTAATCAGCAGCGCTATTGCAAACTACCAACCCCTTAAAACCTATGGAGAGAATCGAGCAGCAAGGTCATTGTTCTTAGGGGAGCCAAAGACAATAAGCTGGAGGACGTCACTGCAGCTGGCAGATCGGGCTGCCATAAGGTGGCCTGGACCAGTGTTCTGAGCGAGTTCAGTCCGAAATCACTGCATCATTGAGGCGCTTGGTAATGCAAGCCTCAAACCTGAAGATAACCATTCCCTTGTCAACTAGAATACTGATTCAGACCACAATGCAGGGCCTTATAATTTGGGACTGGTTTGCTTTAAAGATACATCATGCCTTTAAGTGCCTGGGAATTATGTAGCTGCAATTGGTCCTATGAACAAAAATATACCACAACATTATACATTAGAAGGGGTATAATCACAATATTCCCTACCAGAAAAAAACCTTACCACGTTATTGTAAGGGCTTCAATCACAATACTCCCTACCAAAAAAAAATAAAAAATCAGCTAGCTGGGCAAGAGCCAGTGTCAACGGGCACCTTCAAAAAGGAAGGATTTCCTATTTGTAGTGTTAAGACCGAGAAACCTGTTTGACCTATTTTATTTCAAGAGTGTAAGACGTTCTTGTAGAGCCTAGAGTCGACAGCAGGATCTTTGACCAGCCAACACTGTCAGAGCCAACGTCACAACTAAACAAGAGGATGGATATTTGTAGGAGGGCAAGACCAGATTAGTTCAAGGGGTTGCCTTGGCCAGGACAAAAATAAATAAATATAAAAAATATAAAATAGGGCAACATGGCTTAAAAAGTAAAATCTCACAATGTCCCACTGCTCCCATACAACAGTGACCAGTCCCATTACCAGGAAGTAGAAAGTGACAGGGTACCCATGTGGCATCAAGAATTTTTTTTATTTTAAGCTATTCCCTTTAACATTGCGATATGGGCAATTGCTCACCATGCTAAAGGCTGACGATACAGATCCACAAAAGAGAAAAATGTATAAGTGTAAGTTTACGGGACTATATGCAAGACCCTCCTACACTGGCGCTTCTGTAGCAATTCTCATGCTCCTCCCATGTCCATTTGCTGTGCTGCAGTGCCGGGTGTAAGATTGTAAAGAGGAATCTGAAGGTTAAAGGACACCCCCCCCCCCCATCTCAACCAGGATAATGGCTTTAAAACATTTCTTTAAAAATAAAAAATAAATGATTTGGCATATAGTAGTATGAAATAAAAAGGTGTAATTAAGTTATTGCACCAAAAACACATCCCTCCGGGCAGAAAGATCACTGCCAGACAGCGGCACCATGATCTGGACTCTTAATAGGGATCAATCAGAAATACACCATAAAATAGTAGTGAGAACGTGGACCCAGAATTTAGTGTTCCGTGTAGATATTTCTACCCGTGTTTGAGCAAAGGAAGACTAAGCTGAGCTGTGTATATGCTCAAACCACTCAAAAGGCAACCAATCCAGTGGTTTTATAGACATATTTCCTTTTCTAGTGTTTTTCTGTGTGCCACCATTCACCCCAGTATACATTATGCTCATGGCCCACGCCTTGTTGCGGTCCTGCAGACTTAAGACGCTAGGCCTCTACTTATACTAAGCCTAGACTTCTTGCAAGACAACACATGCATGTGCTTAATACATCATGCTTCTAGCAGAGCAGCACAAAATGGTAAAAAAAATCTCCTGGCAAAACTGAGTTTTGTATACAATGCCAACCACCTTGGTCAAGTACTTCGTGTTTTATAGGAGAAAGGACTGAAACTTGCTTAGCTGAGGTACAATTTGTGGCAAAGTTTACATTCGGTACTCAAGTTTCTTGAACTGGGACTTGTAGCCACAGTTGACTACACAAATCTCAAATACAATGTATCAGACACTATGGGTGACTAGTCCGTAAACACACTTAAAGCCACATAGTTCACATTTTGGGACTACAATTCAATCATGGGTGGGGGGGGTCATGAGTACTGTCGACATGGACGAAAGGACAATGGGCAAAACGTAAGACGAATGGGTCACCATCACACACAGCCTGAATGATGGGGAGACGCAGCGATTGCTGGCAGGAGATGCTGCTCAGTGGTAAAGCCTTTGAGGAAGGGTGAAAGCAGTTAACGGAGCATCCGGTTGGGTTGTCCCATTCAGGACATAAATTTGCCATGAAACTATAATTGCTTGAAAAGAAAAAAAAAAAGAGAAAAAAAAAAAAAGAACTTTCCCCACTTAAAAAGGAGACACAGGTTCATCCCCCATCACCCCATTTATTGCTAATAAAATTTCCAGATGCTTTGTTCAGACAGGAAAGTTTAGTAGCAATTTTTTTATTTATTATCCCCCTAGAATATAAGTTGGCCTAGCAGTTAGAATCCCATATCTCTCAAGTATTTTGCCATTGCAAACGCCTTTTTATTCAAGCCGCCTCCATGGACTCCTTCCTTCCCCATTGCGAATACCAAGACTGAAAGAAAGAAAAAAAAAAAACACAAGAGGAAGTTAGTAAAAATGCAGAAAAAATTCCAAAAAACAAACATACAGCAATTATATTTTTACATATATGCAAAAAGGACGCTTTTAGAAGCATCTTGCTAGTGTCACCTATTGGATCTGGCACCCTATAAGTCAATGTCTGACTTTTCAGCAAGCCTTGGAACTAGACAAGGCAAAACAGCCAAGCCATATTTTCATCCGCAGTCGGCTGTTCTGGGTGAACTTGCCCTTCATCAGTATGAAGGAGGATTCTGGCTGGCTGAGCAGTCCCAATATTTGTTCTTTTTTATTTTTGTGTACTCAATAAAGATTTACATTGTTTGATACATGGTGCGGTTTGCCTCCTTCTATAGGGTTATAAGGGTTGCAATGAAGCAATGCACAAATACGAGCCCAGATACGAATATGTACTTCCTTATTACTAATGTAAGTAATAGTGTGAGATGTAGTGGGGGTATTTTTATTTATTTTTTGTTTGCCCTCCAAAGCATCGGGACCATCTTAAAACAGAATATAGTGGTGAGACACCCTTTAAAGGAGATATGTCACCATTGGAGGTGTCTGGCGGTGGACTTACCCCACTGAAAACACATTCACGCTCGGCCAAACCGAAGATACATGTGTATGGGGAGTTTGTTAGGAATAGCTGTTGGTCAAACAAACGTTCGGGCCGCTTTAGTAGATTCACATCACATGAATATACACTACTCTCAAACAGTTAGGCCTCTTTCACACGAGCGTGTCCGGATAAGGTCCAGATGCGTTGCGGCAAACCCGCGCGAGTAGGTACGCAATTGCAGTCAGTTTTGACTGCGATTGTGTTCCGTTGTTCAGTTTTTATCGCACGGGTGCAATGTGTTTTGCACGCGCGTGATAAAAAAACTGAATGTGGTCCTATTCCTCACAGATAAAGACAGAAGAGATGCCGGCTGCGCGAACAAGTGGATTAAGGAGAGTTTAATTATTATTATTATTTGTTATAAGGGAAAATAATAATGATCGGGTCCCCATCCCGATAGTCTCCTAGCAACTGTGCGTGAAAAATCACACAGCATCCGCACTTGCTTGCGATTTTCACGCAGCCCCATTAACTTCTATGGGGCCTGCGTTGCGTGAAAAACGCACAAAATAGAGCATGCTGCGATTTTCACAAGTGATGCATGAAAATCACCGCTCATGTGCACAGCCCCATAGAAATGAATGGGTCCAGATTCAGTGTGGGTGCAATGCATTCAACCCGTGCGGAAAACTCGCCCGTGTGAAAGGGGCCTTAGGGATATTTGGCTTTCGGGTGAAATTTATGGAAAATGTAAAAAGTTCACGTTCCAGTGATATAAGATCATGAAAGTAGGACATTTAAGTAGAAGCAGCAATGGTGATTTCCTCATCTCAAACAATTTATTGAAACAAAAGCCAACAATAGTGGTGGTTATACCCCCACAAAAAAGTCAGTGTCTCAATAACTTGTCATGTGGCCTTGAGCATTAATTACAGCTTGATAATGACGTATCACAAGTCACAAGTCGACTTATTGTCTGCTGAGGCATGGCATCCTACTCTTGAAGGGCGGCCCTCAGTTCATTGAGGTTCTGGGGTACAGAGTTACGAGACTCTACACGGCAATTCAGCTGATTCCATAGGTTTTCAATAGGATTCAGGTCTGGAGAAAGTGCAGGCCACTCCAATTGAAGTACCCCAGTCTCCAGGAGCCCTTCCCCAATGATGAGACCTCGATGAGCTGGCACGTTGTCGTCCATGAAGATGAAATTAGGCCTGTGTTGTTCATGCAGAGGCAATGACTGGATTAATGAGGTTATCCAAGTAGTATGGGCTTGTCAACGTACCATTCACAAAGTGTAGGGCAGTTCTGTATTGAGTAGACACACCTGCCCACACTGTACCACCACCACCAAAGGCTCGTCTGGTGACAAACTTTCTGCTCAGCGTGAATTGACTTTCTGAGCCCACTGTTCCCTCATCCAGCATAGAAGCTCCCTGGTCCATGCAAGACGATGGTGCCTGTGGGGAGGCATCCTTGCAGGTCGTCTAGCACACAAACCATGCTGATGTAAACGGTTTCGAATGGTCTGATGTGACACTTGGGTGCATCTCACCTCCCTTAAATGTGCCTGTAGTTGTGTGGCATTCATCATCCAGCTTATTTATTAAGAGTGGCGTTCCCATACACTAGTCATGATCATCCTGTGCTGGAGTGAGATGCACCTAATTTATTACAAGGTAGATGCCTCCTAATAAATTCATCACATCTCTGCCCCTTTGAGCACCAGATACTCAAGTCTATGACAGCCAGGGGCTGGAGCAGTCTTGAGCTATAAAACTTATTCCAGTTTCTAGCGCAAGTACGTAAGTGGTTTAATGGCACACTCTTCTAGTCTGGAGGGTGCTAGAGATGGGTCCCAGACCAGTATAACCTGTAAAGTACAGACACTGCACTCCTAGGGATGGTATGCAAATCACACATGATTTATTTTGGCAATATTCCAGTAGAATTAAAAGGGGTTATCTGAGACCAACAAATGCTCCCCCATACGCCGGGCCCCTCACACTGAATCTACTTACCTGGCTCCCCACACCGCTACTTCTCCTGCGCGGATGAAAACATCCGTGTCAGAGCAGTCAATGGCAGGTGGTGACGGGGATGAGCCTCCCTATCATCACGGGTGACACTAGGGAGGCTCACCCCCGTCACCGCCTGCCATTAGCTGCTCCCCCCTTGATGTTTTCATCCGTGCACAGGGAGAAGCAGCTGGGGCGGTGCGGGAAAACCAGGTTACTAGATTCAGTGTGAGGGGCATTTGTTAGTCTCAGATAACCTCTTAACGTTTTCTGCAATAAGCTTTCTTCAGATACCTGGATGCCGCCCTGGAAGGAAGGGAGGATTAAAGATGGTAAAGGAAGCTGAGGATGGTAGCTCTCCAATGTGGAAGTTCGGCACTCGGGATGGGGTCCTCGGCATGTGTGATTTGCATATCATTCTTTGGAGTGCAGAGTTTCTGGCGTAAGTTACAGTAAATCAGTCAGGCATAGCTAAGCCTCGTCCCTTCTCTCACCACATCAGAAAAGTGGTGAAAAGCTTAAAACGATGCAAATTATGGCATAAATCTGACATGCGCCACAAGTTATGACTTTGACTCTATGCCAGAATAGTGGTGTAAATGCCCCCTATTGACCTAAATGGGTCCACGGTCCACACGCCAAGTATAGGACACGTAAAGAACAGACATGGAAAGAACATGGATGTTCCACAAACAGAAAGACTATGTCTGCAAAATGTGGACCACAAAAAAAAAAAAAGATTTTGCATGACCAGAAGCGGTCATGTGCATGAGTCCTTATTCTGAGAATTCATCATAAAATGTCTAAAATCACAAGTGGATGGTTGTTAATTAGATAAATCTTATGCTATCTAATCATAAACCAGCAGAATCTTAAGGGGTTGAACAAACATAAAAGCTATAAAGTTAAAGGGGTTATCTAATCTGAAACCTTTTCGAATGTCTGAATATCGTCAGTGTAGAGGTAATGCTCCCCCACTGGATATGTTGACAGCGATGGGGTGGTGCCTGGCTGCAACATAAAGCCCCCATTATCAGTTATTGGCAAGGGATGATGCTGGCAAGTGAGTATTTAGTGATGGGAGAAATTAAGCATTACTGTCAGAGCTGGGGCTCCACAGATATTTTGGGGCATTGATTATATATCTGTTGGTTTGGAATACATTCTGATCGAACTGGAAGCATTAGCCAGAGGAACCAGAAAAATTCAGCCTTCAGAACATGAGATTTGTTTTCTTCCTCGTCATTACTTATTTTTAAATCTTACGTTGTAAAGACACTTTATTTAACAAAAAAATATATATATTATATATATATACACACTTTTTGGGGTTAATTTCGGCATACATATTTTAAACATTAATTTCACTTCAATTCTTTTTAACAAGTTCTTTCTGAAAGAGCAGCTGAGACCATGTGTACAAGACGCAACTGTCAGCGACAGCTGGACATCTTAGAGAGGAGGCCGATTTCTCTGTAATCAACTTAGTATTATCCCAACACAGAGCTAGACGAAAGCCATATCAGCTAAAAGAACTAAACCACGCTCTGCCTCGATGCCCCGGCTGGGCGTTTCCAGTGATGAATGCCATGGCTGATTTATAAAGACACTCCGGCTACAACTGCTGTGAAATGCTCATCTCAGCACTGTAATAAAACGTTATTGTACAAGTATGCAGGCCTCCTGGGAACTATACTATTCCAGTATAGGGGGCCAAGCTACTTAAAAAGGAGCAGGTGACAGGACACTTCACATAACTGTAGGACGAACTGAGTCCATCACAGCGATCGCTACTTCTACAGCCTTCCAGTGACCCCAAGGCTGTGATATACTTTATTTACCATATTCGACTTACCAATGCAAGAGAATATGTGTTCTGACTGTCACACTTAGGCTGCGGCAGACTGGCCATAGAGACTACAGGAAATTTTACAGTGGGCAGATACCCGGGGGGCTGCCAGAGCACTCCTCATGGCTGCTGGCCGGGAATATAATGATCTGATGCTCTCAGCATTAATTAATGCCGGGCGCATCAAGTACGGTGATACAGATCAATGCTGTGGCGAGGGCGTCAGTATTCTGTGCTGCACGGTGATATTTGGTTCTGCTGGGGCAGTATTTTGTGCTGCACTGTGCTATTGCAGGCCCCGCCTACATGTGTTTGCCCCGCCTACATGTGTTTGCCCCGCCTACATGTGTTTCCTCCTGTCAATTTGGACCCACCTAAAACATGGAATCACTTTTTTTTTTTTCTGGGGCCACTTTTAGTTCCCAGTCCGCCTCTGCATCTAGGGCTGTTATATTTCTACTAAAGGGGAGAATATAAGCAGTAGCACATCCAATCAATCCTGAATCCAGGGCGCTGTGAGAAAAAATAAAATAAAATAGCTCTCCCTTACAATGTCCTGCAGTCCCGATCCCAACTGGGCCTACAGAAGCCAAGCGCCGTTCATGCACACATGACCACAAGCCCAGTGAAGAACAAAGTGGAAAGATATTTTAAAGGGGAGTACGTTTTTTTTTGGTTTACAGTTCTGCTTGGGTTAGAATATTAGCCACAAACGTTTTGATGCAAAAATTGCATTAAAAAGGTATTCCAGTTACAAGTTATCCCCCATTCATAGGATAGGGGATAACTATGAGATTGGTGGGGGTCCTATTGCTGGGACCCCCACAATCACAAGAATGGGGGCCCTGTACCCTGTGGAGGCCCCCCTCGAATGGATGGAGCGGCTTATCGGTAATGCCGCCGCTCCATTCATTTCTAAGGGAGCGCCCGATATAGCAGAGGGCTGTACTCACATGAGAGAAGTAGTGTAGAGTATTTTAATAAGGTATTTCTACCTGTCATAAGTGTGAAGTTGTTCTAAAACCCCTGGCAGCAAAAGGGCTAGGAACATGTCAGCAAGTGGACCACCCCTTAACCACCTAAGGCCTCCTGCACACGACCGTATGACTTTTTCAGTGTTTTGCGGTCCGTTTTTCACCGATCCGTTGTTCTGTTTTTTTGTTTCCGTTTCTGTTCTGTTTTTCCATATGGCGTATACAGTAATCACAGAAAAAATTGGGCTGGGCATAAAATTTTCAATAGATGGTTCCGCAAAAACGGAACGGATACGGAAGACATACAGATGCATTTCCGTATGTGTTCCGTTTTTTTTGCGGACCCGTTGACTTGAATGGAGCCACGGAACGTGATTTGAGGGCAATAATAGGACATGTTCTATCTTTCAATGGAACGGAAAAACAGAAATACGGAAACGGAATGCATACGGAGCACATTCCGTTTTTTTTTTGCAGAACCATTGAAATGAATGGTTTCGTATACGGAACGCAAAAAACGGCCAGTAAACGAAAAAAAACAAAAAAACGGTCGTGTGCAGGAGGCCTAACTGTTTTGCCCGAGTCCAGCTCAGGCAGTGAGAAAAGTAGCTAACTGGAGGGGGGAGGGCGTCTTTAGATGCTGCTATCTCCTGAATGGTAGCAGCTAGAAACATGGCACTGTTAGAAATAGAGTCGGGAATAATCCTGGGTAAAACAGTTTTTTACTTTACTGTGCATTCACAGCAGCCCGATTTCTATCAGTAATATCTTCCCCTGTACTGACATATTGCTGTCATTCTGGTATTGTCTGAAATCTTGGAATGTCAGCTTTCAAACGCGAGTTGTATGTTTCTAGCTGCTACCATTCAGGAGATAGCAGCATCTAAAGCAGCGCTCCCCCTCCAGTTAGCTACTTTTCCCACCACTGGAGCTGGACTGGGACAAAACAGTTAGGGGGTTAAAAATGGCCTAAAATTGTGACCTATGTGAAGCAACGAGCCTGCTCAGCCAGTGACTTACAGGTCTGTTCCTTTCTGGGACTCGAGCTCTCCCCATCATTTTCAGGGACATAGGAAAAACAAGGATTTTACAGAACACGTGGTACAAGAATTCCTCCCCTAGATCTAGAACAACTGGATTAAGAAACGTTCTCACCTCTGACAGCTCTTCCTACAGCAATGTTGTATGTTGGTTCTCCACCTTGACTTTTTGTCCTGATGTCCATTGTGTAATCATTTTCAATATACAGGCTGTCTCTGATCACCGAGCATTTCTTTCCTCCAACAGTTAGGCCATTAGTGAAGAATCCTTCTCTGTCCTTTCCTATCAGGACATCTATTTCTGCAGGCTGGGGATTGAAGGTGGAAAAAGACAGCAGAGAATATGATTAATTTGTGTTTAATTTACAGAAACAGACCAAACGAAGAACAAAAAGAAGCAGGACATTCCACTAACTTCTATAACAAAGTGTTACAGGGACCTAAGGATACAACTGTGGATGACATCAAGCACGCCACAACCTGAGCCAGAATGAGCTTCGGACGCTCTGGAATACACCGCTCATCCATAAACTTCATGGTTGGCATCTGTGCAATAGTACAATTCCACTGCAGAAGGGTCAAGGCAAAAATCTGCTATTGTCAGGGGTGTTGGGACCAAAACAAACATCATGGGAGGCCTTTATGGCAGCTCCGCAGAATAGAATGCACTTTGTAGGCAGGCCATACGGTGATGCTTCATGGTCTGCATCTCAGCAAGAGTTTAGCTCTAGTTACGCCCAACACATCTACTGCAGGTACCAGAGTCAACTCATAGATTGTAAGCTCTTGCGAGCAGGGCCCTGACTCCTAGTGTTTCAGTTGCATATTAGCCAGTTACTTTTGTTTTGTACATAAACCCTATGAATTTGCAAAGCGCTGCGGAATATGGTGGCGCTATATAAATAATATTTTTTATTTAAATTAGACTGGCATTTCATATAGCCAGTGTAGACTTGAGGTATAAGGCTACTTTCACACACGCGTTTTGGGCGGATCAGTCATGGATCTGCAAAAACTGATCCGTTACAATAATACAACCGCATGAATCCGTCATGAACGGATCCGTTTGTATTATCTGTAACATAGCCAAGACAGATCCGTCATGAACTCCATTCAAAGTCAATGCGGGACGGATCAGTTTTCTATTGTGCCAGATTGTGTCAGAGAAAACGGATCCGTCCCCATTGACTTCCATTGTGTGCCAGGACGGATCCGTTTGGCTCAGTTTCGTCAGGCGGACAGTCAAATGCTGCAAGCAGCGTTTTGGTGTCCGCCTCCAGAGTGGAATGGAGACTGATCGGAGGCAAACTGATGCATTCTGAGCGGATCCTTTTCTATTCAGAATGCATTAGGGCAAAACTGATCCGTTTTGGACCGCTTGTGAGATCCCTGAACGGATCTCACAAATTGAAAGCCAAAACGCCAGTGTGAAAGTAGCCTAAATAGCAATAGAAATTGGTGCAGCTCAGAATAAGTCTAAGTCTGCAAGAGGCCCTTCCTACTAAAAACTGCCGATATTTGTCACTTAATATGTGGCAAGCAAAGCATAAAAACAGCAAAAAGTCAACAAAGAGTCATATTGGCCATTAGGGTGGTTCCTAGCAAAGGGGTTTATATATTTAAAAAAACATTACTTTTTCAAACCCGTCTCCTCTTCACCCTCTAGACTTGCTGTTGAAATTGGCATCTCCCTGAGGGGGGGAAACAGAAGCAACGCTTATTCCTGTCCTGAGCACCGATTGATGGAGCAGCAGTCAGCAGGTACTTCCTACTGCTACTCAATGAATCAGCACACGGAGGGAGGACGACTGCATGGACTGCTGTATATAGCATGTTCAACTAGGCTGGGAAGGTACTCCCTAAACTCTAGTGTCACGTAAGCAAATTTCAGCTAAAGCCTTGCTGAGGCACAAGCACCTATTTAGAGGGGATCTTGTTTCCCATGGACTGATCCCTGTATGCTGCTGCCGAACTGAGGAGAAAGTGCTACTAGCAGATCATGGGGAACCAAAGGGGTAGAACTTCCAGGTACAGTCTTCATATCCTCATAAAAAAAGACCTTCAGACTTCAAGATGACAGCACTCACAGTACAAGAAACTAGTACCCTGTCCTGTGATAAGGAGACATACAAAGCCTTCAGACCCTTTAACTTTTAGATTTTATTTAGCGGCCATTATGGAAGTTTCTCCCATCTGCACACAGGATCTTTGCAGCTCAGCCAGAGTGACTATTGCGTTCTTGGTCACCACTCTTACCAAGGCCCTTCTCCCCCAATTATTTTGTTTGGTGGGGCAGCCAGCTCTAGGGAGAGTCCTGGTTGTTCCAAACTCCTTCCATTTAAAGCGTTTGTCACCAGAATTAACCCTATTAAACTAGATAATATTAGCGATGTGCAATGTCAGCTGAACCCAACTAGTCTAGTCCTACTTTTATCTATGCCCCCGTTACTGCAGAAATATAACTTTTATAAGATGCTAATTAGCCTCTAGGTGCGGGGGGGGGGGGGGGGGGGGTTGGGGTGTTGCCCCTGCTCCTAGAGGCTCCGTTCTCCCACCTCTGGCCATGCCCTGCTACACTAGATTGACAGAGCCAGGCAGCCTTCACCTCCAACTGCCGCCCTGTGCGCTGGGGAAATCTCACGCCGTTCAGTATTAGACACAGGCGCAGTGAGGAAGCCGGCAAGCGACCTTTACTCACTGCACCTGCGCCAAATACTGAACGGGATGGTGCGAGATCTACACTGCAGACAGGGCCGGAGGTAGGAGACCAACGCTGCCTGGCCCTGTTAAAAAGGCATATGCCCCCCAAAATAGTAGCAATCTAACCGTCATCTCATCCCGCAAAAATGATACCCTACCTAAGACAATCGCCCAAAAACTGAAAAAAAACGATGGCTCTGGAGACAAACGTTATTTTTTGTTTCAAAAATGATATAATTGTGTAAAACTTACATAATTTTTGTTTTGAAAGTATACATATTAGGTATTGCCACGTCCGTAATGACCTCCTCCATAAAAATATTACATGACCTAACCCCTCAGGTGAACACCATAAAAAAAAAAAAGCCATTTTTTCTCACCTTACATCACAAAAAGTGTAATAGCAAGCGATCAAAAAGTCATACGCACCCTAAAATAGTGCCAATCAAACCGTCATCTTATCCCGCAAAAAATGATATCTACCTAAGGGCTCTTTCACACTTGCGTTGTTGTGTTCCGGCATAGAGTTCCGTCGTCGGGGCTCTATGCCGGAAGAATCCTGATCAGGATTATCCCCATGCATTCTGAATGGAGAGAAATCCGTTCAGGATGCATCAGGATGTCTTTAGTTCCGGAACGGAACGTTTTTTGGCCGGAGAAAATACCGCAGCATGCTGCGCTTTTTGCTCCGGTCAAAAATCCTGAACACTTGCCGCAAGGCCGGATCCGGAATTAATGCCCATTGAAAGGCATTAATCCGGATCCGGCCTTAAGCTAAACGTCGTTTCGGCGCATTACCGGATCAGACGTTTAGCTTTTTCTGCATGGTTACCATGGCTGCCAGGACGCTAAAGTCCTGTTTGCCATGGTAAAGTGTAGTGGGGAGCGGGGGAGCAGTATACTTACTGTCCGTGCGGCTCCCGGAGCTCTTCAGAGTGACGTCAGGGCGCCCCACGCGCATGGATGACGTGATCGCATGGATCACATCATCCATGCGCATGGGGCGCTCGGACGTCATTCTGGAGTGCCCCGGGAGCCGCACGGACTGTAAGTATACTGCTCCCCCGCTCCCCACTAATACTTTGGCAGCCAGGACTTTAATAGCGTCCTGGGTGCCATAGTAACACTGAACGCATTTTGAAGACGGATCAGTCTTCAAATGCTTTCAGTTCACTTGCGTTGTTACGGATCCGGCGGGCACCTCCGGCAAATGGAGTGCACGACGGATCCGGACAACGCAAGTGTGAAAGAGGCCTAAGACAATCGTCCAAAAATTTAAAAAAACTACGGCTCTCAGATTATGGAGACACTGAAACATGATTTTTTTTAAATTAAAAAATGCTGTTATTGTGTAAAACAAATAAAAAAAATAAAAAAAAAGTATACATATTAGGGATCGTCGTGGCTGTAACAACCTGCTCTATAGAAATACCACATGATCTAACCTGTCAGATAAACGTTGTAGATAACAAAAAATAAAAACCGTGCCAAAATAGCTATTTTTTGTTATCTTGCCTCACAAAAAGTGTAATATAGAGCAACAAAAAAAATCATATGTACCCTAAAATAGTACTCAAACCGCAAACACTATAGCGTGTTTTTCATTGGGGGAGCAGTCCCACCGCATGTGGACCGCAGCAAACTACTATCCCCAGCAAAAAATGCGTACAATGGAGGATGTCGGCGCGGTCCACATGCACCACAAAGGCATCCTACACAAACCGAAGCATTGTGCGGATGAAAATATAATCATATAAATCACAGAAAAAAATGCACCAAACGGATATGTCACTGACTATACTGGCTAGTCATAAATGCAGATATTAAAAGCTGAGACTTGGACAGGAATATATTGGCAAAAGTCTCAGCTTTTAATATCTGCATTTATGACTAGCCAGTATAGTCAGTGACCGCGCCGACATCCTCCATTGTACAAATTTTTTGCTGGGGATAGTAGTTTGCTGCGGTCCACATGCGGTGGGACTGCTCCCCCAATGAAAAACACGCTATAGTGTTTGGGGTTTGAGCAGTTCCCCCATATTTGCCACGATATTTCTGTGATTTTGTTTTGTTTTATATGTAGTGTATGTGCCTTTACCTGGCATTTAAACACTCTTTTGCACCTGGTAGACTCCATCACATGGTCTGATATGGGTGTGGCTTACAGTCTGGCTTTATTCACATTGCACTGGCTGTCCTGCTAGGCGGTTGTGTGGAAGCCTGGCTGTGAGCTGGATTACATTACCTTCAGACCGTGTTCACACCATAGTTAACGTAGTGGTAGGACCCCTTGCCATGCTGAGTGACCGTGACGTGGTGCATGATGGGCTCCGATATTTTCCTGACAGGAATATATTGGCAAAAGTCTCAGCTTTTAATATCTGCATTTATGACTAGCCAGTATAGTCAGTGACATATCCGTTTGGTGCATTTTTTTCTGTGATTTACCCTAAAATTGTACCAACAAAACTGCCACCTTATCCCGTAGTTTCCAAAATGGGGTGTTTTTTTTTGGAGTTTCTACTCTATGGGTGCCTCAAGGGGGGGGGGGGGGGGGGGGGGTCTTCAAATGTGACATGGCAGCTTAAAATTATCCCAGTGAAATGTGCCTTCCAAAAACCATATGGCGTTCCTTTTCTTTCTGCGCCCTGCCGTGTGCCCCTACAGCAGTTTACAACCACATGTGGGGTGTTTCTGTAAACTACAGAATCAGGGCAATAAATAGAGTTTTTTTCAGCTATTAACCCTCGCTTTGTTAGTGGAAAAAAATTAAAATAGGAAATCAGCCAAAAAAGTGAAATTATGAAATTTCATCTCCATATTCCAATAATTCTTGTGGAACACGTAAAGGGTTAACAAAGTTTGCAAAATAAGTTTTGAATACAGTGAGGCGTGTAGTTTCTAAAATGGGGTCATTTTTGGGTGGTTTCTATTATGTAAGCCTCACAAAGTGACTTCAGACCTGAACTAGTCCTCAAAAAGTGGGTTTTGGAAATTTTCTGAAAAACTTTAAGATTTGCTTCTAAACTTCTAAGCCTTCTAACGTCCCCCCCAAAAAAAAAAATGGCATTCACAAAATGATCCAAACATGAAGTAGACATATGGGTAATGTAAAGTAGTAACTATTTTTGGAGTTATTACTATCTATTATAAAAGTAGAGAAATGAAAATTCGTAAATTTGGTATTTTTTTTTTTTATAAATAAAAATGAAATTTTTTGACTCAAACTTTACCAGTGTCATTAAGTACAATATGTGACGAGAAAACAATCTCAGAATGGCCTGGATAAGTAAAAGCGTTTTAAAGTTATCACCACATAAAATGACACGTCAGATTTGCTAAAAATGGCCTGGGCAGAAAGGTGAAAAGTGGCTTGGTCCTGATACGGTTAAAAGGCATTCTGTTTGCTTTCCGTCCTAATAGAAGTCTATGGGAATCAAAACGGATCCGTCTGGGTCCCATTATGAAAGACGGAAAACAAAGTCCTGTCGATAGGATTTTGTTTTTCAGCCTTGCATAACGGGACCCAGACGGATCCGTTATGCTTTCCCATAGACTTCTATTAGGACCGGAAGCAAATGGAATACCTTTTTAAGGCTTCCATTTTGCATTCTGTCCGGGCATTCCTTTATTTTCCGTTATAACGGAAAGCCATAACAGAATCCCTAACGCTAGTGTGAACCCACCCAAATCCCGCAAAAAAAGCCCTCCTCAGATTGCTATATGAACAGAAAATGTTAGTCCTATAAAGTAAATCTGCCTTATTGTACAGCGATACATCCTCTCCAGCCAAACAGATTTCCATTCAAAGCGCTGGAAAAGTTCAGTGACAACACAGAAGCTATAGTAGCATCCATTTTTGGCATTCCCGTTAGAATGTGTGATAGCAAAGACAGCATCTTTTGTAAGACATAACATTGCTTCCAATAGATGGGTATTATTACTTAAACATACTTTTAGTTATTGCTGGCTTACAGATTTAAGGGAATGGCGTGACTAAAGGGTATATTATCACAGTCACGATGCAAGATCCAATTTAAAGCAGTAACCCTTTTATGGAACAGTAGTCCATATATGCCCACAATGTTGCGCCGTACGTTTCGGTCCAGTGGGACCTTTATCAGCGGTCTTATCTGTGGCCTGGGCTGCCACAGAACACAGACCAGCCCAGGCCACAGATAAGACCGCTGATGAAGGTCCCACTGGACCGAAACGTACGGCGCAACATTGTGGGCATATATGGACTACTGTTCCATAAAAGGGTTACTGCTTTAAACTGGATCTTGCATCGTAATACTATACAATAAAATACATCGAATTTGCATATAATAATCAGGGTGCCGCAAATTTTTCAAAACATTCAACTGACTACCAAGTCCTTTGCGAGCACCTACCTACAGTGTGCAGAACCCCAATATATACTATAAACGGTATATTAGACGGGCAGATTTTCTACCCGATGATCGCAAACGAGCATTCGTAGTAACACTAATTAGCGATCTTCTCTTGCACACGACTGTATGCATTTTGCGGCCCACAAAAAACGGATCAGCAAAATCCATGTGCATTCTGCGGAACAGAACAGCTGGCCCCTAATAGAACGGTACTATCCTTGTCTGTAATGCAGACAATAATAGGACATATTCTATTCTTTTGCGGAACGGAAATACGGAAACTCAATTCACACGAAGTACCTTCCGTTTTTTTGGTGTTGACCCATTGAAGTGAATGGTTCCGCTTATGGTCTGCAAAAAAAACCGGAACGGACACAGAAAGAAAATACGTTTGTTTGCAAGAGGCCTAAATCTCATTTACACGTCAGTGTTTTCCATCAGTGATTGTGAGCCAAAACCAGGATTGGAGCCTCCACAGACATGAGGTACAAGGGAAAGAGCTGCACCTGTTCTGTGTTTAGAGCCGCACCTGGTTTTGGCTCAAAATCACTGATGGTAATCACTGACCAAACACTGACATGCGAATCAGGCATAATACTGCCGCTGATTGTAAACGCTCGCTCATCGGGCAATCCAGACCTTTTTCAGCATTCTGAAAGATCAGGATTTGCCGGTGGCAGATTTTGCTGTCTAATTACAATCTGCCGCAGACAAACCACTGTAGAGCATGGAGACAAGCGGATCGCTGCATGTAATAGGAGGGAACGCTTCCCTCCCGACAATCGTCTGCGTGATCGGGGTGTCTAATACACCCTTAAAAGGGAACCTGTCATCTGGATTTTGGGTATAGAGGTGAGGATATGGGCTGCTAGATGGCCGCTAGTCCCCATAGCTCTGTGTGCTTTTATGGTGTAAAAAAATAAAATATATATTTATACATATGCAAATTAACCTGAGATGAGTCCTGTCCCTGACTCATCTCACGTACAGGACACATCTCAGGTTAATTTGCATATGTATCAAATCGTTTTTTTTTTTACACAATAAAAGCACACAGAGCTATGGGGACTGGGTATTGCGGATGTGCTAGCGGCCATCTAGCAACCCATGTCCGCAGTGATATACACAAAATCCCGGTGACAGGTTCCCTTTAATTAAAGTATAATTCGTCACAAATTGCCAGAACTACACTGCTCCGTCAATTTCTGTAGCGAACAGGGCTGCACCGCTGCGCCCACTGACGTGAACGGGAGCAGCACTGCAGCAACAGCTCCATCTACTACAGACATGGCACCGGAGCTACTGCAGAACAGCTGCCGATCAAATATTTATGACTCATCTTAAATATGGGCCATCAATATTAAACCACTGGAAACCCGCTGTAATCTAACAGTCCTTTCAGGGAGATCCCGGAATCATTTTTCTAATATACTTTGTAACAGCTTTTGCCTTTTTTACTAAATAAATTGGCACCCAAAGACCTGATTTCTACCATGCTTTAAATTCACTACTTTCCCACCTTGCTGACGGATTCTTGGAGCTGTAGCAATGGGGCCCACAGTGATGGGTGTACGGTCAGGAGCACACATTGCTGCACCTGCCTGTGCCCCCTCAGCTTAGCTAAATACAATGTGCTCTGCCAGGGTTAGCTAAGCTGAGGGGGCACAGGCAGGTGCAGCAATGTGTGCTCCTGACCGTACACCCATCACTGTGGGCCCCATTGCTACAGCTCCAAGAATCCGTCAGCAAGGTGGGAAAGTAGTGAATTTAAAGCATGGTAGAAATCAGGACTTTGGGTGCCAATTTATTTAGTAAAAAGGCAAAATCCGTTAAAGTATATTAGAAAAAATGATTTTAGTGCAATTGGACAGTTAAAGAAAAAAAAAAATATAAAAGAAAAAAAAAATGTTGAATAAGGCTACTTTCACACTCACGTTTTATGCGGATCAGTCATGGATGGATCCGTTCAGATAATACAACCGCATGAATCCGTTCCGAACGGATACGTTTGTATTATCTGTAACATAGCTAAGATAGATCCGTCACGAACTCCACTGAAAGTCAATGGGGGGACGGATCCGTTTTTTTATTGTGTCAGTGAAAACGGTTCCGTCCCCATTGACTAAGGCTACTTTCACACTCACGTTTGGTGCGGATCCGTCATGCATCTGCACAGACGGATCCATTCAGATAATACAACCGTCTGGATCCGTTCAGAACGGATCGGTTTGTATTATCTTTAACATGGCCAAAACAGATCTGTCTTGAACACCATTGAAAGTCAATAGAGGACGGATCAGTTTTCTATTGTGCCAGTAAAAATGGATCCGTCCCCATTGACTTAAGTGTGTGTGTCAGGACGGATCCGTTTGGCTCAGTTTCATCAAGCGGGCAGCATTTTGGTGTCCACCTCCAGAGCGGAATGGTGACTGATCGGAGGCAAACTGATGCATTCTGAGCGGATCCTTTTCCATTCAGAATGCAAACTGATCCGTTTTGGACCACTTAAGTTGTGACAGCCCTGACTGGATCACAAACGGAAAGCCAAAACGCCAGTGTGAAAGTAGCCTTAAATTTTAGTTTCTCTTTAAAAAAAAAAGTTCAAATTAGAAAAGCTTGCTACAAGATATCTGTGTGGCCTCATACGCACCCCAAAATCATACCAATCAAACCTTCATCTCATCCCGCAAAAAATGAGAGACTCTACCTAAGACAATCACCCAAAAAAAAAAAAAAAAAAAAAACAACTATGGCTCAGAATATGGAGACACTAAAACATGATTTTTTTTTTGTTTCAAAAATGCTGTTATTGTGTAAAACTTAAATAAATTTAAAAAAAAGTATACATATTAGGGAAATCGCCGAGTCAGTAAGAACCTGCTGTATAAAAATATCACATTACCTAACCCCTCAGGTGAACACCGCAAAAAAATAAAAATAGATATAAACTGTGTCAAAAAAGCCATTTTTGTCACCTTACATCAAAAAAAGTGTAATACCAAGCGATCAAAAAGTCATACGCACCCTAAAATAGTACCAAACTACATCTCATACCAAACAAAAATGAGCCCCTACATAAGAGACAGTTGCGGAAAAAAAAAAAAAAAATTATATATATATATATATATATATATATACATATATATACATATATATATATATATATATATATATATATATACACACACACACATACAGGGAGTGCAGAATTATTAGGCAAGTTGTATTTTTGAGGATTAAATTTTATTATTGAACAACAACCATGTTCTCAATGAACCCAAAAAACTCATTAATATCAAAGCTGAATATTTTTGGAAGTAGTTTAGTTTGTTTTTAGTTTTAGCTATTTTAGGGGATATCTGTGTGTGCAGGTGACTATTACTGTGCATAATTATTAGGCAACCTAACAAAACAAATATATTGGTTTCACTGGTAAAAATAAATAATTGAAATGGGTATATAACATCTCAGCATTCACAAATATACATTTCTGACATTCAAAAACAAAACAAAAACAAATCAGTGACCAATATAGCCACCTTTCTTTGCAAGGACACTCAAAAGCCTGCCATCCATGGATTCTGTCAGTGTTTTGATCTGTTCACCATCAACATTGCGTGCAGCAGCAACCACAGCCTCCCAGACACTGTTCAGAGAGGTGTACTGTTTTCCCTCCTTGTAAATCTCACATTTGATGATGGACCACAGGTTCTCAATGGGGTTCAGATCAGGTGAACAAGGAGGCCATGTCATTAGATTTTTTTCTTTTATACCCTTTCTTGCCAGCCACGCTGTGGAGTACTTGGACGCGTGTGATGGAGCATTGTCCTGCATGAAAATCATGTTTTTCTTGAAGGATGCAGACTTCTTCCTGTACCACTGCTTGAAGAAGGTGTCTTCCAGAAACTGGCAGTAGGACTGGGAGTTGAGCTTGACTCCATCTTTAACCCGAAAAGGCCCCACAAGCTCATCTTTGATGATACCAGCCCAAACCAGTACTCCACCTCCACCTTGCTGGCGTCTGAGTCGGACTGGAGCTCTCTGCCCTTTACCAATCCAGCCACGGGCCCATCCATCTGGCCCATCAAGACTCACTCATTTCATCAGTCCATAAAACCTTAGAAAAATCAGTCTTGAGATATTTCTTGTCCCAGTCTTGACATTTCAGCTTGTGTGTCTTGTTCAGTGGTGGTCGTCTTTCAGCCTTTCTTACCTTGGCCATGTCTCTGAGTATTGCACACCTTGTGCTTTTGGGCACTCCAGTGATGTTGCAGCTCTGAAATATGGCCAAACTGGTGGCAAGTGGCATCTTGGCAGCTGCACACTTGACTTTTCTCAGTTCATGGGCAGTTATTTTGCGCCTTGGTTTTTCCATACGCTTCTTGCGACCCTGTTGACTATTTTGAAGGAAACGCTTGATTGTTCGATGATCACGCTTCAGAAGCTTTGCAATTTTAAGAGTGCTGCATCCCTCTGCAAGATATCTCCCTATTTTTGACTTTTCTGAGCCTGTCAAGTCCTTCTTTTGACCCATTTTGCCAAAGGAAAGGAAGTTGCCTAATAATTATGCACACCTAATATAGGGTGTTGATGTCATTAGACCACACCCCTTCTCATTACAGAGATGCACATCACCTAATATGCTTAATTGGTAGTAGGCTTTCGAGCCTATACAGCTTGGAGTAAGACAACATGCATAAAGAGGATGATGTGGTCAAAATACTCATTTGCCTAATAATTCTGCACGCAGTTTATAATGTGCGGCTCGGACGCGGACCAAAACAACGGCCGTGTGCATGAGGCCTAAGGCTTAGTACTGTACTGCTATCTACTGATGCCAGAAAGACCTGCTCCTTAGGACACCAGGTGAGACCCTGAAGAACCTCTTGTCCTAAACCTAGGGAGTGATTAAGGGTACATTCACACCGAGGAGGGTTCAGTTTTTATAGCCATTTTGTGTGTGCATCCATTTTCTGGTTGCTTATCCATTTTTATTAGTCGTTTTACATCTGTTAAATAGATGAACTTCATAGCTTTTTTTTATTATTATCTCAACCCCTGCAGCTCCCTCAGTGTAAAAAGGGAACACTTGATCCGCAATAATGGCACCAGGACCAGACTTTCCCAGGAATGTTATCATCATGAGACTGAAAGTACCACGTCCTGCTGCCTCCAGTGCAGATCAAGTGTTCCCTTGCGTGCAAGTGGACGAGGCATTATTATTTTTTTTTAAACCCCCTGAAAGCACTTTTACATAGTGTACCTGTTTTCAATGGCTGTTAAAAATGGGCCCACTGGTTTTAATGGGGTCCTGTCTGGCTGTAAAAAACAAAAATAGGTCATTAAAAAGGATAGGGCCCATGCAACAGGCTTTATTACTGTCCT
The DNA here is from genome assembly GCF_905171765.1 of Bufo bufo. Taxonomy (NCBI): domain Eukaryota; kingdom Metazoa; phylum Chordata; class Amphibia; order Anura; family Bufonidae; genus Bufo; species Bufo bufo. The sequence continues at coordinate 167,369,250 of NC_053392.1, read as the reverse complement.
GCAAGTTAACTCTTAGGCCCCTTTCACACGGGACGAGTATTCCACGCGGATGCGATGCGTGAGTTGAACGCATTGCACCCGCCCGGAATCCCGACCCATTAATTTCTATGGGCTAGAAAGACGATCGGGATGGAGACCCGATCATTATTATTTTCCCTTATAACATGGTTATAAGGGAAAATAATAGCATTCTGAATACAGAATGCATAGTAAAAAATAGCGCTGGAGGGGCTAAAAAAATAATAATTTAACTCCCCTTAATCCACTTGATCGCGCTGCCGGCATCTCTTCTGTCTCCTTCTTTGCTGAACAGGACCTGTGGTGAGCATTCATTGCAGGAACAGGACCTGTGGTGACATCACTCCGGTCATCACATGATCCTTTACCATGGTGATGGATCATGTGATGACCGGAGTGATGTCACCACAGGTCCTGTTCCTGCAATGAATGCTCACCACAGGTCCTGTTCAGCAAAGAAGAAGGAGACAGAAGAGATGCCGGCAGCGCGATCAAATGGATTAAGGGGAGTTAAATTATTTTTTAAATTTTTTTTTTAACCCCTCCAGCGCTATTTTACTATGCATTCTGTATTCAGAATGCTATTATTTTCCCTTATAACCATGTTATAAGGGAAAATAATACAATCTACACAACTCCGATCCCAAGCCCGAACTTCTGTGAAGAAGTTTAGGTACCAAACATGCGAGATTTTTCTCACGAGAGTGCAAAACGCATTACAATGTTTTGCAATCGCGCATGTTCCCGCAACGCACCCGCACCTTTTCCCGCAACGCCCGTCTGAGAGAGGCCTTATAGATTCCAGTATTTTAATTTTTTTTTATTTTATTTTTTTTTATTTTTTTTTATACGAGATGATTTTCTAACATGTATTAGTCACCTCCTTATTTATTTCTTAGGGGTGACATTTTGGGGAGTTAGGAACCAGACTAGTTTTTCCATACAGTAATGTCTCAACTTTAACTTTCCAGGTTGTTCCTCACTATATAAAAAAAAAAAAATTAAATTTGCAAACCTGTTAGTTTTGGCAGGACTTCTAATTGTCAGAAAAGTGGATAATCTGCATTAGGATAGGCAAGCAAATCTACCATTCTGCATACAGGTGCATTTCAATAAATTAGAATATCATTGAAAAGTTAATTTCAGTAATTCAATTCAAAAAGTGAAACTCCTATATTCTATACATTTATTACTTATTTCTTTTAATGTGGATGATTATGGCTTACAGCTAATGAAAACCCAAAAGTCAGTATCAGAAAATTGGAATATTGTATAAGACCAATTAAAAATGATTTTTTATACAGAAAGGTTAGCCTGCTGAAAAGTATGTACAGTATATGCACTCCGTACTTGGTGAGAGCTTGTTTTGCATGAATTACTGCTTCAGGGTGGCTTGGCATGGAGGCGATCAGCCTGTGGCACTGCTGAGGTGTTATGCCCAGTTTGCTTTGATAGCGGCCTTCAGCTCATCTCCATTGTTGTGTCTGGTGTCTCATCTTCCTCTTGACAATACCCTATAGATTCTCAATGGGGTTTAGGTCAGGAGAGTTTGCTGACCAATCAAGCAGAGCCATACCGTGATTATTAAACCAGGCATTGGTACTTTGGCAGTTTGGGCAGGTGCCAAGTCCTGCTGGAATATGAAATCAGCTTGTCAGCAGAGGGAAGCATGAAGTGCTCTAAAATGTTCTGGAAGACGGCTGCGCTGACTTTGGCCTTGATATAACACAGTGGTCCAACACCAGTTGACATGGCTCCACAAACCATCACTGGCTGTGGAAACTTGACACTAAACCTCAAGCAACTTGGACTGTGCACCTCTCTCCACTCTCCCTCCAGAATCTGGGACCTGGATTTCCAATTAAAATCCCAAATTTACTTTCATCTGAAAACATGACTTTGGACAACTGAGCAACAGTCCAGTGCTTTTTCTCCTTAGAGCAGGTAAGAACCTTCTGACGTGGTCTCCGAGTTAACACCGGTCTTAATAAATGTGCCCCTAAATGCTTAAAATAAATCACTGTGTGTAATGAATCTATAAGATATACGAGTTTCACTTTTTGAATTGAATTACTGAAATAAATTAACTTTCCGATGATATTCTAATTTATGGAGATGCAACTGTATCCAATAACTCTCCTAGGCCCAGCGAAGAGAGAGCGTACAATAGGCGATCGCTTCTCTCTCCTTGTGCGAAGGATCAGTGGGGTCCACTGTGGATTTCCACCTCTGCAATGAACAAGATCGAATCTGCACCATAATTAGTGACAAACCTGATTGTAACACCTGTGGACGGGGCGGACTGGGAACCTAAAATGGCCCCGGGGGGTGGGGGAAGAAGGGGCCACATGTAGGCAAAGACAACAGAAGTAGGTGGAGTCTGTAATACCAAAATGCAGCATAAAATACCACCCCAGCAGAACCAAATCCCACAATATTGCACAAAATATGGAACTGTATTGTAGTCCTGAGGATGGCTACAGGGCTCCAGATGGCGATCAAAATGGTCGCCAATGAGACTTTGTAGTCTTGTCTCCATTGGCGCCTAGACCCTCCGCTGCTCTGCCTCTCTCACACGAGGAACTGACATGGGACGCGCTCTCAGCGAGTGCCATGTTCTTCTCAACAGCACAGGGGAGGAGGCGGCAGTCCCTTCCCCCTGTGCCGCTGCCACCAATGGGCTGATAGCAGGGAGGAGGAGGGGAGAGGCTGGGGCCACTGCACCACCAATGAATATAGTTTATGCTTAATACAAACACAGGCTGAGCTGCGGGTGCCGACCATATCCCATACCCGGCACCCAGCCTCTGACTGCGCGCTGCGATCCGCCGCTATTAACCCAGCTTCTCTTCTGGGCGTTCCGATTGGACAGCGCTACAGCCAGGGAGAAGGAACGCCCACTAGAGCAGTGTTTCCCAACCAGTGTGCCTCCAGCTGTTGCAAAACTACAACTCCCAGCATGCCCGCACAGCCAAAGGCAGCCAGGGCTTCAGTAGCGTCCTGGCTGCCAGGCTTACACACTGTTGGGGCTCCGATCGGAGGAGGAGGGGAGAGGGGACCCTGTGGCCACTGCCACCAATGATTAATAGTGGGGGGCTTGGGTGGGGGGGCGCACTGCGCCACCAATGTTTTTAATACTGGGGTGGGGGTGGGGGGCGCACTGCGCCACCAATGAATAATACTGGAGGCTTGTGGGGGCGCACTGTGCCACCAATGAAGATAAATCTCTCATTCATTCATATACAGGAGGCGGGAGCTGGCTGCAGAATCACATAGCCGACTCCCGACCTCCATGAGCAGTAGCTGCGATCCGCGGCACCTGAGGGGTTAACTACCGCACATCGCAGCTACCGGTCATAGAGATCGGGAGCCGGCTATGTGATTCTGCAGCCAGCTCCCGCCTCCTGTATATGAATGAATGAGACAGTTCTCTTCATTGGTGGAGCAGTGGCCACAGCCCCTCCGCTTCATTTGTCCCCTCTCCTCTCATTGGCGGCAGCAGCAGCAGCAGCACAGGGGGAGGGAGACAGTGCTTCCTTCTCCCCTGTGCTGCTGAGGGAACACGGAGAGCGATGACAGCAGCAAAATAGATGCCGATACCGATAACTGTCAAAAATCCTGAATATCGGCCGATAATATCGATAAAACCGATAATCGGTCGATCCCTAAAAAAAAAGAAACACCAAAATATTAACTATAAATTGCCCCTTTCCCAATTTCACATATAAAAAATATATATATATATATAAACAATAAATAAACATATCACATATCGCCACGTCAGAAAAGTCCAAACTATTAAAATAAATGCCGGAACAGAAAAAAAAAAAACAATTGCGCAATACGCCATTTTTTAAAATGCGGAATGCACATGGCTTTTTTGGTTTATTTTATCGCATGGTAACGAATGGTATCGAGTATCGCAATACTTTTTTATGGTATCGAAATCTAATGAAAAATTTGGTATCGCAACAACTCTAGTCCAGACGTTCGATAAAATGTGGACTGCACGCGGCTTTTTTGGAGTTTTATTTTTTTCACGTGGTATCGAGTATCGCAATACTTTATGGTATCGAAATAGAGTCAAATTTTTATTTTATTTTTTTATTATACCGTAATTATATGTATTTTAAATTTGGCGACTAAAAATTTTAATTTGGCTCCTAAATTTTTCAGGTTAGGAGCCAATGGCTCCTTGATATTTTTTTTTAGTCTGGAGCCCTGGGCTATACAGTTGATTTCAGGAGAGCACCTGTGGGCGCTGGCCAGGTGCACAAGTGTCTGATGCTGCATTAATTAATGCTGAGAGTATTAGATCTCTTCGCGCCTGGTGGCAGCCGTGAAGATGCCTTGAATGGCCCCCTGGGCATTAGCCCACCGGGAAATTTCCCTATGGCCAGGCCACCCCTGCCTGTGGATTTTGCTGTAGGTTTTGTGGGCATACTGTAAGGCTGGTTTCACACGGGCGTTGCGGGAAAAGGTGCGGGTGCGTTGCGGGAACATGCACGATTTTTCCGCGCGAGTGCAAAACATTGCAATGCGTTTTGCACGCCCGTGAGAAAAATCGGCATGTTTGGTACCCAAACCCGAACTTCTTCACAGAAGTTCGGGTTAGGTGTTCTGTAGATTTCTATTATTTTCCCTTATAACCATTTTATAAGGGAAAATAATACATTCTTAATACAGAATGCTTAGTAAAATAGGGCTGAAGGGGTTAAAAAATAAAATAAAAAATAATTTAACTCACCTTAATCCACTTGATCGTGCAGCCGTCTGTCTTCTTCTTTGCTGTGCACAGGAATAGGACCTTTGATGACGTCACTCCGGTCATCACATGGTCCAATCACATGGTTCATCAACATGGTGAGGGACCATGTGATGTGACATCACCACAGGTCCTTAGCTGGCAGCTCAACATTACAGAAGACAGAGATCCGCAACTACGCGATCAAGTGGACTCGGGGAGTTATTTTTTATTTATTTTTTAACCCCTCCATCACTATTTTACTTTGCATTCTGTATTCAGAATGCTATTATATTCCCATGTTATAAGGGAAAATAATACAGATCGGGTCCCCAGCCCGATAGTCACCGAGCAGCCATGCGCGAAAATCGCACCGCATCCGCACTTGCTTGTGATTTTCACACGGCCCCATTCACTTCTATGGGGCCTGCGTTGCGTGAAAAAGCTGAATAGAGAGCTTGCTGCGATTTTCACGCAACGCACAAATGATGCGTGAAAATCAGCGCTCGTGTGCACAGCCCCATAGAAATGAATGGGTCAGGATTCAGTGCGGGTGCAATGCGTTCAACTCACACATCGCATCCGCGTGGAATACTCGCCCGTGTGAAAGGGGCCTAAAAGTTCTGAAAGGTTTACCGTGGGTCCCTGTGGATGTACGTCAGTTTTCCCCCAGGCCAAGTGCTCAATAATAGTATTAACTTCACAGCCATATAGCTGGAGAATGAAGAAATAATACCACCAATATCCAGGCAGCCCAGCATGGCGGTCATCAGCTCTACGCTAATTAAGCATTTTGAACACTGTCCTGTATTAACTTTGACCACACTGAAGGTCCAGGTAGGACTACTTATATCTTCCTTACATTGTGCGTCCCTGCACCTGATATACGGATGTAACAGAGTTAACACACACACACACTTCTCACATGTAGATAATGAGTTATGACTGTGATTGAAGAATAGAAAAGGACTGTTGGCAACGTGTCACGTAAAGTCTCCCAGGTGATTGGAGCATGTGATCTGACGTCACCAAAGGTCCTTTAGCCCATAGTTCATCTTTTAAAGAACTAAAGACCGGGAGAACTACGCGAACAAGAGGAGAAGGTGAGTTAATTTTTTTTATTTTTTTTAACCCTCAATTGATCACCTACTAAGCATTCTGTTTTCAGAATGCTATTATTTTCCCTTATAACCATGTTATAAGGGAAAATAATAACATCTACACAACACCGAACCCAAGCCTGACCTTCTGTGAAGAAGTTCGGGTCTGGTTACCACAGTCGCTTTTTTATCACGCGCGTGCAAAACACATTGCACCTGCGCGATAAAAACTGAACATCGGAACGCAATCGCAGTCAAAACTGACTGCAATTGCATTCCTACTCGCGCGGGTTTGCCGCAACACACCAGGACGCATCCGGAACTAATCCGGACACGCTCGTGTGAACCCAGCCTTACACCGCAAGATAAACGCTCGTTAGCGATTATCGGCCAAAAAACTGGCCTGTGTAATACAGCCTTTAAACATTGATGACCTATTCTCAAGGTCAGTGGGAGTCCGACTCCCAGCATCTTCTAATAATCAGCAAATGGAAGGGGCCGTGGGGTTGGAGGGAGCACCAAGGCCTCTTCCTACGCCAGGGACGTCACGTCCAACAATCACATGGCAGTAGTGCAGCCAAGTCACTATACAATGAACGGCATTATGCATGGTGTACTGTGAAGAGATCCCCCCCCCCCCCCAGTCTAATACTGAGGATAGGTCATCCATATATTTAATTCTAGGGTCACTAGTGTCTGACCCCTACCCATCAAATACTGATGACCTTTCCAGAGGATAGGTCATCAGTATAAAAATTTCGGAAAACCCTTTTAATAAAAAAAAAAAAAAAAAAAAAAAAAAAAACAACTTGCATCGCTGAAGGATCTCACTGTGTTCCTTTACATTACCAGATCATTTACTCCTCCACAACAGATTGAGCAGTTTCAGGCACTACATACAATTCTTACCGGACACGGATTACTGGCGATTAGCTGCTCGTCTAAGTGCGCCTTTACACAGCAGCTAGAAGCTGAAGAGTTAAATCCTGTCTCCGTAACGGAATGTACAGAACTACGCAGTGTCTGGAGTACAGAGCGCAGAACATGGCTACTTATGGAATACACAACCACACCATAGAAGTCTTCAGGAGCTAGACCTAAACCCAGTTTCTTATTCTTTATTAACCCCTTATGGACCAGCCAAGTTTCACTTCTTTTCCTTCGTCCATTCATAGGGCCACTACTTCTTGGATTTGGGGGGAATAAAATAAATAAAAATCTTTGGGGGGGGGGGGTTTGAAACAGGGGAATACGTTTCCCAATGTTTTTTGGGTTTTGTTTCTACGGCGTTCACCGTGTACAAACAAAAATAAGCAAACAAGCAAATTTTCCACGCGGGTGCAATGCGTGACATGAACGCATAGCACCTGCACTGAATCCTGACCCATTCCTTTCAATGGGTCTGTGCACATTAGGGTTGGACGATATCAAAAATATTCCCACGATAACGATATTAAGAAATTTATCGCGATAACGATATATATCGCGATAAATGCCCATTTAGAAGAAAAAAAAAAACACTTGGGGCCACAAGGAGACATTATACTGTATGGGGGCAGCCACAAGGAGACATTATACTGTATGGGGGGCAACAAGGAGACGTTACACTGTATGGGGGGGGGGGGGCACAAGGAGACGTTACACTGTATGGGGGGGGGGGGCACAAGGAGACGTTACACTGTATGGGGGCAGCCACAAGGAGACGTTACACTGTATGGGGGCAGCCACAAGGAGACGTTACACTGTATGGGGGCAGCCACAAGGAGACGTTATACTGTATGGGGGCAGACGGGCAGTTCCCCAGCCTCTGATCAGCCCCCCCCAGCCTCTCCCTCTTATCAGCCCCCTCTGGTAACCCCCCCCCCCTAGTATTAATCATTGGTGGCAGTGGCCACAGGGTCCCCCTCCCCATCATTGGTGGCAGTGCCCCTTCCCCCCAGTATTAATCATTGCTGGCAGTCGCCACCGGGTCTCCCCCCCCCCCCCCCCATCATTGGTGGCAGAGGGCAGTGCACCCCCCCCCCCCAGTATTAATCATTGGTGGCAGTGGCCACAGGGTCCCCCTCCCATCATTGGTGGCAGTGGGCCCCCCCCTCCTTCCCCAGTATTAATCATTGGAGGCCACAGGGTCATCCCCCCATCATTGGTGGCAGTGGGCCCCCCCCTCCTTCCCCAGTATTAATCATTGGAAGCCACAGGGTCTTCCCCCCCAATCATCGGTGGCAGTCGGCCCCCCCTCCTCCCTCCCCAGAATTAATCATTGGAGGCCACATGGTCGTCCCCCCATCATTGGTGGATTTGGGCAGTGCCCCCCTCCTCCCTCCCCAGTATTAATCATTGGAGGCCACCGGGTCATCCCCCCATCATTGGTGGCAGTGGGCCCCCCCTCCTCTCTCCCTCCCCAGTATTAATCATTGGAGGCCACAGGGTCGTCGTCCTCCTCCTCCCCCCATCATTAGTGGCAGTTTGCAGTTCCGATCGGAGTCCCAGCAGTGTAATGCTGGGGCTCCGATCGGTTACCATGGTAGCCAGGACGCTACTGAAGCCCTGGCTGCCATGGTATGTTAGTGAGCAGCATTATACTCACGTGCGTCGTGGCCGCCGGGCGCGCCTTCTTCTCATAGGTCTGTGCGGCGCATTGCTAATGCTATAAGCCTTAGCAATGCGCCGCACAGACAGAAGAAGGAGCGACCGGCGGCCACATTCCCGGCACCCGACCTCTGAGAGGACGCTGTGATCACCTGAGGGGTTAATTGCGCTGATCACAGCGTCCTCTCAGAGGTCGGGTGCAGGAAATGCGAGTGACAGAATTCCTTCCCTCCCCCACGCCGGCCGAACTGCTAAGAGCGCCGCCGCAAGCGGCCAGCAGGTATCGGGGACATTTGCACGAGTAGAAGTACTCTGCAAATGTCCCGTATCGGTTCATGCTGGGGCGGGCGGCCGCAGATTTAGAAGCGGTCAGCGTACATGACCGCTCCTATGACGTCACGAAATACAGCGGTATTTACAAAACGGCGATATCGTTTTTTTTAATACCGCGGTATATCGTGATACCGGTATATCGCTCAACCCTAGTGTACATGAGCGTTTTTTTTTTCCATGCATCAGTTTTGCGTTGCGTGTAAAACTCAGCATGTGCTATATTCTGCATTTTTAACACAACGTAGGCCCCATAGAAGTGAATAGGGCTTCAGTGAAAAATGTATTGCATCCAAAAGCAAGTGCGGGTGCGATGCGTTTTTCACTGATGGTTGCTAAGAGATGTTGTTTGTAAACCTCCAGTTTATCACGCGCGTGAAAAACGCATTGCACTCACGTGGAAAAAACTGAACGCAATTGCGGACAAAACTGACTAAACTTGCTTGCAAAATGGTGAGAGTTTCACTCAACGCACCCTGAACGGATCCGCAGCCAATCTGTCATGCTTGTGTGAAAGAGGCCTTAGGCCCCTTTAACATGGGCGAGAATTCCGTGCGGGTGCAATGCGTCAGGTGAACGCATTGCACCCGCACTGAATCCGAACCCAGTCACTTCAATGTTGAAGACGAGCGTTGATTTTCACACATCACTTGTGTTGCTGAAAATCTCAGCATGTTCTATATTCTGCGGTTTTTTACGCAACGCAGGCCCCATAGAAATTAATGGGGATGCGTGAAAATCGCAAGCAAATGCGGATGCGGTGCGATTTTCACGCATGGTTGCTAGGAGATGATAGGGATGAAAGCAATCCTGGACCCCATTAAAGTGTATTCCCTGTATTATTTTCCCTTATAACATGGTTATAAGGGAAAATAATAGCATTCTTAAAGGGGTTCTACAGTTTGTTTTAACTGATGAGCTATCCTCTGGATAGATCATCAGCATCTGATCGGCGGGGGTCCGACACCCGGGATCCCCGCCAATCAGCTGTTTGAGAAGGCAGCGGCGCTCCAGGAGCGCCGCGGCCTTCTCACTGTTTACCGCAGGCCCAGTGACGTCACAACTATTATCAATGACCTGGGCGCGGCTAAGCTCCGTTCACTTGAAGTTGATACTAGTCGTCACGTCACTGGGCCAGCAGTAAACAGTGAGAAGGCTGCGGCGCTCCTGGAGCGCCGCTGCCTTCTAAAACAGCTGATCGGCGGGGGTCCCGGGTGTTGGACCCCCGACGATCAGATGCTGATGATCTATCCAGAGGATAGATCATCAGTTAAAACAAACTGTAGCACCGCTTTAATACAGAATGCCTACTAAAATGTAGATTGAGGGGTTAAAAAATAAAAATAATAAATAATTAACTCACCTTATCCACTTGATCACGCAGCCTTTGACGTAATCGCGCTCACCACGTGGTGACGTCAGCGAAGGTCCTGCTGAATAAAGATAGAAATCTTCTATCTTCATTCAGCAGGACCTGCGCTGACGTCACCACGTGGTGAGCGCGATTACATCAAAGGTCAATTTGCAGGTCCTGAAAGAAGCAGCAAGAAGACTATGGCGGCTGCGCAATCAATTGGATGAGGAGAGTCGATTAACCCCTCAAATCGACATTTTAGTAAGCATTCTGTATTAAGAATTCTATTATTTTCCCTTATAACCATGTTATAAGGGAAAATAATAAAATGAATAGAACACCTAACCCGAAATTCAGTGAAGAAATCCGGGTTCGGGTACCACATTCAGTTTTTTTTTTCCACGCGCATGCACAACACATTGCACTCGTGTGGAAAAAAAAATTAACATTGGAATGCAATCGCAGTCAAAACTGACTGAAATTGCGTGCCTAATCACGCAGTTTTCCCGCAATGCACACACACGACGCATCCGGAGCAAATCCTGGACGCCCGTGTGATAGAGGTCTTAGGGTACTTTCACATTTGCGTTAAACTTTTCCGGTATTGGAGTTCCTGTTAAGACATGCCCGCAGCAAGGCTTAATAGGCAGTCTGCTATGGTGGCCTGGGAGCCCTAAGATTTTGGTGCAGAGACTCCTACTGGAGAACAGAGGGAACACCTTCCCCTTGTCTAACCCCTCAGATGCCACAGTCACATTGACCATAACATCTGAAGGACTAAATTACTGGGATCAGAGTCATCTATTATACAGTGGGCACCCATATGGGGTAGGCTCGGCCCATGAGCCTGCTCCATACATCCCCTTATCGCAAATGGCATACATGACTGTAGTAAGGGGTTAAACCCTTAGCACATCTTCCAGTCTTCATTTTTTTTCATTGTCATACTTTATCTTCCCTTCCAAGAGCCATAAGACTTCTTTTTCTGTTGACATGCGTTTTTTTTTCAATATTAGTTGCAGTTTTCCTTGATTGACGCGAAGTACTCCAATGCACAGTTTTATCCAATGCAAAGTACTCCAACCGCACAGACCTGTCACTTACCAGTAGGAGGAGCGCCGGCCGTCCACAGACAGCGCATGTAAGTATAAGCTAAGTAATCATGGCAGCCAGGACTGCAGTAGCGTCCTGGCTGCCATGGTAACCGATCGGAGCCCCAGCGATTAAACTGGGACTCTGATCAGAAATGCCGCTTCGCTGCCACCAATGATGGGGGGGGGTTGTTAGCCTGTGGCCACTGCCACCAATGCTTTTAATACTGGGGAGGCAGGGAGGGGCCGCACTGGCCACCAATGCTTTTAATACTGGGGAAGGAGGGGGATCTGGCCCCTGCTGCCTGGCAGCACCGGATCAGAGGGCTGAGATCCGCACAATTAACCCCTCTGGCCCCCCTCACAGCCCCCTGTAAGAGATCGTGAAAACTCAGATCTGAAAAAGCTGTTATGCAGACGGATCCGCACTGAACGGATATTATCGTTTGCATTTATAGGTGCGGATCAGTCTGTGCAGATACCAGACGGATCCGCACCTAGCGCAGGTGTGAAAGTAGCCTAAACCTAACACTTGTCTAGAAATGCTACTTCAGTTTTCTACCCCTGCCCACTACTGGAGTGACTTTGTGGATACTTTTTCTTTTTTTTTTTTTTTTTTTTTAAAAGCCTCAGATGATAAATCTGGCGGGAAACTCACTAACATTGCTAACTGTGCCCACTATGCCACAAACTTTTCAAAACTAGAGTAAGGGGTGTAAAAATGCATAGGTGACCTCAAAAAGTCATAAAAGCCCTATTTTGCAACTTTTTGAAGTTAGAATTCTGGAGTGCAGGGTGTGACAAATTCCCTTCAATGCCTGTAGGACTAGCTCAGTGAAATGTAATGATATCTTTCGCTTAGTGAGCTGTTGCTCCATTCTGGAGAAAAAGTACTTTTAATTAATATGCAAATGAGCAATTAAGTGCACGGAGAGTGGGCCAAAGCCACTCGGTGCACCCTTGCTCCTCCTGCTTCATCTACCAGCTCCTCCCTCTCCGTAAATGACAGGACCAGGTTCCTGCAGTCATTCCACCTGACCCTGTCAAACAAAAAAAAGAAAGGGAGGCGCTGTCAGAGGAAGCAGGGGTGCAGAAAGTGGCTTGGGTCCACCCTCTGTGCACTTAACTGCTCAGTTGCATGTGGATTAACAGTACTTATTCTCCATAATGAAGTAACAAATCTCTAAGTGAAAGATACCATTACATTCAGCTGAGCTACTCCTACTGTCCTGGTGACAGACTCTCTAAGTCCACACTTCATTTTGTGTTGTCGTATTCAGCTAGCTAGAACTCATTTTTCACCATTTTGGGGCACATATAACTTCTTAATTAACTTTCTCTGAGGTGGGGGATTAAAAAAAAAAAAATTCTGCAACTTTTGGGTTCTTATTTTTGTGGTGTTCACTGACATAACTAACGTATCTACAGGACAATACCAAATGTGTGCCAATTAAAGGGTTTCTATCACTTGGTATGACATAATTAGCTCTCAGACACTAGCGATCTGCTAGTGTCTGCTCTGGCCAACCATCCTACTATAATCACTTGTGGGGCAGCGGTTTTGCTAAAAAACTAACTTTTATAAATATGCTAATGAGCCTCTAGGTGCTATGTGGGCGTCATTAGCACCTAGAGGCTCCGTCTACCTTCATACACAGCCGCCGCCCAGCGCGTCCCTCCAGCCCGCCCATGTCCTCCTCAGTGTGACGCAGCGGCCGAATTCTCGCGCATGCGCCGTGCGCGGCTGTATTCGGCGCATTTGAGATGTCTGAGCTCGGAGCGGTCAGACATTCAATGCGCATGCGCGGATGTATTCGGCGCATGCGCATTGAATGTCTGACCGCTCCGAGCTCACATCTCAAATGCGCCGAATACAGCCGCGCACGGCGCATGCGCGAGAATTCGGCCGCTGCGTCACACGGAGGAGGACATGGGCGGGCTGGAGGGACGCGCTGGGCGGCGGCTGTGTATGAAGGTAGACGGAGCCTCTAGGTGCTAATGACGCCCACATAGCACCTAGAGGCTCATTAGCATATTTATAAAAGTTAGTTTTTTAGCAAAACCGCTGCCCCACAAGTGATTATAGTAGGATGGTTGGCCAGAGCAGACACTAGCGGATCGCTAGTGTCTGACAGCTAATTATGTCATACGAAGTGATAGAAACCCTTTAACTGGTTTGGTAATGAAAAAAAGAAAGCAACTCTCCCTGTTTGTTGCACTTTAAAATGTATAAAGTTCCCCAACTTTATTCTACGGGTCAGTACGACTGCAGCCATACCAGATATGTCACATATCTGTAGCGCTTTGGGTTTCTGAACTACTCTTGCACAATAACCGTACATCGCCTGCCAAGCATCGCTGCTGCACTCCAAGAAGTATGTAGCCGTATGGGGGCTTGATTTTTGCATTGATACCACTGAAGTACATGGGACTTCTTAAGTTACACTTCTTATTATTTATTTTTGTTTGTCACGCTGTTCACTGGGTGGCTTAAATAAGGTTACCTTTATGTGGAGATTAAAAATAAAAAATTAAAACTAATTTACCACATTTACAAAATAAAGCCCCCCCTTTATGGATACATCACTAGGTGCTGGCTTTTCTAATGCATTGGTACACACTGAATACCATTACCGTACAGCCATCACTGAGGCGGACGTGCCGTCTACTAGATGGTTCCTGGAGAACGGCCTAATTTGCATATTCTCAAACGCAACTTTATTTTCCTGTGAACAGAGCTGAAGTTTTTGTTGGAACCTTTTAGGGTACATCCAACATTTTGATTTACTTTCTACTTAATCACTGGCCTTTTTTTTATTTTTATAAATTTTTAAAGGAATGTTCCAGTTTGAGGATATTGATGACCTATCCCCTAAGAATAGGTCATAAAGATCAGCTCAGTGAAGGGGGGTCTGATTCTAGGCACCTCTGCAGATTAGCCGTTTTAAGAGGTTGCGTTCATGTTTAACAGCGCTCTGTCTACATTGTAAAGGTGGCGCAGTGTAATTAGTATGGGAGTTACCGATATCATTGGCCGATATTCATGATTTTCAAAGTTATCGGTATCTAACCTTGCTGATAACGCTGCTAATGCGTCCAGCGCGCTATCACAGAACATGAGCGCGCGGCTGTCAGCGCGCCATGTTCCCTCAGCAGTACAGGAGAGAAGGAGTCACTCGCTCCCTCCCCCCTGTGACACGCTGCCAATGAGGAGAGATGGGCGGGCACACTGTGCCACCAATGATAATTGACGTCTAATACAAATACAGGAGGCGGTGTCCAGCCTATATGACAGGAAGCTGCGATCAGCGGCAGTTAACCCCTCAGGTGCCGCATCTGAGGGGTTAACTGCTGATCGCAGCTCCCTGTTAGAGGCAGGGTGTCGGCCATGTGATTCTGCGCAAACACACCCGCCTCCTGTATTAAAAGGTTAATTATCATTAGTGGCGCAGTGCGCCCTCCCCAGTATTAAAAACATTGGTGGCGCAGTGCGCCCCACCCCCTCAACCCCCAAGTATTAAAATTATTGGTGGCCGCGGCCACAGGGTCCCCTCCCCTCCAATGGTGGCAGTGGCAGCTTGTGATCGGAGCCCCAGGCTTACACTGCTGGGGCTCCGATCGGTTACCATGGCAACCAGGACGCTACTGAAGCCCTGGCTGCCATAGTCAGCTCCCTACTACCGTGTACTAGGCACAGGGCAGCAGGGACAGTGTGAAGTCCTATACACCCTAAGGCCTCTTGCACACGACCATATGGCTTTTTCAGTATTTTGCGGTCCGCAAAAAATACGGATGACGTCCGTGTGCATTCCGTTTTTTGCGGAACGGAACAGCTGGCCCCTGATAGAACAGTACTATCCTTGTCTGTTATGCGGACAATGTTCTATCTTTGAATGGAACGGAAAAAAACGGAAATGGAAGGCATACGGAATGGTACGAAATAGTTATTAAAATAAAAAGTAAAAAATAAAAATACATTTTTAAGTATAAATCCCCCCGTTTGCCAATTTTACATATAAAATATATAAACTATAAACATATCACATACGAAAAGTCCAAACTATTAAAATATAAAAAAATATAAATAAATAAAAAAATCTCCTGTGGTGAACGCCGTAACAGAAATGTATTTCTTTTTTTTTCAAAAATGAAAATGTACAGAATATCGGTATAAGTTATCGGCCTGAAAGCTCACAGGTTATCGGTATCGGCTCTAAAAAAAAAAAAAAATCTATATGGGTCGATCCCTAGTAATTAGTGCATCCTCAACCATTCACTTTTGGCGGAAACCGGCCGTATCCAATTATAGTCAATGGACCCTGGCAGCCAACAGGACTATCTGGCAGATACTATAAATTTTGGCAGGTTGTTCCTCTGCTGGAACATTTTAATGCATATGAGAAACTAGCCTTTACGATACATTGTTCCATTCTAGAGATAAAGTGCAACTGAGCAGTTAGGTGCACTAAGGGCAGGTCCAAGCCATTCTGTGCACCCTTGCTCCTCCTACCTCCTATGACATCCCCTCCCCCTTGAGGGTGACAGGGCCAGACAAGATTACTATGCAGGAACCTGGCCCTGTCAATCAATAAGGAGAGCGAGGGAAGAGGAGCAAGGGTGCACAAAGCTTGGGCACTCGTTTGGTGCACTTTTTCTCTAGACTGGAGCAATGGATCGCTAAGTGAAAGGTATCATTACATTCAGCTGAGTAAGCCTGGTTTAATAGTGAATATCCTGGTGACTGATGCCATGGATTGTGCAGTATGAAGAGGACAACATGATTACTAACGGTGCTGTACCTACTGATTGTTAACAGGATCTCCCGACAATCTAATGTGTACATGTTCCTCCTGATGGAAGCTGTTGGAGAAGAGGACAATCACGCATGCTGGATTTCAACATATGCATCCCTTATTTCCCTGCACGTTTCTGGTGGAGATGGGAGCAGTAGCTGCCAGCTGAACAAGCATGATCGGGCAGAAGTTCATCTTGACTTTTTTCTTTCCTTTTTAAAGACACCTTTCTGTTATTTCAATGTTTTTTTATTTTTTGGGAAGGTTCTGGATAACACCCAGTTATAGATTGGGCATCTTTTCCTGGGGTCTCTGGAGCTGCTCTACGTCAGGATACATCTACAAGGGAAGCACAAGAACCATGTGCCGCAGTTTTCAATGTCCTGACTCATCAGTCTGAAGCCCCAGAATGTATCCCTGGAGGGGGACCGAGATCCTTTCAATTTCTTACAGTCCAAAGCAGCTGCTCCTTCACGTAACCTGATAAAGACAAGTCACAAAATCAGCTGCTGTAATATTATGTCTGCCATAAAGCACCGCCAAGTGACTGGAGAATCCCGACAACGTACGAAGGAAGCCATGGACAAGAATCAGACGGGACATCTGTTCTCCAGATAACCCAGCCCCACCGTGTCCACTGGGACACATGGTGGGAGAGGATTACCTATCAGGCTATGTTTACATGACAAAATCAGCCGCGTGCAGAAATAGAGGGACACATTCTAGGACAAGTTTCTGACTAGGTAACAGGACGGCGGCCATTTTAACTTACTACGGTGATTAGCCCCGATAAAACAAGCATGTTCTGCCACTCTGCCTCCGGCTCTGACCACCCCAAGTGAACGCTACAGCCTCAGTGGTCATGTGAGATAGTGACATCATCGCTGCAGAGTCCGTCCTTCAGGTGGTAGAAATAGGAGGTGGAACTACAAAGCGCCATCCAATGTATAGTGGATGGAACTGGTTACTGCAGCGCTGCTCCCATTGCTGTAAACCCAATTTCCACACATCTGGTCAGCGCTGTAACCAGTTCCATCCAATGGACGTGTGTAGTTCTGCTGCTGTAGCTACTCAGGAACAGATGATTGACAGGGTGGACCCCCTCCAAAACGATACTGATGGCTTCTCTGTGGCCAAGTAATCAAAATTAAAATTAGGAAGTCTGTCTGGCGTTTCCTTGGCCACTATGGTTCGCACAATCCTTTTGCCTCCAAAACATTCTGAAGATCCGGTTTTCATGGCATCCGATGCAGCGTTTTTCTGCCAGGACCATGGACATGCGTTGTGTCTGGCTGAACAGAGCCGGTACATCTGAACCCTGCCTTAGAATAGTATTATAATGTATATACAGCTGAACACCGGGCACGGGGTTACACTCCTCCACATTACACCTGTCCTCTTGAATTTCCTCATGTGGCATTGGACAGCCAGGTTTCAGAATGACTTTTGTGGATACCAGAAGCAAAGAATTTTACGTACCCAAAGGCCTTATGCACACAAACCTATTTTCTTTCCGTGTCCGTTCTTTTTTTTTTGCGGACCGTATGCGGAACCATTCATTTCAATGGGTCCGCAAAAAAAAAAAAAAACAGAAGGTACTCAGTGTGCATCCCATCTGTCCGTATTACGGACAAGGATAGGACTGTTCTATTAGGGGCCAGCTGTTCCGTTCCGCAAAATACGGAATGCACACGGACGTCATCCGTATTTTTTGTAGATTCGTTTTTGCGGACCGCAAAATACACATTTGTGTGCATGAGGCCTAAAACAGAGGAATTAAATGGCCAAACGTGGGCACACGATACAAAGAAAAATGACTGGGAGGACATCTGCTCATCCTCAAATCCACCATGCCCTTAACATAGGCTGTGTAGCATCACTCACCAGTGATGGCCAGTTCGCAGTGTTCGCCAGCGAACACATGCGGCTGCCATCTTGACTCACCCGTCCGGCGATGCACAGGTAAGCCCTTACCTGGGCCTCTGCCGGGAGCCAGTCTGAAACAAATGCGGTCACCGGGAGCAGGCAGTTCCGAGAACAGCCCGATGAAGGCCCCGACGGCTGTTCTCGGAACTGCCTGCTCCCGGTGACCGCATTTGAATTCCGACCGGCTTGCGGCACAGGCACAGGTAAGAGCTTACCTGTGCATCGCCGGACTTGTGAGTCAAGATGGCAGCCCGCATGTGTTCGCTGGCGAACACTGCAAACTGGCCATCACTGTCACTTACTAGAAAATCAGGCATAAAGAAGGCCTGGCAGAAGCACAGCTTTTCCAACCAGTCAGTAAGCCCCTTGCCATGTCTGATGCCTGCAACTAGCCAATTTTGATATACAGGAGTGTGAGGAATGTGGAATTATGATCTCATGCCAGCCATTTGCTGTGTTGCTGGCTTCAAGCAGGCCACATGTGTACAAATTCACACCTCACTCAGCCAGCACAGAGGCCAACTCATCCTACAGGGGGAAAAACTAAAAACTGTAGGGGTCTCAGCTATTACCCAGATCACACAAATCCATCAGACATTATGGAACCGGGGATTCATAAGGAATTATGAATTGCCCGTCCATCACAGGCATGAACCAGTTAAATATCTGCGACCCTGGGGCCAAGACGGACATTCCCCTGGCCGTAGTTTGCGGGTCGGGTGCCTTAAAGGGGAAACACAAAGATCTCCCCGCAGGAAGCTAATAACGGCGCCATGTTTGGTCTCCACCTGTAGCCTGAATCCAGGCAGAACCATCTCCCTGTGACCTTCCGGTCTGGAACTATGGGCCCTAATGGGTTTTGTGGGTCTTTGGCTACTAGGACCAGGAAGGAGGAGTGGACTCCTGCCAGAGGCCAGCGTCTTTCTCTGAAGGGAGTCATATTGAGTACTGTGTTTGGAGGGACCCCCATGTGACTACAGCCAACCATTACAGCAACCCAGAACTCATCATCCATCTGGTAACTAGGTTGTAACATCCCACCTGTATTTGCACATCCGACCACTGTATATAGTCTGTGTATATTGTGTATTGTCTAGTGCACCCTTAAAGAGGACCTTTCATGTGATTTTATTAAGGGAGATATATACCTGTACTTGCGGGGTACCCCGCTGATGTTGCCACCCTGCTTAATTTTTAAAATATGCCTCCTGTTCCCCCCGCTGGATTTCTCCCGCTCAGTATGCTAATACTGAGCATCGGAGCAATGAGGAAGAGACTGAGTCTTTCTCCGTGGGCGTCTCCTTCTTCCTGGCTGTGACGCTCTGCGCTGCGACTGGACAGCGCTACAGCCAGGGAGAAGGAGACGCCCACGGAGAAAGACTCAGTCTCCTCCTCATTGCTCCGATGCTCAGTATTAGCATACTGAGCGGGAGAAATCCAGCGGGGGGAACAGGAGGCATATTTAAAAAATAAAATAATCAAGCAGGGTGGCAGCATGAAAGGTCCTCTTTAAGGCAATTAAATATGTAATTTAATCTTGTGCTGTCCTTGCATCTCAATCACGAATCCCCACGTCCGGCATAGTCATACGCTACTGCGGGTTGGTTTGTCACCCTATATAATCCCGTTAGCGGACCGGGCTTATATCAAACGAGGAACTGGTGGCAGTCTATCGGGCTGAGAAAGCTCTGTTTCACTGGGGCAGTGAAAAGGCTCTCTCAGCTCGTCAGGGGTGTGAGCGAGTGTGGAGTCACGCCGGAGGCCGCCTGGACCAACTGTCGCTCACCCCCTGCCTCTGTGCGCACGTGGATAGGAGGAGTCTGTGTAAACTCCATCAAGCTGACCTTACATGCTCACGTCTTGGAAACCAGTGACGAGACCGTATCTCGTGAGCTCAACGTAGTAGACGTCAGGCAGGGCTGCGAGGTGCGGTATTCGTCACAAGGAGCATTATAATTAACTATAAAGGAGTCGTCCCAGCATAAGAACCTATCCGCCATCCACAGGACCCCCGGTGATCGCAGAGGTTTCAGACTGAATGGAGGTAACGTATTCCACTGTACTGGACACAGAAGCAGAGTACAGCGCTCGGCTCGTATTACCTCCGCTCCATTCAAGTGGTCAGTCAGGGTCCCAGGGGTCGGATCAGATACTTATCCCCCATCCTCTGCATAGGGGGTACGCTCTTATGGATGAACATCCCATTAAATGGGGCTGTCAGCTGACCATGCACTTTAAGGCTGCACACGGGCTGTACTGCAGAAATTCTGTACAAATTTCTGTGCATTTCCGCACCAAAAACCGCATGGGTTACTTACATTTTTTTGGCGTGCATTTCATTCAGTTTTGTCACAGATCTCATCCTTGCATTGAAAAGAGTGAAAACAGCACAAAAGAACCGCACCAAGAACCGACAAATACCGTACGGCAGGTCAATATTTAGAAAAAGCAAAGTGTAAAGGAGTCCGTCCAGAACAAAAAGTGTCAAAGGCTCACAGCGACAAGACACTGATAGTCGGTGGCTAAAATTACCCCCAACTGGGCCATAAACTTGTCCTCCCTCCTGGATAATTATGGCTTATCAATAGGATATGCCATAAGTGTCCGATACGCGTGGGCAGCACCTCCGGGACCCGCTCTATCTAGAATGGGAATGAAGGACCTCTCTATTCAACACTACGGGACTTCCGAAAATAACAAACAGTGCCCAGCTTTTTTCCTGAGGTCGCATAGTAGTGAATGGGGAAAGCCCTGCATGCGTGGTCCTGTCCTGGACAGAGGATGGCGTTCCACAGGTAGGACCTGCACCTGGCAGGCATTTATGATATATCCTATTGATATGCCAGCTGGAAATAAACCTATATGGCTCCCATTCATGTCAGCCGAAACAGTCAATTTCAGAATGACTGTCTTAAAAGGATTTTCTGAGATTATTTTTTACTGATGACCTGTCCTCTGGATCGGTCATCAGTATTTGATCAGTGGGGTCTGACACCTGGGACCCTTGCCGATCAGCTGTTTTGAGAAGGCAGCAGTGCTTCTGCGAGTGCTGCTTGGTATCACAGCTTAGCCCCATTCCTGGGTATTGGCCCCCCCCACCGATCAGATACTGATGACCTATCCAGAAGATAAAATCTCAGACCACCACTTTAAGGGTCCATTCACACGTCTGCAAATTGGGTCTGCAATTTTGCGGGACGGGTGCAGACCTATTCAAAAAGATTCGGACAGCACACAGTGTGCTGTCTGCATCCGCACTTCCGTCCCGCGGCCCCGCAAAAACATAGAACATGTCCTATTCTTGTCCACAGCTGCAGACAAGAAAAGGCATTTCTATAATAGTGCTGGCCACGTTCGGTCCGTAAAATGCGAAACTCACATGGCTGGTGTTCGTGTTTTGCGGATTGCAAAATAGTTGCTGACGTCTGAATGGCCACCAAAAGTGTCCGCTGGCAGTTTAATTCCCACTAACACATGCACACTCGGCCGGACCAAGCCTCCCTGTATATGGGGGATTCAGGAGGCGTAGCTGTCTACTATTGACAAATTAAGTCAACTGAGATTTTCCCTTTATAATTCACTGTTATATCGGATAACGTAACCTAAGAATTTATTGTATAGGTCGGAGGGGAGAATGACTGTAAAGATGAATAAAGTACAATGACTTGGGAACAACCCATGCTTCATGTATAATAGCGGAGCAGGATCCTGAAGGAAAGCCTTTCACTATGGAAGGCGGAGGACGCTGCACGGCCACAGTGCGCCCTGTTAGATAACGCAGATAGTCACAGCTACAGATAAGATGGAGAAGAAAGCGGGGGCCTCCCAAATAACTGCAGAGTCATTCCAGGCCTTCTGTAATCAGCTGCCCCGGCAAATGTGTCTGCATGCGTGGGTCTCATCTGCGAGGGAGGGGTGCTGCACTGACTCATTGTGACGCACGTGCCGAGCTGTAATGAATTCTCCTAGCGGTTACCATTCAAAAGAAAGAATAAGCAGCGAGCAATGCGTCCGTTCATGACCGCTGCGCTATAGATGGCACCCTAAGGTTTATTCAACTGCAGACAGGGATGAAAAAATAAAAATCACCAATTACTCATCTAAGCATAAAACAGGCGGTAGAACTTTCATGTACAATGGATTACATCTAAGGCGCTGTTCACATTTACAGTGCCGGCTGCATGGGGCGTTGTTAGGAAACGACTGCAGCACACACAACTTTTTCTGCCAAATATGACAGAATCAGCAATCGAGCCTCGGACGCAGACGTGAGCAGATCTTAGCCTGTTGAATCTCGACATAAAAATAAAAAATTACAAAAAAATAAAAAAGACAATAATGAATGGGACTCGGCCATGTGACTGACGAACGTTATGTCAGTGGCCTAGCGCGATGCTGCAGCCCTGACCACAGTGCTACGGCCTCTTCAAACCACTGATAGTAGGCGGGGTACCGGGAGTTGTACCCCCACCAGCACCGATCACATACTGATAACCTACCCCGAGAATAGGCCATTAATAGTGAACTCCTGGAAACCCCCTTTAATTTGGTAGTTTTATTATAGCCAATAGGATAACAACCTACAGGCGCTGCTAGGTGTATGTGCCAGCATGCATGGTAGCTACGCACTGCCCAGTCAGGTGCCACCTCTACAGTGACACAGGGTTCACATAGGACGCCCTCCATGTAGCCGCAACTGAGATTCATGTAGAAGAGCCCAATAAAGTCATTGACTTATTAAAGGGAAATCCCTTATTAAAGGGGAAACCGTGGACCGGAACCGCCACCAGTTTCAACGAAAGAGAAAAGGGGCAGCCGTCCTTGGCTTTTTAGCTCCTATATGGCCAAGGTTAGGTTGCATTCACACAACTATGTACTTTGCAGGCTGCAAAATCCAGACAGATCCGCGTAAGATACAGATGACCTCCGCGTTGCATCCGTTTTTTTGTGAACCCATTGTAACAATGCCTATTCTGGTGCGCAAAACGTACAAGGATAGGACATGTTCTCTTTTTTTCAGGGCTACGGTGTGCAGTCTGCATTTTTTTTTGGCAGACCTATTTAAATGCATGGGTCCGCATCCTATCGGATGTGAACCAAAAATACGGCTGTGTGAACTGGGCCTTAGGCGCGGGCACCGCTGTGGGCATTTTATTCCACTGACTCCCACCACGGCAAGGATCCAAGCTAAACGTTGAAGAGAACGAGTGCGTTGATGACAACTTCATCTAAGCCAGGGATGCTCAACCTGCTGTTGCAAAACTACAACTCCCAGCATGCCCTAATAGCTGTAAGCTGTGCAGGCATGCTGGGAATTGTAGTTTTGTAACCGCTGGAAGGCCACAGGTTGGGTATCCCTGATCTAAGCAATTGGTGGCAGCCCAAGTTCAAGGGCAGGCACCGATGCCAACTTCTTACTGGTGTCAAGTGACCTTCAGAGCTGCTCTCATAATCAAACATCTGTAGTCGATGTGCAATACGAGCCCACGGACACGGTCGGGAGGAGCGCTAAAGCTGGCAATACAGATTAGAGGTGTAGTGGCTGAACCGGCCAACAATCGGGCCTCCCAACAGCAGAGGTCAGAGGATCAGGCGAGTTGGATTGTCCCAAAGGTGTTTGGCAGCGGCATTCAGAACACATGCATGCTCAGCCAAACGTGCATGTGGACGGTGCGGTCAGAGTCGGCAGAAGAAGGTCCAGCACTTTACAGGTAGAGGTAGGAGGTCGCGAAATTACTATCCAAATCATTTGTGTTGATTCTGCTACTTTATTCATGAAACAAGCGGATCAGGATGAACATTAATAGTACAAAGGCAAGAAAGTGAAATTAGACGACCAGATTTAGAAAAAAAAATAAAAATGATCAGAAAGCAAAGCGGCTTCCAATAGAAAAGCTCTTTTATCAAACAGAAATGATATGGCAGTTACAGATATTTGCCATAAAGAGCAACCGATCCCAAATACCAAGAAGTAATGCCGCCATCCGCGAGTTCTGTCGACCTGTACGGATGAGGAGTCAAAATGCTGGGACAATCTAGTTACCAGACACTGAATGTAAAGCCCATGGGTGAGGAGCAGGCGCGGGATTCCTGGGGGCCCCGTGTGTGGCCTGTGACATCCGTGAGTGCCCATTTCATGAGCGGGTGCCAATCGGTAGGTTATGAAGCCAACACTCCACTTACACGTGTGCGCCATGACGTGTCCTCTACAGGAACAGCACATCCCGCTAGCTGGAGTGATGACATCACTACGACTGGTCGGCTGCCCACGTGTCAGTGACATTCCTGAGGGGTGGCAAGGATGGGGACACAAAATACTAAAAAGAAGTCAATTACTGGGACAAACTTAAGTGTTTTTCCCCCTCAGAAAACACATTTCCGCTCTTTTAGACACATAATATAAATTCTAGTCAGAAGACTTTTTTTTCCTGACAGTTTCGGGGGAAAGTAGGTTCCACCACTAAGACCAGTGCAACGCCTTATACTGGGGAGGTCACCCAGCTTTTCCATAACCCTGACTGGCAAAGCGCCCAGTTACAAATATGGAGCCAAGGGAAGCAATTTTCGGGCATAATTGCATTAAAAAGAATATTTAACCCTCTAGGGACCTCCTGCATTAGAAGCGCTCCAATGAGCTATCGGTTTGCTGGCACAGAGGTGAGGCTCCTCCACACAACGCCTCAGTACACACACAGCCGCTCTGCGGTACCGCATCGCCCAGGCCTCCCGTGCAGGCTGGGAATCATCGGGAGCACGCCATCTTGCAGAAGAACATGGTGTCAGCGGGGGCGGGATTCACCAAAGCTGATTACGTCAAACACGTAAATCTCATGATGACAGCGACTTAGGGCTACGCAAAAGAGCCTTACAGTAAAATCTGCGCCAGGCCCTGCAGCCGCACAATGAGGGGAGGCAGCGCCCGAGCCATCCCTACGTGGTGCTGAGGAGGATGCGGCCCCCCGCGGCAGGTGCACTCTCTGCACCCACATCACGTCGCCCTTACCGTTAGTGTCTGGAAGAAGCCTCCGGAGGTTGTTGCCCAGACGTATTTGGCGTCCACGTACCCGACAATGGCGGCCTCCTGGCAGCTGCCATCGGCCATCAACATATCCACGTAATCCTGCCAGCCGGACATCTTCAGTGGGGGGGGGACACTGACAGGGGCGACCAAGAGGTACCGGTGTTAGCGAGAGCGAGGAGCCCGGGGTAGGGATGAGGGTAGCCGGTATCAGGGGTGAAGCGGCTCCGTCACGGCCGGAGATAATCTGAGCTCCGACAGCCGGGAGAAGCCAAGGAAATAGGGCAGCGCTCGGGTGTAGCCCCCCTCCCCCTGTAATGCCGCTACAGATCCCTCCGCCAGCAGCAGCGGAAGGACACTGCTACACCTCCACGTCAAGACACCACGTTACTCAGTGTCCTGTGTGAAGGCTGAGGAATCAGTGCACGCAGACCGTTAGAAAATAGCCCCGGTGCCTTCTATTCATCCGGCAGTGCAGGCTATGGAGTCCGGTGTCACTGCCCCTACACCGAATGCACATTAGAGCGCAATCTTAGATGCTCATTTATGGCCATTCTGGAGTGGAGCGGTGACCATACACATTTCTGGGACTTGGGCACGCGCTGGACCCAAAGTCCGTGTAGCCATTTACAGTGCACTGGGTGGAGAGGCAGAGGTCACCAAGTGCAATGTAGTCCTCACAGGGTGCACTGTACGGAATCTCACTGTATACAGTACTATACGTCCGTTATATATCTCCAGTGCAATATAGTCCTCACACAGTGTACAGTACTATACGTCCATTATAATATATCTCCAGTGCAATATAGTCCTCTCACAGTGTACAGTACTATACGTCCATTATAATATATCTCCAGTGCAATATAGTCCTCTCACAGGGTACAGTACTATACGTCCGTTATAATATATCTCCAGTGCAATATAGTCCTCTCACAGTATACAGTACTATACGTCCGTTATAATATATCTCCAGTGCAATATAGTCCTCTCACAGTGTACAGTACTATACGTCCGTTATAATATATCTCCAGTGCAATATAGTCCTCTCAGGGTGCACTGTACGGAATCTCAGTGTACAGTACTATACGTCCGTTATAATATATCTCCAGTGCAATATAGTCCTCTCACAGTATACAGTACTATACGTCCGTTATAATATATCTCCAGTGCAATATAGTCCTCTCACAGTATACAGTACTATACGTCCGTTATAATATATCTCCAGTGCAATATAGTCCTCTCACAGTATACAGTACTATACGTCCGTTATATATCTCCAGTGCAATATAGTCCTCACAGGGTGCACTGTACGGAATCTCACTGTACAGTACTATACGTCCGTTATAATATATCTCCAGTGCAATATAGTCCTCTCACAGTATACAGTACTATACGTCCGTTATATATCTCCAGTGCAATATAGTCCTCACAGGGTGCACTGTATGGAATCTCACAGTGTACAGTACTATACGTCCATTATAATATATCTCCAGTGCAATATAGTCCTCTCACAGTATACAGTACTATACGTCCGTTATATATCTCCAGTGCAATATAGTCCTCACAGGGTGCACTGTACGGAATCTCACAGTGTACAGTACTATACGTCCATTATAATATATCTCCAGTGCAATATAGTCCTCTCACAGTGTACAGTACTATACGTCCGTTATAATATAGCTCCAGTGCAATATAGTCCTCTCACAGTGTACAGTACTATACGTCCGTTATAATATATCTCCAGTGCAATATAGTCCTCTCACAGTATACAGTACTATACGTCCGTTATAATATATCTCCAGTGCAATATAGTCCTCACAGGGTGCACTGTACGGAATCTCACAGTGTACAGTACTATACGTCCATTATAATATAGCTCCAGTGCAATATAGTCCTCTCACAGTATACAGTACTATACGTCCGTTATAATATATCTCCAGTGCAATATAGTCCTCTCACAGTATACAGTACTATACGTCCGTTATAATATATCTCCAGTGCAATATAGTCCTCTCACAGTATACAGTACTATACGTCCGTTATATATCTCCAGTGCAATATAGTCCTCACAGGGTGCACTGTACGGAATCTCACTGTACAGTACTATACGTCCGTTATAATATATCTCCAGTGCAATATAGTCCTCTCACAGTATACAGTACTATACGTCCGTTATATATCTCCAGTGCAATATAGTCCTCACAGGGTGCACTGTATGGAATCTCACAGTGTACAGTACTATACGTCCATTATAATATATCTCCAGTGCAATATAGTCCTCTCACAGTATACAGTACTATACGTCCGTTATATATCTCCAGTGCAATATAGTCCTCACAGGGTGCACTGTACGGAATCTCACAGTGTACAGTACTATACGTCCATTATAATATATCTCCAGTGCAATATAGTCCTCTCACAGTGTACAGTACTATACGTCCGTTATAATATAGCTCCAGTGCAATATAGTCCTCTCACAGTGTACAGTACTATACGTCCGTTATAATATATCTCCAGTGCAATATAGTCCTCTCACAGTATACAGTACTATACGTCCGTTATAATATATCTCCAGTGCAATATAGTCCTCACAGGGTGCACTGTACGGAATCTCACAGTGTACAGTACTATACGTCCATTATAATATAGCTCCAGTGCAATATAGTCCTCTCACAGTATACAGTACTATACGTCCGTTATATATCTCCAGTGCAATATAGTCCTCTCACAGTATACAGTACTATACATCCGTTATAATATAGCTCCAGTGCAATATAGTCCTCTCACAGTGTACAGTACATACCCCTGATACTCATCACGCAGTGCACTGCAGAGGTCACTGCACATCTACCAAGTGGTACCATTATAAAATAGTTCCAGTGCACTATATTAACCCGGTGAACTGTATGTGGCACCACTGCACTCATACTGATTGTCAGTCATTGAGTAACTCCAGTGTAATGTGTGTATTCATGTGCAGTGCACTGGGTTCTACTGACACTGCATGGACGACCAGTAATCACTGCACACATTCCTGGTGCCTGGAATCCAGTTCTTCATCCACAGTACACTGCGTGGAGAGCCAGGAGTCACTGGTATCTCACTGGATGTCTGCTTCAGTAATTACTGTGCTTCTTCAGGAAACGGTTCTGGAGCATTTTTGCTTAGGCTACTTTCACACCTGCGTTCGGTGCGAATCCGTCTTGTATCTGCACAGACGGATCCGCATCGATAATGTAAATGCTTGTATCCGTTCAGAACGGATCCGTTTGCATTATTATTTTAAAAAAAAAAGTCTAAGTCAAATTGCACTATATTGTGTCAGTGAAAACGGATCCGTCCCCATTGACTTACATTGTGTGTCAGGACGTTTGGCTCCGCATTGTCAGGCGGACACCAAAATGCTGCAAGCAGCGTTTTGGTGTCTGCCTCCAGAGCGGAATGAAGATGGAACGGAGTCAAACTGATGCATTCTGAGCGGATCCTTACCCATTCAGAATGCATTGGGGCTGAACTGATCCGTTTTTGGGCCGCTTACTCTGTTATTCCTGCTAGAAATGTATGAATAAATTAACACTTACCAGTTGGGGGTTTCCCCTGCACAATCTGACACCCTCCAATCAGTGCTGATATAGACTTTGTAGGGACACAGCCCAAAGACAACTACGTTGCATTGGTTCCACCCAGTTGTCAATTTCTTCATACATTTGCATGTGGAATAACAGAGGAACGGCACATTGTAGGGTTCTGAGAAACAAAAGCTCCAGAATTATTTCATGGGGAATACAAGTCGGTGACAGGTCCTCAGCTACACTGCATTACTGTCATCACAAGGACTATTGCATCTATACCCGTTATACAGGGTTTTCTATATGTTGTAGTGCAGCACTTCAGAGCTTTGTGTTCTATGTGTGAAAGGGTTAAACACGCACATGTTCTCAGCAGTCACAGTGCACATATACGTGGGGGGTGCACTAATGTGTCACCTACGGAAACTGTACCTAAATAACGGAAGCACACAGATGAGCGCAGTGACTGCAGCAGAATGCAGTCACAAAGTGCTTGATAGGGGTCATTGCAACTTAGGAGGGGAGTCATGCAGGGGTTAATGGCCTGGGACTCCCATCTTTTCCACCGCTGCTGATGTAGAAGCACAGGAGGAGCCGGCAGCATGCTCAGTCCTGGGACGCTGCAGGACTCCTTTGTTCCAGTATTCTTATTTAGGGTGTGGGTGGTGGTTATGATTTATAGCCATTCTGCCAGTGGTAGGAGGAGGAAGCAAGGAGAAGGCAGGGCGCACACTGAGAGAGGGGGAGGCAGAGGAAAGAGGGCTCCAAGGAGAGGGAGCAATGCAGAAGAAAGGAGAGGAGGAGTGTGACTGCTGGGAGGAAGGTGACTGCTGCATAGAAGCCGAGGGGCGGCCTCTCAGAAGTGATGGAGGAGGTGTGAGCAGCTTCCTCCTGTTGTCATGGTAACACAAGTTCTGCTGCTGAAGCAGACTGGTCCATGCCTTGTCTGTCACCTTTGCACCTGGACGTTCTGGTGCATCCTTCATTGCGTCCTCTGTTTGTAGAAGTTCTTCTTTTACTTATGCTTGTCTCTGCCATCTATGATGACGTCCTCTGCATAAAAGCATCATTCGTATTTTATCACTCTCTTGCGTCTAATCACAGAAAACCTTTAACGCTACATTGCTATTTGTAGCCATTATGTATTTCTTCAGACAAACATGAAAATTAAAGGGGTTATCCATGAAAAGATATTTATGTCTAATCCTCAGGAGTGGTCATCAGTATCAGATCTGTGGGGGTGTATACAATGTATGGCGCTGTCCTGATTGGCAGGGGTGGCGGGACTTGGACTCCAGCTGATGTGATACTGATGGCCTATCCTGAGGATAAGTCATCATTATCTTTCCAGGATATCCCTTTAAGATGTTTGTGATTTTAAGGGCTCATGCACACGAACGTATTTTTTTTCCATTTCCATTCCGTTTTTTTAAAGGTCCATATGCAGAACCATTCATTTCAACGAGTCCGCAAAAAAACTGAAATGATTCGGTGTGCATTCCGTTTTCATATGTCTGCATGTCCGTTACGCAAACAAAATAAACATGTCCTATTCTTGTCCGTTTTGCGGACAAGGACAGGCATCGCTACAATGGATCTGCAAAAAAACGGATCCAACACAGGTGTCATCCATTTTTTGGATCTGTGTTTTGCAGACCGCAAAATACATACGGTCGTGTGCATGAGCCCTAAAGGGAACTGAGCCTCAGATCAACAAAAGAAAAAAACGTCCTTTAATCAGGTGTCCTGCAGTGTCTACAGTGTCTATGCCCATTAATCTCCACCCTTCTTCGTCCTCCCAAGTAGGGTTGCCACTTTTCCATACAGGCCAGGTTTAACGCCTCTTTAGACATGCCAATTTTATGGCTTTTTTTCTTTTGTCAAAAAATGGCAGAAAACCCATGTATGTAAAGGTGAACCTTAACCTGGGTATTGTTTTGGGTGATTTTCCACTTTGGTCTAGTAGTTTCAGACAGACAGCAAATCCCTGTAATTCATTCAGTGTCCCCTCCCTCCACTGCTGGGGCTCCGCAGGCAGGCAGTGTGTGCATGTGCAGCTGCCGAATGTCAGTGCCAGGGGGGCTCTCCTTACACGCCCCTCACAGTCTAGCCGTACGTCACCTAGCCATGATGCTGCTGATGTTCCAAGGTCTTGGCAGTGTCACGCTTCGGTGTGGGAGGGATACACCCCACCGAGCATAAGAGGGAAGGGGGAAATAGGGAATCAGGTCTGAGAATTAGAGAAGGAAGAAGGACACCTCCTAGTAAAACCCTAGCCAAGATCCTGAATGACTACCAGTATGAACAGACCCCAGAGGTAGGAGAGTTCATAAATAGGAATACCTAGAGTCCTATCTAGCGCTATAGGACCCTGGTACTAATGGCAGGGACAAGACTACCTGTTCCTCCAAATGTTGGGACGAACAGGAGTCTCCTACAGGCCTAATACAAACAATAGGGAAAATGCAACACACACAGAACCCAAACAAAATACAAGAAGGGAAAGGAAAGACTTAACTTCAAAGGAGCTATGGAAATACCTGGAACTCCGCCGAGATCCACACACCAGCAATCTGAAACTGAAGCTAAAGCTATAAACCGCACAGCATAGTGGGAGAAGCAACTATAAATAAGGAAGGTTAAATGACCACATTAGCAACACCTGAGGCAAGGGGTGTGGCCATACCAGAAACAACACAGACGCCTATTGATCCACAGGGAAAACATGTCAGATCACACCACGTGTTGCCAGTCTCACCGATCTCCTGCCACCTGTCGCGGGAACGTCAGTGACAGGCAGGCCCAGAAGAGGAGGAATGTCTAATGCAAATACGTAATGTAAATGTAATATCGGCTGGGTCAGGGGTACTTGCTAGAGCGTCGATTAGCAGATCAATGAGGGTTTAGCATCTCTAACCCCTAGCAATCAGCAGTTATCACTGGGGGGAGCAGCAGGAGGTGATGAATTCCTGCAACATCCACTGCAAAAAAATCGATGGCATTATAAAGCTAGCCCAAAACAAATGGCTGACTCTGTAATCCTTGGATGTGGAATGGCTCTCCATTCTGGTTTATATGGCTGGTTTTCCCCTCTTTGACATCTGCATGCCCTAGTAGGAAATAGGCAACAAGAAATCTGGTGACTACGTTTTCATTTTCTTAGCATCACTTTCTAAAGAAGGCATGGGAACAAACTAATGCAACCTAGATCCCTGACTGAAAGAGAAAAAGTACTGAACCCAACTCCAGTGAGACCTTAAAGGCTATGGGCACCTTTGGGGGCAATTTTTTTTAATACAGCCACGGGCCAAGTACATAATGATCTGATACTCTCAGCATTAATTATTGAAAGAAGCATTCGTATTTAGGCACCTAGCTGTCCTCAGAACTGTGATACCGTTAAATACTGTGGCTGAGGCATCAGTATATTGTGTTGCACCATGGTATTTGGTGCTGCTGGGGTCGTTTTTTGTGTTGCACTGTGGTATTTGGTGCTGCTGGGGCCGTATTTTGTGTTGCACTGTGGTACTTGGTTCTACTGAGGAGATATTTTGTGCTGCACTGTGGTATTTGTTTCTGCTGGGGTAGTATTTTGTGTTGCACCATGGTATTTGGTCCTGCTGAGGAGGTATTTTGTGTTGCACTGTGGTAATTAGTTCTGCTGAGGAGGTATTTTGTGCTGCACTTGGTATTTGGTTCTGCTAGGGCAGTATTTTGTGCTGCACTGTGGTATTTGGTTCTGCTGGGGCAGTATTTTGTGTTGCACTATGGTATTTGGTCCTGCTGAGGCAGTATATTGTGCTGCACTGTGGTATTTGGTTCTGCTGAGGAGGTATTTTGTGCTGCACTGTGGTATTTGGTTCTGCTAGGGCAGTATTTTGTGTTGCACTATGGTATTTGGTCCTGTTGAGGAGGTATTTTGTGCTGCACTGTGGTATTAGGTTCTGCTGGGGCAGTATTTTGTGCTGCACTGTGGTATTTAGTTCTGCTGAGGCAGTATTTTGTGTTGCACTATGGTATTTAGTCCTGCTGAGGCAGTGTATTGTGCTGCACTGTGGTATTTGGTTCTGCTGAGGAGGTATTTTGTGCTGCACTATGGTATTTGGTTCTGCTAGGGCAGTATTTTGTGTTGCACTATGGTATTTGGTCCTGTTGAGGAGGTATTTTGTGCTGCACTGTGGTATTTGGTTCTGCTGGGGCAGTATTTTGTGCTGCAGTGTGGTACTTGGTCCTGCTGAGGAGGTATTTTGTGCTGCACTGTGGTATTAGGTTCTGCTGGGGCAGTATTTTGTGCTGCACTGTGGTATTTAGTTCTGCTGGGGCAGTATTTTGTGTTGCACTATGGTATTTAGTCCTGCCGAGGAGGTATTTTGTGCTGCACTGTGGTATTTGGTTCTGCTGAGGAGATATTTTGTGCTGCACTGTGGTATTTGGTTCTGCTAGGGCAGTATTTTGTGTTGCACTATGGTATTTGGTCCTGTTGAGGAGGTATTTTGTGCTGCACTGTGGTATTTGGTTCTGCTGGGGCAGTATTTTGTGCTGCACTGTGGTATTTAGTTCTGCTGGGGCAGTATATTGTGTTGCACTATGGTATTTAGTCCTGCTGAGGAGGTATTTGTGCTGCACTGTGGTATTTGGTTCTGCTGAGGAGATATTTTGTGCTGCACTGTGGTATTTGGTTCTGCTGAGGAGGTATTTTGTGTTGCACTGTGGTATTTGGTTCTGCTGAGGAGGTATTTTATGCTGCACTGTGGTATTTGGTTCTGCTGAGGAGATATTTTGTGCTGCACTGTTTTATTTGGTTCTGCTGGGGCAGTATTTTGTGCTGCAGTGTGGTATTTAGTCCTGCTGAGGAGGTATTTTATGCTGCACTGTGGTATTTGGTCCTGCTGAGGAGGTATTTTGTGCTGCACTGTGGTAATTGGTTCTGCTAGGGCAGTATTTTGTGTTGCACTATGGTATTTAGTCCTGCTGAGGAGGTATTTTGTGCTGCACTGTGGTATTTGGTCCTGCTGAGGAGGTATTTTATGCTGCACTGTGGTATTTGGTTCTGCTGGGACAGTATTTTGTGTTGCACTGTGGTATTTGGTCCTGCTGAGGCAGTGTATTGTGCTGCACTGTGGTATTTGGTCCTGCTGAGGAGGTATTTTGTGCTGCACTGTGGTATTTGGTTCTGCTGGGGCAGTATTTTGTGTTGCACTGTGGTATTCGGTTCTGTTGAGGAGGTATTTTATGCTGCACTGTGGTATTTGGTTCTGCTGAGGAGATATTTTGTGCTGCACTGTGGTATTTGGTTCTGCTGAGGAGATATTTTGTGCTGCACTGTGGTATTTGTTTCTGCTGAGGAGGTATTTTGTGCTGCACTGTGGTATTTGGTTCTGCTGGGGCAGTATTTTATGCTGCAGTGTGGTATTTGGTTCTGCTGAGGAGGTATTTTGTGCTGCACTGTGGTATTTGGTTCTGCTGGGGCAGTATTTTGTGCTGCAGTGTGGTACTTGGTCCTGCTGAGGAGGTATTTTGTGCTGCACTGTGGTATTAGGTTCTGCTGGGGCAGTATTTTGTGCTGCACTGTGGTATTTAGTTCTGCTGGGGCAGTATTTTGTGTTGCACTATGGTATTTAGTCCTGCTGAGGAGGTATTTTGTGCTGCACTGTGGTATTTGGTTCTGCTGAGGAGATATTTTGTGCTGCACTGTGGTATTTGGTTCTGCTAGGGCAGTATTTTGTGTTGCACTATGGTATTTGGTCCTGTTGAGGAGGTATTTTGTGCTGCACTGTGGTATTTGGTTCTGCTGGGGCAGTATTTTGTGCTGCACTGTGGTATTTAGTTCTGCTGGGGCAGTATTTTGTGTTGCACTATGGTATTTAGTCCTGCTGAGGAGGTATTTTGTGCTGCACTGTGGTATTTGGTTCTGCTGAGGAGATATTTTGTGCTGCACTGTGGTATTTGGTTCTGCTGAGGAGGTATTTTGTGTTGCACTGTGGTATTTGGTTCTGCTGAGGAGGTATTTTATGCTGCACTGTGGTATTTGGTTCTGCTGAGGAGATATTTTGTGCTGCACTGTTTTATTTGGTTCTGCTGGGGCAGTATTTTGTGTTGCACTATGGTATTTGGTCCTGTTGAGGAGGTATTTTGTGCTGCACTGTGGTATTAGGTTCTGCTGGGGCAGTATTTTGTGCTGCACTGTGGTATTTAGTTCTGCTGAGGCAGTATTTTGTGTTGCACTATGGTATTTAGTCCTGCTGAGGCAGTGTATTGTGCTGCACTGTGGTATTTGGTTCTGCTGAGGAGGTATTTTGTGCTGCACTATGGTATTTGGTTCTGCTAGGGCAGTATTTTGTGTTGCACTATGGTATTTGGTCCTGTTGAGGAGGTATTTTGTGCTGCACTGTGGTATTTGGTTCTGCTGGGGCAGTATTTTGTGCTGCAGTGTGGTACTTGGTCCTGCTGAGGAGGTATTTTGTGCTGCACTGTGGTATTAGGTTCTGCTGGGGCAGTATTTTGTGCTGCACTGTGGTATTTAGTTCTGCTGGGGCAGTATTTTGTGTTGCACTATGGTATTTAGTCCTGCTGAGGAGGTATTTTGTGCTGCACTGTGGTATTTGGTTCTGCTGAGGAGATATTTTGTGCTGCACTGTGGTATTTGGTTCTGCTAGGGCAGTATTTTGTGTTGCACTATGGTATTTGGTCCTGTTGAGGAGGTATTTTGTGCTGCACTGTGGTATTTGGTTCTGCTGGGGCAGTATTTTGTGCTGCACTGTGGTATTTAGTTCTGCTGGGGCAGTATTTTGTGTTGCACTATGGTATTTAGTCCTGCTGAGGAGGTATTTTGTGCTGCACTGTGGTATTTGGTTCTGCTGAGGAGATATTTTGTGCTGCACTGTGGTATTTGGTTCTGCTGAGGAGGTATTTTGTGTTGCACTGTGGTATTTGGTTCTGCTGAGGAGGTATTTTATGCTGCACTGTGGTATTTGGTTCTGCTGAGGAGATATTTTGTGCTGCACTGTTTTATTTGGTTCTGCTGGGGCAGTATTTTGTGCTGCAGTGTGGTATTTAGTCCTGCTGAGGAGGTATTTTATGCTGCACTGTGGTATTTGGTCCTGCTGAGGAGGTATTTTGTGCTGCACTGTGGTAATTGGTTCTGCTAGGGCAGTATTTTGTGCTGCACTGTAGTATTTGGTTCTGCTAGGGCAGTATTTTGTGTTGCACTATGGTATTTGGTCCTGTTGAGGAGGTATTTTGTGCTGCACTGTGGTATTTGGTTCTGCTGGGGCAGTATTTTGTGCTGCACTGTGGTATTTAGTTCTGCTGGGGCAGTATTTTGTGTTGCACTATGGTATTTAGTCCTGCTGAGGAGGTATTTTGTGCTGCACTGTGGTATTTGGTTCTGCTGAGGAGATATTTTGTGCTGCACTGTGGTATTTGGTTCTGCTGAGGAGGTATTTTGTGTTGCACTGTGGTATTTGGTTCTGCTGAGGAGGTATTTTATGCTGCACTGTGGTATTTGGTTCTGCTGAGGAGATATTTTGTGCTGCACTGTTTTATTTGGTTCTGCTGGGGCAGTATTTTGTGCTGCAGTGTGGTATTTAGTCCTGCTGAGGAGGTATTTTATGCTGCACTGTGGTATTTGGTCCTGCTGAGGAGGTATTTTGTGCTGCACTGTGGTAATTGGTTCTGCTAGGGCAGTATTTTGTGTTGCACTATGGTATTTAGTCCTGCTGAGGAGGTATTTTGTGCTGCACTGTGGTATTTGGTCCTGCTGAGGAGGTATTTTATGCTGCACTGTGGTATTTGGTTCTGCTGGGACAGTATTTTGTGTTGCACTGTGGTATTTGGTCCTGCTGAGGCAGTGTATTGTGCTGCACTGTGGTATTTGGTCCTGCTGAGGAGGTATTTTGTGCTGCACTGTGGTATTTGGTTCTGCTGGGGCAGTATTTTGTGTTGCACTGTGGTATTCGGTTCTGTTGAGGAGGTATTTTATGCTGCACTGTGGTATTTGGTTCTGCTGAGGAGATATTTTGTGCTGCACTGTGGTATTTGGTTCTGCTGAGGAGATATTTTGTGCTGCACTGTGGTATTTGGTTCTGCTGAGGAGGTATTTTGTGCTGCACTGTGGTATTTGGTTCTGCTGGGGCAGTATTTTATGCTGCAGTGTGGTATTTGGTTCTGCTGAGGAGGTATTTTGTGCTGCACTGTGGTATTTGGTTCTGCTGGGGCAGTATTTTGTGCTGCAGTGTGGTACTTGGTCCTGCTGAGGAGGTATTTTGTGCTGCACTGTGGTATTAGGTTCTGCTGGGGCAGTATTTTGTGCTGCACTGTGGTATTTAGTTCTGCTGGGGCAGTATTTTGTGTTGCACTATGGTATTTAGTCCTGCTGAGGAGGTATTTTGTGCTGCACTGTGGTATTTGGTTCTGCTGAGGAGATATTTTGTGCTGCACTGTGGTATTTGGTTCTGCTGAGGAGATATTTTGTGCTGCACTGTGGTATTTGGTTCTGCTAGGGCAGTATTTTGTGTTGCACTATGGTATTTGGTCCTGTTGAGGAGGTATTTTGTGCTGCACTGTGGTATTTGGTTCTGCTGGGGCAGTATTTTGCTCTGCACTGTGGTATTTAGTTCTGCTGGGGCAGTATTTTGTGTTGCACTATGGTATTTAGTCCTGCTGAGGAGGTATTTTGTGCTGCACTGTGGTATTTGGTTCTGCTGAGGAGATATTTTGTGCTGCACTGTGGTATTTGGTTCTGCTGAGGAGGTATTTTGTGTTGCACTGTGGTATTTGGTTCTGCTGAGGAGGTATTTTATGCTGCACTGTGGTATTTGGTTCTGCTGAGGAGATATTTTGTGCTGCACTGTTTTATTTGGTTCTGCTGGGGCAGTATTTTGTGCTGCAGTGTGGTATTTAGTCCTGCTGAGGAGGTATTTTATGCTGCACTGTGGTATTTGGTCCTGCTGAGGAGGTATTTTGTGCTGCACTGTGGTAATTGGTTCTGCTAGGGCAGTATTTTGTGCTGCACTGTGGTATTTGGTTCTGCTAGGGCAGTATTTTGTGTTGCACTATGGTATTTGGTCCTGTTGAGGAGGTATTTTGTGCTGCACTGTGGTATTTGGTTCTGCTGGGGCAGTATTTTGTGCTGCACTGTGGTATTTAGTTCTGCTGGGGCAGTATTTTGTGTTGCACTATGGTATTTAGTCCTGCTGAGGAGGTATTTTGTGCTGCACTGTGGTATTTGGTTCGGCTGAGGAGATATTTTGTGCTGCACTGTGGTATTTGGTTCTGCTGAGGAGGTATTTTGTGTTGCACTGTGGTATTTGGTTCTGCTGAGGAGGTATTTTATGCTGCACTGTGGTATTTGGTTCTGCTGAGGAGATATTTTGTGCTGCACTGTTTTATTTGGTTCTGCTGGGGCAGTATTTTGTGCTGCAGTGTGGTATTTAGTCCTGCTGAGGAGGTATTTTATGCTGCACTGTGGTATTTGGTCCTGCTGAGGAGGTATTTTGTGCTGCACTGTGGTAATTGGTTCTGCTAGGGCAGTATTTTGTGTTGCACTATGGTATTTAGTCCTGCTGAGGAGGTATTTTGTGCTGCACTGTGGTATTTGGTCCTGCTGAGGAGGTATTTTATGCTGCACTGTGGTATTTGGTTCTGCTGGACAGTATTTTGTGTTGCACTGTGGTATTTGGTCCTGCTGAGGCAGTGTATTGTGCTGCACTGTGGTATTTGGTCCTGCTGAGGAGGTATTTTGTGCTGCACTGTGGTATTTGGTTCTGCTGGGGCAGTATTTTGTGTTGCACTGTGGTATTCGGTTCTGTTGAGGAGGTATTTTATGCTGCACTGTGGTATTTGGTTCTGCTGAGGAGATATTTTGTGCTGCACTGTGGTATTTGGTTCTGCTGAGGAGATATTTTGTGCTGCACTGTGGTATTTGGTTCTGCTGAGGAGGTATTTTGTGCTGCACTGTGGTATTTGGTTCTGCTGGGGCAGTATTTTATGCTGCAGTGTGGTATTTGGTTCTGCTGAGGAGGTATTTTGTGCTGCACTGTGGTATTTGGTTCTGCTGAGGAGATATTTTATGCTGCACTGTGGTATTTGGTCCTGCTGAGGAGGTATTTTGTGCTGCACTGTGGTATTTGGTTCTGCTGGGGCAGTATTTTGTGTTGTACTATGGTATTGCTGGCCCCGCCTACTTGGATTGCCCCCATCCCTATCAATCTGGACCCGCCTACAACATTGGCCACTTTTAGTTTTTTTCCCAGGGCCACTTTAAGTTTCATGTCCGCCCATGTTTTTTGCTATTAGTTTTATTTAAAATTTTCAACAATTTTCCTCTACAGTTTTAACTCTCACATTTTGGGGTGCTTTTGAAAGAACATTTTCTGATTTGTGATGTGATCAGCGGCACCTTTACAAGGGTCAATTATCAGGAACAAGGTGAACATTTGTCTGTGACAATTATACCAATCATTGACCTGTGTAAAGGGGCCCATAGTTAAGCAAGAGGAGAAAGGCATTTTTCTCTGATAAGGTACTGTATGTTGCAATGTTTCTTACATTCACCTCTACTACTGGTTTATGCAGTTTCTTGACAGCATAGTGACCATAAATCTGGAGTATGTGAATTCCTTTGGTTTGTTTATTGAGATATGTTTCTCAAGTTCCAGATGCAGATTAATTTATTTCCATTAGAAGCACCAAAATAAACCAATTGGTACAGATTTACTAATGTGTCTGCACCTAAAAACTTAAAAATTGGCACAGATTGTGTCAATTTTGGTTCAATTTGGTGTACCTAGGGTTTTTACACGTTTTCAGATTTGCTCAAAAAGGAGATAGGGCTTATCAGAAAGTGATGGAGCTTCATGGGGAAGGGACGAGACCTGGATGGCAACTGTGGGATAGTACGACGGGTTTGGCGTGTGGTTGTCACAGTTTCTTTTATGTAAGCCTCACAAAGTGACTTCAGACCTGAACTGGTCCTTAAAAAGTGGGTTTTGGAAATTTTCAGAAAAATTTCAAGATTTGCTTCTAAACTTCTAAGCCTTCTAACGTACCCAAAAAATAAAATGGCATTCACAAAATGGTCCAAACATAAAGTAGACATATGGGAAATGTAAAGTAATAACTATTATATGAAGTATCACTATCTGTTTTAAAAGCAGAGAAATGTAATTTTTTTTGTAAATTTGTTTTTTTTTTAAAAATAAAAATGAAAAATATTGACTGAAATTTACCACTATCATAAAGTACAATGTATCACGAGAAAACGTCTTAGAATGGCTTGGAAAACGTCTTAGAATGGCTTGGATAAGTAAAAGCGTTCCAAAGTTATTACCACATAAAGGTTTTGGGATTTAAGGTGAAAAGTGGCCCGGTACTGAAGGGGTTAAGTGAAATGCATCTACGGAATAATATTGCTGAAAGAGACATTAGGGAAGTCCAAAAAAGATCTGATCCTTCACAGTTATGACTGTACAAAGAAGCACAGCCATTATGCAAACTTTTTCTGAAAACTCAGGTATGCTTTAAGTTCCAATGGTTTGGCAGCAACTTTTTTTTTTACATAAATATCCATAAGATACTGTAAGTCTCCTATGCTATTATTTGCACAGCTTGTGGCTTTGGGGTACACTGATGTGGCTAATTGTGTTATACAGCCACTATAACTAATGCTATAAAATTATCCTGTATACTATTAGTTGCAAAGTAATGCCTTTCACCTAGATGTCACATATTATACTGATAAAGATAAGTTCTGTATTTGCCATACATCTTACACATCCCAATTTCACAGTGCGGTGTGGGTGCTAAACTCCACACCGAACACAGGAGAGAAGGGAAAAGGTACTAGGCCTGGAAACTAGGGAAAGGGAAAGGGGAATCCCTAAACCGAGCCCTGACTACTATCAGTATGAACAGACCTCGATGGTAAGAATGTTCATACGCAGGAACCTAGAACCCTATCTGACCCTAAAGGGCCCTAGAAATAGTGTCAGGACAAAAGATGACCTGTTCCTTCCCAGCTGAAGGAACAGGAGACTCCCTCAGGCCTAATATTAAAAGATAGGGGAAAACAACAAACAAGAAATAGGAAAAAGACACTTAATCCGAAGTACGCGGACGAGCAGGAACTTGATGGAGAACCAAACACCAGCACTTCCACAACCAAAAAGGAGCTATCAACCGCATAGCATGATGGGTGAGACCAAACTAAATAGAGGAGTTGGAATGACCACTTAAGCTACACCTGAGACAAGAGGTGTGGTCATAACCAGCAGCAAAACAGAAACAAATGAAACCACTGATGATGGGCAATCACCCTGAAATAGCTGTTTGCAGATGAGATGCTGGCTTATTTAATATCCAAGTCATGTCTTAAGACCTATTTAAAGGGTCGAACATTGACTTATGGGATGGCTGCCTTACATCTGGTGGCATTAGAGGCAGAGCTTGTTAGGAGCTCATTTGTATCCCTTTCTTCCCAGAATTCTACAGGAGCCTGTATGGCCTATAAGTCTCCCCACACCGACTGAGGTGTTCTCTCCCAAAGGAGAAATAAGTACTCCCCAAATCCTGATTTAGGCCTCTCACCAAGTTCAGCCAGTACTCTCTGCTCTGATGAGGGGCAATCACCCTGAAACAGCTGTCTGAGGATCATCTGGTGGCTTATTTAATATCGGAGTCATGTCTCAAGGCCTAGTTAAAGGGTCAAACATTGACTTATAGGATTGCTGCTTTACATCTGGTGGCATTAGAGGCAGAGCTTGTTAAGAGCTCATTTACATCCCTTTCTTCCTAGTCTTCACAGTAATGGGTAAATGTGAAGTGTTTCTTTACACTGATTTGATGAATGTAATCCGGCTGATAATAAAATTCTCTGCCTCTCTCACACTTTTCTCTACGCATCCCAAAGAAAAAGAATTAAATTTTTTTTTTTTAAAAAGACTAAAAGGCATGGATGGCACATCCCCATGCTATGCATTGTTCTATTATCGCTTCATATCACTGAAAAAGAACTTTGAATGATATCCAAGTGAACCACCAAGTTCCCAGGTGGGTATTTTTTACCTTTCAAAGTGCACAAGGCTACGAATCCTAATTGATTCCAGAAGCTCCCCCATGCACTCTAATGTTTGCCCTCTCTCTTCTGTGACGTCACCTTTCCCTGCAGCAAAACTTTCCGCAGGCAAAGTCTATGCCCATCCTACACAAGGCATACTGTGGGCTTCAGCCTCACAATATCTACTGCATTTGTGTTCTGCATGCAAAATAGATACTATGAGGCTGCAGCGAAAGATGGCATCACAGAGAGGGACAAACATTACAGCAAAAGGCGGAGCTAGAATTGGTTAGGAACAGCGGGCTTGGGTACTTTGAAAGCCGTAAAAAAGGCCCACCTGGGCACTTGGTACCTCATTTGCACATCAACTAAACATGAAAAAGGGAAAGAAAGGTATGTTTTCCATGATGTGTAAGAGTACTACACACGTTTAATATGGGAATCTAAGTCAGGCCCCTGGATCCGTTGTGTACTCGATTTGCCGGAAGTGCCCGCCGGATCCGTAACACCGCAAGTGAACTGAAAGCATTTGAAGACGGATCCGTCTTCAAAATGCGTTCAGTGTTACTATGGCACCCAGGACGCTATTAACCACCTCAGCCCCCAGTGCTTAAACACCCTGAAAGACCAGGCCACTTTTTACACTTCTGACCTACACTACTTTCACCGTTTATTGCTCGGTCATGCAACTTACCACCCAAATGAATTTTACCTCCTTTTCTTCTCACTAATAGAGCTTTCATTTGGTGGTATTTCATTGCTGCTGACATTTTTACTTTTTTTGTTATTAATCGAAATTTAACGATTTTTTTGCAAAAAAATGACATTTTTCACTTTCAGTTGTAAAATTTTGCAAAAAAAACGACATCCATATAGAAATTTTGCTCTAAATTTATAGTTCTACATGTCTTTGATAAAAAAAAAATGTTTGGGTAAAAAAAAAATGGTTTGGGTAAAAGTTATAGCGTTTACAAACTATGGTACAAAAATGTGAATTTCCGCTTTTTGAAGCAGCTCTGACTTTCTGAGCACCTGTCATGTTTCCTGAGGTTCTACAATGCCCAGACAGTACAAACACCCCACAAATGACCCCATTTCTGAAAGTACACACCCTAAGGTATTCGCTGATGGGCATAGTGAGTTCATAGAACTTTTTATTTTTTGTCACAAGTTAGCGGAAAATTATGATTTTTTTTTTTTTTTTTTTTTTTCTTACAAAGTCTCATATTCCACTAACTTGTGACAAAAAATAAAAAGTTCTATGAACTCACTATGCCCATCAGCGAATACCTTGGGGTCTCTTCTTTCCAAAATGGGGTCACTTGTGGGGAAGTTATACTGCCCTGGCATTCTAGGGGCCCAAATGTGTGGTAAGGAGTTTGAAATCAAATTCTGTAAAAAAAGACCAGTGAAATCCGAAAGGTGCTCTTTGGAATATGGGCCCCTTTGCCCACCTAGGCTGCAAAAAAGTGTCACACATCTGGTATCTCCGTACTCAGGAGAAGGTGGGGAATGTGTTTTGGGGTGTCATTTTATATATACCCATGCTGGGTGAGAGAAATATCTTGGCAAAAGACAACTTTTCCCATTTTTTTATACAAAGTTGTCATTTGACCAAGATATTTATCTCACCCAGCATGGGTATATGTAAAAAGACACCCCAAAACACATTCCTCAACTTCTCCTGAGTACGGGGATACCAGATGTGTGACACTTTTTTGCAGCCTAGGTGGGCAAAGGGGCCCATATTCCAAAGAGCACCTTTCGGATTTCACTCCTCATTTTTTCCTGAATTTGATTTCAAACTCCTTACCACACATTTGGGCCCCTAGAATACCAGGGCAGTATAACTACCCCACAAGTGACCCCATTTTGGAAAGAAGACACCCCAAGGTATTCCGTGAGGGGCATGGCGAGTTCCTAGAATTTTTTATTTTTTGTCACAAGTTAGTGGAAAATGATGATTTTTTTTTTTTTTTTTTTTTTTTTCATACAAAGTCTCATATTCCACAAACTTGTGACAAAAAATAAAAACTTCCATGAACTCACTATGCCCATCAGCGAATACCTTGGGGTCTCTTCTTTCCAAAATGGGGTCACTTGTGGGGTAGTTATACTGCCCTGGCATTCTAGGGGCCCAAATGTGTGGTAAGTAGGTAAATGACCTGTGAAATCCGAAAGGTGCTCTTTGGAATGTGGGCCCCTTTGCCCACCTAGGCTGCAAAAAAGTGTCACACATCTGGTATCTCTGTATTCAGGAGAAGTTGAGGAATGTGTTTTGGGGTGTCTTTTTACATATACCCATGCTGGGTGAGATAAATATCTTGGTCAAATGCCAACTTTGTATAAAAAAATGGGAAAAGTTGTCTTTTGCCAAGATATTTCTCTCACCCAGCATGGGTATATGTAAAATGACACCCCAAAACACATTCCCCAACTTCTCCCGATTACGGAGATACCAGATGTGTGACACTTTTTTGCAGCCTAGGTGGGCAAAGGGGCCCATATTCAAAAGAGCACCTTTCGGATTTCACAGGTCATTTTTTACAGAATTTGATTTCAAACTCCTTACCACACATTTGGGCCCCTAGAATGCCAGGGCAGTATAACTACCCCACAAGTGACCCCATTTTGGAAAGAAGAGACCCCAAGGTATTCGCTGATGGGCATAGTGAGTTCATGGAACTTTTTATTTTTTGTCACAAGTTAGTGGAATATGAGACTTTGTATGAAAAAAAAAATAAAAAAAAAAATCATCATTTTCCACTAACTTGTGACAAAAAATTAAAAAATTCTAGGAACTCGCCATGCCCCTCACGGAATACCTTGGGGTGTCTTCTTTCCAAAATGGGGTCACTTGTGGGGTAGTTATACTGCCCTGGCATTTTCCAGGGGCCCTAATGTGTGGTAAGTAGGTAAATGACCTGTGAAATCCTAAAGGTGCTCTTTGG
The DNA here is from genome assembly GCF_905171765.1 of Bufo bufo. Taxonomy (NCBI): domain Eukaryota; kingdom Metazoa; phylum Chordata; class Amphibia; order Anura; family Bufonidae; genus Bufo; species Bufo bufo. Next base: position 167,324,713 of record NC_053392.1, on the reverse strand, counting down.
AATATGGGCCCCTTTGCCCACCTAGGCTGCAAAAAAGTGTCACACATGTGGTATCGCCGTATTCAGGAGAAGTTGGGGAATGTGTTTTGGGGTGTCATTTTACATATACCCATGCTGGGTGAGAGAAATATCTTGGCAAAAGACAACTTTTCCCATTTTTTTATACAAAGTTGGCATTTGACCAAGATATTTCTCTCACCCAGCATGGGTATATGTAAAATGACACCCCAAAACACATTCCCCAACTTCTCCTGAGTACGGCGATACCAGATGTGTGACACTTTTTTGCAGCCTAGATGCGCAAAGGTGCCCAAATTCCTTTTAGGAGGGCATTTTTAGACATTTGGATACCAGACTTCTTCTCACGCTTTGGGGCCCCTAGAATGCCAGAGCAGTATAAATACCCCACATGTGACCCCATTTTGGAAAGAAGACACCCCAAGGTATTCAATGAGGGGCATGGCGAGTTCATAGAATTTTTTTTTTTTTGGCACAAGTTAGCGGAAATTGATATTTTTAATTTTTTTCTCACAAAGTCTCCCGTTCCGCTAACTTGGGACAAAAATTTCAATCTTTCATGGACTCAATATGCCCCTCACGGAATACCTGGGGGTGTCTTCTTTCCGAAATGGGGTCACATGTGGGGTATTTATACTGCCCTGGCATTCTAGGGGCCCTAAAGCGTGAGAAGAAGTCTGGAATATAAATGTCTAAAAAATTTTACGCATTTGAATTCCGTGAGGGGTAGGGTGAGTTCATGTGAGATTTTATTTTTTGACACAAGTTAGTGGAATATGAGACTTTGTAAGAAAAAAAAAAAAAAATTCTGCTAACTTGGGCCAAAAAAATATCTGAATGGAGCCTTACAGAGGGGTGATCAATGACAGGGGGGTTGATCAATGACAGGGGGGTTGATCAATGACAGGGGGGTTGATCAATGACAGGGGGGTTGATCAATGACAGGGGGGTTGATCAGGGAGTCTATATGGGGTGATCACCACAGTCATTGATCACGCCCCTGTAAGGCTTCATTCAGACGTCCGGATGCGTTTTGCGGATCCGATCCATCTATCAGTGCATCCGTAAAAATCATGCGGACATCTGAATGGAGCTTTACAGGGGGGTAATCAATGACAGGGGGGTGATCAGGGAGTCTATATGGGGTGATCACCACAGTCATTGATCACTCCCCTGTAAGGCTTCATTCAGACGTCCGGATGCGTTTTGCGGATCCGATCCATCTATCAGTGGATCCGTAAAAATCATGCGGACATCTGAATGGAGCTTTACAGGGGGGTGATCAATGACAGGGGGGTGATCAGGGAGTCTATATGGGGTGATCACCACAGTCATTGATCACGCCCCTGTAAGGCTTCATTCAGACGTCCGGATGCGTTTTGCGGATCGGATCCATCTATCAGTGCATCCGTAAAAATCATGCGGACATCTGAATGGAGCTTTACAGGGGGGTGATCAGGGAGTCTATATGGGGTGATCACCACAGTCATTGATCATGCCCCTGTAAGGCTTCATTCAGACGTCCGGATGCGTTTTGCGGATCGGATCCATCTATCAGTGCATCCGTAAAAATCATGCGGACATCTGAATGGAGCTTTACAGGGGGGTGATCAATGACAGGGGGGTGATCAGGGAGTCTATATGGGGTGATCACCACAGTCATTGATCACGCCCCTGTAAGGCTTCATTCAGACGTCCGGATGCGTTTTGCGGATCGGATCCATCTATCAGTGCATCCGTAAAAATCATGCGGACATCTGAATGGAGCTTTACAGGGGGGTGATCAGGGAGTCTATATGGGGTGATCACCACAGTCATTGATCATGCCCCTGTAAGGCTTCATTCAGACGTCCGGATGCGTTTTGCGGATCGGATCCATCTATCAGTGCATCCGTAAAAATCATGCGGACATCTGAATGGAGCTTTACAGGGGGGTGATCAGGGAGTCTATAGGGGTGATCACCACAGTCATTGATCACGCCCCTGTAAGGCTTCATTCAGACGTCCGGATGCGTTTTGCGGATCCGATCTATCTATCAGTGGATCCGTAAAAATCATGCGGACGTCTGAATGGAGCTTTACAGGGGGTTGATCAATGACAGGGGTGTAATCAATGACAGGGGGGTGATCAGGGAGTCTATATGGGGTGATCACCACAGTCATTGATCACGCCCCTGTAAGGCTTCATTCAGACGTCCGGATGCGTTTTGCGGATCCGATCCATCTATCAGTGGATCCGTAAAAATCATGCGGACATCTGAATGGAGCTTTACAGGGGGGTAATCAATGACAGGGGGGTGATCAATGACAGGGGGGTGATCAGGGAGTCTATATGGGGTGATCAGGGGTGATCAGGGGCTAATAAGGGGTTAATAAGTGACGGGGGGGGGGTGTAGTGTAGTGTAGTGGTGCTTGGTGGGACTTTACTGAGCTACCTGTGTCCTCTGGTGGTCGATCCAAACAAATGGGACCACCAGAGGACCAGGTAGCAGGTATATTAGACGCTGTTATCAAAACAGCGTCTAATATACCTGTTAGGGGTTAAAAAAAACACATCTCCAGCCTGCCAGCGAACGATCGCCGCTGGCAGGCTGGAGATCAACTCTCTTACCTTCCGTTCCTGTGAGCGCGCGCGCCTGTGTGCGCGCGTTCACAGGAAATCTCGCCCATCGCGAGATGACGCATATATGCGTGACTGTGCGCAGGGCTGCCACCTCCGGAACGCGATCCTGCGTTAGGCGGTCCGGAGGTGGTTAAAGTCCTGGCTGCCATAGTAGTAGTGGGGAGCGGGGGAGCAGTATACTTACAGTCCGTGCGGCTCCCGGGGCGCTCCAGAATGACGTCAGAGCGCCCCATGCTCATGGATGACGTGATCCATGCGACACGTCATCCATGCGCATGGGGCGCCCTGACGTCACTCTGAAGCGCCCCGGGAGCCGCACGGACGGTAAGTATACTGCTCCTCCGCTCCCCACTACACTTTACCATGGCAAACAGGACTTTAGCATCCTGGCAGCCATGGTAACCATTCAGAAAAAGCTAAACGTCGGATCCGGTAATGCGCCGAAACGACGTTTAGCTTAAGGCCGGATCCGGATTAATGCCTTTCAATGGGCATTAATTCCGGATCCAGCCTTGCGGCAAGTGTTCAGGATTTTTGACCGGAGCAAAAAGCGCAGCATGCTGCGGTATTTTCTCCGGCCAAAAAACGTTCCGTTCCGGAACTGAAGGCATCCTGATGCATCCTGAACGGATTTCTCTCTGATATGAGGGACATTAACCGCTCAGTGATATGTACAGAACATCCTGCGACCACATGTGTTGTCTCATGGCAGGACTTCCAACTGGCGTTTTTCAGCAGGATAATGCTCACCCATACACAGCAAGGGTTTCCCAGGAATGCCTAGTGCCTACTCTTCATTTGAAGGAGATGGAATAAGACTAGCGACAGATGGGGCACAACTACACTGCAACATTTGTCATGGAACATTTTGTTGCACCAATGTCGCGCGACAATTTTTATAATGGCAGTCTATGGTGTCGCACTGCAACATGCGACATACTGCGACGCGACAGTCGCAGAAAAATCTCAAATGGATTTTCTGCGACAGTCACAGCATGTTGCAGTGCGACACCATAGACTGCCATTAAAAAATTTGTCGCACGACATTGGTGCGACAAAATGTTGCGCGACAAATGTTGCCGTGTAGACCTAGCCTAATGGCACAAGTTTCCTTCATTTTTGTCAGGGTGTGGTCCCTTATTTCCAGTGAATGTCAATGCTAGAGAATGCAAGATATTTTAGAGAAATGCTTTCAACTTTGTGGCAATAGGAGCAGGAAGATGAAGCTCGGTCTAAGGGCTGCCCTCATTTATTTGAACGCTCTATGCAATATTGATCTAGAATTGCCAGCTGCTGTGCGGTACATTTTTTGGGCACTATATGGCAATATTTATTTGATGATGTTTCTTATGGCCCTGGTAGGAGACAGTGCCCACGTCCCCATCTACTCCACTTACTAGTCATAAACGCTTAGAGGGAACATCAGTTATTATTATAAAACACTAAAATAATCATGTCCAGAATAGCAGGAATAAAATCTATAAATGCACTGAATGATTTCCAAGCCTTATGCTGAACAGGAAGGTGTCGCCATACGGAGAGAGGAAAAGAGAGGGCACAGAAAGAATAATGAGTACACTTGTTATGTACAGATTGATTTCATTTTTTTGTGCTACATAAGGGATTCAGAAACACTGTGCTCCCGTACAAGCATATGTTGAGGTCATATTAATTAGACCCATAAAATGGAATATCACTCCCACCTTTCAGCGTGCAGAATGGTGTTTACAACTGACTGCTGTCTTGATGATCTTCTCTCAAAGCTTGTGTAAGACGCTCTCCTGTTTCGCGGTCCACTGGGGCCCCCAGGAATTCTCGTGGGGCTCGGCCTGCGCGGGGGCCCCATTGGAGTAGCGGAACAGGTCACGCATGTGCCTGCAGAATCTTCGGTTCCGACTCCTTTGCGGGCGGACGCGGTTCTGGCGTCCGTGCCAACGCGATCGTGTATCCATACTGGGCCGCTAGACGTGCACGCTTGAGAGGAGGTTCGGAAAGGGTTACGCGGCTGAACGTACGCGCATCTTATTCGCTACGCCGGCCGCTGACGGGGAGTTATACCTGTACATAAACTCTAGTAGATTAGAGGGCAGGCATGGGTTAAGTGATCAATGACCTGCTAAGGGATTAGGATAATCATATGGCCTATGAGGAATAGACACATGGCACTCTGTGATTGGCTAGCAGGGGTTTAAGAGGCGATCTCCCTGCCTGGTCAGTGCCCACTGTTGTTTTGACAACCCGGGTGTAGGTTGCGGTTCACAGTCTTCCAGACTTACCTGTGCATGACCTCTGACTGCCTCAATCCATCTCTAGAGACTTCTATGCAGAACAGTTTGTCTCATGTTGGACCTCGGATCGGACCCTGGAAATGTCTCGTCCCTAGGTACTACGTTACACGGACTATTTCTGTGCATATGAACTTTGTCCCTTGTGAGTTTTCCTGCACAAGTTATTTGGATTGATTACCTGCATATGATTTCTGGTCTGGACTGTACTGCCGTCATTTAATAAATCCACCATTGTTTAAACTCTGTCTAGTTGTTTGGGGTTCTGCACCATTACAGCTTGTCTCTGAGACCTTCCAGATCACCTAACATACTGCCCAGTTAACCTGTGATATGCTGGATGGTGATCAGAGCTGGCCTGGTAATAGACCGAACAGGGGAATTTCCTGGTGGGCCACTACATAGCAGGCCGCTAGTGCTCACCTCAGGTCCTTCCAGTTATGAATGCTATAATGGACCTTCCAGGGCTGCTGCCAGTACTATAAGGACTTGATGCTCCCAGCGCTACAGTATGGAAGTGAAGCTAATAAGGCTGACCAGTGCCGAGTCTTACTAGGTTTGTTCCACCTACCTCCTTCTGTGCCGTAGTTTGTGTGGCCGCATCCTTTCTGATATTCTCATGCTTACAGGTTGTAAATGCCCACTTGCCAGCATCTTGACACCATCTTTGGGAAGAGCGAGGGTATGCCCACACTTGGTGGTTCTACTGCATATGTTTGGCAATGACAAATTTGCAATGTATCTTGGTGAAACGCGCAGCAGCATATCATTCAGACTTTGCTGCATATTTCAGTGTGGAAATGCTACAGATTCGCCACAAATGTCACCCTTTACATTGGCTTAGGCAGGATGCTGGATCTACTTCAAAGACCAGTCCTGTATGAAGACTTATTGGCAAGGCTCCACGGGAAATAAACGGGCAAAGAGGTATCTCCCAAGAAAGAGAACCAGCAAACCAGTGCCACCTATTGGAAGGGGCTCCCTAAGACCGAACTTTCCAACAAGCCTTTGGATTTGCAGAGGGAAATGGCCAAGCCGCATATCCATCCGTATACAGCTGTTTCGGGGTGCTTACCCCTTCTCAGTACGGAGTAGGATTTTGGCTGGCTCAGTAAGTCTCCATACATGACTGGTCTCTTTAAGGAGATTCAGCACCCATCCTAAGCCACTTCTAATGCATCACCCAGACAGAATCCTACTCTGTACTGATGAGGGGCAAGCACCCTGAAACAGTGGTGTATGTCTCGGCTGTTTTCCCTTCTAAAAACCCAAGGCTTGTTAGAAAGTCAGATCTTGGCTCATGGGGGACCACTTCCAATAGGTGCCGCTGGTGAGATGGTTCTCTTTTTTGGGAGATATCTCTCTGCATATTCTTTTCCCATGGAGAATTGCCAATAAGTCTCCATACCATGGAGTCCTTCCAGTAAGTTATCTGCAGATTTTATTTTAAAAATTTCTGCAGCATATGCATGTGATTCTTTAAAATCTCTTCTACTGTAAATTGTGTGGATTTAAACAGAGGTACAGATTTTAAATCCTCAGTAAGTCAAGATGCCGATTTCTACCTGTGCAATGCTTTGCTTTCTTGTGCATTAGGCCTCCCTACTGAAATGGCTCAACCTACCAGCAAAATTTGTTGAATTCAAGTTCTGCCAATTTGGACCCAACTACAGCACAGTATTTTTTTTCTACCAGGTCCACTTTAAGGCCTCATGCACACAACCATATTTGTTTTGCGGTCTGCAAATTGCGGATCCGCAAAAAAAAACATGACGTCCGTATGGCATCCTTTTTTTCTGCGGATCCGTTATTTTAGCGGATCCACTGTAATAATGCCTATCCTTGTCCGCAAACTAGAAAAAAATAGGACATGCACAATTTTTTATTTTTTTTTCGGAGCTACGGAACCGACATACTGATGCGGACAGCACATGGTGTGCTGTTTGCATTTTTTGCGGACCCATTGAAATGAATGGGTCCGCATCCTATCAGCAAAAAAAAACCGGAACGGACAAGGAAACAAAATACGGTTGTGTGCATGAGGCCTAACTGTGTTATCTGCCCCTGCTGGTGGTTAGTTTTCCTTTGAGAATTGGTTCAGTGACCAGGCCATAGGGGCATGTGTGTGAGTGGCCAGATAGGTGTAGTAGTTGTACCCGTGGTTCTGGCGCTCCCTGGGTCAACATGCTGTGATGAGGAAAAAACGCATCTTTCCTTCCCTTCGTGGCACGCTCCAGTTCTGGGGTTCTCCTGTCTGACGGTTGAAGTGGCTTTGGTAGTGATGGTTTCTGAGGTGGAGGCAGGGTCCCATTTGCAGTGTAATAGTGAGTCCAGGTTATGATTTCAGTTCTTTTCTGTAGCAGTCATTGGATAAGTCACACAGGCACTGTAAAGTCAAATGCAATTTCCACAGTTGGTATAAGCAGTTCCCAAGGCTGTGTACGAGAGATGAGTCCCTTTCTTGTAATACGTACAGTCCTTCCACACCGAGTAAGGGATGCAACTGACCTTGCTCACCTTAGCTATATATTAGCTCTGAATACAGTCTCTGAACAGAGGTGCCTTCTGGTCCTTTGGCTATGTTGGGAGACCTGAAGCTTGCTCCCACCCTTTGCAGAGATGTATATCCCCCCCCTAGTGCCATGCAATCCTCCCAATGGTCGCTGAACTCTCTGCTGCTTTCAGTAACTCTTTCCTCTAGGGCTGGCAGGTTTGCTGCTTTGTGATGGCCAGGGCAGAGAGATTGCCTGTGACCCTGCTCTGAGGTGCCCCCTTCTCAGCAGTTGGCACTAGACTATCTAATTCCTCCTGGAGAGGAAGCGCTCGCCCCACCTAGCTATAGTAACTAGGTATCTTCCCCTTTGGGTACATTAAATGCAATCCATTAGCATGTTGCAGTGCGCCCTCCGGACACTGCATAGGTTAGAAGAGGGGGCTGCTACTTGGCTGATAGCTGATCACTGATACAGCAGGTTTCCAGGCATGGGCCATTTTATAAACTACTGCCAAAGTTTATATAGTAAGATACAAGAAACGGAACAGAAATGTAACATACAGTTAATTCACTAGGGAAAATGTCCTATATGTACCATTTAATGGAATAGGGCAGGGATGGCCAACCTGAGGCTCTCCAGATGTTGCAAAACTACAACACCCAGCATGCCCACACTGCCTACAGCTATCAGCCTACAGCAGGGCATGGTTGTAGTTGTAGTTTTGCAACAGCTGGAGTGCTGCAGGTTGGCCGTCCCTGGAATAGGGCATGTGTATAACACAATAGCAAATGTATTTAATAAGGGATTGATGGATAGATACTTTGTGAGCTCCACTGGGGACAGCAATAATGATGTCTGTAAAGTGCTGTGGAATATGTCAGTGCTATATAAATGGATAGATTCTTCATTTTGTGCCACAGTCTAATTGTCTACAGCAAAATGACCTATTGCCAGCCCAATTTTCTATTTCCTTGCAGCTTAGATTATTTACATTAACTGCAGAACAAGAAGAGCACTTACATGGTGCCCTCCTTCATCTTTTTAGCTGCAGATCCATCAATTCCCGGTCTCCTCTTCTGCCATCCAGGATGGTCACATCGCTTCTTAAACAACCTGATGCATAAGGTGCATTTGGTACCCCAAGATACTTCCTGCTACCATTGGATTGAGCAGTGCTGGCCAATCCAAAAGCAGGGATGGACAAGTAGAAAGTGTCCTGGCCTACCGATGTGCAGTATACATCAGCCAGTCGGAAAAGGGGTGCGGCGGCCATCTTGGATAGCAGAAGAGGAGCCTGGTGCAGTTAAAAAGATGGCAAGTAGAACACCATGTAAGTGTTCGTTCCCTAGTTCTCAATTTTGAGGGTGGCTTTAAAGGCTATGTACACCTTCAGGGGCTTTTTTTATGATTGCATTTTACTCATTTTGGAATAAAAATCATTTTTTCAATTTGTCTTTATTAAAAATATTGAGCCGTTCTGTCACAAAGGGTTAACAGTTTTTCTAGCTGAAGGAATGATCCTTTCACGTTGTGCAATTAACATTTATCTGTAAGTTACTAAAAGGTCAAAAACACTTATTTAAAAAGTGTCTGTCTCCTCATTTTCACCAATACAACTCACAACACTGCCCCATAGAAGATTGCAAACGTTTTCCAAGCATACCTGTGTGCACTTTGTCTGTATTCCATGTCCAGGAAAAGCACTTTTATTCTGCTGGAAAACAGCACCCAAGTGCCTGGCTGAAAGTGAAAGTAAAAACAGCTTTCACTCCTGACTTGATTTCTAACGGCTATACCTTCTGATATAGGGGATGTGCTGTGGCCTGGTATAGTTTGAAAGGTTGGAATGCCAGCTTTCAATCAAGGTCAGGACTAGAGATGAGCGAATTTCATATTTTGAAATTCGTTCACGCTTCGTTTGGTGGTAAAAGCAGAATTGCGTTATGGATTCCGTTACCACGGACCATAACGCAATTCTGACGAAATGCATAACGGAATGCCTTTAGAGGCATTCCGTTATTCATTCCGTCATAATAGAAAGTTTATGGGCTGCAAAACAGTCCTCTCCTACATAACGGAAACGGGCCTCTAAATGCAATCCATTATGCGTTCCGTCATAGAATTGCATTATGGTCCATGGTAACGGAATCCATAACGCAATTCTGCTTTTACCAGAGCTGGGCACTTGGAGGAGCAGAGCTGGGCACTTGGAGGAGCAGAGCTGGGCACTTAGGAGCTGTTTTCCAGCAGAATAAAAGTGCTTTTCCTGGACATGAAATACAGACACATAGTAAACACGGGTATGCTTGTAATGTGTCTGCAATCTTCTGTGGTACAGTGCTCTTAGATATATTGGTGAAAAAGAGGTAACAGACTCCCCTTAAGCCACATTCGTATCAGTAAGATAAGGATTGAGCTTTAATGGGTGTTTATAAGGTCAGAGATAAGGAGCCTGTCAGCTACCTGTCTGATGGATAAGAGATAATTCAGAACCTGCTACTAGATAAACTCACAGCAATGCAGGGAAAACAGCTCAATATTTTTAATAAAGACCAATTGAAAAGGTGTACATAGCCTTATGCACTAAAACATAATATGACTCTCTGGGTTTTTTTCAGTTGGATTCTGTGTCCAAAAAATGTGTTGCATTTTCCATTGGGTGCCATTTTATGGCAGTGTTCTCCATAGAAGAATTGCAGTGCCTATGTCTCTGTAGGACAAAGCACAGTGACTGTGTACTGCTGTTCAGCCTCTGCTGGGTGCACAATGCCTTATTTTAACGTTCCTCTTTCCTACAAATTACTTAAAATATCTTTTTTTTATATATATTTCTACATTCTGCAGAGCTTTGGTAATTAAAAATGCGACAATTGAGTTGCGGGTAGAATTTTATGGTGATGCATATCATGTGACTTTCATTGTTAATGACATCACAACATTAGTGGTTTTAGAAATGTAGCTGCATGTTTCATTAGGGACGTAAATCCATTCTGGCTATTAGGGAACAACAGAAGCTATAAAACTGCTATATTAGGATGTGTTTTAACTCTCACATTCAGAGTGGCCATCTATCTGTTTATTGATTTAACATGCTTATCCCATTTTTTGGCAAACATTTTTAATGTTTTATTTATTAAAGATGTGTAAACTTTGAGTGTCATTTATGAATTCTGCTTAGTACCAATTACCTACATGCTGCACACGTTGTGGATCCGCTTGTTACATAGGAATTTAGCCTTATTTACAATGAAAAGCCTTGCCCCAAGAAAGAAAGTTAGGGTGAGGGTGGGGTAGGGGTTGAATTTCTATATAATTATCCAGTACCATCAATGTTCTGAGCCGATTCCACTAGTGTTGGGGGCAGCTTACACAGTAATCAAGAAATAAACATGAAAAATCTTTTCTCGGGACTGGCAACGTAGCCTCGCTCAGGAAATAATGGATCATCACTCCTCCATAAAGCAGAATTAGAGCTAGTTTTATATGTGAAAGTCATGGACTAAGACTAGTCTCAATTGCTAGGCGGTTATGGTCATAGAGCACTTACCAACCCCCATAGTTATAATGCACTGTGTTTAGAGCCTGTACTTCACCTTTCAAGGGCATCTGTCATCAGATTTGTACCTATGAAACTAGCCGACATGTTGCATGTGCGCTTGGCAGTTAAAGGCATCTGTGTTGGTCCCATGCAGATTGATATATAGTTTTTGGGGGGAAGTCAGTATAACTTGTATTCCATTCATTTAAATCCCTGCTTATTCTGGTCTTTGAAGTCAAGGAGGTGGTCCTATCAGTGACTGACAGCCTTCCCTCTGAGTGTGTATACAGAGATAGCTGTCAATCACTGATAGGACCGCCTCCTTGACTTCAAAGCCCAGAAGGAGCAGGGATATAAAAGAATAAATCCAAAGTTATACTGAATCTTTTCCGATAAACTATATACCGATCTGCTCAGCCCCTCCTGCTCTATAACAAGCTGCCTTCAGCCCACAGACCATGTACAATGTGACAGGTTCCCTTTAAGGACTCTTATAGCAAATGTAAGGGATCGCTCTCTCACAGGGGGTCGCAGAAATGTCCAGAATAGCAAGAGCAGCTCTCACCGGACAAACAGGCTTCCGGCCCTTTAACTCCCACACGGTAACAAAGCAGCAGTTTTATCAAGACATTGGGCTTCCAGCCCTTTAAATGTCCAACTCAATTTTATGCCAAACAGCAACACTGCCTGGACTAGCAGCATTCAGCAGCACCTGCTCTTTCTGCCATGTTGTTGCCCCTTAACTTTCTGTTGCCCCTAGCAACAACATTGTGCCCTTTTAGCTTGGACATTGCCCGCATCCTCCACCAATTGTAAGGGATCGCTCTCTCACAGGGGGTTGCAATCACAGACTTCTCCTCTGACAATGGGGTTCAAGTCCAAATGGTGCTTTATTTTGGCACTTCAGCACCAGCACAAACATAATGAAATAAACACCTGCCCGTCTAGGCACTAGCTAATACAGAGGTTGTCTCTATCTCACCTATAGAGCACAGTTCACACACATGGTATCAGGTTCCAACACTAGCCAGGTCAGCTCATCAAACATAAGTCCAGGGGAGAGATCCGGCTTCACTAAGCTGCATGGTCTAACAGCCCTCCTGGCTGTGACCACACAAGCCTCTCAGGCTTCCCTCTCTGTAGGTTTACTTCCTCTCCCCCAGACTCAGGCCTCCTGCACACGACCGTATGGCTTTTTCAGTATTTTGCAGTCTGTTTTTCACGGATCCGTTTTTGTTTCAGTAGTGTTATTGCTTCTGTTCCGTTTTTACATTTGTGATCCGTTTTTTGCGGATCGCAAATGGAAACAGAAGCATACAATAATGTTTAAACAGTAAGTACATAAAATAAATTGGGCTGGGCATAAAATGTTCAATAGATAGTTCCGCAGGAACGGAAACGGAAGACATATGGATCCATTCCGCATGCATTCCGTTTTTTTTGCGGACCTATTGACTTGAATGGAGCCACGGATCGTTATTTGCGGGCAATAATAGAACATGTTCTACAGTATGTTAGAACGGAACGGAAATACGTAAACGGAAGGCATACGGAGTACCTTCCGTTTTTTTTTGTGGATCCATTGAAATGAATGGTTCTGTATACGGAAAGCAAAAAATGGAACGTAAACGGGAAAAAAAATATTCGTGTGAACTGTGAAGGAAGCCTCATGCACAGCGGGTTGATTTATCCAAGCTGGCCTCACCTGGGGCCAAGGAACCTGTAATGGATTAGGGGTGTGGACAGAGATTCCCACTACCAACCTGTCTCCCAGTCCAAAGACATTTAGCCCATACAACTTTAAACAAAACAATCTCTGAAGCAGCACTATTTCTGGATTTCAGTTATCTCACCCAGCTAAGGCTACTTTCACACTGGCATTTCTGGGTCCGCCTGTGAGATCCGTTTCAGGGCTCTCACAAGCGGCCCAAAACGGATCAGTTCAGCCCCAATGCATTCTGAATGGATAAGGATCCGTTCAGAATGCATCAGTTTGGCTCCGTTCAGCCTCCATTCCGCTCTGGAGACGCACACCAAAACGCTGCTTGCAGCGTTTCGGTGTCCGCCTGGCGATGCAGAGCCAAACGGATCCGTCCTGACTTACAATGAAAAGTCAATGGGGACGGATCCGTTTACATTGACACAATATGGTGCAATTGTAAACGGATCCGTCCCCCATTGACTTTCAATGTAAGTCAGGACGTTTGACTTACACTTAGACTTTTTTTTGACAGAGTAATGCAGACGGATCCGTTCTGAACGGATACCAGCGTTTGCATTATAGTTGCGGATCCGTCTGTGCAGATACCAGACGGATCCGCACCTAACGCAGGTGTGAAAGTAGCCTAAACTGAACCATCGGGTGAGATACACACCTCTACGGTGCACTTTACTGTACACATTACCACACAAGATTATTTAAGAGTCCCAGACTTTGTAATCCTTCTTGGCACGGCAAAGATGGTTATTTCATGCATTTATTACAAGTGCAGTTTTCACTGAGCAAACACAGTGCTATCATAAGGACTAGTTCACACAGAGTATTTACCAGCTGATTTTCTGCCATAAAAAAAATGAGCTCCACAAACGCCTCAAAACAGCCTCCTATTCATTTCAATGGGAAGCAGCACTTTCTTTTTTTTTTTTACAAATGTAAAAAAAGAAGCATGGAATAAAGAAGCTGCATGCCTTGGGGCAGAATCCACGCGGAATCTCCCTTTGAAATGAATAGAAAGCTGAAAAAAACAGCTCCATGTAAAAGTCCATGTGTTTTTTCTGCGTTTTCCATGCGGTTTTGGCGCAGATCTGCAGAAAATGTAACTTTGTAATGAAGTCAACACCCATTGGTTAAAAAAAAAAAACACATCAAAACCATGCAAATTTTTTAAACATGTTTTTTCAAAATCAGTCTTGTGAACTGTCCCTGGCGAAGTGATTCTGCTACGCTGAACTGATGGCTTCTGTATCATCCAGGACATCTGGAAACAGCTTGTTTGTCCTCGGTGACTAGTAAGTTTCCTCGAGTTACTCACATTCTTTCTCTTCTATTTCTAAAAATAATATTGGCAAGTTAACCGGGCTTCCATTAATTTGGCGCCTTTTAGTTTGAACATCCTCACGGGGCAGCTGACTTAGGATCAGATGGAAATGATTACATTCTCTGTGCAGTAGTGTATAATACATTGCATAATAGGATAGTTGTAATACTTGAATAATAAGATTCTCAAAGTCACATCGTAGAAAACTGGGCAATGATCACATGAAGTAATTTCAAGGACATGGTCAACTATCTTACCAGGTCTAATTGTAACGATCTGCTCACCTGCAGTGATAGCAGGGAGGCCGCAGTCAGCTTGCTATTGGCTAGGTTAGTTAGCAGAGCCTAGGGGACCCCCCTCCACGCAGATTTTCATCCTTTAACCTCTAAACAGGGATCTGGACTTCGCTCCAGGTCACATATCCGACTAGCAGAGGCATAGCAAGAGAAGAAGCATAGCAGGAAACAGAGCCATAGAGTTCATAACCAGAAATCGGTAAGGCGATAACATCACAGCAGAAGTTGAGCCAGAACCAAACCGTAGTCGTTAACAGGCCAAGGGTTAATGCAGGAATAGCACATCAGGTCCATATCGGCATAGATTTCGCGGAAAATAAATCTAGAGATAGGGTCATGCACACGCTGGGTCAGAAAAACTAGTAGCCAACAAAAGAGCAATCCCAATAAAAACCAGTTTGGGAAACATAACTGGCACTGACGGTAACAATTTGATTCCTTAAATAGAACGCCTATTGGTCTGATTGGCCAGAGGAATATGCTGTCTCAGTGATTGGTGGTCGGACAGGTCTCCTGATTGACCAGACAGCTGGCTTTACTGATTGGTCAGCCAGCCTTGCTCACTAACTGGCTGGTCAGCTGGGTTTCCTGATTGGTCAGATTGCAGCGTGGATGGTTGTGTGCTACTCAGGATCCTTACTAGCCCTGCCAAGAACATGGTAGCGGATGGCAGGGTGAGACAGTGTTGGAGCATGAAGAGGTACATTTATTACAGTAATACCGTTCAACCCTCCCTTCAGTATGTTCCCTGTTATTGAAGTTCTGGAATTATCACTACATTTATTTAATCACTTTCTAGAAAAGTCATTCCAATGTACAGTACAGACCAAAAGTTTGGACACACCTTCTCATTCAAAGAGTTTTCTTTATTTTCATGACTATGAAAGTTGTAGATTCACACTGAAGGCATCAAAATTATGAATTAACACATGTGGAATTATATACATAACAAACAAGTGTGAAACAACTGAAAATATGTCATATTCTAGGTTCTTCAAAGTAGCCACCTTTTGCTTTGATTACTGCTTTGTACACTCTTGGCATTCTCTTGATGAGCTTCAAGAGGTAGTCCCCTGAAATGGTTTTCACTTCACAGGTGTGCCCTGTCAGGTTTAATAAGTGGGATTTCTTGCCTTATAAATGGGGTTGGGACCATCAGTTGCATTGAGGAGAAGTCAGGGGGATACACAGCTGATAGTCCTACTGAATAGACTGTTAGAATTTGTATTATGGCAAGAAAAAAGCAGCTAAGAAAAACGAGTGGCCATCATTACTTTAACCACCTCAGCCCCCAGTGCTTAAACACCCTGAAAGACCAGGCCACTTTTTACACTTCTGACCTACACTACTTTCACCGTTTATTGCTCGGTCATGCAACTTACCACCCAAATGAATTTTACCTCCTTTTCTTCTCACTAATAGAGCTTTCATTTGGTGGTATTTCATTGCTGCTGACATTTTTACTTTTTTTGTTATTAATCGAAATTTAACGATTTTTTTGCAAAAAAATGACATTTTTCACTTTCAGTTGTAAAATTTTGCAAAAAAAACGACATCCATATAGAAATTTTGCTCTAAATTTATAGTTCTACATGTCTTTGATAAAAAAAAAATGTTTGGGTAAAAAAAAAATGGTTTGGGTAAAAGTTATAGCGTTTACAAACTATGGTACAAAAATGTGAATTTCCGCTTTTTGAAGCAGCTCTGACTTTCTGAGCACCTGTCATGTTTCCTGAGGTTCTACAATGCCCAGACAGTACAAACACCCCACAAATGACCCCATTTCTGAAAGTACACACCCTAAGGTATTCGCTGATGGGCATAGTGAGTTCATAGAACTTTTTATTTTTTGTCACAAGTTAGCGGAAAATGATGATTTTTTTTTTTTTTTTTTTTTTTCTTACAAAGTCTCATATTCCACTAACTTGTGACAAAAAATAAAAAGTTCTATGAACTCACTATGCCCATCAGCGAATACCTTGGGGTCTCTTCTTTCCAAAATGGGGTCACTTGTGGGGTAGTTATACTGCCCTGGCATTCTAGGGGCCCAAATGTGTGGTAAAGAGTTTGAAATCAAATTCAGTAAAAAATGACGAGTGAAATCCGAAAGGTGCTCTTTGGAATATGGGCCCCTTTGCCCACCTAGGCTGCAAAAAAGTGTCACACATCTGGTATCCCCGTACTCAGGAGAAGTTGAGGAATGTGTTTTGGGGTGTCTTTTTACATATACCCATGCTGGGTGAGATAAATATCTTGGTCAAATGACAACTTTGTATAAAAAAATGGGAAAAGTTGTCTTTTGCCAAGATATTTCTCTCACCCAGCATGGGTATATATAAAATGACACCACAAAACACATTCCCCACCTTCTCCTGAGTACGGAGATACCAGATGTGTGACACTTTTTTGCAGCCTAGGTGGGCAAAGGGGCCCATATTCCAAAGAGCACCTTTCGGATTTCACTCATCATTTTTTACAGAATTTGATTTCTAACTCCTTACCACACATTTGGGCCCCTAGAATGCCAGGGCAGTATAACTACCCCACAAGTGACCCCATTTTGGAAAGAAGACACCCCAAGCTATTCCGTGAGGGGCATGGCGAGTTCCTAGAATTTTTTATTTTTTGTCACAAGTTAGTGGAAAATGATGATTTTTTTTTTTTTTTTTTTTTTCATACAAAGTCTCATATTCCACTAACTTGTGACAAAAAATAAAAACTTCCATGAACTCACTATGCCCATCAGCGAATACCTTGGGGTCTCTTCTTTCCAAAATGGGGTCACTTGTGGGGTAGTTATACTGCCCTGGCATTCTAGGGGCCCAAATGTGTGGTAAAGAGTTTGAAATCAAATTCAGTAAAAAATGACGAGTGAAATCCGAAAGGTGCTCTTTGGAATATGGGCCCCTTTGCCCACCTAGGCTGCAAAAAAGTGTCACACATCTGGTATCCCCGTACTCAGGAGAAGTTGAGGAATGTGTTTTGGGGTGTCTTTTTACATATACCCATGCTGGGTGAGATAAATATCTTGGTCAAATGACAACTTTGTATAAAAAAATGGGAAAAGTTGTCTTTTGCCAAGATATTTCTCTCACCCAGCATGGGTATATATAAAATGACACCCCAAAACACATTCCCCACCTTCTCCTGAGTACGGAGATACCAGATGTGTGACACTTTTTTGCAGCCTAGGTGGGCAAAGGGGCCCATATTCCAAAGAGCACCTTTCGGATTTCACTCATCATTTTTTACAGAATTTGATTTCTAACTCCTTACCACACATTTGGGCCCCTAGAATGCCAGGGCAGTATAACTACCCCACAAGTGACCCCATTTTGGAAAGAAGACACCCCAAGCTATTCCGTGAGGGGCATGGCGAGTTCCTAGAATTTTTTATTTTTTGTCACAAGTTAGTGGAAAATGATGATTTTTTTTTTTTTTTTTTTTTTTCATACAAAGTCTCATATTCCACTAACTTGTGACAAAAAATAAAAACTTCCATGAACTCACTATGCCCATCAGCGAATACCTTGGGGTCTCTTCTTTCCAAAATGGGGTCACTTGTGGGGTAGTTATACTGCCCTGGCATTCTAGGGGCCCAAATGTGTGGTAAGGAGTTTGAAATCAAATTCTGTAAAAAATGACGAGTAAAATCCGAAAGGTGCTCTTTGGAATATGGGCCCCTTTGCCCACCTAGGCTGCAAAAAAGTGTCACACATGTGGTATTGCCGTACTCAGGAGAAGTTGAGGAATGTGTTTTGGGGTGTCTTTTTACATATACCCATGCTGGGTGAGATAAATATCTTGGTCAAATGACAACTTTGTATAAAAAAATGGGAAAAGTTGTCTTTTGCCAAGATATTTCTCTCACCCAGCATGGGTATATATAAAATGACACCCCAAAACACATTCCCCACCTTCTCCTGAGTACGGAGATACCAGATGTGTGACACTTTTTTGCAGCCTAGGTGGGCAAAGGGGCCCATATTCCAAAGAGCACCTTTTGGATTTCACAGGTCATTTTTTACTGAATTTGATTTCAAACTCCTTACCACACATTTGGGCCCCTAGAATGCCAGGGCAGTATAACTACCCCACAAGTGACCCCATTTTGGAAAGAAGAGACCCCAAGGTATTCGCTGATGGGCATAGTGAGTTCATGGAAAATTTTTTTTTTTGTCACAAGTTAGTGGAATAGGAGACTTTGTATGAAAAAAAAAAAAAAAAAAAAAAAATCATCATTTTCCACTAACTTGTGACAAAAAATAAAAAATTCTAGGAACTTGCCATGCCCCTCACGGAATACCTTGGGGTGTCTTCTTTCCAAAATGGGGTCACTTGTGGGGCAGTTATACTGCCCTGGCATTTTCCAGGGGCCCTAATGTCTGGTAAGTAGGTAAATGACCTGTGAAATCTGAAAGGTGCTCTTTGGAATGTGGGCCCCTTTGCCCAGCTAGGCTGCAAAAAAGTGTCACACATCTGGTATCTCCGTACTCAGAAGAAGGTAAGGAATGTGTTTTGGGGTGTCATTTTACATATACCCATGCTGGGTGAGAGAAATATCTTGGCAAAAGACAACTTTTCCCATTTTTTTATACAAAGTTGGCATTTGACCAAGATATTTATCTCACCCAGCATGGGTATATGTAAAATGACACCCCAAAACATATTCCCCAACTTCTGCTGAATACGGAGATACCACATGTGTGACACTTTTTTGCAGCCTAGGTGGGCAAAGGGGCCCAAATTCCTTTTAGGAGGGCATTTTTAGACATTTGGATACCAGACTTCTTCTCACGCTTTGGGGCCCCTAAAATGCCAGGGCAGTATAAATACCCCACATGTGACCCCATTTTGGAAAGAAGACACCCCAAGGTATTCAATGAGGGGCATGGCGAGTTCATTGAAAAAAAAAAATTTTGGCACAAGTTAGCGGAAATTGATTTTTTGGATTTTGTTCTCACAAAGTCTCCCTTTCCGCTAACTTGGGACAAAAATTTCAATCTTTCATGGACTCAATATGCCCCTCAGCAAATACCTTGGGGTGTCTTCTTTCCAAAATGGTGTTATTTGTGGGGTGTTTGTACTGCCCTGGCATTTGAGGGTCTCCGCAATCATTACATGTATGCCCAGCATTAGGAGTTTCTGCTATTCTCCTTATATTGAGCATACGGGTAATGAGATTTTTTTTTTCCGTTCAGCCTCTGGGCTGAAAGAAAAAAATGAACGGCACAGATTTCTTCATTCGCATCGATCAATGTGGATGAAAAAATCTCTGCCAAAAAAAGAAAAAGGAGGGGAAAGGCGTCTGCCAGGACATAGGAGCTCCGCCCAACATCCATACCCACTTCAGCTCGTATGCCCTGGCAAACCAGATTTCTCCATTCACATCAATCGATGTGGATGAATAAATCATTGCCGGGATTTTTTTTTTTATATATACAAAGTGTTTGCCAAAGTATATGAACACCGCCACCTCCTCAGCTCATATGCCTCGGCAAACATATCTTTTACTGCAGAGGAGAAATCTCGTCTTGCAGCGCCGCATACACCGACTTGCGTGTAATCTGACAGCAGCACAATGCTTCTGTCCGAATGCACATCAGTGCTGCAGCTGGTCGATCGGTTGGTCCACCTGGAAGGTAAAAAAAACAAAACAAAAAAGAAAAAACCAGGCCGCAAAGCAATAACTTTATTAACTTTAGAACAGAACATATTAACTTTTTTAAACTTTTTTAACTTTTTTACTTACCGGTAATTTTTTTTTTGTTTAGTTTTTTTTACCTTTATAGAACAAACCTCTCCTTCCCCATGGGACAATGTGCAAAGCGCAAATCGCCCAAAGATGTGGCGAAGTACGTTATGCACTTTATCCCAGGTGAGGTTTGCAGCAGCTGAGAGTAAAAGGGCCCTAATAGCCCTGTGTGCCTGTCCTGTGAGATGCAATCCCTATGCTAGGTGTACCTGTGTGTGGTACTTCCGGAAACACTCTCCATAGCATAGGGCAGGGTGGTCAGCACAGTCAGGACAGAAATAGCGGGTGTCACGCCTTATTCCACTCCTGCTACAGACACGACATCTTTTTCGGGGTGACGGTTGGGTTGAGGTACCAGGAACGACACTGGGGAAATGTCGCTCGTGTAGACGGCTAACTACACTGGGGGATGGGGCCACGGAACCTCCTGGGTAAAGGAGGTTCTCGATGATCTCTTCCTGGAATTTGAGGAAAGATCGTGTTCTCCCAGCCTTACTGTAGAGAACAAAACTATTGTACAGCGCCAATTGAATTAAATATACAGACACCTTCTTATACCAGCGTCTGGTTCTGCGGGAAACTAAATACGGAGACAACATCTGGTCATTGAAGTCCACCCCTCCCATGAGCGCATTATAGTCGTGGACACAGAGGGGCTTTTCAATGACACGGGTTGCTCGCTCAATTTGGATTGTCGTGTCTGCGTGAATGGAGGAGAGCATGTAAACGTCACGCTTGTCTCTCCATTTCACCGCGAGCAGTTCTTCGTTACACAAGGCAGCCCTCTGCCCCCTTGCAAGACGGGTGGTTACAAGCCGTTGGGGGAAGCCCACGCGACTAGTTCGCGCGGTGCCACAGGCGCAAATCCGTTCTAGAAACAAATGCCTAAAGAGGGCCACACTTGTGTAAAAATTGTCCACATAAAGATGGTACCCCTTGCCGAATAAGGGTGACACCAAGTCCCAGACTGTCTTCCCACTGCTCCCCAGGTAGTCAGGGCAACCGACCGGCTCCAGGGTCTGATCTTTTCCCTCATAGACACGAAATTTGTGGGTATAGCCTGTGGCCCTTTCACAGAGCTTATACAATTTGACCCCATACCGGGCACGCTTGCTTGGGATGTACTGTTTGAAGCCAAGGCGCCCGGTAAAATGTATTAGGGACTCGTCTACGCAGATGTTTTGCTCGGGGGTATACAAATCTGCAAATTTCTGTTTGAAATGGTCTATGAGGGGCCGAATTTTGTGGAGCCGGTCAAAAGCTGGGTGGCCTCTGGGACGGGAGGTGGTGTTGTCGCTAAAATGCAGGAAACGGAGGATGGCCTCAAATCGTGCCCTGGACATAGCAGCAGAGAACATGGGCATGTGATGAATCGGGTGCGTTGACCAATATGACCGCAATTCATGCTTTTTTGTCAGGCCCATGTTGAGGAGAAGGCCCAAAAAAATTTTAATTTCGGAAACTTGGACTGGTTTCCACCGGAAAGGCTGGGCATAAAAGCTTCCCGGGTTGGCGGATATAAATTGTGTGGCATACTGGTTGGTCTCTGCCACGACTAAGTCCAAGAGCTCCGCAGTCAAGAACAGCTCAAAAAATCCCAGGGCCGAACCGATTTGAGCCGTCTCAACCCGAACTCCAGACTGGGCGGTGAAAGGGGGAACTACAGGTGCGGCTGAAGTTGGTGACTGCCAATCAGGGTTTGCCAGCACCTCAGGGATTCTAGGGGCTCTACGGGCCTGTCTTTGCGGTGGCTGCGACGGGGTAACTAGTGCACGTGCCACCGTACCAGCTTCAACTGCCCTTCTGGTGCTCGCCACGTCACCATGTTGTACGGCAGTGCTGGTACTAGGTCCAGGGAGGGCTGCGCTGCTGGTGTATGCCTCACCACGTGATCCGGCAGCGACAGCCCCACTCTGCTGCTCTTGAAGCGGATCCTGCATAACCTGTGGTCTAGCGACATGGGGCCGGGTACGCCTGGTGCTGCCAGGGACCTCCACCTCCTCGTCCGAACTTTGGGTCAGAGAGCCACTGCTTTCCACAGGTTCATATTCTGACCCGCTAGATTCATCAGATGAGGGTTCCCACTCCTCATCCGACTGGGTCAGAATCCTGTAGGCCTCTTCAGAAGAATACCCCCTGTTTGACATTTTGGACTACTAAATTTAGGGGTATTCCCTGAGACTACCCAAGAAAAAAAGCAAACCTGTCTTACAAAGGGGAGGCTAGCGAAGTACCGGAGGCCGCTGCGGTTGATAAAAAATATCAAAACTGATTTTTTTATCGCCGCAGTGCGTGTAAAATGAATGTGCAGTGATCAAAAAATATATATTTTTTGTCACTGCGGTGGGGCGGGCGTGGGTGAACGCACGTGTGGGCGACCGATCAGGCCTGATCGGGCAAACACTGCGTTTTGGGTGGAGGGCGAACTAAAGTGACACTAATACTATTATAGATCTGACCGTGATCAGTTTTGATCACTTACAGATACTATAAAAGTACAAATGCTGATTAGCGATACGCTATTCAGCGAATAAAAGTGACTGCGGTGCGGTGGGGTGGGCGCTAACTGACGCTAACTACCTAACCAAGGGGCCTAAACTATCCCTAAAACCTAACAGCCAATACTAGTGAAAAAAAAAAAGTGACAGTTTACACTGATCACTTTTTTTCCTTTCACTGGTGATTGACAGGGGCGATCAAAGGGGTGATCAAAGGGTTAATTGGGGTGCAGGGGGGTGATCTGGGGCTAAGGTGTAGTGTTGGTGCTACTCACTGTGAAGTCTGCTCCTGTGCTGGATCCAACCGACGAAAAGGACCAGCACAGGAGCAGACAAGCCATATAACAGATCATATTTACTAATATGATCTGTTATATGGCTTGTGATTGGATTTTTTAAAAATCGCCAGCCTGCCAGCCAATGATCGTTGCTGGCAGGCTGGTGACTAACTTGTTCTTTAACTTTTGCCGGCCCGCGATGCGCATGCGCGGGCCGGCTTGGAGCGAAATCTCGCGTCTCGCGAGATGACGCGTATATGCGTGACTGTGCGCAGCGCTGCCACCTCCGGAACGCGAATCTGCGTTAGGCGGTCCGGAGGTGGTTAAGAAATGAAGGTCAGTCAGTCAGCCGAAAAATTGGGAAAACTTTGAAAGTAAGGGCTATTTGACCATGAAGGAGAATGATGGGGTGCTGCGCCAGATGACCTGGCCTCCACAGTCACCAGACCTGAACCCAATCGAGATGGTTTGGGGTGAGCTGGACCGCAGAGTGAAGGCAAAAGGGACAACAAGTGCTAAGCATCTCTGGGAACTCCTTCAAGACTGTTGGAAGACCATTTCAGGGGACTACCTCTTGAAGCTCATCAAGAGAATGCCAAGAGTGTGCAAAGCAGTAATCAAAGCAAAAGGTGGCTACTTTGAAGAACCTAGAATATGACATATTTTCCGTTGTTTCACACTTGTTTGTTATGTATATAATTCCACATGTGTTAATTCATAGTTTTGATGCCTGCATAGTCATGGAAATAAAGAAAACTCTTTGAATGAGAAGGTGTGTCCAAAATTTTGGTCTGTACTGTATATATTTGATAAATGAAATGAAATATTTAAATAAATGAAATCATCAATATCTGTATCCCGGACAAGTTCTTTAACCCCCAAACAGGAAATGTTGGAAAGTTTACCTTTTTTATTGTAGATTTTTAATTTAATTTGTGACTGAAGTGCATTTTAACTCTCTAGTGACATAACTAATTTTAGCCTTAAAAGGGTTATCCCATGATAAAAAAATTTAATCAGACATCATATAGCACATGACAATTTCTTTCTAACAAAGCTAGGACCAGCCCTGCACCTTACATGGATCCAGAGATCTCCACATTCATTGCTCTGCTAGATTTATATCACAGACAGATCAAAGGGAGTGTCTTTTCTGCTGCAGCTCAGGGGGCGTGTCCATTCTGCTGCAGTTCTCTCCATATCACAGCACAGGACGCTGTTGAAGGATGGAACGGAGCATGTGCTTCCATCTCAGTGAGCTGGACAAAGAATTTTAAAAATTGACAAACAGAAGGTGGCGCTATACAGTAAAATTTTAGTGAATAACTCGGCTGCTATACAAAATGTTTAATTGCATGCAGTAAGTATTCAGATCCAGGTGCTGGTTTAAAAAATTTAAGAATATTTTTGGGTGGGACAACCCTTTTAAGGACTAGTAACATTTTCCCCCCTTTGTGTTTAAGCGGTCATAACTTTATTTTTTATTTTTATTCAGTTAGCTATATAAGAACTTGTATTTTTTTAAAGAACCATTTGGGGTATAGTGTATTAAATAACGTTTATTATTTTATGTATTTTCAAGGAGAAAGATAAAAAAAATAGTTTAACATTATTTAGTTGGTAGTAGTACAGCCTGCCCCAGACTATGCTTTTTGCCTCCTTGGTGCTTTGCACCGGTATGTCTGACCACCATGGGTCAGCAGCCAACTACACCAGGACTACTCCAGGCGGTAGTGGTCTGGTTGGTTCCCTGTGGCAAAGTCCAGATTCCTGTATAGGGGTGAATACCAGGGAACCCTTAGGACAACAAAGTCAAACTAGTTAGTTGGCACAGTGGGTCCACACCCACTGTCCATTACACCAATTTGACATCCAGAAGGTTGCAGAATGTATTCCAGAATTTGGATGTTAACTGAACTCCCCAGTAAGACATGATATGTAGAGGAAAGATGTGTTCAATGAATAATTTAGCTAGCAGGCTGGCCAATGGTGGACCAGGCAGAGGTACAAAGTGGGCCATCTTAGAAAAACGGTCCACAACCACCCAGATGACCCTACAACCAGAGGATGAGGGAAAATTGGTAATAAAGTACATGATGATGTGCTGCCACGGAACCTCGGCACGGGCAAAGGAAGGAGGAATCCCACAGGTTTATATTTTAGAGTCTTATTTTGAGCACATGAAGTACAAGCTATAACAAAATATCAGATGTCCTTGGACATGCAAGTCCACCAATAATGATGAGTTATCAATTCACCAGTTTGAATGGCCAGCAAGCTTAGAACAATGACCCTAAATCAGCACCTGTCTTCTTTTGGCAGAAGGGACAAATGTTTTGCCTGGTGGAATGTCCCTTATCTGGACCAGAGCAACTGGAGTGATACAAGCGGGATCTATGATATGCTGAGACTCCTCTAAATGATCAGCAGGGTTGAAAGAACTGGAAAGAGGATCTGCCTTAGTATTCTTATCTGCAGACTGAAAGTTTAAGATAAAATTAAAATGGGTAAAAAATAAAGACCAGCAGACAAGTAGCACGTTTTTGAGTTTGCACTGCTCCTGTCCCTGCAGAAGATGTGTCCACCACCAGACAGAACTGTTTGGAGATGTCAGGGCGATGAAGAGTTGGAGCTCACTTAAGGGCCCAGAAGGCTTCTCCTGGTTCAGGAGTCCTCTCCTTGTCAGCTACCTCCTTGCAGGTAAGGGCAGAAATAAGGTGCTGTCAGGGTAGAGAAATGTGGGATAAACTGCCTGTACCTGGGTATTAAACTCCATCTTTCATTCATCTCCTTCACAGACCCGGATCAAGTTGTAGGCCCCGCGCAGATCTAGTTTGGAAATGATCTTGGCATCACAGAGCCTGTTGGATAGTTCTGGGATTCACGGTAGCAGTGGCGGATCCAGAGCCTGGTCTCGGGAGGGGCACTTCCAGATTATTTTCTGTCCGCCGCCACAAAACAATGGTGCTTATAGAACAGACTACACAGTGTAGAGGTATACTGTATATTGTGTGGCACAGTGTATGCTATATGTGTATAACAAACATATTTCACATGAAAACTTACAATTATTGGCTTGGCCCTTAGGGATCTCGGACACTACTTCAACACTTTGGCTGGGGGGCTCAGTGGAGCTGATGTTGTGTTTTATCCTAATGAGAAAGATTTCATAATAAGTATTTGGAGAAGGGGCAGAGGGATATCGGAGCAGGGAGAGGCTGGTGCTGCTACTAGGGAGCTCATACCATGGAGGAGTAATAAAGCCCACCATAATGCCCCCCCAGTAGAAAAAAATCTGCTTATAATGTGACAGTGCAAAAAATACCCCCTTGTAATGCCCCCAGTTGAGCTAATGTGCCCATAGTTCCCCCATAATGTGCCGGTATAAAATACCCCTATATAGTGCCCGTAGTAAATGCCCCCATAGTGCTCCACTCCCCCCTTCCTCCTAGTGCCCCCCATAATGTACCAGTATAAAATGCCCCTATATAGTGCCCCAGTAGATGCCCTCAGTGTCCCCCATAATTTGCAAGTATAAAATACCCCTTCTTAGTGCCCCCCGTAGATGACCCCATAGTACTCCTCTCCCCCCTTCCCCATAGTACCCACCATAATGTGTCCCAGTATAAAATGCTACTGTACAGAGCCCCCCATACAAAATACCCCTTCTTTGTGGCCTCAGTAGATGCCCCTATAATGCCCACCAATAATGTGCCAGTAAAATGTGCCCCCAATAATGTGCCAGTAAAATGTGCCCCCAATCATGTGCCAGTAAAATGTGCCCCCAATCATGTGCCAGTAAAATGTTCCCCCATAGATGCCCCCAATCATGTGCCAGTAATAAGAGCCCCCCCATCATGTGCCAGTAATAAGAGCCCCCCATCATGTGCCAATAATAAGAGACCCCCCCCGCCATGTGATAACAAGAGCCCCCCAATGTGCCAGTAACAAGAGCCCCCCCAATGTGCCAGTTACAAGAGCCCCCCAATGTGCCAGTAACAAGAGCCCCCCCCCCAGTGTGCCAGTAACAAGAGGCCCCCCAGTGTGCCAGTAACAAGAGGCCCCCCCAATGTGCCAGTAACAAGAGCCCCCCCATGTGCCAGTAACAATAGGCCCCCCCAATGTGCCAGTAACAAGAGCCCCCCCAATGTGCCAGTAACAAGAGGTCCCTCCCAATGTGCCAGTAACAAGAGGTTCCCCCCCAATGTGCCAGTAACAAGAGGTCCCCCCCCAATGTGCCAGTAACAAGAGGTCCCCCCCAATGTGCCAGTAACAAGAGCTTCCCCCCAATGTGCCAGTAACAAGAGGCCCCCCCCAATGTACCAGTAACAAGAGGTCCCCCCAATGTGCCAGTAACAAGAGGTCCCCCAATGTGCCAGTAACAAGAGGTCCCCCCCAATGTGCCAGTAACAAGAGGTCCCCCCAATGTGCCAGTAACAAGAGATCCCCCCCAATGTGCCAGTAACAAGAGGTCCCCCCAATGTGCCAGTAACAAGAGGCCCCCCCGCAATGTGCCAGTAACAAGAGGTCCCCCCAATGTGCCAGTAACAAGAGGTCCCCCCCAATGTGCCAGTAACAAGAGGTCCCCCCCAATGGGCCAGTAACAAGAGGTCCCCCCCAATGTGCCAGTAGCAAGAGCCCCCCCAATATGCCAGTAACAAGAGCCCCCCCAATATGCCAGTAACAAGAGCCCCCCCAATGTGCCAGTAACAAGATGCCCCCCCCCCCCCCCGCAATGTGCCAGTAAAACTATTGTACATATAAAAAAAAAAAAAACACTTATACTTACCTCCTTGGCAGCGATGCGATGCAGGCCTCTTCCGGCCTGTGTCCCGCGCTGTACGGCTCAGGCAGCACAATGACGTCATCGCGCCGCCTGAGCCGGCCTCTGATAGGCTGCAGGCACTAGGCCGGCAGCCTATCAGAGGAAGGAACACTCCTCTCCCGCCCCTGCCCCACAGCACAGGCATCTGTATCGCTGAACGCTTCCACAATGGAAGCGCTCATCTACCTGTGCCCCTCATCTACCTGTGCCCCATTACCCCCCCCACCCCCCACGGATCCGCCAGTGCACGGTAGCGGGTATTTTTTTTACAGTCATCTTATTCAAAACGTGGTAATGAATGCAAGGTCGAAGTGATCCGTCATTCTTCTTGACAAAGAAGGATCCGCTTCCAGTCAGAGATGAAGATTTGCAAATAAATCCCCTTTCCAGATTCTCGTTAAGGTAATCTTACTTGGCTTGTGTTTCTGAAATAGACAGGGGATAAAGACGACCATGTGGAGGTGTTATTCCAGGAAGCTTGTAGACTGGATCCTCCTGTGGGTGTAACTTGAGGAGGAGGAATCGGTGCTGCGGCTGGAGGTTGCAGAAGTGGGCAGGGAATTCAGGTGGGTGTATATAGTGTGTATGTAGGACAGTAATTGTTCCTTGGGGTCATGCTATTTAACTTGGATTTCCTCTGGTAGACCCATCCAAGGTGGCCCAGCGGGTTCCATGGCCTAAGTCAACTAACCAGTTTGACTTAGTGTTAGACCTAAATGCATTATCCTGGCAGTCCCCTGGTTTTCACCCTATAACCTCTATACAGGGATCTGGCCTTTGCTGCAGAGGAACTACCAGGCAGCTGACTCAAAGGGATTCAGAGACAATGGTGTGAAGCACTGAGGGATCAGGCAAAACTTGTAGTCAGGAAACAGGCTCGAGGGAAATGTGCCTTAAATACCCAGAGATGGCCAGCTATAGGCTGGAACATATCAGGGCATGTGTGTGCTGGCCCTTTAAGAGTCAGCAAGATCAGGCACACCCTAAGGACAGAGAAGGGAGAGACCTTGTTGGCTTGTTTAGAGCTCTCGAAATTAATGGCATGCTCGCAGCAGCTCCATCTATTTCTATGGGAGTTCCGGAGATAACTGCTGTACCTGCCTTTCTCCAGAAATCCCATAGAAATGGGGGGAAAAAGAGGTGCAGAAAAAATTGAAAAAAGGCTCTTCCAAACACATAAAAACAAGGGCGGACAATTGCCCACATCCATCTGCCCTAGGTCCACAGGACAGAAAAAACACAGAGTAGTTAGGAAGTGGCTAGCTTTTATAGGAAGGTGGGTAGCTAATTAACTAATTAATTAGGTTTATTACAAATTTCATGTGTCCTACTGGTACAAATTTCATGTGTTGAGACTCTTAAATGAGGCTCCACAGTGTTTTCTGTAGCTGGTCTCCCTAAGATCAGCTATTGTTTTGTTTGAGTAGTCTCCAAGGCATTGCTCCCGGTTAGCCAGAATCCTACTCCACACTGATGAGGGGCAACACCCCCAAACAGCTGTCTGTGGA
The DNA here is from genome assembly GCF_905171765.1 of Bufo bufo. Taxonomy (NCBI): domain Eukaryota; kingdom Metazoa; phylum Chordata; class Amphibia; order Anura; family Bufonidae; genus Bufo; species Bufo bufo. The sequence goes on along the minus strand of NC_053392.1, from coordinate 167,295,556 downwards.
TGGATAACTGGCTTAGGTCTTCCCCATCACATCCTTAAGGCTTGTAAAAGAGCGGGATCTCGACATAGGGGCCACTTAAAATGGTGGATCTGGTGATCTCTGTAAAGGGGACATTCCTTTGCTCGGTTTTCCTTCCTTTGAGGGATATCTGACTTTCACTGTGCTGAAGACCCATAACTGGGGCTCCACAGTTATTTTGCATATTACTGGTACACAGGGGCAGAAATATTGTGCTGCTGGTTAGGATGTAAGAGAATTAAAAATTATGAATAAGATGTATGTACACAAAAATAGCGCCCTTTAACCCCTTCACTACCGAGCCACTTTTCACCTCAAATCCCAGGCCGATTTTTGCTAATCTGACGTGTCACTTTATGTGGTAATAACTTTGGAACGCTTTTACTTATCCATTGTTTTCTCGTGACACATTGTACTTCATGATGGTGGTAAATTTCAGTCAATATTTTTCATTTTTATTTAAAAAAATACCAAATTTACTAAAGAATTTGAAAAATTCGCAACTTTCCAAATTTAAATTTTTCTGCTTTTAAAACATATAGTGATACCTCATATAATAGTTATTACTTTACATTTTACATATGTCTACTTTATGTTTGGATCATTTTGTGAATGCCATTTTGTTTTTTGGGGACGTTAGAAGGCTTAGAAGTTTAGAAGCAAATCTTGAAATTTTTCTGAAAATTTCCAAAACCCACTTTTTAAGGACCAGTTCAGGTCTGAAGTCACTTTGTGAGGCTTACATAATAGAAACCATGACCCCATTTCAGAAACTACACCCCTCAAGGTATTCAAAACTGATTTTACAAATTTTGTTAACCCTTTAGGTGTTCCACAAGAATTAAAGGAAAATGTAGATGAAATTTCAGAATTTCACTTTTCTGGCAGATTTTCCATTTTAATCAATTTTTTTCCAGTAACAAATCAAGGGTTAACAGCCAAACAAAACTCAATATTTATTAGCCTGATTTTGGAGTTTACAGAAACACCCCATTTGTGATCGTAAACTGCTGTACGGGCACACGGCAGGGTGCAGAAGGAAAGGAACGCTGTATGGTTTTTGGAGGGAAGATTTCACTGGGATAATTTTAAGTTGCCATGTCACAGTTGAAGACCCTCTGATGCACCCCTAGAGTAGAAACTCCAAAAAAGTGACCCCATTTTGGAAAATACACCCCCAAGGTATTCAAAACTGATTTTACTAACTTTGGTAGCCCTTTAGGTGTTCCACAATAATTTAAGTAAAATGTAGATTAAATTTCAGAATTTCACTTTTTTGGCAGATTTTCCATTTTAATCATTTTTTTCCAGTAAAGCAAGGGTTAACAGCCAAACAAAACTCAATATTTATTACCCTGATTCTGTAGTTTACAGAAACACCCAATATGTGGTCGTAAATGTCTGTACGGGCACACGGCAGGGCGCAGAAGGAATGCCATATGGTTTTTGGAAAACAGATTTCACTGGGATAATTTTTAATTGCTATGTCACATTTGATGCACCCCTAGAGTAGAAACTCCAAAAAAAGACCCCATTTTGGAAACTACGGGATAAGGTGGGAGTTTTGTTGGTACATATGATTTTTGGTTGCTCTATATTACACTTTTTGTGAGGCAAGGTAACAAAAAAATAGCTGTTTTGGCACCATTTTTATTTTTTGTTATTTACAATGTTCATCTGACAGGTTAGATCATGTGGTATTTTTATAGAGCAGGTTGTTACAAACGCGACAATATCAAATATACAACTTTTTTTGGTTGTTTGTTTCAGTTTTACATAGTGGCGGATCCAGAGCCTGGTCTCGAGAGGGGCACTTCCAGATTATTTTCTGTCCGCTGCCACAAAACAATGGTGCTTATAGAACAGACCACACAATGTAGAGGTATACTTTATATTGTGTGGCACAGTGTATGCTATATGTGTATAACATAAACATATTTCACATGAAAACTTACAATTACTTGGCTTGGCCCTTTGGCTGGGGGGCTCGGTGGAGCTGATGTGTTTTATCCTAATGAGATTTCATAATAAGGATTTGGAGAAGGGGCAGAGGGATATCAGAGCAGGGAGAGGCTGGTCTTAGGTAGGATCTCATTTTTTGCGGGATGAGATGATGGTTTGATTGGTATGATTTTGGGGTGCGTATGACTTATTGATCGCTTGGTGTTGCACTTTTAGTGATGTAAAGTAACAAAAAAATGTTTTTTTTAGCACAGTTTTTATTTTTATTTTTTTACGGTGTTCATCTGAGGGGTTAGGTCATGTGATATTTTTATAAAACTGGTCGATACGGACACGGCGATACCTAATATGTCTACTTTTCTTTTTTCTACTTTATTTTAGGAAAAGGACGCTTTTTTATTTTTTTTACTTTAAACTTTTTTGTAAAACTTAATTTTTTTACTTCTTTTTTTCACTTTATTTTTTGTCCCACCCTGGGATTTCAATTTTTGGGGGTCTGATCCCCTTTACAATGCATTACAATACTTCTGTATTGTAATGCATTGGCTGTAAGTGTATTACACACTGTAATACACTTACAGCTTCCTGCCTGTGAGATCTAGGGGGCTGGATCTCAGTCTCACAGGCTGTCACGGACGGCAGCCACGATGCCTAAGGAAGGCATCGGGCTGCCATCGGGTGCCACGTCACAGTAGCGTGGGGACCCGATGGCCACCCTGCACCTGGCAGAATCCTGCATGTGCCACGGTAAGCGCTGACCATGGCAGTGCAAGGGTTAATGCGCTGGCATCAGTGTTTTCACCGATGCCGGCGCTTACAGCAGGGGTCCGGCTATCAGTGACTGAAGGACACCTGCAGCTGATCGGGCGGGCGCAGCTCCTGCACGCGCCCACCCGATAAGAGCGCTGTACATTTCTGACCTACTTTCCAGCACTGTTCATGTACGGCGCTGGTATCCTATGGGTTAAAAATACAACTCATTCTGCAAAAAACAAACCCTCATATGGTTATATTAACAAAAGAATAAAAAGTTATGACTCTTGGAATGCAACAGGATACGAGGTCCCCGTTTTCGTTATCGGTGGAGGTCGCAGTGGTAGTACTGATTGAATAGTTATCCCCTTCCCATATATAACCGGAATACCGCTTTAAGCATCACACTATAACCCCAAGTTAGTTAAACTTCAGGAATATCAACCTGTCGTTTTGAAGCATAAGCGATTTTGAATCTGTTTCACCTTCTTTGGTACAAATGGATGTGCCAACAGATGCACTGGGGAGACAGCAGCCAGATAACCCTCAAATAAGGGAATCGTTTTTCAGGTAGTGGCCGCAAACAATTCCTCTATACTTATCCTTCCTGATTCCTTTGTAACTTTGTGTTTTACTAGTGTCCTTATCATTACTGGTAGTATCTGTAGCCAAGCCAGGTTGCAAAAGTAGTCCGACTCAGCACTGTGGAACTCGATTGGCATTTGACAGTGACACCAGATTTCTCAGCTTTGCTATTGGTGCCCTGTTCTCTTCACAGATGACAGCAGGTTCACACTGAGCTCATTAGACAGACATAAAAGAGTCTTGAGACACTGTATGATCCTCAGAGTCATTGTCAGATCTTACACTGCTATAGTGGGCCCTGACTACCTCTTGGTGCAGGACAATGCCCAGAGTGTGTAGGCAGTTCTTGGGTGATGAAGGCATTTATGTGATTGGCTGGTCCTCACGCTCCCCAGAACTGAATCCAATTAAAAACTTCTGGGACATTGTGTATCAATGCATCCAACACTGCCAAGTAGCGCCACAGATTGTCCAGGAGCTCAGTGAAGCCCTCATCCAGTCTGGTAGAAGAAGCTCCAGGGAACCATCCGATTTCTCATCAGGAGCATGTCCAGACATGGTCTAGAGCAGGGGTGCACAACCTGCGGCCCGGGGGCCACATGAGGCCCTCAATACCATTCTATGCGGCCCCCAAACATCTGGCAGCAGACATGTATGTCTATGTCTTGTGGCTGCTCACATGGATCTTTCATGTATTGTCCCATTAGATGGGAGTACTAGAAGTGCAACTAGAGATTCATGATATATACTGTATGTTCAATATGCCATAAATATAGTATTTCACTTGGTAATACCCCTTTAAAGTTTATTTTTGGCCCTATTTTCAGCCCTTGGAATTGGTTCAGGTTGACAATGTGGCCCCCAACCAGAAAAGGTTGTGCACCCCTGGTCTAGAGGCATCCAGGGTCACATTATGAGTAATACCTCCCAAATTTTGAAAATCTTAGAGAGGGACAATATGTGCAGCATGCGTTGCTACTATTTTTTTCATACTAGGCCACTCCTCTAACTCCGCCCAAAGCATAATTACTGACTATCAGAACTGCAGCAGCTGGGGATCGGTTAGGTGAGTATAAGTCCCTTTATTTTTTTACAGCATGTGGAGCCCCTGGGACAATTTTTTTGCTTGCACTTCAATATCAATTTAAATATTAGCACATAAAACATCGGATTATAGATATTTTAAGGGTAACTGTCATATTTTTTTATTTGCTAGTTTATTAGAGCTAGGCATGTATACCTGACTTAGTCTGTCAATGATTGCCAAAAGATCTGTAATTACCTTATAATAATAGTATGCTGCGGTATCTTCTCCGGCCAAATACCGTAAAAGGGACTGAGCTGAAGACATCCTGATGCATACTGAACAAATTGCTTTCCATTCAGAATGCATTGGGACAAAATGGAAGCGTTTTTTTCCGGTATTGAGCCTCTATGACGGAACTCAATACCGGAAAACTTTAACGCTAGAGTGAAAGTACCCTTACTTTGAATTTTGGGGGGATTTGGAATAGAGCCCTGGTTCTATTGCTCTTTGATAAATCATTAATCAGTATAGATTTTCTACGGTATACCTGAAGTGTTCTCTCAGTTGCATTCTTCTCATTTTGAGCCGTGTATTTCTAGCTGTTGTAAATTTGTTAATGGTTAAATGGGAAAAATTGAGCAGAAATAACTTGACCATGATTATGTTTTTTTGTTTTTAGAGAGTATTTGTCTTTTTTATGGATTTTATACAGATGATTCGGATTTCGCCGGCTGCCGTTATACTCTTGAAATCAGTTGTTTGCACAAGAAAATCTAAAAATAGCAGTGCTAATACAATCTCCTGGACAAAAGATGCAGGATCAGCTGTTTCATAGCATCAGCCCAGAACTCTGCCAAACAAAACATTCATTCTCTGCAGGGAAAAATCTTTTAATGAAAAGTTTTTTTATGTCTGTGTATACAACGAGGAAGCATGCAAGCAATCATGGTGGAGAAATAATAAACACAGTACATTATTGTCTTATGTCATTGTAAAACTCAGCACTGTTTTCCATTAGCTGTTTACTTTCTGAGTTTTATTTTCTCCATTACCCCCTATTTTGGGCCTTTAGGACGAAGCATTTAAAAAAAAATGTTTTCACTGTTGCATTCCAAGAGTCATAACTTTTTATTCTTTTGTTGATATATCTATATGAGGATTTGTTTTTTGCTGAATGAGTTGTATTTTTCTAGGGTGCTGTTTTGGTGTGCATATCTTATTCATAAACTTTGATTCCCTTATGTCCTAAGCAGCACCACAATATTAGTACTAGTTGGACAGATGGAACTTGTAATAAACCAAATTAATCAGTTAATTACCCCCCTCCCTATAAAAACTAGATCTCCCTAACTACTCTGTGTTTTTTACTGTGAACCTAGGGCAGATGGCAATTGTTTGCACTTGTTTTTATGTCTGAAAGGTGTCAGATTTTTTTTTGTGTTTTCATTCTTTCCACACCTCTTCTTTTCTCCCCTTTGACCTCCTTACCTTTTTTGTGCTCTTTTGAGGTGCTGAGGAGTTCCCTTGGTTGTGGTGCTCACCATCACGGACCAGAAGTGATGCTGATACCAGTTTCAGGTCTCCTCAGTTCTATGTTTGCGTGGAATGGTTGTGCCTATGTCAGCTTTGGATGGAAGGGGTGCTCCTGTGTAACTTCCACCCATTCTCTCTCTCTCTATAGCTGGACTTGGTGTCACAAACCACAAGTGACATTGATTTTGCCTGATGGTGCCTAGTTTGGATCAAGTTAGGACCACTTTCTGCATCACTTTCACCCCATTCAACCTGGTTTTAGGGCTTTTTTCAATCTGGATCTGCCAAGATCTCTTTATTTTATATTCTTAGGCTCTTGAGGCATGTCACTAGTACGTCATAGCCTTCTTTCTTAGCTTTTTGTTATAGTAGTGGGTGTGGAACCACTGTGTCAACCAACATATTTAACTTTTGGCTAATCCTAAGCTCAGTTTCCTGGCAATCCCCTGTTAATCACACTTTAACCCCTGGACAGGTATCTGGACTTAGCTGCAGGGGAACTACCAGGATGCTCCCTCCTGGAATAGTCTCTGTGTGGTTGACAGCTGACCCAATGGGGTCAGAGACACCAGTGTGGGACACCGAGGAGTCAGGCAAAATCATAGTCAGGGACAGGCTGAGGTCGGAGCTGGCAGAGTACATGCTATATGGCAGATGCCCCGAGGTCAGGGCAGGCAGTGAAGGGTCAATATGGAGGTCAGACAAAGGTCATATTAGCGAGAGGCAGGTCTGTGCCACCAGGCAAGGTTAGTAGGACACTTTTGCTCTCCCCTGGAGAAAACAGGAGGACTTAGCTTGAGACGAGCGGGAAGTAGAGGATCCACAAACAACCAGTATAGAACTCCAGAAGGAAAATTTCAACCGCAAAGTCATCAGTAAGAGGCAGACTTAAATAGAGCCTCTAAAACAGCTAACGAGCAGAACCTGTGGAGAGGTGGGAACCAGCTCACAACAACAAACAGAATGGAAACACAGAAAGACCTGTCAGATACACGTGCTGCAAGTCTATCCGATCTTCTCAGATCTCTCACAGGGCAGGCAGTGACGCAAACGTTACGACATCTGTGCTGTGTGATCAAACTGCACATTTCAGAGTGGTCTTTTATTGTGGGCAGTCTAAGGCACACCTGTGCAATATTCATGTCTAATCAGCACCTTGATATGCCACATCTGTGAGGTAGGATGGATTATCTCGGCAAAGGAGAAGTGCTCACTAACACAGATTTAGACAGATTTGTGAACAACATTTGAGAGTAATGGGTCTTTTGTGTATGTAGAAAATGTTTTAGATCTTTGAGTTCAGCTCATGCAAAATGGGAGCAAAACCAAAAGTGTTGCGTTTATATTTTTGTTCAGTGCATTTCATTTTATTAATTCCCGGAGATCCTCTTTAAGCCCCGAGTGGATGACAATGCCTCTAAATATAACCTGTAGTCTTCCCTATGAGCCTGAAAGACTCTGTTCTCAGTTGGACAAGGAAGGGCCCTCCAATAAGAACAGGACTTCCTTTCAGACAAAAGCAATCCATCCAGAGGTTTTAGACATATAGGCCTCAACATCCCAGGCCCAAATACTGGAGAGGAGCTGAATACTGAACACCAGGAGCCTTCTGTCTCTTCCACCCATTTTTCAGTAAATTCTAGTTGGAAGTTGATTTTTATTTTTTTTTCTCAAAGAGTGGGTCACTACTATCCTAGATCATTTGTTTCCAGCAGACAGGTTTGCAAGAACAAATCCACTTCTTTCCAGGAAACAGTTGATTTTGGAGGATGAAATTCTTTAATTTCTTCAGAAAATGGTCCTGTAGGGCATCCTAAATTCATAAGAGGGATTAGTTGTCTACTCTCCAGTTTTTCTCATCCCATAACCTTCAGTAGAATGGAGAACTGTGATCGACCCATGATATCTCAACTGCTACATCTGAAAGAAAAATAAATTGCAAGTAGATTTCATGGCTACGATCAACTTAAAGGGGTTGCAACAAGTACAGACTATAATTACTTTCACACCATGACGGTGTCCATGGCATTAAATATAATCCATGCCACAGGGGTGTCCCTGGCATTTAGTATATTGCCTGCCACATGGGTCCGTGGCATACGTATAGTACACTGCATGGGAGGTGTCTCTGGCAGATTTCTTGCATTGATTTTGCAGGACTTACTGCCATCAGGTATGTTTCATGTCTTGGGACTTCCCTCAGGATCCGTTGTTATGTTTGCCAGTAGTTTCTCTGCCATTTCTTATATTTCTTGCCTTGAGTGCCCCAGCTTCTATTACTTGCACTCCAGACTCTCATCAGACAGATTCTTAACCTTAAGGGATTCTCTAGAATCATGTGTTTTTCTCGCCATGGAATCCCTAGTGATATTACCTTACCAGGGGGTCTCCTCTGATACCTCTGTTACCATTGTAGGATCTGTTGGTGTCTTCTAAACTTGTAGTTTTACAAGATTTTTCCTTCTTTTTTATCAGCCGTTGGACAGTTGAGTCTTTTAGGGCCATATGAGCTATTGTTCTCTGTTATCCCGCTTTCAGGGGATTCTGAGAGGATATGTAGCTGCTTTCTTGCTTTTTTTTTAAGCCACTGAACAGTTGTGTCTGTTGGCATATGAGCTATTGTTCTCTTCCTTTTGTTTTATCAACGGTTGGACACTTGAGTCTGAAGGGCTATATGAGCTATTGTCCTCTGTTATCATAACGTTTTAAGGGGATTCTGAAAGGTTATGCCCCTGTTTCCTTGTTCTGACTTAGGGTCTCTGAACCTTTCAACCTCACTATTGCTCTTAGGTTTCTAATATTTAATGACTTTCCAGCTGAGCCTCTGTGGAAGAAATTGAGGTCTAACAAAGGTGGTGCAGTTGTGTCTTCTACATTTTACCAGTCTTATAGCTATGGATCCATGTTCCTCTACTTCACCTTTAGGTAGAGGTTTATTTTATGGGACAACAGTTCTTTACATGGAGGCTATGCACAACGTGCTCATTAGTACTATCAGAAGATTACTTCTCTGATATCTAGAGATGGTGGTTCCCCCCAGGAAGAATTGGAATTATGTAGCAAGCAATATTTCTTCTTTTGACAGTCTCTGGTGGTTGTTTTATCAGCAGTGCAAGTTATCCTTAAACACTATGAAGTGCAAAGAATCTTTATGACCTGACTCCACTGCTTGTGAGAGACATATTGAAGTTCTCTTTGACAATCTGTTTTTGAAAAATAAAGAAATTCTATCAGTTTAGTTGCATTTATGTCAGGTGGATGGATCTTGCAAGTCCTCAGAAGACAAAACCTTCAAGTTTGCTACATTCCAACTGTTTCCTTTGAGCCACAAAGAATATCTTTGATTCATACAAGAGGTATCTATGAGAAAGATGCATTAGATCCATTTCCACAGAGTCTTAAAAAATCACATACCATGAGGTATGGCCCTGGCATCTGGTATGTTACAGGCTATGTTGATTTCAGATGTGCCTCAGGTCCTAGGTGGGTGTCCCTGGCATCAAGTGCATATCACGCCATGGTGGGTAGCCCTGGCATCTGATATGTTACATCCTGTGCTGGCTTCAGGTATGCCTTCAGACTAGGGGGGTGACGTTGGCATCAAGTGCATGTCAAGTTATGGTGGGTAGCCCTGGCTTCTGTTACATACTGTGCTGGCTTCAGGTATGGCTTCAGGCCTAGGGAGTGACACTGGCATCAAGTGCATGTCACGCCATGATGGGTAGCCCTGGCATCTGATATGTTGCATACTGTTTTGACTTTAGGTGTGCCTTCAGGCCTAGGCGAGGTGAACCTGTTGTCAAGTGCATGCCACGCTATGGGGGTATACCTGGCATCTAATATGTGAAACACCATGCTAGCTTCAGGATGAATGTTCCTAGCTTTATTTTAGTTACAGCTCATGGGGAGTATCCCCGACGTCTGGTTATTTTGTATGCCAAAGTATTATCCAGTACATCCTGGCCCCAGATTCTGTGCTCAGCAGCTGTTGAATTACACACCATGGATTTTCCTTGTAACATTATACTGGAAGTTCTTTCTCTCCTCCACCTAGTAAGATTGTTACCATCTTCCAGCCTATTAAGTGTCTGTTTGTTATTCCATAATAGAGCTTGGCCATCTCACTTAAGCCTTGGATGCCTGGTTTTTGCAGATAGCCACTTAACCAAATCACTGAATAAAGTGGCCTAAATAGGAGGAAGTGCTTAGAACTCCAAATACTGTAGCGTATTTATAACCGGGGGAGCAAATCCTCCTCATGTGGTCTGTTACTAACGGCAATCCCCAGCAAAAATGCATACAATCGAGGATGGATACACGTGTGGATGAGATGAGACTGTGTCACATGATCCTGTTATATAGGTGGGGCTCACAGCCTCCTCCCATTATATTTGTGATTTGGTTGGCTGTGAGTTGGACTTTTGCACCTAATAGACAGTGTTCACACACTACAGGTAGGTTAGCATTAGGTCCCGCACTACATTGAGATACCTTGACGGGGTGCGCGGGCTCCGATATGTTCTTGAGCGGAATATATTGGCTAAAATCTCATTTTTAACACCAGCGTGATGGTTTAGCTATATATTATCATTTGCATATTGTTGTAGTGCACCTTTTGCAGTGATTTACAGATAGCTACTTAAGAAATCTCCAGCAGCAGGTTCTTAGATCCTGGCATCAAGATCCATCTATCTTCTGGTTCAGTCAAATATGAGCAATCATACCTTGTGGCTGAAGGTGGAGCACCTTGCAAGAGGCCATTATGAAAGCCAAATAGTAGTTTCTGCAGATGTTGGCCATTAAGTAGAAGGAACTTACTTAGAAGTCGAGTGTATCATGGACCCTAGCATAGCATATTCATACCTCAATAACCCAGTATGATTGATGTAACTATTGGCTAGCTTCTATCAGATGGAAGTCACAGTTGTCATCAGAGTTGAGCTGAATTTCTTACATTTCCAGAAAGAATAACGAGCTCTAGTTTTGGAATCGCCAAGCTCAGCTGTAGTTGAAGTTGTTCTCTGCAGGATGCGATTCTTATACTGATGAAGGTCAATGCTCTTTCTTTGAGTTAAAGCAACCTTTTCCTTGTTGTTCATCTTAGAAGATTAACAAACATGCTGTTTGGTCTCTCATGGTGTTCCTCTAAGAGAATTTTGTATATTTCTTCCACATTAGGACTGATCATTACATTAATGTTTTTTATCACAAAAGGTTGATGCCTTAAAGACCCTCTCAGTCTATGGTTACATTTTTCTTCAGTAAACTGTTATATAGGACCTGTTTAAGCCTCTGGGAGAATATTCTTCTCTTGTACAGTTCTCCCTCTGCTGTTTTAGGATGATACTTCAGCTCTTGTTGGTGAGCTTCCAGACAGAGTTAAATGTCATCACCCAAATTTTTTTTTATGGCAGCCTGGCTTTTCACTAATCAGCCACCCAACGCCAGAAATGGTTCAGACCAGAGACATTAGTCTAGAGGTTGGACCCTTTTAAAATGTAGCTTTTATTAATTCAATTTAAAAAAGCAAAAAGTAACACCCCATGATAACTGGGTGACCAAATAACATATAACAGGACAAGATGTCGCCCAGCTACCACCGTGAATTGGTGAAAAATAATAAATAAGATAGTGCAAATTCCAGGGGCACTAATGACATTTACGGGAGGTATGGGGAATGGACAGCGGTTAGGGCACTTATTGTGGGTACTGGGGATGGTTCTCTCCCTGGGCCCGCCCTATGTTAACCCTTTGCCCAGGGATGAACCCTGATGGTGGGATCACCCTGTGTCCGTGCCTACCCTGTCTTGCCCTGTACAGCCCTGTACCTTGGGAATTTTTAGCACATATATTGATGTCGATTTTAACCCCGACGCGTTTCCCCACTATGGTTCATCAGGGGGTCGGTTACAGAATGAATGATAGTTGTCATGTATAGCATCATGGATCAAAGCAGGATAATTAGGTAGATAATGCAAAATGTAGATACTACGTCCTGGATGATACCGTAGGGCAGGCCACATATGGGGTAAGAAAACTCACATAGACTCTCTTGATGAAGAGGGATGTCACCTGGAAATAAATGAACACATAGTTGGTATTTACTTACTGGATCGCCCGTATCTTACCGTTCCATAGGTGAGAAGAACTTACTGGTGATATGCCCCCATAGTGTCTGGACTGCCGCCTGCCGTGCTTGATGAGGCAGTGGGGCTTCCCTGTGCTGGCTTGATTTAAATGAGTGCACAGGCGTGCGTTTCCACCTCCGGAAACCGAATATCCAGTGTGTGGAACGCACGCCGTCCGCAACTTCCGATTTCCTGGAACGCAAGCATCGTTTCCGGTCTGCTGGACCGCAGACGTCATTTACGGTTTAGCGATGCTCAAGCCTTCCAGCTTCTCCCCGGATAGTTATGGTGTAGGGGTGGTGCATAGCGATTTAGCACCGAATTACCCCTATAAAATTTATTTATTAGGGCGCTCTTGGGCACAGGGATAAAAAATGAGCGGTGGGGGATGATTTTTTGTCTCATATATTTTGATGGGCTAAGATGTACAGTCGAAATGACTTAATACACTTGCTATTAATATATGCTATGTTCGGAGTTGCCTATTTATGTACTTCCTCCCCCAAAATACCAAAATTTAATCATGCCCCAGGACTTTTTTTTCCCGTATATATAAAAAAAATAAAAATCAAACAGGACATAATTTGTTCGTAGTAATATCTCTTCTGGTCAGGGGATGCACAGTTTATTGATTAAAGTCATCACCTGATCAGAGCAATAGAATTTATTAAGATAAATTTAGATAAAGAAACTTGGGTGAAGCATGGTCTAGCTAAAACCCCTTATGATATAGTTTATTGAGTACTTCGTGTACTCATGACCAGTTCGGACTGTGTTTATTTACTCATGAAAGTAGAAGGAGGCGTGGAGAACAGAGATTCCAGGACTGCAATATCTCCCACTTTAATTTCCGCATTACGTTACTAGGGGGTATGATTACTTTACAGAAAACAGGTAAAGGTAAGTCTTTCGTTAAGGCCAGAGGGGGCTTGGGAGTGGCATCTGTAGATCCATTCCGCTTCCCTCCGCAATATCTTATTGTTCCAGTCTCCTTTTCTCGGGGATATTGGGACAAGTTCCAGTGCCGAAAAAGTAAGTGCGCAAGGGTCCCCCGCATGATATTCGTGTACGTGACTCACCACTGGTGTAATTCTATTGTTCTTGATGTCATTGACATGTTCTCCCACCCTTTTCCTTAGCTCCCTGAAGGTCTTTCCAATATAGTCCTTGGGGCAAGGGCAATGACATATGTAGATTACCCCTTTGCTTTTACAATTTATGAAGTCCCGAATGGTGAACACCCTTTGGGTGGCTGAGCATGTTATGGTCTTGCCTGTGGAGATGAACGGGCATATTTTACAGGTCCCGCACTTAAACATGCCTAGGGGACGACGATCAAGCCATGTTCCTGGTAAAGCTGGGGGCAAGTAATGACTGTGTACCAGTCTATCCCTGAGGCTTTGGCCTCTTCGGTAGGTTATGCTCGGGTAGGGTGAGATGCTCTTGGCGACACTAGTGTCCATTTGTAGGATTGGCCAGTATTTATTTAAGATAGCTCTTACTTCTGTATTGGCCATATCGAATGTGGAGATGAGGCGGGTCTCTGCCCTACTGTCCTCCCCACGTTTTTTGGGGGTGAGTAACGTTTCCCTGTCTGTTGCTAAGGCATGCTGAAAGGCATTTCTTAGTGTGGTCTTTGGGTAGCCTCTATCTGTCATTCTTTTATAAAGTTTTCTAGATTCGCAATGGAAGTCGGTTAGGCCCGAACAATTCCTGCGTATCCTCAGGTATTGTCCCCTGGGAATACCTCTTTTTTGTGGGATGGGGTGATGGCTTCCCCAGTGCAGAATTGAATTCGTTGCTGTTGCTTTTCTAAAGATTGTACTGACCAGTTTTTCGCCCTGTTTATGTATTGTCACATCTAGAAAATTGATATGGTCTTCCTGTATTTCAGACGTGAATTTGAGACCTATGTCATTAATGTTCAGGACACCCATAAAATCGGTAAATTCCCTCCTACTGCCATTCCAAAGCACAAAAATATTGTCAATATACCTTGTCCAGAAGGCTACTTTCTCGCTCCATCATGTATGGTGGCCCGCAAAAACGATATTATCCTCCCACCAGCCCAGGAAGAGATTGGCATATGTGGGGGCACAAGGGCACCCCATGGCCGTCCCCCTGAGCTGGTGGTAGAACCGCCCACTAAACAGGAAAAAATTGTGCCTTAGAATGTAGTCAAGTAGGAAGTAGGGTCAAGATGAAATGGTTGTGGTCCTGAAAGTGATTCCCTCTCGTACCTAGATAGTGAGAGACCGCAAGAAGGCCCTTATCATGAGGGATACTGCTGTACAAGGACTCAACATCGATACTAGCTAGTAGACAGGAAGATTCAATACCTAAGGACTCAGTTTTTTTCAGAAAATCCATGGTGTCCCGGGTGTATGACGCTAGAGACACCACAAATTCTTTTAGTACCTGGTCGAGATAAAGTCCACAGTTTTGTGTGATGGAATTCACACCGGATACTATGGGTTGACCTTTTAAAGGTTGCAATCTGTGGTGTACTTGGTAGTAAAAAGTAGTATTCTGACTTACTGATGACCCTATGCTCCAGTCCTGTCTCTAGGATTTGTTGGAGTTCTGTTAGATATAGATCTGTGGTGTCACCAGGTAAGATCCGATATCCACTTTTGTCCCTCAGAAGATCCATACACATTTTTTTGTACATATCCTGGTTCATGATTACCAGGTTTCCCCCTTTATCAGAGGGCTTGATGACAATGGAGTCGTCTTTTTCCAGTGTCCTCAGGGCCTTGGATTCCCCTTTAGTTAGATTTCTACGATATGAGGGGGACATTTTTATTTGTTCCATTTCCGTGGTTGCCAATCGTTGAAAAATATCGATATGTTCATAATTAAGTAGTGGGGGCATTTTAGTGCTTTTAGGGCGAAGTTTTGTGAAGGGGCCTTCTCCCTGTTTTCTTGAGCCCTCCTCCCAAAGGTCCATTAGGATCGCAAGATCCGCTAGGTCGCAGTCCTGTATCCCTAATCTATCATGCGATTGTTGATCTGAGATATCAAAATATTTTCTCCATCTGAGTTTCCTACAGAATAGGTCAAGATCTTTGACCCAAGTGAAGATCCTGAACTCGGTTGTGGGGACGAATGAAAGTCCTTTTTTCAATACCGAGATCTCCAGGGTATTTAAATTACGCATGGAGAGATTTATAATCTGTAGATCTTCGTTTTTTTGGGTCATTAAGTTTACTTGGTTCTGTCCCGTAATTGGTAGGGTGGTTGTCCCTGTCCTAAAAAAGGAGACAATGTAGATGTTGTAGGGGTGGTGGGGGGAGGGAGACGCGTAGGTACAGTCACCAATAGAGATGCTGCCCCAGATGAGGATGATGCTGCTGAGGACATGGTAGTGTCCCGATAGCCACCACCTCATGGGTTGTTTGTTTCCCTTCCCCCATCTCCTCCATCTATTCCTTTGTTTTTTATTTGAGGTTGCAGGGCCCTTTTTATTGCCACTCTTATCTCCTTTCCCGGTGGACTCGTTTTCTGAAAAATCGATATCCGAGGAGGAGATCTCAGATGCGGACGGATAGGTTCCCTTCTTTACAAATTGGTATGCCCTGTTTTCTCGTAAATCACTCAAATCTTTCACAAACTGTCTGTGTTTGCGTTCCTTAATGAGATTTTGGAACCGTTCCACAGAGGTTTGGAGAGAGGCTTCTCTTCTTTTAAAGTCAGGGTCTGTTTCGAACCTAAGTGCAGATTCCTTAAGATTATTAAGTTTTTCAGAGGTTCTATCAAAAAGCCCTCTTTCTTCCTCTAAAAGAATCTTCATAAGATTGAGTGAGCTCTCGGTTAGTTCTTCTTCCCAGCGTATTTTCAAGCTGGGGGAAGATATGCGTTCAGCTGGGGTGATAGTTATGCGTAGGCCCCTGGGGACTATCTTGTGTGACAGATAGCTCTCAAGGGACCTAATCTCCCACCACGACTTTATGTTGTCTTTAAAGCCTGTGTATAGATCGTTGAAGGCTAGTTTACAGGTAACAGAGGAGGAGAGGCCCAGAGACACCATCTTCCTTATTCTCTTACAAGTGGTCATTGGTGATTCTCATTTTAAGTTCCTTTTTTTCATTACATCTTATAGTAACATAGTATATAAGGCTGAAAAAAGCCATTTGTCTATCCAGTTCGGCCTGTTATCCGGCAAGCTGATCCAGAAGAAGGCAAACAAACCCTGTGAGGTACAAGCCAATTTTCCCCACTTGAGAGGAAAAAAATTCCTTCCCGACTCCAATAAGGAAATAAGAATAACTCCATAGAGCAACGACCCCTCTCTCGTAGCTATAGCCTGTAATATTACACTCCAGAAATTCATCCAACCCCGTCTTGAATTATTTTATTGTACTCACCATCACCACCTTCTCAGGCAGAGTTCCATAGTCTCACTGCTCTTACCGTAAAGAATTATTTTCTATGTTTGTGTACAACCCTTCTTTCCTCCAGACGCAGAGGGTGTCCCCTCGTCACAGTCCTGGGGATAAATAGATGATGGGAGAGATCTCTGTACTGCCCCCTGATATATTTATACATAGTAATTAGATCTCCCCTCAGTCATCTTTTTTCTAAAGTGAATAACCTTAATGTTGATAATCTTTCAGGGTACTGTAGTTGCCCCATTCCAGTTATTACTTTAGTTGCCCTCCTCTGAACCCTCTCCAGCTCTGCTATGTCTGCCTTGTTCACAGGAGCCCAGAACTGTACACAGTCCTCCATGTGTGGTCTGACTAGTGATTTGTAAAGTGGTAGGATTATGTTCTCATCACGGGCATCTATGCCCCTTTTGATGCAACCCATTATCTTATTGGCCTTGGCAGCAGCTGCCTGACACTGCTTTTTACTGCTTAGTTTACTGTTTATTAAAATTCCTAGGTCTTTTTCCATGTCAGTGTTACTGAGTGTTTTACCATTTAGTATGTACGGGTGATTTACATTATTCCTTCCCATGTGCATAACCTTACATTTGTCAGTGTTAAACCTCATCTGCCACTTCTCTGCCCAAGCCTCTAATCTATCCAGATCCAACTGTAGCTGTTGTAAGAAGGAACAAGGAGCCGTCATTGACGGAAGATACGTGTCACCGAGGTTCCTGGCCTCGGTGAGGTAAGAACCAGATTTTTTCCTGAAGTGTCAGTTCTGTAGTGCAGTCTGACACTTCAGCTGTCAGAATGGCTGTAAAGCCAATCCGGGCCGGTTCTTATTGGGAGCAGCCAAAGAGCAGGGTGGGTGGCTGTTCCCCACGGTTCCAGGCTGGGTTTTGGCTGGGATATAAAAACCCAGCCAGCAAGTTCAGCTGTGTGAATTATCCTCCATCTGCTAGTGGAGTGCTGGCAGTCTGAGTGTTGGAGCTTGAGTGTTTGGGCCTGGACTAGGCCTGCTACATTGCTGGTGGACAAAAGCACAAGGACTTATGTGCTGCAGCCTGGTGTGAACAAACACCAGACTGAAGGTGACTGTTTTTCCTGAAATTGTTATTTTGTCACTTTACGTCTGTGTGAATAAAACACTGCACTATTTAAGTTAAAGACGTTGTCATTGCCTCTGTACTGCGGGCAAACGCAGTGAGGCAGGCCTGAAGGCCGAAAAGTTTTTTGTTTTTCCGGGCACAAGTGCATGTCCTACATTAAGGCGGCAAGGTTACGACCTGTACCCCCTGACAAAATGGAGGTGGTCGTGAAGGCCCTCGTGGAGGCTAACTTGCAGCAGCGGGAGGCTAACAAGCAGCAACAAGAAACGAACCAGCTGCTATTGCAACATGTGATGGCGTTGCAGGCGTCAGGAGCGTCCCAGAATGTCCACGATGCCCGGAAAGCTGTCTGCGCGGCGATTCCGAAGATGACTCCCTCGGATGACGCCGAGACCTATCTGGCGGTCTTCGAAAAAGTGGCCGTGAGGGAAAAGTTACCCCGAGACCAGTGGGCTGAGGTCGTTGCTCTGTTCCTGGCGTCTGGTCCCCAGCAAGTATTGTTTGATCTCCCCGATGATCAGGCGGCCGACTACCCGACAGAAAAAGGTGAGATCCTGGCGAGACTCGGGGTGAATGTGTTGGTCCGGGCCCAGAGGGTGCATCAGTGGGAATTTAACCCGGCTGAACCCGCCAGACCACAATATTATGATCTGCTGCACCGTTTGCAAAAGTGGCTGCAGCCTGACATGTTGACTACCACTGCTATGTTGGATCGGCTGTTGGCGGATGTGTTTTGGAGGGCTTTGCCGTACCCTCTCCAGCACTGGATCGGCCAGGTGTCTCCGAATAACGCCCTGGAGATGGTCGACCTGGTGGAGCGCTACGAGGCCACCAGAAATCTACAGGGGGGTTCGTTTGGGAGGGGGCCAGTCAAATCCCAGAAAACTCCACCCCAGACCCGGCGGCCGGTGCCAGCTAGACCCGCCCGAGATGTACCCCCTGCAGACCCAAACCCGGTGGTCTGCTGGCGTTGTCAGGAGCCTGGACACATAAGGGCCGATTGTCCCCATCGGGGGGAACCCATGGACGCCAACTATGGCTACCGCCACTCATTATATGCCAGAAGGTTGTGTGCCACAGGAACTTCAGAGACCGTGGACAATAGCCACCTGTGCCAGGTGGAAGTGGGGGGCACTCTGGCGGTGGCACTGCTGGATTCAGGGAGCCTGGTGTCCCTGGTAAGAGCTGCCCTGGTGCGGCCGGCTGAGTATACTCGCCGAAGAGTCTGCGTTGTCTGCATACATGGGGACTTAAAGGAGTATCCCACCGCCCTGGTCTCTCTGTCAATGGTGGCTGGCAGGTGGATGCATGAGGTGGCCGTCGCCACAAAGTTACCATATGAATTGATAATTGGGAGAGACTTTCCCGGGTTCACGGCACTCTGGCCGGATACGAAAGTTACTGATACCCGGGAGACAGATGTAACCCTAGCAGAGTGGCCTGACTCAGGGGGGAGGCCAGAACCTTGGGAACCTGAGTCAGAAGGGCCAGCAGTAGGGGTGACCGCCACTTCGGTGGAAGAGGGGGAGACAACCCCGTTAAGTGTGATGGTGGGAGACGTAGAGGATTTGCCGCCGGGTCCTGAGCTGGCAGACCTCAATGTCTCTGGGGATAATTTCGGTACAGCACAACACCAGGATCCGACTCTATCTCGAGCCTGGGAAAATGTGGTAGTAGTTGAGGGTGAGCCGCAACAACCGGGGGGCCGAATCTATGTTCCCCCGTTTTGTGGTTCAACAGGAGATGCTGTACCGGGTAAATAAACTACGGGGTGAGCATATTGAACAGCTGGTGGTGCCCAAGGCATATCGCAAGCTCGTGTTGGAATTAGCCCACCAACATGTTCTTGGGGGACACCTGGGCCAGCAGAAAACGCAGGGCCGGATTTTACAGCGGTTCTACTGGCCCAGTGTGTTCAGAGAGGTAGAAGAGTTTTGCAAGTCTTGCCCAACCTGCCAGATAACCAGCCCCCAGCCACATTTCCGTAGTCCTCTGGTCCCTCTCCCAATTATTGAGGTTCCCTTCGAGCGGATCGCTATGGATCTCATAGGCCCAGTACCGAAGTCAGCTAGAGGGCACCAGCACATTCTGGTCATCCTCGACTACGCCACACGCTACCCGGAGGCGGTGCCACTGCGTCATACGTCAGCTAAACTCATAGCTAAGGAGTTGATGGAAATGTTTTCTAGAGTGGGTCTGCCTAAGGAGGTTCTAACTGACCAAGGGACCCCATTTATGTCCAAGGTCATGAGTGAACTCTGTAAGTTGCTCCACATAAAACAGTTACGGACATCCGTGTATCATCCGCAAACAGATGGCCTGGTAGAGAGGTTTAACCAGACGTTAAAAAATATGTTGAAAAGAGTGGTGTCTAAGGATGGAAGGGACTGGGACCTTCTTCTGCCCTATCTCATGTTCGCAGTGCGAGAAGTGCCCCAGGCCTCTACCGGGTTCTCGCCATTCAAACTGCTATACGGCAGACACCCTCGTGGTTTATTGGACGTCGCCAAAGAGGCGTGGGAACAACAAACCACACCGCACAAAAGTGTAGTTGAGTATGTCACCCAGATGCAGGGATGGATGGAAACAGTGTTACCTCTGGTTAGGGAGCATATGGAGGCAGCGCAGCGAGCCCAGAGTAGGGTCTATAATCGGCAGGCTATGGTCCGAAACTTTAACCCGGGTGATCGGGTGTTGGTTCTGGTACCGACTGTAGATAGTAAGTTCCTAGCTAGGTGGCAGTGGCCCTACGAGGTACTAGAAAAAATTGGACCGGTAGATTACAAAGTACACCAGCCAGGGAGGCGAAAGCCGCAGCAGGTGTACCATGTGAATCTGCTCAAGCCGTGGAAGGAAAGGGAAACCTGTACGGAAGACAGCCCACGACCAGGGTTCCTAGGGGAAGCGGTTTCGGCCCCTCAGTCTGAAGCAGGGGAAGCGGCTGTCACAGTGAAAATTGCTGACAGCCTCTCCTCTAAACAAGCTCAGGAAGCCAGGGAGTTCATTAGCCGGAATGCGGATGTGTTCTCAGACCTCCCTGGACGCACGTCCGTAATCCGGCATGACATTGTCACTGAGCCTCAGGCGAAAGTCCGGTTAAAACCGTACCGGGTACCCGAGGCTCGGCGACAAGCCATCACGGAGGAAGTGCAGCTAATGCTCCAGCTGGATGTCATCGAGGAGTCAAAAAGTGAGTGGGCCAGTCCGATAGTATTAATACCCAAGCCAGACGGGACATTGCGGTTCTGTAATGACTTCCGCAAACTTAATGAGGTGTCCAAGTTTGACGCGTATCCCATGCCCCGAGTGGATGAGCTTATTGAAAAGTTGGGCCAAGCCCGGTATTTTTCTGTGTTGGACCTCACCAAAGGGTACTTGCAGGTACCCTTGACGGAGGCGGCCAAAGAAAAAACGGCTTTCATCACGCCAGAGGGGCTGTATCAGTACCAGGTATTACCCTTTAGTCTACATGGCACTCCCGCCACGTTTCAAAGGTTAATGGATATTGTACTCCATCCACATCGTCGATACGCTTCGGCGTACCTGGACGATATTGTTGTCCATAGCACCGACTGGGAAAGTCACTTACCTTAAGTACAGGCTGTAGTGGACTCCCTTAGGAAGGCTGGCTTAACCGCTAACCCAAAAAAGTGCTCGATAGGGTTAGAACAGACCAAGTACCTGGGGTATGTCATTGGGCGCGGAATGATCAAACTTCAGGTGAACAAAATTGAGGCAATTAGGAATTGGCCCCGACCTGTCACTACTCGGCAAGTAAAGTCGTTCCTGGGTATGGTGGGGTACTATATGAGGTTTGTCCCCAATTTTGCTACAGTCGCTGCACCATTGACAGGCCTTTTGAAGGGACTCAAGTCAGTGACGGTCCACTGAAATGAGCAGGCGGAAAAGGCTTTCTCCGCTTTGAAGTCGGCCCTGTGTGGGTCCCCGGTTTTGGTGACGCCCGACTTCAAAAGGGAGTTTATAGTGCAGACCGATGCCTCCGAGGTAGGTCTCGGTGCTGTACTATCTCAAGATATTGACGGGGAGGATCACAATAAGTGGTCGTTCAGGAGGGGCAGTCAGAGCCTCCCTGATGTACTGCTCAAGAGATACAACAAAGGAAACTAAAGGGGCAGTAGACTAGTGTAAAAACATCGCTTTAATTGAATAGGAGATAAAAAGGCCCCTACTGTACAAACAACGGATAAGACGTGCCCTCTTGGTAAGTTGGGCAATGACGACGCAACATGCAAAAAATATCACTAGGGAAAAGGTCAAGAACAGGGTAGGTAAATATAGGGGCAAGGGCTATAGTGTATACCATCCACTGGCCCTAATACCTCCCTACTTGTCCTGTAACACCCTATGAGGTATCCAAAGGACGGGGTCCAAAATGCCCCGCAAGGGGTGGCCCAGACAGGAACTCTGATCCTAGTAAATAGCCCTGTAAAGGCCCTAGTCAAAGTGATTAATCAAGGAAAAGAGTACACACTTTGGAACACAATGAAAAAATGATAAACACGAAAAAAATGGGTATACCACCAACCAGACATAGAGAATGGATCAGGGTGGCGGCATACTCCGGTGTCCCGATGCGTTTCTTCGGTTAGAGCCCCAGGAATCTTCAGGGGACACGGGGCTAGGTGTTAGCTGTAGTCAGTCTTTGGCTAAGCCTATGAAAAATGAAATACATGTATAATAGTGCATCACATAAAAGTAGTCAAAGAAAGAAAAACCTCCCCATCAATTACCCAGTATAGGGCCATGGAAAGATAGTGACTTACTCATTTGTGGCTGCGGTCAAGGGTGGCTGTTGGCGCACTGGACAGCAGGACCCAGAGTGGTGGTGTCCGCAAAGTTGATGACCGGCAGTTATGAGGCGGAATCCGTCACCTTATAAAGGTTAGGGGGCCAGATAAGGCGCATCTTCCGGAGTCAGTGAACTTCCGGAGGTGCGCCTACTGATGACGCTCCTGCGGTGCGTCAGAGGCCGCGGTCACGTGAGCGGAGCATCCGAGAGTCACGTGGCCGCGCCTGCGCCTAGTGCCCCTATCCCATGCGTTCCATGGGACTAAGGGTGGAACGCACGGCCGGCGCCCTGTCCCAGCGTCATCCGGCCGCGCCTTATGGGATGCAAATGCATCACAGACGCGGCCACATGACCCAGGCCCGGCATCAGCCGCACAGGCGCAATGATATCCCTAATGCCCGGACTGGAGGTTATATAATAACACCCCTCTATTACCTGGCTATCAAATGGGATAGATAGAGTATCCTGCCTCAGCCTCTCCTACGCTCAGCAGGGTACTGTGATAATATACTTATAAATGGATTGCTTCCCTGTTTTTCCACACATGGGGAAATCACATCCATCACAAGTGGGCGGTGGAAAGAGGGTGCGATCAGAGGGAGAGACACACTTCTCACCGGTCCGTTCCAGACCCCTATCCCCCCTACGCCTCCTCCACCTCCTCGCAGAGCATCCCGTTGTCTTCCTCAGCCGGAAGCTCACCCCAGCCGAGACTAGGTACAGTATAGTGGAGAGAGAGTGCCTGGCTATCAAGTGGGCACTCGAGTCTCTCCGCTACTACCTTTTGGGGAGAAGGTTCCGTCTGGTGACCGACCACTCCCCTCTGAAATTGATGAGCCAGGCCAAAGAGAGGAATGCTCGGGTCACCAGGTGGTTCTTATCTTTGCAAAATTTTAAGTTTTCCGTGGAACACAGGGCGGGCAGGTTACAGGGAAACGCGGATGCCTTGTCCCGCGTACACTGTCTGGCAAGTGTTCACCCCCTCAGGGTTGAACAAAGGGGGGAGGTATGTAAGAAGGAACAAGGAGCCGTCATTGACGGAAGATACTTGTCACCGAGGTTCCTGGCCTCGGTGAGGTAAGAACCGGATTTTTTCCTGAAGTGTCAGTTCTGTAGTGCAGTCTGACACTTCAGCTGTCAGAATGGCTGTAAAGCCAATCCGGGCCGGTTCTTATTGGGAGCAGCCAAAGAGCAGGGTGGGTGGCTGTTCCCCACGGTTCCAGGCTGGGTTTTGGCTGGGATATAAAAACCCAGCCAGCAAGTTCAGCTGTGTGGATTATCCTCCATCTGCTAGTGGAGTGCTGGCAGCCTGAGTGTTGGAGCTTGAGTGTTTGGGCCTGGTCTAGGCCTGCTACATTGCTGGTAGACAAAAGCACAAGGATTTATGTGCTGCAGCCTGGTGTGAACAAACACCAGACTCAAGGTGACTGTTTTTCCTGAAATTGTTATTTTGTCACTTTACGTCTGTGTGAATAAAACACTGCACTATTTAAGTTAAAGACGTTGTCATTGCCTCTGTACTGCGTCCGCAAGCCTGTCTACCAAAGCAAATCCCCACACTGTATATTGTCCTCTTCAGTGTTAATTACTTTACACAGTTTAGTGTCATCTGCAAAAATTGATATTTTACTGTGCAAGCCTTCTACAAGATCATTAATAAATATATTGAAGAGAATAGGGCCCAATACTGACCCCTGAGGTACTCCGCTAGTGACAGTGACCCAATCTGAGTGTGTACCATTAATCACCACCCTCTGTTTTCTATCATTGAGCCACTTACTTACCCACATACAGATGTTTTCTCCCAGTCCGAGCATTCTCATTTTATATACTAACCTTTTATGTGGTATACTGTCAAATGCTTTGGAGAAGTCCAGATATAAGACATCCATTGATTCACTGCTGTCAAGTCTAGAACTTACCTCCTCATAGAAACTGATTAAATTCGTTCGACATGACCGATCCCTCATGAAGCCATGCTGATATGATGTTATTTGCTTGTTTTCATTGAGATCCTCCAAGATAGCATCTCTTAGAAAACCTTCAAACAGTTTTCCCACAACAGATGTTAAACTTACCTGCCTATAGTTTCTTGGCTCTGTTTTTGCACCCTTTTTGAATATTGGCACCACATTTGCTATGCGCCAATCCTGTGGAACACTCCCTGTCAGTATAGAGTCTGTAAATATCATAAATAAGGGTCTGGCTATGACATTACTTAATTCTCTTAGGATACGGGGGTGTATGCCATCTGGCCCTGGCAATTTGTCTATTTTAATCTTTTTAAGTCGCTGTTGTACTTCTTCCTGGGTCAGACAGGGCACTTTTAATGGGGAATTTACTTTTACATTCTGCATTTCATCTGACAGTTTATTTTCCTCAGTGAATACAGTGGAGAAAAAAATATTTAAAGGGAACCTGTCACCTCCAACAAACATCCCAAGCCGGCAGCAGTACCTTAGAGTAGCCAGCAGCAGGTTTGTAACGATCATCTTCTTCCTGCAGGCAGATGAAGCAAAAGCTGTAAAAACGTTCTTTAATCCCCTGCCCGGCGTGCTTCTCTAGTCAGGCTTGAAGTCACGGAGGCAGCGGCCTCCTTGCTTCAAGTCACGGTAACCACGCCCCTTCCCTGCCCCTTCGCTGTGACTGACAGCCGGAAGTTCGGCAAAGCCAGCCGAACTGTCGTGCATAAGCGAAGGGGCTGGGAAGGGGGCGTGGTCACCGTGATATGAAGCAAGGAGGCCGCTGCCCCCTTGACTTCAAGCTTGACTAGAGAAGCGCGCCGGGCAGGGGATTAAAGAACATTTTTACAGCTTTTGCTTCATCTGCCTGCAGGAAGAAAATTATCGTTACAAACATGCTGCTGGCTACTCTAAGGTACTGCTGCTGGCTTGGGATGTTTGTTGGAGGTGACAGGTTCCCTTTAATAGCTTTTCTTTCTCCTCGTCGTTCTCTGCAACTCCTCCCTCATTGCTCTGTAGAGGGCCGACACCATTTATATAACTGAAGAACATTTTAGGGTTAGTTTTGTTCTCTTTGGCAATTAATCTCTCGGTCTCTAGTTTGGCTGCTTTTATTTGTTTTTTACATATTCTATTTTTTTCCTTATAGTTTCCTTATAGTTTTTCAGTGCTTCCTCGCTACCCTCCTGTTTTAGTGATTTAAATGCTTTCTTTTTGTCATTTATTGCCTTCTTTACAGTTCTATTTATCCACATTGGTTTCTTCTTATTCCTTAACCTTTTATTCCCATAAGGTATGTACCTGTCACAATTAGATTTTAGGATGCTTTTAAAAATATCCCATTTTGTGGCGGTATTTTTATTTTTGAGGACTTTGTCCCAGTTAGTTAGGCCTATGGCCTCTCTTAGTTGGCTAAAGTTTGCTTTTTTGAAGTTTGGTATTTTTGTTCCTCCCTGTAGAAAGGCTTGTTTGAAGGATAATTGGAAGGTTATTACTTTATGGTCTCTATTTCCCAGGTGTCCACCAACCTGCACATCTGTTGTTCTGTCAGGTCTATTGGTTAATACTAAGTCCAGTATGTCCCTCTAGTCGGGTCCTGAACCAGTTGGGAAAGGTAATTGTCTTTGGTTATTGCCAAGAACCTGTTTCCTTTATGAGATGTACAGCTTTCAGTTTCCCTGTCTATGTCTGGGTAGTTGAAGTCCCCAATAATAACCACCTCATTATGATTTGCTGCCTTGTCTATCTCGCTTAGTAGTACATTTTCTGTGGACTCTGGTATATTAGGTGGTTTATAATAAACTCCTATTAGTAATTTTTTATTATTTTTTCCTCCATGTATTTCTACCCACAGTGACTCCACTTGTTCATGTCCCTCACTTATATCTTCTTGGACTGTGGGCTTTAGACAGGACTTTACATAAAGGCAGACCACTCCCCCTCTCCGGTTTTGACGACTCTTTCTAAACAGACTGTAACCTTGTAAATTAACTGCCAAGTCATAGCTATCATCCAGCCATGTCTCAGTTATTCCTACTATGTCGTAGTCCTCCTCACACATCACTAATTCCAGTTCACCTGTTTTATTAGGTCAGGCTTCTGGCATTAGTATACATGCAATTAAGAGGTTTATCTATATTTTTTACCCTACACCTTTCCTTCTGAACTGTTCTAGTCCCTCCTTCCATTCCTCCCCCAGTCCCACTACCTTGCCCCCGGTCTCTATCTGCTCTATCTTCCCCTCCTATAATGTAATTTCCCTCCCCCCCAGTCCCTATTTTAAACACTTCTCCAACCTTCTAGCCATCTTTCCCCCCAACACAGCTGCCCCTTCCCCATAGAGGTGCAGCCCATCCCTACGATAGAGCCTGTAGCTGACAGAGAATTCGGCCCAGTTCTTGAGCCACTTGTTAACCTCCCTAATCTCCTGCTGCCTTTGTTGTGTGGCTCGTGGTACAGGCAGTATTTTGGAAAACACTACCTTTGAGGTCCTTGCCCTAAGCTCTAAATCTCTAAAATAATTTTTAAGGACTCTCCACCTTCCTCTAACTTTGTCATTGGTCCATGACCGCTGGGTGTTCTCCAGCCCCTCCCAGTAATCTGTCAACCCGATCCGCGATGTGTCGAACTCTAGCGCCAGGAAGACAACACACTGTTCGGCGATCACGGTCTTTGTGACAGATTGCCCTTTCTGTACCCCTAATAATAGTCTCCCACTACCAACACCTGTCTGGCCTGCCCTGCTCTCCTGGTCCCCTGCTCACTGGAGCTGACATTCCCCTGACTGGCAGAGGAAGTGTCTGGCTGCAGCAGTGCTGTCTCTGAACCGACATCCCCCTCATCTGCCAACCGTGCAAACTTGTAACAGATCAGGGCTAGCCTCCCTGGCACTCTTCCCTCTACCCCGTTTTCTAACTGTTACCCAGCTAGCTACCTCACTTTCCTCAGCCTCCTCGCTTTGACCCCTCCTCAACTACCCCATAGAGTGCTTGCTCAGTGAGCAGCAAACTCTTTTCCAAATTAACGCCTCTCATTGTTGAAACTCGCCCGTTTAGATACTCAATTTGTGATTCCAAACTGGTAATTTGCTTACATTTTGAACAATGATATACACCCTCGAACGGTTGTTCCAGGACTGTATACATCAGACAAGATGTGCACCGGACTGCGCTGTCAATTATAGAACACTAGTGATGAGCGGGAGGTGCCATATTGAATATTCGTCATTATTCTATTTATCGCGAATAATATACAATTTCATTATTCGCGTATTGCGATTTTTCTTTTGACAGTATAAGGCAACGTTCCTATGACTATGGCTAGGCTAATATGTGTATTTACGAATATTCGTAATATTGCTCTGACTTCGTCTTTTAGAATATTATGAATATTCTAAAAGACGAAGTTAGAGCAATATTACGAATATTCGTAAAATACACATATAGACTGTAATTTAGCAAATATAGTGCTATAATCCTTTTTTTTTAGTCTAATTATTTTTGCCTCTTCTGAACTTCAGTTTTGGAAAATATGTACACTATAAAAAAAATTACTATAGCACTATATTAGCTAAATTACAGTCTATATGTGTATTTTACGAATATTCGTAATATTGCTCTAACTTCGTCTTTTAGAATATTACGAATATTCTAAAAGACGAAGTTAGAGCAATATTACGAATATTCGTAAAATACACATATAGATTGTAATTTAGCTAATATAGTGCTATAATCTTTTGTCTAATTTTTTTTGCCTCTTCTGAACTTCAGTTTTGGAAAATATGTACACTATTAAAAAAATTACTATAGCACTACATTAGCTAAATTACAGTCTATATGTGTATTTTACGAATATTCGCAATATTGCTCTAACTTCGTCTTTTAGAATATTACGAATATTCTAAAAGACGAAGTTATAGCAATAGAGCGAATAAATTCGTTATTTAGAATATTCATCTTTTTTTTTTCCAATGTGTACTGTTATTCCACTTTGGCATACTGCTCCCTGACAAGCGTCCCCGTAACCATGGGAACGCCTGTGGGTTAGAATATACCATCGGATCTGAGTTTTCACGATCTCAGGGAAAACTCAGATACAATGGTATTTTCTAACCCACAGGCGTTCCCATGGTGACGGGGACGCTTGTCGGGGAGGAGTATGCGAACAACTGTACAGATAGGAAAAAAATAATGCCAAAATTCTAAATAACGAATATATTCACTATATTGCTATGTATTCGTTTTTTAGAATATTGGTCATTTTATTTTCCATATGAAAACATGATTCCCCCCTGCTTAAGTTGCTTGTGGGCCAATGGCTTATTGACCCACAAGAAAGAAGCAGGGAGGAATCATGTTTTTAGATGTTTAAAAATGACGAATATTCAATATAACGAATATATAGCACTATATTTGAAATATTCGCGAATTTACGAAGTTGCGATATTCGCGATTAATATTCGCGATTCGAATATTTGAGCTCAACACTATAGAACACATACTAATGGGGATTACACAATGAAAGCGAAAAATACAATATAATGCAGTAATAAGAAACTGATTTACTGCAGTCCCCCACTGAAGTCACTTAATCTAAAGTCGCACACTTATACAAACACACACTTAAATCAAACACGTGACACTCAAACTCGCGTTATATGCCTGCTTATATAAATGGAGCTCTCAAAACCAGCCTGTTTTGTTTCCTCTGGATTCAAATCTTTATTTAGGGAAGTGGAATAGAAGTTGTCAATTATTATGTAATGGTTTTGTTTTTTTCCAAATTTTGTTACTCTGGGAGTTACCACAAGTGATACCAAAGATCTGTTCTTTATATGTTAATGTCTGCCTGCGGTCTCTCATTATACAGCAGATTTTCTTTGCATAGTTTGGCGTTATGTTTGCTGCGAGACTTCGCTAGAATTTTATTGAATCCATTCTTCCCTATTCCCATGAAATGTTCCCCATGTCATTGGCTGCAACACAACCCCAAAGCATGATTGATCCACCCCCTGGATGGGGAGGTGTTCTTTTCATGAAATTCTGTGCCCTTTTTTCTCCAAACTTACCTTTATTTATTGTGGCCAAAGAGTTCTGTTTTAACCTCATCAGTCCACAGAACTTGTTTCTAAATTGCACCAGGATTGTTTACATATTCTTTTGCAAATTTCTGACACTGAATTTTGTGGTGAGGACACAGGAGAGGTTTTCTTCTAATGACTCTTCCATGAAGGCCATATTTATGCAGGTGTCGTTGAACAGTAGAACAATGTACCACAACTCCACAGTCTGTTAAATCTTCCTGACGGTCTTTTGCAGTCAAGTGGGGGTTCTGATTTACCTTTCTAACAATCCTAAAAGCAGCTCTCTCTGAAATTTTTCTTGGTCTTCCAGATGTCTCTTCACCTCCATTGTTCCAGTTAATCGCTATTACTTAATTACATTTCAAACTGAGGAAATTGCAACCTGAAAACGCTTTGGTACCTTCTTATAGCCTTCTCCTGCTTTGTGGTACTCAACCATTTTAATGTTATAGTGTTAGGCAGCTGTTTAGAAGAACCCATGGCTGCAGTTTTTTAGGACAAAGTAGGAGGAGTGTGGGTATTTATAAAGCTTTGAAATTTGCATCATATGGCCTTTCCTAACGATGATTGTGAACAAGCTTTAACCCTAACAGGCTATTTAAGGACTGAGCCCTTGGTAAAAGTTATCTGAGTGCTCAAATCTCCTTCAGTTGCCATACTGTAGTCATTGAGAAATTTAACTGAACTTAACAGGACCTATAACCAGAAATAGAATATCTGTTTCATTTGAATCATTAGCCTCCTCCAAAAATAAATTGTTTCCTAAATATGAATCATTATAAAGATGCAAAAACCAGCCAAGAAAACAGAACCTGTTGTGTAGTATATGTGCCTAGTATATAAATGACCCAACTCTCAAGAGGAGTCAGGTTCAAACTTCCAGGGTAGGTTATTCCGGTATCCACAGCGTATTCACATAACTCCCACTGAAGGATACTGTACAGTGTCGGAAAGCAAGAACTTTCAGCTTTAACTAATAAAGCGCTGTCTACTGCATTAATACAGCAGTTAATGATTAATAACTGTTTTCAGAATTAATGATTTTTCAAATAAAATAGCCTATTTCTGATGACAGGTCTTCTTTAAGAGTTGAAGCTCCTTTAGAAGTCCTGATAAATCCCTACGGCACTTAAGGCTGCTACTATATACGCCTGTTAGGGGCCAGCTGCCGTGGTTCCAGAATGCAAGTGTAAATCCCAAGTACTACCTGCGTCTGCTAACAGCCATGTAGTAGCACCCTTAAATTGCTGCTGCAGACCAATTAATTTATAATACTTGTGATGGCCGACTTAATTAGTGCCATTTAATACCCCGATTTGGGTGAGGAAGAAGATGATTCTGTGGCTTTAAGATGTTAAAGGGGTATTTTGGCTAGATGAAGTTATCCTATTTAGATTAGTAGGGGTCCATCTGCTGGGTCCCTCAGTGTTCACTAGAATAGGGACCTCTTACCCCCAAAATGAATGGAGCAGTAGGTAGATCATGAACACCATCTCACTTGATCCATTTATTCTCTATGGGATTGCCGAATACAGACACTCCCCCAATATGAATTGACAAGCAGGTCGAGTATAAACACTGCATCCACTTTCATGTCTATGGGATTGCTAAAGATAGCTAAGTTCAAGCACTTCCCCAAAATGAATGGAACAGCAGGTTGAATAGATGCACAGCCACTCCTTTCATCTCTATGGCACTGCCAGAAATAGTTGAGTTCTTTGGCAATCTCATAGAGAATGAATGGAGTGGCAGTGTGTATAATCAACCTACTGCTTCTTTCATTTCGGGCGTACAGGGCCCCTGTTCTCGTGGTCATTGGTTGTCCCACCGGATGGACCTAATTGATCTAATAGATATCCCCAGTCGCTACTCGGCCAACAAGCCTGAGGGGGCCCAAAGACCCTTGTTCTGCATAAGAAGCCACCAGTATCATAGAAAGTGCATGCTGGTCAAGTTACACCTCTGGCTGGAGGGAAGCCATATTCAGTTAGGTGAAGAATTCAGCATAGGGGGTACCGTATTAATTTTGGCCACAAAGCACTGAGGGAAGGGGGGCGCATGCTGAACTCTTGCACCAGGGCCCATGAGCCTTTAGCTACGCCCCTGGATATCCCCTATCCTGTGGATAGGTGATAACATCGTCTAACCGGAATACTCCTTTAAATATAGTGTTTTCTTTTATAAATTCATAATATTTTATCAAGATAATTTGGACAAAATGTTGGGGAGATATTTCATCATATGCACCGCCATTCCGCACACAATAAAATGATTTATATTACTATACTAGCTGAAGGATCCGGCTTCGCTCGGGTATTTTTCATCTGTTTAATTTAATGTTTGTGCGTGTCGTTAAAAGAGATCGACAGTATCCACTATAACAGTGACATCTACAGTACCCCGCCCCCTTAACAGTGACCTCCACAGCCCCCCCACCCTTTAACACTGACCCCCCACAGTGCCACGTCTCTTTAAAATGGGACATCCACAGCAGCCCACCCCCTTAACTTTGACCTCCACAGCAGCCTGCCCCTTTAACAGTGAGTTCCACAGCACCCCACCACCTTGACAGTGACCTCCACAGGAGCCCGCCCCCTTAACAGTGACATCTACAGCTCCCGCCTCTTAACACTGACCATAGGTTACAGCCCCCTTAACTATGACCTCCACCATTTCTGGCCCCCTTAACAGAGACCTCCACAGCGACTGCCCCTTTAACAGTGACTGCCACAGTACCCCGCTCCCTTAACAGTGACCTCACAGTACCCCGCTGCCTTAACAGTAACCTCACAGTACCCCACTGCTCTTTTAACAGTGGCCTCTACAGTGCCTGCCCATTTAACATTGACCTCCACAGCGGCCTGCCCCCTTAACAGAAAACATCCACAGTGCCGTCCCCTTTAACAGTGACCTCCACAGCGGCCGTCCCTTTATTAGTGACTTCCACAGTACCCCATCTCCTTAACAGTGATTTACACAATAACCCGCCCCCTTAATGGTGACCTCCACAGAGCTCCGTTCCCTTAAAATGTGACTTCCACAACACCCCTCTTAAAAGTGACCTCTACAGCACCCCGCCCCTTAACACTGACCTCCATAGCGGATAGTCCCCTTAACTGTGACCTTTACCATTCCCTGTCCCCTTAACAGAGACCTCCACAGTGCCCTCCCCTTTAACAGTGACCTCTAAAGCATCATGTCCCCTTAACAGAGACTTCCACAGCGGCCGCCCCTTTATTAGTCACCTCCACAGTACCCCGTCTCCTTAACAGTGATTTCCACAACACCCCGCCCCCTTAACAGTGGCCTCTACAGCAATCTGCCCCTTAACACTGACCTCCATAGTGGACCGTCCCCTTAATTGTGACCTCCACAGCAGCCTGCCCCTAAGGCAGTCCAGCTTTCAGACTCCCTTTCCTCCGTTCGGCGCAGGGCCTGGACGGACACAGGGATGTCTTTTTGAACAGCTCACTCTAAGACAGTAGCACTGTGCTGTCTGAGCGTGAGCTGCTGGGAGAAAGTCACCCTCCCTCCCACCCCTGCAGCTGACAGAAGTTGATTTTTACCTTCATTTTTTCAATTCCAGTCGGCTGTGGAGAGGGAGGGGGCGTGGCCTAATCGGGACCTGGGGGCGGGGTTTTTAAGTCCGTCTTTTGAGGGTGGCCTGAATGGCTACCCTACCTGCCCCCTGAACTGTGACCTCCACAGCACTCCTCTCCCTTAACAGTGTCATCCACAGCACCCTGCCCCTTAAAGGAAATCTGTCACCAGGATAATCGCTATTGAAGTAAAGCCATAGCCTAATAGCACTTAGCACCTTATTTCCAGATGTGCCTTTGTTTCAGCAATAGATGTTTTCTATCTTCTGAAAATCCAGTTTATTTGGTATGCAAATGAGCCAGTAAGGTCACTCTTGCAGGAAGGAGCCCAGGAACGCCCCATGTTAGTGCCTAAGCCCACCCTCATGCTAGGAGCAGGGAAAAGGGGGGCAGAGTTATGGCTTGAATGTGATGTAGGACAGGTGGGTGGACACATTGTGGCAGGGGGCGTGCCTGGGCTCCTTCCTGCAAGAGTCACGCCCTTTTAGGCACCTTACTGGCTCATTTGCATACCAAATAAACTGGATTTTCAGAGGATAAAAACATCTATTACTGGAACAAAGGCACATCTGGAAATAAGGTGCTAAGTGCTATTAGGCCATGGCTTTACTTCAATAGCGATTATCCTGGTGACAGATTTCCTTTAAAGCTCTCCTACAGCAGTGAAGATAAATGGCTGGGTTGTTATGAAAACCTGGTGTAAAACTGTGTATATGTGGAGACTAAGGGCCTGCAAGCTTCTATTGGCTGATAAGGGTCATGTGACCAGGCTTCTATTGGCTAATACATTTTTTGGGAATATCTCAGGAACGGTACGTGCTAGAGAGCGGACTGACACCTAAACTAAAACCTTCCTGGACACCTGATGCACCTGTGTGCCAAATTTTGTCATTGTAAATGTGACGGTGCGGATTCCTTTAGCGGACATACATACATAAATACACACATACATACACTCAGCTTTATATATTAGATCAGTTTGCTAAATGAAAGCAGTTTCCATTTTCCTTTTTAGTTTACAAACAAAGCAGAAATTACATGAAGGCTACCTATTGATATATACTGCAGGAAGTATACTATTCATTTTGACTCTGACGTCAGTGTTTGCTATAAATATATGTGTGTATTGTATGTATGCTTGTTATTTGTACCTGCCAAGTGTACAGAGGGATGTAACTGGAGTAAAGCTTTTACATTGCAGGTGCATGTGCTGTATACAAATGATATATTTGCGTATTGTATATGTGGGTAAAAGCTGACTTTGTGTAGGTTATAAGTTGTGTGTTTGAAACCTGTCCTCAATCTCCCTTTTCACAATTCAAGTTAGGCCTCATACACATGACACAACAGCGCATGGTGGTCCTATAGAGCAATATTAACAGTCAGTTGGCACCCTATGTGCAGCAAAGATTTCTACAAGTGCTGCATTCTGGATCTGTATGACATATCTGTACTTTGTGCATGGTTTCTGACCATAAATTCGTCTTTCTGGTTGTTACATGACACCCATGTGTGTTACGTGTTCTCACACATTCATATTGTGTTACCTTGCCTAGACCCCAACATTTTCAACCACTGTCATTTTTTTTAGGGTACAAAAGATGTGCTTTTTTGTGTAGAGACCAAATTTGCTGGGACTGTCTCTAAAAAT
Organism: Bufo bufo; assembly: GCF_905171765.1. Classification (NCBI taxonomy): domain Eukaryota; kingdom Metazoa; phylum Chordata; class Amphibia; order Anura; family Bufonidae; genus Bufo; species Bufo bufo. The sequence continues at coordinate 167,260,964 of NC_053392.1, read as the reverse complement.
TAGGAACAATTCTTGTAAATTCAGGACTGTTGGCAATTATGGTAGTGTAAATGTTAAATATCCAGTTTACACAATGGGACAGATTTATGAAACTATCTAAAAGAAAAAAAAACTCATAACTAGAGATGGCCTTGCGGTTCGCCCAGTGGTCGTTTCACGGCAAACTTTGCTCGTTCACGATTCGCCGAACATGCAAACATATGGCGATGTTCGCATGCCCCATATTCTTTTGCATTGTGCCGAACTTTGACCCATGACACATCCATCACGTGGGACAGGACAGCCAATTGAGACGTTTCAGCACATGGACATACCCCCTACCCTATAACAGAACCCGATCTGGCAGCCATTATACATTCTGTGTTTTGCCAGTGTAGGGAGAGGTTGCTTTGTGGAGCAGGGACAGACTGTTAGGGACACAAATCGCTAGCTAATAGGGCCACAAAAGTCCTTTTAAGGACTAGTATAGGTGTGCTAGCGATAGGTGTGACTTACTGAGGGGTGTGATATACTTATCATATACTTTCTAACATAGAAAGTATATTATAGTGCATTTATATTGTGCAGCAGTTGTGTGTGGTTCTGCTGCGATACCGCAGCTATATAGAGGGATAAAACGCTATTGGAATAAATAATTGCAACTGGTGTGATATACCTGTTGCCCCCCAAAAAAACTGATTGAGGCAGGGGGGTGATATACCAATAATATACTTTCTTTTTTTTTTTTTAAATCAAATCGTTTTTATTAAATCAATAAATGCAGGATTTTACAAAAACAATACATTGTCTTTTCTTGCTTTATCCACCATGTGGAATCAGTGTACAACAATATCTGTAGAAATATCAACATACAATTATATCATGAATCCAAACATAACAGGTACACTTGTAGAAACAAATATTGAGACAAGGAATTGCATAAGACCTAACAATCTCAAATCCCCTCCCCCCCCCCACCCTACCCTACCACCTCCCCACTCTGTAAACTAGTCTTGAACCAACCCGAGCCTATATAACCACATGAGTATGAGATAACCAATCACTCCACAATTTGTCAAACTTCTGAGGACACCCTCTCTTCACATACACCCCTTTTTCCAATATCAGCATGTCATGCACCTTCCGTTCAAACTCACCCAGTGTAGGCAGACTTCCCTGGATCCACCTCATAGCCACCAGCTTCCTGGCCACATACAACAACCTCCCCACAGCCACCTTGACCGATTTAGTCCCTCCAATCTCAGATACATACCCCAATACACACACCTTAGGATCTTTTTGAATTTTCAACGCCATTTTACTATTAATCATATTCCTTACATCCTCCCAATAATTACCAATTACTGGACAAGACCAAAGCATATGTAACAAATCCGCACCATCTTCCATACACTTTGGACACTTGTCATCAATTCTTACTCCAATCTTTTTTAGGAACACCGGTGTTTTGTACACTCTATGTATGATAAATAGTTGGGACAGTTTGCCCTGTTCACTCAAGGACACCTTGGGGACTCCTTCCAATATATCATCCCACTTATCCTTAGACATTTCCCCCAAGTCAGCCTCCCATTTCTTTATTCTTGAGAGCGGAAACCCCTCTAAGAATTTATCAAGTAAAAGAGCGTACACCTGTGATATCAGCCCTCTTTCCCCCCCCCCCCCAGTCGGGAGAACAAGCTTATGAACCACCTCCATTTGGGCTATCACACATCCTTTCCGCAGCGTGACCTCAAGGGCATGCCTTATTTGAAGATATTTATAGAACCATCCCCTAGGGATATTGAATTCCTGCTGCAGGTTCTGAAATGACTTACATATCTTACCCTCCATTAATTGGCCAATTCTCGTCACTCCATAAGTTTCCCAGTTCCGAAGTCCTGGCATGGCAAGAAATTCAGGCAACAGGTGATTATCTCTAATAGGGGAAAGTTTACTGATTCCACCTACACCTCTCAACTGTTTCACCTTTGCCCAAACTTTTTTCATAAGTTCTATAAGAGGGAGTTTTTCCCTCCCAGCGTGCATACCTGACCCTTCCAAAATTCCCATGAGATCACGACTGCCCAACCAATGCTGCAATAACTGTCCAGTCATATCCGGCCCTTGGGAACCAATCCACCCCTTAAAATGCTGACATTGGGAAGCCAAAAAATAAATCCATGCATTAGGAACAGCCAAGCCCCCTTCCGACTTAGGGTACTGCAATGTCTCCAGTTTAATCCTAGCCTGACCATATTTCCATATAAGATCCCTAAATATAGAGTGAATTTTCTTAAATCTATCAAGGGGGATCCATACGGGAGCATTGTTTAATACATAGAGCAACTGGGGCATGATAACCATTTTTAAGAGGTTTACTCTACCTACCACTGAGAGGAAGAGCCTACACCATGACCTCACCTTTAGCCTGAAAGTAACCAGCAACGGGAACAAATTAAGGTCCTCAAATTCCGACAGTCTAGGTGTTATGTACAGTCCCAAGTATTTAAATTTATCCACCCAAGGAACCCGACTATCTACTTGTCTGCCTGACAGGGCCTGCCCATCAATTGGCATCAAAGAGGATTTTTGCCAATTTATCTGAAGCCCAGAGAATCCACCAAATCTGTCAATCAGTGCCATGGCTGCATCCAGGGACGCACCAGTATCGACCATAAAAAGCAGAGTGTCATCAGCGTACATAGCCACTTTGTTGTGCAACCCTCCGTATCTGAACCCCTCTATATTAGTTGATAAGCGGATATACGCCGCAAGCGGCTCTATTGCAAGAGCAAACAATAAGGGCGACAATGGGCATCCCTGTCTGGTGCCCCTGGCAAGGGCAAAACAATCTGACAACCCTCCATTAGCTCTAATTCTCGCCTTAGGACTAGAATACAGGACCTTTACCCACTGAATGAACCGCGCTCCAAAACCCATGATTCTCAAGACCCCCCATAAGTAACTCCACTCCACACTATCAAACGCCTTAGCGGCGTCGAAAGTAAGCAAGGCCCTGTCTCCACAATTATCCGCCGGAATATTTAAACTAGCATATAGCCTACGGAGATTTCCCAGGCATAAAACCCGTCTGATCCGGGTGTACTATGGTCAGAATCACTTTGGACAGCCTGTTCGCCAACACCTTCGCCAGGAGCTTAACATCAGCCGTGAGAAGCGAAATTGGTCTGTAGGAATCCGGTATTTTAGGATCCTTTCCAGGTTTAGGTATAACCACAATTATAGCTTCCTGCATCGAATGTGGTAGCGAACCTGCCTTCAACGAGTGCTCCAGCACCCTAAGTAACTCAGGAAGTAATATCCCCTGCAGCTTTTTGTACACCTCTACTGGGAGGCCATCAGCTCCAGGCGCCTTACCATTTGCCATATCCCCAAGCGCAGCTTCCAGTTCTTCAATTGAAATCGGCTCCTCCAGCCTTTCTCTATCCTCCTCTGACAACGCTGATAGCTGTGCCTCCACTAGGAAATCATTCAGAGCCTCCTCAGAACTAGAGCCGGTTGAAGCATATAGAGATACATAAAAACTTTTTAGAATATCTAATATTCCTTTCGTGTCCTGAATACTATTCCCCATGTCATCTCTCAGTTCCTGAATACAAGACGAGCCTCTCTGGGCCTGTGAGACCACAGACAACAGATGACCCACCTTCTCGCCTTCTTCAAAGGATCTCTGACGATAAAAACTTCTCTTTCTTTCTGCGGCCTGCACTAAATGACACCTCAGCTGCTCCTGAGCTACCGCCAGTGCCTCACTATTCATCAGGGTGGGGAACCTACTAAACTCTCTTTCCGCCTCCGCCACTAGGACATGCGCCTTAACATCCGCCTCCCTAGACCTAGATTTGTGCTTGCTGATTTCTTTCATCAAGACTCCCCTCAGGAATGCTTTCATGGCGTCCCAGACACCCGGTATCGAAGCCGTCCCTGTATTAATAGCAAAGAATTCCTTAATCTCCAGAGAGATCCCAGATAGGTCACCCAACACATTCAGCCAATGTGAGTTACATTTCCACAGCCTAGGTCCCTGTCTGAGCACCCCCAGGCACAAGTCAATCTGCACCAGAGAGTGGTCAGACAACGACCGAGGATGATAGACAACATTCCTAACCAGTGGCAGCATTATATCATTTACAAGGGCCAAATCAATACGCGATAACGAGTGATGCGTGGCTGATCTGCACGAGTACTCATGCTTATCAGGGTTACGCAGTCTCCATACATCATATACACCTATTTCACACATAATATTCCTGAGAGCCGCACTCCCAGGTAGACCACCTGCTCCTTCCACCCGGCATCTATCTAGGGAGTCATTCAGCGTGCAATTGAAGTCTCCAACCAATAGCCACGGCAACCCAGGGAAGTCCGCCACAAAGTCCATAATCTCTCTTATCAATGGGGAAGCAAACGGCGGAGGCACGTACACAGACACCAGTACCACCTGTATTCCATCCACCTTACACACAACACACACATATCTACCATCCGCGTCCACACATTCCTGCATATGTTCATACCTAATGCTACTATGCACAATCATACTTACACCTCTAGAGTGAGAGGAATGAGTTGAATGTACCGCATGAATCACCCAATTTTTACTCATCCAGTGTAAATTATCTCCAATCAGATGCGTTTCCTGAAGACAACATATAGCCGGCTGAAACCGCCCCAACTATTGAAAAACACACTGTCTCTTCCGTGCATCTGCCATCCCTCTCACATTCCAGCTTAAAACTCTAATCACCTGTGACATGATAAAACGTCAAACCATACTTGAATCTCACAACCCCCTCAGACTCCTTCTGCTCATAGTTCAAGACCTTATCCCATCCCCCCAACTTTCTCCCTACCCCCCCCCCCCCCCACCCCCCTCCCTCTCATAATCAGATTACTGTAACTTGGGATCACTGTCCCTTTGGTATCAACCTCACTCATTAAAACAGGGCAATCCGAGAGCACCTTGCCCCCCAACATATAACAATCATAACAGATTATAACACATTTCCTCAGGTAGAGAATCCTCCCCACATCTGAGAAATACATTTTACTCTCTCGACCACCTACTCCCTCCTCAGGATCTACCATGTGGTAGCATTACATAATACACTCCTTAACTGGTGCAACATTTAAAGCAACCCTAGAGTGCGAATGCATATATAAAGTGAACATAAGAAACCATATCTTGTCTCCTTCAAGTGTCCAGGGCTCCACTTCTCAATTGTCGCTCGTGGACGTCCAGCCACTGCGCCGCCCCCTCCGGATCTTCAAAAAATCTGGTGGATCCCAATGCCACCACACGCAGTTTAGCAGGAAACAGCATAGCGTACTGGACTTGTAGACCTCTCAGCCTTTTCTTTATATCCATAAATCTACTTCTCCTCCGCTGCACTTCGTTAGAATAATCCGGAAATATGGACACTTTAACCCCATTCAGGACCATCTCTTCCTTGTCCCTTGATTGCCGCAGGATAGTGTCCCGGTCTTTAAAATGCAGGATCTTCGCCAGTATAGGACCGGGAGGTCTGCCAGGCGGAAGCGGCCGCATGGGGACTCTGTGCGCCCGCTCCACCGCATATAGGGAAGATAGACCTTTCTCATGAAATAGCTGATGCAACCATTTTTCCACAAACTCTGTGGCATTATCCCCCTCCGTCTTTTCTGGCATACCCACAATCAGCAGGTTATTCCTTCTGGACCTGTTCTCCAGATCATCTGTTTTGGCATATAAAGCAGCTATGTCTTTAGCAGTTGTTTTTGCCGCCATTTGCAAAGGCTGAATATCGTCCTCTATGGTGGACACCCTCTTCTCCAATTCAGAGGTGCGCTCAGAAATTTTGTGCAGGTCATGCCTAATTATAGACACATCCGACCTCAGGCTGCCAACTTGCACTGTAAGCACCTTCAGTGTGCTGTTACAGCTGGCCACAGCGGCCATGATATCTTTTAAAGTAGGCTCTTCATTGGCCACAGCTTTAGGGCCTACCGCGTTTTTTGCCGGCCGTGCAGGGGGTAATGGCGGCCAGTTCACCGCATCCAGGGCCTCCCCATCGATGAATCCATCCTCCTGTTCAGAGGAGGTATGAACGTCCGTCTCCTTTCCCTTGGCCCAATCTCCCACATCGCTGTCTGTGCGAGCAAACTTGCTCAGCTTTGCGGCCGCACTCTGGCTCAGCTTTGGCTATAAGGCCGGCCCCTCTTCTTCCTCGGCGCCATGCCGGCTCACCTCTGGCCTGTCGGATCGCGGCCCTTTACCGGACTTCCTCGGCATGTCGGAGCTCAGAAATTTACCACCGCACCCTCCGGTCACTTCTCAACCACCAGGTAAGGAAGGATCTGCGAATCAGGGGGTTGCTACCACTCAAAATTCAGGATATCGGCAGGAGCTATGTGCGGTGCGACCTACTCCATGCGCTCTCAGGCCACGCCCCCCCAATAATATACTTTCTAACATAGATAGTATATAGTGCATTTGTATTGTGCAGCAGTTGTGTGCGATTCTGCTGTGATACCGCAAGTATATAGAGGGACAAGCGCTATTGGAACAACTATTTGCAACGGGTGTGATATACAGTTGCAAGAAAAAGTATGTGAATCCTTTGGAATTATATAGATTTCTGCACAAATTGATCATAAAATGTGATCTGATCTTCATCTAAGTCACAACAATAGACAATCGCAGTCTGCTTAAACTAATAACACACAAAGAATTAAATGTTACCATGTTTTTATTGAACACACCATGTAAACATTCACAGTGCAGGTGGAAAAATTATGTGAACCCCTAGACTAATGACATCTCCAAGAGCTAATTGGAGTGAGGTGTCAGCCAACTGGAGTCCAATCAATGAGATGAGATTGGAGGTGTTGGTTACAGCTGCCCTGCCCTATAAAAAAAACACACACCAGTTCTGTGTTTGCTTTTCACAAGAAGCATTGCCTGAATGGAATGATGCCTCGCACAAAAGAGCTCTCAGAAGACCTACGATTAAGAATTGTTGACTTGCACAAAGCTGGAAAAGGTTATAAAAGTATGTCCAAAAGCATTGCTGTTCATCAGTCCACGGTAAGACAAATTGTCTATAAATGGAGAAAGTTCAGCACTGCTGCTACTCTCCCTAGGAGTGGCCGTCCTGTCCTGTAAAGATGACTGCAAGAGCACAGCGCAGACTGCTCAATGAGGTGAAGAAGAATCCTAGAGTGTCAGCTAAAGATTTACAAAAGTCTCTGGCATATGCTAACATCCCGGAGTAAAAATGAATTCCCAAGTTTATCAAGACATTTTGCAGGAGAACTTAAGGCCATCTGTCCACTAGCTGAAGCTCAACAGAAGATGGGTGTTGCAACAGCACCACGACCCAAAGCATAGAAGTAAATCAACAAGAGAATGGCTTAAACAGAAGAAAATACGCCTTCTGGAGTGGCCCAGTCAGAGTTCTGACCTCATCCCGATTGAGATGCTGTGTCATGACCTCAAGAAAGCGATTCACACCAGACATCCCAAGAATATTGCTGAACTGAAACAGTTCTGTAAAGAGGAATGGTCAAGAATTACTCTTGACCGTTGTGCACGTCTGATCTGCAATTATAGGAAACGTTTGGTTAAAGTTATTGCTGCCAAAGGAGGTTCAACCAGTTATTAAATCCAAGGGTTCACATACTTTTTCCACCTGCACTGTGAATGTTTACATGGTGTGTTCAATAAAAACATGGTAACATTTAATTCTTTGTGTGTTATTAGTTTAAACAGACTGTGATTGTCTCTTGTTGTGACTTAGATGAAGATCAGATCACATTTTATGACCAATTTGTGCAGAAATCCATATCATTCCAAAGGGTTCACATACTTTTTCTTGCAACTTTACCTGTTGTTCCAAAAAAACCTGAGGGGTGCAATATACCTGCTTCCACAAAATACTGATTACTGGGTTTGATATACCTGCTTCCACCAAATACTGATTGAAATCTGCGATATACCTGCTTCCACCAAATATTGATTAAGGGGTTCAATATACCTGCTTCCACAAAATACAGATTGAGGGGTGGAAGCAGGCTATTATCACTTTCTTTTTTTTTACTCCTCTCATACTGGAAATAACTGTTCGTTACGAACATGCAGTTATCTAACGCAGTGTACGACTCACTAACATCCGCATAAGCAGTGGATTATAGATCTGTTGGACCATTAACAAGTTACTACTAACAAATAGACATAACCCCTTTACTTTCCACTTGAAACAATTGTGCGACTCATTGACATGGCGCACATTGGTGGTTTACAGACCTGTTGGACTACTAATTAGTCAGTACTAACTGCTGAACGAAACCTCTTCCCTTTCTACTTGATATTTATGCAGCACGCCAGACCTGCAGGGTATTGCGAAGTGAGGTCACGGTTATGGGCAATCGAGGGTTGCTCACTATTTGAAGAAGAACCCTGGGCAGGCATGCGGCAGTGAATGAGAGGTAGACACAAGTTCCTCTGGGGCACACTCTGTATGTAGAGACCTGGCCTGATGTTGTGTGAGGTGCCCTGGATGTTACAGGTATTTTGAGTGCCTGAATCAAGGTCCCGATTTATAGTAGTAATAAGTGAGGTACACAGGTGGTATAGTGAACCAAACGTTGCTTTACTTAAACAGTCCAACTTTGTACATCAAGATGGTAATGCAGTCCTTTACATCAACTGCTTCACAAGCAGGCTTATTTCACAAGATGGCAGGTATTAATCATGCAAGATACTCAGAAGGTAAATCCATAACACACTCAGAATCAGGTTGTACCTTTCCTCAGAGATAGTGTACACTGTTCCTTTAGAACTCCTGTCTGGTTTCTTATCCCAAGGCCCGGATGCCTAAATGGTGGCTTAAATCCTTGGTAAAATATATATCTTCCTCCCGTATTAATCCTTGCTTTGCTTTATAGTTCCTCTGCCTATTAGTGTTACTTATCTTGGCTGGAAATATCCTTACTTGTCCTGTGAATGACTGCAAGTTTCTCCCAGGAGGTCCTGTCCTTCTACTGGGGTGACTTCTGAGCTAACTAAGGCTCTCTTGATCTTCAGGCAGGCTAGGGTTCCTCACTAGCCTCCTGGTCATAGCTAGCAGCCAGGGCTATCAAGCTGCATGTCAGGAGGAGGCCCTCAGCATATCTCTGGCTGGTGCCTTCTTACTTCTGTCTCCACAGACTCCTGACTCTAAACTACCTCTCCCTGTCTGGGCCTGAACATTTATACTAGGGGCTCCCTATCTCCCTCTAGTGTCTGGGATGTCTAACTACACCCTAACTAGGCCTGCTAAGCATTTACACAGGGGAACATTGCATATAAAAACACATTAGAAAATACATTAAATGCATAATCAAATATAAGATCACTGTCCCTTGTGAGTAGGAGTAACACGCACACCAATTGACCCTTGTGTAGTGCCCACGCCTATCTAGTGGGACACTACATACCACCACGCTATAACGTTGCCCGTCCTCGGCGCAACATGGAGGGGCCCTGCCCAGCTGGATACTGCAGCTGGAAAAAGAGAAAATAATGCAAAGCAGGAAAAATACCTCTACATTTGCATAATACATTATATGTTTACATCAGGCAGTTCCACTGGCTCAGGAACAAGAAAACGGTGAAAAGGGGCATCGTTCTCTTCTCTCAGGAAAATGCAAGGGAACAGGGGCGCTGACCTGGTGCAGCGTATCAATAAACCAGGATAGTCCATAAGTGCAAATTGTCCATAATAGAACAGTAGACAAAATATAAAACAATTAAAAGTTCTTGGAGGCTCAAAGAACAAATATGAGCCCGTACCCAGGTTTCTTTCTTATTTAGAGCAAGTGTTACGCTCAAGCCAAGTAAGGTAGAAGATCACAGAGGCTCAGGTACTTTTGAGTCCGTCTCTGGGCACATTTCTTAAAAATAGTAAAATCTCAGAGGCTCATGTACTTTTGAGTCTATCTCCGGGCACGTTTCCTTGAAATTTAATGTTGCACAATAAAAAACAGCACATAAAAATAGCCCACATTATTCCATTGGCATATATATATAAAAACAAGTGCTGCAATACCCTTAATCAACCTGAAAAGGGGGTTAAAGGGTTAAAGGTGCAACATAAAAATAGGCACAACTTGGTGAGATACTGTAGAAGCAGGCAGGAGGTCCTGTAAACAAAATGGCTTTGCAGCAATTGGTATTTCAATGGGTGACCATACCACTGAGCCGTGGGTAACTGGCAGCAGCAACAAAGGACCAAAACAAAGGACTCCTGTCTTGGAAGGGTTAAATTCTTTTGAAGTAAATCCCTTGGCAAAGAAAACAAATCAAGGGCCTAGCAGGCCAATTCACAGGGGCATGTCATAATCACTTTGCATCTCATGGGTGCTCCCTGGCTCTGCTTGCAAATGAGGCCTGTAGCAAGCTTCCACAGGCGGATGTGCCCACAACACTGTATTGGGGGGCAACTGCAGCATAAATGAACCCCTAATAGGTATGGGCCCCATAGGCCTAGGGGTAATTACAGTTGGGGACCGCATCGGTCCAGGCATAATTATTGTAGGCTGTGCTGGCCTAGGTACCGCCGCCGCAAGCGGTCCGGTGGGCTCTGGAATAACTGACTCTGCGCAGCAAGTCACAGTGCGAGAGGGCCTTCTTGGGGGCCTCAACGCAGCCGCAGTGGCAGTAGGTGGTCGGCGGGTAGGGACAGGTACCCTTACCTCTGACCCAGCGATGTCCGAGTACTGAAGGCAGACCTCTTCCTTCTTAGGTGGCGTCTGGATTCTGGCGGTGGCAAGCCGGCGCAGTCCTCGCAGCTGTTCCTCCAGGCGGACAATCTGGTCATCTAGGCTCTCGGACTCGGGATCGCTGTCTTCTGGAGCTTCCGCTGGTACAGGTAGGGGAGTCGCATCCTGCGCAGCCGCTGCAGGTTCAGGTGACGCATCTGGCTTTTTACCCTTCCGGATATTGTCCAGGGTCACGTGGAATCTTTCCAGGTTCTCCATCTCTTTAATGGTCTTCTCCCGGGCGAGGCAGCTCAGGGGACGGATAGGGGCTCACCCATTTCTCCACTACCGTTGGCTGCCAGAATACATTCGGGCCAATGAAAGAGCCCCACTCTTGAAACGCATGATGGGCCGGTTCTGGAGAGCGCGCTGGTTTGCGCTCGCAGCCAGTGTAGTCCTCATCTGCTTCCCAGTCCTCCGGTTCTTTCTTGGGACGGGTCACGGCAGGAGCATATGGGCTTCGCAGGCCCTCGGCAGGGGTGAACTCCACCTCTTCTCCCTCGCGGAGGTTATGCATATATTCGGAGAGGTAACTCCGCTTGACGGACCTCCGATTTACATATAAGTCTCTGCCGGTGGTATAGTCCTGTATGAAACCGTAGCCACGGTTCTTGTCAAAGGCCACAACCAACCCCTTTCTCCTTTCCAGGCGGGGTTGGGTGTCAGTGTGGCGCTCATGAACGGTCTTTGCCAGTTCCTCATAATATATCTTTGTCTTTGTCGTTTTCTTTATGGCGGCCTCCCGTATCTCTGCCATTAATGCTGACCACTTGAATGAGGGTTGGAAAAAGTCTCTCCAGGAGCCATAATAATTCTCCGGTTGCGTCCTCAGTGTCGGGCAGGCGGGTCTCTCCGGTCCCGGAGAGTAGGCCGGTGGAGCGTCCTCTGGCTCTACACCAATACAATCCATCTTTAACAGATCAGGCGCGGACATCCCAGCAGAGCAGTCTTCACTCTTCAACATGCTCGATCCTTCTCTGGAGAGCGACAGGGTGGCGCCAACAATTTCAGACGGATCCTCCCATTGCACTGGGAGGCCGCCCCCCAGGTACTTCAGTATGGGGGGAGGCGGAGTCCATTTCCGCAGACATGCAAATGTCCAGGCAGGGCGGTGGCGCCGACAGATAGCCTTTCCCGCTCTTTTCAGCAAAAGGCGCCAACTTTTACCGCCAATTTAGTATGAAGATGACGCAGCAGTAAATTCAAGCAAGCTAAGCGGCCATCTTTAGCAAAACGCTGTCTTTTCACTGACAGCAAGCGGTGGCTCAAATAAACAGTCCAGAAAATATTATCTTCACACCGCTAAGTATGACAGTTCTTTGGCCCAGCACTTTTTAATAAAACAATTAGGGCTTGGTCACTTTAAAGGGTTTCTATCACTTCGTATGACATAATTAGCTCTCAGACACTAGCGATCCGCTAGTGTCTGCTCTGGCCAACCATCCTAATATAACAGCTTTTGGGGCAGCCGTTTTGCTAAAAAAATAACTTTTATAAATATGCTAATGAGCCTCTAGGTGCTATGTGGGCGTCATTAGCACCTAGAGGCTCCGTCTACCTTCATACACAGCCACCGCCCAGCGCGTCCCTCCAGCCCGCCCATCTCCTGCTGAATGCGATCCTCCATGTGACGCAGTGGACGAATTCTCGCGCATGCGCCGTGCGCGGCTGTATTCGGCGCATGCACAGTGAATGTCTGACCGCTTCCCTGCTCAGACATCTCCACTGCGCCTGTTCCTTGGAGCACTATGACGTCATCGGCGCAGGCGCAGTGGAGATGTCTGAGCAGGGAAGCGGTCAGACATTCACTGCGCATGCGCCGAATACAGCCGCGCATGCGCGAGAATTCGTCCGCTGCGTCACACGGAGGATCGCATTCAGCAGGAGATGGGCGGGCTGGAGGGACGCGCTGGGCGGTGGCTGTGTATGAAGGTAGACGGAGCCTCTAGGTGCTAATGACGCCCACATAGCACCTAGAGGCTCATTAGCATATTTATAAAAGTTATTTTTTTAGCAAAACGGCTGCCCCAAAAGCTGTTATATTAGGATGGTTGGCCAGAGCAGACACTAGCGGATCGCTAGTGTCTGAGAGCTAATTATTTCATACGAAGTGATAGAAACCCTTTAAGGCAATTTTCAGCACACAGTTTTTATATCCGCAATGGCGCAGGAATGTTCGTTATCCTGTTCGTGACGCCAATTTATGCAGCACGCCAGACCTGCAGGGTATTGCGAAGTGAGGTCACGGTTATGGGCAATCGAGGGTTGCTCACTATTTGAAGGAGAACCCTGGGCAGGCATGCGGCAGTGAATGAGAGGTAGACACAAGTTCCTCTGGGGCACACTCTGTATGTAGAGACCTGGCCTGATGTTGTGTGAGGTGCCATGGATGTTACAGGTATTTTGAGTGCCTGAAGCAAGGTCCCTTTTGGAATCGTGACGCCAGTGCCTGTAACGGTGGCACACCGATTTATAGTAGTAATAAGTGAGGTACACAGGTGGTATAGTGAACCAAACGTTGCTTTACTTAAACAGTCCAACTTTGTACATCAAGATGGTAATGCAGTCCTTTACATCAACTGCTTCACAAGCAGGCTTATTTCACAAGATGGCAGGTATTAATCATACAAGATACTCAGAGGGTAAATCCATAACACACTCAGAATCAGGTTGTACCTTTCCTCAGAGATAGTGTACACTGTTCCTTTAGAACTCCTGTCTGGTTTCTTATCCCAAGGCCCGGATGCCTAAATGGTGGCTTAAATCCTTGGTAAAATATATATCTTCCTACCGTATTAATCCTTGCTTTGCTTTATAGTATCTCTGCCTATTAGTGTTACTTATCTTGGCTGGAAATATCCTTACTTGTCCTGTGAATGACTGCAAGTTTCTCCCAGGAGGTCCTGTCCTTCTACTGGGGTGACTTCTGAGCTAACTAAGGCTCTCTTGATCTTCAGGCAGGCTAGGGTTCCTCACTAGCCTCCTGGTCATAGCTAGCAGCCAGGGCTATCAAGCTGCATGTCAGGAGGAGGCCCTCAGCATATCTCTGGCTGGTGCCTTCTTACTTCTGTCTCCACAGACTCCTGACTCTGAACTACCTCTCCCTGTCTGGGCCTGAACATTTATACTAGGGGCTCCCTATCTCCCTCTAGTGTCTGGGATGTCTAACTACACCCTAACTAGGCCAGCTAAGCATTTACACAGGGGAACATTGCATATAAAAACACATTAGAAAATACATTAAATGCATATTCAAATATAAGATCACTGTCCCTTGTGAGTAGGAGTAACACGCACACCAATTGACCCTTGTGTAGTGCCCACGCCTATCTAGTGACACACTACATTTAAAGGACTATTTTTCACGGCGCGGTCTAGAAGGCGGGCACGTCCGGAGCGCGTGCACATCATCAGCGTGTCCGGCGTCGCCCGCCCTCCTGATAATACTATGCGCGCCCCCCGTGCGTCTATGCGCATTCATACAAATGATTTTAGGGCTGATCGCTCGGCTGTGTAGTCTGTGTGGAGTCATGTGATGCTGGCCACGTCACATGACCCCTCTGGCTCCCTATTTAACCACCTCAGCCCCCAGTGCTTAAACACCCTGAAAGACCAGGCCACTTTTTACACTTCTGACCTACACTACTTTCACCGTTTATTGCTCGGTCATGCAACTTACCACCCAAATGAATTTTACCTCCTTTTCTTCTCACTAATAGAGCTTTCATTTGGTGGTATTTCATTGCTGCTGACATTTTTACTTTTTTTGTTATTAATCGAAATTTAACGATTTTTTTGCAAAAAAATGACATTTTTCACTTTCAGTTGTAAAATTTTGCAAAAAAAACGACATCCATATAGAAATTTTGCTCTAAATTTATAGTTCTACATGTCTTTGATAAAAAAAAAATGTTTGGGTAAAAAAAAAATGGTTTGGGTAAAAGTTATAGCGTTTACAAACTATGGTACAAAAATGTGAATTTCCGCTTTTTGAAGCAGCTCTGACTTTCTGAGCACCTGTCATGTTTCCTGAGGTTCTACAATGCCCAGACAGTACAAACACCCCACAAATGACCCCATTTCTGAAAGTACACACCCTAAGGTATTCGCTGATGGGCATAGTGAGTTCATAGAACTTTTTATTTTTTGTCACAAGTTAGCGGAAAATGATGATTTTTTTTTTTTTTTTTTTTTTTTCCTTACAAAGTCTCATATTCCACTAACTTGTGACAAAAAATAAAAACTTCTATGAACTCACTATGCCCATCAGCGAATACCTTGGGGTCTCTTCTTTCCAAAATGGGGTCACTTGTGGGGTAGTTATACTGCCCTGGCATTCTAGGGGCCCAAATGTGTGGTAAGGAGTTTGAAATCAAATTCTGTAAAAAATGACCTGTGAAATCCGAAAGGTGCTCTTTGGAATATGGGCCCCTTTGCCCACCTAGGCTGCAAAAAAGTGTCACACATCTGGTATCTCCGTACTCAGGAGAAGGTGGGGAATGTGTTTTGGGGTGTCATTTTATATATACCCATGCTGGGTGAGAGAAATATCTTGGCAAAAGACAACTTTTCCCATTTTTTTATACAAAGTTGTCATTTGACCAAGATATTTATCTCACCCAGCATGGGTATATGTAAAAAGACACCCCAAAACACATTCCTCAACTTCTCCTGAGTACGGGGATACCAGATGTGTGACACTTTTTTGCAGCCTAGGTGGGCAAAGGGGCCCATATTCCAAAGAGCACCTTTCGGATTTCACTCCTCATTTTTTCCTGAATTTGATTTCAAACTCCTTACCACACATTTGGGCCCCTAGAATACCAGGGCAGTATAACTACCCCACAAGTGACCCCATTTTGGAAAGAAGACACCCCAAGGTATTCCGTGAGGGGCATGGCGAGTTCCTAGAATTTTTTATTTTTTGTCACAAGTTAGTGGAAAATGATGATTTTTTTTTTTTTTTTTTTTTTTTTTCATACAAAGTCTCATATTCCACAAACTTGTGACAAAAAATAAAAACTTCCATGAACTCACTATGCCCATCAGCGAATACCTTGGGGTCTCTTCTTTCCAAAATGGGGTCACTTGTGGGGTAGTTATACTGCCCTGGCATTCTAGGGGCCCAAATGTGTGGTAAGTAGGTAAATGACCTGTGAAATCCGAAAGGTGCTCTTTGGAATGTGGGCCCCTTTGCCCACCTAGGCTGCAAAAAAGTGTCACACATCTGGTATCTCTGTATTCAGGAGAAGTTGAGGAATGTGTTTTGGGGTGTCTTTTTACATATACCCATGCTGGGTGAGATAAATATCTTGGTCAAATGCCAACTTTGTATAAAAAAATGGGAAAAGTTGTCTTTTGCCAAGATATTTCTCTCACCCAGCATGGGTATATGTAAAATGACACCCCAAAACACATTCCCCAACTTCTCCCGATTACGGAGATACCAGATGTGTGACACTTTTTTGCAGCCGAGGTGGGCAAAGGGGCCCATATTCAAAAGAGCACCTTTCGGATTTCACAGGTCATTTTTTACAGAATTTGATTTCAAACTCCTTACCACACATTTGGGCCCCTAGAATGCCAGGGCAGTATAACTACCCCACAAGTGACCCCATTTTGGAAAGAAGAGACCCCAAGGTATTCGCTGATGGGCAAAGTGAGTTCATGGAAGTTTTTATTTTTTGTCACAAGTTAGTGGAATATGAGACTTTGTATGAAAAAAAAAAAAAAAAAAAAAAATAAGCATTTTCCACTAACTTGTGACAAAAAATAAAAAATTCTAGGAACTCGCCATGCCCCTCACGGAATACCTTGGGGTGTCTTCTTTCCAAAATGGGGTCACTTGTGGGGTAGTTATACTGCCCTGGCATTTTCCAGGGGCCCTAATGTGTGGTAAGTAGGTAAATGACCTGTGAAATCCTAAAGGTGCTCTTTGGAATATGGGCCCCTTTGCCCACCTAGGCTGCAAAAAAGTGTCACACATGTGGTATCGCCGTATTCAGGAGAAGTTGGGGAATGTGTTTTGGGGTGTCATTTTACATATACCCATGCTGGGTGAGAGAAATATCTTGGCAAAAGACAACTTTTCCCATTTTTTTATACAAAGTTGGCATTTGACCAAGATATTTCTCTCACCCAGCATGGGTATATGTAAAATGACACCCCAAAACACATTCCCCAACTTCTCCTGAGTACGGCGATACCAGATGTGTGACACTTTTTTGCAGCCTAGATGCGCAAAGGTGCCCAAATTCCTTTTAGGAGGGCATTTTTAGACATTTGGATACCAGACTTCTTCTCACGCTTTGGGGCCCCTAGAATGCCAGGGCAGTATAAATACCCCACATGTGACCCCATTTTGGAAAGAAGACACCCCAAGGTATTCAATGAGGGGCATGGCGAGTTCATAGAAATTTTTTTTTTTTGGCACAAGTTAGCGGAAATTGATATTTTTAATTTTTTTCTCACAAAGTCTCCCGTTCCGCTAACTTGGGACAAAAATTTCAATCTTTCATGGACTCAATATGCCCCTCACGGAATACCTGGGGGTGTCTTCTTTCCGAAATGGGGTCACATGTGGGGTATTTATACTGCCCTGGCATTCTAGGGGCCCTAAAGCGTGAGAAGAAGTCTGGAATATAAATGTCTAAAAAATTTTACGCATTTGGATTCCGTGAGGGGTATGGTGAGTTCATGTGAGATTTTATTTTTTGACACAAGTTAGTGGAATATGAGACTTTGTAAGAAAAAAAAAAAAAAATTCTGCTAACTTGGGCCAAAAAAATATCTGAATGGAGCCTTACAGAGGGGTGCTAAATGACAGAGGGGTGCTAAATGACAGGGGGGTGATAAATGACAGGGGGGTGATAAATGACAGGGGGGTGATCAATGACAGGGGGGTGATCAGGGAGTCTATATGGGGTGATAACCACAGTCATTGATCACGCCCGTGTAAGGCTTCATTCAGACGTCCGGATGCGTTTTGCGGATCCGATCCATCTATCAGTGCATCCGTAAAAATCATGCGGACATCTGAATGGAGCTTTACAGGGGGGTAATCAATGACAGGGGGGTGATCAATGACAGGGGGGTGATCAGGGAGTCTATATGGGGTGATCACCACAGTCATTGATCATGCCCCTGTAAGGCTTCATTCAGACGTCCGGATGCGTTTTGCGGATCGGATCCATCTATCAGTGCATCCGTAAAAATCATGCGGACATCTGAATGGAGCTTTACAGGGGGGTAATCAATGACAGGGGGGTGATCACCACAGTCATTGATCATGCCCCTGTAAGGCTTCATTCAGACGACCGGATGCGTTTTGCGGATCCGATCCATGTATCAGTGCATCCGTAAAAATCATGCGGACATCTGAATGGAGCTTTACAGGGGGGTGATCAGGGAGTCTATATGGGGTGATCACCACAGTCATTGATCATGCCCCTGTAAGGCTTCATTCAGACGTCCGGATGCGTTTTGCGGATCCGATCCATCTATCAGTGCATCCGTAAAAATCATGCGGACATCTGAATGGAGCTTTACAGGGGGGTAATCAATGACAGGGGGGTGATCACCACAGTCATTGATCATGCCCCTGTAAGGCTTCATTCAGACGACCGGATGCGTTTTGCGGATCCGATCCATGTATCAGTGCATCCGTAAAAATCATGCGGACATCTGAATGGAGCTTTACAGGGGGGTAATCAATGACAGGGGGGTAATCAATGACAGGGGGGTGATCAGGGAGTCTATATGGGGTGATCACCACAGTCATTGATCATGCCCCTGTAAGGCTTCATTCAGACGTCCGGATGCGTTTTGCGGATCCGATCCATCTATCAGTGCATCCGTAAAAATCATGCGGACATCTGAATGGAGCTTTACAGGGGGGTAATCAATGACAGGGGGGTGATCACCACAGTCATTGATCATGCCCCTGTAAGGCTTCATTCAGACGACCGGATGCGTTTTGCGGATCCGATCCATGTATCAGTGCATCCGTAAAAATCATGCGGACATCTGAATGGAGCTTTACAGGGGGGTAATCAATGACAGGGGGGTAATCAATGACAGGGGGGTGATCAGGGAGTCTATATGGGGTGATCACCACAGTCATTGATCATGCCCCTGTAAGGCTTCATTCAGACGTCCGGATGCGTTTTGCGGATCCGATCCATCTATCAGTGGATCCGTAAAAATCATGCGGATGTCTGAATGGAGCTTTACAGGGGGTTGATCAATGACAGGGGGGTAATCAATGACAGGGGGGTGATCAGGGAGTCTATATGGGGTGATCAGGGGTGATTAGGGGTGATCAGGGGCTAATAAGGGGTTAATAAGTGACGGGGGGGGGGTGTAGTGTAGTGTAGTGGTGCTTGGTGCTACTTTACTGAGCTACCTGTGTCCTCTGGTGGTCGATCCAAACAAAGGGGACCACCAGAGGACCAGGTAGCAGGTATATTAGACGCTGTTATCAAAACAGCGTCTAATATACCTGTTAGGGGTTAAAAAAAACACATCTCCAGCCTGCCAGCGAACGATCGCCGCTGGCAGGCTGGAGATCAACTCTCTTACCTTCCGTTCCTGTGAGCGCGCGCGCCTGTGTGCGCGCGTTCACAGGAAATCTCGCGTCTCGCGAGATGACGCGTATATGCGTGACTGTGCGCAGCGCTGCCACCTCCGGAACGCGATCCTGCGTTAGGCGGTCCGGAGGTGGTTAAACAGACAATCTACTGGCCACAGATTGCCTGTTATTCAGGTTCTACCTGTGTCTCCTTGGATTCCTGGTGTATTTACCTCCTGTTTATCCGACGTCTCCCTGTCTGTTCCTGCTGTGCTGTACTGCCTTCCTGGTTCCTGATCCCGGCCTGCTCCAGACGATCCCTGGTTACTTCTTTGGTACTTCTAGCTGCTTCTGGTAAACGACCTCGGCTTTCTCCTGACCATTCTCTGCTTGTTGCTTTGTACTGCGCTGCCTTCCATTCTGTTTGTTATCTGTTTCTTCTTACTGCACTTACACCAAGTTAGGGACTGCCGTCCAGTTGTCCCTTGTCATCAGGACTTGCGAGGCAAGTAGGCAGGGTGAGGGGCGAGGGTGGAGCACAGTGGTCACTCCCTCCCCCCTGTCTGTGTGTGTGTGTGTTTATGACCGTTACAGAATAACAGGCCTACTGAAACTACTGTACCATTAATCCTCTGGTGACCCTGACTGAGAATGTGTCAAACCTGACGCAGATGGTGCAGGAGGTGGGGGAGAAGATTTGTTCCCGAGAAATAGGACAAAACGCCGCTGCATCTCAGGCCTCTGATCCGAACTTGAGCCCTCATATGGAGCCACCGATCAAGCTTCCAGAACCCTTCTCTGGAGATCGAAGGAAGTTTCACTCCTTTAAAGAGAGCTGTAAACTATATTTTAGTTTACGCCCCTTGTCTTTCGGGTCAGAAAGCCAACGTGTGGCTTTTTCTTTACCCCCTGATGCTAGTTGTTTAACCACGGTAGAGGGGTTTTTTCAGGCTCTGGGTACCCTGTATGATGAACCAGACAGGGCCCTGGTAGCGGAAACCGCGCTGAAAGCATTGGTTCAAGGCAACCTCTCTGCGGAGGAGTATTGCACCCAATTTAGAAGGTGGTGTGTTCCCTCAGGGTAGAACGAGCCAGCTCTTAAGTGTCAATTCAGGTCAGGCCTATCTGATAATCTAAAAGACCTACTAGTGAGTTATCAGCTCCCAGAGACTCTTGGGGAGACTATGACCCTAGCAGTCCGACTCGACCGACGTGTGAGAGAAAGACGACAGGAACGACAGTTCTCGTTTTAGGTGCTGGTCCAGTCTGAGTTTTGTTCCAGGAGTGGTGTTGAAGTCTCCTCTGAAGAACCTATGTAAATTGGCATGACCAGAGGGGATCAGCGCCGCAGATGTGGGGTCTGTTTCTACTGCGGAGATCCTGACCATTGGATCAATCAGTGTCCAAAGAGGATCCTTTCTGATAAGGCTTCCAAGACAAGACCGCCAAGAGACCAGGTACTCCTTGTTATTACTAAGAGTAAGCTTTTAGTTCCTATAACCAGTTCTTTGGATTCTAATAAGTGGTCGGGTCAGGCCTTTATAGATTCGGGCTCAGCGGCCAGCTTTATTGACCAGGGGTATGCTACTAGACAGGGTATTACAATTTTAATTTTACCTACGCCCATCCATATCATGGCTATCGACTATTCGGGCGTTTTTTCTCATACCTTTGTGCCCAGCCGCACCTCAACTGTCGATTCCTACCGCCGCCCAGCTCATTATTATTCACTGCGCTGGGCGGCTCTTACATTCCCCGATCCTGTCAGTTCCCGCGCATGCCCGATAGAGACTTATGGGCATCGGCCTCAATCGGACCATCTGCGCATGCGCCGGCACCCTCCCAAGCCAGTAATTGAATGCGCCTGCGTCCGATCTCTCCTCCAAGGCACTCGTATCCAGCGCTTCAGAGCGCTGATGTCATCAGAAATTCAGATAGTTAATGAGCCTGCGCCGGCCAAGAAACTCTTCTCTCCGCTGACAGGATCGTGGAATGTAAGAGCCGCCCAGCGCAGTGAATAATAATGAGCTGGGCGGTGGTAGGAATCGACAGTTGAGGCACGGCTGGGCACAAAGGTATGAGAAAAAACGTCCCATGGGCACAAAGAAATGTGATTGACAGATGAATATAAAGTTGTTTTTACATGGTTTACAATGCGGACAGGTGGTACTCTTATATCATTGGAATACACTTTAATAGATCTATGACTGCATAGCAATAACTAAATATGTTTATAGGGCCTGTCAGTGTCCCTTTAAAGGCCTTACAACGTTTCCTTGGATTCGCTAACTACTACCGTAAGTTCATAAACAATTTCTCGGTAATCGCTAGACCACTGTCCGACCTCAAAAATAAAGGGGTGGATCTGGAAAATTGGTCTACTGAGGCCTTAGATTCATTTGAAACCCTAAAGGAGGCTTTCAGTAGCGCTCCCGTTCTAACCCAGCCAGATCAGGAAAAAACTTTTATCGAGGAGGTGGATGCTTCTGAGGACGGGGCAGGAGCAGTCCTCTCGCAAGGTCCTGCTACCCTCACTAACCTGAGACCTTGTGCCTTTTTTTTCCAGAAAGTTTTCCCCCTCTGAGAGAAATTATGACATAGGGAATCGTGAGTTACTGGCCATTAAGTGGGCATTTGAAGAATGGAGACATTTTCTTGAGGGGGCAAAACATTGTGTTACTGTTACTGATCATAAGAACCTAATGTTTCTCGAGTCGGCTAAAAGGTTAAATCCCCGTCAGGCTAGATGGGCATTGTTTTTTACACCCTTACATTTTTCCATCACTTTCAGACCAGGAAGTAGAAACGTGAAGGCCGACGCACTCTCTTGGAGTTTCTGTGCGTACCAGCCTTCAGAGACTCCACCTGAAACCATTTTACCAGCTAAGGTCTTCGTAGCAGCCTTGTCTCAGGACATCATGACTCTCATCAAGGTTGAACAACACCTAGCTCCGTCATCCACTCCTACAGACAAGTTGTTTGTTCCGGTACAGTTTCGTCTCCAACTGCTGGTTGAGTGTCATGACTCCGTTTTTTGTGGACATCCGGGCATTGAGGGCACTAAAGAGCTGGTTTCCAGATCATTCTGGTGGCCTACTTTAACTAGAGATGTCAAGTCTTATGTATTGGCCTGCGGGGTTTGTGCAAGGTAAGACCCCTTGGACTCCCCGGCTGGGGAACTACGACCCTTACCCATTCCCAGTAGACCCTGGTCTCATATCTCGATGGATTTTATCACTGATCTGCCACCTGTGGAGGGTAAGACTGTGGTTTGGGTAGTGGTCGATAGATTCAGCAAGATGGCTCACTTTATTCTCCTGCCTAAACTCCCGAGTACGAAGACCCTAGCATCTTTGTTTGTGGAACAAATTGTACGTTTACATGGCATTCCAGAAAATATTGTATCTGACAGGAGTGTGCAGTTTGTGTCCAAGTTTTGGAGGGCCTTCTGTCTCAGATGCCGGATTTCTCTGTCCTTTTCATCTGCTTATCACCCTGAAAGTAATGGACAGATTGAGCGCCTCAATCAGTCGTTGGAACAATTTCTCAGGGCATATGTTGCAGATGATAAACAGTTGTGGGTGAAATACCTTCCGTTAGCCGAGTTTGCTCTGAATAACCGTGTTAATTCCTCTGCTGGGGTCTCTCCTTTTTTTTTTGTCACTGTGTCGGCAGATAAGAGCCATTTGGCCCATCTAGTCTGCCCAATATATGCATCCACTACTCTCTCAGTAAAGTAATACTTCCTGATTATTACTTTTAAACCTTTGCCCCTCTAATTTAAAACTATGTCCTCTTGTAGCAGTTTTTCTTCTTTTAAATATTCCCTCCTCTTTTACCTTGTTGATTCCCTTTATGTATTTGAAAGTTTCTATCATATCCTTGTCTTTCTTCCAAGCTAAGCATGTTAAGGTCCTTTAATCTTTCCTGGTAAGTTTTATCCTGCAATCCATGTACTAGTTTAGTAGCTCTTCTCTGAACTCTCTCCAAAGTATCAATATCCTTCTGGATATATGGTCTCCAGTACTGAGCACAATACTCCAAATGAGGTCTCACTAGTGCTCTGTAGAGCGGCATGAGCACCTCCCTCTTTCTACTGGTAATGCCTCTCCCTATACACCCAAGCATTCTGATAGCATTTCCTGCTGCTCTGACATTGTCTGCCTACCTTTAAGTCTTCTGAAATAATGACTCCTAAATCCCTTTCCTCAGATACTGAGGTTAGGACTGTATCACTGATTTTATATTCTGCTCTTGGGTTTTTACGCCCCAGGTGCATTATCTTGCACTTATCAACATTACATTTTAGTTGCCAGATTTTTGACCATTCCTCTAGTTTTCCTAAATCCTTTTCCATTTGGTGCATCCCTCCAGGAACATCAACCCTGTTACAAATCTTTGTGTCATCATCAAAAAAACACACCTTACAATCAAGGCCTTCTGCAATTTCGCTGATAAAGATATTAAACAATATGGGTCCCAGAACAGATCCCTGAGGTACCCCACTGGTAACAAGACCATGGTCTGAATATACTCCATTGACTACAACCCTCTGTTGTCTGTCCCTCAGCCACTGCCTAATACATTTCACAATATGGGAGTCCAAGCACAAAGACTGCAATTTATTGATAAGCCTTCTATGTGGGATGGTATCAAAAGCCTTACTAAAGTCTAGATAAGCGATGTCTACTGCACCTCCGCCATCTATTATTTTAGTCACCCAATCAAAAAAATCAATAAGATTAGTTTGACATGATCTCATGCTGTTTTTCATCTTTCAATCCATGGGATTTTATATGTTCCACAATCCACAATCCTCTCCTTAAGTATGGTTTCCATTAATTTCCCCACTATTGATGTCAGGCTTACTGGCCTATAGTTGCCCCGATTCCTCCCTACTACCTTTGTTGTGTATGGGCACAATATTTGCTAATTTCCAATCTTCTGGGACGACTCCTATTACCAGTGATTGGTTAAATAAATCTGTTAATGGTTTTGCTAGTTCACCGCTAAGCTCTTTTAATAGCTTTGGGTGTATCCCATCAGGCCCCTGTGAATTTAGAATAGCTGTACTTCTGGCAGAACTAGCTATTTTGGTTTTCCAGTTTACATCAGTAAGATGAAAGTCTCCCATAATGATAACTTTTCCTTTCAATGTCATTTTAGCCATTTCCTCAACTAGTAGATCATCTACTTCTTTGACTTGGCTAGGTGGTCTATATATCACACGAGTTAACTTATGATTATCAAGCTGCAAGGTAACCCAAACTGACTATAAATTGGTCTCGCTAACTTGTATTAAATTAGATTTTATGCTATCTTTCACATACAGGGCCACCCCTCCCCCTTTCTTGCCTTCTCTGCCTTTCCTATATAGAGAGAACCCTGGTATTGTTATATCCCAGTCATTACTCCCATTGAACCATGTCTCAGTAACAGCCACTAAATCTATATTCTCAGATGCCATTATAGACTCAAGTTCATTGATCTTATTCCCTAAACTGCGAGCATTTGTAGATAAGACTCTGAGCTTGTCATTTCTTAACTTATGTGCTACTGGCATCTCTTCTGGCATTGTTCCGGGGGGGGCAGTCGGACTGCTGGATTATCACTATTTTGCCCCCCTTTCCTAGTTTAAATGCTCCTTAGCAAATACTTTGAACTGTTCACTGAGGACATTCGTTCCCTTGAGAGAAAGATGCAAACCATCTTTCTTGTACAGTTCTCTTCCATTCCAACGAGAGCTAACATGAGACACAAAGCCAAACCCTTGGTTCAGACACCATTCACCAAGCCATACATTAAATTCCTAAATGCGCATCTTCCGGTCATGCTGAAGGTTATGCACAGGAAAAACTGCAGAGAATAAAACAGTTGATGCAACCTCCCGTATATCCTTTACAAGTGTGTGAAAAGCTTCCTTCACCTTTGAAACCTCATTGCAAGCCAGATCATTTGTCCCAAGATGGACAATAACATCCACCTCCCTTTCCTGCTTTGCTTGCCTAATAATATTAATAATACGCTGTCTGTCCCTGCTAGCGGTAGCACCAGGGAGACATCTCACAAAACCATTTTCCTCAAACTTAACACCTCTTATGATAGAATCGCCCACCAACAGCTGCTTACTATCAGTCCTCACCTTCTCCTTTTTGTCTTTGGCTGCAGTCTTGCATACTTTAGGCATGGGAGATGATTCTTCCTCACCCACTGTGCCTGAGCCATCCTCCATGTTGCTCTTGCGCTCTGAAAGTGCTGCAAATGAATTATGGAGAGCCACAGACTGTGGGACATGACTTCTATCAACAACTCTAAGTCTACCAGAACCTACAGTAACCCATCTTAAATTTCTAGGGGGCCTCTGTGGCAGTGGCATTGCAACATTACCAGCCTGAGTTTGTTTAACAGTTAATTTACAAATCTCAGATTTCAAAAATGCGATTTCCTGCTGCATTATGGAGAGCTGTCTACAGATCAGACAGCATCCAAACCTCCGAAGAGTGGAACCTGAAATAAAAGCACAACAATTCCTGCACAGAACCAGGTCTGCCATTTTAAAGAGGGGAAAGATTTTAAACAAACAAATCTTACATTTTTAGATTGTATCCACCTCTAGATTACCTCCTGAGTATCTTCTGAATATCTCAGATGCACTTATAAATGCTGCACTTTGAGAATGCAGCAAGCTATAATTAGGCAAGCTAATACTATGCTGCTATATATACACACACTCCCACAAAAGCTCCTCCCCAACAACAAATTTAACACCTTAATCACCTATACTCATTTGCAATCAGACAATAGCAAGAACCTGTCTAACAAATTCCTTACCTGTTCTGAAGCACAGTGTCTGAGTATCCACCAAAAACACAGCTGAAGTTCTGCTGTTCTGAAGCACAGTGTCTGAGTATCCACCAAAAACACAGCTGAAGTTCTGCTACAGTGGAAAAGCTCTAAGTTAGTCTCCTGAATATCTCAGATGCACTTATAAATGCAGCACTTTGAGAATGCAGCAAGCTCATTTTCCTTCTGGGTCATCCGTCTCCTCGTGTAATCCTGAGGCGGAAAAGATTTTCTCAAAACTGTGAACAGTATGGGCTCGGGTTCAATCGAACCTAGAAAAAGCTCAAAATACTCGGTCAAGGCCAATAGGAGACGTTCCACGGGGGTGAACTTTTAGGTGGGGGATAAGGTGTGGTTGTCCTCTAAAAATCTTTCACTCAAAGTTGCTTCAAAAAAGTTTGCTCCTCGCTTTATAGGGCCGTATGAAATCGTAGAGGTGATTAATCCTGTATCATTTAGGTTAGAATTGCCTGACTCGTTCCACATTCATGATGTATTTCACAAGTCCCTACTAAAAAAATACATCGAACCTGTTGTACCGTCACAAGCCGCGCCTCTGCCTGTTCTGGCTAAGGATTCTGTGGAGTATGTGGTATCTAAAATTGTGGATGTCAGTAGAGTGCGTAATTCCTTGCAGTATCTGGTGCATTGGAAGGGCTATGGACCCGAGGAGAGGTTTTGGGTACCAGCTAGGGAGGTTCATGCGGTCTAGGCACATAATCACTTGTTCTTTTCTGTCAGGCGAGTGCCTAATTTTTGAGGCCTATACTGGCCTACAGTAAAATTGTTATTCAGTGAACGCCTAATGTACCTCCAGCCACATAATCACTTGTTCTTTTCTGTCAGATGAATGCCTAATTTTTGGGGCCTGTACTGGCCTACAGTAAAATTGTTATCCACTGACCGTCTAATATACCTCCAGCCACATAATCACTTGATCTTTTCTGTCAGGTGAATTTCTAATTTTTGGGGCCTATACTCCAGTGGCTTATAGTAAAATTGTTATTCAGTGACCGCCTAACGTACCTCCAGCCACATAATCACTTTTTTTTTTCTGTCAGGTGAATGCCTAATTTTTGGGGCCTGTACTCCCATGGCCTAAAATAAAATTTCTCTAGGCTCCAGCAGGGCATAATTTTGAGAGTTTCCCTTTAAGACGCATATAAAATGTCCCTTGATTAAAATACATATTTTTTGTGTGAATTTTTGCCATTGATCCCCCTTTGGTATATCACTGTCCTTGTTGTGGGACTATTTTTGCACTTCTAGTAAGTATTTGGTGGCTGCAAATATGACCTGAAGGTTTTTCAGGTTCGCCTGCCATTAAAGTGAATGGTGCCCGCCGCGAGTGCGCGGTTTGCGAACACGCGCGTCCCGGCCAATGTTCGTCCATCACTACTCATAACAACCGATCACAGCGCAGCCTTCATTTTCCAAGCACAGAATATGAAATGAAAGCTGTATTGTGACTGGTTGCTATGGACAGCAAAGACAGTTTTCCTTTTAGACCGCTTCATAAATCTTCCGCAACGGGCCTCACTATTTTATTAAAAGTATGTAAACTTAAAAATTGTCCCTATTTCCAATAGCAACCAATCACAGTGCACCTTTCATTTTCCCTTAGCAATTTAGAAAAAGATAGCTAAGCTTCGATTGGCTGCCATGGGCATTAAAGTCACTCCTCTGTTAGACACTTTTTTGATATTTATGGCTCAGTGATTGAGTTAAAAACAGACTAATATCCTGTACTTTTGTTCTGCTTTATTTAAATTTTCACTGAGTCTGTTCATCTTCAATGTTGTTAGACAATAAAATAATTTTAAAAAAATCCACTAGGGGTGAATGAAAACACCAAAAATTTTAAGTCTGCATAACAATTAGTCAAATAATATTCTCGGTGAAGTTCACAGCTCTATGACCACAAATTTGACATTATTAATCCCTTAGGGACCCTGTAATTTTTCACCTTAAGGACCAGGCCATTTTTAGCAAATCTGACCTGTTACTTTATGTGGTAATAACTTTAAAATGCTTTTACTTATCCAGGCCATTCTGAGATTGTTTTCTCGTCACATATTGTACTTCATGACAGTGGTAAAACAGAGTCAAAAAATGTAATATTTATTTATAAAAAAAATACCAAATTTACAAACAATTTGGAAAAATTAGCAGATTTCCAAATTTCAATTTCTCAATTTTTATAATAGATAGTAATAACTCCAGATATAGTTATTACTTTACATTCCCCATATGTCTACTTCATGTTTGCATCATTTTGTGAATGCCATTTTATTTTAGAAGTTTAGAAGCAAATCTTTAAATTTATCTGAAAATTTACAAAACCCACTTTTTAAGGACCAGTTCAGGTTTGAAGTTACTTTGTGAGGCTTACATAATAGAAACTACTCAAAAATTACCCATTTTTAGAAACTACACCTCTGAAGATATTCAAAACTAATTTTAGAAACTTTGTTACCCCTTTAGGTGTTCCACAAGAATTAATGGAAAATAGAGATGACATTTCAGAATTTAATTTTTTTGGCAGATTTTCCATTTTAATAAAAAAAAAAATCTTCTAACAAAGCAAGGGTTAACAGCCAAACAAAACTCAATATTTATTTCCCTGATTCTGTAGTTTACAGAAACACCCCATATGTGGTCGTGAACTGCTGTACGGGCACACAGCAGAGCGCAGAAGGAAAGGAACGCATTTGTTTTTTGGAAAGGAGATTTCACTGGGATAATTTTAAGCTGCCATGTCACATTTGAAGACCCCCTGATGCACCCCTAGAGTAGAAACTCCAAAAAAGTGACCCCATTTTAGAAACTAGACCCCTCAAGGTATTCAAAACTGATTTTACAAACTTTGTTAACCCTTTAGGTGTTCCACAAGCATTAATGGAAAACAAGAGGAAATTTCATAATTTCACTTTTTTGGCAGAGTTTCCATTTTAATCCACTTTTTCCAGTAACAAAGCAAGGGTTAACAGCCAAACAAAACTCAATATGTATTGCCCTGATTCTGTAGTTTACAGAAACACCCCATATGTGGTCGTAAACTGCTGTACGGGCACACGGCAGGGCGCAGAAGGAAAGGAACGGCATATGGTTTTTGAAAGGCAGATTTCACTGGAATAATTTTAAGCTGCCATGTCACATTTGAACACCCGCTGATGCAGCCCTAGAGTAGAAACTCCCCAAAAATTACCCCATTTTGGAAACTACGGGATAAGGTGGCAATTTTGTTGGTACTAATTTAGGGTACATATGATTTTTGGTTGCTCTATATTACACTTTTTGTGAGGCAAAGTAACAAAAAATAGCTGTTTTGCCACTGTTTTTATTTTTTATTTACAATGTTCATCTGACAGGTTAGATCATGTGGTATTTTTATAGAGCAAGTTGTTATGGACTCGACAATACCAAATTTTTGGTTGTTTGTTTCAGTTTTAAATAATAAAGCATTTTTGAAAAAAAATTTTTTTTAGTGTCTCCATATTCTGAAAGCCATATTTTTTTTATATTTTTTTGGGCAACTGTCTTATGTAGGAGCTCATTTTTTCGGTATGAGATCACGGTTTGATTTGTACTATTTAACGGTGCATATGACTTTTTGATCGCTTGGTATTACACTTTTTGTGATGTAAGGTGACAAAAATGCCTTTTTTGACGCCCTTTTTTTTTATTTATGGTGTTCACATGAGGGGTTAGGTCATGTAATATTTTTATAGAGCAGGTCGTTACGGATGTGGCAATACCCAATATGTATACTTTTTTTATTTATTTATGTAAGTTTTACACAATGATATAATTTTTTCAACAAAAAAAAAATCATGTTTTAGCGACTCCATAGTCTGAGAGCCATAGTTTTTTTATTTCTTGGGCGATGGCACTATTTTAGAGTGCGTATGACTTTTTTGATCGCTTGCTATTAACCCTTTTCTGATGTAAGGTGACAAAAATATTTTTTTTCTATACCATTTTTTTTTTTTTTACGGTGTTCACCTGAGGGGTTAGGTCATGTGGAATTTTTATAGAGCAGGTTGTTACGGATGTGGCAATACCCAATATGTATACTTTTTTATTTATTTATGTAAGTTTTACACAATGATATCATTTTTGAAACAAAAAAAATCATGTTTTAGTGTCTTTATAGTCTGAGAGCAATAGTTTTAAAAAATTTTGTAGGTAGGGGCTCTTTTTTTAGAGGGATGAGGTGACGGTTAGATTGGTACTATTTTGGGGGGCATACACCTTTTTGATCGCTTGGTGTTGCAGTTTTAGTGATGTAAGGTGACAAAATAAGTTTTTTTTAAGCACTGTTTTTATTTTATTTTTTTGACTGTGTTCATCTGAGGGGTTAGGTCATGTGGTATTTTTATAGAGCCGGTCGATACCTAATATGTAAAATTTTATTTTTTCCCTATTTTTTACAAAAATTTTTACTTTATTTTGGGAAAAGGACGCTTTTCTTTTAATTTTTTTATTTGGAAAACATTATTTTTTTCACTTTGTTTCACTTTATTTTTTGTCCCACTCTAGGACTTCAACTTTTGGGGGGTCTGATCCCCTTTACGATGCATTAATGCATTACAATACTTATGTATTGTAATGCATTGGCTGTAAGTGTATTACACACTATAATACACTTCAGCCTGCTTGCCTGTGAGATCCAGGGGGCTGGATCTCACAGGTTCTCCCGGAAGGCAGCCACGATGCCTAAGGAAGGCATTGGGCTGCCTTCCCTGCCATCAGGTCCCCGTCACAGCAGTGCGGGGACCTGATGGACATCTCGCACCCGGCTGGATCCCGCACATGCCACGGTCAGCGTGGACCACGGCAGTGCAAGGGTTAATGCGCAGGCATCAGTGTTTTCACCGATGCCGGCGCATATAGTAGTGGTCCGGCTATCAGTGACTGCCGAATCCTGCCGCTGATCGAGTGGGCGCAGCTCCTGAGCCCACCCGAACATAGCGCCAGACATATACGTCGCTGGTCCTTAAGTCACGTCCGGTTGTGCCGTACATGTACAGCGCAGGTCCTTAAGGGGTTAATACATACTTTTCTGCTTTATTTCTTATCCAGCATATTGAGTAGCAAATAATATAGGTAATCAACAATTAAAGAGAAAAACTTGGCATATTTAAATCTTACCTGGACAAACCAGGAAAGCCCCCAAAACTCTCTACCGCCCACAAAATGTATAAGGCTACTTTCACACCAGCGTTTTTGCTGGATCCGTCATGGATCAGCAAAAACGTTTACTTCACTATAATACAACTGTCTTCATCCGTTCTAAATGGATCCGGTTGTATTATCTTTAAAATAGCCAAGATGGATCCGTCATGAACTCCATTGAAAGTCAATGGGGGACAGATACATTTTGTATTGTGTCCAAGAAATGAATCAGTCCCCATTGACTTACATTGTGTGTCAGGACGGATCCGTCATGCTCCGCACCACATCGCGGACAGAAAAACGCTGCTTGCAGCGTTATTCTGTCTGCGATAGGGACGCAACCAAACGGAACAGAACCCATTCTGGTGCATTCCGTTTCGTACAGTTCAGTTTTGACCCTATTGACAATGACTGGGGACAAAACTGAAGCGTTTTCCCCAGCTATTGAGATCCTATGACGGATCTCAATAGCGGAAAGGGAAAGCGCAAATGTGAAAGTAGCCTTAGCCCCACCCTTTCCATGGGCCAATTTGTGGGATTATCCCAGCAAAATTAGGACTGTTGGCAAGTATTCGGTAAAGGGAATGAGGTGAATCCCAATTTATTACTCCCTTTGATGACCTGCACCATAATAGTTGGCAAATTCAGCTGTTTGCCCGGAGTGTCATGAGCCAGGCTAGAGGACATCTACTTACTAGCACACCAGCTGCCCATTCAGTTATTTTATATGTGTTATTATTGCCTATGAAATGAAGAGATTAATTGAGAATGATTAGCTTAGGGAATTACTGCATAAGATCAAATAAAATAGGCCAAACTTACTGGTACAAGGGCGAGTTAATTTAAAGGAACACCCGTACAACTTATTACATTTTTCATCAGAATGTTTAGCACATATTAAAGAGGTTGTCCGCCTTTTAGATACTGATGACCTATCCTCAGGATATGCCATCAATACCACATCAGTAGGAGTCTGACACGTGGCACATGCATCGATCAGCTACCAAAGCCAGAAACATAACGGCAGATGGAGCAGAAGGCCTCGTCCACTGTGTTGTGGCTTCGTTGGTACACTGCAGCTCAGCTCCCATTCAAGTGATCGATGCTTTGCTTCTCTTTGGGCTTTGTTTTTAATACACTTTGCCCCATCCCCTGTTAATATACAAAGGAAAGTATAGAGTAAGCCAAACTTTAATTAGAGAGTATTCAAAACTTTAATATAATGCAAAAAAATCTGTTTACTGGCTTCACCTCTAGCACGTTTTTGTTGTGTCAGTTTTTATCCACGTGGTACAGTGTTGTCCTGTGGCTACTATGTGGAAATGTGGCCTGAGTAAGACCACATAGTAAAATCATATGGTCATTGGCTGCCAAATGTGAGCATGGCTTTACACCATGCGATCAGCTGTGCCATCCGGTCTCTTCCTAAGGCTACTTGCACACGACCGTATGTATTTTGCGGTCCAAAAAAACGGATCTGCAAAAAATACGGATGACATCCGTGTGCATTCCGTATTTTGCAGAACGGAACAGCTGGCCCCTAATAGAACGGTACTATCCTTGTCCGTGATGCGGACAAGAATAGGACATGTTCTATTTTTTTTGTGGAACGGCTATATGGAAATGGAATGCACAAGGAGTACCTTCCGTTTTTTTTGTGGACCCATTGAAATGAATGGTATACTGTCCGCAAAAAAAAGGAACGGACACGGAAAGACAATACATTCGTGTGCAAGAGGCCTAAAGCCTCATCCACATGTCAATTCTTGGTCAGTGATTTCCATCAGTGATTGTGAGACAAAACCTGGATTGGAGCCTCCACAGAGATAAGGAATAAGGGAAAGATCTGCACCTGTTCTGTGTTTAGAGCCACCCTGGTTTTGGCTCACAATCACTGATGGAAATCACTGACTGGTATGAACCTCTCTCATATATTATCTTTACTTTTCTACATGTTTTTGTGAATCGGTGGCCATTTTCTGTGATTGCACACATTTCCTTTCCAGAAAATAGTTCAATTCTGCTGCAAAATGTCAGACTCTGTTACACAATCAGGTTTATGCCACTCTACACTGTATTACAGAGTTCATTGTAAGACACAGTTGGCAGGGTTTCTTTAGCAGTGTTCAATCCCCTAATAAACCCTTCCCTGGTTTCCCTGAAGGATCGTGATATAAGGTAATTAGCAGTAACCTCATGGCTAATCTCTCTGTTTGGAAGGATAGAGTTAGCATCCTCTTTACAGACATTTCAGAAAGGGATTACATGAATCATGCACAACATACAATACTCCTCTACATAACAGCTAGGGTCTTATTACGGACAACTACAAAGACCATATCTATATCTATCTACAGTGCATTTGGAAAGTTTTAGACCCTTTAACTTTTTTCACATTTTGTTATGTAGCTGTAAAGGGGGGAATATTAATCACTAATATTTATGCAAATATCAATAATTAATCTTCATAAATGGGAGGAGCCAACTATTGATGACTCCGCCCATTTATACCCTTATATAACAATATCACAATACCTTTGCTATACTTTACACTTATCACTACGCTAGCTGCATGCGCCTAACTAACTATCGCCAATAACTACACGTTACACAGATAGTTACAAGTAACACAGTATTTATTACTTACAATACACAACGCACGCAATACACTAGCAATACAGCACTAAATATACAATCCTAAACTACACTACACATTCCCATATTCCACCCATAAACTAACTAGACAATTCACACATACAAGTAATAACAGCCCACCCCACCTGACTATTCACTGTCCCTACGGGGTACGACGAGGGTTAATGGTGGCCTTACAGGGGTGTAAACCGACCACAAACACAAAGGGTTAACAATGGGGATAATATCAGAACTGTACAGCAATGCAAGGGTAAATACCCTGCAAGTGTACAGTGAGGGGGGGGGGTGTGGCAGGGTTTGAGCAGGGGTTACCACCAGGGGTTAATCAGGGTAGGGAAAGGGTTACACGGTGGCACTACAGGAATGTATGTAGTCCACAGACACTAATACAGTAATAGGGGTGAGATACAGTGGGGGTCATCAGGGGGGTGTAACTGAACCACAAATACAATCAGGGGAACCAGTGGCACAGGATCAGGGGTACAAACAAGGATACAATAAGGCAAGGGTTTGGGGGATCAGGGTGTCCAGTAACACGGCAAGGGAATCAGGGCCCAGGGTACACATCAGGGGCAAGGGTTATAAGGCAGGGCCCAAGGTGCACATCAGGGACACAAATATAGGGGTTACAGGACCAGGGGTGTGGGTTAACCAGGGGAGAGATATAGCGGTCGGGGGTCAGGGGATATACTTAATCCTTCCAGCGTTAGTAGGCCTCTTCCAGGCGGTCATAATGGAGCTGCACTCTCCCATGTGTCTAGTCTGGTTGCAAGAGGCCGCACCTATGCTCTGTTTGGGGCTTTATAGCCCAAAACCAGCCCCCCTCCTCCTTCTTCAACAGGAGGGTGATGACATCATCGTGGGGTCGTGTGACGGAATGCTAGAACTGAAACAAAGGACTTCCTGCACAAGCTGCAAGCCCCCAGCTGCTACAACATAACATCGCACACTCCCACGTCATAAACGAACCAGGCTGATCAATATATATATATATATATGTACACATATACATACTACCCAACCTGGGGGCACTTAGGTATATACATCCATATAGATGTTTGGGGCACATCTACATGCATGTCCATACACACAATATCATAAATGGGCAGTTATAAGCCCACATATATATATATATATATACCTGGGGGAGATAGATGTATGCACTGCATACACACATCCCCATATATATATACACATATCTACATGAGAGGGACAGGAAATATATACTAACTATAAGGGGACACATATAAGGGGGCACATGTATATACTAATATAAGGGGGATTATAAGGGGGCACAGCTTCCAGGGACCACATATTTCCCACAGGGGCCACCATGAGCCCCTGGGGATCACCATGGGCAGACGTGCGCAGATGCTGGGCACATTTGCGCACATCGTCCCATGATGCTGTGGTTGAAGTATGCACATATATACCATACATGCCCGCACGTGTTTGCAGGCATGCATGGATATATATGCATACGTCTCAACCGTTCCTCAACAATCCCCCTGTTGTCGGACTATACATATAATACGACAATATATTGGGGGAACGGGTTGAGATATATTTGCCCCCCTTCAACCCCATCTTTGGTGGAAGTTCAGGAAGAACTGTAGTGCACACTGATCTTTAGGTACTTAGACATCCCTGATCCAGCTTCCTCCGACCTGCCCTTCACCGTAACCTACTCCTCCGTCCACAGGATACACCGTCTTCTTCTTGACATCTTTAGGATACCACACACCCACAGTCTCTTTAACAGTCTTTTAGTGTCGGCCACCCCCACTTTGGAGTGACCACACCCCCACAGTCTCTCGGTAATCCTGCCGATCTTCAGGTATCTTCGCCCCCCCCCCCAATTCTGGAGCGGGTTCACCCTTACAGTCTTTAACTGGTCTTTTTTTAACAGTCTCTTGGTGTCGGCCACCCCCACTTTGGAGTTACCACACCCCCACAGTCTTTCGGTAATTCTGCCGATCTTCAGGTATCTTCGTCCCCCCCAATTCTGGAGCGGGCTCACCCTTACAGTCTTTAACTGGTCTTTCTTTAACAGTCTCTTGGTGTCGGCCACCCCCACTTTGGAGTGGCCACACCCCCACAGTCTCTCGGTAGTTCTGCTGATCTTCAGGTATGGCCCGCCTCCAAGGCATCTGGAGCGGGTTCACCCTCACAGTCTCAGTCTTCTATCCAACGTCTGTTTCCATCTTGATGGGTGCGGTTCTCCCGTGGACAGATTAATAGGTCTTTACAAGGCAGGTCAGACTCAAGCGGTGATGTCATAGTACCTAAATTCTACTGCGGAGAACACCTCCGCCACACTACACATCCAGCCCTTCCCTTAAGAACTTCACCTTTCCAGGGTTCAAGGTGGCAAATGAATGATGCCTGTCCCTATCGTGACCTAACCTTATCCCCATTCACACAAAACACATGTCACATCCCTCCCAACACCACCAAAATCATTATATGTATGTGTACCCATAGAGACTCATGCAACCTGGCATATCTCTACACCTCCAAAGACACAGGTAGGTCGCAGACCCCTGTGTCAATGGGAAACGACTATAGGATGCAAATGTGTACAGCCGAATATAGGCTGTCACACATTTGTACCTAGAGTGTCTATGGGTACACCATCGAACAACAAACACAATCAATCAATAAATACAATGTGCTATGGGGTTTCGGGGTAGTACAAGTTATACGTCCCGAACCCTCATAGGAAACAAAGTATGTCCATACAATATTTGGCTACAGGAACCATGTTTGAGTTATGTCCTGAGCCTCCTCCTCCGGATAGTTCTGTAAAGTTCTGTCTGGTTCTGGTGTATTTGGTCAGTAAGTCCCTTGACCCTCCGATTACGATGACCAGAACCAGAAGAAGTTTCACTGGGTGAAACAATTGAATAAGTTCTTCCACCCGAACGTCTCCCAAGTCTTCCTCCAGAGCCTTAAATAATGCTCCCGCTGGATTGTGGCACAGTCTTCATTGCTATAACACCTTTAGGTAGAGGTCGCTTCATTGCCAAAATCCAGTGGGATCCTCTGGAGCTTCACAACAGTGTCAGGGGGAATAGCTGGCCTCTTCTGTGGCATCTCCTAGGTTTTTCTTCCGCTCCATATAAAATCACACCTATGGCAGAAGAAAACACCAGGCGCTCCCAGGGGAATTTCTCCCCTAACAGTGCAATTAAATGTGAAAATTCCCAGCACCAATACCTTTGACCCATGGGTAGAGAAAGGTATTGGGCTGCCCTTTATCTCACAGGACCGCTCGTTATCCCAACACCGGTGTCTGAACACCCTACCTTCAGAGGATAGCGTCCTCTGCTACACATCCCTCTGCACCAACAGATAAGGATGGCCACCCTACTAGGTTAGGATAACTGGAGTTCTGTGGACAAAGCACCATCTTGTTATTGATGGCACCACATCCCCGTCCACTCGTGTGTACCCAGGCTGATTTCCCCCTGTGATCCCATCTTGTGGAGGCCCGCAGAACCAATGGCATAGTCATGCCCCGGCTCCCCAGGACCCCACAACACAAGAACACAGTCCACCCTCTGCTGCCAAACACTCTGCGTCCAATCCCTATCAGAGCTGTGCTGCCTGCTCGGACTAGAATCAAGTGCGCAGCACAACATTACACCAATGTTGTCTGTCCGCCCCAGTCCCCAGTGTAACACAGCTCTACCGAAAACCTGGAGCACAACAGCGCCATCTGTATCGATCTGAGACCCTGGTTGCCCAGAATAATATCACATCATCCTTTGTGTGCTGCATGGAGAAGGTCCTTATGCCTTCTCCCGACCAGCAGGATTTCCCGTGTGATATTATCTGCGAACCTATACGTTCTCGATCCACAGTAAAACACTGTTCCACTC
This sequence comes from Bufo bufo, assembly GCF_905171765.1. Classification (NCBI taxonomy): domain Eukaryota; kingdom Metazoa; phylum Chordata; class Amphibia; order Anura; family Bufonidae; genus Bufo; species Bufo bufo. The sequence continues at coordinate 167,223,053 of NC_053392.1, read as the reverse complement.
CAAGGGGACACAGAATGAAACAAAGACAGCAGACGGGACTTACACACTACATAAATCAGCATGGTAGAACACACCCGTAGACAAGGACTACCACCATCAACATCAAGAAGAACTTACAAACAGATAATAAAAACACACAACATGGACATACACAGGGAACAAACGGTGTAACAAATAGTACAGGGGTGTCAAGTGTTGCCTAACCTAGCTTGGCCACTCTGACCCCTCAGCAGCTGGTGATGCTGCCGAGAGGTAACTCCTTTATGGCCAAGCTGACTAGACCCCACTGCACAATTTGTTACCTGGCTGATACTGTTGGACACATTGCAATTACTTGCACAAGGGCAATTCCTTGCAATGTGTCCTTTGTTCCCACACCTGAAACACGTGACTTGGTTTCCTGTCCTGTGTGTTTTGCAGTGTCTCGCTATGTGACCTAGGCCACCACATGCAAAACATCTGTAGTTTGCTCTGCATGGCCCAGGTCCATCTACACTGCAGCCGTGCTCCCTTCTCCTGAATTGTTCCATCCTCAGGGACGCACTCTTCACAGTTCTTTTTCCCAAAGTCATGGAAAAATCTCTGTTAGTCTGGACCGGCTTGACCTGATGATCAGACCGGTCACAGACTACTCTCCCCCCTTGTGGCCCTGCACAGGGCAACATTTTGGGAGATTCCGACCCTGGCTTTACGGAAAAAGAAAGGGCCGGCACCAACTTGGTGATAACTTGTTGCATGCCAGACATTAGCTGGGACCTTACAGCAACCTCAGCCTTCAATTTGGCTACCGTCACGTCAGTAGAGGCAGTCCGCTCCTTGAAGGCCTTGACCTCAGTATAAGACTGAGTCAACTTAGCCTCAATTTCCTCCTTCTGCCTCTGCAGCTCTACTAACTGTGACTCTATCCTAGCCACCTGCGCATCTCGGTCAACAGTAGACTGCACATTCTCTGCCAGCTGTGCCCGCAATGCCGAAACCTGGTCCGAATTACTGGTACAGCACTGGCAGTGAATGGCCGGAGGAATTGTCTCCGTTGACTGAGACACCAGCGCCACTTCCTTTGGCTTACAGATGCTAGCCTCAAACGTATGAACGAGTTTGGCTAGCATCCAAAGCCGTTTGGTGGCCTTGTTCAAAACCGTCCGTTTGTTAACACAAAGCTTGTCGTAACTACAAGCCTGTGCTAACAAATCGGACCACAGCATTTCTGCTGACTTGTATGTAGTGGGGAGGATGGGGTTAAATGTGCTGTGTCTGCTCAAGTGTTGCAGTGTGGGGAAGTCCATACTCACCGTTTGATGAGTGTCCATCTTCTCCTTGGCGCCGTACCTCACAGCTGCTTGGAAGAAGTCCATTTTCCCGGATCGCCTCTTCCCGACCAGCCTGACTTGTACGCCGCTCCCACGAAGATGGATCTCCTTCAGTGACGTGTCTTCTCCCTTGCAATCACTTGAGCGATGCAGTGACATTTTTCTGAGCCTCCATCTTCTTGTTGGTGCTGTCTTCTCCCAGCGACGGTGACCGTGTAAAGCAAATACAAAAATATTAGCACACAGAACAATTATAGATTCTCTGCAAAAGATTTTGTTTTATTTCTGGTACTCTAAGGGAAGTATCGCTTCTCCTGTACGAACTATCGGGTCCTAGACGCTCAGACACTCCGCTGACCGCGTCTCTCCTGCCCGCTAATTCACAGTACTAGCGACCCTCAGCCCTAAGACCAAAAACAAACGCAAAATCCACGCAGTGGGCCTGGCTCGCCAATGTAAAGGGGGGAATATTAATCACTAATATTTATGCAAATATCAATAATTAATCTTCATAAATGGGAGGAGACAACTATTGATGACTCCGCCCATTTATACCTTTATATAACAATATCACAATACCTTTGCTATACTTTACACTAATCACTACGCTAGCTGCATGCGCCTAACTAACTATCGCCAATAACTACACGTTACACAGATAGTTACAAGTAACACAGTATTTATTACTTACAATACACAACGCACGCAATACACTAGCAATACAGCACTAAATATACAATCCTAAACTACACTACACATTCCCATATTCCACCCATAAACTAACTAGACAATTCACACATACAAGTAATAACAGCCCACCCCACCTGACTATTCACTGTCCCTACGGGGTACGACGAGGGTTAATGGTGGCCTTACAGGGGTGTAAACCGACCACAAACACAAAGGGTTAACAATGGGGATAATATCAGAACTGTACAGCAATGCAAGGGTAAATACCCTGCAAGTGTACAGTGAGGGGGGGGGGGTGTGGCAGGGTTTGAGCAGGGGTTACCACCAGGGGTTAATCAGGGTAGGGAAAGGGTTACACGGTGGCACTACAGGAGTGTATGTAGTCCACAGACACTAATACAGTAATAGGGGTGAGATGCAGTGGGGGTCATCAGGGGAGTGTAACTGAACCACAAATACAATCAGGGGAACCAGTGGCACAGGATCAGGGGTACAAACAAGGATACAATAAGGCAAGGGTTTGGGGGATCAGGGTGTCCAGTAACACGGCAAGGGAATCAGGGCCCAGGGTACACATCAGGGGCAAGGGTTATAAGGCAGGGCCCAAGGTGCACATCAGGGACACAAATATAGGGGTTACAGGACCAGGGGTGTGGGTTAACCAGGGGAGAGATATAGCGGTTGGGGGTCAGGGGATATACTTAATCCTTCCAGCGTTAGTAGGCCTCTTCCAGGCGGTCATAATGGAACTGCACTCTCCCATGTGTCTAGTCTGGTTGCAAGAGGCCGCACCTATGCTCTGTTTGGGGCTTTATAGCCCAAAACCAGCCCCCCTCCTCCTTCTTCAACAGGAGGGTGATGACATCATCGTGGGGTCGTGTGACGGAATGCTAGAACTGAAACAAAGGACTTCCTGCACAAGCTGTAAGCCCCCAGCTGCTACAACATAACATCGCACACTCCCATGTCATAAACGAACCAGGCTGATCAATATATATATATATATATATATATATATATGTACACATATACATACTACCCAACCTGGGGGCACTTAGGTATATACATCCATATAGATGTTTGGGGCACATCTACATGCATGTCCATACACACAATATCATAAATGGGCAGTTATAAGCCCACATATATATATATATACCTGGGGGAGATAGATGTATGCACTGCATACACACATCCCCATATATATATACACATATCTACATGAGAGGGACAGGAAATACATACTAACTATAAGGGGACACATATAAGGGGGCACATGTTTATACTAATATAAGGGGGATTATAAGGGGGCACAGCTTCCAGGGACCACATATTTCGCACAGGGGCCACCATGAGCCCCTGGGGATCACCATGGGCAGACGTGCGCAGATGCTGGGCACATTTGCGCACATCGTCCCATGATGCTGTGGTTGAAGTATGCACCTATATACCATACATGCCCGCACGTGTTTGCAGGCATGCATGGATATATATGCATACGTCTCAACCGTTCCTCAACAGTAGCGATTTTGTGCTAAAAAAAAAAAAGGTTTAACTTTTTCTATCATTCTGCACTCACTGTGCCATAATGAGAAGGTGAAAACCAGGGGCGTTGCTAGGGTTTCAAAAGATCCTAAGCCCCAATGCATATGGCCCAATTCTCTAAGTCAACCAACCGACCCCTAAGCCCGCTATAGCTATACAGCAGCACATACCTCTCACATCCAGTTCCTCCCAGGTGACGTCTCCTCTGATGTAGATTTTCTCTGTCATCATCTTCTCCATTCGGTCCGAACAACTTCTCTCAGCCGCGCCTCGTCTCTACAGAGTGTGACACACAGACATCTTAGCTTCCTCATTTTTCTGTACCCCCAAATACTATCCTGAAGAAAAATGATTCCCCCCCATAGTAATAGTGCTGCTCATAGTCCCATCAATAGTAATTCCCTTCTAGAATGCCTTCATTAGTAATACTGCCCCCTACAGTGCCCCCAATAGTGATAATGCTCTCCAAGAGTGCCCCCATTAGTAGAAGAGTCCTCCAGTATTAATAATGCCCTTACAGAGCCCCTAGTAGAAATAAGGCCCCGCTATTGTTCCCCAAGTTGTAATAAAGCTATCTACTGACCCCTCAGTAGTAATAAGACCCCCACAGTGCTCTTAGTAGAAATAATACAGATCTATAAGTCCCTCCTATAGAGCCCCCAGTAGTAATAAGAACGTCTAATGTCTCCTGGATTTAAAATGCCCCCACAGGGCCCCCAGTATTTATAATGCCCCCTACTGTTATAATGCTCACCCTGAAGTGCCCTAGTATTTATATCGCACCCTACTGTTATAATACTTGCCCTGAAGCCCTCCCAGTATTTATAATGCCCCCTGCAGTGCCCCGGGTAGTTATATTCCTCCGTTTACTGTCCTCAAAAATGATAATTCCTCAGCCCCTCCACCATACAGTCCCACGTAAATAACATTATTTCCCTTCTCCGCCATAGAGTGCCATGTAAATACCATCACACCATCTCTCCAGCCCCCTCCAATATACAGTCCCATGTAAATAACATCCCTTTCTATCTACAGCCCCCTCTAAATAAAATCACACCCTCCCCAGCCACCTCCAACATGCAGTCCCATGTAAATCACATTACCCCTCAACATTCAGTCCCATGTAAATATCACTCCCTCCCACAGCCGCCTTCAACCTATAGTCCTATGTAAATAACATCACCCTGCCTCAGCCACCTCCAACATGCATTCCCATGTAAATAGCATCACTCTCTCAACTTTCAGTCCCATATAAATAACTTCACTCCACCCCACTTCCCCACGTAAATAACTTCCGTCCTTTCAGCCCTAACATACAGTCCCAGTTAAATAACTACAACTCCCAACATTGCTCTGCCTCTCACACTAAGTAATCTACCCCTTCACTTACCTCTCCTCATGTAGTAAATTTCACCGCAGCTTCTTCCCAGGATTTCTCTTCACTGCTGAGCCGTCCTCTCCTGCACTGGTCAAATGACGGTGACATCATCGCAGGTCCTTTTCAGTTACTGCATTTAGCACTGATCACATGACCTGTGATGTCATCACAGGTCCTTCAGCTCTTGCAGGGCATTAGATTCAATTGTATTGCCGTCCTGAGGATGGCAATACAGTTGTATCTAGCAGACAGGCAGTACATTCGGGGCCTGGGACAAAACATCAGGGGCCCCGAATGTTGTAACCTAGCAACGCCCCTGGTGAAAACAATGTTTGGAATCTTTGCTAGTATTGAGCGAACTTGTGTTTTCAAGTTCGGCGTACAAGGTTCGGGTTATCTAAGAATTCCATAGTGGAATTCTTAAGATAATCTGAACCCGAACCTTGTACGCCGGACTTGAAAACACAAGTTTGCTCATCCCAAATCTTTGCTAATTTATTGAAAAGGAAAGACTAAAATATTATATTGCATTGAGATAAGTATTCAGACCCTTTACTCAGGACTTATATGAAGTACCTTTGGAACCTGTTACAGCCTCCAGTCTTCTTGGGTGTGATACTACACAGTTTGCACACCTGAATTTGGGGATTTTTAGCCATTCTTCTCTGCAGATTGCCTTAAACTCTGTCAGGTTAGATGGGGACCATAGGTGGACAGCCATTTTCAGGGCTCTCCAGAGATGTTTGATTGGGTTCAAGTCCTGGGCTCTGGCTGGGCCACTCAAGGACATTCACAGAGTTGTCCCTAAGCCACTCGTGTGTTGTCTTGGCTGTATGCTTATGGTCCCAGTCTGAATTCAAGAGCACACTACATCAGGTTTTCATTAAGAATATCTCTGTACTTTGCTCCATTCAGCTTTCCATCAGCTCTGACCAGTCTCAGAAAAATACCCCCATGGTGCTGCCACCACCATGCTTCACTGTAGAGATGGTATTGGGAGGTACCTGGTTTTCTCCAAAAAGTTAAATCTTGGTTTCATCAGACCAGAGAATCTTTATTCTCACAGTCTGAGAGTCCTTTAGGTGTTTTTATTTTTTGCAAATTTGCATGTGTCTTTTACTGAGGAAAGGCTTCTTTCTGGCCCCTCTGCCATAAAGCCCAGATTGGAAGAATGCTGCAGTACCGGTTGACGTTCTGGAAGTTTCTCCACACTGGACCTTTGGATCTTAGCCAGAGCAACCATTGGGTTCTGGGTCATCTCTCTTACCAAGGCCCTTCTGCCCGATTACTTAGTTTAGAGGCACAGCCAGCTGTAGGAAGAGTCCTAGTGGTTTTAAACTTTTTCCATTTAAGAATTATGGAGGCCATTGCACTCTTGGAAACCTTTAGTGCAGCAGAAATGTTTCTGTACCCTTTTCTGGATCTGTGTCTCCACACAATCTTGACTCCGAGCTCTACAGGCAGTTCTTTCCTCCTCGTGGTTTGGTTTTTGCTCTGATATGCATTGTCAGCTGTCAAACTTTATATAGACAGGGGTGTATCTTTCCAAATCATGTCCAAACTACTGAATTTACCACAAGTGGACTCCAATCAAGGTGTAAAAACATCTCAAAGATGATCAAGAGAAATGGAGCCCCCCAGAGGTAAATTTCAATCGTCGGAGAAAAGGGTCTGAATACTTATGTAAATGCCAAATTTTAGTTTTTACTTTATAATAAATTTTTAACCATTTCTAAAATGTTCAATTTCTCATTATGAGGTACTGAGTGGAGAATTTTTTATTTAGACAATATAAATAAACTTCTAGAGAAGCTACACCAGCATCAGGGCCGGATTAACATAGGGGCGGATGGAGCTGCAGCTCCAGGCCCCTGCGTGAAAATAGGCCCAGCAGGCAGCAGTCCGCAATTGCCCCCCTCCCCGAGCTGGCGGCGCGGCCCGACCCTGGACCCTGTCCCTGCTGAAAACTTAAATTAGGGGGCGGAGTGCCGGCACAGGGAGATGAGCGCTTCCATTGTGGAAGCGCTCATCTCCATCTGTATCGCTGTCCTCAGGACAGCGATACAGATGGCTGTGTTGCGGCAGGGCAGGGGAGAGGTGTGTTCCTCCCCTGCGTCTCTGATAGGCTGGCGCAGGCGGCGCGATGATGTCATCGCGACGCCCGAGCTGTACAGGTTGGGACACAGGCCGAAAGAGGCCTGCATCGCATCGCTGCCATGGAGGTAAGTATAAGTGTTTTTTTTTTTTTTTTTTTTTAATGTATTACAATACTTTTAGGAATAGGCACATGATGGGGGGGTGCCTCTTTTTACTGGCACATGATTGGGCATGGGGGAGCCCTCTTGTTACTGGCACATGATGGGGGGGCCCTCCTGTTACTGGCACATGATGGGGCATAGGGGGTGGGGCTCTTGTTACTGGCACATGATGGAGGGGGCCCACCTGTTACTGGCACATGATGGGGCATAGGGGGGCCCCCTTGCTACTGGCACATGATGGGGCATAGGGGGGGGGGCCTTTAATTACTGGCACATGATGGGGGGCCCTCCTGTTACTGGCACATGATGTGGCATAGGGGGTCCCTCTTATTACTGGCACATGATGGGGGGACCTCCTGTTACTGGCACATGATGGGGCATGGGGGGGACTCTTGTTACTGGCACATGATGGGGCATAGGGGGGGCCTCTTGTTACTGTCACATGATAGGGAATGGGGGGGCTCTTGTTACTGGCACATGATGGTGGGCCCTCTTGTTACTGGCACATGATGGGGCATAGGGGGGGCTCTTGTTACTGGCACATGATGGGGGGCCCTCATGTTACTGGCACATGATGGGGGGGCATCTATGGGGGCACATTTTACTGGCACATTATTAGGGGGCATCTATGGGGGCACTTATTACTGGCACATTATTGGGGGCACTTTTTACGGGCACATTATTGGGGGCACTTTTTACGGGCACATTCTTGGTGGGCACTATAGGGGCATCTACTGAGGCCACAAAGAAGGGGTATTTTATATGGGGGGCTCTGTACAGTAGCATTTTATACTGGGGCACATTATGGTGGGTACTGTTGGGGAGAGGAGTACTATGGGGTCATCTACGGGGGGCACTAAGAAGGGGTATTTTAAGCTTTCAAATTATGGGGGACACTGAGGGCATCTACTGGGGCATTTTATACTGGTAAATTATGGGGATGACTAGGAGGAAGGGGGAGAGGAGCACTATGGGGGCATTTACTGGGGGCACTATATAGGGTATTTTATTCTGGCACATTATGGGGGCACTATGGGGGGCATTAGCTCAACTGGGGGCATTACAAGGGGGTATTTTTTGCACTGTCACATTATAAGGAGAATTATTTCTATTGAAGGGGGGGGGGGGCATTATCATGGACTTTATTACTCCCCCATGGTATGACCCCCTAGTAGTAGCACCAGTCTCTCCCTGCTCTGCGATCCCACTGCCGCTTCTCCAAATCCTTATTATGAAATCTTTCTCATTAGGATAAAACATAACATCAGCTCTGCTGAGCCCCCCAGCCAAGTGTTAAAGTGGTGTCCAAGATCCCCAAGGGCCAAGCCAAGTGATTTTTTCATGTGAAATATGTTTGTTATACACATATAGCATACACTGTGCCACACAATATACAGTATACCGCTACACTGTGTAGTCTGTTCTATAAGCACCATTGTTTTGTGGCGGCGGACAGAAAATAATGTGGAAGTGCCCCTCCCGAGACCAGGCTCTGGATCCGGCACTGCCTCGGCCTCGCTGGAGTCGCCTGGCGGCCGCAAGGAATAGTCTCCCAGGTCAGCCCTTTACAGAACACACCAGGACAGTGACAGGTCAGACTTCTCCCCTGGGTCCTGGGCCCTGCCGTAAAGTGGAAGACCATGAGTTTCGTTTTCATTTTCTATAAAAAAGGCCCATTAAAATCTTCAGCACCAGGCCCATCATGGTCTTAATCCGGCCCTGACCAGCATGCTACTGGAGCCTAGCCAGCTGACCAAAAAATTCAAATAAAATACTCAATTAGGCTGGCTTACAGTATCTTTGCATTTTTTTAAATTTAGCACAAAGCTGTAACAACAAAATTTGAAAAAAAAACACTTTTTCTGAACATAATATATGCATTAATGTTTATTAATAGAATTATGGTATAAAAAAATGTAAGTAATTTATTTTTTATTTTCTAGTCTATTGTGTAATATGTATTATACGTAGTGATGAGTAAAGTTTTGAAAGATTCGCCGAACTTCGACAAGAAATTCGATTTGTTACAAATTAATTTGTCAGGAATCACTATAAATCAGGTATACCCGTATGTCAAGGTGGTTGAGGGAATGTATGGAGCAGGCTGGTGCATTGAGCCCACTCCATAAGCGGCAGGTGCCGGCTGTATAATACAATTATGGCAATTAGGGTGAATAGAACAGGGGATCAAAACATCCCAGGTTCTAGCCCCCTAAGGGGGTTAAAAGTTGTCACTGTAAAAGTAAAAAAATAAAATAAGTTTTAAAAGGGGTTATCCGACACTAATAAATGCTCCCCTATATGCTGGGCCCCTCACACTGATTCTACTTAACTGGTTCCCCGCTCCCTGCGCTGCTCCTGGTCCCCGCACTGCTGCTTCTCCCTGTGAAAACATCTGGTGTCGGGGGGCAGCAGCCAATGGCAGGCGGTGACGGGGAGAAGCCTCCCTAGCATGGTGGGTGACACTAGGGAGGCTCGTACCTGTCAACGCCTGCCATTGTCTGCAATCCCCCCCGAAACCGCATGTTCTCATCCACGCACGTGGAGAAGCAGCAGCGGCGGTGCAGGGACGACGAGCGGCACAGGGAGCGGGAAGCAAGGTAAGTAGAATCAGTGTGAGAGGCCCGGCATATGGGGGAGCATTTGTTATTGTCAGATAACTCATTTAAATCAACCCCCTTTCCCAATTTTACATAGAAAAAGATATAAACAAAAAAAAAATTAGGTATCGCCTTGTTCGAAAATGTCTGAACTATTAAAATACTAATAAAAATTTCATGTGTGCTGATCGCCGTAATGGAAAAAATTGAAAACACAATTAATTTTTTTTGTCAATTCCCCCCCCCCCAAAAAAAATATAATCACTAACTGTGATCAAAAAGTCATATGTACCACAAAAATGATACCAATAAAATTTAAAGTTTGTCCTGCAAAAACTAAGCCCTCATACAGCTCTGTAGACCAAAATATTAAAAAGTTATGGCTGTCAGAAAATGGTGATGCAAAGAAAATGTAGATTTTTTTTTTAAAAGGTTTTAATTTTTTTTAACAGTAGTAGATCAAAAAAACAAATATTCAAGTTTGGTATTTCCTTATTCATATTGAGCAGCAGAATAAGGACGTTATAACATTGTAAGCGCACAGTGAACACCATGATGTTAAAACCCTGAAAACCTTGGCCGAGTTGTTTTTTAATATTTTTTTTCAATTTAACCCCACATAGATTCTTTTTTCCCATTATCCAATAACATAGATTGGTAAATTGAAGGGTGCTCTTAAATAGTACAACTTAGTCGCCCCCCCAAAAAAGCCCTCATATGGCTATGTGAATAGAAAATGAAAAAAGTTATCGCTATTGGAACACTGGGAGGAAAAAAGGAAATGCAAACCCAAAAATGAGCCTCGTACTATATGCTCTGAAAACAATACAAACAATGAAGTACTTTCAAAAATGAACTGAGAATAAATACTGTATAAAAATGTATCCATTACAATTGCAAATGGCTCTGTTCTATCAAATGGAAAACGACCGAAAGAACAGAAATTTATTTTTAACCCTGTAGACAAAAAATAATGATTTCCATATTTCAAGGTATTTCGCTTTAACCCCTTCAAGCGACAGCCAGTTTGGACCAAATACCGAAGCCCCATTTTTCAAATCTGACATGTCACTTTATGTGGTAATAACTTTGGAACGCTTTTACTTATCCAGGCCATTCTGAGACAGTTTTCTCGTGACACATCGTACTTCATGTTAGTGCTGAATTTGAGTTGATATGTTTTACCTTTATGCATCAGCATAAAGTACATGGCAGCCCGGACGCCTTTGTAAGGCGTCCGGCTGGCATGGCAACCATCGGGCCGCTGTCATTGCAGCAGCGGCGGCCCGATGCAAGAGAGAGGGAGCTCCCTCCCTCTCAACTCCACGGATGCCGCGGGCGGCTGCTGACTGCGGCATCTATGGGGTTAAACAGCTGAGATCGGTGCCAGCACCGATTTCGGCCGTAGCAGCAGAGCGTCAGGCAGCTGTAATTTACAGCAGACACTCTCTGCTGATGGCAGCGGCTCCGTTACTGAGCCGCTGCCATCAGAGCCGGCACAGAGGACATCGCAGCAGGGGGCATCTGGGGGCGATGGGGGGGGCAATGGCCACATGTCGGGGGCACTTAAATTTATCAGGGGCACTTGGGGGTAAGGTGGAGATCACAGCCTGAAACCGGCATTTTTCTCAATGAAGTGCTCCGATTGGTTAGTCTGCAGAGACGAATCAATCGGAGCGCTTGCCGGCAAGGGACCACTCTGATTGTTCCCTTGCCGGCTTCCCCAGTGTCTCTGCTCTCCGGGAGAGCGGAGACTCCGGGGCTGTGACACTTTATAGTGTCACAACACCAGTAAGCAGATTGGACGTGACTTTACGTCCAAATGCAGTAAGTCACTTGCAATTTGGATGTACAGTCAGGACCGGCACCACCTGTAAGGCGACCTAGGCAGCCGCCTAGGGCGCAATTTAGCAGGGGGCGCCGGAACCGTCCGGTTTAAAAAAAAAAAAGTTTAAGTGTCTGGTGGCGCCCCTCATGCTGTGCCACTGCTCTAGTAAGCAGGGCCGGCACGCCGGCCCGCAACTAACTATAGGCAGGACTGTGGACACCATTGTGGAAGCGCTCATCTCCAGTCATCTGTATCGCCGTCCTCAGGACAGCGATACGGATGGCTGTGCAGCAGGGCAGGGGAGGTAGAGGTGTGTCCCTTCCCCTTCCTCTGATAGGCTGCAGGCACTAGGCCGGCAGCCTATCAGAGACCGGCGCAGGCAGCGTGATGACATCATCGCGCCGCCTGAGCCCTGAGCCGTACAGCGCGGGACACAGGCCGGAAGAGGCCTGCATCGCATCGCTGACATGGAGGTAAGTATAAGTGTTTTTTTTTTGTTGTTGTTGTCAGTACTGGTGGCTACTGGGCTGGCACATAATAGGAGACTCTGGCTACTGGCACATGATCGGGGGGCCTATGGCTACTGGGACATGATATAGGGGGCCCTATGGCTACTGGTACATGATAGGGGGGGCCCTATGGCTACTGGCACATGATAGAGGGGGCCTATGGCTACTGGCACATGTTGATGGGGGGGCTCAAGCTACTGGCATATGATAGGGGGGCCTATGGCTAGTGGCACATGTTGATGGGGGGGCTCAGGCTACTGGCACATGATAGGGGGGGCTCTGGCTACTGGCACATGATATAGGGGGCTCTGGCTACTGGCACATGATATAGGGGGGACTTTGGCTACTGGCACATGATATAGGGGGGGCTCTGGCTACTGGCACATGATATAGGGGGGCTCCGGCTACTGGCACATGATATAGGGGGGGCTCTGGCTACTGGCACATGATATGGAGGGGGCTCTTGTTACTGACACATGATGGTGGGGGGCTCTTATTACTGGCACATGATTCGGGGGCATCTATGAGGGCACATTTTACTGGCACATTATTGGGGGACATCTATGGGGGCACTTATTACTGGCACATTGGGGGCACTTCTTACTGGCACATTATTGGTGGGCACGGCATCTACTGAGGCCACAAAGAACGGCTATTTTATATGGGGGCTCTGTATAGGGGCATTTTATACTGGGACACATTATGGTGGGTACTATGAGGAAGGGGAGAGAGGAGTACTATGGGGTCATCTACGGGGGCACTGAGAAGGGGTATTTTATACTTACAAATTATGGGGGACATTGAGGGCATCTACTGGGGCACTATATATGGGGCATTTTATACTGGTACATTATGGGGGGCACTAGGAGGAAGGGGGGAGAGGAGCACTATGGGGGCATTTACTGGGGGCACTATATAGGGGTATTTTATACTGGCACATTATGGGGGCACTATGGGGACATTAGCTCAACTGGGGGCATTTTAAGGGGGTATTTTTTGCACTGTCACATTATAAGGAGAATTATTTCTACTGGGGGGGGGGCATTATGGTGGGCTTTATTACTCCCCCATGGTATGACCCCCTAGTAGCAGCACCAGCCTCCCCCTGCTCTGCTATCCCTCTGCCCCTTCTCCAAATCCCTTTTATGAAATCTTTCTCATTAGGATAAAACACAACATCAGCTCTGCCGAGCCCCCGGCCAAAGTGTGGAAGTGGTGTCCGAGATCCCAAGGGCCAAGCCAAGTAACTGTAAGTTTTCATATGAAATATGTTTATGTTATACACATATAGAATACACTGTGCCCCAGAATATACAGTTTCTTCTGTAAAAGTCATCAAGTGTCATGGGGGGGGCCTTATTGTTTTTCACCCCAGGCTTGTTTCTTTAGCTATGGCTTAAGTTATGGTAGTTATTCTCCACCATTCTTAATAGGGGGCTTTATTGCAACATATAACTCTCTTTTAATTTAAATGCTGAGAAAGGGGTGGAACATATGTGATGTCAGGATATGGGCAGATCATCTGATAAGGGGGGGGGGCGGCAATTTTTATCTTGCCTAGGGCGGCAAAAATCCTTGCATCGGCCCTGTGTATAGTTACGTCTAAATGCATGAAAGGGTTAAACATGTATTACGGTTAATGCCAGATGGGCCGAACATGGTAGACGGATGAAAACTAGTAGCTGCTATATAATAGTTTGGCCAAACAGGAGCTGTTGCTGGTATGGGGTTTGGCTGGTTAGGTGCGTGGCACAATATGCCCATTATTGCTGTTGTGGTCTGCAATTTCCTGAAAATACCCCTTTGTATGAGAATTACAAAAACTAGTCACCTAATAATTAATTTCACCCTTGATCCTGAAACTACAGTCCTGATCAAAAGTTTAAGACCACTTGAAAAATGGCAAAAAATCATATTTAGCATGGCTGGATCTTAACAAGATTCCAAGTAGAGCTTCATCATGCAACAAGAAGAAATGGGAGTGAGACAAAACATTTTTTGAGCATTCAATTTAATGAAAACAACGAATAAACTGAAACAGGCTGTTTTTCAGCTGATCAAAATTTTAGAACCACATGCCTTTAAACGGCCAAATCTGTGCAAAGATGTGGATTCATTGTCATTTTCTGTCAGGTAGTCACACGTTGTGATGGCAAAGGCAAAAAAACTCTCCCTTTTTGAACGTGGTCGGGTTGTTGAACTGCATAAGCAGGGTCTCTCACAGCGCGCCATCGCTGCTGAGGTGGGACGCAGTAGGACAGTCATTTGGAATTTCTTAAATGATCCTGAGGGTTATGGAACAAAGAAGTCAAGTGGAAGACCCAAAAAAATTTAATCAGCACTGAGCCGGAGGATCCAATTGGCTGTCCGTCAAGACACTGGACGATCCTCGACCCAAATTAAGGCCCTTACTGGTGCTGACTGCAGCCCCATAACCATCAGACGGCATCTGAGACTGAAGGGCTTCAAAAACAAAAAACGTCTTCAAAGACCTCGTCTCCTTGAATGCCACAGAACTGCTCGTTTGGACTTTGCAAGAGAGCACCAAACATGGGACATTCAAAGGTGGAAGAAAGTTTTATTCTCTGATGAGAAAAAATTTAACCTTGATGGTCTTGATGGTTTCCAACGTTACTGGCATGACAAGCAGATCCCACCTGAGATGTTTTCTACGTGCCACAGTGAAGGGGGCGCCATAATGGTCTGGGGTGCTTTTTCCTTCAGTGGAACAATGGAGCTTCAGGAAGTGCAGGGGCGTCAAACAGCCGCTGGCTATGTCCAGATGTTGCAGAGAGCATTTCTCATGACTGAGGGCCCTCGTCTGTGTGGTAACGACTGGGTTTTTCAACAGGACAACGCTACAGTACACAATGCCCGCAGGACAAGGGACTTCTTCCAGGAGAATAACATCACTCTTTTGGCCCATCCTGCATGTTCCCCTGATTTAAATCCAATTGAGAACCTTTGGGGATGGATGGCAAGGGAAGTTTACAAAAATGGACAACAGTTCCAGACAGTAGATGGCCTTCGTGCGGCCATCTTCACCACTTGAAATGTTCCCACTCACCTCATGGAAACGCTTGCATCAAGCATGCCGAAACAAATTTTTGAAGTGATCAACAATAACGGCGGAGCTACTCATTACTGAGTTCATGTTTGGAAGTTGGATTTCTGTTTTGGGGGGGTTTAGTTTTTTTTTTGGAGGTGTGGTCCTAAACTTTTGATCAGCTGAAAAACAGCCTGTTTCAGTTTATTCGTTGTTTTCATTAAATTGAATGCTCAAAAAATGTTTTGTCTCACTCCCATTTCTTCTTTTTGCATGTTGAAGCTCTACTTGGAACCTTGTTAAGATCCAGCCATGCTAAATATGATTTTTTGCCATTTTTCAAGTGGTCTTAAACTTTTGATCAGGATTGTATATATGAAGAGTACCTTGTGACGCAGCAGGTGACCAGCAATTGGATCCAACAAACTGTTAAAAGAGGAGAGAAAAGCGGTCATGGGGCATTCCGGGAGTGACACAAGAAGAAAGCCCCACCCCCACCATAAGCACTTGTCACATCTCTCTCTATGCTCAGCTCACAGTCAAATGGCAGAGACCGAGCGGGATGAGGCTTTTTATAGGGCTGTGACATCACAGGGGATGGCTATTTGGTGATTGGCTAGCTACATGGCATTATCGGTAATATCACGTTCCCCAGCTTCTTACTTTCACTTTGTAACCTGTGCAGCAGCCATTTTAGAAAAAATCTGATTAGTTATCGTGAAGTGTGAGGAAATTTGGCTTGGCAGTGTATCAAATTTTTCATAAACTCTGGATCGAATTCTGCTTCAGATGCTTTGATTTGCTCAACCCTAATTATATGCATTATTGTTGTTGTTTTACCTACTTGCTGAACACATATTTATTTTTCCTTTTTCCCTGCTCCCTAATGTATTTTTTCTGCCTTATTGCTTGCAATTTTTTGAGGGTCATTTATCAAACTGGTGTAAAGTAGAACTGGCTTAGTTGCCCATAGCAACCAATCAGATTTCACCTGTCATTTTCCAAAGGAGCTGTCAAAAATGAAAGGTGGAATCTGATTGGTTGCTATGGGCAACTAAGCCAGTTCTACTTTACACCAGTTTAATAAATGACCCCATTTGTGCGTAACCAATCTTTATTGTTGATTTTTGTGATCCTGTGGCTAGTGCCCACTGCCACCTGTCCACCTCCAGCACTTTTATCCTCAATTTCTATACTATATTTTACCAGACACTGCAATACAACCTTCAAACAGCTGGTGACTGGTTACTGTGAAGGCCGTGGAGAGAAGCAGATGTTGAGCTCTTTCACTATATGCCCAAATAGTTACTGAGGGTTTCCTGTACAACCTTGGACTGGAAATGTTTTTTTTTTTTTTAAATGTTTAACTTTTATACAAAACCACAATATGGAAAGGGGCTTCAGGATAGAAGCTGAAATGTTAGTAGTATATGCAGGTGAATAAAGCCCCTTTTATTAGCTATCACTGTATTGCTGTCTTCACTTGGCTGAATTATATGTATCTTTATTTTTGTGTTATATTTGTTATGCACATCCATTATCCGTTAGTTCCAGTAGAAATAAACCGTATGCAAATTTACAGTAAATTGCATTGATCTTTTCAGGACTTGTCACATATGGTGACAGAATCCTTCTTTGCTAATTGACTTTTCAAACCATCAATAATGCATCACCTGTGTGTTCACCTATTGTTAGCTGTATCCAGCACACACCTCATGCCCTCAATATTTTATCAGTGCATATATGTCATAGACCCATGGTGCCTACTTCTATATTTACATACAGATAGCTAATCTGACAACATTTTACTAAATGTAATATATTTAAAGGCTATTTACACCTTTGGAGTCACATTTTTTATCATTGCATTTAACTTATTTTTAGCTAAAAATCATATTTTCAATTGGCCTTTATTACAAATATTGAGATGTTCAGTCACAAAGGGTTAACTGTTTTTCTAACTGTGTGACTGGTACTTTCACTTTGTGCGGTCATCTAATAAACCTTATCTCTAAACTACTAAGGTCATAAACACTTATTTAAGCCACATTCTTATCAGTAAGATAAGGATTGAGCTTTCATGAGTGTTTATAATGTGAGAGAGCAGAGATAAGGAGCCTGTTTGCTCCTCAGATGACGGAACAGACAAAGAATCCACAGGCAGCTAGTAAAAAAGGATTCCATATTGTTAATAAAGACCAATTGAAAAAAAATATTTTTAGCTCAAAATAAGTATAATGCAATAATAATAAAAAATTGCCCTCAAAGGTGTACATAGCCTGTAACTAAACAAATTAACCCAAGAATACATCTCTCTTCTTACAGTAGCAAAGATGATGCTCTTATATCTTATCCAGATGGTGAGATTTTGTGGGAATAAAATTTCCTCCAAATGTACTTGCCAGGGCCATTTTAATACATTGGTGGGCCTAATGCAGAAATTTTATGAGTGGGACCCCTGTTGATGCCCCCACACAGTTATTATTCTCCCTTAGTGCCCCAACATAGTAGAATGCTCCCTTGCCACCACACAGTAGTTATGCCTTCTTAGTGCCCCCTCACAGTAGTTATGCCCTCTTAGTGCCCATCACAGTAGCAATACCCTCTTAGTGCTCCACATAGTAGTTAGGCCCCCTCGCAGTATTTATGCCCTCTTAGTGCCTCCTCACATTAGCTATGCCTCCTTAGAACCCCTCAAAGTAGGTATCCCCCCTAGCCCCCACCTCACATTATTTATGCACCCTAAGTGCCCCACCACAGCAGTTATTCCACCTTACTGCCCCCTAAGTACTCCCTCACAATGTTGCTGTCCCTTTTGTGCCCCCTTACAATAGTTTTCCCCCTTATTGTCCTCATAACAATACTACAACTTTATTACCTCAATAGTGAAGCCTCTGTAGTTTTAATAAAATAAAAAAGTAATACCTAGCCCCGTTCATCCAATGAATGGATTACATTCTCCCTGGGCCTGTGTTCTCTCCTGCTGATGACGTCACTTCATTGCGCTTGGTGTCAAAGAGGATGGTTGGGAGGTACGAGTCATGTGGGCTGCTGCTAGTGAGCCCTATGGTTAGGATCAGGATGATGGACTGCACCCCCACCTGGAATATTATTATAAATTATTATGAAAGCACCATTTATTCCAGGGCACTGTACATATGTAATGGAAACAGCTTAGCTTAATGAGTTACACTATTTGCATAGATCACATTCACTGAAATGGAATCTACAGAAACAGCAGAGCACCAGCCTGCTTGGCAGTTTATATAGGCCTGGCCACCTGGGGCCAGAGCATAGTCCCACCTCGCCACTTTAGTGATCCCGCATCCTCAGCACGATCTGCTGCCCAGAAATGATAATTTAGGCACATTCATCAGATGATCGGCTGCACCTTTACACGGGCAGATCATCAGGAATGAGCGATTGCAGGAAAGTTTGTTCCAGATAATCTGGCCGATTATTGAACCATGTAAATCCACCTTTAGTGTCTCCCGATGAGCTGTTTTTATTACGCTGCAAGATGTAACTGATAAATGTTCTAAGTTATCTGTAATATAATGCACTTGTTTCATTGCTTCTCTTTTTCCCTCCTGTACCTTTTTTTTTATCCTTCAGTTACTCCTCTTGAAAATATAAAGAGCATAAAAAAGAAATATAATAGTGTTGAGCGAGCATGCTTGGCCGAATACCAGTTCGGCTCGAGCATCGCTATGCTCGGCACATGGCTGTACTTGGCCGAGTACTGCATGTGCTTGAGCGCAATGCTCGAGTCTCCTCACCACACGTTTCGCGGCTGATAAGCAGCCAATAAACGTGCAGGTAAGTACTGCCCTCACTGTAATGCCAGTAGCCATGTTGGCTTACTTGGCTACTGGCATTACAGTGATTGGCTGGCCGGAACACGTTATCGGGTGGTATATAGCACCCGATGACGCGTGTTCGGCTCATTCTAAGTTAGGGATAGGAAGGGACAGAGAGTGTAGAGGGTGTAATCGAATATTATAATTGTACAAAAACGTTTCAGAGACCCAAAAGTCCTTGTAAGGACTATTGTGTGTGACAACAGCAATTTATTTTTGTTGCGCAACCTGCGCTAAATTGCTGTGTTAGGCCTCATGCACACTACCGTTGTGTGTTTTGCAGTCCGCAAAATGCGGATCCACAAAACACGTATGGCGTCCGTGTGCGTCCTGCAATTTGCGGAACGGCACGGACAGCCATTGATATAACTGCCTATTCTTGTCCGCAAAACAGACAAGAATAGGACAGGTTATATTTTTTTTGCGGACCACGGAACGGAGCAATGGATGCGGACAGCACATGGAGTGCTATCCGCATATTTTGAGGCCCCATTGAAGTGAATAGGTCCGCATCCGAGCCGCAAAAACTGCTGCTCGGATGCGGACCAAAACAACGGTCGTGTGCATGAGGCCTTAGGGAGAGCTGTGCATAGGAAGGGACAGACAGTGTAGGGAGTGTAATAGGAAGATTTTTATACAAAAAACTTTTCAGAGACCCAAAAGTCCATTTAAGGACTATTATGTGTGACAGCAGCAATATATATTTTTATCGCATCCTGTGCTAAATACCGTGTAATAGGCCACTGCGGACAGTTAAATTATCCACGCCACATCTCCTGTTTAAAGTGTGCGCATCCCTAAAATATCAGTGACATCCAGTGCATTTTTTCCGTAGACGGTGTCCGCTGCGGACTGTTAAATTATCTGCGCCACATCTCCTGTTTAAAGTGTGCGCATCCCTAAAATATCACTGACATCCAGTGCAGTTTTTCTGTAGACACTGCGAACTGCCACATTACCTGTGGTACCTGTCCTGTATAACATTTCCTCATCACAAATACTGTTGTAAATTTTTTTGCACATACACTTCCAAATCCTACGCTACGTGTGACATACTTTCAAGAATATATCACATTTAAAATGAAGAAGGCGAGCAGTAGGGGACGGGGAAGTGGCCGTGATGCTGATGGTGCACGCAGAGGCCGTGGCCCTGGGCGCGGAGAAACTGTGCCTGCTGCCAGAGCACAAGAAAAACAATCATCCAAGATACCTAGCTTCATGTCCCAGTTTGCAGCCCAGTGCGAGCAGGTGGTCAGTTGGATTGCAGCAGATAATGCTTCCAGTCAGTTAAGCACCACCCTGTCTTCCACCAAGTCCAGTCTCAGTAGCCAGGAGTCTAGTCCACACAATCCTCACCCTGATCCTCCTTCCTCACACCATTTACAGTGTGGCCAAACAAGTGATCCCACACTCGGATATTCCGAGGAGCTCTTTTCAGCGCCATTACTTGATTTGGCCCTCTCGCCAAGCAGGCTTGAAGAGGGACATGAGATCTTGTGCCCTGATTCCCAACCTCTTGAGCATCCACATTCACAAGAACATGACGGTGGTGAACGGCAATTAGAGTTTAATGAGGTGGATGATGATAAGACACAGTTGCCAATGAGTCAACCGCAATTACTGTCAAGAGGTTGATGAAGAGGATGAGACACAGTTGGCAATCACTGAGGTTGTGATTAGGTCAACAAATCAGGAGGATGATCAGAGTGAGAAAGTGGAATAGGAGGTGGTAGACGATGAGGTCACTGACCCAACCTGGGAAGGTGGCAAGTCGAGCGAGGAGAGCAGTACAGAGGGGGAGGGATCTGCAGCACCGCAACAGGTCAGTTCAGCTGCAGGCCCTAACATATAATTTTTTAGAGGGTCAGCTCAGTCGCAAGCCCTCACATATCATTTATTTGGGGGTCAGCTCACCAGCAGGCCTTAACCTACAATCTTTTACTGGGTCAGCTCACCAGTAGGCCCGCACCTCAAATCTTTTACAGGGTCAGCTCACCTGAAGCCCCTCGCATTAAATTTTTTAGAGGGTCAGCTCACCAGCAGGCCTTCACCTACAATCTTTTACTGGGTCAGCTCACCAGCAGGCCCGCACCTCAAATCTTTTAGAGGGTCAGCTCACCTGAAAGCCCTCGCATATAATATTTTAGAGGGTCAGCTCACCTGCAGGCCTTTGCATATAATGTTTCACAGGGTCAGCTCAACAGCAGGCGCTTTCATATAATTTTTTACAGGGTCAGCTCAGCAGCAGGCCTGCACCTAAAATCTTTTACAGGGTCAGCTCACATGCAGGCTCGCACCTAGAATCTTTTACTGGGTCAGCTCACCTGCAGGCCCTCACCTAATTATACCTAATAGGTAATTTGAGCGCATGCTGCCTTGCTTGGATGTGGTAGCCGTAGCCGTTTCTCAGGCTCCTTCTCCTGAATCGAACCCTGATTCCCCGTTATCCGTAGTCACCATAGTTTGCGCTGACAATAACATCAAAAGTTGATGGGCCAGACATCCGAATGGATCGTCGCTGTCACGGGGACGTGCGATTGACCCCAGGTTAACTAGAGTCACCAAAGCAGCAGCAGGCCCTCACCCAGCAGCAGGCCCTTGATCCAAATGTTTTTGAGGGTCACCAGCAGGCCATCAATCATAATTTTTCAAGGGTGTGTATGATGCCCTCCTTTATGTGTGTCGGTTCCTTGTAATTTTTGGCAGCCCTTTCACTTAGTGCATAGGCTTTATGAGTGTAGGAGTCCCACTACATGAACAATTGTACCACAATGTGAATGAGGCCCTTCTTTATGTGATATACAGGTTGTATCGGAGTGCCTCTTCCTTGTAATTTTTGGCAGCACTTGCCCTTTATATGCAAGTAAATATACAGGAAAGAATGTTTCCTATCAAATTTTCCTCTCAAATCGATTTTTTTATTTGGTTTTGTGCGTATTATTGTCAGTCTGTAAAAGTGGCGTGCTATTCAGACAACATCGTTCCCAGCAGCTACCTGCGAGTCCAAGATGCATTGAGACATCCTCCCCATGCTGTTACAGAACCATTTCAGTGGTGTTTCCATAAATTTCTGACATTTTCCGATCAACCAGGCTCCCTCCCCTCTTCAGAGCAGGGGGTACCTGGTTTAGTGCTCAGGTTCTCCCATTGACTTCCATTATACTCGGGTGCTCAGTCGAGCACCCGAACATCCCGATGTGTTCGGCCCGAGCAACGGAGCACTACGGTGCTCGATCAACACAAAAATATAACACTAATACTATTAAATTAGAAGAATATGTGTGGGGTGGGGTGGAGTCACTTCGTTATGAGTCAGGTTGAGTCACACTGACCAAGCTGCGTGTCATGAGTCTGAGCTCCTTATGTAATGTACCCTATGCTGACTCAGTGTAGCTGATCCTGGTGCCTTCACAACTGGAGCACTGGCAGAAGAAAAATAATTTATTAAATCAATTCAAGAATACTTTGTCACTTTTAGGCTGAGGCTGCACGCACAGCGATTTGGGCGTATGACCAAAGATCACTGTGTAGTGGTGAAGCCACTGAACTGAAAAGGATCATGGCGAAATTTGCCACGACTTCGCTAATGCAAAAAGAAAAATCTAATACTGATGGATTTTTTGAGACTAGGTATGAGCGAATCGACTTCGGATAAAACATCCGAAGTCGATTCGCTCATCCCTATTCAAGATTCCACAGGAACCCAATACAGTTTAATGGCTGCTCTGCTACTTCTTGGCCAAGATCACTTTGTAGCCCCAGCCTTGGGCTAGTTCTCCACTGAACCCTGTCCAGCTTCAGTACTCTCATCTTTCTTCTGATTTTGTATAAAATATTGCTGACGAGGCTTCCGGTTCCGGCGCTGGTAGGAGGAGACGCGCTTAGCGGAGCTCCACCACTCTCCACGACACCATTACCCTCCGTTCACCACCCACGGGCTCCTATATCCCCACAAAGTGTGGTAAGCACTAATATAACGCTCACCCTGGAGAGGTACCTGCTTCGTAGCGGGAAGAAGTCGGAGGACGGAGAAGAGCCGCGGCCTGAGCAGGCGAACCGAGCAATCAAGATGGCGGCCGAACATGAGGCTGCGCCGCAAAACGCTGCTTTGAACCAGCCTCTAACCTCCTCGCAGGAGGATATGTTTAGCCCTACTCCGCTTTCAGCTGCGGATCTCAAGCGTCTGGCGATTGAAGTTGCCGCACATTTGGCACCTGACCTCAAGACCACACTTGTGGCAACGATTCAAGAATCCCTTACAGAGCTACAAGAAGCTTACAATCAACAAGGGTACCGCATAGAGGAGCTTGAGCAGCGGATGTCTTGTGTGGAAGAAGATTTAAACGGCACGCAATCGTGTATGTCAAAACTGCAGCAGACGGTGAGTGAGCTGAGGGATAAAGTAGATGACCTCGAAAACCGCTCCCGCCGCAGTAACCTCAGGTTAGTGGGTCTCCCGGAGAAGAAACTGGGCTCTGAACTTAAGCATATTTGTGAATCGGACCTCCCCAGAGCGCTGGGACTGTCTGTTCCTCGCAAAGTAGAAAGAGCGCATAGATTGGGATCACTACAGAACCCTTCAGGGGGATCCAAGGAGTCTTCTGCCCGTTCTCAAAGGGGTAGGCAGGTCATTATGAAATACCTGGATTTCTCTGATAAAGAGGACATAATGTGTGCTTTTAGGGCCCGCAAGGAGCAACTGACCAATCGGGGTCAAAAGATTATGTTTTTCAATGACTACTCTGCAGTGGTCACAAAGAAAAGAAGAGGCTTCAGTGAAATTTGCACGTCCTTATTCCAGAGGAAAATATGTTTCCAACTGCTTTACCCAGCAGTGTTAAAGGTGAAGTGTGCTGACGGCATTTACAGGAACTTTAATTCTGCTTCAGATGATGCTTTTTTTGCTCAAGGCCGGTACATTTCAGATCATGACGATCCGGTGGAGAAAGAAAGCCAGAGGCCACAAAACACACAGCACGCATCACCTGGAACTTTCCACGATAAGTCGCAGCGAAAACCTGAGGACTTCACCTCATCAGCAAGTAACCAACGGCGACACCGAAAGTAAGTCTTACAGAGGCAAAGTAAGAACACTTTTAGAAAGCCAAAAACCAAAAGAGGTGCTGTATTGCTGCAGTATTTTTCGCTCACCCATGTCAACACAAAAAAGGGGAGTATGTGGATTTTACTATGATACCAGAAAAAAGAGAAGTCCACGATAGATGTTTTATTAACTTTTTATTTCTTATATCCTTTATAGGATCTATATGTCACGGCCATGGCTATGACCGTGACTCCTGAACCGCATGCGGTTGTCAGCGGTTTTCATTGGTGTTCAATCACAGGTGAGGGCTGTGGTATTGGCCTCACCTGTGGTTGCCGCTGGCAACAGTATGTATGTGGCAGCGTAGCAGGCTGAGCTGTGCCATGCAGCTCGCTACGCTGCGCATGCGGTTTTGTGTGTGATGTGTGGATGTGTGCACTGTGTTTTATGTTATTGTGTGCACGTTCCCTTTAAGTGGTGTTTTCCCTTCCCTGGTGTTGGAAGGGTTAATCCCCTTCCTAGTGTGTGTGATCACTGGGTGTGTCCGACTGTGGGGTGTGGCTTCTTGGCCTATAAAGCCTCACTGCTTTTGCAGGCCTGCAGGTTGCTTCAGCCATGCTTAGCTGAGAGCAGCCTCATGTCTTTATTACCTGCCAGTAAGAGCCACCCCTGTGGTCATAAACCTTAATGTCATAAACCTTAATGTCATAACCATAATGTCGCTTTAAGTTATTTCTAGTTATGTGTGATGTCCGTGTGATGTTTTATATGTGATTTTGTGCAGCTATGGATCTGGGTCCCTGTGTGGGGATGCGTTTGTGATCTGCACCCTGCTAACACAGGGATCCAGTCAGCAAGGCTGTGGCAGGTAGGTGGAACTCTTTGTTCACCTGCCATATCCATAGAGCTGTTTATGTCTCCCCTTTTCCTGCAGCTTGGCCGTTGAGACTCCTGCTCCTCCGTGTCTAGGAGGAGTGGGCTTGTCTTACTCAGCTCCTAGGTGAGGGTCATCTTGAGGGCTAGCAGGGACTTTTAGGTTCCGGAGCATGGGCCCTCCTACCATCAAGGTTGGCCCATGCAGCTAGGAGCTAGGGTCAGGTTAGGGATGCCTTAGGAGGTGACCTGCTCCCTAATCCTGTCTTCATGGCCAAGCAGCCGAAACATCACCGGGCTCCACACGGCTGAGGATTTCCCCCATCCTCAGCCGTGACAGTATGACCACAGTCGCTTCTTACGTGGCGTTCCCTCGAAAGAGGGTAAAGCATGCACCGCTATCTGCGGATGGGGTGCATGCGCGTTCTCCGGAGGGAGAGCGTTATGGGGCTCACCATCTACGGCGCGGTGAGTGGCATTCCCCGCCATTCCTCGCTCACCGTTGTCCGTGTTGGTGTCCCCTTTTGTTTGTCTTTCCCCTCCCCCCCTCCCACTGTTTTTTATGCCTCACCAACTTTCCCCTTTTGTTGTTGGGAGGGGCTTTGAGGGGTGGGAGTATGCATCCCTCGAAAGAGGGTGTAGCATGTACCGCCGTCTGTGAAGGGGTACATGTGCGCTCTTCGGAGGGAGAGCGTTCTGGGGGTTTCGCCTCTGATGGCGCGGTGAGTGGCGTTTCCCCGCCATCCCTTCACCGTTGCCTCGTGTGGCGTCCCCCTGATTTTACTACACGTGGTGTTTGTTTGGTATGCGGTATGCATACCTTCGAAAGAGGGTGCAGCATGCAGTGCCATATCAATGTGGCCTGCATGCGCGTTCTCCGGAGGGAGAGCGTTCCTGGGGGTTCTCCGTTAACGGCACGGTTGGTGGCTTATTCCCCGCCACCTTACCTTCCGTGTCCGTGTTGGGGATCCCTCGTCCCTCTCCATGTTCCCATCTCTGGTCGTCTGCTGGCAGCACTCCGTAAGTGGTCCGGCTGCGTGCTGGTTAGGAGTGTCTGCTGGCAGCGACTGGAGTGGGGACGTGAGTGGAGAGTCCCCTCGTCCATCTCTCAGTGGTTCTTTTCTCTTTGTTGCTGGTGCGGGCTGCAGTCCTCGTCGGACTGGCTAGTGTGAGCCGGGAGAGGATGCAGCTGACAGCGACCCCTTTTTAGAACCGGCACTGAGAGTGGACGTCCCCTTCTCCTATCCCCTTGTCTGAGTCCCTCACGTGTCTTTTTTTGGTGGGGGGGCTTTGAGGGGTGGGAGTGTCACGGCCATGGCTATGACCGTGACTCCTGAACCGCATGCGGTTGTCAGCGGTTTTCATTGGTGTTCAATCACAGGTGAGGGCTGTGGTATTGGCCTCACCTGTGGTTGCCGCTGGCAACAGTATGTATGTGGCAGCGTAGCAGGCTGAGCTGTGCCATGCAGCTCGCTACGCTGCGCATGCGGTTTTGTGTGTGATGTGTGGATGTGTGCACTGTGTTTTATGTTATTGTGTGCACGTTCCCTTTAAGTGGTGTTTTCCCTTCCCTGGTGTTGGAAGGGTTAATCCCCTTCCTAGTGTGTGTGATCACTGGGTGTGTCCGACTGTGGGGTGTGGCTTCTTGGCCTATAAAGCCTCACTGCTTTTGCAGGCCTGCAGGTTGCTTCAGCCATGCTTAGCTGAGAGCAGCCTCATGTCTTTATTACCTGCCAGTAAGAGCCACCCCTGTGGTCATAAACCTTAATGTCATAAACCTTAATGTCATAACCATAATGTCGCTTTAAGTTATTTCTAGTTATGTGTGATGTCCGTGTGATGTTTTATATGTGATTTTGTGCAGCTATGGATCTGGGTCCCTGTGTGGGGATGCGTTTGTGATCTGCACCCTGCTAACACAGGGATCCAGTCAGCAAGGCTGTGGCAGGTAGGTGGAACTCTTTGTTCACCTGCCATATCCATAGAGCTGTTTATGTCTCCCCTTTTCCTGCAGCTTGGCCGTTGAGACTCCTGCTCCTCCGTGTCTAGGAGGAGTGGGCTTGTCTTACTCAGCTCCTAGGTGAGGGTCATCTTGAGGGCTAGCAGGGACTTTTAGGTTCCGGAGCATGGGCCCTCCTACCATCAAGGTTGGCCCATGCAGCTAGGAGCTAGGGTCAGGTTAGGGATGCCTTAGGAGGTGACCTGCTCCCTAATCCTGTCTTCATGGCCAAGCAGCCGAAACATCACCGGGCTCCACACGGCTGAGGATTTCCCCCATCCTCAGCCGTGACACTATAATGATGTTCTTATCCGTTCTTTACGCAAGTTACAGTTCTGTTAGAATTTTCCTGCTGACCTTTAATGCATTTCCATGTGACAGATTGGTAGAAGAAGCTGTTATAATGCTGTATAATGGTTAAAAGAATTACCTGGAACGTCAAGGGTTTACGTTCCCTGCAGAAACGCATGATGGTGCTAAGTCACCTCAAACGCCCGGGAGAGGACATTGCGTTTCTGCAGGAAAATTACACATTTTAGAGGAAGATTTTCAGAGAATGTCGAAGCTGTGGGTGGGGAAGGTCTATGGTTCTCCGGCAGTGCAAGGTAAAGCGGGCGTGGTCACTGGAATTTAGTGCATAAGATCCAAGGGCATGCTGCAGATGACGAAGGCAGGGTGCTGGTATTGACAATGAAGGATGTAAACAGAAGTCTCAGCCTTTACAATATCTATGCTCCTAATGTTGCACAAGGTCGTTTTTTTGCTTCCCTGAGAGATAGAATCTTAGCAGATGCAGTGGGAGATAAAATTATGGGAGGAGATTTCAATGCCACAATGGTCGAAATAGAGAATCGTAAACACCTGGAAAGATTGAGGGTAAAAGCGCAGGGGAGGAGAGGGGTTTTGTCTTCCTTTACAGATGACGCCGCACTAGTGGATGTCTGGAGGATTTCACATCCTGATGATCGAGAGTTCACCCATTTCTCCTATGCACAAAACTCATGGTCCCACATAGACTACTGGTTTGCAAAACCTGAACTTTTACCGAGAATCAGAGACGTATCCATTGAGAATTTGGTGATTTCAGACCACTTGCCAGTGGTTTTGACGTTGGCGGATGTAGAACCGAGGGATGCGGAGCTACTGTGGAAGTTCCCGTCCTTCTTAGTGAATGACGAGACCTTTGTTGAACTGTTAAGGGGATGGTGGTTGGAATATAGCACTCTCAACCAGGAACATGAGACTGACCCTCTACTTTTCTGGGAAGCGGGCAAGGCAGTATTAAGGGGCAGGTTGATAGCGTATATAACAGGACTCAAAAGAGCTACTAAGACCCAATTCATTAAAAGCAGCCAAGAGGTCCAGAGAAGGTACAGGGCTTTTGTGCAAACTCAAACAACAGAAAGCAAAAAAAAAATGGATAGAGGCCAGAAGGGATTTTGAAATCTGGGCAATGAGAAAAGAAGGTTTTCATAAGGCCAAATGGGAGCTAGAGCTCCACAAATGTGGTAACAAGGCCGGTAGACTTTTGGCTAATTTGGCTAAGGGACGCCGACAGACAGCCCCAGTGAGCCATTTGCGGGATTCAGTAGGGAATTTAGTATCTCAACCCTCAGAAATTCTGAAAATCTTCAGAAATTATTACTCTAACCTATATAGAAAACCATCAGGTCTGGTAGAGGGAGAATCCAGTTTCCTAGATGGTTTAAACCTTCCGAACATCACTCAGGAAGATTTAGCCCTGCTTAATATGCCCATTACGGAAATGGAAATACTAAATACGATTTCCCAGTTGCCCGGGAATAAAGCGCCAGGTTATTGATGGTTATTCAGGGGATTTTTATAAAGCCCTAAAAGTGCAAATTTCACCTGTATTGTCTAAGTTGGGAAATGTTCTTCTACAGGGGGGAAAGTTGTCACCACAAATGAACATGGCACATATACGCATGCTCCCAAAGGAGGGAAAACCAGTTGAAGACCCCGCGTCATATCGTCCGATTTCCCTCATTAACCAGGATCTGAAAATCCTCTCAAAACTAATGGCAAATATATTAGCTCGCATTCTTCCAGGCCTGATCAGCCGAATGCAGGTTGGTTTTATAAGAGAACAGTCGGCGGTTACCAATATACAAAGGGTCCTGGCGGTTCTAGATGAGGTTAGCCGGAGAGGAGGGGGAAAGTCGGCACCCTCCATAGTCACCCTAGATGCTGAAAAAGCTTTTGACAATATACACTGGGAATGGCCAGAGAGGGTGCTGGACAAGATTGGGATACGAGGCTCTTTTAGGGAGTACCTGTCACAGTTATACACAACCCCTATGGCCAGGATAGGCATGCAGGGTTTTCTATCTGAGCTTTTCAACTTGCAGAGGGGAACCAGGCAAGGTTGTCCTTTGTCCCCCCTGCTGTTTAATCTGGCTGTGGAACCCCTGGTTCGCATTTTAAATTCTCGTGGGATATTTGAAGGCATCAAAGTAGGAAATATTGAATTGAAAGCAATTTTTTTTGCTGATGATATACTCCTATTTATGGAGAACCCCGAAACAGAGCTGCAGGAGGTCCTAAATACTATAGCAGATTTTGGACAGCTTTCAGGCTTTAAGATCAACACGGCCAAGTGCGCTCTTTTGCAATTACGGGGGAGGGGAAAAGACTGAACCGAGAACAGGCCCTATGCGGAATACCAATAGCTAAAGACTACATTACCTACCTAGGGATTAAGGTAGGACCTAGGACTGAGTCCATGTATCGTCTAAATTATACCCCTCTCCTTAACAGGGTGACACATGAGCTGCGCAAATGGCAGAATCTACCTCTATCCCTCCTAGGCAGAATCCATCTAGTCAAGATGATAAGTTACCCCAGACTTCTTTATCCACTTCAAACGTTGCCATTAACTAATTAAACACATAGACATCACTAGATTTTACAGTGAAGTGACGCATTTTTTTTGGAAAGGTAAAAGACCTAGAATAAGTCTGAGGAAACTCATGGCCCTTAAGATCAAGGGGGGAATGAATTTGCCCGACATCAGAATGTATAATCAAGCATGTCTGCTCAGGCATATTATTGATTGGGTACGTCATACCAATTTTCATTCTGACTATGCACTAGAGAAGAACATTTGTGCCCCTTGGGATCCCTGCACCTTGTTACACACGGCTTTGAGAGCTCTCCCCATGCATTTGCGTAACTCAATTCTATTCCGACATACTTGGGCAGCTTGGCGAACTCTTAGGAAAAACTTACGTCTCTGCCAAAGGGTGTCGAAATATCTGCCTTTATGGGGGCATCCGGAATTCGAACAGGGTAGGTGTAATGCTCTGTTTAGGGAGTGGAAACAAAAGGGAATATTAACAACCCAACAATTGTTGCATAAAACTGAGAATAGGTGGCTATCGTGTCAGGAAATAAGGGACATCTATCAATTAGGTCCTTTCAGAGCATTCAATATGCTCAAGTCAAGAATTTCTTGACTGATAGACTAAGAGATGTCTCGAAGGAGATAATTAAAAATGATTTTGACAAGATAGTTCTAAGAGGTACAGGCCCCCAGTTTTGGAAAAAGAGGGGAAAAAATGGGGAACATATTGTATGGATCATCTACTTTCCAGTGAATGGTACAACAGTCATCAACCTGTGTTTTTCATGTAAAAATGTCTTCTATTGATATGATTTGTAACCTCCAAGATATGTTGTCATGAACCATGCATGTCTTTTCCCGAAATAAAAAATTTTGTTTAAAAAAATTAATAAAAATATCTTCCTGACACTCCAACCATATTTTTATCTCGCCAGTGACTGGTTGCTCTGGAATCGATGGAGATTAGTAGATGTGAGACTTATTTTTTTTTACTACATACAGATTTCCCTCCTTGTACACATTATTCTACCTGGATGCCATGTAATGGAACACCTGTTGATTTACGATTCTGCAGTTACCTGCAATTCTAATAGTTTTAACGTAATTGGCAATATGTAAAACTATAGAGCTGTGTAAGATATTCAAAGCCATAAAAACTCCAGATCGTTTTGTAGACATTATAAAGCTCCTCTATTAGCTATTTTACTTGGGTATATATAAAATCAACTTCACAAGTTAATCCCTGCCCCAGCGAGTTTAGGATACAATCCCCTCAGCATAGAGACATGAACCAATCCACGTAACCTAGTGGTGCTACTTTTAAAGGTTTTGTCAAGGTTTAAAAAAATGCTAAGGGTGTTAAAACATTAAAGGAAGTCATACTCCCCCATTCAATTTCCCTCTGCTACAGCTTCACCACTCAGATTTTCCTGGCCAGGATTTGTTCACATGGCCCATATACCACACAGCACTGCTGCAGCCAATCACTGTTCTCAGTGATCGGCTGTATACCACTGAGGCCAGTGATTGGCTGCAGGAGTCACAAGCAGTAAATGGGACATCATACCTGCAGGCAAGATCATGACTTCATGCCTGCAGTGACAGGAAGGATTGAAGCATTTTGAAGTCAGCACTACATCTGATGAGTCGGATGTCAATCATAGCAAAATTGGTTCTAACAGCAAGAACACTGTGACTAGTCATTAGTGCAGTACTGCCCACGTGAGTAATGGTGAGTGGCATCTTAAGTCTGTATTAATTTGCCTGATTTTTCGGCAGATAACCACTAACAACGCTTATTATCGATCATCTGGCAGGGTAACACTGCTGCCGAATAGCATCATCAGGAAATCCTAATTTTTTGACGTTAAAATATTATCATTTGCAGGTGGCAGATCGTGGTGTGTATTAACAATCTGCCACCATCAAACCGCTATACAGATCACTGCATGTAATAGCAGCTGTCTCCTCCCTTAGCGAGCAGGCGATTCCCAGGAGGGAGCGCTTCCCTCCCGACAGTTGTCTGCCACATCGGGCTGTGTAATAAATACAGCCTATATTAAAATGTAGGCTTTAAAGGGGTTGTGCAAGAATTGGGGGAGGGGGCTGGAAACCCCCCTCCCTTCTTAGAGCTGTAAAAGGAAACTTACCTGCTTCCTGGCACTGGCTAACCGCTCCTTCTTCTCCCAGCTGCGACGCTCCGCTGGGCTTCCTCACTGTAAACATCTGGTTTGCCCCTTCCTGCAGCCTATCACTGGCCACGGCAGTGACCAGCTCCCCTTACTTTATGACAGTCACATGACTGGTGATTCAGCCAGTGATTGGCTGCAGGCAATGTCAAACCAGATGTTTACAGCAAGGGAGCCCAGCAGAGCATCACAGGCTGGGAAAAGGAGCGGGAAGCCAGCGAGAGGAAGCAGATAAGTAAGTTTCCCATTACAGGTCCAGCCAAGGAGGGGGAGGGTTTGCCAGATACACGCCCATTCTCATTCTTGCACAACCTCTTTAAGGGGGTTTTCTGGGAGTACAATATTGATGACCTATCTTTAGGATAGGTCATCAATATCAGAAAGGTGGAGGATTGAGATTAGTAGAACTACCGGTAACAGCAAACTGTTAATTGCAAATACTGAATAAAAAATAGCTGCTTGGTGGCCATACTTACTGCAAGGGCAGTTAGAAGCTCTTTGCGCATATAATTGATCAAAAATATGTCGGGCCCATCTACCGAACAACAAGGTGGCTTCTCATCAGATGGGGCCTACTCTAACATGCCTCTCCTGGGCTTACAGCCTACAATCTGGGCAAAGTAGCACCCAGCTATATCCTACACATGCCTCCCCCAGGCTGTCAGCCTGCAATATGGGCAAAGTAGAATACAGCTGTACAATCTTTCTAATTAAAAGCACATGGTAAATGGGCGGTGGTGCACGGTTCAAACTCACCAACTGGGGGCGCCACCCCCCAGTGGCAGTGACAATAGGAAAGAAAAATAAACTAACCAGCATCTTCATAATAAGTAAATTTGAGAACGCAGGTGCACACTACCTTGGCTGAAACACAATGGGATTAGGAGAACTACAGGTAACAGCACACTGCTAGTCAATTGCACAAAGATATAAGCAAATACTGAATAGAAAATAGCTGCTTGGTGGCCATACTTACTGCAAGGGCAGTTAGAATCTCTTGCATATAATTGATCAAAAATATGTCGGGCCCATCTACCAGGTGGACGATTGAATCTGGCACCTCCCATCAGTAGTGCGCTCACGGCATACCAAGCACAGCGCCATAGATTTTGTAGTGGCAGTGCTTGGTATTACAGCCCAGGCCCTTTCACTTGAATGAGACTGAGCTGCACATAGGCCATGTGACCAATAAAAGTGACGTCAGTGTCTAGAAAGAGGCCACAGGGCTCAAAGGAAGTTGTATGGCCCCTTCAAACAGCTGATTGCAGATGTGCAGAGGGTTGGACCCCCAGCAATCAGATATTGCTGACCCATCCTGAGGATAGGTCATCAATATTATACTCCTGGAAAAGCCCTTTAAACAGGTGTTATTAACAAGCATTGTAGCAGCATGTCTGTGGTTTAATCACTAGAATTCTAGTCACAAGTTCCCTTTAAATATTTGTGGAAACACATTATTTCCTCTTACTCTACTTCCATGCTAAGTGAACTGCGCACGACAGATTTCTTACTGCCTGCTCTTCTGAAAAGAGCTGCAGGGCACATATTTTTATCTAATAGCTGAACCCACTCACGTTATTCTGGGCACTGAATCACTTATTGATATGCTGCACAGAAACCAGCATGCTAAGATAAATGTATCATGCAGTCCTATTGAAATAAAGAAAAGCAAAAACTTGTCCAGCACGAGTGCTGCTATGACATGGCGGATTATTCTGATTCTGTAGTCGTGCGTACCTTCCCACTTCCAACACTGTAGCTGTGTATACCCTACCAGATAGGACATTAGACCAGAGATGCAGGTTATGGATTTATCAGGATGCACTTGTAAACACTTATTCACTTTATACGTACTTTTATATTTTATATTATGCTTCTATATTAGGGAATTGCATTTCTGTATTGGAATCTCTCTCATAGTAACTGGTGTGACACAGTAAAGGGAATTGTATGGGGAGGCAGGTATTTTCCTCCCAATGTGTGCTGCTGGACTCATTAGCGGCCAGGTGGGGTCAAACACTGGACTGGACTCATGTGCCGATCCGGGTTTTGATAACACATAGCTGCCTTTAAAAGACAGCTGGGTTCAGCAAAAAGGATCTCTGTATTGGGATCTGAGGCTTGTGCTGGGCTTGGGCTGAGACCAGTGTGAGGGGAAACAGGCCGCCTAAAGTCTGTTCATGGACTCTTAGAGGCAGAACTGCCAGCTGGGTGTAAACTAACACCAAAACCAAAAGGTGACTTTTTGTGTTGAATGTGACTTTTAGTTTTTGAACTTGCCAAGAGTGTGAATAAACACTGAACTGTTTGATTTAAGAACTGGTTATACTGCGTCCACTTATCCCGTCTACCAGAGCGAATCCCCACACTGGTCATCATCCCAAGCAGGAAAGCTTATGAAATCGAATTTCTTGCTTTACTTCAGAAGACAGCGGCTATTTTACAACAGACTGAGTCTGGGGAGTCGTGAATAGAATGCACAGCGATACAAAAGGTCGATCGTATTCTATAGACAGATTTACAGGAAATGGTAAATCTGAAGATGCAGGCAGCTATACAATTTCCCTTGGGCATTAAAACTGTTAGCAGCTCTCGGGTCTGGCTCAGATGAGGTACATGTGGAGATGGGTTGTCAAGATGAGATCACCCATTTACCTGCCCTAGCATCAGATCAGCTCACACTGGGCGATGGAGGAATAAGGAATAAACAAAAAGATTTTTTTTAAAACAAAAACATGCTTTTGATGGTGCAGTGGAAAAGTAGTTTGAAGGCCAGAAGTAAATGTACAAGTCTCTCATTACTTAGTGCAAAATATAACTTGTGGCATATTCAGCAGTATTAAGTACAAAGCACAGTTTCTGGCACCAGATGAGGAGGTATGGTGGCTGATTGGATGACAATTTAATGGCACTTGTGGATATGTGTCCACTGTGATTCAGGCTTGATGTTCGTTTGACCTAGGGGTTGTCCTAGGTGATGGGTGTCCAAACAGTAGTCCCTCACCTGCAGCAGTTTCTGTAAAGCTGTAATTTGCTGATCACTCTGTTGTCTTCACACACTGATCCTTTCTGAAATCTGTGTTCTGTATTCTAATAATCTCTCTGGAGTGTTGGTCTCACAGGTGAATTTGGTATTGTTCCAAGCTCAGGCATGTGCTTCCTATCCCTTCACTATCTGAACTGGAACTCTCCCTCCTGGAAGGAACTAGTACTAACCCACTCCTACCAAGAGGGGAGGACCATGGTGGTTAGCCCTGTTCCGGCTAACCATTGCCAACCATTACCGCCTCTGATGGACTGAATGGCATGACAGTGCTTAACATTACAATACATAATGTACAGTCGTGGCCAAAAGTTTTGAGAATGATACAAATATTAGTTTTCACAAAGTTTGCTGCTAAACTGCTTTTAGATCTTTGTTTCAGTTGTTTCTGTGATGTAGTGAAATATAATTACACGCACTTCATACGTTTCAAAGGCTTTTATCGACAATTACATGACATTTATGCAAAGAGTCAGTATTTGCAGTATTGGCCCTTCTTTTTCAGGACCTCTGCAATTCGACTGGGCATGCTCTCAATCAACTTCTGGGCCAATTCCTGACTGATAGCAACCCATTCTTTCATAATCACTTCTTGGAGTTTGTCAGAATTAGTGGGTTTTTGTTTGTCCACCCGCCTCTTGAGGATTGACCACAAGTTCTCAATGGGATTAAGATCTGGGGAGTTTCCAGGCCATGGACCCAAAATGTCAATGTTTTGGTCCCCGAGCCACTTAGTTATCACTTTTGCCTTATGGCACGGTGCTCCATCGTGCTGGAAAATGCATTGTTCTTCACCAAACTGTTGTTGGATTGTTGGAAGAAGTTGCTGTTGGAGGGTGTTTTGGTACCATTCTTTATTCATGGCTGTGTTTTTGGGCAAAATTGTGAGTGAGCCCACTCCCTTGGATGAGAAGCAACCCCACACATGAATGGTCTCAGGATGCTTTACTGTTGGCATGACACAGGACTGATGGTAGCGCTCACCTTTTCTTCTCCGGACATTTTCCAGATGCCCCAAACAATCAGAAAGAGGCTTCATCGGAGAATATGACTTTGCCCCAGTCCACAGCAGTCCATTAACCAAACTTTCTGCAGAAGATCAATCTGTCCCTGATGTTTTTTTTGGAGAAAAGTGGCTTCTTTGCTGCACTTCTTGACACCAGGCGATCTTCCAAAAGTCTTCGCCTCACTGTGCGTGCAGATGCGCTCACACCTGACTGCTGCCATTCCTGAGCAAGCTCTGCACTGGTGGCACTCCGATCCCACAGCTGAATCCTCTTTAGGAGACGATCCTGGCGCTTGCTGGACTTTCTTGGACGCCCTGATGCCTTCTTAACAAGAATTGAACCTCTTTCCTTGAAGTTCTTGATGATCCTATAAATTGTTGATTGAGGTGCAATCTTAGTAGCCACAATATCCTTGCCTGTGAAGCCATTTTTATGCAACGCAATGATGGCTGCACGCGTTTCTTTGCAGGTCACCATGGTTAACGATGGAAGAACAATGATTTCAAGCATCACCCACCTTTTAACATGTCAAGTCTGCCATTTTAACCCAATCAGCCTGACATAATGATCTCCAGCCTTGTGCTCGTCAACATTCTCACCTGAGTTAACAAGACGATTACTGAAATGATCTCAGCAGGTCCTTTAATGACAGCAATGAAATGCAGTGGAAAGTTTTTTTTGGGATTAAGGTAATTTTCATGGCTAAGAAGGACTATGCAATTCATCTGATCACTCTTCATAACATTCTGGAGTATATGCAAATTGCTATTATAACAACTTAAAGGGCTTCTGTCACCCCACTAAAGTGATTTTTTTTTTTTGGGGCTAGTTAAATTAGTTATATAGCGATATATGAAAATATAATTGTGTTCCTTACTTTGATCCAGCAGTTTATTAAAAAAAACAAGTTTTATCATATGCAAATTCGGTCTCTACCAGCAAGTAGGGCGGCTACTTGCTGGTAGCTGCTGCAGAAATCCGCCCCCTCCTCTTGTTGATTGACAGGGCCAGCCGGGATCTCCTCCTCCGGCCAGCCCTGTCGGCGTTTCAAAAATCGCGCGCCTGTGTTGAATCGGCGCAGGCGCTCTGAGATGAGGAGGCTCGTCTCCTCAGAACTCCCTCAGTGCGCCTGCGCCGATGACATCACCGAAATAGAAGACGTCATCGGCGCAGGCACACTGAGGGAGTTCTGAGGAGACGAGCCTCCTCATCTCAGAGCGCCTGCGTCGATTCAACACAGGCGCGCGATTTTTGAAACGCCGACAGGGCTGGCCAAAGTCTTTCTTTCAAATGAATTGTCCAAGTAACGGGTCAATACCCATATTATTACAGTTACACTCCTGGTTAATTTGCGGTATAGCGGGAAAGGCTAGAGGGTACAATGTAAAAAGCAGAGTGGCGTCCCACTCAGTTGTGTTCGCTTATTCAATGTTACCTTACTCTTGCTCAATACCCGTCTCTGAATACCGACTTGTTGCTCTCAGCTGACTCTGTATCTCACCTATACTGGGGGCGGATCTGGTGCTCTGGAAACGGTATATAGACGACATTGTTTTTATTTGGAGGGGATCAGATTTAGCATTAAATACTTTTATATCTGAGATCAATTTTAATAACCTGAACCTCCATTTTACATCAAATATTAGCAGAACCCACATTGAATTTTTAGATATTAATATAGATATTAGTATGAATAAGCTGATTTGCAGCACATATTATAAGCCGACAGCAAAAAATAATTTTATACTACACTCTAGCTGCCACCTTCCTAGGTGGCTGCTGAATGTTCCGGCCAGTCAATTCAGACGCCTTAAGAGAAACTGTACAGTGGAGGAAACATTCATAAAGGAAGCTGAGACATTGAAAAAACAGTTTATGGATAAAAACTATCCAAATCAATGTATTGAAGAAGCACTCAATAAAGTCAAAAAGTTAGATCGTAACAAATTTTTTATGGAGAAAAAGACGGAACTGCAAACTAGTTCGATACCACAAGAAAAAATTCTAATAATATTACCCCTAAATATCCAATATAAGAAAGTGGAAGCTAGTATTATTAAACACTGGCCCTTTTTATTAAAAGATAAGACTATAGGACCTATGCTACCACCCAAACCCGAAATTGTATACACATGTGCTGAGAATCTGGGTTTAAAAATAGCCCCTACAGCTAGAAAATTTAATCACATGGAAAAAAAACATTGGCTTTGCTTTTAAAGTTTTTTTAGATGCAATTCCTGTTCTAATTGCAAGATAACAAATTTCCCCAAAAAAACGGAGAAGGCCATTTCTTCTAATAATGGCTATTCACATGAGATTAAAACCTTTCTAACTTGCAATAGTAGAGGTGTCATCTATTTATTAACATGCCCCTGTAACAAACAATATGTTGGCTGCACTAAGAGACTCCTAAAAACAAGGATCTCTGAACATGTGGCCAATATACGCCGAGGCTATGAAAACCACACTGTATCTAGACACTCCAGACTGGAGAGGTGGAGATTTGATTAAAAAAATGTCCAGACTTGAATCGAAATTGATATTCGATTTCGGTTCACTGGCACCCAATGGGTTAAACGCAGATTGGGAATTATTCGCATTCCTGTGAATATTTTTCCTATTCCGCTGTATAGACATTTCATAATGGACGTCTATCAGAAAATGATGTTTTCAACATTTTGAAATAATTTTTAAAGCAATTTATATATTTTTAGAAGTAATTTAATAAGTTATTTTTATCTATTATGTTGCATATTGAATTTAAGAGCTTTGACACAAAAAACGCAATTCGACCAACAAAAAATCGCATGAGAAACGCACAGCAATTTTAATCTCGAATAACTATCTCATTATATACTTACAGAAGAAATAGGATTATACTACAATTGTAAATTGTATATTGAATTTAAGCAGCTTTGATACAAAAAACGCAATTTGACCTACAAAAAATTGCATGAGAAACGCACAGCAATCTCAATCTCGAATAACTATCGCATTATATATTTACAGAAGAAACAGGATTATACCATAATTGTCCTAGCTGTCCGGATTAAATGATTGCGGTATTAAATTTTTAGTGGTATAAATGTCTATCATAAATGTTTATGCTAACATATTAATATCTATGCTAACATTCAATACAGTTTAATGAAAAACATATATACATTTAACAAATAAGATGTCTAGCATCCTATATGTGCAGCAGCGGAAGTTAAGAAGGCAACGCAACCCTAGAATAAAAACCGCATAAAAACCGCACAAGAAACACATGGAAACTACATCATAGAAATCCGGGTCTTACATTTACCTGAGAGCCATTACGATTCCGGTACAGCTTTTGACACTTACCCTAATCAGGAGTATAAAAGGAAGAGGGGAAGCAGAACAAGGTTACCACTGAGGAAGGGGACACGTCCCCGAAATGCGTATGGGCTATACCTTGCACCGGCATGCTGGCAGAGAGTCTCCCCTGGATCTGATCTAAGTTCCTGGAACGAAAAACCCTGGCGACACTTGATTTCAACGAGCCCTGAATTCGCTGGCGATACTGGATACAGAGTCAGCTGAGAGCAACAAGTCGGTATTCAGAGACGGGTATTGAGCAAGAGTAAGGTAACATTGAATAAGCGAACACAACTGAGTGGGACGCCACTCTGCTTTTTACATTGTACCCTCTAGCCTTTCCCGCTATACCGCAAATTAACCAGGAGTGTAACTGTAATAATATGGGTATTGACCCGTTACTTGGACAATTCATTTGAAAGAAAGACTTTGGCAGTATACCACTGCAGCTGTAAAGGAACATTTGATTCGTAACTGCAGCTCATGTGGATGGATTTTAAATTACCATTACCCCTGCTAGACTTTTGTTGCTGCTAACGATATATCTGCTACTGACAGTTTGCTAACGATATATCTGCTACTGTCATTTTGCTGCTAACTAATATTGCTACTATACTATTGTTGTATATTGTGCCATTGTTTTATGCTGTTATTTTATGC
Source organism: Bufo bufo (assembly GCF_905171765.1). NCBI lineage: Eukaryota > Metazoa > Chordata > Amphibia > Anura > Bufonidae > Bufo > Bufo bufo. Next base: position 167,183,009 of record NC_053392.1, on the reverse strand, counting down.
TGTCATGTGTTTTTAGTAACAAACTACATTTTATCAAATAAATATCTCATTTATTGGCTACATATATAGAGTGCCTGGTCTACCTTTTACAATTTTCAAGTACTATTATATATTGGATACTACATTTAAGAATTGCAAACAAAATTTGATGATGAAAATTGTGCAGACTGGATTTACAATACAAACAATTCAGCTTTATACACTGCTCAAAAAAATAAAGGGAACACTTAAACAACACAGTGTAACTCCAAGTCAATCACACTTCTGTGAAATCAAACTGTCCACTTAGGAAGCAACACTGAGTGACAATCAATTTCACATGCTGTTGTGCAAATGGGATAGACAACAGGTGGAAATTATAGGCAATTAGCAAGACACCCCCAATAAAGGAGTGGTTCTGCAGGTGGTGACTACAGACCACTTCTCAGTTCCTATGCTTCCTGGCTGATGTTTTGGTCACTTTTGAATGCTGGCGGTGCTTTCACTCTAGTGGTAGCATGAGACGGAGTCTACAACCCACACAAGTGGCTCAGGTAGTGCAGCTTATCCAGGATGGCACATCAATGCGAGCTGTGGCAAGAAGGTTTGCTGTGTCTGTCAGCGTAGTGTGCAGAGCATGGAGGCGCTACCAGGAGACAGGCCAGTACATCAGGAGACGTGGAGGAGGCTGTAGGAGGGCAACAACCCAGCAGCAGGACCGCTACCTCCGCCTTTGTGCAAGGAGGAACAGGAGGAGCACTGCCAGAGCCCTGCAAAATGACCTCCAGCAGGCCACAAATGTGCATGTGTCTGCTCAAACGGTCAGAAACAGACTCCATGAGGGTGATATGAGGGTCCGACGTCCACAGGTGGGGGTTGTGCTTACAGCCCAACACCGTGCAGGACGTTTGGCATTTGCCAGAAAACACCAAGATTGGCAAATTCGCCACTGGCGCCCTGTGCTCTTCACAGATGAAAGCAGGTTCACACTGAGCACATGTGACAGACGTGACAGAGTCTGGAGACGCCGTGGAGAACGTTCTGCTGCCTGCAACATCCTCCAGCATGACCGGTTTGGCATTGGGTCATTAATGGTGTGGGTGGCCTGACTGCCATTAGGTACCGAGATGAGATCCTCAGACCCCTTGTGAGACCATATGCTGGTGCGGTTGGCCCTGGGTTCCTCCTAATGCAAGACAATGCTAGACCTCATGTGGCTGGAGTGTGTCAGCAGTTCCTGCAAGATGAAGGCATTGATGCTATGGACTGGCCCGCCCGTTCCCCAGACCTGAATCCAATTGAGCACATCTGGGACATCACGTCTCGCTCTATCCACCAACGTCACGTTGCACCACAGACTGTCCAGGAGTTGGCAGATGCTTTAGTCCAGGTCTGGGAGGAGATCCCTCAGGAGACCGTCTGCCACCTCATCAGGAGCATTCACAGGCGTTGTAGGGAGGTCATACAGGCACGTGGAGGCCACACACACTACTGAGCCTCATTTTGACTTGTTTTAAGGACATTACATCAAAGTTGGATCAGCCTGTAGTGTGTTTTTCCACTTTAATTTTGAGGGTGACTCCAAATCCAGAACTCCATGGGTTAAAAAATTTGATTTCCATTTTTTTTTTTTGTTTGATTTTGTAGTGAGCACATTCAACTATGTAAAGAACAAAGTATTTCAGAAGAATATTTAATTAATTCAGATCTAGGATGTGTTATTTTTGTGTTCCCTTTATTTTTTTGAGCAGTGTATTTATTTATTCTGTGGTATTATTATTTCAACTGGTCCATTGTTGTGCAAGAATGTGGTGTGTTCAGATTAGCTATGAGCAGTGCCAGTTGGCATTAGTGGAAGTTACTCCTTTTTAGATGGCACAGTTTCCTTCTGTTTAATGCCCGTCTCCTTTACTTCTCTACAATCAAAACTAGACTGAGCCCCTGTTCACACCATCTTCTGAGACTTTGTTTGGTGTATTCACCATGTGGGGTATTTTATGGTATGGGATGTTACCAATGCATGAGACCAAATATGTATAGTTATTTTTATATATATATATATATATATATATATATATAGTTTTTTACATTTCTTCAACAATAAACCTTGTGTAAAAGAAACCTTTTTTTTATTCAGGAGTTTATTTTCTAAACACTTTGAGGCACTTGTACTAAAGCTGTCAAAAACGTATGAGCAAATGGCATTTGGCACAAAAATGTTAAACTTTTTGAGACTTTCTGCTGCTCCTGGCACTTTACCTAAAGTGGGCGTGACTTAGTGGAAGGAGGCAGAGGCTTAATAGCCCGACACATTTAATATAAATGACATCAGAAAACTGATGTAAACGATAACTGAAATCTATGCCAACCCATAGCTGAAGTAGATTTCGACTGGAGTATGAAATGCCAGTTTTTAGTAAATGTGCCCCCTTTTTTGCATCCCGCTAGGGGACTTAAATGGGTTAGTCCATTTCGCACATTGGTGACATATCGCAAGGATATGCCACCAATGTCTGATAGGTGCAGGTCCCACCTCTGAGACCCACACCTATTTCTAGAACTGAGCCTGCAAAGTGCAGGGGAACAGACTGCGCATGCGCAGCCGCCCTCTATTCATTTCTATGGGACTGCGGAACATAGCAGAGCACTATTCCCGTCAGCCCCATAGAAGTGAATAGAGCGATGGCTGCGCTTGCACGGTGCGTTTCTCTTTCATATCTGTGATTTCTGAAAATAGCCGAGTGCACCACTTAGCTATTTTTGGTACTCTAATAGAAAGTAATGGGGGTGGCCACGCATGCACGGTCCGCTCTCCTTCTCTTTGCAGGCTTCGTTCTAGAGATAGATGTGGGTTCCAGAAGTGGAATCCGCACCTATCAGACATATTCTAGTGATATGCTACCAATATGTGAGATGGGTCAACCCCTTTAACCTAATCATTTCAATAATCCACTGCAGTACTTCTGTATCGTAGTGCATTATGCTTGTCAGTGTTACAATGAAAGGCAGCCTATTAGCCAGGTAGCCGACCTGAGAGGTATTGTTAGACCATCGGGCTGCCACAGTGACTCATTGGTACCTCGCACTCACACAATGGGGACTCCAATGGGCTTATAGATGAAGCCCCCACCCTCTTTAAACCACTTACAGTAGGTGCCAGACCCTTTTCCCATAGCCTGAGCACAGCTTGGAATAAGCAGTAAGGGGGGTTAATTCACTGGAACAAAGCAAACAATAAGGTCTCTTTAACTGAAGTCCATGAAATCTGCCCATAGAGACTGAAATAATGATAAAAACAGATGTGCCCTCCACTTTTCCTTTAACTCATCATATCCAGAAATGTGTGGGGCAAGATGGAAAACAAAATGTATATTTCTGACGGATGCCTCTGATGGATGCTATGCATCAGCCAACCATCGAAATAGGCTAACATGTTAAAACCTCATATATTTATATATTTTTATTGGATAACATGAAATATTTGTATTCTGATTTTGAGAAACTGGAAACCTTAAAGGGGTTTTTCAGGAGTAAATTATTGACTAGGCACTGAGCTGTGCCTAGGCCATGTGATTGATGAACATTATGTCACTGCCCTAAGAGGGGGCTGCAGTACTCACCAAAGCATTGCAGCCTCTTCAAACAGCTGATCGGTGGGGTGCCAGAAGTCGGTCCCCCATCAATCACATATTGATGACCTATCCTGAGGATAGGAAATCAATATCCTAGTCCTAGAAAACTCCTTTAACAAAATTTAGGGGAAGTTAAGGGGACACACAACTGTATATAAAAATGAGCACAGAGGTCATGGTGTTTGTTCCTCCAAACCTGGGGAACCTTTATAAGTCTATGGCTTATCTACATATCTGATACAGTACTTCTTGCATTAGTAAATGGAAAATTTTTGATATATATATATTTTTATCGATATCTGTTACTATCCCAATAATTGCTATTAATGATCAGGATGTTTGCTTTACCAGAATTTTGCAGATGGATATACTGTACATACTATTACTAAGCTATACACTCAACTAAAGAATTATTAGGAACACCATACTAATACGGTGTTGGACCCCCTTTTGCCTTCAGAACTGCCCTAATTCTACGTGGCATTGATTCAACAAGGTGCTGACAGCATTCTTTAGAAATGTTGGCCCATATTGATAGGATAGCATCTTGCAGTTGATGGAGATTTGAGGGATGCACATCCAGGGCACGAAGCTCCCGTTCCACCACATCCCAAAGATGCTCTATTGGGTTGAGATCTGGTGACTGTGGGGGCCATTTTAGTACAGTGAACTCATTGTCATGTTCAAGAAACCAATTTGAAATGATTCGAGCTTTGTGACATGGTGCATTATCCTGCTGGAAGTAGCCATCAGAGGATGGGTACATGGTGGTCATGAAGGGATGGACATGGTCAGAAATAATGCTCAGGTAGCCCGTGGCATTTAAACGATGCCCAATTGGCACTAAGGGGCCTAAAGTGTGCCCAGAAAACTTTCCCCACACCATTACACCACCACCAGCCTGCACAGTGGTAACAAGGGATGATGGATACATGTTCTCATTCTGTTTACGCCAAATTCGGACTCTACCATTTGAATGTCTCAACAGAAATCGAGACTCATCAGACCAGGCAACATTTTTCCAGTCTTCAACGGTCCAATTTTGATGAACTCGTGCAAATTGTAGCCTCTTTTTCCTATTTGTAGTGGAGATGAGTGGTACCCGGTGGGGTCTTCTGCTGTGGTAGCCCATCCACCTCAAGGTTGTGCGTGTTGTGGCTTCACAAATGCTTTGCAGCATACCTCGGTTGTAACGAGTGGTTATGTCAGTCAACGTTGCTCTTCTATCGGCTTGAATCAGTCGGCCCATTCTCCTCTGACCTCTAGCATCCACAAGGCATTTTTGCCCACAGGACTGCCGCATACTGGATGTTTTTCCCTTTTCACACCATTCTTTGTAAACCCTAGAAATGGTTGTGTGTGAAAATCCCAGTAACTGAGCAGATTGTGAAATACTCAGACCGGCCGGTCTGGCACCAACAACCATGCCACGCTCAAAATTGCTTAAATCACCTTTCTTTCCCATTCTGACATTCAGTTTGGAGTTCAGGAGATTGTCTTGACCAGGAGCACACCCCTAAATGCATTGAAGCAACTGCCATGTGATTGGTTGACTAGATAATTGCATTAATGAGAAATAGAACAGGTGTTCCTAATAATTCTTTAGGTGAGTGTATTTGCTCCATTGCAACACTGGAGGCCGACTCACAGATCTGCATTTTACTCGTCTTATATGGGCTAATTATGGCTCCATAAAGTAAAACTTTCATAATTAAACTAATTTAACATACCAGGGACCTTAACTCTTTCACTCTGGTCATTCAAGTTTTATTTGTATGTTTTATTTGTATGTTATTAGTCCTTTTTTGGAGGTATTTTCTGAACTCGATATTCATAGAATTTTTTTTTGCCTGTTTTTCATTACCACAGTACTATACCATTGAAAATTTAAAGGGGTTATCTGAGTTAATAAAAAAAAAAAAAAAACACTTAAAATCCATCAGGATATACATATCATTTGGTTAAGCTTGATTTTATCAAGTTAAAACCCATATTTGCACCTTTTCATGGTTCTGTCATTGCTTTGTTTCCATGCTGCAGTACAAGGTGAGGGGGCGTATAACAACAAAGCCTGAGCTCTGCCTCATGAATATTTCTGGGCGTGAACAACCTGACCTTCCCCGCCCCCTGCTCTGCACTTTGCAAAAAAAAAAAAAATACACACACAGGGCAGAAGATCTTCCTGTCACATTGCAGCTGCACAGTGTAAGTTATGTTATTTTACATACATTTCTTTCATGTTTGGTTTTGTTTCTAGTCTAAAAATTTTCTTTCTGTTATTACAGTATATCAAGGAGGACGTATTTGCACTAATTCCAAATTCCGTCACCATAGAAAATGAATGGGTCCGCACCCGTTCCGCAAAATTGCAGAAAAAATGTGGACCCATTTGCGGATGTGTGAATGGAGCCTAAGGGTACTTTCACACTAGAGGCAGGATCGATCCAACAGGCTGTTCACCCTGTCGGATCCGGCCAGCCGCTATTTTGCCGCGCGCCGGACTGCCGCTCTGTCCCCATTGATTATAAAGGGGACGGTGGTGGAGCTATGGCGCAGCACGGCAGTGCACAGCGAGCGGCCACTTGACTAAAAGTCCTGGATTTTCGACTTTTTATGGTACTTTCACACTAGCGTTAGTGTGATCCGGCAGGCAGTTCCATCGTCTGAGCTGCCCTCCGGATCCGCCAATCAGTGTGACAACTGACAGCATTTGTAGACGGATCCAGGTGCGGATCCGTCTAGAAATGCATTGCAATAACGGATCCGTCTATCCGCTTGTCATGTGGATGGACGGATCCCTCTGTCAGTCTTTTTCACAGTTTTCATGTTCTGTGCATGCGTAGACCGGAAGGACGGATCCGTCTATCCGCTTGTCATGTGGATGGACGGATCCCTCTGTCAGTCTTTTTCACATTTTTCATGTTCTGCGCATGCGTAGACCGGATCCGTCCTTCAGTTGTTTTGCAACGCCGGATCCGCACGGCAGCTCCGTCATCGGAGCTGCGTGCCTGCTGGATCCGCCGATCAGTGTGACAAGTGACAGCATTTGTAGACGGATCCAGGTGCGGATCCGTCTAGAAATGAATTGCAATAACGGATCCGTCCAGCGGCACCGTCAAATAGCGGCAGGGCGGATCCGACAGGGTGAACAGCCTGTCGGATACGTCCTGCCGCTAGTGTGAAAATATCATTAGCATTATATGTATCTAAGCAATATCTATATTATTCAAATATATATTCAATATTGATATTGCTTAGATAAATCCATATATTGGTGGCAGATAAGGATTTTATATAGCTGAATAATGATGATGATGATCATAATAATGATGGCCAATAATTTATTTATATTTCCCAGGGGGTGTTCAATGTGTACTAGTGTGGGGGGGGGGGGGGGGGGGGGGGGGACCAGGGCTGTAATAACGATCCCCAGATGCAGAGGGGAACGTTTACAAACTGCCACCTCTAGCCCCAGTGAATGCAGGATGGACAAACATACCCTGTGCTGCTGGAGAAGAGATCACCTCGGCTCTGGTATGCACATGAGCGATCGCATAGCAGAGCCGAGGCAGTGACAAGAGCTGGAGGGGGGAGGGCACCAGAGGCTCTGACGTCTCGTTTACACAGCCTGGACACTCCCTCAAGCAGGGAGACGGCTGTAAACGAGACGTCATCAGCAGAGCAGAGCCGGGCAGTGTGAGGAGAGCTGGAGGGGGGAGGGCACCAGAGGCTCTGACGTTTCGTTTACAGAGCCTGGCCACTCCCTCAAGCAGAGAGAAGCTTGTAAACGAGACGTCAGTGCCTGAGCAGGGTTACTGACGTCAGGTGTAACATGACCCTGAACTGAACTGGCCAAACAGTGATAGATAGGTGATGAAAGTGATTTTAAGAATCTTTCACTGGTCTACAATAAATGCAATTAGAATAGATTTATTTAAGTCGGATAACCCCTTTAATACAGAATAGTCTCCTTCTCTAGCAGTCAGTACAGAGAGATAAAACCCCTATAAAGCTAATCCATAGTCAGTATACTGCTGCTGTGTTATATGCAGGGTAATCCTTTATATAATAGTAGATGTAGAACTGGCATAATAATATGACAGCTCTCTTGTTCTCTTGATAGGCCTATATAAAGATGGTCACAGCACTGCATTGATTAGTGTAAGGTGTGATGCTCTAATTAGGTCTCTCACTCCCTTTCCCTCTTAGTTGCAGTAAATGTTCTGACTGAGAAAGTTGAGCGAGGTTGTTTCCAGTACTAAAAGTCCAAATAAAGAGTAAGCTTAAAGAGCCAGGACAGGAAGCAGAATACATAGAGTAACGTTAAGAAATGATATAGAATATTCACATATACGCTGGTAATATGTGATAAAAAATGTGTAGATGTCAGTTTCCATTTAACACTGTAGAAAGAACAAAGGCTGTACATGAGACATTGTCTAAATGATGCCCTCTTGTCTGACATCACTTCCTGCTCTGCAGCTATTGGCTGAAGCTTCCCCTCACAGACTTCCTGTTCTGTATGCCCTCCGCACATGCTACTAGTAATACTGACAGCTTTCTGTTTAAGCTGGCCCTCATGCATTTAGAAAAAAAAGGTAGTACCTAAAAGAGAGCAGAGAGTTTCCAGAATTATCAGTGTTATGTGCCAAATGTAGCTGGTCAATGTAAGGGGTGGAAAGGACCGGAAGTTTGTGAGGTGAAGCTTCAACCAATTGCTGCAGAGATTTTATTGATGTTGCAGAAATGGGCTATATTCTGGCAACTTCTGCTGGTCAGCCCAGTAACATGCAGCCATTTTGATACTCAGCCAATAATAATTATTTTGAAATAATGTCAAACTCCTATTACGATGATTCTCGGTCCCCTGCCTGTCTCGACTTCCTTGTGGCTCACGACATACAGGAACATGGCTGAGTGGATATTTCCTGTGGGCATCGAGAGGCACCAGGTGGTAGTCCAGCCGGGGATTGAGACGTGCCTAGACTGGAGAGCATTCTCAGCCTTTTCTAACTAATATTTGTTGGTTGTCCAACCCCTAAGGATCTATAGTAGACAGTTCACTTTGGAAACCTCAAACACCAATATGAAAACATTAATGGTCCTGGTAAATGGTATGGCAGGGATCAGCAACCTCCGGCACTCCAGCTGTGGTGAAACTACGACTCCCAGCATGCTCCATTCACTTTTATGGAAGTTCTGAAACAGCGAAGCAAATGTGCATCCTGGGAATCATAGTTTTACCACAGCTGGAGTGCCAGAGGTTGCTGATCCCTTCTGTATTGTATAACCCTGGTAGCTATATTGTGCTTATAATGAAAACTGACCCTGAGTTTTACTTTAAACAAAGTTAAGACGACGTTTCACAGATTTGCTCAGTATGAGAAACTACATTTTGAACTACTAGGACACATTGGATAAAGATCATTGCAATTTATAGAATAATAAATGGATAGGGAAAGACAATCAGAACTTTTTACCGACTCAACAAATACAACAGCGAAACAGACTGAAGAATTATGTAACCTTTGTTTACCAAAATACCTCAACAGAATGGCGATTGTTCATGAAAGTGTCACAGCCTATGGTGTCACAAAGAGCCGTTTGAGTAGCAGCAGGACTGCAACACCCTCTAATGACAGGTTTCTCGGTGCAAGAAAATACACTGAGATAAGTTTAAGACGTTAAGCTTTCTGCCGCTGTACCCTTCTTAATTAGAATATTCACACATCTAAGAGTTGTGAGAGAGCTGTTGGCACCATCACAGAGCTAATTCTATTCAGCGCCACACAAAGAAAATTCTTCTAAATGTTTTCCCATGAGGAGCCGTTAGAGGCACAGAGGGACCCAGTGGAGTAAATTAAGCACTGTGGGTCCTTTTTATAGGGAATTGTATTGTCAGTATTGTTATGAAGCATTTTATTTATATTAACTTTGATCTCCGATTTGCAGTCATTGCTGGTAAAGTTGGCATAACCAGATGTTAAAGTACAGTGGCATACCATAGAGGCATACCACATGACTGTTATGGGTAGTGTTGTGCAAAGCATTAGAAGCAGAATTCGGCCCAAAGTTTAGGAAAACTTCAATTTGCAACGCAGCCAAATTTTCTTGTGCTTCGTAGGAATGAATCAGGATTTCCTAAAATGGTGGCTGCACGTGTTACAGAGTAAAACTAAGAAGCCCGGGAACGCGAAATCACCCATAATGCCATGTAGCCGGCTAGTCAGCAGGGAGCCAACTATTAGGCTCATAGTAGAGAGGGATCCCAGACCTTATGGAGGGATCCACATTGGATTATGGTCATCCGAGTTGTGCATTCCTCAATTTTATTGCTTTTAGGAAGGTTTCCTAACTAAATGCTGTGTACCATCACACAGCAGGACAGGGGCTGCTAGATATACATTTTGGCTCCACCGATCCCTGCCGGTGGAAGCCAGAGCACACCTGAATGACCACAGAATCTGAGGGGTTAAAATTCCACGACCCGCATTACAGCCGGTCACGGACATTAGTGCCAGGTGTCTGCTCTTTAAAACAGCAGACACCTGGCGGCCATGCAGCGTGCAGTGGGCGCCGTTTTTAAATTTACGGAACTTTACTGTCAGTGGTTAAGAAAGGGTTAACTTTCCGGCCTTAAAACTGAGATTTGGCCACCAAGTAGGAAGAATATGATTAGGCAGAGAGACCTGGGTATACCTGATTTATAGTGATTCATGACTAATAAAAATTTTTGTTGAACTTCGGCGAATCAGCCAAATCGAATTTTTCAAAACTTTAATTATCTCTAGCTATGGGACCCAGCAGGAGTGCGGGCCTAGTGCTGAAATCCTTCTTCTGTTTACAACATAAAACAACTGTTATTTCTGCCAACTGCTTCTATTACTTCCAAAGAGAGCTCTGCTTCTATTACTTCCAAAGGCAACTGTATAAATTCCTATACATTGTGCTCCCTCTAGTGGTGGCTGCAGGCAGCCAGGTTTATCACGCACTATGTGATCATTTGCTATGGGGCCCCATAAGATATGGAAAATGCAAATGTGATCGCACACTACATCCAGCACTCTGCCCTCCATGCTGGATGAGACATTGGTTTATATTTTGGCCAAAGCATAGTAAGCCACTCACCGCGTCAAGGCTGTCTCATGAGTGGTCCCTAACTCTTGTTCCTACCTGTTCATGGGCCATGACAGCCACATAAAATCCAGGGAATGCAGGTCAGCATGCAAGCCAAGTACACTTTGCTTGTAACCCCGTCCGGTGCCATTACAGCTTTCATCGGATCCAGGGATGCAAGTACCAACATGCATGCTGAACCTACCATATACTTCTCCTTGAGCCAGATGGCTAATGGTAGGTTCTATACAAGCAGACTCAGTTTTATACTGACTTTAAAACCAGCCTCAAGGACAGATTAACTGGTCAGGTGTGCAATGACTCCAAGGAGATCGCCACGCCTCCAATATATACTACAAAGAAAAAAATAAGGGGTTGGGTCAGCACAACCTGCTGCAGGTGCACATCACTATGGCGAAATACATATACAAACGGAAAATGCAAATGTGATCGCACACTACATCCAGCACTCTGCCCTCCATGCTGGATGAGACATTGGTTTATATTTTGGCCAAAGCATAGTAAGCCACTCACCGCGTCAAGGCTGTCTCATGAGTGGTCCCTAACTCTTGTTCCTACCTGTTCATGGGCCATGACAGCCACATAAAATCCAGGGAATGCAGGTCAGCATGCAAGCCAAGTACACTTTGCTTGTAACCCCGTCCGGTGCCATTACAGCTTTCATCGGATCCAGGGATGCAAGTACCAACATGCATGCTGAACCTACCATATACTTCTCCTGGAGCCAGATGGCTAATGGTAGGTTCCATACAAGCAGACTCAGTTTTATACTGACTTTAAAACCAGCCTCAAGGACAGATTAACTGGTCAGGTGTGCAATGACTCCAAGGAGATCGCCACGCCTCCAATATATACTACAAAGAAAAAAATAAGGGGTTGGGTCAGCACAACCTGCTGCAGGTGCACATCACTATGGCGAAATACATATACAAACGGAAAATGCAAATGTGATCGCACACTACATCCAGCACTCTGCCCTCCATGCTGGATGAGACATTGGTTTATATTTTGGCCAAAGCATAGTAAGCCACTCACCCCATAAGATATGCCCTTGAAAAAGTTATTTTTCATTTAGCTTTCATTTTTTTTATTTTTTATTAGCAGAAGCAGAGCAACTATTGCCCATGAGTTGTGTTTAGTAGGCAGTTCAATCGCAGGTGTATAGTCAAAACAATCACATAAATACATTTTCTTACTTCATATATCCATAAAATAGTACAGTTCATAGAATATTATATAAAAACCTCAGTCCATAAGATTTCTTTAGAATCTTTGGATCCAAATGATGATTGCCTGCATTTCCATGTATTCTCATGTGCTCTGTACCGCTCTGTGCCCCCCCCCCCGCCAGTTTCCTCTGTACTAATCTTCTCCGTTGCGCCACCGTTTCCACTGCTCTGATACTGGCTTCAGGCCTTTCTGCTCGGGCCGAGACAATCTGTATAATTTAGCTGTAGCTGAACAGGAAGACTCAGGAACACACCCGATTGGGATAGGCCGTCTGAGCAGAGGAGAGACAATAGCGCGACAGAGAGGTAAGTACTGAGGAAATCATCTTGCTTCCACTGGTCAGAAGACAGCAAGATTTCCAGGAAAGCCTGGAGAACTGCTTTAACTCTCTGCCATCTCATTAACTGTACGTGGATCACAGGATCTTTGGTTTCAGCATTCAGTGGGGGCTCTCTATTGAGTTGTTGCTGTGCCTGTGCCACTGCATGCTGTTTTTTCCTCGGTTTTCACTCCTGAGTGGTGAATAAGACATCATCAGCTGGTCACTCAACACATCTCTCTTTTGTCATTTTGTCTCATTCCTCTAGTTTTTGCAGCACACCATTTCCCACCCCCACCCCAGTTTTGCTCAATATTTACTGACACAAGCAAGTTGTGCACCTTATGAGGATTGACTGTGCCAATTCCTCCCCCTTGTTCCCAAGGGATTTCAAAGCACTTGAACACAGAAAACATGTAAAAATCACACTCCTTCCCACCTCCATGCAATATATCTCCCAAGATTGTGCAGTGCTATCTCACCCCCCCCCCCCCCCCCCTCACACACACACACACACACACACACCAGAATTAAAGTCTCCTGCATAAAGTCACTACCATATACCCAATAACCCCCATAGGCAGACATGGACCAACAATTTTGGGGGCTTGGACCAACAATCCCACTCAGTCTACTGTCCCAGTCGGAGTCTAAACTCTCTTAGAAACATAGAATGTGTCGGCAGATAAGAACCATTTGGCCCATCTAGTCTGCCCAATATACTGAATACTATGAATAGCCCCTGGCCCTATCTTATATGAAGGATGGCCTTATGCCTATCCCATGCATGCTTAAACTCCTTCACTGGATTTGCAGCTACCACTTCTGCAGGAAGGCTATTCCATGCATCCACTACTCTCTCAGTAAAGTAATACTTCCTGATATTACTTTTAAACCTTTGCCCCTCTAATTTAAAACTATGTCCTCTTGTAGCAGTTTTTCTTCTTTTAAATATTCTCTCCTCTTTTACCTTGTTGATTCCCTTTATGTATTTAAAAGTTTCTATCATATCCCCTCTGTCTCGTCTTTCTTCCAAGCTATACATGTTAAGATCCTTTAATCTTTCCTGGTAAGTTTTATCCTGCAATCCATGTACTAGTTTAGTAGCTCTTCTCTGAACTCTCTCCAAAGTATCGATATCCTTCTGGATATATGGTCTCCAGTACTGCGCACAATACTCCAAATGAGGTCTCACTAGTGCTCTATAGAGCAGCATGAGCACCTCCCTCTTTCTACTAGTAATGCCTCTCCCTATACACCCAAGCATTCTGCTAGCATTTCCTGCTGCTCTGTGACATTGTCTGCCTACCTTTAAGTCTTCTGAAATAATGACCCCTAAATCCCTTTCCTCAGATACTGAAGTTAGGACTGTATCACTGATTTTATATTCTGCTCTTGGGTTTTTACGTCCCAGGTGCATTATCTTGCACTTATCAATATAAAATTTTAGTTGCCAGATTTTTGACCATTCCTCTAGTTTTCCTAAATCAGTTTCCATTTGGTGTATCCCTCCAGGAACATCAACCCTGTTACAAATCTTTGTGTCATCAGCAAAAAGACACACCTTACCATCGAGGCCTTCTGCAATTTCGCTGATAAAGATATTAAACAATATGGGTCCCAGAACAGATCCTTGAGGTACCCCACTGGTAACAAGACCATGGTCTGAATATACTCCATTGACTACAACCCTCAGCCACTGCCCAATCCATTCAACAATATGGGAGTCCAAGCCCAAAGAATGCAATTTATTGATAAGCCTTCTATGTGGGACAGTATCAAAAGTCTTACTAAAGTCTAGATAAGCGATGTCTACTGCACCTCCGCCATCTATTATTTTAGTCACCCAATCAAAAAAATCAATAAGATTAGTTTGACATGATATCCCTGAAGTAAACCCATGCTGTTTTTCATTTTTCAATCCATGGGATTTTAGATGTTCCACAATCCTCTCCTTAAGTATGGTTTCCATTAATTTCCCCACTATTGATGTCAGGCTTACTGGCCTATAGTTGCCCGATTCCTCCCTACTACATTTCTTGTGAATGGGCACTGTGCTGCGCTGCTGCCTCCTCCCCTAGAGTGCATTTGGCAGTGCACACACACACATGCAGGCAATCTGTGTCACAGACGGAAGGTCAAACCCTAGAAATCGGTTAGATTATGAAGTCTGCTGACATGACGACAGGCAGTGCCATCTTAAGAGCATTATAGGCCCCCGGGCAATACAGTGCACTGGGGCCCTGTCTACACAATCACGCACTAGAATAAAAATGCAAATTATCAATAAGGCGATATTTATTGGTACTTTCAACAAAATCAGTGTTTAATATAGGAATAATATATAGGGGGGGCACAAAGATACCACAGTCAAAAATGGGGGGGCAAAAACAAAATAAGTATATATAAATAAGATTACAAAATATGAGAGAATTGCGGTATGCAGGGATACATTTATAATAAAACTATTTACTTACAAAAGAAGCTGTTCAATCGTCTGCTGTGCCGTCCTCTGCTTGCTTCCGCGGATTCTTTCCCCTTCTTTCTGTCTCTCGTCAGTGCGCAGGCGCACTGTTATGGTGGATCTGTGGAAGACACACTGTTATGGGGGCATCTGTGGATGACAGTGTTATTATGCCTCTCATTAGCCCCCATATGCTGCCTCTCATCATTAGCCCCCATATGCTGCCTCTCATCATTAGCCCCCATATGCTGCCTCTCATCATTAGCCCCCATATGCCTCATCATTAGCCCCCATATGCCTCTCATCATTAGCCCCCATATGCCTCTCATCATTAGCCCCCATATGCCTCTCATCATTAGCCCCCATATGCCTCATTAGCCCCCATATGCCTCTCCATTAGCCCCCATATGCCTCTCCATTAGCCCCCATATGCCTCTCCATTAGCCCCCATATGCCTCTCCATTAGCCCCCATATGCCTCTCCATTAGCCCCCATATGCCTCTCCATTAGCCCCCATATGCCTCTCCATTAGCCCCCATATGCCTCATTAGCCCCCATATGCCTCTCCATTAGCCCCCATATGCCTCTCCATTAGCCCCCATATGCCTCTCCATTAGCCCCCATATGCCTCTCCATTAGCCCCCATATGCCTCTCCATTAGCCCCCATATGCCTCTCCATTAGCCCCCATATGCCTCTCCATTAGCCCCCATATGCCTCATTAGCCCCCATATGCCTCTCCATTAGCCCCCATATGCCTCTCCATTAGCCCCCCATATGCCTCTCTCCATTAGCCCCCCATATGCCTCTCTCCATTAGCCCCCCATATGCCTCTCCATTAGCCCCCTTATGCCCCCAGCAGCCACATTTTCTTATAAAATAAAAAATCACTTACCTCTCCTGCTCCTGGACGCCGCCTGCCTCTCCTCAGTCGACTCTGTGCTCTGAACTGGCGCGCACAGCGTGAGGTCACAGAGCGCCCTCACGCTGTGCGCAGCCCTGCACAGCCGACAGCCGAGGACCAGGAAGTGGTGAGTACAGAGCGTTCACCACTTCCTGGTCTCTCGGTTCTAATGAGCGCTTCCATAATGGAAGCGCTCATTAGTATTCAACTGGGGGATGACGGTTGGGAAGTTGGCTGGTGGGTTCACTGGGCAGGCGGGCCCCCAGGCAAGTGGGGCCCCCGGGCAACTGCCCAGCGTGCCCATTCGGAAAGACGGCCCTGACGACAGGTTAGTGGGAGAGCAGCTTGTAGTATCAATGTCACTTTTGTGGTGACACACACAACTCGCCTCCTCTGGGGAGTAAATTTCACTCTTTGCAGGCAAATTAGCCCTCTTCTGGCAGGGACTTATTCTGTCAGTCAGTGGTGCCAGCAGAACACAGCCAGGCGGGTGGATTGGCACAACACAGCTCTGCACTGACACCACAATGTGGAACCAATGTGCCAACTAATTGGTTTGATGTTGGGCTAGAACTATGGGCATTATCTTGGCAGTCCCCTGATAATAACCCTTTAACCCTTATACTTGGATCTAGATTTTATTGCACCACTACCTCTTGGAATAGCCCTAGTGTAGTTGGCAACTGACACAACAGATTCAGAATCACAAGTGCAAGGCACCAGAAGCACAAGCAAGATCATAGACAGAACCAGACTGAGGACAAACAGGCAAAGTACATGCAAAATCTATGGAACAGACTACTCAACCCAGTTCAGACATAGCAGATACATGTTAACTGTGTATCTGCACTGCAGTGGTGGCCATAACCCCTGGAAACAATCAGTGTACAATGTGATGGAAAAATTAATCACGACAGCAAAAGAGGCAATAAACATCATTGGAAATAATGCCTAAAAAAACTTACATCACTGTCTTTAACACACATGTGAAAACATCCATACCTGTGTCTAAACAGGATTATTTTTTTCTTCATATCCTCAGGACACAGGATTTTAGCCGAAAGTAAGCATACTTATCAAAATCTGGTCTCATGCCAAGATATAGCCAAGGTCAGTGTGTTAAACTAACAAGAAAATACCTGGATAATTGGAACTTGGCTTCAAGAACATCAGAAACTATGTTTAACCCTCAACTTACAGTTTCAGATACTAAGAAAATAAAACTTTGCAGCTGCACATAAAACAGAGCACACCGTAATATGGCGGATACGTTCACATCCAAAGTTGAAACAATGTCAGTTAAAAATCTGATTTATATGATTGATGACGTCATCCTGAAATCCATATCATTTGAGAATCTCAGAAAAATAGATTAACCCAGCTCACAGAGCTATTTTAGCATTCTGGACATTTTTCATTGCCTAATAGCAATTTTTCTCAGCAATGCGGGCACATAAGATGGGACCAACACAGATGCCTTCAGCTGCCCAGTGCACATGTAACAGGTCAGCCAGTTTCATAGGTACAAATCTGCTGACAGATGCCCTTTAACCTTGCCAAATCCGTGAGTCACTGCACTATCCTTAAGTGGGGTACCGTGTAAAGGTCATGAATTTCTGACGCTTACATATTCTAGGGGGGAAATTATGCCCTTGTGCATGTTAGATTATTACATCTATCTAATGTGTGTGGTCTAGTGCTGTGGTTATGTGCAATCTTTGTGCATTATCTAGCTTCTGTGACTATATGTTTGCTTCTCTACAGTAAGTCATTCCAAGCAGCATTTGATGATGGGTAATTTCTAATAAGCTTGCCTGTAATAATGAAATTATATGCAGCAAATTATAGTTCAAATGAATTATAATCATTTCTTTGCATTAGCATGATTAATATAATTTAGTTATGCACTACTTTTGTCATATATGACCTCAAAGAATTGCAGATCAAGGCATCCTTCCCTTCCGGATAAGCAGTATGTGGTTGCTATATTTAGCTAGATCAAGTTCTGGGCTTGACAAAAGCACAGCCGGGCGGTTTTCTACCAAATGGTACATTTTCCTTCTTTGCATTTAGGTGGTTTAATGATGACTTTATTTAGTACTTTTGGGAAGCTGTTTTTTTTTCTATTTGTTGGATAATAAGTACTTCTGATTGTTGTAAGGAGTATATTTCCCTATAAAAGTAGTGGTAAGCTATGATGGTGAAACCTGACGCTGTTGCGCCCTATTCATTAGCGCAACAATCGCTGTCTTGATGGATCGAGCACATGCGCTATATAGAAAGTGAATAACAGTGTACTGCTTTTCAATATGTTCCCCTTACAAGCTATGTCCATCTTTCCAATCATTGTCTCAATGCCTCTAAAATGAAAAATTAAATGGGGCCACACGGTGGCTCAGTGGTTAGCACTAGTACCTTGCAGCACTGGGGTCCTAGGTTCAAATCCAAGCAAGGACAACATTGGCAGGGAATTTGTATGTTCTCTTCATGTTTGTGTGGGTTTCCTCCCACACTCTAAAGACATACTGATAGGGAACTTAGATTGTGAGCCCCATTGGGAACGGTGTGATGCTAATGTCTGTAAAGCGCAGCGGTATATAGTAGCGCTATATAAGTGCATAAACTAAATAAAGGAAAATGAAACCTGTCACCATGACAATGCAGTGCAAACTGCAGGCAGCATGTTATAGGGCAGGAGGAGCTGAGCAGATGGATATATAATTTTGTGGGAAATGATTCAGAATAACTTGTAATTTATTTATTTTGCCTCTAGAGGACACTGATTATTTTTTTTATGGTTTGCACTCAAACTATTAAAGGAGTCTCAGTTACAGGTGAAAACAGCCCCCTGTATGGGGCATTGTACACAAGTAGGCCTGCTGAGACCCTGCAGCTTTGCTCTCTCTCTGGGACACCCAGCAATCATGTGATCATAGGGTCCAGTAGAGTAAGCGGTACAGAGTTGTTTGTTGCCTGTTACCATGGAGACACATAATCTGCATGTGAGCCGTAGAAACAAAATCACTTTATATAATTGTTATTAAAAGGGGTTTGTCCCCTCTTTTTGATATTGATGACCTATCCTCAGGATAGGTCATCAATATCAGGTAGGCAGGGTCTGACTCCCAGCACTCCCGCTGATCAGTTGCTTGAAGAGAATGCAGCGGTCATACGAGTGCTGTGTTCTCTTCTCTGTTTACCTACTCGTCGTTGACATTGTAGCAGTGAGCAGGTGTAATTACAACTCCGCCATCCCATTTATCTTAATAGGACGTCTCTGTCCTATTTACTTGAACAGGATTCACCTGAGGATAAGGCATCAAAATTACAAAAGTGAACAACCCCTTTAAGACCTATGGAAAAGTTGCTTAAAGGGAACCTGTCACCATAAAAGTGTAGTGTCATTTTCAGGCAGGTGTCATAGAGCAGAAGGAGCAGAGCAGATTGATGTATAATTTTGTGGGGAAAGATTCAGTAAAATTAGCAATTTCTTCATTTAAATGTTTTCTCTTTTTATGCTTTGGAGTCACATAGGGGGTTCCACTAACTCTGCATGACTAAGCGTAGATGGAAGTCAATCGAATACGACCGCCCACATGACTCCTAAGCATGAAAAGAGCAGAGAGTTAAATAAATTTAATTATTATCGACATGTGTAAAAATAAGTAAAAAATTCCAATATAAATAAAAAATGTCCACGCCAACCAAAAATGATGCCAAAGTAGCCCCGTTGACACAAAACTATAATTACATTTCAAAACGACTGACACAAAATAGGGAATCCATTTTAATATACTACAGTTGTGGAGCAAGAGCAAGTTTTCCTTTTGGGCCCCATGGCTACTTGTTACATCACTGTCTAAATAAAAATATATCTCACACGATGTCACGATACAATGTACAATGTGTGCAGACGGTCATTCTCTAAGTGCAACTAAGGCTACTTTCACACTGGCGTTTCTGGGTCCGCTTGTGAGATCCGTTTCAGGGCTCTCACAAGCGGCCCAAAATGGATCAGTTCAGCCCCAATGCATTCTGAATGGATAAGGATCCGCTCAGAAGGCATCAGTTTGCCTCCGTTCAGTCACCATTCTGCTCTGGAATGCAAACGGATCCGTTCAGAATGCATCAATTTGGCTGCGTTTGGTCTCCGTTGCGTTTTTTAGATGGTCACTAAAACGCAGCTTGCAGCGTTTTGGTGACCGTCTGACTATGTGGAGCCAAACGGATCCGTCCTGACTTACAATGTAAGTCAATGGGGACAGATTCGTTTCTCACTGACACAATATGGTGCAATTGAAAACTGATCTGTCCCCCATTGACTTTCAATGTAAGTCAAGACAGATCCGTTTTGACTTAGACTTTTTTTTTTAATGAATAATGCAAACTGATCCGTTATGAACATATTCAAGCGTTTGCATTATTGGTGCGGATCCGTCTGTGCAGATACAAGACGGATCCGCACCAAACGCGAGTGTGAAAGTAGCCTAAAAAGTAGAGTACTATCAGCATAGATGTGCAGATCGTGGTTAGATATCAAGTTTTACAGATTTTAAGATTAATTTGCCTTTAGGATGCACTGGGCAAATAAATTCACCAGTCTTGAAGATATATTGTCCAGGTGAGTTTAACCCTTTTAAGACCAAGCCACTTTTCACCTTAAATCCCAGGCCGATTTCTGCAAATCAGACGTGTCACTTTATGTGGTAATAACTTTGGAATGCTTTTACATAGGGCTTGTTCACACGACCGTATGTCTTTTTCAGTGTTTTTCGGGCCGTTTTTTCCGGATCCGTTTTTATTTTATTTTAATTTTTTTCCAGTAGTGTTTGCGGTTACATTCCTCCGATCCGTTTTTCCGTATGGCATATACAGTGATTACATAGAAAAAATTGGGCTGGGCATAACATTTTCAATAGGGCACCAAAAAAATCACATCATAGTGAAGCACTTAGGATACAGATAAGGTGGGGGGTTTAAAAGGACATGCCTCCGGATGTCCATAGATTTCGCCCCTGACGAAGCTTGAGTGCGAAACCCGGGTCGGGCAGCGGAGTGTTACTACCAGGATTTTATATATGCTGTGATTTTTAGCTCGTTTGTGAGTATAATAAAAACACAAGTTGTTTTATCTGTATCCTAAGTGCTTCACTATGGTGTGATTTTTTTGGTGCCCTGCAGAGGAATCCAGGAGGCGTGTTTGGAGTCCAGAGCTGGGAAGCACTGTTATCTTGTATCAGTCCGGTGGGCTTACAGCACGGTTGGAAAATATTCCTTGTTCAGGCAGTGCGGTTCTTTAACCACCTCAGCCCCTATAGCTTAAAAACCCTGAAAGACCAGGCCACTTTTTACACTTCTGACCTAAACTACTTTCACCGTTTATTGCTCGGTCATGCAACTTACCACCCAAATGAATTTTACCTCCTTTTCTTCTCACTAATAGAGCTTTCATTTGGTGGTATTTCATTGCTGCTGACATTTTTACTTTTTTTGTTATTAATCGAAATGTAACGATTTTTTTGCAAAAAAATGACATTTTTCACTTTCAGTTGTAAAATTCTGCAAAAAAAACGAGATCCATATATAAATTTTGCTCTAAATTTATTGTTCTACATGTCTTTGATAAAAAAAAAAGGTTTGGGTAAAAAAAAATGGTTTGGGTAAAAGTTATAGCGTTTACAAACTATGGTACAAAAATGTGAATTTCCGCTTTTTGAAGCAGCTCTGACTTTCTGAGCACCTGTCATGTTTCCTGAGGTTCTACAATGGCCAGTACAAACACCCCACAAATGACCCCATTTTGGAAAGTAGACACCCTAAGGTACTCGCTGATGGGCATAGTGAGTTCATAGAACTTTTTATTTTTTGTCACAAGTTAGCGGAAAATGATGATTTTTTTTTTTCTTACAAAGTCTCATATTCCACTAACTTGTGACAAAAAATAAAAACTTCCATGAACTCACTATGCCCATCAGCGAATACCTTGGGGTGTCTTCTTTTCAAAATGGGGTCACTTGTGGGGTAAGGAGTTTGAAATCAAATTCTGTAAAAAATGGCTGGTGAAATCCGAAAGGTGCTCTTTGGAATGTGGGCCCCTTTGCCCACCTAGGCTGCAAAAAAGTGTCACACATGTGAAGTTGGGGAATGTGTTTTGGGGTGTCATTTTACATATACCCATGCTGGGTGAGAGAAATATCTTGGCAAAAGACAACTTTGTATAAAAAAATGGGAAAAGTTGTCTTTTGCCAAGATATTTCTCTCACCCAGCATGGGTATATGTAAAATGACACCCCAAAACACATTCCCCAACTTCTCCTGAATACGGAGATACCAGATGTGTGACACTTTTTTGCAGCCTAGGTGGGCAAAGGGGCCCATATTCCAAAGAGCACCTTTCGGATTTCACTGGTCATTTTTTACAGAATTTGATTTCAAACTCCTTACCACACATTTGGGCCCCTAGAATGCCAGGGCAGTATAACTACCCCACAAGTGACCCCATTTTGGAAAGAAGACACCCCAAGGTATTCGCTGATGGGCATAGTGAGTTCATGGAAGTTTTTATTTTTTGTCACAAGTTAGTGGAATATGAGACTTTTGTAAGAAAAAAAAAAAATCATCATTTTCCACTAACTTGTGACAAAAAATAAAAAATTCTAGGAACTCGCCATGCCCCTCACGGAATACCTTGGGGTGTCTTCTTTCCAAAATGGGGTCACTTGTGGGGTAGTTATACTGCCCTGGAATTTTCCAGGGGCCCTAATGTGTGGTAAGTAGGTAAATGACCTGTGAAATCCTAAAGGTGCTCTTTGGAATGTGGGCCCCTTTGCCCACCTAGGCTGCAAAAAAGTGTCACACATGTGGTATCTCTGTATTCAGAAGAAGTTGGGGAATGTGTTTTGGGGTGTCATTTTACATATACCCATGCTGGGTGAGAGAAAAGACAACTTTTCCCATTTTTTTATACAAAGTTGGCATTTGACCAAGATATTTCTCTCACCCAGCATGGGTATACACTGCGTGCAGAATTATTAGGCAAATGAGTATTTTGACCACATCATCCTCTTTATGCATGTTGTCTTACTCCAAGCTGTATAGGCTCGAAAGCCTACTACCAATTAAGCATATTAGGTGATGTGCATCTCTGTAATGAGAAGGGGTGTGGTCTAATGACATCAACACCCTATATTAGGTGTGCATAATTATTAGGCAACTTCCTTTCCTTTGGCAAAATGGGTCAAAAGAAGGACTTGACAGGCTCAGAAAAGTCAAAAATAGTGAGATATCTTGCAGAGGGATGCAGCACTCTTAAAATTGCAAAGCTTCTGAAGCGTGATCATCGAACAATCAAGCGTTTCATTCAAAATAGTCAACAGGGTCGCAAGAAGCGTGTGGAAAAACCAAGGCGCAAAATAACTGCCCATGAACTGAGAAAAGTCAAGCGTGCAGCTGCCAAGATGCCACTTGCCACCAGTTTGGCCATATTTCAGAGCTGCAACATCACTGGAGTGCCCAAAAGCACAAGGTGTGCAATACTCAGAGACATGGCCAAGGTAAGAAAGGCTGAAAGACGACCACCACTGAACAAGACACACAAGCTGAAACGTCAAGACTGGGCCAAGAAATATCTCAAGACTGATTTTTCTAAGGTTTTATGGACTGATGAAATGAGAGTGAGTCTTGATGGGCCAGATGGATGGGCCCGTGGCTGGATTGGTAAAGGGCAGAGAGCTCCAGTCCGACTCAGACGCCAGCAAGGTGGAGGTGGAGTACTGGTTTGGGCTGGTATCATCAAAGATGAGCTTGTGGGGCCTTTTCGGGTTGAGGATGGAGTCAAGCTCAACTCCCAGTCCTACTGCCAGTTTCTGGAAGACACCTTCTTAAAGCAGTGGTACAGGAAGAAGTCTGCATCCTTCAGGAAAAACATGATTTTCATGCAGGACAATGCTCCATCACACGCGTCCAAGTACTCCACAGCGTGGCTGGCAAGAAAGGGTATAAAAGAAGAAAATCTAATGACATGGCCTCCTTGTTCACCTGATCTGAACCCCATTGAGAACCTGTGGTCCATCATCAAATGTGAGATTTACAAGGAGGGAAAACAGTACACCTCTCTGAACAGTGTCTGGGAGGCTGTGGTTGCTGCTGCACGCAATGTTGATGGTGAACAGATCAAAACACTGACAGAATCCATGGATGGCAGGCTTTTGAGTGTCCTTGCAAAGAAAGGTGGCTATATTGGTCACTGATTTGTTTTTGTTTTGTTTTTGAATGTCAGAAATGTATATTTGTGAATGTTGAGATGTTATATTGGTTTCACTGGTAAAAATAAATAATTGAAATGGGTATATATTTGTTTTTTGTTAAGTTGCCTAATAATTATGCACATTAATAGTCACCTGCACACACAGATATCCCCCTAAAATAGCTAAAACTAAAAACAAACTAAAAACTACTTCCAAAAATATTCAGCTTTGATATTAATGAGTTTTTTGGGTTCATTGAGAACATGGTTGTTGTTCAATAATAAAATTAGTCCTCAAAAATACAACTTGCCTAATAATTCTGCACTCCCTGTATGTAAAATGACACCCCAAAACACATTCCCCAACTTCTCCTGAGTACGGCGATACCAGATGTGTGACACTTTTTTGCAGCCTAGATGCGCAAAGGTGCCCAAATTCCTTTTAGGAGGGCATTTTTAGACATTTGGATACCAGACTTCTTCTCACGCTCTGGGGCCCCTAAAATGCTAGGGCAGTATAAATACCCCACATGTGACCCCATTTTGGAAAGAAGACACCCCAAGGTATTCAATGAGGGGCATGGCGAGTTCATAGAATTTTTTTTTTTTGTCACAAGTTAGCGGAAATTGATATTTTTTATTTTTTTCTCACAAAGTCTCCCTTTCCGCTAACTTGGGACAAAAATTTCAATCTTTCATGGACTCAATATGCCCCTCACGGAATACCTTGGGGTGTCTTCTTTCCGAAATGGGGTCACATGTGGGGTATTTATACTGCCCTGGCATTCTAGGGGCCCTAAAGCGTGAGAAGAAGTCTGGAATATAAATGTCAAAAAAAATTTACGCATTTGGATTCCGTGAGGGGTATGGTGAGTTCATGTGAGATTTTATTTTTTGACACAAGTTAGTGGAATATGAGACTTTGTAAGAAAAAAATATATAATTTCCGCTAAGTTGGGCCAAAAAAATGTCTGAATGGAGCCTTACAGGGGGGGTGATCAATGACAGGGGGGTGATCAATGACAGGGGGGTGATCAGGGAGTCTATATGGGGTGATCACCCCCCTGTCATTGATCACCCCCCTATAAGGCTCCATTCAGATGTCCGTATGTGTTTTGCGGATCCGATCCATGTATCAGTGCATCCGTAAAAATCATACGGACATCTGAATGCAGCCTGACAGGGGGGTGATCAATGACAGGGGGGTGATCAATGACAGGGGGGTGATCAGGGAGTCTATATGGGGTGATCACCCCCCTGTAAGGCTCCATTCAGATGTCCGTATGTGTTTTGCGGATCCGATCCATGTATCAGTGGATCCGTAAAAATCATACGGACATCTGAATACAGCCTTACAGGGGGGTGATCAATGACAGGGGGGTGATCAATGACAGGGGGGTGATCAGGGAGTCTATATGGGGTGATCACCTCCGTCATTGATCACTCCTCTGTAAGGCTCCATTCAGACGTCCGTATGTGTTTTGCGGATCCGATCCATCTATCAGTGGATCCGTAAAATTCATACGGACGTCTGAATGCAGTCTTACAGGGGGGTGATCAATGACAGGGGGGTGATCAATGACAGGGGGGTGATCAGGGAGTCTATATGGGGTGATCACCACAGTCATTGATCACTCCCCTGTAAGGCTCCATTCAGACGTCCGTATGTGTTTTGCGGATCCGATCCATCTATCAGTGGATCCGTAAAATTCATACGGACCTCTGAATGGAGCCTTACAGGGGGTTATCAATGACAGGAGGGTGATCAGGGAGTCTATATGGGGTGATCACCACAGTCATTGATCACTCCCCTGTAAGGCTCCATTCAGACGTCCGTATGTGTTTTGCGGATCCGATCCATCTATCAGTGGATCCGTAAAATTCATATGGACCTCTGAATGGAGCCTTACAGGGGGTTATCAATGACAGGGGGGTGATCAGGGAGTCTATATGGGGTGATCACCTCCGTCATTGATCACTCCTCTGTAAGGCTCCATTCAGACGTCCGTATGTGTTTTGCGGATCCGATCCATCTATCAGTGGATCCGTAAAATTCATACGGACGTCTGAATGCAGTCTTACAAGGGGGTGATCAATGACAGGGGGGTGATCAATGACAGGGGGGTGATCAGGGAGTCTATATGGGGTGATCACCACAGTCATTGATCACTCCCCTGTAAGGCTCCATTCAGACGTCCGTATGTGTTTTGCGGATCCGATCCATCTATCAGTGGATCCGTAAAATTCATACGGACCTCTGAATGGAGCCTTACAGGGGGTTATCAATGACAGGGGGGTGATCAGGGAGTCTATATGGGGTGATCACCTCCGTCATTGATAACTCCCCTGTAAGGCTCCATTCAGACGTCCGTATGTGTTTTGCGGATCCGATCCATCTATCAGTGGATCCGTAAAATTCATACGGACCTCTGAATGGAGCCTTACAGGGGGTTATCAATGACAGGGGGGTGATCAATGACAGGGGGGTGATCAGGGAGTCTTTATGGGGTGATCTGGGGTGATCAGGGGTGAATAAGGGGTTAATAAGTGACGGGGGGGGGGTGTAGTGTAGTGGTGGTTGGTGCTACTTTACTGAGCTACCTGTGTCCTCTGGTGGTCGATCCAAACAAAGGGGACCACCAGAGGACCAGGTAGCAGGTATATTAGACGCTGTTATCATAACAGCGTCTAATATACCTGTTAGGGGTTAAAAAAAATCACATCTCCAGCCTGCCAGCGAACGATCGCCGCTGGCAGGCTGGAGATCGACTCTCTTACCTTCCGTTCCTGTGAGCGCGCGCGCCTGTGTGCGCGCGTTCACAGGAAATCTTGCGTCTCGCGAGATGACGCACGGATGCGTCCAGGAGGAATGAATCGACCACCTTCTGGACGCTTCCGTGCGTTAGGCGGTCTGGAGGTGGTTAAACGTATTGGAAACTGGTGTGAATTGACCCAGAACACTACAAGGACCTGCAGCGCAAGTATTCAATAGTATCTAAAAGAACTACGTGACTGACTTTCTTTTATCAGACATAAAATTTTCAATAGATGGTTCCGCAAAAACGGAACGGATACCGAAAACATACGGAGTACATTGCATATGTGTTACTTTTTTGCAGACCCATTGACTTGAATGGAGCCATGGAACGTGATTTGCGGGCAATAATAGGATATGTTCTATCTTTCAACGGAACGGAAAAACGGAATGCATACGGAGTACATTCCGTTTTTTTTGCGGAACCATTGAAATGAATGGTTCCGTATATGGCCCGTATACGGAACGCAAAAAACGTTCGTGTGAACAAGCCCTTATCCAAAACATTCTGAGATTGTTTTCTCGTGACACATTGTACTTCATGACAGTGGTAAATTTGAGTCGATATATTTCACCTTTATTTATAAAATAATCCCAAATTTACCAAAAATTTGGAAAAATTCAAAATTCTAAATTTTAATTTCTCTACTTTTAAGACAGATAGTAATACCTCATAAAATGGTTATCAGTCAACATTCCCCATATGTCTGCTTTATGTTAGAAGTTTAGAAGCAATTTTTCAACAAAATTTCCCAAATAATTTTTTTATTCACCAATTCAGTATAAAGTGATTTTGAGGGGCATACATAATGGAAACCACCCATAAGTTACTCCATTTTAGAAACTACACCCCTCAAATTATTCAAAACTGATGTTAACCTTTGTTAATACTTCAGGTGTTCCACAAAAATTTAAGTAAAATGGAGGTGAAATTTCAAAATTTCACTTTTTTGGTAGATTTTTTTTATGTTAATCACATTTTTTTTTCAACACAGCAAGGGTTAACAGCAAAATAAACCTCAATATACACTCACCTAAACAATTATTAGGAACACCTGTTCTATTTCTCATTAATGCAATTATCTAGTCAACCAATCACATGGCAGTTGCTTCAATGCATTTAGGGGGGTGGTCCTGGTCAAGACAATCTCCTGAACTCCAAACTGAATGTCAGAATGGGTAAGAAAGGTGATTTAAGCTATTTTGAGCGTGGCATGGTTGTTGGTGCCATGGGTGTTGGAGCAACGTTGACTGAAATAACCACTCGTTACAACCGAGGTATGCAGCAAAGCATTTGTGAAGCCACAACACGCACAACCTTGAGGCGGATGGGCTACAACAGCAGAAGACCCCACCGGGTACCACTCATCTCCACTACAAATAGGAAAAAGAGGCTACAATTTGCACGAGCTCACCAAAATTGGACTGTTGAAGACTGGAAAAATGTTGCCTGGTCTAATGAGTCTCGATTTCTGTTGAGACATTCAAATGGTAGAGTCCGAATTTGGCGTAAACAGAATGAGAACATGTATCCATCCTCTGATGGCTACTTCCAGCAGGATAATGCACCATGTCACAAAGCTCGAATCATTACAAATTGGTTTCTTGAACATGACAATGAGTTCACTGTACTAAAATGGCCCCCACAGTCACCAGATCTCAACCCAATAGAGCATCTTTGGGATGTGGTGGAACGGGAGCTTCGTGCCCTGGATGTGCATCCCTCAAATCTCCATCAACTGCAAGATGCTATCCTATCAATATGGGCCAACATTTCTAAAGAATGCTATCAGCACCTTGTTGAATCAATGCCATGTAGAATTAAGGCTGTTCTGAAGGCAAAAGGGGGTCCAACACCGTATTCGTATGGTGTTCCTAATAATTCTTTAGGTGAGTGTACATTACGCTGATTCTGAAGTTTACAGAAATTCCTCATATGTGGCGGTAAAGTGCTGTATGGACAGGTGGCAGTGGTCAGAAGGAAAGGAGCGCCATATGGATTTTGGAGGCAGATTTTGCTAAAATGGTTTTTGGTCACCATTCTGTATTTGAAGAGACCCTGACGTACCCCTACAGTGAAAACCCTCGAAAAGTGATCCTATTTTGGAAACTTCACCCTTCAAAGAATATATTAAAGGGGGTACTGACCACTTTGATCCCCTAAGCATTTTACGGAAGTTGGAAACACTTGGCTGTGAAAATGAAAAGTTGACTTCCGGTTCCGGCACCGCCATGTGAGGACGCAGTGCACGGAGCTCCTGCATACCGCCGAACACCACTTTCATTTTGCAGCGCAGGGAACTGCTTTTCAGCCCTGAAAGACGTCCGACTGACACCACTTACCTGCACCGAGGAGCTGATGGAAAGATATCTCCTCCGAAGTGGGCAGAAAATTACAGGTGCGCAGCTAGCAGCCTCACAGAACGCGGCAAAAATGGCGGACACTCAGCCGCTGATATTCCGGGAGGAGGGCTCTCAGAGTTCTCAGGGTGATGGGTCCCCCTTGGGTAGCTCGGTCCCATTGGACTATAAACAGCTAGCCATTGAAGTGGCAATGCGTATAATGCCAGACATCCAGAAAACCCTGGAAACGACAATACTGGCCTCTTTTAACTCCCTGAGGGAAGAAGTAAATCAGACCAGCATACAAGTGGGGGCCCTAGAGAAAGAGCTGCGTTCCTTGCAGCAGCAAGCAGGGGACACTGAATCTGTCTTGAAATCTCAACAGCATGCCTTGGAGTACCTGCGGTTTAAGGTTGATGACCTTGAAAACAGGTCCCGCCGCAACAACCTGAGGGTGGTGGGCCTGCCTGAGTCCATTAAACAACCAGACCTTTTGGATATATGTGAAAAGGAATTGCCTGAGGCCCTGGGTTTAAAAAATTTCTGTTGGGTGGAGCGGGCCACAGGATTGGCCCGGAAAGAGGTGCCACTAGGGACTCTAATACGGAGTCTCCCCGTGGTGGGGATGGACGGCCTCGTCAAGTTATTTTTAAAATGCTGGACTTTAATGATAAGGTGGCCCTACTTCGCAGTTTTCGCAAGAGACGACATCAGATAACCATCAGGGGTCACAAAATCTTATTGTTTGAGGATTTTTCGGCTGAAGTAGCGAAAAAACGCAAGGCTTTCACCCCAGTCTGCACTGCACTTTACCAAAGAGACATCCGGTTTCAACTTCTTTTTCCTGCGATTCTAAAAATCCACCGAGCACACGGAGGGACTATTACCTTTAGATCCCCTTCTAAGGCAGAGGAGGCCTTAGATGAGATTGTAGATTCAGAGCCGCATGACGTCCCCCTCTCTCCTCAGCGGCCCACTCTTAAGGACTCATTGGAACCAGCTGTCCGCCGAGGGAATGACCGTTCGCGTAATGGCTCAGAAAGGCACTCCAGAATAGGGCGTTGATACACCTTAATTCAAAATGTGGTTGGAACTCATTCCTGAAGGGTAGTTTTGTTAGTGCTGCTCAGCCGTTCCGTTAGGGCCTTTTATTGTTCAGTCGTACAGATTGCCATTGCTTAGGCCAGGTATGCGAGAGTTCTGTCATGGCGGAATAAAGGAAAGTCTATAACTAGATTTAGAGACGGCTGACACCATCTAGTCGTATTCTGCCTAGCGGATTATTGTCTGCTGCCACACACCTGGGCAGTGTTATTTGGTTATACTTGTATTGGTTTTTGTCTTTTGCTTTTTGTTCTCTTTCCCTCCCTCCTCTTTCCCTTCCTCCAACCCTTCTCCCTTGGCTTTCTCTGTCCGGGGATCCGTGCATATCAGAGCTGAAATGCGAATTATTTCCTGGAATGTCAAGGGATTACACTCCCCACAAAAGCGGTCTAAGATTTTGCGCCACCTGAAGCGTCTTCAACCTGATGTGGTTCTCCTGCAAGAGACGCACTTGGAAGATAAAGTTTTCTTTCGCCTAAAAATTTTTTGGGTAGGTTCTGTATACGGATCCTCGGCCAGAGAACGCAAAGCAGGAGTACTCACATTGCTTCATAGAAATTTCTCAGGGAAAATACTATCAGAATCTCATGACAGTGAGGGCAGATGGCATAGACTATTGGTAGAGATTGGAGGGTTATCTTATAGTATCCATAATGTCTATGCCCCAAATTATAATAACTCCCCTTTTTATGCTCTTCTGGAGAACAGACTGCATATGGATGGAACTCACAATAGAATTGTGGGTGGTGATTTTAACTCAGTCGCATCTGTTCTGGAAGACCGGAAGAGGGATGAGGGGACGGTCAGAACACAAAGGCTCTCTGACAAGGTTATACTTCCCCTTTTAGCCTCTACAGGATTATATGATACCTGGCGCTCTCTGCATCCTGATGAAAGGGAATACACACATTTTTCGCACGCACACAATGTATGGTCTCGTATTGACTACCTCTTCCTTCCCTTGCATATGTCATCTAGGGTGGTCTCCGCTGAAATTCATGACTTACTTATTTCTGATCACTTACCTATCTCCATTTCCCTGCAGGATACTTACCCTAGAGGAACTGATTTTCTGTGGCGCTTTCCTTCTTTTCTGGCCAAAGATGACAACTTTAAAGACACACTGCAAGGTTGGTGGTGGGAGTTTCAAGGGGACAATCCCCGAGGTGCATCAGATGTTTCGACCCATTGGGAGACTGCTAAAGCGGTCCTGAGGGGTCGAATTCTCAGTTATATCAGTTACGCAAGGTGGTCGCAAAACAATATCAGGAGGCTAGCTCGACCCTTAGACAGGCATACACTTAATTCCTCCGGGTGGCTACCACTCAGTACAAGGAGGCCTGGATTGCAGCTAGAAATACCTCTGAATTATGGGTAGATAAAAGGGAGGCAATGTACAGGTCAGAATTCCAGACGGATCTGTTCAGATTTAGGAATAAATCAGGCAAAATGTTGGCTAACTTAGCACGGGGCAGGAGAGCTCCTACAGTCATCACAGCTCTGAAAGGGGAGGGGGGAGTGGTCCAAACAAATCCTAAGTTGATAAATGAATTGCTGGGGAAATACTATGAGCGTCTCTACAGCGACACTCCAGAGGATCCCGAAAAGGGCGAGCGTTTTCTATCAGACGTCAAACTGCCTTCTCTGACTGAGGAACAACAGGGATCCTTAAATGCGGAAATAACTGCTGAGGAAGTACTACATATAATACGCTCCTTACATAATGGGAAGGCGCCAGGCCCTGATGGATTCTCAGGGGAATTTTATAAAGTGCTACAAGAAAATCTTGCCCCCACGCTAACGGAATATTTTAATCACCTACTACACACAGGTTGTTTTCCTGCTCATGTGAATGTTGCCCACATTAAATTGATACTTAAGCCTAATAAAGACCCACAAGATCCAGGCTCGTACCGCCCGATCTCGCTCATTAACCAGGATCTCAAGATCTTGACTAAAATATTGGCTGACAGACTGAGCCTACTAATGCCCGCCCTGGTAGGTCCTTCCCAAGTTGGTTTCATTAAAGGGAGGTCGGGGGTGGCCAATATCAGGGAGGTATTGGCGACCTTGGATTGGGTTCGGCGCCGCCCTCAGCCAGCCTCGACCCCTATTTTGTTGGCTTTGGATGCGGAAAAAGCTTTTGATTCATTACGATGGGACTGGCTGGGGGTGGTGCTCGATAAATTCAAGATTTTTGGGGATATCCGTACTTTTCTGAAAGGTCTCTATTCCAGCCCTGCGGCGCGCATTCATACGGGTGGTTTCCTGTCCCAGGTTTTTCCCCTTCAGAGAGGAACCAGACAGGGTTGTCCGCTTTCCCCCCTCCTCTTTGACCTAGCCATCGAGCCTCTAGCTAGATTTTTAGAGGACTCTGACTTGTACTCAGGTATCACTATAGGTAAGAAAGAGGTCAAACTAGCTTTATATGCCGATGATCTTCTGATTTTTATGGAAACTCCTCAGCGACACTTAGGCCCCTTAATGGAGTTCCTAAGTTTTTTTGGGTCCTTTTCGGGATATAAAATAAACTCGTCTAAAAGTGATATTCTGGAGTTACACGCCACTAATCCACCGCAGTTCTGGTTGGACCTGGGTTTCTTTTTGTCTGCTGTTAAGAAATATGTCACTTACTTAGGGGTTAAAATCGGTAAGCTCCCGGGGTCACTGTACTCGCTAAACTACCCTCCCCTCATAGCGAAAATAATATCTGAACTACAGAAATGGCATTCACTTCCCTTGTCTCTACTAGGAAGGTGCCAGCTCATCAAAATGATGAGCTTTTCTAAGTTGCTCTACCCCCTCCAAACGCTTCCGATCCTACTGAAACATACTGATGTCACTGCCCTGAATAAAGCGTTTACCACGTTTTTGTGGTCCGGCAGATGAGTATCTCTCTATCGAAGCTTATGCTGTGGAAACCAGAAGGAGGAGTGAAATTCCCGAATGTACGGGGTTACAATTTATCATGGTCCAGGTCAGTATGCAAGTTCTTAGTCCTTCTGACTTCCTCGTTCACAAAGAGAGCCTGAGGGCTGCAAATATCCCTCAAGTAGATATCCTGCAACCAATGGAATTATAATAGTGTGAGTCTGTATGTAACAGTAACCTGCATTGCACTGATTATACTCACACAATGCGAATCACACAAGGCGTAAATGTAATCCCTCCGTGGTAAGTTGTTCTTGTTCTATCGGAACAGCCACGTTTCCATGCAATCTGGTTAGATCCCCACACGGACTCAAATGATGTATACCTCAGACAAATCTATATTTCTTTTCTTCAGATTCCTGAAAATTTTCTGTGGACAAGAATGGCTTCTGCAATAGTGAAGCTCCGTATATACTTGTTTAAAACTTTTTATTTGTCCATACTTACAAGACAACTTTCTTAAAACAACTTTTTAAAACACATAAAATTCCCAGCGTCTGCTGCTTCTGCCCGACCCGGGTTTCACTCCTAGAGCTTCGTCAGGGGCACACTTGTTTTCACCCTCCCCCTCCTTTTTATTCGTCCATTGCAATTAATCAGGAGTCAGGTGTGTTCCTCCACAGTGTTTTCCTATCCTGCTATTAACCCTATACTGGACTCTCCTCATCCCCAGGGGAAAGAAGGCAGATGTTATTAAGTCCCCATTCACATGAGCATGTCCGGCTACGGATTTCTGGCATGGCATATAAACATGTCCTGAGGTAGTAAAATTTTGGGCCACCGTGATTGATTATATCAAGACAAACTGGTTGGTGGAATTACCTATGGAACCCCAGGCTCTGGTCTTCCATTATATACGTCCGGAAAACCCAACTCAGATACCGATCATATTGCACTCTGTTTTATTAGTAGCCAAAAGAGTCTTGCTTCAAAGATGGCTCATAGATGCCATGCCAGACATTCCAGCTGTGGTCTCTGATTTGAAAGTTCTATTGGGCTTTGAGAGGATTGAAGCGTCTAGACACAAAGAAGGTTCAGCTTCCAAATTCTTCAATAAATGGCGCACTTTTATTACCGCACATTTTAGTTCGGTGGAGATTGGGGAATTAGTTAAACCCTTTCAGTACACCTCATGGTATCTTAAAGCATCTCTAGGTAATACCTTGGGCCCCCTGGCAGTATAGTCCTGCCTCCCCCCCCCCCCCCCCCCGCTGTGTCTCTCTCCCTCCCACCTCTTTCCTTTTCTTTTCTCCCTGATGTCTTGGATTCTTGTTTCTACTTATTTTAAGTTAAAATAAAATAAAGAATGCAGTCAGATTCATATGCACTGAACTCATGTCCCCTGTGATGCTGTTTTTGACCCCCTGACTTCTTTTGCAGGTCACGTGGAGAAAGTATGTATAATGTATAATATGTGGGTACATGACCCTTGCTTTGTTTTTTGTGAATCTGCTCCAAATAAACAGAATAAAAACAATAAAAAAATAAAATTTAAAGTTTTGTTTCTTTCAATAAAGTGTTGCTTTAGCCCCAAATTTTTCATTTTCACAAGGGGTAACAGGAGAAAAAGCACCCCATAATTTGTTACCCATTTTCTTCTGAATACGGCAACACCACATATGAAGTGGTAAACTGCTGTGGGGGCACATGGCAGGATTCAGAATGGAAGCAGTGCCATATGGCTTTTGCAGCGCAGATTTTGATGGATTGGTTTACGGGTGCCATTGGTTTTTATTTTTTAAGTGATTGTCTTATGTGGGGACTCATTTTTTTTTGCGGGATGAGGTGACTGTTTAATTGGTACCATTTTGGGATACGTAAGATTTTTTGATCACTTGGCATTACACTTTTTGTGAGGCAAGGTGAAAAAAAAATGGCTGTTTTGGCATAGTTTAAAAAAAAATGTTCTTACAGAATTCACCTGAGGGGGCATATAAAATGATATTGTTATAGAGCAGGTTGTTATGGACACGGTGATAACAAAAATAAAAATGATAGACATATTAGGTAAGTTTTACACTGAAAGCAGTGAAAGCATTGTTGAACAGAATAAAATATTGTTTTTGTGTTGCCATTTTCTGAGTGCCCTATTTTTCTTTATTTTTTGGGCGATTGTCTTAGCTGGGAACTCATTTTTTGTGGGATGAGATGACTGTTTGATTGGTACCATTATGGGCTATAAGCGCCTTTTTTTATCGCTTGATATTACACTTTTAGTGAGGCAAGGTGACCAGAAAATTGCTTTTTTAATTTTTTTTTACGGCATTCATCTGACAGGGTGGATCGTGTGATATTTTTATAGAGCCAGTCGATACGGATGTGGCGATACCTAATATGTCTACTTTTCTTTTTTCCCCCTATTTTTCAATTATTATTTTTTTTAACTCACAGGCTCACACGGAAGGCAGCCACGATGCCACAGAAGCGCGGGGACCCGATGGCCACCCCGCACCTGGCAGGATACCGCACGTGCCGCGGTCAGCACTGACCGCGGCAGTGAAAAGGTTAATGCGCTGGCATCAGTGTTTTCACCGATGCCGGCGCATACAAAAGGGGTCTGGCTATCAGTGACTGCCGGGCTCCTGCAGCTGATCGCGCAGGCGCAGCTCCTGCACCCGCTCGATCAGAGTGCCGTAGCTGTATGGCGCTGGGATTTCTGTCCCAGTTTCCAGTATAGCGCTGGTATCCTAAGGGTTAAGGACCCTTGTGATAAAAGTGCATTAGAGATTTTGAGTTGCCCACGCTATTCACACAACAATGTCTGTGCCACACATGAGAACCACTTATGGAAATTAGGCATCACTGTGTGTTCTCTCTTGGGAATACTGAACAGTCCAAAATACCATGTGGAGCACAAGATGCCAGCCTCCAAGTCCCAGTTCACCAAAGAACAAAAAAAATGCAGCAAGCCAGAATTAAAATGAAGGATATTGTCCTATTATTAACACAATAACTGCAGTGTTTTGAACCATATCCAATTCTTTCTTAAAGGCGTTGTCCCATGAAAAATAGTTTACAGTTTTCAAACCAGCACCTGCATGTGAATACTTTTGTAATTGCACGTAATAAAAAAAATTTGCATAACCACTGAGTTATCCAATAAAATGTTCCTGTATAGTGTAACCTGCTTTGTTTTTTTTCTTATTTCTTTGACCTGCTCACTGAGAAGGCCGCACATGCTCAGTTTCATCCTTCAGCTGCCTCCTGAGCTGTGATAGGGAGAGCTGAGACACGCCCCCTTAGCTGCAGCAGAAAAGACACTCCCCTTGAGCTGCCAGCGTGATATAAATCTAGCAGAACAATGAATGGGGAGATCTCTGGATCCATGTGAGGTGCAGGGCTGGTTCTAGCTTTGTTAGAAAGAGATTGTCATGTACTATATGATGTCAGATTATCATTTTTGAAAAAAAAAAACACAATGCAACAGTGCTCTGCAAACTCAAATAAAGTACAATAATGCCATAGTTATAGAAAATATTCTGGTGCTAATGCTATGCTTATTTTGTAAATTTGAGATTCCTGGCAAATACATTTTGTACAAAATTATTTGGGCCCGTCTGCCAAACATCAATCGATCTCTATAAGACGAGAACCTAACACTAAATACTACCTGTTATGTGCCATACTGGCCGCCATAAAATACAGGGAATGCAGGTTCCACATGCATGCTGGGTCCACTCTGAGTTTTACCATTTTTTGTGACATAATGGCCTCCATTAAATCCAGGGAATGCAGGTACCAACATGCATGCTGAGCCCACTCTATACCTCTCCTGGTGCCAGACGGCTTCCAATGAATGCAGGGAGAGCAGGTTACAGTTTTAGGCCTCATGCACGCGGCCGAGAGTGGTCCGTGGTAACCCGGCCGGGATTCCTTCCGACAGCAGGAGCGCACAGCGTCATTGGTTGCTATGACGCCGTGCGCTTCATGCCGCCGCTGCTGTACAGTGATATACTCGCATGATCCCGTGTGCATGAGGCCTAATACTTATACTAATTAAAATCAGCATATGGGGCAGATAGGCTGGTCAGGGGTGCAAGACTAAGGCTACTTTCACACTTGTGTTTTGGCTTTCCGTTTGATCCGCTCAGAATGCATCAGTTTGCCTCCGATCAGTCTCCATTCCGCTCTGGAGGAGGACACCAAAACGCTGCCTGCTTGACAAAACTGAGCCAAACGTCCTGGCACACAATGTAAGTCAATGGGGACGGATCCGTTTTCTCTGACACAATCTGGCACAACAGAAAACTGATCCATCTCCCATTGACTTTCAATGGAGTTCATGACGGATCTGTCTTGGCTATGTTACAGATAATATAAACAGATCCGTTCATGACGGATGCATGCCGTTGTATTATTGTAACGTATCCGTTTTTGCAGATTCATGGCGGATCCGCCCAAAACGTGAGTGTTAAAGTAGCCTAACTAGAGTTAGCCACACATCCAGGTCAGTACAACTGCAACTGCACTGATTTTCATTTTTTACATTAGTCTTGGGATAACCCCTTCAACCCCTTAAGGACCAGGCCATTTTTGCAAATCTGACCAGTGTCACTTTATTTGTGAATAGCTTTAAAACGCTTTTACTTATCCAGGCCATTCTGAGATTTTTTTTGTGTCACATATTGTACTTCATAACACTGGTAAAATGGAGTAAAAAAAAAATCTTTTTTATTTATAAAAAAAAATACCAAATGTACCAAAAATTTAGAAAAATTAGCAAATTTCCAAGTTTCAATTTCTCTACTTCTATAATACATAGTAATACCTCCAAAAATAGTTATTACTTTACATTCCCCATATGTCTACTTCATGGTTGGATAATTTTGGGAATGGCATTTTATTTTTTTGGGGCGTTACAAGGCTTAGAAGTTTAGAAGCAAATCTTGAAATTGTTCAGGAATTTTCCAAAACCCACTTTTCAAGGACCAGTTCAGGTCTGAAGTCAGTTTGTGAGGCTTACATAATAGAAACCACCCAAAAATGACCCAATTTTAGAAACTACACCCCTCAAGGTATTCAAAACTGATTTTACAAACTTTGTTAACCCTTTAGGTGTTCCACAAGAGTTATTGGCGTAAATGGAGATGAAATTTCAGGATTAAAATTTTTTGTCAAATTTTCTATTTTAATCCATTTTTTCCAGTAACAAAGCAAAGGTTAACGGCCAAACAAAACTCAATATTTATTGCTCTGATCCTATAGTTTATAGAAACACCCCATATGTGGTCGTAAACTACTGTACGGGCACATGGCAGGGTGCAGAAGGAAAGGAACACCATATGGTTTCTGGAAGGCAGATTTTGTGGTATTTTTATAGTTCAGGTTCTTACGGACGCGGCGATACCCAATATGTATACTTTTTTTTATTTATTTTAGTTTTACAAAATAATATTTAAAAAAAAACTAAAAAATCTCAAGTCTCAGAGCAATATATATATTTTTTTTTAGGCGATTGTCTGTGGCCAAATAGAATTAAAATTGGGGAAGGGGATTATAAATTTAGCACTCCATGGAAGTGTGGTACTCCCTGAAGTAACCGTCAATGCAGAGGCCCGGATGATCGGGGCACGTGTCACACTAAGTGGTGGTGTCCTTCCGTATCCCCCTCTCGTGACACACTCTGCACTTTTTTTGGGACTGTCCCTTCTTTCCTGTATGGGGGACCACACCTGGAAAGTGT
This sequence comes from Bufo bufo, assembly GCF_905171765.1. Lineage (NCBI taxonomy): Eukaryota > Metazoa > Chordata > Amphibia > Anura > Bufonidae > Bufo > Bufo bufo. Next base: position 167,144,224 of record NC_053392.1, on the reverse strand, counting down.
TAGGCAGGGACGACCTGGGCGCCTCCAGTTCCCGAGCTACTCCAGCCTGCTCTTTCCAGGTCAGAAAAGATCAGGGTCTTGATGACTGCCTCATAGAACTGCAGGAATTTCCCTGTGCTGCCATCGCTCCGGGACAACACAAAAGAGTTGTACAAGGCAACCTGTACCAAGTAGACTGCAACTTTTTTGTACCATGCCCGTGTTTTGCGCATGGCGTTATATGGCTTGAGGACTTGATCAGAGAGATCAACTCCTCCAATATACAGATTGTAGTCCAGGATACAATCGGGCTTGAGGACCGTTGCCGCGGTACCTCACACAGGGACAGGGGTGATGCAGTTACCGTGAATTGTGGACAGTACAAGGACATCCCTCTTGTCCATATATCTGACCAGCAACAGGTTTCCACTGGTAAGGGCACTGGTCTCACCCCTGGGATAGGTACCTAGAGGGGGTGGGTAGGGAGGCCGCGTTGATTTTTTCAAACGGTCCCACAAGCGGACGTGGATCTGGCGGAGAGGGACTGGAACAAAGGGATACTAGTATAAAAGTTATCCACATAGAGGTGGTAACCCTTATCTAGCAGTGGGTGCATAAGGTCCCACACAAGTTTCCCGCTAACACCCAGAGTAGGGGGACATTCTGTGGGCTCAATACGGGAATCTCGTCCCTCGTACACACGGAACTTGTAAGTGTACCCTGAGGTACTCTCACAAAGTTTGTACAGCTTCATGCCATACCTCGCCTGCTTCGAGGGAACATACTGGCGGAAAATGAGTCTCCCCTTGAAAGCAATGAGAGACTCATCAACAGCGACCTCCCTTCCAGGTACATAGGCCTCCAAAAATTTGGCCCTGAAAAGTGATCGATGACCGGGGGGGGGGGGGGTCGGAATGCTGCGTGTCATGGCCAAACAGTAGAGTGGGGTCTGGTAGAGGACGCCCCCACTCCAGTACTGCCTAACACTGGTTTTTTTTTTGACTAGGCCCATGTGCAGCACGGGGCCCCAAAACATCCGCATCTCGGCTGCACTGACCGGAGTACAGCCACCGGACCTAGCCAAAAAGGAGCCCGGGTGTTGAGCAATTAACTGTTTGGAGAACAAGTTCGTTTGCTCCACCATCAAATTCACAAAGTGGTCACTGAAAAAAACCCTTAAAAAGTAATATTCAGTGAAGCCCACTGGATTCCTGGTTGGCCAACAAAGTCAGGAATCACGGGCTCAAAATCCTCTGGGGTACACCAGACAAGTTCACCGGTAGGCGGCTCAGGTGGACTTATCTGGTGGGCCGTAAAACCAGTATGAGCCGCAGGGCTGCTCATACTAGTGTGGGCCACAGGGTCCCTGGCATGGGGGTCCCCTGTCTCCGCCGCCTTGGGGGCTCATAATCACTAGATGATGAGGAGGACGCGGATGACAAGAGGAAAGTGGGGTCATCCTCGTCCTCACTGGGGCTCTCAGAGTCAGAGACCAGCAGGGCGTATGCTTCCTCAGCCGAGAACGTCTGGCGGGCCATAGGGGAGTGTGTGTAAAACTTTATTTAGTGTAAGTGTGTGGGGGGGATGGGTGTTCACGTTCACTTATACCCTACCCTAACCCACCCTAAACCTAACAGAAGAAAAAAATATAAAACTAAATAAATAAAAAAAATGAAAGCCTCAAAAATTTGAAAAAAAAACATAAAACCATTCAAACTTGCTGATCAGTGAGGTGGGCGATGTGCTAACAGTGGCCAAACGCTAAGAGTGCCAACCACAGTCAGCGCACGCCAAAAAAATTATTGCGCCCCAAAAAGGGTGTGTGTGTGTGTGGGGGGGGAAGGGCGGCAGGCTGCAGAACCCCTCGGGGGGTCTAGGGTCACACAGCTGAGTGTGCTTGTTTTTTCTAGGGAGCTATCATTGGGAGAAATAAAATGGCTGCCATCCTATTAGTACATATAAAACCTGTCCTAATCACAAAGAGCTGCCTTATCCTCCTCTGTACTATGTTGTGTGTACTAATAGGACAGCAGTCATTTTATTTGTCCTAATGATTGCTCCCTAGACAAGCCATTGTAACTAAACTAAAAGGTATTTGGGAATATATTTATAATATAGTAAATAAGTATTTTCGTTTTCTTAATTCTTCGAGAACCTCTTTAAATCTCATAATGTCCATGTGTGTAAATAGCCTGTATTGATTTAATTTGTATGTGGATTGAGAAACAATCTAATATGGTTGAAAAGGTTACATAGTAGCCATACATAGCCAACAGTGGTTGGATGACTTGGGCCTTGGAGGAACATAGCAAGGACTTATTATGTTAAAGAGATTGTACAGGAACAGAAAAACATAGCAAGAAGATGCATCATACCTGCCGATGGTTTGTGTCTGGTATTGCAGCTCATCTTCATTACAAATAATGGGGTTGAGATGCACTACCACACACAACCTATGGAGAGCTGTGGGACTGTTTGTCAGAAGGCAGCCATATTTTTTTTTATTCTACACAACCCTTTTATTCTGTTTTATCAATTTTACATTAAGCAATCTCTGTAAGCGTAATGATATTAAAATTCTATAATGTTCTTGCAGTATTCCCTCATAACCAAGGACACAAAACCCAATAGTTGTACCAGGAAATTTGAGGTTGGGCAGAGGTGCACAAAAAGCATCCTTTTGATGTGAAAGGCACCATTGTGCTAGAACGTGTGGAGGTACAATATATCAGCAGATGCCACTGACTTAACAAGCTAGCTTATTTCTCAAGTGTGTGCAAGCACTCAGCAGCTGTTTTATTCATTTTCTAAACACAGTAAGTGTCTTTATTTATTTCTAAAATTAAAATGCCACCTCCAAAACATAAAGGCCGGGTTCCCTTTGTTTCTACAACCTGTTAAATAATCTGATGGTTAACAACTCCACATAATGCAAGTAAGTCAGAATGTGTGCTCCTACTTTAGCTTAGCAGATTAGTCAGGAGAGTGAGCTCTGGAAAGCCTTTTCTTATATTTAAAGGGGTTCTCCGAGGGTAGACCTGTCCTCAGGATAGGTCATCCATATCAGACTGATGGGCGTCCGACTTCTGGTACGGCCATCGATCAGCTCTTTGCAGAGGCTGATGCGCTCCATTGGGCGCTGCAGTCTCTTCCTAGGCCAATAAGGTAACGCTTGTTGGTCACTTGGCCTACGTGCAGCTCAGTCCCATTCAAGTGACTGGGCCTGGGCTGCAGTGCCTCTGCGTGGTACTCTGTGTGAAGGATGCAGTGCTAGTCAGAGCTGCGACCCTTTCAAAGAGCTGATTGGCGGGAGTCGGACCCCCACTGATCTGATATTGATGACCTACCCTGAGGATAGTTCATAAATCTTGTACTCCTGGAAAGCCCTTTTAAAAGGTAGGCCCACGTGGGACATATTTTGCTGTAGAAAAATAGCTGCGGATATTGATGCAAATCTACATCAAAATCCAAGACAACAAAATACACTTGAATCAAATGTTTTGATTTTGCTGCAGATTTCACTGTCAAAATATAATGTAAAATCTACACCATATGTCACTTTCCATGAGGTTCCCACACACTTTTTAAAGCACCATGTAAAAGGAATTTTTGTGAAATCCCATCTGTGTCCTGTCCGCAGCTGTGTCGCAAATGATAGAACATGTCCTATTCGTGTCTGTTCTGTGGGCAAAAATAAGCTTTTTGACAATGGGGCCTGCGGAAAATGCGGGATGCACATGGTCAGTATCTGCATTTTGTGGATCCTAGGTTTGTGGACTGCAAAAGGGATACAGTTGTGTCAATTTAGCCTAAATATGCAAATTGACCTTAAAATAAGATTAAAATTTGGTTCCCTATTTTGTGTTGGTCGTTTTGACATATGTACAGTTTTATGGGAACAGGACCACCATGGCAAAAGTTTTGGTTGGGTCGATGTTTTCCTTTGATTTTATTTTTTACTTTTTAAAATTTATTTTTAGCACATAACATGTCCCCCAAGAGGTCATTAAAAGACTTCTGGGGCGCCCAATTTTCATTTTTTTTTATAGCATTTTGCACTTTTCCAGTGTAACTGGAGCCTCAGTTATAGGGAAAAACAGCCACTCTTTGGGAGGTTTGTACATGGCAGAGTTGATCAGGGTCTGCTTAGACACCCGGAAATCATATGATCTCTGGGTCCACTATTCCCTGCATAGCGCTCATTGGGTGCCATGAGCAGAGGAGAGGGCAGACTCAGTAATACACTGCTTCTGTCTTCTCCTCTCCACGGCTGTCACTGACAGATGGGGACCTGACCTGTTCCTGCCAAATTGCAGGAGCTTTAATCAGGTGCCGTACGGCGCTCTGGATTAAAGCCCAGTACCAAACGCTGTTATGGAGTTAAACCATGATTATGATTGGATTGTTAATTATTTCACCCCTGAAGGGTTATGGCCACACTTGGCAAGTCCACAGCAGGAAATCCTCAGTGGAACTACTGGAATTCTACATTTTGTTGTGAAAATCTTTGTGGATTTGCTGTGACTTTCAGTGCAGAAGATAATGATATGCTATAAATGGAAATATCCCTTTAACACATGCAATAAAAACTGTATGTCAGCAAACGGCAATCTATAAAACAAGTCTAACTTGTAAAACCCTTTTGATTATAGAGGAAGGAATAAAAAAAGGAGTACTGATCAAGTGGGAAATTGAGCTTTTATTTTGATACTTTACATAATGTGATATAAAAAGGTTTAATTTTACACAGGTATAATGACTTTCTACATTAATATAACCTTCATAGTACAGTAGATAAGTTCTTGAGTATAGGCTCCTGCCCAAAGTGCATAAATCCAGAGAAATTATAGAAAGTTGAAAACCTTAAAATATACTCTCATCCAAAGAGAGATTATTTATTTTATTTTTTATTTAACAGATTGAAGAAAATACGTATGTCTTTATAAGCACTGCTCGTAAGATCTGCTGTAAAAGCAAATAACTAAGCTGCATAATAAATAGTTAAAATTATAAGTCTGACCTATCTATTGTATTGGTAGCATTTTAAACCCGCACTTTACCTAGAAAATGGGTTTGTGCATCATGCCACACTTGTCACTTCTTTGTATGTCATTCCTCCTGCAAACCTAGTCTTCAAAAGTATGTCCATTGTGCATAGCAAAGCGTATACATTGAAATGCTGCACCTCTAATCTGTGCTTAGAAGCCCATGAGATGTTTCAGTGCTAAGAAAAAACGCATGCAGATACGGTTTGATCGTGTCCATGTCTTATCCCTAGTGTCCACTACTACTAGTAAAGCTTTCATCACCTAGCAGCTTTTCTTATTCAATATTCTGTAAAATTTCTTTTAAGTTTGCCTGCAACCTCAAGACTTAATAGGCGGTATTTAGGTCATTTATTAAAGACCTTTTGTTGTGGTGAAAAATAAGATTATTACATAGCATCAGATGCGTCAAGCACTTTTCACAAATTATGCCATTTAATAATTAAACAGTATTCCGTTCTTGAGAATCTCTTTCCAAGTTGTGCTGGAGCTGCACCACCACAGTTCCAGGGTTGTGCTCTTCATCACTGCTGTCACTGTCATCTGCGTCATCGTCATCTGCGTCATCGTCACCATCGTCTTCATCAGATGACTCCACTATGCTCTGCTGAGAGCGCGATTCAGATATTGCTCCAAATGACTGGGTGCTGGCAGATGGCACAGGTCGCAGTAGAGGGGTATTTTCTGAAACATCATTATCTTCTTGGCTGCTGTCCGAATCAGACTCAGAATCTCCATGGGATGGGACAACCTTTTGCTTGCAGACAGGGCACGTTTTCTTTGTTTTTGTTAACCATGGGTCAACACATTTGCAGTGATAAGCTGATAAAAGAAAATCTATTAAGACATCTGTCCAAATGATCTGGATTATTAAAACAAGTATATTATTTATAAAAAAATAAAATATGAGAAACATTCTTGAAATGGAATTTATCATGTAGAGAAAGTTAATACCAGGCACTTACTAATGTATTGTGATTGTCCATATTGCCTCCTTTGCTGGTTTGATTCATTTTTCCATCACATACACACTTCTCATTTCCACGGATTACGACCATCGCTGGAGCCAGATAAAGGGTGGCTGGGACAGGATCTGCTGCACATGCGTGCCTATGCGCACTCCCACGGACCTGGCCACCGGAGATTCCAGTGCATTTTCCGACAGCGTGCAAGCACGGCCACTGCTGCTGGATTGCAGGGTGGTCATAACCATGGATACGAGCAGTGTATAATGTGATGGAAAAATAAAACCAGCCAGCAAAGGAAGCCATATGGACAGTCACAATACATTAGCAAGTGCCTTGTATTAACTTTCTCTACACGATGAATGCCATTTACTGAAGTGAGACAACTGCTTTAAATGATTCGGTGATTCTCTCCTTTCAGCCAAGGAGCAGTACACAATTGTTTCATTTCCTCCCTTGCTACCAGGAGAGAAAAAAAATTATTAGTGAAGTAAACAAGCATTCTTCTCTTACATCACACACTATTTTTAAAATTTATATTCGATCTACATTATATTGACATCAATAAAGTCTAATAAAAAGCAAAATCCTAGATCAAAATATATATATATTTTTTTTTTAAATCAAACACTACTCCCTCTCTGAACTGTTCCTCTCTCCTTCCACTTAAAACTTAAATGGGTATTTCCATCTAGGACACTGATGGCATATCGCTAGTCTATGCCATGAGTGGCAGAAAGGAGCAGGTCCTACAAGTTGAACCCATACATATCTCTAGAACGGGGCCCCTAGAATTGAACTATAGCACACTGGGCATGCACAGCTTGCTCTCCATTCACTGTTATGGGACTGTTGGAAATAGTAGAGTCATTTTTGGCACTTCCATAGAAGTGAGCGGAGAGAAGCTGCACATACATGGTGGCTCTTCCTTCACTTCAGGGGCCCCGATATGGAGATAGGAGCGGTTCCCAGAGGTGGAATTCAGGCTTACCTGACAATGATAGCAAATGCAAGTGATATGCCATCAATATCCCAGATGGGGATTGGACCAGAGCTGTGATACTGTCCAATAACCACAGTGTCACAGCTCTAGTCCACTCCTTGTTGAGTGTTGCACCCCTGTGACAGTAAATGGCCGGACTAGAAAGGCACAGATTGAGGCTAGGCAAAAAAAAAAAAAAAAAAAAAAGGACCAGAATCTGTAGAGCAGCAGCTACAGCCAAGTAATGTCACTCGCCATTTTTAAAGGACATGACAGGCCCTCTTTAAATCTTAAATTAACATAAAAAGGTGGGAGAATTGTGCAGTCCTGGATGACACATGGAAACCAGTTAACCCCTTAAACCACAGCCCTATAATAGTGTGTCGCTGTAAGTTGATAGTTAGGCCTCAGTAACATACTACTATTGCATTGTGATGGTGCATGCTTAAAGGCTATAGACACCTTTGTGCACTAAAAATCAATAAACCCATATTTTACCGTAATCCAGCACATAATAAAATTGCACTCGTTTGTTTACTGGTATTAGCTTTGCTTCACATGCTCTCAGATATGCTCTTCTATGAGTTTTGCTCAATGCAGTCATCTCCTGTAAAGGCTCTGTGGGAGCGTTCCTGTTGATTTCACATGCAACAGCGCAAGCACAAGCTCTGCTGCCCCGCCCCCACATCCTGTTACATAGCACAGCTAGCAGCCACTTGCATATAGGCTGCTGGAACTTGCAAGTAACTTGGTAGTAAGATTTTATTCCAATACACAACATGGTGAGTCTTACAGAATGCTACAGCCTGTAATCAGCAGATCTATTTCTCACTTTCCATTCCGTAGAAAGTCCCTTTTTTGTAGACACAATAGATATTTCTGCTGATAACGTTAGTGCGCGATCTATAGTCAGAACCATGGAGTTATAAGCAGGGTATAGATCTCATTACATGCACTCCGTTCTGAATACAGTTGTCTGCAGTCCACACAGCGAACGCTCACTTTTCCCACACAGATTAGTACAGTGTGACGACACACAATGCTATGTACACAGTGAGGGAGATTTATCAAAACTGGTGTAAATTAGAACTGGCTGAGTTGCCCATAGCAACTAATCAGATTCCTCATTTCATTTTCCAATGAAGCTGTGAAAAATGAAAGGTGCTATGGGCAACTAAGCCAGTTCTACTTTACACCAGTTTGCGGATCCGCCAAACACTGTCACCGGCCATGTGTGTTCCGCATTTTGTGGACCGCACATGGCCGACACTATGATAGAAATGCCTATTCTTGTCCGTGGCTGGGGACAAGAATAGGACATGCTCTATTTTTTTGCGGGGCTGCGGAACAGAAGTGCGGATGTGGACAGTACATGGTGTGCTGTCAGCATCTTTTGTGGCACTCTTGAAAATAAATGGGTCCGCACAAAAAGAAAAGAACGGAGGCGGACCCATTATGCGGACGTGTGAATGGACCCTTAGTTATGGTCCGTGGTAGCGGAATCCATAATGGAATTCTTACATAACCCGAACCTTGTACTCCAAACTTGAAAACACAAGTTCGCTCATCCCTAGTTGCGACCACAGGGGTGAATGAAGTGTTTTTCTTTTCACTCATTTTTTGTGAGTGCGTTGCCATTTTCTTAAATTCTTATATTGTCCTGGATTTGTTTCCGGATCCATTGGCCTGCATAATTTTTATAGAGCAGGTTGTAACGATGCGGCGATACCTAATGTGTCTATTTTTTTCATTTTGGATCTACACAATAAAAGCTTAAAATTTTTTTTTTATAAAAAAAAATAAATAAATGTTTTTGTGTTTCCCTTTTCTGAAAGCCATAATTTTTTTATTTTTTGGGCGAATGTCGTAGGTAGGGGCACATTTTTTGCGGAATCATTCTTTTGATCACTTTTTATACTATTTTTGGGGAAGCGAGTTAGGGAAATTTTTTTATTCTATTCTTGAAGATACAGTGGGTCTGATGGTTTGCAATACACTGTATAGTCTACTGCAGTATATTTTCAATTACATTTTGTCTGCTTAGGCTCTTGCCTTTTCAGATATACCACAGCAAGCCGGACGCCTAGCAGCCTTCAGAGTGTGGGGGGAGGGAGGGATGGAGGACGCTGCGCCGGCCATCCTGAAGGAAGGTGGGGGTTTATGCCCCTTCCATCCAAAAAAAGCAAATGGAAAAAAATAAAATAAAAAATCTTTTATCCTTTCCAAACAAATATAAAAAATATAAAAAACTATACATAATTGGTAGCTATGTATTTCATTTTTATTAATTCCACTTACATAAAAACGCAATAAAAGTGAATGGGTTTCAGCTGCAAAACCAAGCACAGCCACTATATAATGTACTGTGCTGTGTTTGGTGTACTATGACGATCAGGGGAGTTGCCGAAAAATTGAACCCCCACTGATGTGATATTTATGACCGATCCTGAGGACAGGTCATCAATATTTTACTACAGGAAAACACCTTTCATTTTAACATGGGAATCTAAGGGCAGAAAATTTCAGATCATCCTGCTGTTGTATACCTCCTTCTGCACACACAGAGCTGATATCTATTCCTTACCTCTTTTCATATTTTGCCTGTAGGGCATTAGAAATAACACATTTTGCTGATGTAGGGGCTTGAAAGGGAACGTTTGGCTCAATTCTGGCATAAAAATCTGTCTCAAAAGTAAGCCAATACCAGTAGTTGGTACAGAGTCAGGGATCGTTTAGACAGCCATATGAATGAGTCCGCATCAGTTTTGCAATTTTGCGGAACAGGTGCGGACCCATTCATTTCAACGGAGTCGCAAAAGATGGTTCCGGTCCGTGGCTCCACAGAAAAGAGTGCTTGTCCTATTCTTTTCCGCAATCGCGGACAAGAATAGGCATTTGTTATTACCGTATTTTCTGGCGTATAAGACGACTTTCTAACACTAGAAATTATTTTCAAAAGTCGGGGGTCGTCTTATACGCTGGGTATACTCAGATGCGATGGTATATTCTAACCCCCAGGCGTTCCCATGGTGACGGGGACGCTTGCCTGGGGGTTAGAATATACAGGGCCACGCCGCTCACAGGAGTACATTTATAAACTGTAATGAGTAACTTTAACCATCGCTGATCTCTTTACTTGGATACCTTACTCTGAGCTCCGGTAAAAGCAGGCAATGCGGGCGGCGCTCACTCACTGATGTCACATGCCTGCTCCTCCCACTAGGCGGCGCAGGCACGTGACGTCAGTGAGTGAGTGCCGCCCGCATTGCCTGCTGTTACCGGAGCTCAGAGTAAGGTATCCAAGTAAAGGGATCAGCGATGATTAAAGTTAAAGTCACTGATTAGTTTCTAAATGTACTCCTGTGAGCGTCGGGGAGAGGGATCTGTGGATGGCAATGTTTAGGGGGGGGAGATCTGTGAATGGCACCATTTAGGGGAGGGGGGGGGGGGGTCTGTGGATGGCACCGTTTGGTGGGGGGATCTGTGGATGGCACTGTTATGGGGAGGGGGATCTGTGGATGAGACATATAGCATAAGATGCTATATAGTGTCATCCACAGATCCCCTTCTCCATAACAGTGTCATCCACAGATCCCCTTCTCCATAACAGTGTCATCCACAGATCCCCTTCTCCATAACAGTGTCATCCACAGATCCCCTTCTCCATAACAGTGTCATCCACAGATCCCCTTCTCCATAACAGTGTCATCCACAGATCCCAGTCAGTTCCCTGGACTGGAGAAGATAGTCTTGAAGACAGGGAGGACTGGGTATTCAGGGGTAAGTCTTATACGGCAAGTATAGCCCAAAACCTTTATTTAAAAAAAATATGGTATGATTGTTGAACGCACACGGCCGGTGTTTTGTGGATCTGCAAAGCACTATGGCAGTCTGAATGGGCCCCTTCAAGAGAAAAGTTTCTCTCCCTGTACCAGATTGATCATCCAGCCTGAGCCCCTGTGATAAATCTGGTGCAGGTCTAGACAGCCTATCTATCCTTACACCATCTTTAGGATTAGTAAATCTGGGCCAATACCATGTAGGACCAACTCAACTGAATAAAATATCTTTCACTTTGTGATCAGTTGCTTCATACCGAAAAAATTATTTTTAATCCTTATGCAAACAAACACTTAAGTGCCCAAGAATGGGCCCAAACCACTCTGTGCACCCTCTGTCCTCCTGCTTCATCCTCACTCTCCTTAACTGACAAGCGCGGGCAAGAGAATTATGCAGGAACCTAAATTACAAATCTATGGGGCACATTTATTAAGATCGGCATTTTAGACGCCGGTCTTGATAAACCCCTAAGCTTGCAGTGGTTTCACCGAAGTTATGAAGAGGCGCCGGCCTCTATTTAACTTCGGCGAATTGAGCTCCAGGTCTAAATGTAAGAAAGCTTCCTGGCTGTCTTACATTTAGACCTTTTTCTACACCTGGGATAGTAAAGGAGATGGGCCTGCTGGCCCGTCCCCTTCCCCGCCATACCCACTTTTTTAGACCTGTTGTGAGCAGAGAATCGTTGTAGATTGCGGTGCAACTGACCACTGCACCGCAATCTGCGCCTGAAATACGTTTAATATTGGCGTATTTCAGCATCATAAATTACCTTCTATATATTTAACACTGCATGAAACAGGGCCTAAAATCCACAAAATATCACAATTCGTGTAGTAGCTTTGAATCCACATTGTGTAGGGATATCAGGCTTTTATTTAACTTTCCAGTTACTTTGATCGTAAAGAGTTTTTCAGAGCTAATAAAAATACAGAAACGTACCTAAATATGTGCCAAATATTCACCAGTTTGCCACCATAGCTCAGAATGTGTCACTTTCACTATCTCGCCCAGCTCTGAGGCACATTTGTTTTGATGCTGTTTGGGCTTGCTGTGGGTGAGACTACCATCTCCATTTCCACTCAGACCTCTGAGGCAGATTTACTAATACTGTGTAAAAGTAAGACAGACAGTGTAAAGATAGTCTTAAACTGCAACAGATTTATCACAGTGATGCTGGATGATAACTCTGTTGCATCTTTAGACTGTCTAGTCTATGTAGTCTATGTCGCCTTTAAATTGGCTTAGTTTTACTCCAAAAGTGTGCCAAAATTTTGGTGCATTTAAGTCACACCCCTTTCCTGTGAAGCCAAATCCCCTTTCAATAAGTCACATTTATTTGTCAGACAAGGTGTAAAAAGCTTACAAACCTAGGGGGACATTTATTAAGACCAGCGTTTTCCACGTCGGTCTTAAGACCCTATGCGCTGGCCTCTACATAAGTTTGGCACTTCCTCCAGCAGGCTGTGCAACAGACTTGGAGGACCTTTCACTAGTTTAAAAACTAAAAACGAACTATATCAGTGGGCAGAGCGGCGCCCAGGGGTCCCCCTGCACTTACTAGTATGTCTCCCAGGCTATGAGCTGGGACTCCCAGGCTATGAGCTGTGCGCTACGATTGGCCAGCGCTGCAGCAAGGGACAACCCTAATACAAAAACTCCGCCCCGTACAAAAGAGGGAGCTGCACACACCTGAGCCTATACCAGGCGAACGGAGCGGCACCCAGACATACTAGTAAGTGCAGGGGGACCCCTGGGCGCCGCTCTGCCCACTGATATAGTTAGTTTTTAAACTAGTGAAAGGTCCTCTTTAAATCTACAACAGCTCCCTTGCTGGCAAATTGGCAAGCAACTGCGACTTTAATACGCCACTATTGAGGCGTATATCTGTAAAAAAGTCCCCCTTTGCAGTTCAAAGCATGCAGTGCTGTCAGAAGTCTGCTAACATACATATAAAACAGGAGGAAGTGTGGTTCTGTGGTTCCTGTTGGGAGAATGATAGTAACTATGCATGCATATATACTGGAACATGATAAAAATAAATAAATATATATTTTTTTTATCTGATCTTTATCTGCAAATCAGGGTATCTACAGACGTGTTCCGATTTCCTTACCATGTGAACATGGCAATACTCGCAGCTTATCCCCTTCCTCATACTCATCCAGGCAAACTGCACACACATCATATTCATCACCTGTAATTGAAACAGCATTAAAAAAAAGTTAACAAAAATAAGGAGACAGATGGTGAAATATGTGCACAATGACAAAAAATTAAACGCATGAATATTACACATGGCGAGTGTCACAGGGTTAAATATAGACTCCTTCTGCACTGGACTAAGATGTCTCTGCTCCATATTTTCCTGATTCATTACAGATGCTGATGGCAAATTCTTGCCGCATCCAAATATTTACACAGAGTTAAGCTGCTCACCATTTGGAAATGTTACAGCAACTTTACCGTACAAGGAGACACGGCTGTTCCCTTACACTTCTCCCTAGTTGTGTAGTTTCACTATAGACAGTCATTTTCACATTATATGTCCTGTGTCCTGGTGTAGAAGACCAGCTGGTCAAAGTAAATCAAATATTAAAATCCTCCAATTCACACATATGTCAGCAGAAGAACTTAAAGGGGTTGTCTGAGTTATGAAAAAATATATTATAGCACTGTAAATCTGATGGGCAGCAATATATAACTAAGCTAAGCAAGTTTTAGGCAAAAGTATATATATTTCCTAATTTCCCTGGTTCTCTTCTGGCCCTTTGTTTACCTGCAATAACCACAATCTCTGAGGTTTTCCTCATGAATATGTGTGCCCCTCTCCCTGCTCTGCTAAGGGAGTGAATGTGACATGTCTGCCTGCTGGGATACTCAGCAGCATGTTGCATGTGTAGGACTACAAGTCCCAGCTGTACAATGACACTGCTGATACACACAGGATCTTCCCCCTACCTGTTCTTGTGCAGAACTCCTCTAGTCTGTCAGCTCCTGTGCCCAGCACTGCCTGCAGCTACTCAGTAAAGCCTTCAGCCCTGAGTCTGTGCAGCTTAAGGGGTTAAGAATCCAGGGAGAGAGCAGACTGCAGTGCAGGGGGCGTGGTCAGCACAGTGATCTCTTGTATACAGGCACATATCTGCTCTCTCAGGCTTGTGCAGGAATCATCAGAGCAGCGAGAGAAGCTGACATCACAGGTCATGTGACCCTCAGTAAAATCTGAGAAAGCAGCAACTGGAGATAAAATAAGTGAATTGTAAAGTCCTTACATTTGCCTAGCTAGAAACATACAAAGAGCAAAAAAATAACTCAGACAACCCCTTTAACAGTTATTATGACCCTTTGTAAGGGTACTTTCACACTTGCGTTTTTCTTTTCCGGCATATAGTTCCATCATAGGGGCTCTACACCGGAAAAGAACTGATCAGTTTTATCCCCAAGCATCCTGAACGGAATGCTCTCCATTCTGAATGCATCAGGATGTCTTCAGTTCAGTCTTTTTGACTGATCAGGACAAAGATAAAACTGCAGCATGCTACGGTTTTATCTCCGGACAAAAAAAACTGAAGACTTGCCTGAATGGCGAATCCAACATTTTTTTCCATAGAAATGTATTAGTGCTGGATCCGGCATTCAAAATACTGGCATTTCAATATTTTTTTTCTGACTGATCAGGCATTTTTCCGACTGATCAGGATCCTGATCAGTCTTACAAATGCCATCAGTTGGCATACGTTTTGCTGGATCCGGCAGGCAGTTCCGGCAACGGAACTGCTTGCCGGATCACTCTGCCGCAAGTGTGAAAGTAGCCTTAGGGAGTTTACTTGCTACCAAACATGTCTTTTACAGAAATCAGGTGAGGAGCACAAAGTCTGGAATTTGTAACTAAATGCAGAGTATATTACACATATTAAAACTAGTAACATGGCAGTATAGAACTCTTTGCAGATTTATTTTCCTTTCAAAAGGTGACAGAAAGTCACATTTAAATCAACAACTACCACTGCTGTTACAGCATAGTGTATGTGGCGACATTCCATATTAGAAACAAAAGTACAGTAATTCCTACCCATACCTGTGCTAGAAGAATTGTAACGGAAAACGATTTATGAACAAGTGTAATATGCACATAATAGAAGATGAATAGAGTTACCTGGAATGCTGTATCACATCGACCCACATCTCATGATCTTACCTTTCTTAAATTTATGAATGGGTAGTTTTTTCAACTGGTCTTTGTGCAGTCTGTTCCTTCTTGCTCGGTGTCGATCTTGCACAAACTTAGTGATCTATGTTTGTAGAAAAAGAATGCAGATACAAAATCAGAAATGCTTCATTCTCATGGTCTGCTCATCTCAAAATGTCATTGGGATGCTTTTAATCGAACGTAGGACATTAGAATATCCATCTCTCCTTTATCCAATATCCATTTAATATTCAATATTACCTAATATTCACCAAAGAAAGCTGCAACTAAGTCTCTGATGCAGCACAATCACTAAAAGCTGAAAAATACTGAAAAAACCAAACGGTCGTGTGCAAGAGGCCTTATAATAAGTCGCATAAAATGTAAATCATGATTAGGCAGTCAGAAGCTAAAGTCTAAGACTCATCAGGAATATTGCATCTTCAGTCTATTGATGGTTTCAATATCCAGCTAAACAAGTTGGTTGTCTCTTCAAACACAAATTACTACTTGAAGCTACAGCTCTACTGGATTAAACCTCTGAAACAGAAAAAGATGGAGCACTGCAAACTCCACTTCTCCAGAAGAAAGATGTATCATATAACACATCTGTTAAAAAGCACATATCACAAAAAGTGGCAAGATAAGGGGCTGGACTTGGTGTAAGGGGCCTCCTTGTCCAACTCAAGTTTCATCTGATGGCTTCTTTTAGGACATACCCTATGGAGTATATAATGTGTGATGTGCCATGGAGGTTATCACAAAATATTTAAAACACCCTAAACAAGGTCTAAAACCACATAACCCCACTGTAAGTCTACTTTTACACTCGCGTTTTGGCTTTCAGTTTGTGAGATCCGTTTAGAGCTCTCACAAACGGTCCAAAACGGATCAGTTTGCATTTTAATGCATTCTGAATGGAAAAAGATCCGCTCAGAATGCATCAGTTCAGTCTCAATTCCGCTTTGGAGATGGACACCAAAACGCTGCTGAAACTGAGCCAAACGTTTTCACCGACACAATCTGGCACAATAGAAAACGGATCCGTCTTGGCTATGTTAAAGATAATACAAACAGATCCGTTCTGAACGGATGCAGACGGTTGTATTATCTGAACGGATCCGTTCGTGACGGATCGGCACAAAACGGGAGTGTGAAAGTAGCTTAATACATATATCACATCAGCAATGTGTATAATCTGTACATCTATGAACCGGATTTAAAACCTAGAAATTGTGTTAATTTCAGTATTTATATAGTTTATAGACTGATATTGCACTTTAAGTTTCTGACTGACAATCATTTTAATTTTATGTGATTTAATAATCAATATCCATCTAACATACATTTTTATTATGTCCTGGTACATACTACCATAGAAATCAAGGAAGTTGTACTTTGTGTTTCTCATGACTGTAATATGAGAATCTTTTATACAGATTTGTAAATTATCTTCATAATCAACGATATCAAAAAAAAAAAAAAAAAAGTCCAAACTGTGCTACATACCATAAAAATGACGATTAGCACCAGACAAATCCCAACAATGATTAGAAATGGTATCAAGTAGTATTCCAAAGGAAGGTTTCCATCGGGCATCAATTCAATGTATGCACTATGCAAAAAATAAATAAAATAAAAAGTGATTTTATACACACACACACACATACAGTATATATATATATATATATATATATATATATATCTCTATCTTTGATACAATGTAAAGTAGTCAGTGTACAGCTTGTATAACAGTGTAAATTTGGTGTGCCCTCAAAATAACACACAGCTATTAAATGTCTAAACCGCTGGCAACAAAAGCGAGTACACCCCTAAGTGACAATGGCCAAATTTTGTCCAAAGAGTCAATATTTTGTGGGGCCACCATTATTTTCCAGCACTGCCTTAACTCTCTTGGGCATGGAGTTCACTAGAGCGTCACAGGTTGCCACTGGAATACTCTTCCACTCCTCCATGATTACATCACAAAGCTGGTGGGTATTAGAGACCTTGTGCTCCTCTACCTTTCATTTAAGGATGTCCCACAGATGTTTTAAAGGGTCTAGGTCGGGAGACATGCTTGGCCAGTCTACCCTCAGTTTCTTTAGCAAGCCAGTGGCGGTCTTGGAGGTGCGTTTGGAGTCGTTATATTGGAATACTGCCCTGCGGTCAAGTTTCCGAAGAGAGGAGATGATCAGGCTCTGCTTCAGTAAGTCACAGTACATGTTGGCATTCATGGTTCCCTCAATGAACTGTAGTTCCCTTCAGCCGGCAGCACTCATGTAGCCTCAAACCATGATACTCCCACACCTTCTTGACTGTGGGAAAGACACACTTGTCTTTGCACGACTCACCTGGTTGCCACAACACACACTTGACCCCATCTGAACCAAATAAGTTTATCTTGGTCTAATCAGACCATAGGGCATGGTTCCAGTAATCCATGTCCTTAGTCTTCTTGTCTTCAGCAAAGTGTTTACGGCCTTTCTTGTGCATCAACTTTAGAAGAGGCTTCCATCTGGGACGACCAATTTGATGCAGTGTGCGGCATATGGTCTGAGCACTGACAGGCTGACCCCCCACCCCTTTAACCTCCGCAGCAATGTTGGCAGCACTCACATGTCTATTTTGAAAAGACAACCTCAAGGATCCTGTTTATTGACTATCCTGTTTTGTACAATGAGTATTTTTGCACTTTGTTGAAAATAACATATGACACAAGAATTTTGTAAAATGATAATTTAAATTTTTTGGTAAAAATAAACTATCTGATAAAAAAATAAAATAAAAGACAACCTTTGGATATGATGCTAAGCACGTGCACTCAACTTTTTTGTTCGACCATGGCGAGGCCTGTTCTGAGTAGAACCTGTCTTGTTAAACCGCTGTATGGTCTTGGCCACTCTGCTGCAGCTCAGTTTCAGGGTGTTGACAATCTTCTTATAGCCTAGGCCAGTGATGGCTAAGCTCCGGCACTCCAGCTGTGATGAAACTACGACTCCCAGCATGCTTCATTCATTTCTATGGAGTTCTGAGAACAGCCAAGCGAGTGTGCATCTTGGCAGTTGTAGTTTTACCACAGCTGGAGTGCCAGAGCTTAGCCATCACAGGCCTAAGCCATCTTTATGTAGATCAACAATTCTTTTTTCAGATCCTCCAGAGAGTTCTTTGTCATGAGGTGCCATGTTGAACTTCCAGTGACCAGTATGAGAGAATGTAAGAGCAATAAAACCAAATTTAACACACCTGCACCCCACTCATAATTGAGACCTTGTAGCACCGAGAAACAACACCACGGAGGGAAAAAGGCTAATTGGGTGTACTCCCTTTTGTTGCTAGCGGTTTAGACATTAAAGGGGTTGTCTGAGTTACATTTAAATATTACAAGTTGTCTCCTAATAGTCTCAATACTACATTTGTAATTAACTATATTTACTGTTCGGCTCCGGTTTCGGCCACCCCGCTGCGGGTCGTCGGCTCCCTGTGGTGACGTTTTGTGTACGAGCTACAGTAATCCCAGCCTGAAGGAGTGGCCAGCCTGTGTGCCCACCCCCCCCCTCTGTATTTGGCTGCCGGCCGGCTCCTGTGAGGGATCGTGCTTGCTAGCAGCAGTGTGGTGATTAGACACAAAAGCCACTGCCCAAGACCAGCCACTCTAAAGTAAATCTATGTCCATGTTACAACTTATATATAGATGAAATAGATAGATATCTATCTATATACAGTACAGACCAAAAGTTTGGACACACCTTCTCATTCAAAGAGTTTTCTTTATTTTCATGACTATGAAGGCATCAAAACTATGAATTAACACATGTGGAATTATATACATAACAAACAATTGTGAAACAACGGAAAATGTGTCATATTCTAGGTTCTTCAAAGTAGCCACCTTTTGCTTTGATTACTGCTTTGCACACTCTTGGCATTCTCTTGGTGAGCTTCAAGAGGTAGTCCCCTGAAATGGTCTTCCAGCAGTCTTGAAGGAGTTCCCAGAGATGCTTAGCACTTGTTGGTCCTTTTGCCTTCACTCTGCGGTCCAGCTCACCCCAAACCATCTCGACTGGGTTCAGGTCCAGTGACTGTGGAGGCCAGGTCATCTGGCGCAGCACCCCATCACTCTCCTTCATGGTCAAATAGCCCTTACTTTCAAAGTTTTCCCAATTTTTCGGCTGACTGACTGACCTTCATTTCTTAAAGTAATGATGGCCACTCGTTTTTCTTTACTTAGCTGCTTTTTTCTTGCCATAATACAAATTCTAACAGTCTATTCAGTAGGACTATCAGCTGTGTATCCACCCGACTTCTCCTCAACGCAACTGATTGTCCCAACCCCATTTATAAGGCAAGAAATCCTACTTATTAAACCTTACAGGGCACACCTGTGAAGTGAAAACCATTTCAGGGGACTACCTCTTGAAGCTCATCAAGAGAATGCCAAGAGTGTGCAAAGCAGTAATCAAAGCAAAAGGTGGCTACTTTGAAAAACCTAGAATATGACATATTTTCAGTTGTTTCACACTTGTTTGTTATGTATATCATTCCACATTTATTAATTCATAGTTTTGATGCCTTCATAGTCATGAAAATAAAGAAAACTCTTTGAATGAGAAGGTGTGTCCAAACTTTTGGTCTGGATTTGGAGTCACACTCAAAAATAAAGTGGAAAAACACACTACAGGCTGATCCAACTTTGATGCAATGTCCTTAAAACAAGTCAAAATGAGGCTCAGTAGTGTGTGTGGCCTCCACGTGCCTGTATGACCTCCCTACAACGCCTGTGCATGCTCCTGATGAGGTGGCGGACGGTCTCTTGAGGGATCTCCTCCCAGACCTGGACTAAAGCATCTGACAACAACATGCTGGAGGATGTTGCAGGCAGCAGAACGTTCTCCACGGCGTCTCCAGACTCTGTCACGTCTGTCACATGTGCTCAATGTGAACCTGCTTTCATCTGTGAAGAGCACAGGGCGCCAGTGGCGAATTTGCCAATCTTGGTGTTCTCTGGCAAATGCCAAACGTCCTGCACGGTGTTGGGCTGTAAGCACAACCCCCACCTATGGACGTCGGGCCCTCATATCACCCTCATGGAGTCTGTTTCTGACCGTTTGAGCAGACATGCACATTTGTTGCCTGCTGGAGGTCATTTTGCAGGGCTCTGGCAGTGCTCCTCCTGTTCCTCCTTGCACAAAGGCGGAGGTAGCGGTCCCGCTGCTGGGTTGTTGCCCTCCTACGGCCTCCTCCACGTCTCCTCATGTACTGGCCTGTCTCCTGGTAGCGCCTCCATGCTCTGGACACTACGCTGACAGACACAGCAAACCTTCTTGCCACAGCTCGCATTGATGTGCCATCCTGGATAAGCTGCACTACCTGAGCCACTTGTGTGGGTTGTAGACTCAGTCTCATGCTACCACTAGAGTGAAAGAACCGCCAGCATTCAAAAGTGACCAAAACATCAGCCAGGAAGCATAGGAACTGAGAAGTGGTCTGTGGTCACCACCTGCAGAACCACTCCTTTATTGGGGGTGTCTTGCTAATTGCCTATAATTTCCACCTGTTGTCTATCCCATTTGCACAACAGCATGTGAAATTGATTGTCACTCAGTGTTGCTTTTTAAGTGGACAGTTTGATTTCACAGAAGTGTGATTGACTTGGAGTTACATTGTGTTGTTTAAGTGTTCCATTTATTTTTTTTGAGCAGTGTAATATAGATATATATATCTATATATCTATATCTAACGATATCTGTATATAAATATATATGATCGGGTGCTATCGACGGGCTTATACTCTAAGCCCACCGATCGCAACACATTATTGAGATACAACAGTGCACATCCCAGGGCCATGGTCAAATCCCTTCCTTTGAGTCAGTTTTACCGCGCCAAACGCATAGTCAGTAATAATAATGAATTATCTGACACTCTTAAATGCATGACACAGTCCTTCATAGATAGGGACTATCCTGTATCGTTACTTAAACAACATCTCAACTCTATACAATACAAAACACGTACAGAGCTTCTTACCAAGAAAAATAAAAATAGTGACAAACAAAGCAAGAGAATTCCTCTGGTAACTACTTACACAGAAGACAGTACACACATTCGGCAAATTATCCTGAAACACTGGCCAGTTTTGAAAAGTGGTCATGAGGGGATTGAGGAATTTCATCTCCCTCCCCTCATGTCGTACAAAAGAACTAGGAACCTTAAAGACAGATTGATCCTTACTGACATAGGTACACAAAAGGAGTTGGGCCAAACCTTTCTGCGTAGTCCCAAATTGGGTAGCTTTCCATGCTTAAATTGTATTAATTGTCGATACATGCAAAAAGGCAGCTTTTTTCTGCATCCACGTACGCAAAAGAAGCATTACATCAAGCACTTTTTGACATGTGAATCCTCTTTTGTTATATATATCCTTTGGTGTCCATGTCAGTTATTATACATTGGGGAAACTTCACTGGATTTTAAAAGTAGAATCAATCAACATCGATATACCATCCGTAAAAAACGGATGGACCTTCCAGTCCCGAAGCATTTTACTGACATGGACCACAAGGAGCGGGACCTTAAATGTATGCTGGTCGACCATATCCCTACACCACGGAGGGGGGGGAACAGACTTGCCCTTCTCAAAAAATGTGAGATGAGATGGATTGCTAAACTAAATACTTTAAGACCACAGGGATTAAATGTTGATTATAAGCCCTGGTTATTGTCCTAGGTGATTGTGCTCTTGAATCTGCTCTCCTGCCCTTATGTTGAGTTTTAAGTGGTTGTGCCCCTTGTTTATACAACAAGGTGTTCTTATATATTGTTTTTATTACCCTCAGGATTATGGTGAATATTGTGTGTATCCACAATAAAGGGTGAGCGCTGGAAGATTCATCCATTGGATCATGATGGGACCTATATATATACACCGCTTACTTTATTGCCATATACAATTTTATTTGTATTTTCCTTAGAAAGAAATGCCTTTATAACAAGATAGGTGGGATCATGTTTCTGTGCACAGCGGGTTATACGGTCATGTCTTATGCATAGCATGACATATGATTGTTCACCGCACTGATGCACGGATATATTGATTTCCTAGACATTTTTTTCCCTTTTTTGAATTGTATGCGGGCATTGGATTATACACAGGTGGTGTTGGATTACCTGAGATGGTTTAGTTGCTATACCCATGTGCTCGGATTTACATTTGGACAGGCCTTTTGAGCCATCAGTCTCGAGGAGAAGATTGACATATTTTATGGATATATATCAATGTGCCCCCGGAATCTAGAGGATGATCCCGGGTCTGCCATGTTGGATTTCCAGGGATGGTATCCAACGGACAGGGGGGACTAGTCAGGTTGGGACTTTGTGATAACCACATAAGTCGCATATACTGAATTCCTCGTTTAGACTAGGGGGCTACTCAACAACTAATAAACTAAGTCCTTATATAGCAAGGAAAGCGGCGGTACTTTCGCACAGTACATATAGCTTTCCTGTACACAACAATGGTACTTCCAGTTGTATACAGTTATTTTTTCTCCCAGATTGATGGGTGACTCATAAATGGTACTGTCCATGTGATTCGATGCGCCTGGGTCGGCAATGATCCTATACCGGGTGCCCACACTGCCATATGTACTCCGCTACTGCTTATGCCTGCATACATATTCTTATATTTGTAAGATGACATATTTCTTTATACTTTGCATATTTATAGCTTACTTTAGGTGTTATATATATGTCCCCTATAATGATTTTTGGAAATATAGCTGTGGAATCATGCTTTCCTATGTGTTTTGAATACCACTGAACACTTGAATCTTTAAGTTTGTTTATTCCGATCATGTGACACACTGAATCACATGACCTGATGATTTACCTGAACACATGACCGGAAGAGTGATCACATGCTGTGATCACATGCTCACAGGTCCTGCGACATGCGCACTACATCGAATGACCAGAATGGGTGATCATGTGATCGGAATCCCCAGGAAGGTCCTGCGACATGCGCATTGGCATGTCTGAGACGCCGTGACCCATGTGTTCTGACTCCATCGCACACTCCTGTGATCTAACTCATCATTCTACTGAGGTACACCTGCACATTTTTGGTTATTATAATGGCATACACCTGAATTAATCATGATTGTTAGTAAAGTATTTTGTCTGTACACTGTACGTTGGATTTGATACAGGTATCGTTTGCACTGTAACACTGTATGTCATTTCATGAAATGCTATTTTGTAATGATAACACTGTTGTTGTCAGTTTTTTAATATATCACTTTAAATGCTTGTAATTTACTCATTGATTGTTTAATTATGTCAATGTGTTTAAATATGTACTGTGCACTGCCCACAATGTCACTGCTTGAGAAAAATCCCATTGAGAGGATTGAAACGTCGCATGCTTGGTGATTAAAGCTTCTTTTACTTCTTCACTACTCGGATGTGCTGCGGAGTTCATTTATTCTATAAATATATATACCTTTATATAGGAGGACATGACATTTGTGATTATCACAATGATAATGTTTGAATTTCCGGTAATTATAGGTAATTATTTTTCTCTCCATACTTTTATTTATTTTTGTTGACAATATATAAAAATAAACAGTGGTTGTCATAGTGATATAGTTACCTATGGCAACCACTGCAAATGGTGTAGAATAAGATAAGAATCCCGGTTCACCTGCATTATGTTACTTCTAAGAGCTCCTTCACACAACCATATGGTCACCGTGCCAGTGTTGCGGACTGCAATTATCGGTCTGCAATATACAAGGCACCAGCTGTGTGAATTCCATTTCACAGATGGAGACCTATTGACTTGAAAGGCTCTGCGATCCACAAAATACACCAAAAGGATAAGACATACCCTATGTTTTGCGTATCTTGTAGATCACGGAGCCAACCAAGTCAATGGGTCTCCATCCGTGACATGGAGTTCACATGTATGGTGACCGTGTTTTGCGGACCACTATTTGCATTCCACAATACGGGCACCACATCCATACATTTGTGTGAATGGACCCTTAGGGTGGGTTCCCATCATGAGTTTGCCATCCGTTTAACCCCTTCCAGGCCTGGGCCGTACGTGTACAGCGCAGTGGGACGCGACTTGCCGCCCAGCGGAGTACATGTACGGCACTGTGATTGGGTGGATGCAGTAGCTGCGCCAACTCGATCAGTGGCAGGCAGCGTAATAAAATCTATTCCTATTGCAAAAAATAAGGGGGAATTTTTTTTTTTTGCCACGCCCGTAACAACCAACTCTATAAAAATATCACATGATTTACCCCATCAGATGAACTACATAGAAATAAACAAAATCTGTCCCAAAACAGACAATTTTTGGTCACCATATATATATATATATATGGCTCTCAGAAAATGGCAACACAAAAACTAGATTTTTTTTTTAAAATGCTTTGTGTAAAAGTGGTAACATTTAAAACTTACACTGTGTATCTGCAATGTGACAGGAAGATCTTCTGCCTGTGTGAGCTAGGACAGATCATGTGACTGTGTATGCAAGGTTAGGTTGCGCAGAGCAAGCAGTGCAGGGGGAGGGGAAGGGCAGATTATTCACACCCACAAATATTCATGAGGGAGAGCTCAGTCATTGTTGTTACACGCCCCCACTGATTGCTGCAGCATGTAAACAAAGCAAGAATAACAGAACTATGCAAAGGTGTAAGTATGGGGTTATATAAGATATCAAGCTTAACTAATTTATATGAAAGTCCTGATGAGTTTTATAATATTTTTAAATTTGTTTTCATTACTCGGATAACCCCTTTAATGGCTGTGCGTTGAGTTATTTTGAGGGTACACCAAATTTACACTGTTATACAAGCTGTACACTGACTACTTTACATTGTATCAAAGTGTCAGATCTTCAGTGTTGTCCCAGGAAAAGACAAAATGTGAGGGGGTACTCACTTTTGTGAGATACTGTACACACACTTGAATATTTCTTCCCTCTCTTATATGGTTCCCCTAATGGAGCCTACACTTTCAATTTGCCTCTTGCATCACATTGCACTTGCTTAACTAGCAGCAAGTGAAGGTCAACATCTGTCCCCTAATTCACACTGCAGTCTCAGTGTATTCCTGTGTGATGCCGTTTCATTCAGTCTCCCCTAGTTCCTGCTTGTGATATGTTTATCCCAATTAGTCCTTGCTGCTTCACACAGATAGTATAGCCAGCTATGCTGGCCAAACACATTCGATAGCCATCGGCTGAATTTCCTCATTTGTATACACAGTTGGTTCGGTCAAGCATATACAGTTGTGTTCAAAATAATAGCAGTCAGACATCACTAACCTGATCACCGTTTTTGGCAGAAATGATATTTTTACATGGCAAATAACTTACTAGCAGGTGTAGTAGAGTAATGTAAATCAAACAGACCCAACAGTCATGACATGCATGCTACTGATTCTGTGTAATTAAATCACTAAATGAAAGGGGCATCTTCAAGATAATAGCTGTGTGGAGTTCAATGAGTGAGGTCATTCATTCTTTGAAAAACAGGTGGCAATTATTGCCCTTATTTAAGGAAGGAAGGCGGCAAATGTTGTACATGCTGGTTACAGTGCATTGCTCTATGAAATTGAGGAAAGTGGGTCATTCCAGACATTGTTCAGAAGAACAGCATACGTTGATTAAAAAGTTGATTGGAGAGGGGAAAACATATAAAGAAGTGCAGAAAATGATAGCCTGCTCAGCTAAAATGATCGCAAATGCTTTAAAATGGCAACCAAAACCTGAAAAACGTGGAAGAAAGCGAAAAACTACCATTCGAATGCATAGAAGAATAGCCAAAATGGCAAGGACTCAGCCAACAATCAGCTCCAGGAAGACCAAAGAAGGTCTAAAGTTACCTGTGAGTACTGTTACAATTAGAAGACGCCTATGTGAAGCCAAGCTATCTGCAAGAAGCCCCGCAAAGTCCCACTGTTGAAAAAAAAAGACATGTGCTGAAGAGGTTACAATTTGCCAAAGAGCACATTGACTGGCCTGAAGAGACATTTTGCGGACTGATGAAAGTAAGATTGTTCTTTTTGGGTCTAGTGGCCGGAGACAGTTTGTCAGACGACCCCCAAACACTGAATTCAAGCCACAGTACACAGTGAAGCATGGTGACGCAAGCATGATATGGGGATGTTTCTCATACTAAGGTGTTGGGCTTATTTATCGCATACCAGGGATCGTGGATCTGTTTGAATACATCAGAATACTTGAAGGAGGTCATGCTGAAGAGGAAATGCTCTTGAAATGGGTGTTCTAACAAGACAACGACCCCAAACACACTAGTAAACGTGAAACATCTTGGTTCCAGACCAACAAGATTGACGTTATAGAGTGGCCAGCCCAATAACCGGATCTTAATCCAATAGAAAGCTTCTGGGGTGACATAAAAAAAAAAAATGCAGTTTCTGAGGCAAAACCAAGAAATAGATAAGAACTGTAGAATGTAGTCCAATCATCCTGGGCTGGAATACCTGTTCACAGGGGCCAGAAGTTGGTTGACTCCATGCAACACAGATGTATAGCAGTTCTCAGAAACAGTGGTTTTACAGCTAAATATTAGTTAAGGGATTCAAAGGAAAGCAAAATCTTCAAACATTTTTCAGTTTATATAGTGAATGTTTGAGTTTGTAGAGAAGAATACAAAACACTGCTATTTTTTTTCTAATATTCACCACAAATTTGATATATTTTTCTTCATGTTTTGATTTGGAATAGAATGTAGAGTGATCGATTGGATATGTTCTCCTACACATAAAATGTGGCTCCATATCGAAAACTCTAACTTTATTTCTTCTCTTAGATCCCTTTTGCTCTCAGACAAGCCACTAATTCCCCTTCCTCATATGACTAACCCTCTGATAAGGACTACTATCAAAGTATGGAAGTGGTTTTCTTCAAATTACGGTAACCAATTACCTTTGTCCCCCCTCCTTCAAATCAGAGATATTTATTCACTTGCCCCTATGGAAGTAAAATCCTCCATCCCCTCCCAGCTTAGATCCTCATCTACTCCTATATCTGAGCTACTGGATAGTGATGGCTGTGTTCCCCCAGAAACCATTCTAGCTTCCACAAGCGGTATACAGCCCGCTAACTTTCTTGCTCTTAAATATCTTAAAGGTGAATTGCTCAGTTACTCCAAAGCTACCCCCACGAACCATACCTCCGGATGGTTTGAAAATTTGGTATCCACTAACACTTACCCTCCCAAATTAATCTCCTTCCTTTACAAAAGGCTCATTCAGCCTCACACGAGAGTTAAACCCTCATACATAGGATTATGGGAAAAAGATTTGTGCAAACAATTTTCCGATAAGGAAATTAACTCACTGTTGATCACCCCTCATAAGTTCTCAAGGTGCGTCCGGGTGCAAGAGAATGGTTACAAAATTTTGTCCAGATGGTACAGAACCCCTGATAAAATAGCTCTCATGTACCCTGACGTACCAGACTTGTGTTGGAGATGTGGTTCAGATAAAGGCACTTTCATCCACATTTGGTGGAACTGCCCTCCCCTGTTAAGTTGGTGGGAGCAGATATTCCGCGTCAGCAACTCCATATGTGGTTCCTCCGCCCCATGCACGCCTGAAATCGCCCTTCTATCTCTAGACACATCCAAATATGATAAAAGTCATGAGCTGCTTATACACCTTTTATCAGCGGCTCGTCTCCTAATTCCCACAAAATGGCGCTCTGATGAAATACCCTCAATTGACCAATGGACGAACAAGGTCGATCAAATTTATCGCTTTGAGGAGCTATCTAACTGGGAGTTGGGTACCAGAAAGAAATTCCTCTTGACTTGGTCGGCTTGGAGGAGATACAGAAACTTCTCCTAAATTGACCCACCCTAAATAATAATGAGCTATTAGCCTTTGGTCCTATGGGATATATGTCAGCTTTATTGCTACTAACCTATTGATTTACTGTTATGCTACTATTCCCTTGAGTTGGAACTTTGCTTATTTTCTCTGTATAACTATTATACTGATTGCTCAAGTACCATTTCCTGCTGCGTCAGGATATGACAGTTGCTCCTTGTACTGTGATGCATTCTTTTTTTCTTTGAGTTAAATACTAAAAAAATCAATAAAAATTGTTTATAAAAAAATAAAAATAAAAAGAATGTGTAGTGTCCCCAATGCATTGTGTGTATGGAAAGTAAAGCTATTAGAAGCATTTTGAGCTTTATTCCCTTTTTTAAACACACTGCTATTATTTTGAACACAACTGTACATGTTGTCAAGGGGGATACAGGAGAAAGTCGCTACAAGACACTTCTGGCAGTGGCTTATCTTCTGAGAGAACAAAATGATCAGGTGGAAAAATTCAGTTGACCTGAAACTTGTCTCCTAATAATCTGTTGGAAGATCCCCATAAACATTAAATTGTTGGCCAAACCCACCATTCTCATAAGGTTCAGCCAACGATACAGTAAGGGATATGGGGGTCTTTAGTGTGAATCAGGGGAGTTTTATAACTCTGCAGTTAAAGGTGTTATCCAATCTCATTAACTGCCTCCCCCCCCCCCCCCCCCATGTGCCGGGCCCCTCACAGGGAATATACTTACCCTGCTGGACCAGGAGCGGCGCAGGGAGCGGGGTAAGTATATTCAGCGTGGGGGGCCCGGCACATGGGGGAGACAGTTTAGGATATTGGATAACCCCTTTAACCCTTTCAAGACGAAGTAATTTTTCACCTTCGTGACCAGGTCTAAATTTGCAAATCTGACATGTGTCACTTTATGCGTTATCAACTTTGGAATGCTTTTATTTATCCAAACCATTCTAAGATAGTTTTCTCTATAGAAGATCATAAAAAAGTGCGAGACCACTTTCCGGCGCTGCTGGCATATAGATGAATCCTCAGGATTAGTAATATTCTTTTATTGAGTTCAAGTCAACGCGTTTCAAGGGCGAAGCGCCCCCTTCATCAGGACAATTTACAGACTAAAGATTTACTTGCTCTAGGGGTATTTAAAAAGCTATTTTGGCGGGTTAATCTGGGGGAGGTTCAGAGGCAGGAGCGGGTGTGTTTAGTATAATGAAGCTCCTAGTCTGTGGACCTCGTTACCAGAGCCCTTCAATCATATTCAATTGCATTAATTAGAACATAAGGGAGACACATTAGTATCCAGTGTGACACAGAGGGATACATTGTATATTGTGCAAGCTTCAGTTGCGCTGAATCGAGCGCTCCATATTATAGCTTAATCCATAGATTAGAGAATAAAATTAATAATACTAATAATGAAAAACTGCTTTACAGCGCTGGCTTCTCAGTGGTATCACAGCGCACGCCGTCCTCTCACACAGAGCTGGAGACATTTTTATCTACATGCACTCTTTGTATGCGTGCGGCGATCCTGTGAATCTCCAGCGCTGCAAGATCTCCAGACCCACACGTATACATGCGGCGATCCTGTGAATCTCCAGCGCTGCACGATCTCCATACTCGCACCCTCACAGCGCACACAGTCACCCTGTGTAGCGCTGGGGTTCGCCTCGATTACTGTTCTCTGCACCGACATGATACAGCAGCCCTGCGGGGTTCGGGACCCTTCCTTCTCAGGAGATAGGATTCATATCCATGGCATTATTAGAACTTCTGGCCGCACATACATACATATATTTATATAAATATAATGGGGGTAAGTATAAAATATATATAACATATGATTAAAATTCTTATAACGAGTGTGTGGCCATACTAGAGGGCATAATAGGGGCATTAGATATATAAAAGTATACTAAAATAGATATATCTACTAACATAAATAAATGCATATTTGGATTGCAACCATGGTAATCATATATATAAAAAAGTTTAATTAGTCTTACCGGTAATTCCTTTTTCGCGAATCCTCCATGACGGCACCTTACTTGGAGATTATCCTCCTCCTCCAGACAGGCAGGGACAGGAAAGTTCAAAAGGGCCCGCCTCCTCACTTATCTTCAGTGTCTTCTGGACTTGACAGGCCCTAAACTTACACTCATTCGTAATCTTAACTATTCTCTGTTATACATATTAAATCGCATACATATAACTAGACCGATTATTTAATTTCATAACTAGTCTTTTTTTATTTTATTTTTTTGGGGGGAATACAAGCGGTGCCGTCATGGAGGATTTGCGAAAAAGGAATTACCGGTAAGACTAATTCAACTTTTCCCCTCCCCTCAATGACGGCACCTTACTTGGAGAGCTAACAGATTAATGAATTAGGGAGGCACAACTGCTTGTAAAACTTTCCTACCGTAGGATAGGTCTCTTAGAATCAATATGCTTCTTCCGCCCATGAAGTCGATACTGCCCTTGTAGAATGAGCCTTGATATTTACCGGGGGTCGTTCTCCTATTGCTACGTAGGCTTCTGAGATGGCCGATTTTAGCCAGCGTGCAATAGAAGGTTTGGACGCTTTTAATCCTTTCCTACCCCCTAAGAATTGGATAAAAGAGGTTATTAGATTTTCTCCAATCTTTAGTTTCCGATATATACTTCAGAACACACCTTCTGACATCCAAAGTGTGAAAGACTTTTTTAGATCTGGGATTTTCACAGACTGAGGGAAGAACCACCTCCTCCATCCTATGGAACTCCGAGACCACCTTAGGTAGAAAGGAATAGTCGAATCTCAGAACTATTCTGTCCTCCCTGATAATCATGAAGGGTTTTTTAACTGAGAAGGGCTGTATCTCATTAACCCTACGTGCAGAAGTAATGGCCACTAGGAATAATGTTTTAAGGGTCAGATATCTGATATTTGCAGATTCCAAGGGTTCAAAACGGGGTTTAGTGAGACCGGAAAGAACAGTGTTTAAAATCCCACAAAGCGACCAGAGGTCTACTCCGGTGTCTGAGCCTGTCTGTTCCCTTCATAAAGCGAAGGGTCCACGGGTTAGATGCTATTTTTTCATCTAAATAGGCGCATAATGCTGAAATTTGTACTCTAAGAGTGCTAGGTTTTAAACCCTTATTAAAGCCTTCTTGGAGAAAGTCTAGAATAGACAAAATACTCCCCGCTGAGTTAGAAGGATTTTCTGAGCACCAGGAAACATATCTGTTCCAGATTTTACGGTAAATTCTATATGTGACTTTTTTTTGCTGGCTAGCATGGTATTGATTACTCTGTCAGATAGACCCTTAGATTTTAAGACTGCCCTTTCAGGATCCAAGCCGAGAGGTGCAGACTTTGCGTCTTTGGGTGAAGAACCGGCCCTTTACTTAGGAGGTCTTCTGACCAGGGTAGAATCCATGGTTCCTCCGTGGACATTTTTGCCAGGAGAGGAAACCAAGATCTCCTCGGCCAGTTGGGAACAATTAGAATTACATTGGTCCTCTCTTTTATTTTTCTGAGTACCCTTGGAATCAGAAGCAGAGGTGGGAAGCAATATGCCAGTTGGAATTTCCAAGGAAGAGCCAGTGCATCTTTCCCTGCACTTCTCGGATCTAGGGAAAAATAAGTTGGTAATTTCGCATTTATCTTGTTTGCGAAAAGCTCTATCTGGGGAAGACCCCATTTTTGTGTTAAGGTTTGAAAAATTTCCTCTTTTAAACTCCACTCCCCCGGATCTAATTTCCTGCGGCTGAGGAAATCCGCTTGGATGTTGTGCGTCCCTTTTACAAAAAACGCTGATAGGGAGAGGAGATTCTCCTCTGCCCACAAGAAAATTTTGTTGGTTAGGGCTTGTAGTTGCTCGCTTTTCGTTCCTCCCTGGTAGTTTATATATGCTACAACAGTCTTATTGTTGGATCTTATTTGTACATTGGAACCCTTTAGCTCCTCTGAGAAGTAACTTAGAGCCCCCCACACCGCCAGAAGTTCCTGGTGATTTGATGAGTATTTTTTCTGGGATTGGGACCACTCCCCTTGGGCCGACAATGCTTGGAGATGTGCTCCCCAGCCCCACAGACTGGCATCCGTGGTGAGGATCAACTGATTTCTCACTATCCACGGTACTCCCTTTTGCAGGTTTGAACTTAATTCCCACCATTTTAGTGAGGACAGAATGTGATCCGGAATCGCTATTAGTCTGTCCAGGGAATCCTGTTTCCGGTTCCATATTTTTAACATAAATCTCTGAAGAGGACTGGAATGTATTTGCGCCCACTTCACTGCCGGGATGCAAGCTGTAAAAGACCCTATCCGGGCCATAGTTTGTCTTAAGGTGTGGGATTTTTGTTGTCTGAATTGTTTTACTTGGGATTGGATTTTTGTGATCTTCTCTACTGGTAAAAAGCATTTTTGGCTCACTGAGTCTATGAGAATTCCCAAAAAAACTATTTTTTTGTGTGGGAACTGAGTATCGTTTTGGATAGATTGGTTTCTAAGTCTTTCTGGGAGTGCCCCACTATCAAAAGGTCGTCCAGGTATGGAACTATCATTACTTTCTCCTTTCTCAGAGGGGTTATCGTCTCTAGCATAATTTTTGTAAAAAGCCTGGGGGCAGTTGTTATCCCAAATAGTAGTGCTTGAAACTGGAAAGGTTTTAGATGCCCTTGGACCCACACAGTTATTCTCAAAAATTGTTGTGCCTCTGGATGAATGAGTATGTGAAAATACGCATCTTTTAAATCTATGAATGCTAGAAACGCCCCTTCTTGTAAAACTTTGACCGTGGTTTTTATAGATTCCATCTTGAATTTCTCGTACTTTATGGACTTGTTCAGGATTTTCATATTTATGATGAGACGCATTTTCCCGTTCGGTTTTCTTACAAAAAAAAAAAACTGGAACAGCCCAGACAGACTTGATTCGTCGGTACCGGAACTAAAGCGTTCATCTGAACTAGCAGTTTGATTTCTTGCTCCATGCAAAGCTGAAGAGGTTCCGAGCTCTGAACCGGAGTTTGAACAAATAGAGTGGGGGGACTTTTGACAAAGGGAATACTGTACCCTTCGTGGAGGGTATTTAATAACCAGCGGGTGCATGAGTATTTTTCCCAGCACTCCCCGAATTTTCCCAGTCTCCCCCCCCACTGGGGCTCTGGCGTCACTTTTTGGAAGATTCCTCAGAACGGGGAGAGAACATAAAACCCTTCCCTTTCTGTTTTCCCGATCTCCAGTTTTCTGTCTTACTCCTTTTGTTTTGAAAACTACCCTTTTTTTGGGGACGAAAAAAAAGGAGTTTTCCTTTTCTTTTTATCCTCCGGGAAGCTCTTTTGGAATCAGAGGCTCTCTCTAGAATTTTATCTAAGTCCTGACCAAAGAGAAGGTTACCATAAAACAAGATGTTGCATAATTTTGCCTTGGAGCCTGTGTCTCCAGACCAAGCTTTTAACCAAAGTGCCCTTTTAGAGTTATTAGCTAGGGCCGTAGCTCTTGCGGTCAGTCTAACAGAATCCGCTGTTGCGTCGGACAAATAAAATCTACGGCTTTTAATGAGAGGGAAGGAGTCTGCAAAGTTTTCGTATGGGGTATTGGATTTTAGTAATGCTTCCAGTTGTACCAGCCAACTTTTTAGGGATCTAGCTATGGATGCAGCCGCGATATTAGGTTTAAATAAAGCCGCATCCCAGGTTCTTCTAAGGTTAGCATCCACTTTTTTATCCATAGGGTCACGTAATGATCCTGTATCTTCAAACGGTAAGGAAGAACCCTTAGCCAGTTTGGAGAGTGATACATCAATTTTAGGACAGCCTTTTCCTAAAGGTGAGCCTTTTCCTAATTGTTCGAGGTAGGAAAACTTTCCTGTCTGGATTTTTCCACTCCCTCAAAATAAGACTGTAGATTTTTGTGTACCGGAAATACCCTTTTTTTCTTGGTTTCTAATACTGAAAACATTCTATCCTGGGCGGATCTATGTATTTTTTCCTTCTTTAATCTCCATGGTATCCCTGACCGCTTTCAATAGATCGTTTATATCGTCAGATGAAAATAAGTAATTTTTAAATCGCCATCAGAGTCAGAATTACTACTACTCTCATCGCTATCTGAAGAAACATCGGAAGATGTAGAGGTTTTTAAGGGCGATTTTTTCCTGGACCCCTGTTTTGATGTTGATAGTACACTAGCGGCTGCAGAAAAATCTGAAAAAGAAGATTTTATTTCTTGTTTAATCATACCCTGCAGTTCCTTTCTTAAAGACTGGACTTCTTCCCTGACAATGTTATCAATGCATTTTTCACAACGTTTTTTAGCATGATTATCGGGGAGTTTAACAGAACATACGCGACATCTAAGAATTTTCGATTTTTGCGCTATTTTAGGTTTCACAGAAATGTCTTTGTCACTCTTCCATACAAAAGGGGAAAAGATGAGAAAGGCCTATTAACAGCATGTGCAAGCAGCATTCCATACTCACAACCTAGATGTCACTCACTGCTACAGGTTGGTCCATAGCTTCCTCCGGATCCATATGTGTGGATGGCTGAGGCTGCAGAAATGCTTGTAATTTCTCTGGTCAGAGGCCGACATCCGACTTGACCAGGGCGCCAGTTTTAAAAAAACGTATGGCCGGAAGTCTCCCCAGGACCTCCGACGTCATCCAGGCCGGCAACTCTCAAGCCAACACTATTAGGCCCCCGAGTGACGTCACCCGCCGGAGCCGAGAATCTCGGGCAGCGGACGGCCTAGAACCCGAAAGTGCTCCTTTGAGTGTCCGGGTGCCGCAGCCTGGTTTAAACAAAAAAGGACCGCGGCAGGCACTCCATGAAAACGGACTTGCTTGCCCAAGGTAAGCCCGTGGCTGGCGCAATGCACCCGCCATCCTGCGATAGCTCCCGACCGGAGCGCAAAGGTAGCTCCTATCCTCCGCCTGGCAGGGACAGGAAGACAATGAAGATAAGTGAGGAAACGGGCCCTTTTGAACCTTCCTGTCCCTTCCTGGCTGGAGGAGGAGGATAATCTCCAAGTAAGGTGCCGTCATGGAGGGGAAAATAATAAATCCCTACATAGTTCCATATTTGTGGCGCAGATCAATTACATGAACTACCAGAGAGCACAATTAATGGAGCACATTAAATGAATACATAATTGTAATTCTTCACTAAAATAAATATATAAATGGATCATGTGCAACAAAAGTGTTATGTATATTGGACACTATCCAACTCTGTACTATTAACCCTAATTGAATACATGAAATAGTAGGGAAAGCAGAATTATGGTAGGAAGGGCAAAAAATTATTATTGTGGTGGACTTGAATTGGATTATTGGGGGGGGGGGGGGGGTGTGGCTCCACTTATAGCATTATTATTGGCAATTCCTTTTGAGAGGACAAATGTGTTTTTACCCCACCCCATTTACTTTCTTTCATTATGCAGATCATGAGTATCTGCTAGCAGATATACCACCATGTATGTATACCAGTATCCATGTTTATACAACTATGTAAACTCAGACTAGACCAAACTGATATAGACCCAAATATTAGGACTAGACAGAACCAATATAGATAAGGAAAAAAGGATTCACCCAGAGAAAGCGGATCCAGCTAAGTTTCTCTATAGAAAGATTTATAGAAATATTGTACAAAGATATATAATCATGTGTCCTTGCCTATTTATATATCTAAATGACATATGGATATATATTATTTTGTAATCTTTATTTTATATGTGTTATTTTTGTCATCATAAAATAGTCTCACTGATTTCATTCAAGCTTCGTGGGCTTAGTGTATCTAGTTGGTACATCCAATATACTTCCCTCTTCTGTAGTTTTTCAAAGCGATTCAACGGGTTCTCTGGTATGAAGTCAATGGGGGTAATTTTTATCTCGTGTTTATCTTTTTCCGGGGTGGACGCACAATGTCTAGAGACCCCATGCTTCAGATCTAGTTTGTGGATGTGTTATACCTATGTTGGTTCACCAGACAGTGGAAGGCTTGTGTGGTACGGCCTACATATTGTAGGCCGCATCCACATTCAATAAGGTAGATAACATAGGTAGAATGACATGTGAGATGGTTAATAGTGAATATAACTGTTGGTATCTACTGTTTTAAAATACGTTTTTGTACTTAGCTGGTTATGGCAGGAAATGATATCCAAGAATTCTATTTCAACTTTATTGTAATTCGGGGTGAAGGAGATTCCCCAGTCTGTTCCGTTTAAAGAATCGCAGAATATTTTTGCCGTATCTTCGTTCCCGTCCCAGATGATGAACAAGTCATCAATGTATCTTTTCTAATATACAATCTGTTTCTGGAAATCGGGGTGATTAGAGATTATTTCTTCGAATTCCCCCATAAATAGATTTCCGAAAGCCGGCGCTACCCGCGTCCCCATAGTGGTCCCCTTACATTGGTGATAGACTTGTATAGTATTGTTATATATAAAATAGTTGTTCTGGAGTATAAAGCGTAGACTCTCAAGGAGGAATTCTATTTGGGGGGGTGTTAATGTAGCATCCTTTTGCAAGACCGTTTTTACACACACTATTCCTATATCGTGCTCAATATTATAATAAAAGGGATGTGACGTCCATTGTCAGTAGGCCATATGTATCCTTCCACTCGGTTTTAATTCTCGAATTAATTGACTCGAGTCGTGGAGGTAGCTTGGTAATTTTTTTACATAAGGTTGTCGATATACAGTCAGGTCCATAAATATTGGGACATTGACACAATTCTAACATTTTTGGCTCTATACACCACCACAATGGATTTGAAATGAAACGAATAAGATGTGCTTTAACTGCAGACTGTCAGCTTTAATTTGAGGGTATGTACATCCAAATCAGGTGAACGGTGTAGGAATTACAACAGTTTGCATATGTGCCTCCCACTTGTTAAGGGACCAAAAGTAATGGGACAATTGGCTTCTAAGCTGTTCCATGGCCAGGTGTGTGTTATTCCCTCATTATCCCAATTACAATGAACAGATAAAAAGGTCCACAGTTCATTTCAAGTGTGCTATTTGCATTTGGAATCTGTTGCGGTCAACTCTCAAGATGAGATCTAAAGAGCTGTCACTATCAGTGAAGCAAGCCATCATTAGGCTGAAAAAATAATAAAAAAAAAAAAAAAAATCTGAGAGATAGAAAAAAACATTAGGTGTGGACAAAACAACCAGTAAGCTCAGCAACACCAAAAGACCCAGAAGACCACGGAAAACTACTGTGGTGGATGACCGAAGAAAACACCCTTTACAACAGTTGGCCAGATCAAGAACACTCCAGGAGGTAGGTGTATGTGTGTCAAAGTCAACAATCAAGAGAAGACTTTACCACAGTGAATATATATAGGGTTCACCACAAGATGTAAACCATTGGTGAGCCTCAAAAACAAGAAGGCCATATTAGAGTTTGCCAAAAGACATGTAAAAAAGCCTTCACAGTTCTGGAACAACATCCTATGGACAGATGAGACCTCATCACTCTGGTACAAGTTGATCTTGAAGAGTATGGAGAAGGAAAGGAACTGCTCATGATCCTAAGAATACCACCTCATCAGTGAAGCATGATGATGGCGTGGGCATGTATGGCTGCCAATGAAACTGGTTCTCTTGTATTTATTCATGATGTGACTGCTGACAAAAGCAGCAGGATGAATTCTGAAGAGTTTCGAGCAATATTATCTGCTCACATTCAGCCAAATGCTTCAGAACTCCTTGGACGGCGCTTCACAGTGCAGATGGACAATGACCCAAAGCATACTGCAAAAGCAACCAAAGAGTTTAAGGGAAAGAAGTGGAATGTTGTACAATGGCCAAGTCAATCACCTGACCTGAATCCGATTGAGCATGCATTTCACTTGCTGAAGACAAAACTAAAGGGAAAATGCCCCAAGAACAAGCAAGAACTGAAGACAGTTGCAGTAGAGGCCTGGTAGAGCATCACCAGGGATGAAACCCAGCGTCTGGTGATGTCTATGCATTCCAGACTTTAGGCTGTAATTGACTGCAAAGGATTTGCAACCAAGTATTAAAAAGTGAAAGTTTGATTTAAGATTATTATTATGTCCCATTACTTTTGGTGCCTTAACAAGTGGGAGGCACATATGCAAACGGTTGTAATTCCTACACCGTTCAACTGGTTTGGATGTAAATACCCTCAAATTAAAGCACACAGTCTGCAGTTAAAGCACATCTTGTTCATTTCAAATCCATTGTGATGGTGTATAGAGCCAAAAAAATTTAGAATTGTGCCTATGTCCAAATATTTATGGACCTGACTGTATATCCATGAACTGTGATAGGTTGCTAGTGGCACATTTTGTATTTGATACGATAGGTCTACCGGGGGGGGGGGGGGGGGGGGGGTTTGAATGCAGGCACTAGATACATTAAAAAAGAATGAGGAATTAATCATTCGGCCTGCAGATAAGGGAGGGGGATTGGTTATACAGAATTATGGGGATTACGAAAAAGGCACAGAATATTCTCAGTGATACGATTTACTACGAACAGATCACATATGATTCGTTCCCTGAGATTACAAAAAAACTGAACACTTGTCAAGAATGCATACAAAAAAAAAGGGTATATAAATAAAAAAAACAATTTTTTATCTCCGAAAACACCATGTATCCCGTATTTTTACCACCTACCCAAAATTTAAAAAAAAAACAAAAAAAAAAAACGGTAGACCTATCGGATCAAATACAAAATGTGCCACTAGCAACCTATTCCTTTTGAGTTTCTCAGACACCCCAGCTACATATGGGATAACCATATTCTTGCGTCTGTCATGCTTCTCGCCCTCACTGGTAGTCTTGATGCTCTCTCTTCTCCTTCCTTCTGTTTTGACAAAGGCCCAAACTGGATACCCACAAGTTTTAAGTGCCCCTCTGAGGTGTTTGAATTCCTTCGCCTTGGCCTCTGTGCTGGTGGGGATTTTCTCTGCCCGGTGGTGTAAAGTCTGGATGACTCCCATTTTGTGGTCTAGAGGATGGTGGGAATCAAATAGCAGGTACTGGTCTGTGTGTGTGTTGGTTTTCGATAGACCTCTATTCCCAGCTTCCTTATCTATATTGGTTCTGTCTAGTCCTAATATTTGGGTCTATATAGTTTCGGTCTAGTCTGAATTTACATAGTTGTATAAACATGGATACTGGTATATATGGTGGTATATCTGCATAGTGAAAGAAAGTAAATTGGGGGGGGGGGGGGGATGGGGCAAAAACACATATTTGTCCTCTCAAAAGGAATTGTCAATATTAATACTATAAGTGGAGCCAACCCCCCCCCCCCCAATAATCCAATTCAAGTCCACCACAATAATAATTTTTTGTCCTTCCTACCATAATTCTGCTTTCCCTACTATTTCATGTATTCAATTAGGGTTAATAGTACAGAGTCGGATAGTGTCCAACATACATAACACTTTTGTTGCACATGATCCATTTATATATTTATTTATTTTAGTGAAGAATTACAATTATGTATTTATTCATTTAATGTCCTCCATTAATTGTGCTCTCTGGTAGTTCATGTATTTGATCTGCGCCACAAATATGGAACTATGTAGAGATTTATTATATATATCTATTTTAGTATTCTTTTATATATCTAATGCCCTATATTAGTTCTGCCCCTCTAGTATGGCCACACACTCTTTATAAGAATTTTAATCATATGTTATATATATTTTATACTTACCCCCATTATATATATATGTGCGGCCAGAAATTCTGATAATGCCATGGATATGAATCCTATCTCCTGAGAAAGAAGGGTCCCGAACCCCACAGGGCTGCTGTATTACGTTGGTGCAGAGAACAGGAATCGAGGCGAACCCCAGCGCTACACAGAGTGACTGTGTGCGCTGTGAGGGTGCGAGTATGGAGATCGTGCAGCGCTGGAGATTCACAGGATCGCCGCATGTATACGTGTGGGTCTGGAGATCTTGCAGCGCTGGAGATTCACAGGATCGCCGCACGCATACAGAGAGTGCAGGTAGATGAGAATGGCTCTGTGTGAGAGGACCGCGTGCGCTGCGATACCACTAGGAAGCCAGCGCTGTAAAGCAGTTTTCATTATTAGTATTATTAATTTTATTATTCTCTATGGATTAAGCTATAATATGGAGCGCTCGATTCAGCGCCACTGAAGCTTGTATCCCCCTATGTGTCACACTGGATACTAATGTGTCTCCCTTATGTCCTAATTAATGCAATTGAATATGATTGAAGGGCTCTGGTAACGAGGTCCACAGACTAGGAGCTTCATTATACTAAACACGCCCGCTCCTGCCTCTGAACCTCCCCCAGATTAACCCGCCAAAATAGCTTTTTAAATACCCCTAGAGCAAGTGAATCTTTATTCAGTTAATTGTCCTGACGAAGGGGGCGCTTCGCCCTTGAAACGCGTTGACTTGAACTCAAAAGAATATTACTAATCCTGAGGATTCATCTATATGCCAGCAGCGCCGGAAAGTGGTCTCACACTTTATGATCTTCTGTATACAAACTTTCCTGGAACCATCGAGACAGGAAGAGACCCAGGCAGCAGCACGG
Organism: Bufo bufo; assembly: GCF_905171765.1. NCBI lineage: Eukaryota > Metazoa > Chordata > Amphibia > Anura > Bufonidae > Bufo > Bufo bufo. Next base: position 167,103,772 of record NC_053392.1, on the reverse strand, counting down.
CATTCCCTGATGCTGATGGGGATAGATACCAGCTAAGGCATATACAGCTGTTGTGACTCTTCACAACAGCATCCGGTAAGCGAATTACACACCGTAAGACTATATTATTTATAAGGCGGTGCCACACATGAGGCGCTGTGTTTTTTTGTCTTTTTCTTGTCCAAGATTGTTTTCTCGTGACATCTTATACTATGTTAGGGGCAAATATGGGTCGATGTTATATATTTTTTATCCAAAATTTTAATTTTAATTTCTACACCTTAAAAAGGCAGATAGTGATACCTCAAAATATAGTTTTTACTTAAGATTCCCTATGTCTACTTTATGTTGGCATCATTTTGAAAATTCAAGTTTATTAGAAGGCTTAGAATTTAAAAAAACGACTTTTTCAAGGACCAATTCAGTTCTGAAGTCATTTTGGAGGTCCTTATATAATAGAAACCACCCATAAATTATCTCATTTTAGAAACTACACCCCTCAAATTATTCAAAACTGGTTCTACACACTATGGTTAACCCTTTCGGTGTTCCGAAAGAATTAGGCCTCTTTCACACGGGCGTTACGGGAAAATGTGCGGGTGCGTTGCGGGAACACCCGCGATTTTTCCGCGCGAGTGCAAAACATTGTAATGCGCTTTGCACGCGCGTGAGAAAAATAGCGCATGTTTGGTACCCAAACCCGAACTTCTTCACAGAAGTTCGGGCTTGGGATCGGTGTTCTGTAAATAGTATTATTTTCCCTTATAACATGGTTATAAAGGGAAAATAATAGCATTCTGAATACAGAATGCATAGTACAATAGGGCTGGAGGGGTTAAAAAAATAAAAAAAATGTTCAACTCACCTTAGTCCACTTGATAGCGCAGCCGGCATCTGCTTCTGTCTCCTTTCTTTAGGACCTGGGTAAAGGACCTTTGATGACGTCACTCCGGTCATCACATGGTACGTCACATGATCTTTTACCATGGTGAATCACCATGGTAAAAGATCATGTGACGTACCATGTGATGACCGGAGTGACGTCATCAAAGGTCCTGTAACTGTATTTAATGCTCACCATAGGTCCTTCAACAAAGGAGACACAAGGAGATGACGGGCTACGCGAGCAAGTGGATTAAGGTGAGTTAAGTGATTTATTTATTTTTAATTTTTTTTTAACCCCTCCAGCGCTGTTTTACTATGCATTCTGTATTCAGAATGCTATTATTTTCCCTTATAACCATGTTATAAGGGAAAATAATAATGATCGGGTCTCCATCCCGATCGTCTCCTAGCAACCGTGCGTGAAAATCGCACCGCATCCGCACTTGCTTGCCGATGCTTGCGATTTTCACGCAACCCCATTCATTTCTATGGGGCCTGCGTTACGTGAAAAACGCACAAAGAGGAGCATGCTGCGATTTTCACGCAACACAAAAGTGATGCGTGAAAATCACCGCTCGTGTGCACTAGGGCTGCGCATCTTCACTCGTCTCACGATTCGATGCGATTACGATTATCAAGTCCACGATTCGATTCGGCGATGCATCACGATGCATCAAGATTATTACCCAAGTCCCCTTGTTTTTCAGAGGATTCCGGCAATCTGGACGCAAACGGATGCATTTGTCAGGCGGATCCGTCTGACAAATGCATTGAAATACCGGATCTGTCTCTCCGGTGTCATCTGGAAAAACGGATCCGGTGTTTATTTTTTTCACAGATTTAAAGGTCTGCGCAGATCGGAAGAACGGATCCGTCAATGCAGCTTTGATCACCACAGTCATTGATCACGCCCCTGTAAGGCTTCATTCAGACGTCCGGATGCGTTTTGCGGATCCGATCCATCTATCAGTGGATCCGTAAAAATCATGCGGACGTCTGAATGGAGCTTTACAGGGGGTTGATCAATGACAGGGGGGTAATCAATGACAGGGGGGTAATCAGGGAGTCTATATGGGGTGATCACCACAGTCATTGATCACGCCCCTGTAAGGCTTCATTCAGACGTCCGGATGCGTTTTGCGGATCCGATCCATCTATCAGTGGATCCGTAAAAATCATGCGGACGTCTGAATGGAGCTTTACAGGGGGTTGATCAATGACAGGGGGGTAATCAATGACAGGGGGGTAATCAGGGAGTCTATATGGGGTGATCACCACAGTCATTGATCACGCCCCTGTAAGGCTTCATTCAGACGTCCGGATGCGTTTTGCGGATCCGATCCATCTATCAGTGGATCCGTAAAAATCATGCGGACGTCTGAATGGAGCTTTACAGGGGGTTGATCAATGACAGGGGGGTAATCAATGACAGGGGGGTGATCAGGGGGCCCCACCTGACACAGACGCTGACCCCCACCTGACACAGACGCTGACCCCCACCTGACACAGACGCTGACCCCCACCTGACACAGATGCTGACCCCCACCTGACACAGACGCTGACCCCACCTGGCCACCTCACCTGACACAGACGCTGACCCCCACCTGACACAGACGCTGACCCCACCTGGCCACCTCACCTGACACAGACGCTGACCCCCACCTGACACAGTCGATGTTGCACGGTCTTCGGCTTCTTTTGGCAACTCGTGACGCACAGTATGCGACGGTCGGAAGCCTGTCAATCAAATAGGAACGCCCAGTCCCGCAGAAGACCTACCCGGAAGCGGCGGTAAAAAAAACAGCCGACAAGCTGGCCGGGACTTGATTCCGGGACTGAGCAGAGCAGAGGAGCGGGCGCGGGAGAGAGAAGAGAAGAGATACTCTTCCGCGCCCGAAACAGAGGAAATAGTCCCTACAGGCACAGCAAGCAGGCAGGTAGTACTGAGCGGCGATTTAAAAAAAAAACAAAAAACGTAGAAAGCGGGGGGGGGGGCCGGGCCCGGTACAACTGGGCCAGCTGTACCTATCAGCGGCCCTGTCAACATGCATCGATTATTTAAAGCAACCGCATCGATGCAGAATCGCCGGGGGTCGAATCGCGATGCATCGATGCATCGATTATATTCGACAGCCCTAGTGTGCACAGCCCCATAGAAATGAATGGGTCGGTATTCAGTGCGGGTGCAATGCGTTCACCTCCCGCATCGCATCCGCGCGGAATACTCGCTCGTGTGAAAGGGGCCTTAAGGGAACATTGAGGTGAAATTTTAAATTTACAGTTTTTGTGCAGGTTTTTAATTTTAATCCAATTTTTCCTATAACCGCAAAACGAACCTCAATATTTATTACCCTGGTTCTGCAGTTTACAAAAACAACCCATTTATGTTCGTAAACAGCTGTATTGGCACACGGCAGGGTCCAGAAGGAAAGTAGTAACATATGGTTTTTGGAGAGCAGATTTTGCTGGAATGGCTTTTTGTCATCATGTCATTTGAAGGCACACTAGGGCACCCCTACTGTAGAAACCCCCAAAAAGTCCTTGACCTCAGAGGTGTCTCATAATAATTTATTAACACTTGGCTGTGAAGATAAAAATATATATATATTTCTTACAAGAAAAAGTCCCTTAAGGCCATATTTTTCACTTTAACAAGGGATAACAGGAGCAAATGCACCCCATAATTTGTTACCCATTTTCTCCTGAATACGGGGCAACACTCCAAATGTGGTCACAAACTGCTCTGTGGGCAGACGGCTGAATTCAAAAGGAAAGGAGCAGCATCTGCATTTTCTAACATGGAATTAGCTTAAATAGATTTTAAGGGCCATAGCTTTTTTTTTTGGTTGACTGAGCTGTGTGGGGGCTCATTTTTTGCGGGATGGGCTATAGTTTCTAATAGTACCATTTTTGGGTACATATGACTTTTTGATCGCTTTTTATTAAATTTTTTATGTGGTGAAGTGGGCTAATATTGCAATTAAGCCAGTGTTTATTTTTGTTTGTTATGGTGTTCCCCATGTGGTATATTCGATAAGATACCGTACTTTTATTCTGTGGGTTGATACGGTTATGGTGATACCAAATTTATATTGCTTTTATTCATGGTATGTCACTTTTATATCAGAAAATCAACTTTTAAATTTTTCCGTCAGATCAGAGCCTAAAACCAGCATTTTTACACTGCCACGATCAGATTCGAATCGATTGTCGGCAAGGAACCACTCTAATTGGTCCCTTGCCGGCATTACTGCACTCTGCACTGTCCGTGACAGCGGCAGAAGCTTTAATCTAAGCTTTGTAAAAAGCTGCTATAACGTTTATATACGTGCTATCTGCACGGGGCATGTGCAGATAGGACGTATATAACCGCATGGCAGGTGTGAAGGGGTTAATCATTGAATGGATTCATCTGTTATATCACTGCACTCTCATCTTCAGCGGTACTCAATACATGGGAGGACCGACAGAGGAACAACAAGAGCTGGGATCCATTAATTCATACACTATGGCATGACCAACATACTTTCCTAGAAGGGAATTCAAGTTCTAGAAGCACTCATGTAGTTGTTACCTGTTATACTTTCCATCATGTGCACATGTACACCATTATTGATCAAAGCAAAAACCACTAGACCCTTACCCTTTATCCCAAGTAAATTGGTCTCGCATAATCTTTGCAGACTCCTCTCCAACAAACACTGATGGAATGTCAATTTTCTTGAGAATGTCAACTGAAAAACATAAAATGTGTGTATGTATATATTTACTCATGTATTATGCTACAATTTTAAATTCTATGAGAAAACATGCCAATATGCCCATGGCATTTACTTTAGGCATATTCTGATCATATTGGGTTCCGTTTCATTCAAAACCATTTTTGATCAATGCAAGTCAATAAGAAGCTATTCACCAGTACAAATGTTACACCAACGGCAGATAATGAGATAACACAAGTGAATTAATAAAATTAGAGAAAAGACTGATTTAAAATTAAAAATAACTCAGTAGATTGCCACAAACTTTTTACAAAGACAAATTTTTTTAATTTTCATTTAGATCTAGTGGTCCCAGTGCATTACATCTAATTATGCTCTTTGCTTCAGACTACAAGTGTACTGCCGCACGGTGTGGCTGTGTTGTGCTTTGGATGCATCAGAGTACAGAGTGACCGTACAAGTAGCAAAACGATCAAATTAACCAATTACAACCAAATTATTTATTTGGTGTTCTTGGTTACCCACAAAATGGCCTGTAATTTAAAAAAACTGAATTAGTCTTACCGGTATTTCCCTTTTTAAGAAACCTCCATGACAGAACCTTACAATGAGATTATCCTCCTCCTCCTTCCAGGCAGGAACAGGAAGCTTCAAAAAGGGCCAACCTCCTTGCCATCCTCAGTGTCCTCTGGACTTGACAGGCCCTAAAATTTCAACATTCATACCACACAACTTCTATTCTTTAAAGGGTTTCTGTCACCCCACTAAAGTGTTTTTTTTTTTTTGGGCTAGTTAAATTAGTTATATAGCGATATCTGAAAATATAATAGTGTTCCTTACTTTGATCCAGCAGTTTAGTCAAAAAACGAAGTTTTATCATATGCAAATTCGGTCTCTACCAGCAAGTAGGGCGTCTACTTGCTGGTAGCTGCTGCAGAAATCCGCCCCCTCCTCTTGTTGATTGACAGGGCCAGCCGGGATCTCCTCCTCCGGCCAGCCCTGTCGGCATTTCAAAAATCGCGCGCCCGTGTTGAATCTGCGCAGGCGCTCTGAGATGAGGAGGCTCGTCTCCTCAGAACTCCCTCAGTGCGCCTGCGCCGATGACGTCTTCTATTTCGATGATGTCATCGGCGCAGGCGCACTGAGGGAGCTCTGAGGAGACGAGCCTCCTGCCCCCTAGGAATGAAGAGGTTTTTGGATTTCCTCCAAGTTTTAGTCTCAGATAAATATTTCAAGACATTTTTTTGCGTCCAAAGTGTGGAAAGTTCTTTTAATTTCAGACTTGGGGTTTTCACAAAATGAAGGAAGGATAACTTCCTGTGTCCTGTGAAAGTCAGAGACTACTTTGGGTAAAAAGGAGTTATCAAATCGCAAGATAATTCTGTTATCTCTAACAGTTAAGAAGGGTTCTTTAACAGAAAAAGCTTGTATTTCATTAACCCTGCGAGCCGAGGTAATTGCGACAAGAAATACAGTCTTGAGGGTCAAGTGCTTAATGTTCACCATCTCCAAAGGTTCAAATGGGGGATTAGTGAGCCCTGAAAGAACTAGGTTCAAATCCCAAGGGGCGACTGGAGGTCTTATTCTAGGTCTAAGGGCTCATGCACACAACCGCGCAGTCTTTTGCGGTCCGCAAAAAAACTGATGCTGCCCGTGTGCCTACCGCAATTTGCGGACTGGAACAGGAGGCCCATTATAGAAATGCCTATTCTTGTCCGCAAAACAAACAAGAATAGGACATGCCTCATAATTTTTGCGGGGCCACGGAACGGAGCAACAGATGCGGACAGCACACAGAGTGCTGTCAGCATCTTTTGCGGACCCATTGAAATGAATGGTTCCGTATACGAAATCAAAATACGGCCCGTATACGGAACACAAAAAACGTTCGTGTGCATGAGCCCTAAGTCTGTCAGCACCTGTCATGATTTCGTATTATCCATGGGATAGAGGCTACCTTTTCGTCTAAAGAAGCACTCAAGGCCGAAATTTGCACTCTGAGGGTGCTGGGTTTTAATCCCTTGTTAAAAAAAAAATCTAGAATTGATGGAATGTTACCCACTGTAGTTGAAGGATTTTGAGAACACCTAGAAATGTATTTTTTCCAGATTTTTTGGTATATCCCATTAGTCACCCTTTTCTTGCTGGCTAGCATGGTATTGACTACAGCGTCGGCTAGGCCCTTAGATTTTAAAATTAACCTTTCAGGATCCAGGCTGACAGGTGTAAACTTACTGCTTTGGGATGGAATATGGGGCCTTGTGTTAGAAGATCCTCGGACCACGGTAGAACCCAGGGTTCCTCCTTGGTCATTCTTGACAGAAGTGGATACCATGATTTCCTCGGCCAGTTTGGTACTATCAGGATTACTTTTCGCTCTGTCCTCTCATCTTCCTCAGGACACTCAGAATTAGAGGCAGTGGTGGGAAGCAATAAGCTAAATGAAAACTCCACTGGATCGCAAGAGCGTCGGTTCCCGCACTCTGTCCGTTGGATTCAGCGAGAAGTAAACTGGCAACTTCGCGCTGTTTGTTTGCCAGTAAATCTATTTGTGGAGTACCCCATCTTTTGACAAGAGTGTCAAATATCTCGTTTTTTTAAACTCCACTGCCCTGGATCCAATTTTTTGCGACTTAGATCGCCCTGGCGTTTTGTGTCCCTTTTAGAAAGACTGCTGATAGAGAGATTACATTTTCCGCCCAGAAGAAAATCCTGCTGGTTAGGGAGTGTAAGATTTTGCTTTTTGTTCCCCCTGATGGTTTAAGTATGCCACTACTGTTTTGTTGTCTGATCTGTAGGTTGAAGTCTGTCTCCTCTGGACTTGAGACCATTCCCCTTGGGCCAACATACTTTGCAGATGAGCCCCTCCCCCCCCCCCCCAGAGGCTGGCATCCATAGTTAGAATTAACAGATTCCTCACAACCCAAGGGACTCCTATTTGTAAGTTGTGCATTTTTTCCCACCATTTTAGGCATAATAAGATTTCCTTCTGGGATTAGAATCAGCTTGTCTAATGATTCCCGAGTTCGATCCCAGTTATGTAACATGCGTCTCTGAAGGGGTCGAGAATGTAATTGGGCCCATTTCACTGCTGGGATGCATGATGTTAGGGAACTGATGAGGGTCATAGTTTGACGGATAGTATGGTATTTTTTCCCCCTGAAAACTCTTGTGATTGAATCATTTGTATCTTGTCCTCCGGCAAAAAACCCATCTGATTGACTGAATCCAACAGTACGCCCAGGAACACTATCTTTTGCGTGGGAAGAATCTGGGATTTCCCCCAATTTATGATCCATCCCAGGTCCTTCAATATGTCTCTGGTTTTCAAAAGATTGTTTTCTAGGTCTATTTTGGTATCGTCCACTATTAAAAGATCGTCCAAGTATGGTATTAAGACGTGTTCATTTTTGTGAAAAGTCTGGGCGATGTCGTTATACCGAAAGGGAAGAGCCTGAAATTGGAAGTGTTTTAGCTGGCCCTGAATCCACACCGCTATTCTTAAGTATTGCTGGGAATCTTGGTGAATGGGCATATGGAAATATGCGTCTTTTAGATGCATTGATGCTAAAAATACACCTTCCTGTAGAAGACTGACCGTGGATTTGATAGATTCCATTTTGAACCTTTCGTATTTTATTGACTTGTTTAATTTTTTGAGGTTTATGATTAAATGCATTTTCCAGCTGGGTTTGGGTACCATTAATACCGTGGGGTAGCAACCCAGACCGATTTGATGGTACTGGTACCAGAACTTCCATCTGGACTAAATCCAGAATCCTCTTCTCCAGACAAAGTTGAAGAGACCCTGAGCTTTGGACTGGAGTGCTCACACATCTAGTGGGGGGTAACCTTGAGAAAGGGAATCCTGTAACCCTGGCAAAGAATATCAACCAAGGGTTTGGAGAATTTTTTTTTCCAGGATTCTACAAACTCACAATCTTTCCCCCCCCCAAACCCCCCCCCCCCCCAACGGATCTCTGGCGTAATTTTTTGGATGAGTCGTTATTACGAGAGTTGAATAAAAATCCCTTTTCTTTATTTGGTAGATTTCTGTTTTCCCTTTTTTATTTTGAAACCGATCAGTTTTTTTAAAATGAAAAAATTTTGTTTATTTTCTTTTTATCTTCTGGGAAACTTTACTTTGAATCAGAAGCCTTCTCCAGAATTTTTTCTAAATCTTTCCCAAAAAGAAACTCTCCGTAGAAGGGAATATTACATAAGTTGGCTTTGGAGCCAATATCCTCCGACCATGATTTTAACCATAGTGCTCTCCTAGAGCTATTGGCCAGTGACATTGTCCTTGCAGTAAGCCTGACTGAGTCCGCCGTAGTGTCAGATAAGAAATCCACTGCCTTTAACAGTAGTGGAAAGGAATCTGCAAACTGTTCATATGGTATATTTGATTTTAATAAGTCTTCTAATTGCACCAACAAGCTTTTCAAGGACCTAGCTACCGAAGTAGCCGCAATATTAGGTTTGAAAAGTGATGCAACCGCATCCCGTTTTTTTTAGATTTGTATCATCCACTTTTTTATCCATGGGATCGCGTAGAGATTCTGTATCCTCAAATGGTAATGATGTACCTTTTGCCAATTTGTAAAGGAAACATCATCAATTTTGGGACAATTTAAGATTGTATTTAAATCATCATCGACAACGGGCAGTCTCTTTTTAATGGTTCTAGGCAAGGAGACCTTCCTATCCGGGTTTTTCCACTCTTAAAATTAAAGAATGAAGGTTTTTATGTACCAGGAATACCCTCTTTCTTTTCTTCTAAACCTGAAAACATTTTGTCCAGAGCAGACCTCTGAACTTTTTCTTCTTTAATTTCCATTGTGACTGACAGCTTAACAATTCATTAATGTTTTCAGAGGAAAATAGATACTTTATAAAATCGCAATCACTATCAGACACACTACAAACCGGATTCCAAAAAAGTTGGGACACTAAACAAATTGTGAATAAAAACTGAATGCAATGATGTGGAGATGGCAAGTGTCAATATTTTATTTGTAATAGAACGTAGATGACAGATCAAACGTTTAATCCGAGTAAATGTATCATTTTAAAGGAAAAATACGTTGATTCCAATTTTCACGGTGTCAACAAATCCCCAAAAAGTTGGGACAAGTAGCAATAAGAGTCTGGAAAAAGTAAATTTGAGCATAACGAAGAGCTGGAAGACCAATTAACACTAATTAGGTCAATTGGCAACATGATTGGGTATAAAAAGAGCTTCTCAGAGAGCCATTTCTAAGCAAGATCCACAAGCTCAGGCGTTTTCACTGGGCCAGGGATCATTTAAAATGGAGTGTGGCAAAATGGAAGACTGTTCTGTGGTCAGACGAGTCACGATTCGAAATTCTTTTTGGAAATCTGGGACGCCATGTCATCCGGACCAAAGAGGACAAGGACAACCCAAGTTGTTATCAACGCTCAGTTCAGAAGCCTGCATCTCTGATGGTATGGGGTTGCATGAGTGCGTGTGGCATGGGCAGCTTGCATGTCTGGAAAGGCACCATCAATGCAGAAAAATATATTCAGGTTCTAGAACATATGCTCCCATCCAGACGTCATCTTTCAGGGAAGACCCTGCATTTTTCAACAAGATAATGCCAGACCACATTCTGCATCAATCACAACATCATGGCTGCGTAGGAGAAGGATCCGGGTACTGAAATGGCCAGTCTGCAGTCCAGATCTTTCACCTATAGAGAACATTTGGCGCATCATAAAGAGGAAGGTGCAACAAAGGCGGACCAAGACCATTGAACAGTTAGAGGCCTGTATTAGACAAGAATGGGAGAGCATTCCTATTTCTAAACTTGAGAAACTGGTCTCCTCGGTCCCCAGACGTCTGTTGAGTGTTGTAAGAAGAAGGGGAGATGCCACACAGTGGTGAAAATGGCCTTGTCCCAACTTTTTGGGGATTTGTTGACACCATGAAATTCTGATTCAACATATTTTTCCCTTAAAATGGTACATTTTCTCAGTTTAAACTTTTGTTCCGTGATTTATGTTCTATTCTGAATAAAATATTAGAAGTTGGCACCTCCACATCATTGCATTCAGTTTTTATTCACGATTTGTATAGTGTCCCAACTTTTTTGGAATCCGGTTTATAGTTTTTTCATCCTCTTCAGAGGCTGAAAAAGAGGGTGATCTTTTTAGACCTATGCTTAGAGGTAGATGGGTGACTGTAAGCTGGTGAAAAATCCGACAAGGCGGAACTTAGTTCCTGCCTTATCATGCCCTTCATTTCATCTCTTAAAGAAGGTACTTCCTCTCTATGTCATCAGTAAATTTTTTACATAGTTTTTTGTAGTATTTGGAAGCCTGGTTGCATACACACCACTTCTAAGAGGCTTAGATTTTTTAACTACTTTGGCTTTGACAGACATATCCTTGTCACTCTTATCGTACAAGGGAAAGAGAGAAAAGGCATATTAAAGAACAAAACTGTGCAGTCCAATACTCACAACCTCTACCGTTCTGAAGACTCACTGTCAAGCTGACCGGTTGCTCAGCACTCTCCTCCTGTTTCATACTACAAGGAGTCGATTGCTCAGATGACGGCAGTAGATTCTGCTGGTCAGAGGATGACATTCATCTTGACCAGCGCGCAAGATTTTAAAGCCCATCGCCGGAAGTAAGGTAACTCCCGATGTCATCCACCCGGCATTCGCCGTGGACAGCCCTATCAGGACCCCAGATGACTTCACCCGCCAGGGACGGCCAATAGGATCTGGAGAAACTCCTCTTGAGTGTCCGTATTCCGCGGCCCCTTACCGGCGCACAAGCAGGGAATAATGACCGCAGCAGGCACACAGAGACAGAGCTTACTTGCCCAAGGTAAGCTCCCAGCACCCGCAAATACGGGCGCAGTTTTCCCCTTCATCCGTTGTTCTTATCGCCCCTGAACTGAGGCACAGGGACTCCTCCTGCTCCTCTGCATGGCAGGGACAGGAAGACACTGAGGATAGCAAGGAGGAGGGCCCTTTTTCAAGCTTCCTGTCCCTGCCTGGAAGGAGGAGAAGGATAATCTCATTGTAAGATGCAGTCATGGAGGGGAGGAGAAAAAAACAAAAGACACTGAATAAATAATATGGTTCTAATTAAATGGGTTATCCAACACTAACAAATGCCCCCCCCCCCCCCCACTAATTCTACTTACCTATCTCCCCGCACGGCCGCTTCTCCCTGTGCGTGGATGAAAATATCCAGTGTCGGGTGGGTGGGACAGGGGTGGGGGGTCAGCCAATGGCAGGTGGTGACAGGGATGAGCCTCCCTAGCGTATTTCTATACAAATTGCAGTCTGATTATTGCAAGTTGGGGTCCAATTGGGGACCTACCGTCACAATTACAAAAAGTAGTTAAAATTTTTGAATTTTTTTTTAAAAAGATTCTAATCACCCCCTTTTCCTAAAACCAAAGTAAACAAAAAAAAAAAAAGGTCTGATTTTTCAAAGTTCGTCCCACTAAAAATAAGCTCACACATCTCCGTAGACATAGTAACTATAAGAAAGTTATGGAGGTCAGAATACAGCGATGACAAGAAATGTTTTTTTTTTTTTTTTTCTTTCATTTTTTTCAGTATTAAAACACAGCAAAAACTACAAACATGTGGTATCGCCGTAATCGTACTGACCTGGAGAATCAAGGGCACACGTCAGATTTACCACATAGTGAACGCCATAAAGGCAAAACCCGTAAAACTGTGTTGGAATTGCGTTTTCTTTTCAAATTGCAACCCATTTGGATTGTTTCCTGCTTCCCACTACATTTGTATGCAATATTAAATAGTGGCATTAGAAAGTACAACTTGTCCCTCAAAAAAAAAAAAAAAAAGGGAGGTTATGGCTCCACAAAAATGGAAAGGAAAGGCTTCAATAAAATGCAGTGTGACCAATTGCCTTCAAAAGTCACCTAATTAGTAAGTAGAGTCTACCTGTGTGTAATGTATTCTCAGCATAACTACAGATGTTTTGTGAAGTTATTAGTGAACATTAGTGATCAAACAGCATCATGTAAACCAAGGATCACACCAGACAGGTCAGGGATAAAGTTGGAGAAGTGTAAAGCAAGGTTGGGTTATAAAAAATAAAATAAAAATATTCCAATCTCTGAACAGCTCACGAAGCACTGTTCAATCAATCATCTAAAAATGGAAGCAGCATGGCACAACTGCAACCCTACCAAGACACGGCCATCCACCTAAACTGACATCTCAGGCACTTAGAGCACTAGAGATGCAGCCAAGAGGGCCCCCAGTCACTCTGGATGAGCTGCAGAGATCCACAGCTCAGGTGGGAGAATCTGTCCACAGGACAACTATTAGTCATGTACTCCAAAAATCTGGCCTTTATGAAAGTGTGTCAAGAAGAAAGCCATTTTTGAAAGCAAGCCATAAGAAGTCCCATTTTCAGTTTGCCACAAGCCATGTACAGGTGAAACTCGAAAAATTAGAATATTGTGCAAAGTTCATTTATTTCAGTAATACAAATTAAAAGGTGAAACTAATACAGTCATGTGAAAAAATTAGGACACCCTTTGAAAGCATGTGGTTTTTTGTAACATTTTTAATAAATGGTTATTTCATCTCCGTTTCAACAATACAGAGAGATTAAAGTAATCCAACTAAACAAAGAAAACTGAAGAAAAGTCTTTTCAAGATCTTCTGTAAAATGTCATTCTACAAAAATGCCTATTCTAACTGAGGAAAAAGATAGGACACCCTCACATGTATTCCCTCTTAAATTGGCTCAGATCTCACACAGGTATATCACACCAGGTGCACATAATTAGTAGATCGTTACTCTGCATGTTGAATGAGGCTTGCCCTATTTAAACCTCAGACATTTAGTTTGGTGTGCTCCTGACTGTTGAAGTGAGAGTGAGCACCATGGTGAGAGCAAAAGAGCTGTCAGAGGACTTCAGAAAAAAGATTGTAGCAGCCTATGAGTCTGGGAAGGGATTTAAAATTCTCAAAAGATTTTGAAATCAGCCATTCCACTGTCCGGAAGATAGTCTACAAGTGGAGGGCTTTCAAAACAACTGCCAACATGCCCAGGACTGGTCGCCCCAGCAAGTTCACCCCAAGAGCAGACCGCAAGATGCTAAAAGAGGTATCCAAAAACCCTAAAGTGTCATCTCGAGAACTACAGCAGGCTCTGGCTACTGTTGATGTAGAAGTACATGCCTCTACAATCAGAAAGAGACTGTACAAGTTTAACTTGCATGGGAGGTGTGCAAGGAGGAAACCTTTGCTTTCCAAGAGAAACATCGAGGCCAGACTGACATTTGCCAGCGATAAAGTTGACAAAGACCAGGACTTCTGGAATAATGTTCTTTGGACAGATAAGTCCAAAATTGAATTATTTGGACACAACAGCAGAGGACATGTTTGGCGTAAACCAAACACAGCATTCCAAGAAAAGAACCTCATACCAACTGTGAAGCATGGAGGTGGAAGTGTCATGGTTTGGGGCTGCTTTGCTGCAGCAGGACCTGGTCAGCTCACCATCATAGAATCCACGATGAATTCTACTGTGTATCAGAAGGTGCTTGAAGAACATGTGAGACCATCAGTTAGAAAATTAAAGCTGAAGCGGAACTGGACCATGCAACATGACAATGACCCAAAACATACTAGTAAATCAACCAAAGATTGGCTGAAAAAGAAGAAATGGAGAGTCCTGGAATGGCCAAGTCAAAGTCCAGATTTGAATCCCATTGAGATGCTGTGGGGTGACTTGAAAAGGGCTGTACGTGCAAGAAACCCCTCAAACATCTCACAGCTGAAAAAGTTCTGCATTGAGGAGTGGGGTAAAATTTCCTCAGACCGATGTCGAAGACTGGTAGATGGCTACAAGAACAGTCTCACTGCAGTTATTTCAGCCAAAGGAGGTAACACTCGCTATTAGGGGCAAGGGTGTCCTATCTTTTTCCTCAGTTAGAATAGGCATTTTTGTAGAATGACATTTACAGAAGATCTTGAAAAGACTTTTCTTCAGTTTTCTTTGTTTAGTCGGATTACTTTAATCTCTCTGTATTGTTGAAACGGAGATGAAATAACCATTTATTAAAAATGTTACAAAAAACCACATGCTTTCAAAGGGTGTCCTAATTTTTTCACATGACTGTATATGAGATAGGCTCATTACATGCAAAGCGAGATATTTCAAGCCTTAATTTGGTATAATTTGGATAATTATGGCTTACAGCTTATGAAAGCCCTAAAAGTCACAATCTCAGGTACCCTTTGCTCAGGTTGTATGGATTAATTCGCTGGCTAGAGTGTGACACCTTGAGCCTAGAATATTGAACTTTTGCACGAGATTCTAATTTTTCGAGTTTCACCTGTAGGGGGCATAGCAAATATGTGGAACAAGGTGCTCTGGTCAGATGAACCTTTTGGCCTAAGTGCAAAACGCTATGTGTGGCAGAAAACCAACACTGCACATCGCCCTGAACACAACGTGAAACATAGTGGTGGCACCATCATGCTGTGGGGATGCTTTTTTTTTTTTTCAGCAGAAAAGCTGGTCAGAAAAACTTGTTGGAGGCTGCAATACACTTGAGACTGGGGCGGAGGTTCTCCTTCCAGCAGGACAACGACCCTTAACATACAGCCAGATCTACATACAATGGAATGTTAGGTCAAAGCATATTCATGTGTTAGAATGGGCAAGTCAAAGCCCAGACATAAATCCCATTAGGAATCTGTGGTAAGGCTTGAAATCTGCTGTTCAGATGCTCTCTATCCAATCTGACTCAGCTTGAGCCCCATCGCAAAGAAGAATGGGCAACAATTTCAGCTTCTATATGTGTAAAGCTTGTAGAGACATACCGCAGGACTCCAGAATGTGACTTGGAATTGCAAAATGGCGACTAGACTTTGTGGCCTTGTCGCCATTTGCGCCTAGACCCTCCGCTGCTCTGCCTCTAAGAAAAAAAAAAATAAATGGCTTTCATCCAGCAGACACACACTGCAGACATCCGCTAGGTGAAAATCTGCCCCTCACACTGTGGCCAGTGATCGTCTTTAAACCACTGCAGCCAAAGTTTTCATGGAGAAACCCAAGACAAGCAGCGGAGGCCTGGAAGCGAACGAGCAAGGACCCAGCACCTAGGGATTACCAATGCAAATCTGGCTAGTCTGCCAGGTCATGGAAATGAGTGTACAACCCCTTTAACTGCATGGGCTGTAGCTTAGAAACCCCCACGCTCCTAAGCATCCCAGCTATATTATATGCATTTTAAAATTGGCGACTAAAAATTTAATTTGGCTCCTACATTTTTCAGGTTAGGAGCCAATGGCTCCATGATATTTTTTTATTTATTCTGGAGCACTGTACCCCCAAAAGACTTGCAGTTGGGGGGCTGAATACAAATGCACGCCGGATTTTAATTTCTTAAAAAATTTTTAAAACCATCTATCATTTTCTATTCACTTCACATATACATGCTACTTTGTGTTGGTCTATTACATAAAATACATTTAAGTTTGTGGGTGTAATATGAAAAAATTGGGAAAAGTTGAAGGGGTGTGAATACTTTAGGCACTGTATATTAACCCTCATTATCAAATTAAAAGCTAAAACTCTCTTGTCAGAGTTTTAAACCTCTTTATATAATTACATAATCTGAGGAGGTCGTTTCCTGTAATGAATGAGCGACAAGGTTTTTTTTTTAAAGAAACTGATTTTATTTCCTATCTAAAAATATATTTGCAGGTCGGTAAAAAAAAAAAAAAACACAAAAAAAAACACGTAACCAACATGTTGTAAGGGTATTTCATATACCGGTACATAATTAAGAAATGATTGGTTCTGTCCCTTTAATTTAACCTTTTATAGTCTTTGCAACGTAGTGAGTTAGGGATACTTAGACATACACAAACACCCCATTGTGCTGTGAAGGCTGCTACCCTGAGTGATTATCTTAGACACATGCTTAAGACATCCTTAGGAGAAGGGGCTGTTAGTTAATTGGAACTCTGCCGAGAGCACCGTCCAGGTAGGCTGTTGTAACGTCACTATCCCCATCTCTTGTATCACCATGAGGAGACGGCCATGTGCTACGACATGGTGACAGAAGTCATGCAGGGCATGTGATAGATTATTTATTCTGTATGTGATTTGTCTGTTTAACCTTATATTTAATCACACTTTGCAAAAAAATTTTTTAGCACTTAGCCTGTTAAGCCTATTTATTCTCAAATCATCACATTCAAGTTAAAACTACAAACATGGATTGGCTTCTTATAAACTCCTGCACCTTATAATCCACATTCATGACTTTTAAATTAGACATATTCAACATTTTCGAGCAAAATGAACAAGAACTGCATTTGAAATACCCTTGTGGTAGACTGCAGATTAACCAGTTTTCGCCAACATTTTTTGGTCTTCTCAAAGCTTTGTTTTATAAATTGTCCCATAAATTGCTAGAGTTCCGGAAGGAGATTATAGGGCGGGGGATGTGAGGACATTCAAAGGCTAAAAAGTGCCAGTTATGACATTACATATCTGATGGTTTAAGAGGGCTAAATTCTAAGAAAAAATAAAAATAAAAAAAGAAGATTAAGAGAAGATAAAAACGCTCATCTTGGAGGTAATTGCTTTTTAAATAAAATTAGAGTTCTACGCTCACTTACAGCTGCTTTCTCAAAAGCATTGGTAATCACATTCGTTGGGCAACTCCTACTGCGAAAACGCTGCATTTATTATGGTGATTGCGACATTGCGTCAGGAAAGTACTGTACTCCCTATTGCCTCAAATACAAAAACTGCCCATAAGGCAGGGATTTGTGTGTGTGTGTGTACTGGGTGATTACTAACAAAAAAAATTGTCATTTTTATACTTAATCCCTGCCGATCTATGATATCTCCTACGTCAGAAAACTAGTGTAGGGAGAATGACCTTACAGGCCACTGCTGTTAAACAACCATATATCAAAGTTATTTTAATAGAAAGAAAACACAATTTGAAAATGTATTTTCTTTACACCTTGGTGTTATTTAAAAATACAAAAACTAAAAATTGAGGCTATTTTTTCTTTTTTCCTACATTTTCCATGGCACAAAATACAATATCAAATAATATGTAAAAAATAAAGCCCATGTACAGGATCACTGAAAAAAGCTGCAAAAATAAACCAAACCGAAAAAAAACTGAGTTGGTTAACTACCATACGTTTTAGGACTATAAGACGCACTTTTTCCACCCAAAAGCGGAATGGGTAATGGCAGCATGCAGCAGGCACGGGGAGTGGGGATGGAAGCGCTCTGGGTGCTGACTTTACTCGCTACATGCACTAAGATCTGACGCTTTGTGACATCAGGTCAGAGTGCAACATGGGCCTGCAGAGGACCAATGAGCAGTGAGTGGCAACACGGTCCGGAGCAGGAGAGGAGAGTTCATTTATTTATTAATTTCTGTCTAATGGAGCTTGGGGGTCTGACCTGATTAAAAATATATATTTTTCTTCATATTTTCCTTTTCTATAGCCTAGGAGCGTCTTATAGTCCGAAAAATACGGCAATTCACTTGCGTACTCGAAGTGTCATGATTTATAGGGAGAGGGGGTGGAATTTTAACCCGGTCATACGTATTCAGTAGCTGTTGGCCGAATGATCATTAGGCCGACAAACCTCTCCCCTAACACGTTTGTCTCGGTCAAACATCTATGTGTATTCTTTGGAAAGAGCAGAAAAAGCCACTGCCACACTTCTGGAGACTTATCTCCTGTAAGAACAAAAGCATCTGGTGAAAATATTCATTTTGCCCGATCCTAGTCTCCCCCGACATGACCAGTCAGGGGAGAGTCGGGAGCTCCCCACACAAATCAGAGTTCTTAGCAGGTTTGGCCAACAAAAGACTAATGTGTATGGTCATCTTAAAGATCAGTTTTCATGGGCTGATGATTGGGAATGAAAAACGCACATTCCCAATGTCTGCCCCATGTCATCGAACATCTGAGAAACGTGCAAACACTGGTTTGTCTGTTAATAAAAAAAAACTGTCGCATTTGTCGGCAGAACATTGCCCTGTGTAAACAATATGCAAACTGAATTGAGGAAGAGAGATTGTAGCGCACATTCAGGATTGAACTGCCCGGTGTAAATGGGGCCCTAAATCAATTCATACTGCAGATAAACTTTATTGATTGTATTATTAAAACACCCAAAATAAAAATATGCAGTTAAACATTTTGTTCAACCAAGTTGGAATCAAAATTGTGAAACAAATAGACCACAAAATCTAACTGGGTAACTCAGTGGGAAGCATACCTTTTCAATAAATGCCCAATCCACCACTGTATGGGAGAGGCTTGCCTTATAAATATATAAGTCACCATTCTATATCCTACTAGATTAGTTTTTTTTTTTTTTTTAGGGGAAATGTGTAAACAAAACAACTATGAACATTTGCAAGAACCATTTCTGAAAGCCAGTTGCATTTTGATAGGATGGAAAACTGCATACTGTACATACCATCATTGGACCCCATGCTGATAAGGTCATCAGAGTCGACATTGTAAACCACTGCAGCCTTGTATCCTGCTTTCTGTGCGTTCAACACCTAGGAGGAAGCACAATCCATTACCTTCCATTTCTCACATATGCACAGGTGAAATTAGATTTACTAGAATGTACAGTGGGTTTTGTCACATAATTCTCAACTGTTAGATTTAAGAGGATTTTTTTTTTTAAATATATGAAATGTGTCAAAACGCTGCACCAAGTAAAAGTAGATAAATCACACAGGAGTAGAAATCATACATAACCCAATAAACTATACCCAAACAATAAAATCAAATAAAGACATAGGCCCTGATTTATTATGCCTTCACTGTGGCTTTAAAAAGTTGAAAATTGGGTCTTTTGCGACTTTTTGCATTTTTACACAACATACTCGTTTGAAATATGGCAGGAAAGTGGGTCTGGATAGCTATGTTAATGAGTTTTACTCCAGATTTATCACAGAGACTGAAAAAAATATAAAAAAATTAAATAAATAAAAACAACCACAAGCAAACAAACAGCAATAGTGGTTTGGCTTTTGTTTTTATGGTGTTCTCCAAGCAGCATAAATAACAATTTTAGGCCTCATGCACAAGTTGACAGTGACAGTTGTTTTTCTCGGCCTCCGTTCCGTTTTTTTTTGCAGATAGGATGGGGACCCATTCATTTCAATGGGTCTGCAAAAAAATGCTGATAGTTCATCCGTTTGTGTTCCGCGTCCGTTGTCCGTGTTTCCCTTCAGCAAAAAAAAATAGTGCATGTCCTACTTTTTTCACATTTGCTGACAAAGATAAGCATTTATTACAAGGGATCTGTGGAAAAAACGGATCCTCCAAAAAAAAGATGCCACATCCGTTTTTTTTGCGGACGCAAAAAACAACTGTCGTGTGCATGAGGCCTAAATCTGAGTGTCAGTACTATTACATAGTTATCAAAATGATAGTTTTTTTAAATGCTTTTCAAATTTTGCACAATAACACTTTTACAAAGAAAGTTGTTCTTGGGTTACTGCATTCAAAGACCCATAACATTTTTACTTTTCCTATCTATGGAGATGTCTAGCAGATTACCTTTTGTAAGCCAACTTGCAGGACATGTATTTTTTGGGGAATAGGAACAAAAAATAAAAAAAATTAAAAATTGGCATTTGTATTATGGGATAACTAATGGAGATAGATAGATATAAATTAATTAGGCTGTCAGATTTATAGTAACAGACAAAAGAGGAAAAATTTTTATTTGTATTCTTATTCCATGGTTTTGTATAGAATTATATTTTTGCAACTATGTCCGTGAAACAGTTAAACTGTTCCAGGAAAGTGTTTAAATAGGAGCTTGTGGAGAAGGGCCGGCATTCCTGAAATTCCATGGCCAGCCTGATAGACACCGTCCCACCTAAAGACAACCCACCCAAAGAACTTTTAAAACAACATCACCACACAAAACCCGTGTTAGCAGCTCTACAGTGAAGTCTTATATGCAAAATGATATAGTCCAATGTCTAGTGAGACAACTGAAAGAACAGTAATGCTCTGTACGAGAATGAAAATTAATACTGCATCAGGGTAAATCTCTGCAGCATTAATCTGTCTCATGGAGCATATCTGAATACAGTCTGTAAAAATTTCATAATTATGTTGCAAAGAAAAAAATATATATAATTTTCAGATTTTTGGGAGAGAAACACAGCCCAAGAAAATTTTGAAACAAATCTGACCCCTGCAAAAATAATCGAATAATCCAGAATATATGATAATCCCTCATCTATCAGCTTGCATTAAGCACATTTGTTACCCTTTCTTTCACTTATATAGCATCAATATCTTCTGCAGAGCTTTAAAGACACGGTCATCACTTGCTGTCCCCAGTTGAGCTCACAATCTAATTTCCTTATCAGTATAGGAGTGTGGAAGGAAAACCTTGCCCTTAGGATAGTTTCACATCTGCGGCAGGGTGATCCGGCCTCCAGTCCCAGCAGAGACACAAACTGCAGTGGTTTCTGTCCAGACAATTCTCAGCATTTTTGCCAGATTGAGGCTGGATTATAGTTAAATGGAGCCGGCAGGCATTCCACAGTGCCGAGTCCAAAGAACTCCGGCTGGAGTTCTGCCAGAACTGGTGCTGCAGATGTGAAACTAGCCTTAGTCAGATTTCAACCCTGGAACCCAGTGATGGGTTCTTGGTCACCCCTCTAACCAAGGCCCTTCTTCTATTTAAGATTTATGGAGGCCACTGTGCTCTTGAAGACGTTCAGGGCAGCAGAAATGTTCTGCTCCCTTTTCCAGATCTGTGCCGCCACACAGCCATGGCTCTGAACTCTACAGGCAGTTCCCTCCTCCTCATGGCTTGGTTTTTGCTCTCTATGCATTGTCAGCTGTGAACCCTTATATAGACAGGAGTGTCCCTTTCCAAATCATGTCCAATCAACTAAATTTAACACAGGCGGACTCCAATCCAGGTGTAGAAATGATCAAGATAAATGGGAGGCAATGCAAGTCAAAGCAAAGGGTCTGAATACTTATGTCCATGCAACATTTTAGATTTTTTCTTTTTAACAAATTTGCTAACATTTTTATAAAGGTTTTCATTTTTAAGGCAGATTCAGCACAGATTGATTGGGGGGGGGGGGGGGAACTTGATTTTGTTTATTTTAACACAAAGTTGCAACACTACAAAATGTGAAAAAATTTAAGGGTCTAAAGACTACGAATACACTGTATATCCACATACCCCATCAAAGCAAAAAGGGGTCCCCTAGCAAAGATCAAAACACCTCCCTATTATGGTAGCAGGTTTTGGTACCTGCTCAGAAAGGCCCGTTTGCCTTCCCCTTCACACCCCTTGCATGATATATGGACTAATTCCCTATTTTGCTAACCATTTACTTCCTTTGGAGAAGTGAAAGATAATAGTACAAGGGATAAAAGTTGTCCCCTCTTTTTAAGGGTCTCACAGCAAGGAATGCTACAGTGACGCACCTTTCAGCACCAGACCCTTGCTCCTAGATATCCCGTTCATTTATCCGCCAATAAGCTAAAGAGGCCTAATAAAGTATTCTGCGCAGCTTAAAACAAGTCTGCCTATAAATAGCATAAAACCTACAGCAGCGAGGACTGCGGTGGTACAGTTACTGCACAAGTGTCCATAGAAACAGATTAACAGTGTCTTGTACCCATAGAGATCTCTGTGGCGTTACACATTCTGCCCCCATGTAGCCCACTCACATCATTAGAATAATAAAATATTCACTGGAAAGTGAAAGAATGCAATGAGCCAGACCTGATAAAATGTATACTGCTTAAAGGGGTATTCTGGATGTTTGACGTTATCCCTTATCCACAAGATAGGGGATAACTATTAGATCTGTGGGGGTCCTACTTCTGGGACCCCCACCGATCACGAGAACGGGGGCCCTGTACCCCCTGCAGCCTACTATCTAATGTATATGAAATGTTTACCAGCCGTTTGTTCGGGCTATGTCAAGGAGGGGAAATGGGTAGGGCATGAAATGTTTAGCAGCTGCTTAGTCCTTTTCCCCACTCTAAACACAAAAACTGGCAAACCGAACATGCCCGTGTATAGAGGAGCTAGTTGGGAATAGCTGGTAGCCACGACCGGTCAGTCAGATACTTAAGCTTAATACACCCGCACAAGGGCATAGATTTACTAAGGGCCATAAAGAGGTTTTTTACGGTTATTTTAGAAATGATTGCCCATGCTTTCCTTCCCACTGTTTTAGGGCTCATTCGCACAACTGTGGTGTCCTTATTGCGGTCCACAATACATGGGCACCAGCCATGTGAACTCCGTGCTATGGATGTGGACCCACTGACTTGAATGGGTCCACGATCCACAAAATATAGGACGTGACCTATCTTTTGCAGAGCGGAGGCATGGATTGGAAGCCCACGGAAACGCTTCCATTGGCTTTCGGGTCTGTGGTTCACATGGCCAGTGCCTGTGCATTGAGGACCGCTATTTGCGGTCCACAAAACGGTCATAGCAACCTGTGTTGTGGACCGCTGTCTGAATGAGCCCTTAGTGTGCTGGTGCTGCAAGTACAGGATTTCATAGATTAATATATTGTTTGGAAGCTGAAGTTCTGTGAAATCCTGTAGAGAATACAATTACTAGACATCAAATTATTCCAGTCTATCTAGGATTTGGATCACTGAATCAAGGGACAGTTATCAAAAGGACCATGTGTGTAAGGGAAACGTGGACATTACACCAAAAAAATTGAAAAAATAAAAATAATCACAATATCGGATTCATCCACTAGGGATTAACTGTTGTACGTGAATATAAAATTTGAAGACGTCCGTCCATAAATTACTTTTTCAGATAAATCCGGTGGCTGGAGGCCATTTACAAACTAACCAGGGTGATTGAGTACATATAAAGAGCGATAATGTAAAACAGACAAAAGTCTGAAATTGCCTGTTTAAAGTCATTTCTCCAGCTCCAAGCGGCTGAACGCTATTGACCACAAGTCTCTATGGAGAAAGATCTTCACATGCAGGTAATGGAATCTTACATTAAGCAATGCAAATGTGATTACCTAAAAAGGACTCGTGTCTGGCACCAGCGCTGTGGCCACGTCTTAACTCTTCACAGACTAAAACGCATTAGGCTTGCTACTGGGAGATGAAACAACTTTAGGACGTCTTGCGGCTATAAACACTCTAATGCAAGATATACAATAGATGTCTGGACTGAGACTGCATTTAACACTAGAATCCAACTACACGTTACAGTCACAGGAGTTTAGAAAGCGGATAGGAGGAGGTTCACAAAGCATCTTTCTTAGGGCTCATTCAGACGGCCGTATGCTGACCAAAATGCGGATCCGTTTTTTTGCGGATTAGATGCTGTCCCATTCACTTCTATGAGGCACTTATCTTCCATTGCACGGCTCAGCAAAAAAAAAAAAAAAACATGTCCTATACTTGTCTGTGAAAAATCAGGACGTGGCCCTATTGAAGTCTATGGATCAGCAAAAAACCGGAATGCAATCCATTTTGCGGACATGCTGAACTGTCCGCAAAAAAAACGGATCTGCATTTTTGAGGACAGCATACGGCCGTCTGAATGAGCCCTTACCTAGGTTTTTTGTAAATCGTGGTTTTCTAAAACTTATTGCTGTGGTTTATTTAACCAGTTCCGACAATAGTAACGGTTAGGCAGAGTGCACTACTGCAGGAATAGGTTATTTGTCAAGGTCATCCAACTGGCCAGCTGTCCCTGTGCCCACTTATCATCCGGAACACTGGCACCGGATCCGGAATTAATCCCGGTAATCAGGCAAGTGTTCCGGAATTTTCCGTAAAAGTGACTGAACTGAAGACATCCTGATGCATACTGAACGGAATACTCTCCATTCAGAATGCTTTTTTTCCCGGTATTGAGCCCCTAGGACGGAACTCAATACCGGAAAACTTTAACGCTAGTGTGAAAGTACCCTTAGCCCTACTGATCAGAAAGTGGTGGCCTTTTCTAAGGGAAAGACCATTTAATTATAGTCACAGTATTACAATAAAGTTTTATGTGAATCGTTTTGTGCATCCAAAGTCGATTCGCTCATCCCTAGTCATGAAAAATGAACAACTGCACCCCATGGCAAATCTAGCATTTCCAGCACAACTAACTGCACCACATTATCAAGCAGATGCACAGCAAACCATAAGTCGATTATGGGCACTGCCTCTATGTCCTGGATGATCATCTGCAAGGTCTTCTACAGATGGATCAGTACTATGCAAAGATATAAGAGTGCCATGCAAATAGTATCTTATAATGAATTTGGAACAACTAAAGCATGACATTCTGGTAGAAATCTAACCCCTCAAAAATATCCAATCTTTAATAAGTGATGATGGCCAGAATTGCCATTTCTTGTTTACTACGATATCTGGCTTCTGTTTATCTCATTTAGAAGAAAAATGTAATACTCCTTTACCATTTGTTGGTAATAACCTTTTCAGTCTCAGAGCTAGATGAGCCCCACTGACCATCTGAACAGGAAAACGGCCTTGTTGCCTACACCAACCAACCAACATCTATATCTCTTTATCTACACCTCAATAATATATCCTTTTTATATAAATGATACCTGTATCTGCCATAGCGTAAGAACCATTGACAAGCGAGGTGAAGAACATTCATTTCATGACAATCGCACCTGTCAAAGAGTGCGATATTATTAGGCAGCCACTGAACAATCATTCTTGAAATTAATGTGTTGGAAACAGGAAAAAATGGGCAAGTGTAAGAATCCGACTGAATCTAACAAGGGTCAAATTGTGCTGGGCTATAGGACTGGGCCAGAGCATCTTCAAAGTCACATGCCCTGTGTAGTGTTCCTAGAAGGCAGTGGTTACTACCTACTACCTAGAACGGTCCAAGAAAGGACAACCAATGAACTGACGACATGGTCATGGTTAAATGAACGGCCATGTGAATAGCCCTTTAGACTTTCATTGGTGCTAAAAATGGCCGTGCGATGGCCCTTCCTTAAACGGCCGTCACAAGGCCATTTTTCACTGTCATGTGCAAGAGGCCCAGCAAATAAAAAATTTAAATAAAATACCCCTTTAAAACAACTGACCAGCCATACACAATAGATTCTGATAAAGAACCAGAATGGTAGCTCTACAACCTGAGCAAATGGCTGAAATGATAAAACATGCCTGGTACAATAAGTATTCATGTTTTTAAAGGCCGGTCAAGTCTGAGGCGTGTAAGGTAAGGTAAGTGGCTAAGGTGCTGGTTTGAAAAATGCAAAATAGTTTTTTTGGCACAATCCCCTTAAGAAAAGTCTTCAACCCCCTTAGTGACCAGCCTGTTTTGGGCCTTAGGCTACTTTCACACTTGCGTTCAGAGAGGATCCGTCTGGTGTCTGCACAGACGGATCCTCTCCTATAATGCAGACGTTTGGATCCGTAATCCGTTCAGAACGGATCCGTCTGCATTATAGTTTAGAAAAAATTCTAAAGTGTGAAAGTTGTTCAGACGGATCCGTCCAGACTTTACATTGAAAGTCAATGGGGGACGGATCAGTTTGAAAATTGAGCCATATTGTCTCAACTTCAAACGGATCCGTCCCCATTGACTTACATTGTAAGTCTGGACGGATCCGTTTGCCTCCGCACGGCCAGGCGGACACCCGGTGTCCACCTGCTGAGCGGAACGGAGGCTGAACGCTGCCAGACTGATGCATTCCACTCAGAATGCATTGGTAGCTGGACGGATGCGTTCGGGGCCGCTTGTGAGACCCTTCAAACGGAGCCCCGACGCTAGTGTGAAAGTAGCCTTACTGACCAATCATTTTTCTTCCTTTTTTCATTGTCTCCTTCCAAGAGCTATAAAACTTCTTTATTTTTTTTATCTATGTAACTGTAAACATATCTTATTAACTCTTTCTGGGAGGGATATGGGGAAAAACCAGCAATACTGTCACTGAGTTTCTATAAATTTTGCAGCGTTCATTTGTGGGTATAAATAACATTTTTTGGTAATTTTAATTTTTACTGCTTTCACCATAGAGGATCATTTACATGATATTTGTGTAGTGCAGGTCGTTACAAACACGGCAATGCCAAACATGGAGGAGATTTTATTGTTGCATTTTTTTTTCATTGAAAAGTATATTTTTTAAATGGTAAAAAAAGCATATATTTTTTATTGGATTAAAAAAAAAAAAAAAAAAAAAAAAAAAAAAAAAAATTTTATTAACCACTTGATAGTCCCACAGCCGGTCCGGGCTGTTAGAACAGGAGCATGGCTCATGTGAGAGCTAAGCTCCCACTCTGCACAGGGGACCCATGCAGCACTTAGACTGGGCTCAGTGAAAAGGCGGCGGCCCAGCCTAAGGCCCCTTAGTGACCGCTGTAAAAAGGCGTATTGGTGATCACCAATGGGTTAAGAAAGTGACAAAGATATATCACTACTATTTTTGAAAAGTTATCTCTATTTTACCTGAGGGTACTTTTCACATTAGCGTTAGGGGACTCCGGCAGGTTGTTCCGGCGGGTGAACAGCCTGTCGGATCCGTCCTGCCGCC
The DNA here is from genome assembly GCF_905171765.1 of Bufo bufo. Taxonomy (NCBI): domain Eukaryota; kingdom Metazoa; phylum Chordata; class Amphibia; order Anura; family Bufonidae; genus Bufo; species Bufo bufo. The sequence continues at coordinate 167,076,592 of NC_053392.1, read as the reverse complement.
AGTTCACGTGTGCCCCCGGACTGCCGCTCCGTCTGCATTGACTATGACAGGGGTGGGGGCGGAGTTCCGTTGGCGGCACGGCGAGAGGCAGCTGGACTAAGTACTGCATGGAGTCCCCTGCCGCTAGTGCATCTGTTACCTATTGTTATCTTTTGGTTCTAAAAATACCAACAAACAAATAGAGGGTGATATTATATGTAGAGGTGGGACAAATCCAATTGTTTTAGAATCCGAAAGGTTCTCGAATATATTGAATCTTTTGAATCTCGAATCCTGTACATAATTGTGTGAACGGTGTAAGAAACAAAGTCAGACCACGTCAGTTTGTCTGAAATTCCGCCTCCACCCCCTCAGTCACAGTCGCACCCTCTATGACCGCGATCGTTACACCCATACTCCTATCACTACAGAAATACAGGGTAATACAGCACACATACCTCTTACAACCAGTGACGTCTCCTTTGATGTAGATATTCTCTTTCCTCAGCTTCTCTTTTCAGACCTTCAGACCAGACCACCATTTTTCGTCTCTGCAGTTTGAAAAATAAATAAAAAAATCTTAGTTTACTACTTTTCCATCATCCTTTCATCTTCTAGACAAATCATCCTACCGCCCCCAATACTGTGCCGCTGTGCTCCCCAATACTATGCTGCAGAAACAGATAATACTAGTACCACACAGAGCCCCCCATATAAAATACCCCTTTTTGTGGCCTCAGTAGATGCCCCCATAGAGCCCCCCAATAATGTGCCAATAAGAAGTGGCCCCACAGTGCCAGCCAATAGTGTGCCAGTAAAAAAGGACCCCCATAGTGCCCCCCAATAATGTGCCAGTAATTGTCCCCATAGATACCCCCCCAATCATGTGCCAGTATCAAGTGCCTCTCCCCCCCCCCCCCCCATGTGCCAGTATCAAGTGTCTCTACTCCCCCCCCCCCCCCCCCCATGTGCCAGTATCATAGTGCCATCTCCCCCCCATAATGTGCCAGTATCATAGTGCCTCCCCCCAGTGTGCCAGTAACAGATAAAAAAAAATATATATATAAAAAACAATTACTTACCTCTGCTGCGATGCAGGCCTATTTCGGCCTGTGTCCCGCGCTGTACTGCTCAGGCGGCGCAATGACGTCATCACACCGCCTGCACCGGCCTCTAATAGGCTCCCGGCACAAGGCCCGCAGTCGATCACAAAAACAGGGAAGGGAGACGCCTCTCCCTCCCCTGCCGCAGCAGCAAAGCGCTCATCTCCTGCCGCCGCCACCAGTCTGGGCCTCAGGGATTCGTATCGGGTAAATTACGTCGGGATTCGAGTCCACGAATCCAGCAAGATTCGAGGTCCCACCTCTAATTATATGTTTAGCAGCAATTTTACAAATTTTCAAGAAAATTTCTAAATCCTATTTTTTAGGGACCATTTAAGTTCTGGAATGGCTTTGAGAGGCCAATATGTTAGCATGCCCCCCCAATAAACAATGTTTTAAAAAAAAAAAAAAACCCACAATTTTTTTTAGTTATTAGAAATATCCCATATGTGGCCCTAGAGTGCTACTTGACTCAAATACTGGCTTCAGAATTGAAGGAGCACCTTGTGGATTATGGGTCTTTTTTTAAGAAAATATTTGGGCACCATTTTAGGTTTGCAGAGGCCTTGAGGTGCTAAAACATGGCTTTTAAAAACACAGATTTTACTGGAATGGGTTTGGATGCCAAGTTGAATTTGCAACACCCTTGAGGTACCAGTGCAGTGAAAGCCCCAAGGAAATAAACTAAACTAGAATCCCCAAATAATTCAGATAGGGATGTAGTGATTGTTTTGACTCAACGGGTGTCAGAATTTATTAACATTTTTCCAAAAGGGCGTTGCTTTAGCCCCAAATTTTTTATTGTTGCAAGGGTTAAAAGGAGAAAAAAACCCACCAAATCTGTTACTCAATTTCTCCTGAGTACGTAAATACCACAATAGATACCGGAACAACCATCCAAAATCCATTGTCTTGATGAAGAGGGCATTTCTTGCCGTAACGCGTAGACTAGACTATAATAAAGACTTCCTTACATCATCTTTGATGTTCGTCTGAATCCTGCTCCGACAGCGGCGAACAAGCGGTTCCATCCCCTATTTGATCTTGTATGTGTATACCTCCTGACGATCGCTTTTGTAGCAAGAACAGAGAATCGTGGTTACAGTCTGGGCTTTCAGTTCGCTGGTCTCGACAAAAAAAAAAACAGCAAGGCACTTCCTAGTTGTTGTGGCTCCTCACAACACTACACGGTAAGCGTAATACAGCTTTACACCTTGATACCTTCTCACTGACACCGCACATGTGGCGCTGCCTCCTGTCTCCATTTATCTTGTATATCCAGCATTGATGTGGCCACAGGGTCAGAACCCTGCCGATAAGATATTAATGGCCTATCCTGAAGATGGGCCATCAATAGTAAAATTGAGGAATAGAAATACAATGCAACATCTGCAGTTTCCTATGGAAGACACGCTTGAAGCAACTCTGTGTACAGTGGCTCACTCGTACTGTTGCCCTGCAGTGCTGGGGCTCTGGGTTCAAATACCACCAAGAGGAACATCTGCATGGAGTTTACAAGGGTGGCTTCCCACACTCTGAAGATATACCGATAGGAAATTGTCCCTGTGTGTATGTCTGCAAATTAGATTGTCAAACCACTGGGAACATGTCAATGATGCTAATCTCTAGTCTGTACAGCGATTATGTGGCCACAGAGTTGGCCTGCACCTTCTTATATCCCCCTCTGAGGAGGTGGATTTAGACTGCCCGATTTTTGAGCAAATTATTGTGAATGACCATTCCGGTGAATGCTCATTCCTGACAGTCTGCCAGTCTAAATGTGCCCCGATCACCCAATGAACATTGTTTCTGTAACCCAGAAACAATGATTCTGTATGGGGATGAGGGATCGCTATAGCTATCCCCCATCCTCATACAGTGAAGGAGATCGCTGTAGGTAAATGCAGCTTTCACCTTCACTGAGCGAGCAGCCGACTATCAGGAAGGAAAGCTTCCTTCCCGACAATCGGCTGTAACACGGTGCGGTGTAAACCTGCCTTAAAGCAACCTTGTAATTATTGCAGAAACTTTTTCGCTGCCATTTATTTTATGTTAAGAAATTCTTTCTGTAGTGTTAAGCATATCATAGAATGGGCACAAAAGGACTTACCTTGAGGTCAAAGTTGCAGTCCAGTCTGCGGATGAGTACTATATAAACGCTAGAAATGTTGTCCTTCTCCACTGGTGGGGGTGCGATGGGTTCACAAGCATTCTCTGGCTTGGATATCACCAAAAACCCCTAAAGAATATAAAAAATAAAATAAAAATTGTATAAAAAAAAATAAAAAAAAGTCTGACATAACCAAACACTGCCATAAATATTTCTAAAATCAGTAAAGAAAGTCTATTCTATTACACTTTGACTTTCTTAAATTCTTACTTATTATTTTAAAAAAATAACCTGTACCTTATATATAGTTTTAAGTAAAAAGATTCAGTAAAACTTTTAATTTATACATTTATATTCCTGCTCATTCTGAGCTTTGACGTCAAGGAGGCGGTCCTATCAGTGATTGACAGCTGTCTCTGTATACATAGTCATAGAGGAAGGCTGTCAGTCACTGATAGGACCGCCTCCCTGACGTCAAAGTCCAGAATGAGCAGGAATTTAAATGAATAAATTACAAGTTAGAATGAATCTTTCCCCATAAAACTATATATCAGTCTGCTCAGCTCCTCCTGCTCTATAACAAGCTGCCTGTAACTCAGACACCATGTTCAATGTGACAGGTTCCCTTTAAAGTTGCTGGTACCTCGTTTATTTAAGTGGATGAGAACCTAGTTGGTGTAGTGACCGCACAGGTGCAGGGCTCTTTACAAGACAGAACTGTGACCAGGACAGGTCTTCAGCGAGTGGGGAGAAGCAATGAAGGTTTCCATTCAATCTTTTACATAACCAGTGTATTCCTAATATAATTGGAGCTCAGACAATAAGGCCTCTTTCACATGGGGGTCGCGTGTGAGGGCCGGATAGGAAGTGGGTGCGTTGCGGGAAAATGTGTGATTTTTCCGCGTGAGTGCAAAGCGTTTTGCACTCACGTGAGAAAAATCGGCATGTTTGGTACCCAAACCCGAACTTCTTCACTGAAGTTCGGGTTTGGGTTAGGTGTTCTGTATATTTTATTATTTTCCCTTATAACATGGTTATAAAAGGAAAATAATAGCATTCTTAATACAGAATGCTTACTAAAATGTCCTTTGAGGGGTTAAAAATAAAACTAATTTAACTCGCCCCATCCACTTGGTCGCGTAGCGGATCTCCTCTTCTTTCTTCAAGACCTGGGTAAAGGACCTTTGATGACGTCACTGCGCTCATCACATGTGATGGACCATGTTATGAGTGCAGTGACGGCAAAGGTCCTTTACCCAGGTCCTGAAGAAAGAAGAGGAGATCCACTACGTGACCAAGAGGATTAAGGTGAGTAAAATTTTATTATTTTTTTTAACCCCTTCATCCCTAATTTACTTAGCATTCTGAATGCTATTAAGCATTCTGTATTCAGAATGCTATTATTTTCCCTTATAACCATGTTATAAGGGAAAATAATAATGATCGGGTCTCCATCCCGATAGTCTCCTTAACAACCATGTGTGAAAATCGCACCGCATCCGCACTTGCTTGAGGATGCTTGTGATTTTCATGCAGCCCTATGCACTTCTATGGGGCCTGCATTGTGTGAAAAACGCACAATATAGAGCTTGCTGCGATTTTTACGCAACGCACAAGTGATATCACTGCTCATGTGTACAGCCCCATAGAAATTAATGGGTCCGGATTCAGTGCGGGTGCAATGCGTTCACCTCATGCATTGCACCCGCGTGGAAAACTTGCCCGTGTGAAAGGAGCCTAAAGCAAACGGGCCTAAAGCTAATATATACACATTGTGGACCTCGAGTTGAAAACCAGACTGTCAGAGAATCCCTGTTTAATGTCACTGACCTGAAGTAGCTTATGACTAATCTTGGAACAATGGCTTCAGGAGAAGGTGAGGGGTCGGAGTATATTCTTCATTAACATCAGGAGTTCACCAACCTCAGAGGTAGAAAACTCCCAGCAATGTCTAAATCTCAGGCCATTCTGAGAGTTTTGGGGAACTCAGACTTACATCTACACTTTTAATGCGCACAGCTACTTAATCATTATTATTATTACACATTTATTAGTGATCGGAATGCATGCAGAGGACATTGCAATGTGTAATATGGACTACACCAAATACTTCATTTGTCAATCTGTGCATTCATTCGAGCATGTTACCTTGCACCAGTGCACTGTCGGCTCGGTTTAGAAGAGCACAGCACCATCTAGTGGACAAATGAGAACGCATTGTTTACCGTAGATTACAGGGTGTCACAGTAAAGAGCTCCATTCAGAGTTCTTCTCCCTTTTTTACGAAATAGCCCCTTGAAGGCTGTGATTATCAATAAGATTGTGTACCATCTAACAATGATTTCTGGCTTGCAAAAGGATTTGCTTCATCTAATGCTCTGCTGACATCACCATGCTCTGACCAGTGGCGTAAATAGAGAAGTAAGGGCCCCATAGCAAGTATCAAACCGGGCCCCCGACACAGGACAAAAGGGTTTATGCCCAAGGCCTTTTTAATTACCCTTGGGCCATTTTTTTACTGCCTCATTTGCTAAAAGTTGTTCCTGAGGGTAGAGTCCTGACCAAGTTTTCACCTCCAGTAGAAGAGGAGATAATCCCAACTAAGGGTCCATTTACACGTCCGCAATTTTGCGGACACATTCATTTCCAATGGGGCCGGAATGTGCTGTCCGCATTTGCGGACCCGCACTTCCATACCGCCCAAAAAATAGAACATGTCCTATTCTTGTCCGCAATTGCGGAAAAGAAAAAGCATTTTCTATGAGAGGGCAGGTGATGTGCGGTCCGGAAAATGCGGAACGCACATTGCCGGTCTTCGCGTTTTGCAGAACCGCAAACCACATACGGACGTGTGAATGCACCCTAAGACTGGGCCCCCTCTTGCCCTGGGCCCCATAGCAGTTGCATGGTCTGCCGCTATGGTAGTTACACCCCTGGCTCGGACAGATCTGTCATACAATGAACACAGCACCAGCCGACAAACTCTACCGATTTATAATGGGTGCTTCTGGTTCCATCAAGATATCCATCATTTTCAACAAATAGAGTGAACAAAGCACGATTCCCACTATTCAGCTGTCATGGCCGATAGAGGATGAGTCTATCCAAAGGTTTCCTCTACAGTAGCCTGGCCATTCAGATGAATGACCAACTATGTAATGCATGGACTGGCCAGGTCCGTCACAGCAGCAGCAGCTTCTCCATTCTGGCTCAGAGGGGGTTCCCAAGTGAGGATCGCCATTTGATCGGTTTCTGTCCTAAAGGGACAACCTTTTTAATAGCTTGGTTAAGCTTCTATAATGGAGAGGGATATAGATTTCCCCCCATGGCTCATGAATAAGGTTATACTGCAATATCCTTAGTGGGGTATAGTTTACAGGGGAGGAGAAAAAAAATAAAAATAAATAAAAAACACACAACATCCTTTAAACAAATATTATAAAAAAACTTTAAAAAGCAATCAACACCTTTGGACAGAATTGTTTATCATGTTCATTTGCTTCCTAAATACAAAATTAATCAACTTTCTAAGGCTACTTTCACACTGGCGTTTCTGGGTCCGCCTGTGAGATCCGTTTCAGGGCTCTCACAAGCGGCCCAAAACAGATCAGTTTAGCCCCAATGCATTCTGAATGGATAAGGATCCGTTCAGAAGGCATCAGTTTGCCTCCGTTTAGTCACCATTCCGCTCTGGAATGCAAACGGATCCGTTCTGAACGGATACAATCGTTTGCATTATAGGTGCGGATCAGTCTGTGCAGATACCAGACGGATCCACACCTAACGCAGGTGGGAAAGTAGCCTAAACAGTCTTAAGATAAGATAATATCCTACTGATTTGACTGATAATGTGGACTGTGTCACCTAGCTGCTACTGAAACTGGAATATATCCATCAGTGCATAGCTCTCTCTGCTCTCCCCCTCCCTTCTCTCAGTGTTACAGATGGCAGCAGGGAGGGGGAAGAGGATGTGCACTGCAGATTAGGCTGTGGAAAGGGGGGAGCATGCAAGGGTGACAACACACAAAAGACTCTTTGCAGGGGGAAGGCAACAGCATCCTCCAGGACACACAGATCCAGCAAGTAATACTGAGAAACTAGGAGCCCAGACATGGTGATGACGACATGATAAGCACAGTTATAGTATATTTAGTAGTCCATAATTTATACAGATGGGGCATTTCTTTATTTCTTAGATATCACCGACAGAGGGTTAAATAGCTGCGAGAATACAAAATACTTCTGTTAGAATGTGACTCTTCTGGATTACAGTCACATACATAAAATGGTTTGATACAGGCATTTATAAAGTGGCTTTTCATACACATTGCTAGTCAGATGTTCTACATGGAGTCATCTGATACTGTTTACAAAGGGGCACAATGACTACATCTGACTAATCGCATCTTGTGAACTTCAAGAACACGGCAGAGAGGGCTCACTATGAGCAAGAGTTGCCAAGATGAGAGTGACCAACCCCTTTGTGTATTAAGCCATGCATTGCCCCAAATTATGTTAAATAAATTGTCCTACTTCATCCAATGGCATTTATCATGTAGAGAAAGTTAATAGCAGGCACTTCCTAATGTACTGCGATTGTCCATATTGCCTCCTTTGGTGGCTTGATTTATTTTGTCATCACATTATACACTGCTCGTATCCAGGGGTTTACGACCACCCTACAATCCAGCAGGGGTGGACATGCTTGCACACTAAAGGAAAAGCACCGGCCTCTCTGGTGCACACATGGGTATTAGAGGGGCTTGAACAACCCCTTCAACTTTCTCTGCATAATAAATGCCATTTGCTGAAGTGAGACAACCCCTTTAAGAAGTGACCCAAGAATGCAGGGCTGCCGCCTGCGCCCCGCCCCCTACTTGTCATCCATCTGACATCATCTCCTTCTGTTCCTGTACTTGCCGGCCGGATGCGCTCCGATGAGTGCGAGCATGAGTTTGTTCACTTCGGGCAGAGAGAGCGGCACACACAGCTGACACACAGCTACGAGACCCTGGTGTATTTAAATCTCATTTAGGCTTTCTTTCAGAAAAGTTTCTCCTGGGATTCGAACTCACGACATTTCACATCAGAGGCAAGGCATTTACCCTCACAGCTATGAAAGCTGTATTACCAGTTGCATAATAATAATAATAATAATAATAATAATAATAATAATATAAAGACTTCTAATGTAGGTAACTTTGATACCTAGTGTACATCCATACACATGTCAGCTGCCCCAACAAACCCAGCTCTGCTACATCCATACACAGTGTACTGGGGCAGCTGTCATGTGTATGGATGTACACTAAGTATCAAAGTTATCTACAGTAGAAGTCTTATATTTTTTTTTTTTTAAGCAACTAGTAATACAGCTTTCATAGCTGTGAGGGTAAATGCCTTGCCTCTGATGTGAAAGGTTGTGAGTTCGAATCCCAGGAGAAACTTTTCTGAAAGTGTTTTTTTTTTTTTTTTTTTTTAAATACCGGACTGCTACTTTACTGCCACGGAGGAGCGGGGGGGGGGGGGGGGGGGGGGGGGGGCTATTGGTGCCATGATACTGGCACATGGAGGGGTGAGGAGAGAGGCACTTGATACTGGCACATTAGGGGGCAGGGGGAGAGGATGGCACTATGATATTAGCACATGGGGGGGGGGGGAAAGAAATGGACATGAATCATGAGGGGCAAAATGTACATTTGCTTCTGTTGACAAAAATCCTTGCACCGGCCCTGACTTGGGGCGCGCAATCCCGCGAGACCAGTGACCTCCAGAGGTGGGTCTCGCAGGATCACGCGCCAAAGACACATGATCTTGGCAAGAGCCAAGGCAATGTGGACCTGGAGCACAGCGAGGAGCAGAACCTGGTGAGCACCCCTGGCAACCGCACTCTGACAACCTGCACTAGGGTGTCAGAGGCTGCAGGACAGTGACTGGCAGCAGGGTGGCACACACTTTTGTACAGGGGTCAGGGCACACCTGCTGCTTGACTAGGGGCCATAGATTCTGACTGGCACAGGGTGCTCAGCAGTGGCACATGGAGCCTAATAGGTGTCACAGACTGTCTAAAGGGCTATGAATGGTACAGGGTGCAGGACAGTGCCAGACTGGCAGAGGGCACAAGGCAGCATACTGTTTTGGGTTGCCCTGGTGGCACAGGATTTCAGACAGTGGCTGAATGGCGCCTGGCAGTGAATAGGTGGCACTGCTAGTGTTTGGTGTGCCAACCTGCTGAACAGCGCAGAGTGATTGGCATCACTGGGATGGTACTAGGTGGCAGACAATGGCTGGATATTATATATACACATGACCATAGTCAGACTGGCACCGGGTACGCGACCATAGTCAGACTGGCACAGGGTACATGACCATAGTTAAATGTTGCATGCAATAGGTGGCTGAAAATTAGCTTTTGCCTAAAGTGGCAAAAATCCTTGCACCAGCCCTGCAACAATGATCTCTGCAGTCCATGAGACAGAAGACATTCAGTGCAGACTCTTACTTCTTACTTCCTTTTTATGGAAAGCTCCAGAGCAGTACCCAATGTTCACACACCATAGCAGGTGGCACCGATATGCAGGATTTTGTACACATGCACACACAGCAAGAAACCCAAAAGATATATACACATGCAAGCACATATAGACACACACACTTGCCTTTTCTGACACAGAGGGGGCTGCGCAGCAGTGACGTGCAGATGCTACGGCTAGGAGAAAGCTCTCCCATCCTCATTCCAGTTCCACTGCCGTCTGCCATCCGCTAATAACAGGTGAATATCTCCAAAGTAATATTCACCAACAGATGGCAGACACCATTACGTATTGTCCATCAGCCCAATGAGGAGAGCAGCAGAGAAGAGACACAGGGAGGAGGTATTAAGCCCCGTCACCACCCCCTGGCATATACACAGTATTAAAGGGCCCCATACAACCATAGGATCCAAAACAGCTATAAACACCACTGGGGTTGACTCATGAAAAATGCTTATAATAAATTCAGCCCATTATTATAAGTGTGCAAAAAAAAAATTGAAGTTTAAAATTAAAGTTTATTTAAAGAAAATGCTCAAATTCCTGTGTGGCGAGGTCATAATGTTAGACCAGTGCCACCTGTTGGTGCAACTGAACACCCTTCATGTTTCAATGAGTGGACCCAGAAAGACTGTTCAACAGAAACAGCAGGTGGCGCTATACTCACATTATTCCTGGAATATACGGCAAAAGCATTATTAAGTGTAAATGCAAAGATGCTTGTAATTATGGGCAGGATTTAACTATAAACACTTTTTTTCTTGGAACAACCAACCCTTTAAGAGGGTTTTCCAAGATCTTGTAAATCCTCGGAATACACTGCGTGCAGAATTATTAGGCAAATGAGTATTTTGACCACATCATCCTCTTTATGCATGTTGTCTTACACCAAGCTGTATAGGCTCGAAAGCCTACTACCAATTAAGCATATTAGGTGATGTGCATCTCTGTAATGAGAAGGGGTGTGGTCTAATGACATCAACACCCTATATTAGGTGTGGATAATTATTAGGCAACTTCCTTTCCTTTGGCAAAATGGGTCAAAAGAAGGACTTGACAGGCTCAGAAAAGTCATAAATAGTGAGATATCTTGCAGAGGGATGCAGCACTCTTAAAATTGCAAAGCTTCTGAAGCGTGATCATCGAACAATCAAGCGTTTCATTCAAAATAGTCAACAGGGTCGCAAGAAGCGTGTGGAAAAACCAAGGCGCAAAATAACTGCCCATGAACTGAGAAAAGTCAAGCGTGCAGCTGCCAAGATGCCACTTGCCACCAGTTTGGCCATATTTCAGAGCTGCAACATCACTGGAGTGCCCAAAAGCACAAGGTGTGCAATACTCAGAGACATGGCCAAGGTAAGAAAGGCTGAAAGACGACCACCACTGAACAAGACACACAAGCTGAAACGTCAAGACTGATTTTTCTAAGGTTTTATGGACTGATGAAATGAGAGGGAGTCTTGATGGGCCAGATGGATGGGCCCGTGGCTGGATTGGTAAAGGGCAGAGAGCTCCAGTCCGACTCAGACGCCAGCAAGGTGGAGGTGGAGTACTGGTTTGGGCTGGTATCATCAAAGATGTGCTTGTGGGGCCTTTTCGGGTTGAGGGTGGAGTCAAGCTCAACTCCCAGTCCTACTGCCAGTTTCTGGAAGACACCTTCTTCAAGCAGTGGTACAGGAAGAAGTCTGCATCCTTCAAGAAAAACATGATTTTCATGCAGGACAATGCTCCATCACACGCGTCCAAGTACTCCACAGCGTGGCTGGCAAGAAAGGGTATAAAAGAAGAAAATCTAATGACATGGCCTCCTTGTTCACCTGATCTGAACCCCATTGAGAACCTGTGGTCCATCATCAAATGTGAGATTTACAAGGAGGGAAAACAGTACACCTCTCTGAACAGTGTCTGGGAGGCTGTGGTTGCTGCTGCACGCAATGTTGATGGTGAACAGATCAAAACACTGACAGAATCCATGGATGGCAGGCTTTTGAGTGTCCTTGCAAAGAAAGGTGGCTATATTGGTCACTGATTTGTTTTTGTTTTGTTTTTGAATGTCAGAAATGTATATTTGTGAATGTTGAGATGTTATATTGGTTTCACTGGTAAAAATAAATAATTGAAATGGGTATATATTTGTTTTTTGTTAAGTTGCCTAATAATTATGCACAGTAATAGTCACCTGCACACACAGATATCCCCCTAAAATAGCTAAAACTAAAAACAAACTAAAAACTACTTCCAAAAATATTCAGCTTTGATATTAATGAGTTTTTTGGGTTCATTGAGAACATGGTTGTTGTTCAATAATAAAATTAATCCTCAAAAAAACAACTTGCCTAATAATTCTGCACTCCCTGTAGGTTCTCAGCATTTGACCGGTGGGGTCAGACACCAGGGACCCCTGCCTTCTCCTTGCTTACCAAGCACAGTGTCGAACATTGTATAGCAGCTGTACTTGGTATCGCACTCAGCCCCATTCACTTCTATGGGGCTGAGCCGCATCTAGGCCATATGACACATGGACGTATTGCCACTGGCCTAGGAAAAGCACTGCTGCCTTCTCAAACAGATGATCGTCGGAGGTCCGAGGTGTCAGACCCCCACCAATCAGATACTGATGACCTATCCAAAAGGATAGATCATCAGTATAAAAGTCTCAGAAAACCCCTTAACTCCCTGAGCTGTATTTCTGCAGCCAAATAACCCTTTCATGCCAATGTACAGCAAAAACAAATTAGGTGCACCTTGTGGATACCTGAAAATGGGGGGAAAGCATCAGTGTATAGAAATGTTTATTGTAAGCCCAATGGTGGATAGGGAAGTGGTAGAGTAAAAAAAAAAAAATTAATTGTTTTCTTTTTATTTGCATATTAACTATCCATATTGCAGGTATAAAAATTAGAACCCCCACCCACTTCTACAGTGGATCTAGGGTGCTGTAATTTCAGTTCTACAAAACCAGAGGGGGTGCAAGTGTTACCTCTGGGATATGGATGGTTACACAGCCACAATTCCCTTCTCTGGGGACCTCTAGAGCAGACCCCCACATTAGCATGGCTGAACCTGTGGAGGGTATCATACTTACCTGATCCCCGCTCCTGGGTTCTGGCTCCTTTTCTTTCCCCTAGCCGCTGCAGCTCTCAGGTCTCCCTAGGTCACGTGGATGCTACATCGGTGACGCGTCTCACGTGACCCAGTAAGGACATATTGGAGTCTCTTGCATTAAGTTCAAATGCACTAAAGTACAGTTCCCAGTTTGAGTGTCCACTTTATGTGAGAGGAGGAGGATCACTTCTTCCTGCCACCTCAGGAGGATCATGCAAAAACGAAGGAGGGAACAGCACCCTAGAGTCAAAGTTCAGTAGTGGTGGGGTGCACTCCCTGTGGGGACCAGGTCTGAACCAGCACCCAAATGGACTCAAAATCAAAGAAGAGGGCCTCTGATTTTGACCTCAGGCGGACATGGTGCAATTTGATGTATATTCACATCTTAGCTTCTCTAGGACGCGAATATTTACTGTGCAGGTAAAAGCTTCGCTGCCTTCAGTAATGAGCAACATTTACTGGTTTACATCCAAGTAACTCACAGATCACGGAACAGAAAGACAGTTCTGCACAGACAAGGAAACCTCAAAGGCAAGGAGCAATTCCTTCATCCACTGCACTGTTCTGAGTAACAGATTGTGGAAATAAATCCCATCTGTGCAGATTAAAGTGTCCCCGATTCATGATGGTGACTCATCACTGTAATGAATAGCTCGGTACATTCAATCATTCCATGTCACACATGCAGGAAATCTCCAAAAAGGGGCCACCTGTGTGGAAACTATAAAAAGGTCTCTATTCCCCAGGATTAAAAAGACACAAGGGACTGTTTAGATATTCATTTTCCTATTAAAATTGTGCGCGCACACACACAAAAACAAGCTTTTTTTTATTTATATATATAGCTACTATTAATTAGATCTCCACATACCTTTAGGCCATCACTGGGAAGCCTATAGCCAAAACGCGCAGGAAGGTCTTCAAATGACTTCGACACATTGTCAGCGGTGTACTGAAAAATATATTATATAAAATATAATACTTATTTTTCAAGCCCTAGAGTTTACAGAAATATTAATGCCAACTGTTTTGGGGTGTTGGACCCTCATCAGTACGGAGCAGGATTCTGGTTGGGTGCTGAATCTGTCCTGTATGGAGACTTACTGGAAGTACTCCAGGGTATGTAGCCTATGCAAGTAATGTGGAACAGATACTCTTTATGCCAGACTGCATGACCTTGCCATATGTGTGGTTAAAAGTGCATCTAAAAAACCATGATGCAGTTTTCAGTGTGGTTGTGGTTTTTGCAGATGAAACACAACTGTGTTGAACACTGCATCATGGTGGTCGTGACCGCACCTCAAACGCTACGTGTGAACATGCCCTTTTAGTGCTTGATTATTAGGTTTTCCTAGTAGGCAATTTAGGCAGGGTGATGAATCTCCTTAAAGAGACCAGTCCTGTATGGAGAGTTTGTGGAAGTACTCCACGGTATGTAGACTTACTGGCAATGCTCCATAGGAAAAGAATATGCAAAAAGCTATCTCCCAAGATAAGTGGCGCTGACGAGATGGTTCGTTTTTGGGGAGATAATTCTTTGCATATTTGTTTCCCATGGAGCAATGACAATAAGCAGTGACAAAAATACAGCATGCATTGGACACTTACTATGTTAGGCCTCTTTCACACGAGCATGACGGATTAGGTCCGGATGAGTGAAACTCGCACCATTTTGCAAGCAAATTCAGTCAGTTTTGTCTGCGATTGCGCTCCGCTTTTTTCACGCGAGTGCAATGCGCTTTGATAGGGTTTTTCACGCGCAATATAAAAAAAACTGAAGGTTTACAAACATCATCTCTTAGCAACCATCAGTGAAAAACACATTACATCTGCACTTGCTTGCGGATGCGATGTGTTTTTCACTGAAGCCCCATTCACTTCTACGGGGCAGGGCTGTGTGAAAAACGCAGAATATAGAACATGCTGTGTTTTTCACGCAAGGCAGAACTGATGCGTGAAATTTTTTATTATATATATATATATATATATATATATATATATATACACACACACACACACACACACACACACTCATGTACACAGACCCATTGAAATGAATGAGTCAGGATTCAGTGCGGGTGCTATGCGTTCACTTCACGGATCGCACCTGCGCGGAAAACTCGCTCGTGTGAAAGGGGCCTTATAAGGAGTCTGTCTCATCAGCATTCTCCCTATAAATTTGCACAGAAACATAGCTATAGTTTACCTGATTAAAAGGTTGTTTTTCTTTTGCTCATCCGAGGCTTCATTCCCAAAATGATATTTTTCTTCATATGGTGCAATGAGGGAGTCACCATTGCTCCTGTTGCACTAAAGCTCCACTCCTTTCTGTGGCCAGACCCTCCCTGGCTGCTTTTGCCACTGTCTGGCCCTGTCAAAAGCAGTGAGGAAGGGGCTGATCACAGCAATGACACTGACCAGTTTGGGTCTATGCAGCCCCATACACAGCCAGTGTGTGTTCTGGCACCTTTCTATAATAGCCCACATGCTACATGTCTTCTGTGGGATCAGACTAGATGGGCTAGCCATTGCTCCCCAAGGCAGCAAGGAGTCTTGGTTTGGAAGCCCGTGACCCAATTGCCAGTTCATCGGTGGCCCTTCCTTAGACCACTGAGGACCACCTTTTAGGTCTGTCACTGGATACTGGGCACACCCATCAAAATCCACCATTTTGTTTTCCCTGGAACTGACTTCACTCAATGCTCTCTTTTTCCCACCCCCAGCCAGGCGCCATTGTAAGACTATCAATGTAATTTACAGTATTACCCTTTGATTTTAATGTTATGGCTGATCATTGTATATTTACTTCTTTATACATACACCTATGTGCAGAGGGAAAAAATAAAATAAAAAAAAGTTACTGTCACTTACTGCTATAATGTCTGCATTAACGGGCAGTAGGTAAGTGATGGCAAAGACATGGACTGTCCAGAGACTGATTCTTCTCACAGACAAAACACACATTTTCAAGATGTCCATGTTGATATCCACGACCTGAAAACAAAAGCAGACCATCAAGTTTCTGTGGTAAGTGTTCTGCATTCATCTGAAATAGTAGCACACGCTATTTTGGCTGTTGCTTTGTTGTCCTTAAAAGAACTCATACCAAAAAGTGAAAAGGAAAAACTTGGGAATAATAGATTCTACTTGCATATTTAGCTTATGTTGACTTTTCAGTCTCAAAATGGGAGATATTTTGGCCAGACTTCCAGAACAGCATAACTCAGGAGCAGGGTCGGTTATGGGTGCAGTCCATCATGAGCATTAGGGCACGGCTACAGAGTTTTTAGAAAGAAAACCTTCGGAAGCACTGTAGTGATTCCGATCCGTGCCTCTGTTTCACACCGTATTTTTCGGATTGAGGACCCATTTAAGTGTAGGGGTCCACATCAGTGATACGGTGCACACATGGCTGGTGCCCGTGATAACACCTCCCCTGTGTACAACAGCTTTCTCTGTATACACACTTACGCAGAGAATGCTATGCATCACTGATCATACCTCCCCCGTGTGCATGTATCAGTGACTGGCAGCTAGCTATGTATACACACTTACATAGAGAATGCTAGGCATCACTGCTAACACCTCCCCTGTGTACAGTGGTACCACTTGGAACGGAACCAGAGTTCCGGAAATTGTTTTTTACAGTACAAATTTATGAAGTTATTACCCAAAGTCTCGTGAGACTTCGCGAAGCAATAACTTTGGCTCATCAGAGCCAATACATTCTAATACTGCACGGAGCTCCTGCTCCGTACAGTATTGGAACAAACTTTTATGCAAATAGACTTCGGATGTTTCATCCCAAGTCGATTTGCTCATCCCTAGTTACGACCACCCTGAAATTCATCAGTGGTGGCCGCGCTTGCACACTATAGGAAAAAAAGTGTGGATCTCTATGGTAGCCAGGACTGTGGGGGCACACATAGAAACATAGAAACATAGAATGTGTCGGCAGATAAGAACCATTTGGCCCATCTAGTCTGCCCAATATACTGAATACTATGGATAGCCCCCGGCCCTATCTTATATGAAGGATGGCCTTATGCCTATCCCATGCATGCTTAAACCCCTTCACTGTATTTGCAGCTACCACTTCTGCAGGAAGGCTATTCCATGCATCCACTACTCTCTCAGTAAAGTAATACTTCCTTATATTACTTTTAAACCTTTGCCCCTCTAATTTAAAACTGTGTCCTCTTGTGGTAGTTTTTCTTCTTTTAAATATGCTCTCTTCCTTTACCGAGTTGATTCCCTTTATGTATTTAAAAGTTTCTATCATATCCCCTCTGTCTCTTCTTTCTTCCAAGCTATACATATTAAAAGGTCCTTTAACCTTTCCTGGTAAGTTTTATCCTGCAATCCATGTACTAGTTTAGTAGCTCTTCTCTGAACTCTCTCTAGAGTATCTATATCCTTCTGGAGATATGGCCTCCAGTACTGCGCACAATACTCCAAGTGAGGTCTCACCAGTGTTCTGTACAGCGGCATAAGCACTTCACTCTTTCTACTGCTTATACCTCTCCCTATACATCCAAGCATTCTGCTGGCATTTCGTGCTGCTCTATTACATTGTCTTCCCACCTTTAAGTCTTCTGAAATAATTACTCCTAAATCCCTTTCCTCAGATACTGAGGTCAGGACTGTGTCAAATATTCTATATTCTGCCCTTGGGTTTTTACGCCCCAGGTGCATTATCTTGCACTTATCCACATTAAATTTCAGTTGCCAGAGTTCTGACCATTCTTCTAGTTTTCCTAAATCCTTTTCCATTTGGCGTTTCCCTCCAGGAACATCAACCCTGTTACCTATCTTTGTGTCATCAGCAAAAAGACAAACCTTACCAGCGAGGCCTTTTGCAATATCACTTATGAAGATATTAAACAAAATCGGTCCCAGTACAGATCCCTGTGGAACCCCACTGGTAACATGACCTTGTTTTGAATGTTCTCCATTGACTACAACCCTCTGTTGTCTGTCACTCAGCCACTGCCTAATCCACTCAACAATATGGGAGTCCATGCTCAATGACTGCAGTTTATTGATAAGTCTTCTATGAGGGACAGTGTCAAAAGCCTTACTAAAATCTAGATATGGGATGTCTACTGCACCTCCACCGTCCATTATTTTATTCACCCAGTCAAAAAAATCTATAAGATTTGTTTGACATGATCTCCCTGAAGTAAACCCATGTTGTTTTTCATCTTGCAATCCATGGGATTTTAGATGTTCCACAATCCTATCCTTTAATAGGGTTTCCATTAATTTGCCTACTATTGATGTCAGACTCACTGGTCTATAGTTGCTCGATTCCTCCCTACTACCTTTCTTGTGAATGGGCACGACATTAGCCAATTTCCAATCTTCCGGGACGACTCCTGTTACTAATGATTGGTTAAATAAATCTGTTAACGGTTTTGCCAGCTCACCACTAAGCTTTTTCCTAAAGTGTGCAAGCATGACCTCCGCTGATAGCTTGTAGGGTGGTCGTAACCATGGAAATGGGCAGCATATAAAGTGATGGAAAAATGAATCCAGCCAGCAAAGGAAGCAATATGGACAATCACAATACATTAGTAAGTGGCTTGTATTAAAGGAAACCTGTCACCGGGATTTTGTGCATAGAGCTGAGGACATGGGTTACTAGATGGTCGCTAGCACATCCGCAATACCAAGTCCCCATAGCTCCGTGTGCTTTTATTGTGTAAAAAAAAACGATTTGATACATATGCAAATTAACCTGAGATGAATCCTGTATGTGAGATGAGTCAGGGACAGGACTCATCTCAGGTTAATTTGCATATGTATCAAATAGTTGTTTTTTTTACACAATAAAAGCACACAGAGCTATGGGGACTGGGTATTGCGGATGTGCTAGCGGCCATCTAGCAACCCATGTCCCCAGCTCTATACACAAAATCCCGGTGACAGGTTCCCTTTAACTTCCTCTACATGATAAATGCTATTTGCTGAAGTGAGACAACCTCGAAGTTACAAAAAGTAGAGATCTAAATGTATAAAATACAAGTTTTACTGAATCTTTTCCCACAAAATTATATATAATCTGCTCAGCTCCTCCTGCTCTATAACCTGCTGCCTGCAGATTGCACTGTATTTTGTGGGGACAGGTACTCTAACTGAAATGGTTGTGTTTCTTAGGTTTTATTCGGAGCCTATAACGTCATCATGGATCCCTATAAAATCCATTAGTTTGGCATTATAAGATCTGGGATTTGCATCCATAAATGCACCAATATGACCTTTGTGTAAGGCCTCATGCACACGACCGTTGTGTGCATCCGTGGCCGTTGTGCCGTTTTTTTTCGCGGACCCATTGACTTTCAATGGGTCCGTGGAAAAATCGGAAAATGCACCGTTTTGCAGCCGCATCCGTGATCCGTGTTTCCTGGCCGTGAAAAAAATATGACCTGTCCTATTTTTTTCACGGCCAACGGTTCACGGACCCATTCAAGTCAATGGGTCCGTGAAAGAACACGGATGTACACAAGATTGGCATCCGTGTCCGTGAACCGTGGCCGTAGGTTAGTTTTTATACAGACGGATCCGAAGATCCGTCTGCATAAAAGCTTTTTCATAGCTGAGTTTTCACTTCGTGAAAACTCAGAACCGACAGTATATTCTAACACAGAGGCGTTCCCATGGTGATGGGGACGCTTCAGGTTAGAATATACTAACAGAACTGTGTACATGACTGCCCCCTGCTGCCTGGAAGGTGCTGCCAGGCAGCAGGGGGCAGCCCCCCCCCCTGTAGTTAACACATTGGTGGCCAGTGTGGCCGGCCCCCCCCCTCCCTCCCCTGTCGTTAACTCGTTGGTGGCCAGTGGGCCTTCTCCCCTCCCTCCACCTCCTTATTAAAATCTCCCCCCTATAATTGGTGGCAGCGGAGTGTACCGATCGGAGTCCCACTTTAATCGCTGGGGCTCCGATCGGTAACCATGGCAACCAGGACGCTACTGCAGTCCCGGTTGCCATGGTTACTTAGCAATTTGTAGAACCATTATACTTACCTGCGAGCTGCGATGGTCTGCGTCCGGCCGGGAGCTCCTCCTACTGGGAAGTGACAGGTCATGTCACTTACCAGTAGGAGGAGCTCTCGGCCGGACCTGTCACTTACCAGTAGGAGGAGCTCCCGGCCGGACGCAGAGATCGCAGGTCGCTATAATGGTTCTACAAATTGCTAAGTAACCATGGCAACCGGGACTGCAGTAGCGTCCTGGTTGCCATGGTTACCGATCGGAGCCCCAGCGATTAAACTGGGACTCCGATCGGTACACTCCACTTCCACCAATGATAGGGGGGAGATTTTAATTAGGAGGGGGAGGGAGGGGAGAAGGCCCACTGGCCACCATCGAGTTAACTACAGGGGAGGGAGGGGGGGGGGGGGGGCCCACTGGCCACCAACGAGTTAACTACAGGGGAGGGAGGGGGGCCGGCCGCACTGGCCACCAATGAGTTAACTACAGGGGAGGGGGGGGCCCACTGGCCACCAATGTGTAACTACAGGGGAGGGGGGGCCCACTGGCCACCAATGTGTTAACTACAGGGGAGGGGGGGGGGCGGCCGCACTGGCCACCAATGTGTTAACTACAGGGGGGGGGGGGGGGCTGCCCCCTGCTGCCTGGCAGCACCTGCCAGGCAGCAGGGGGCAGTCATGTACACAGTTCTTTTAGTATATTCTAACCTGAAGCGTCCCCATCACCATGGGAACGCCTCTGTGTTAGAATATACTGTCGGATTGGAGTTTTCACGAAGTGAAAACTCATCTCTGAAAAAGCTTTTATGCAGACGGATCTTCGGATCCGTCTGTATAAAAACTAACCTACGGCCACGGATCACGGACACGGATGCCAATCTTGTGTGCATCCGTGTTCTTTCACGGACCCATTGACTTGAATGGGTCCGTAAACAGTTGACCGTGAAAAAAAAAAATAGGACAGGTCATATTTTTTTCACGGCCAGGAAACACGGCTCACGGATGCGGCTGCCAAACGGTGCATTTTCCGATTTTTCCACGGACCCATTGAAAGTCAATGGGTCCGCGAAAAAAAACAGAAAAAACGGCACAACGGCCACGGATGCATACAACGGTCGTGTGCATGAGGCCTAACACTTGGCTACTATAGTAAAAAGCATGAAACATCTCTTCCAAAATACATTACTTTTGCCCCAATTTCTTTTTCTGTCGCATTGCTGGCATGCATCTACTGGCACATGTAAATGTTTACTTGTCATCAATTTTTAACTGAAGACGGATGGCGATTACATCATTACTAAACAGGCAATTGTGTGAAAAGGACAGAGATTTGGTAAAGTTCCCCCCAATCACTGCAGTTACAAGATACTCATACATCACATAAGGATGAAATGTTTCAGCATAGAACTATTGGGCCTTATTTGCACAAAATATCCCCATTCTAATGATTTTGGGGCCCCGGTGGTCAGACCTCTGCCTATCCTATGCATGCGCAGGAGATAAGCTGCGGTCATGGAACCCCTTTAAACTTACAGAAATTCCTGCCCACGCTTCAGACCGTGTGACAAACCTACCACATGTAGGGTAAGTTCACATAAGAGGCAGCTGAAATCTGACTCATCTATGAGCAATACCAACGCAGTTCTACATTTCCCCGTATCAGGCTACAAAGGCTAAAACAGCTTCCATCCATAAAAAGAGGAAGAGAAAGGCTGTGAAGGGTCTGAATGTAGATTCGGTGCAGCCGGGACATTTTAGAGCGCAGTTCTGGAATCCTTTACACATACGACAGATTTCTATGGTTCCTCTTGGCCTCTTTCATGCCATGTGTTTTATCTCCGGTTAGCGGGAGTCGTTATTTTTCTGTTCTTCTGATCCGCCAGAAGAACAGAAATGTATAGAAAAAAAATTGCGTAACGGACAACTAGCTGCGGAAAGCATATGGATCATCCGTGTGCTTCACACATCTGTTCCGCAAAAAAAAAAAAAAAAAAAAAAAAAAATGGATGCGCCATTCATATATTTTTTCGCAGAGCCATTGTCTTCACTAACTGTTTCCATATTTTGCGGACCACTAAACGAACACGGTAGTGTGCATGGGGCCTAAAAGTAACACATGGTGATCCTGCTACTTTATGACCCAGCTAGAATATAATCCACCAGATATCCCAATTCTAGCTTGTGGATTAGTATATTGCAGCTGGGTGATAAAGTAGCGGTATCACCACGTGTTAAGGTGGATTTACAGACGCAGCTTATTGGAAACGAACATTCCTGTAAACGCTCTTACCCGACAATCTGCCAGTCTAAAGGTGCATTCAATCATTAGCGCAGGCACCTAAATTATCGTTTCTGGGCAGGAGATCATGCTGCTTAAACAGCCATCTGCTGCCCAGAAACAATACAGATGTATGAGGACGAGCAATTGCAATAGAAATCCCTCATACTGTGGAGGAGATCACTGCATGTAAATACAGTGCTTCACCCCCATTGAACAAGCAGCCGACTGTCGGGAAAGAGCGCTTCCTTTCTGACAATCTGCTGCTCATCTGCGCGTCTAAATCCACCTTTACTGTTAGCCTAGAGCAGTGGTGGCGAACCTATGGCACGGATGCCAGAGGTGGCACTCAGAGCCTTCTCTGTGGGCACCCGCACCCTGGAAAAAGTCTACGGCGTACCAATATGCCTTAGACTTTTCCTGCCATTAATCAGCTCAGGGCGCACTATGAACACAGCACAGGCAGCGCACTGACTATAGGCAGGATATTATAGCTAAATGATAAAGTACATGGAAGATAGACTATATTGTATTCAGGTAAAATTTCCGAGGTTGGCACTTTGTGATAATTAAGTGGGTTTTTGGTTGCAGTTTGGACACTTTGTCTCTAATACGTTCGCCATCACTGGCCTAGAGAGATACTCAGAGCTAATCACAGCAGTGTTACTGGTTATAGTATCAACCCAGTCTGACAGCTCCCAGTCTCTCTTGAGACATTGTACTGTATCATCTGGGTTTCACAACTACAATACCAACCCACATATACCGGTATGTATTTATTTCTAACCAGCAGCAGTGTCTGTTGCTTTAAATTAACCCTTAGGCCCCCTTCACACGGGCGCGTTTTCCGCGTGGGTGCAATGCAGGACGTGAACACATTGCACCCGCACTGAATCCTGACCCATTCATTTCATCGGTCTTTGTACATGAGCGATGTTTTTCACGCATCACTTGTACGTTGCGTGAAAATCGCAGTAGGTTCTATATTCTGTATTTTTTACGCAACGTAGGCCCATAGAAGTAAATGCGGATGCAATGCGATTTTCACGGATGGTTGCTAAGGAGATGATGTGAATAAATAGGGATGAGCCCATTAAAGTCCATTTACTTTATTATTTTCCATTATAACATGGTTATAATGGAAAATAATAGCACTCTTTAATACAGAATGCCAAGTTAAATGACCATCGAGGTCACTCACCTCATCCACTTGATCGCACAGCTGTTCTAGTCTTCTTTCAAAACCTGCAAAAGGACCTGCGCTGACATCAGCACAGGTCCTTTTGCAGGTCCTCCAAGAAGAAGAAAGAAGACTATAACGGCTGCACGATCAAGAGGTGAGTAATTTTTTTTAATTATTATTTTTAACCCTCAATGGACATTTTACTTAGCATTCTGTATTAAAGAATGATATTATTTTTCATTATAACCATGTTATAATGGAAAATAATAAAAATTTACAGAACACTGAACCAAAACCCAAACTTCAGTGAAGTTTTATCACGTGCGTAAAAAACGCATTAAAACGCTTTGCCCTCGCACAGGATAAAAACTGAACGCAACGCAATCGCAGACAAAATTGACTGAAATTGCATGTGCACTCGCGCGGGTTTCCCACAACGCATCCAGACCTCTTCCGCGACGCCCGTGTGAAAAGGGCCTTAGGATACCGGAGGTTTTAGCGTTTTAATTTTTCTTCCCCATCTTCCTTGAGCCATAACTTTAATTTTTTCATTCACATATCCATATGGGGGCTTATTTTTTGCAGGTTGCACTTGCTAATGCCACCATTTAACCACCTCCGGACCGCTGTACGCACAGACGCGTCCTGGAGGTGGTTGTTTCATTCCGAGTGGACGCGCCGGCGCGTCCTCTCGCGAGATTTCGGTCACAGCCGGCCCGCGCATCGCGGGCCGGCAAAAGTTCGAGGAGAATTGCATCAGCAACCTGCCAGCCAATGATCGTCGCTGGCAGGTTGCTGATTTTTTAAAAAATCGAATCACAAGCCAGATAACAGATCATATTAGTAAATATGATCTGTTATATGGCTTCTCTGCTCCTGTGCTGGTCCTTTTCGTCGGTTGGATCCAGCACAGGAGCAGACTGAACTGTGAGTACACCAAACACTACACCTTAGCCCCAGATCACCCCCCTGCACCCCAATTAACCCTTTGATCACCCCTTTGATCGCCCCTGTCAATCACTAGTGAAAGGAAAAAAAGTGATCAGTGTAAACTGTCACTTTTTTTTTTCCACTGGTATTGGCTGTTAGGTTTTAGGGATAGTTTAGGCCCCTTGGTTAGGTAGTTAGCGTCAGTTAGCGCCCACCCAACCGCACCGCAGTCACTTTTATTCGCTGATTAGCGTATCGCTAATCAGCATTTGTACTTTTATAGTATCTGTAAGTGATCAAAACTGATCACGGTCAGATCTATAATAGTATTAGTGTCACTTTAGTTCGCCCTCCACCCAAAACGCAGTGTTTGCCCGATCAGGCCTGATCGGTCGCCCACACGTGCGTTCACCCACACCTGCCCCACCGCAGTGACAAAAAACAATTATTTTTTGATCACTGCACATTCATTTTACACGCACTGCGGCGATAAAAAAATCAGTTTTGATATTTTTTTATCAACCGCAGCGGCCTCCGGTACTTCGCTAGCCTCCCCTTTGTAAGACAGGCTTGCTTTTTTTCTTGGGTAGTCTCAGGGAATACCCCTAAATTTAGTAGTCCAAAATGTCAAACAGGGGGTATTCTTCTGAAGAGGCCTACAGGATTCTGACCCAGTCAGATGAGGAGTGGGAACCCTCATCTGACGAATCTCGCGGGTCAGAATATGAACCTGTGGAAAGCAGTGGCTCTCTGACCCAAAGTTCGGACGAGGAGGTGGAGGTCCCTGGCAGCACCAGGCGTACCCGGCCCCGTGTCGCTAGACCACAGGTTACGCAGGATCCGCTTCAAGAGCAGCAGAGTGGGGCTGTCGCTGCCGGATCACGTGGTGAGGCATACGCCAGCAGCGCAGCCCTTCCTGGACCTAGTACCAGCACTGCCGTATAACCTGGTGAAGTAGCGAGCACCAGAAGGGCAGTTGAAGCTGGTACGGTGGCACGTGCAGTAGTTACCCCGTCGCAGCGACCGCGCAGACAGGCCCGTAGACCCCCTAGAGTCCCTGAGGTGCTGGCAAACCCTGATTGGCAGTCACCAACTTCAGCCGCACCTGTAGTTCCCCCTTTCACCGCCCAGTCTGGAGTTCGGGTTGAGACGGCTCAAATCGGTTCGGCCCTGGGATTTTTTGAGCTGTTCTTGACTGCGGAGCTCTTGGACTTAGTCGTGGCAGAGACCAACCAGTATGCCACACAATTTATAACCGCAAACCCAGAAAGCTATTATGCCCAGCCTTTCCGGTGGAAACCAGTCCAAGTTTCCGAACTTAAAATTTTTCTGGGCCTTCTCCTCAACATGGGCCTGACAAAAAAAACATGAATTGCGGTCATATTGGTCCACGAACCCAATTCATCACATGCCCATGTTCTCTGCTGCTATGTCCAGGACACGATTTGAGACCATCCTGCGTTTTCTGCATTTTAGCGACAACACCACCTCCCGTCCCAGAGGCCACCCAGCTTTTGACCGGCTCCACAAAATTCGGCCCCTCATAGACCATTTCAACCAGAAATTTGCAGATTTGCATACCCCTGAGCAAAACATCTGCGTAGACGAGTCCCTAATACATTTTACCGGGCGCCTTGGCTTCAAACAATACATCCCAAGCAAGCGTGCCCGGTATGGGGTCAAATTGCATAAGCTCTGTGAAAGGGCCACAGGCTATACCCACAAATTTTGGATCTATGAGGGAAAAGATCAGACCCTGGAGCCGGTCGGTTGCCCTGACTACCTGGGGAGCAGTGGGAAGACAGTCTGGGACTTGGTGTCACCCTTATTCGGCAAGGGGTACCATCTTTATGTGGACAATTTTTACACAAGTGTGGCCCTCTTTAGGCATTTGTTTCTAGAACGGATTTGCGCCTGTGGCACTGCGCGAACTAGTCGCGAGCGCTTCCCCCAACGGCTTGTAACCACCCGTCTTGCAAGGGGGGAGAGGGCTGCCTTGTGTAACGAAGAACTGCTCGCGGTGAAATGGAGAGACAAGCGTGACGTTTACATGCTCTCCTCCATTCACGCAGACACGACAATCCAAATTGAAAGGGCAACCCGTGTCATTGAAAAGCCCCTCTCAGTTCACGACTATAATGCGCTCATGGGAGGGGTGGACTTCAATGACCAGATGTTGGCTCCCTATTTAGTTTCCCGCAGAACCAGACGCTGGTATAAGAAGGTGTCTGTATATTTAATTCAATTGGCGCTGTACAATAGTTTTGTTCTCTACAGTAAGGCTGGGAGAACAGGATCCTTCCTCAAATTCCAGGAAGAGATCATCGCGAACCTCCTTTACCCAGGAGGTTCCGTGGCCCCATCCACCAGTGTAGTTAGCCGTCTACACGAGCGACATTTCCCCAGTGTCGTTGCTGGTACCTCAACCCAACCGCCACCCCAAAAAAAATGTTGTGTCTGTAGCAGGAGTGGAATAAGGCGTGACACCCGCTATTTCTGTCCTGACTACCCTGCCCTATGCTTAGGTGAGTGTTTCCGGAAGTACCACACACAGGTACACCTAGCATAGGGATTGCATCTCACAGGACAGGCACACAGGGCTATTAGGGCCCTTTTACTCACAGCTGCTGCAAACCTCTCCTTTCACCTGGGATAAAGTGCATAACGTACTTCGCCACATCTTTGGGCGATTTGCGCTTTGCACATTGTCCCATGGGGAAGGAGAGGTTTGTTCTATAAAGGTAAAAAAAACTAAACAAAAAAAAAATTACCGGTAAGTAAAAAAGTTTAAAAAAAGTTAATATGTTCTGTTCTAAAGTTAATAAAGTTATTGCTTTGCGGCCTGGTTTTTTCTTTTTTGTTTTGTTTTTTTTACCTTCCAGGTGGACCAACCGATCGACTAGCTGCAGCACTGATGTGCATTCGGACAGAAGCATTGCGCTGCTGTCAGATTACACGCAAGTCGGTGTATGCGGCGCTGCAAGACGAGATTTCTCCTCTTCAGTAAAAGATATGTTTGCCGAGGCATATGAGCTGAGGAGGTGGCGGTGTTCATATACTTTGGCAAACACTTTGTATATATAAAAAAAAAAATCCCGGCAATGATTTATTCATCCACATCGATTGATGTGAATGGAGAAATCGGGTTTGCCAGGGCATACGAGCTGAAGTGGGTATGGATGTTGGGCGGAGCTCCTATGTCCTGGCAGACGCCTTTCCCCTCCTTTTTCTTTTTTTGGCAGAGATTTTTTCATCCACATTGATCGATGCGAATGAAGAAATCTGTGCCGTTCATTTTTTTCTTTCAGCCCAGAGGCTGAACGGAAAAAAAAAAATCTCATTACCTGTATGCTCAATATAAGGAGAATAGCAGAAACTCCTAATGCTGGGCATACATGTAATGATTGCGGAGACCCTCAAATGCCAGGGCAGTACAAACACCCCACAAATGACCCCATTTTGGAAAGAAGACACCCCAAGGTATTCGCTGAGGGGCATATTGAGTCCATGAAAGATAGAAATTTTTGTCCCAAGTTAGCGGAAAGGGAGACTTTGTGAGAACAAAATCAAAAAAATCTATTTCCGCTAACTTGTGCCAAAAATTTTTTTTTTCTATAAACTCGCCATGCCCCTCATTGAATACCTTGGGGTGTCTTCTTTCCAAAATGGGGTCACATGTGGGGTATTTATACTGCCCTGGCATTTTAGGGGCCCCAAAGTGTGAGAAGAAGTCTGGTATCCAAATGTCTAAAAATGCCCTCCTAAAAGGAATTTGGGCACCTTTGCCCAACTAGGCTGCAAAAAAGTGTCACATCTGGTATCTCCGTACTCAGGAGAAGGTGGGGAATGTGTTTTGGGGTGTCATTTTATATATACCCATGCTGGGTGAGAGAAATATCTTGGCAAAAGACAACTTTTCCCATTTTTTTATACAAAGTTGTCATTTGACCAAGATATTTATCTCACCCAGCATGGGTATATGTAAAAAGACACCCCAAAACACATTCCTCAACTTCTCCTGAGTACGGGGATACCAGATGTGTGACACTTTTTTGCAGCCTAGGTGGGCAAAGGGGCCCATATTCCAAAGAGCACCTTTTGGATTTCACAGGTCATTTTTTACAGAATTTGATTTCAAACTCCTTACCACACATTTGGGCCCCTAGAATGCCAGGGCAGTATAACTACCCCACAAGTGACCCCATTTTGGAAAGAAGAGATCCCAAGGTATTTCGTGATGGGCATAGTGAGTTCATAGAACTTTTTATTTTTTGTCACAAGTTAGTGGAATATGAGACTTTGTAAGAAAAAAAAAATAAAAAAAAATAAAAATCATTTTCCGCTAACTTGTGACAAAAAATAAAAAGTTCTATGAACTCACTATGCCCATCAGCGAATACCTTAGGGTGTGTACTTTCCAAAATGGGGTCATTTGTGGGGTGTTTGTACTGTCTGGCCATTGTAGAACCTCAGGAAACATGACAGGTGCTCAGAAAGTCAGAGCTGCTTCAAAAAGCGGAAATTCACATTTTTGTACCATAGTTTGTAAACGCTATAACTTTTACCCAAACATTTTTTTTTTATCAAAGACATGTAGAACAATAAATTTAGAGCAAAATTTATATATGGATGTCGTTTTTTTTGCAAAATTTTACAACTAAAAGTGAAAAATGTCATTTTTTTGCAAAAAAAAAATCGTTAAATTTCGATTAATAACAAAAAAAGTAAAAATGTCAGCAGCAATGAAATACCACCAAATGAAAGCTCTATTAGTGAGAAGAAAAGGAGGTAAAATTCATTTGGGTGGTAAGTTGCATGACCGAGCAATAAACGGTGAAAGTAGTGTAGGTCAGAAGTGTAAAAAGTGGCCTGGTCTTTCAGGGTGTTTAAGCACTGGGGGCTGAGGTGGTTAATATGGCATACAATGTAGTGGAAGGCATGAAAAAAAATAAATAAATAAATAAATAAATAAATATAAAAAATTCCAAATGGGGTGGAACTGGAAAAAGTAAATAAATAAAAAATGTGGCTATTTTGACCCTTTTTTCCGATATGCCATTCGCCGTATTGAAAAAATAATTTTTATATTTTAATAGTACGGGCGTTTTCGGACGCGGTAATGCCGATGATGTTTATATTTTTGGTTATAAACATCGCCGTACATGTATGGAGCTGGTAGTGAAGAGGTTAAAATAAAAAATGAAAACAAATCATTGCAGCAGATATCCTGACTGGAGCATATCTGATAAAGTAATTAGTACTCTGATACCCCGCCACTGTGCTGGCTACATACTGCAGTAATGGATAAGGGCATTATCTGCACTTTGCCGACTTTCATTTGTCTCTTTTTGGAGCCTTAAAGGGAATCTGTCACTAGCAACTTACCAAATTTTTATTTTCATGAATCCATGTTTAACAGAGTACCTTTTTTCCATCTGTCTTATTCTTTTGATTGTCAGTCTTGTCATTTCTTCAAAAAAAATTGATTCTTATAATATGTAAATGACGCTGTAAGGAGCCCAGAGGGGCGTTCTTCTTTCTCCACGGTGCCCAGGAACGCCCCTCTGAAGTGCCGTGCCCGGCTAAATTTGAAAACTAATAACGCCTCCAAGTTCATCTAAATCGCCTCCCAGAGGCGCGGCTAAGTGCTCAACACCCCCCCTCCTCAGTGCCGCGCTCTGCGGCAAACACCCCGATCCTCCTCTCGCCGGCATCCCAAATCCCGTGCAGGCACAGTGCCGTCAGTCATCTTATCATAGCGCAGGCAATCGCCGGCACTGCGCCTGCGCGGGATTTGGGATGCCGGCGAGAGGAGGATCGGGGTGTTTGCCGCAGAGCGCGGCACTGAGGAGGGGGGGTGTTGAGCACTTAGCCGCGCCTCTGGGAGGCGATTTAGATGAACTTGGAGGCGTTATTAGTTTTCAAATTTAGCCGGGCACGGCACTTCAGAGGGGCGTTCCTGGGCACCGTGGAGAAAGAAGAACGCCCCTCTGGGCTCCTTACAGCGTCATTTACATATCATAAGAATCGATTTTTTTTTGAAGAAATGACAAGACTGACAATCAAAAGAATAAGACAGATGGAAAAAAGGTACTCTGTTAAACATGGATTCATGAAAAAAAAAAAATTGGTAAGTTGCTAGTGACAGATTCCCTTTAAAGGGAATCTGTCACCAGTTTTATAGTGTCCTAACTTAAAGGAAATGTGTCACCAAAAATATTATCTGCCAGTTACAACCAGATCGTGACATTTTTTATTTTATGATTATAGATGGGGGTTTTTTATTCTATTTCCTGACAATACCACACTTGTATATTTTTTATGCCTTTTAATACTGAAAAAAAATTAAAAAAATAAAATCTTAAAAAGTTTTTCTTTCACTATATTCGGACCCCTATAACTGTTTTGTAGTTCTGCATACAGAGCTGTGTGAGGACTTTGTAGGGCAGTCTGTACTTTTCAGTGATACCATTCTGAAGTGTGTGTGACTTTGATAACTTTTAAAAGAGTTGGTGACAAAAATGGTGAATTGACCGTTAGTTTTCCATTATGCCATTCCCCCTATCAAATTAATATTGTTATATTTTAATAGTACGGATGTTTTCACACACTATGCCAATGAGTTTTTTATTTTTTATTGGTTATGTATTTTTATTTAGTTTTTTGGGAAAGGGAGATGATATGAACTTCTATTTTTTTCCACTTTTTCTTTTAAGTCACCCTGGGCGACTAAACTGGCACTCATTAGGATAGCCATCATTGAACACTTCATTTTCAATGTAACAAGTACAGTGCTGCCACCTAGTGGCCTGTATTAACATATTTCACTAATAGCTGCTGAAGCCTGCTTGAGGCTTCAGGCTATTAGGCTACGTCTACACAACGACATTTTGTTGCACTAATGTCGCGCGACAATTTTTATAATGGCAGTCTATGGTGTCGCACTGCAACATGCTGCGACTGCAACGCAACAGTCGCAGAAAATCCATTCGAGATGGATTTTTCTGCGACTGTTGCGTCGCAGTATGTTGCAGTGCGACACCATAGACTGCCATTATAAAAATTGTCGCGCGACATTAGTGCAACAAAATGTCGTTGTGTAGACGTAGCCTATCTGTCGCGCGACAAATGTCGTCGTGTAGACGTAGCCTTAGAGAGGCATAACAGGTTCCCCCATCTCAGCTGGGGAACACTGTTAGTGCCCAGATGCCGTGGTCATATTTGAGCTCAGCATCTGAGGGTTGAAATGTATGTGATCAGCCTTATGGCTGATCACATACATGTGCAGTGGGTCTCTGCTGTTTGAAACAGCAGAAATACGGCTGCTATGGCGCCTGCTGCGCGCACGTGAGGGCGCCATGTTTAAGAACGCACACGGCGGAGGTCATGAAGGGGTTAAAGCAACAGACGCTTCTGCTCATTAGAAATACATATATGTGTGAGTTGGTGTTGTAGTTGTAAAATCCAGATGATACAGTACAATGTCTCAAGAGAGACTGGGAGCTGTCACACTATAGGAAAAGGTACTGACCTCTCTGGTGGCCGGGACTGCGGGATTTCACATAGGCTGACACTATTCCCTATAGTGTGCAAGCATGACCACTGCTGTTGGATTGCAGGGTAGTCGTAACCCCTGGAAAGGAGTAGTGTATAATGTGATGGAAAAAATTAATCAAGCCAGAAAAGGAAGCAATATCGACAATCACAATACATTAGTAAGTGGCTTGTATTAACTTTCTCTACATGCCATTTACTGAAGGGCGACAACCTCTAAGTTACAAAAAGCAGAGATCTAAATGCATTTTACTGAACCTTTTCCCACAAAACTATATATAATCTGCTTACCTCCTCCTACATTAGAGCCTTCTATTAAATTTCTCTACATGATAAATGTCATTTGCTGAGGTGAGACATTTAGAAAACTGCTTTACAGCAGCCCCATGGTTCATATAACAATGTTCAGGGGGAGACCTCATTGACTTCTATGGGAGAGTTTTCTAGGCATGGTCTGTGTCCTGTGCAGAGGTCATTGTACAAGGAGAAAATAGAAGAGATTTGACCATCACCTATTGTGAATGGAGGATCCTGTCTTATCTAAACACATAGGTGATATTATTATAGGCAGGATTAGAGTGACAGATAAGCAGACAACTACTGTAAAGTGATCTGTACAGACCTAGAAGTGGCGCCTATTAGTGGTCAGTGTAAACTGCAGTATTTTATGGTTTTTGTTTAAATATAGATATTGACATGGAAAATAAAAAACATCAAAAATATATGTTAGACATAAAAACCTGATGACACATTTCCTTTAAGGCCCCTTTACACTGCCCAAAGTTCAGGCAGATTTTTACTGACGGCCATTTATACAGACACTCGTTAGCGATAATCTGCCTTTGTAAAAGTGCCGCTGATTACCGATGAACAGGCGAAACACTGCTTTTCAGCTGATCCACAGTCCATGAAAAAACAAGGATGTGTGAATAAACACATTAAAAATCAATAGACACGTGGGCTGTCCACAGAGAAATCAGACAGCACACGTCTGTAATGTATCGACATGTGAATAAGGCTTAACTCTTAGGCCCCTTTCACACGGGCGAGTTTTCCGCGAGGGTGCAATGCGTGAGTTGAACGCATTGCACCCGCACTGAATCCGGACCCATTAATTTTTTTGGGGCTGTGCACATGAGCGGTGATTTTCACACATGACTTGTGCGTTGCGTGAAAATTACAGCAAGCTCTATTTTGTGCGTTTTTCACGCAACGCAGGCCCCATAGAAGTGAATGGGGCTGCGTAAAAAATTACAAGCATCCGCAAGCAAGTGCGGATGCGGTGCAATTTTCACGCACTGTTGCTAGGAGACGATCGGGATGGGGACCCGATCTTTATTATTTCCCCTTATAACATGGTTATAAGGGAAAATAATAGCATTCTGAACGCATAGTACAATAGGGCTGGAGGGGTTAAAAAAAATTATTTTACTCACCTTAATCCACTTGTTTGCGCAGCCGGCATCTCTTCTGTCTTGTTCTGTGAGGAATAGGACCTTTGATGACATCACTACGCTCATCACATGGTCCGTCACATGATCTTTTACCATGGTGACGGACCATGTGACGAACGTAGTGACGTCATCAAAGGTCCTATTCCTCACAGAAGAGATGCCGGCTGCGCGAACAAGTGGATTAAGGAGAGTTCAATTTTTATTTTTATTTTTTTTAACCCCTCCAGCCCTATTGTACTATGCATTCTGTATTTAGAATGCTATTATTTTCCCTTATAACCATGTTATAAAGAGAAAATAATATAATCTACACAACACCTAACCCAAACCTGAACTTCTGTGAAGAAGTTCGGGTCTGGGTACCACATTCAGTTTTTTATCACGGGCGTGCAAAACGCATTGCACCCGCGCGATAAAAACTCAACAACGGAACGCAATCAAAACTGACTGCAATTGCGTACCTACTCGCGCGGGTTTGCCGCAACGCATCTGGACCTTATCCGGACACGCTCGTGTGAAAAAGGCCTTATTCTTTCATCTAAACTTGGGTGTGCCTCGGATCCAGGGCATAGTCAGAAAAGTACAATTGGGCTCCTTATAAAACAAAATCCAATGACAGACACCTAGAAATGCAACTTTTCCCCTGATGAAGCTGATGCGAAACACGTGTCAGGGTTCTGAAGGTGTCAATCAGGTCTGTATTGTACTACTTTAGTGTGGATATTTTTTTAACCCCTTAGTGACCAAGCCAAATTTTGGAAATCTGACACGTATCATTTTAGCTTAGAATAACTATGTAAAGGTTTTGCACATTAAAGTAATTCTGACATTGTTTTCTCGTCACATATTGTACTTTACTTAGGTGGTAAAATTCTACCGATAAAATATGCGTATCTTTATTAATAAAGTGAAAATTTATGAAAATTTTTAAAAATTGGCACATTTTCCTATTTTCAACTGCAATATTTCACATGCATACATACTATTCAATATTTTTATCAGTAATATATTTCCACATCTTTACTTTATTTTGGCTGCACTTAAAAAAAAAAAAAGTTAACATTTTTGGGATTTAGGAGGAGACTTAACATTTTAACATAAATTTTAACATTTTTGAAGTACATATTTTTTCCTGCAACAAGCCAAGTTTGCAGAGGCTTATAAGTGTCAGAATAATAGAACCCCCCAAAAGTGAACCCATTTTAAAAACTAGGCCCCTTAACGTATTTATCTATGGGTGTAATGAGTTTTTTGACCCACTAGTTTTTTAATGAAATCAATGCTAAGAAGGAGCTACAGCACTAGATTTTATCGCTAACTTGGGCTGAAGTGCCGCCGTAAAAAGGCGGCGGTCCAGCCCAAGGCCCCTTAGTGACCGCCGTAAAAACACGTATGGGTTGTCACTAAGGGGTTAAGCGTAGGAGGGTGAACTATATGGCTTGATTTTTCTATACACCTATTCCTACATGTACTCTATAGTTTTTCCCCATGTATAGTTATACTTGACCCTTTGTGGCACACTCCCAGTGCTTGTGTTTGTCAATGCCAATGTATTTTATATGTTCTCTTTTTTAAATTCTAATAAAGATATATGTTTTGGTAAATTACTGTGTACATTTTTGGATGCAGAGTGTTGGGTTTTCACCTAGAAATGTACAAAGTGATGAATTCTAGGAATTCTGAAGGCAGTCATCCATCTATACTAAACCTGTGTCAAATGTCAAACCAATGCAACATGGGACAACATTTAGTGAACATGTATGAAAGGGGTCAGTTCCGTATAGGTTACCCAACATTGGTAAACATCTTGTGTAATCAAAACTTTTTTTGCGCAGCCATTTCACTGACACAACATGCAGATTGCTTCACACCGGGGCTCTAGATGTGCAGTCATTCACACAAAAATAAGCCAGCTCAGTTCAGAAGGCTACATACGAGCACAACACCACAGGGTGTGGAAATACTCTACTTTCTCAGGTGGAGAACATACAGTACTAGCACTTAAAGTCTAAAAGCCGCCATCGACCTGTCCCTAATGAAATCTCAAACAATTCTTAGGGTACCACTACGTGGTCAGGTTTCCTGATGCATATTTGGAAGCCAAAACCAGAAATCAAAATAGAGAAGAAGTTGTATCTGTCCTTCATAATATTGCTCCTTTTATGATCCACTCCTGATGTGACTTACAAAACTGCATCAGGAAACCTGTGTGGCAGGACCCTTACATTTCAGCATTTAACCCCCCTTAACCAATATACCTTTCTACAGTGTCTGGTAATGGGCTTTAATCCACAGTACCATATTATCACGGCACTACACAGAGTAAGGCCTCATGCACACAACCGTTTTTTTTTTTTCGGTCCGCAAAAACGGGGTCCGTAGGTCCGTGATCCGTGTCAGTTTTTTCTTCCGTGGGTCTGCCTTGATTTTTGGAGGATCCACGGACATGAAGGAAAAAGTCGTTTTGGTGTCCGCCTGGCCGTGCAGAGCCAAACGGATCCGTCCTGATTTACAATGCAAGTCAATGGGGATGAATCCGTTTGACGTTGACACAATATGGTGCAATTGCAAACGGATCCGTCCCCCATTGACTTTCAATGTAAAGTCAGGAGTCCCTATTATACCAATCGGATCAGAGTTTTCTCCAATCCGATGGTATATTTTAACTTGAAGTGTCCCCATCACCATGGGAAGGACTCTATGTTAGAATATACCATCGGATTTGAGTTAGATTGTGAAAACTCATATCCGACAGTATATTCTAACACAGAGGCATTCCCATAGTGATGGGGACGCTTCAAGTTAGAATATAAGAATATACTACGAACTGTGTACATGACTGCCCCCTGCTGCCTGGCAGCACCCGATCTCTTACAGGGGGCTGTGATCCGCACAATTAACCCCTCAGGTGCCGCACCTAAGGGGTTAATTGTGCGTATCATAGCCCCCTGTAAGAGATCAGGTGCTGCCAGGCAGGAGGGGGCACACCCCCCTCCCTCCCCAGTTTTAAATTCATTGGTGGCCAGTGGGCCCCCCTCCCTCCCCTGTATTACTGTACATTCGTTGGTGGCCAGTGGGCCCCCCCTCCCTCCCCCTCCTAATTAAAATCCCCCCACCCCTTCATTGGTGGCAGCGGAGAGTTCCGATCGGAGTCCCAGTTTAATCGCTGGGACTCCGATCGGGAACCATGGCAACCAGGACGCTACTGCATTCCTGGTTGCCATGGTTACTTAGCAATTTTAGAAGCACTATACTTACCTTCGCTGTCTGTGACCGGCCGGGCGCTCCTCCTACTGGTAAGTGAAAGGTCTGTGCGGCGCATTGCTTATAGCATAGACCTGTCACTTACCAATAGGAGGAGCGCCCGGCCGGTCACAGACATCGCAGGTAAGTATAATGCTTCTAAAAATTGCTAAGTAACCATGGCAACCAGGACTGCAGTAGCATCCTGGTTGCCATGGTTACCGATCGGAGACCCAGCGATTAAACTGGGACTCCGATCGGAACTCTCCGCTGCCACCAATGATAGGGGGGGGGCCTCACTGGCCACCAATGAATGTACAGTAATACAGGGGGAAGGAGGGGGGGGGCCACACTGGCCACCAATCAATTTAAAAGTGGGGTGGGAGGGGGGGGTGCCCCCTCCTGCCTGGCAGCACCTGATCTCTTACAGGGGGCTATGATACGCACAATTAACCCCTTAGGTGCGGCACCTGAGGGGTTAATTGTGAGGATCACAGCCCCCTGTAAGAGATTGGGTGCTGCCAGGCAGGAGGGGGCAGTCATGTACACAGTTCTTAGTATATTCTAACTTGAAGCGTCCCCATCACTATGGGAATGCCTCTGTGTTAGAATATACTGTCGGATCTGAGTTTACACGAAGTGAAAACTCAGCTCTGAAAAAGCTTTTATGCAGACGGATCTGCGATCCGTCTGTGTGAAAGTAGCCTACGCCACAGATGCGGATGCCAATCTTGTGTGCATCCCTGTTTTTTCACGGACCCATTGACTTGAATAGGTCCGTTAACAGTCAAAAAAATAGGACAGGTCATATTTTTTTTGACGGACAGGAAACACGGATCACGGCCGCGGATGAACAACGGTGCATTTTCCGAGTTTTCAACGGACCCATTGAAAGTCTATGGGTCCGCAGAAAATCACGGAAAACGGAACGGCCACGGATGCACACAACGGTCGTGCGCATGAGGCCTTTGGCCTCATGCACATGACCTGCCGTGTGAAGGCAAACAATGTCCTATCTTTGTCAGCAAAACGGACAAGAATGGGACATGTGCTACCTTATTTGCAGGTCCGCGGAACAGACATATTTTGCGGCCCCATTGAAATGAATGGGTCCTCATCCAATCCTCAAAATTTGGATCGGCTGTGGACCAGAACATACAGTTGTCTGCATGAAGCCTAAGGCCTACACAGGTATGGCTAGGACAGGTGCCTGGCTGCTCTAATGGCCAGGATCAAAGGCCGACTGTGGACAATTAACCCATTAGCCTCCATGGTCAATAGTGCTATAGACAGTGTAAGAAGGAACAAGGGGCCGTCATTGACGGAAGATACGTGTCACCGAGGTTCCTGGCCTCGGTGAGG
This sequence comes from Bufo bufo, assembly GCF_905171765.1. Classification (NCBI taxonomy): domain Eukaryota; kingdom Metazoa; phylum Chordata; class Amphibia; order Anura; family Bufonidae; genus Bufo; species Bufo bufo. The sequence goes on along the minus strand of NC_053392.1, from coordinate 167,038,764 downwards.
TAAGAACCGGGTATTTCCCTGAAGTGTCAGTTTGCAGTCTGACACTTCAGCTGTTAGTATGGCTGTAAAGCCGATCCGGGCCGGTTCTTATTGGGAGCAGCCAAAGAGCAGGGTGGGTGGCTGTTCCCCACGGTTCCAGGCCGGGTTTTGGCTGGGATATAAAAACCCAGCCAGCACGTTCAGCTGGTGTGGATTATCCTCCATGACAGATAAGCTGTGGAGTCTGTGTCTTTAGAGCCGCATGCTGTGGACTGCGGGTGGAAAACTGCTGATCAGGTGAAGGCTTTTTTGCACTGTGCACTTTGTGTGGTGTCAACAGGCACCAAAACTGAACACCGTTACTTTTGGCTTGTTTTTTTCTTGTGTGTGAATAAACACTGAACTTTGCTTTACAACCTTGTTTTTGCCTCTGTACTGCGTCAGCTTACCCTGCCTACCAGAGCGAATCCCCACAACAGGGAGGGGGCATCCTCCCATGCTGGAATGGTAAGATGCTGACGGATTGCCCTGGCAGTCTAAAACAGGTGCCAAGGTCTCCCATGGACGTGTGATTAGACCGTATACACGTGTACTGCAATGCATTTCTTATATTGTACACCTATGTGTGGGGCACCACTGTCAGAACTCAAATGGCCATGGAAGTTGAACCCAAATCCTTCCTCTGCAATAACCACAAAGAAAATGAAGCAACACTCCAAAACAAGGTTGTGAGAAAGATTACCGGTAATAGTTTTTTCCATTTAGCATCCCCAACAGCACTAAACAGGAGGATTAACAAAGGAATCAACAATTAGGGCGGGGACCACTGCGGACAAAACTTTTCGACCAAAGGACAGATCCCTATTAGCAACAACATCTAGTCTCTAACAGGGTGGATTCGATTTAAATCAAACTGATTTAAATCACTAGTCAGTAAGGCTTGATTTGAATCATAGTTTTCTACATAAAGACTAATTTTTTCTGGTATAACTTATTCTAAAAATCTTCATCTACTTTCATATTATAACAACTTTTCATATTAGTTTGATTAGGTTGATTCTGTATTCATAGGTTTGTAGAAGTTAGGATTAAGGTCTTTTTCTCAACTCTGTTCATGTTATAACATTTTTGCTGTGAAGAAGAGACATGTGATCTCTGCTGAGTCAAATTCAGTTTTGAGAACTGCAAAAGTAAACCAAGCATCTGTGATAATATCTTGTAGGCAGAGAAACTGCCCAATAATCTTAGAAAAACCTCTGGAAGAGCATGACATTGTGAATGGATTAATGGAATTTATTTACCAAATAATTCAACATATACAGCCTTATTCTACATAATCAAAAAACTAATCTTTATTTCATGATGGAATAACATTTGGATGGTAATATATTTTCCTCAAAAAGCATTTTATATAAAAATCAGATTTAAATACACTGCTCAAAAAAATAAAGGGAACACAAAAATAACACATCCTAGATCTGAATTAATTAAATATTCTTCTGAAATACTTTGTTCTTTACATAGTTGAATGTGCCGACAACAAAATCACACAAAAATTTAAAAATGGAAATCAAATTTTTCAACCCATGGAGGTCTGGATTTGGAGTCACCCTCAAAATTAAAGTGGAAAAACACACTACAGGCTGATCCAACTTTGATGTAATGTCCTTAAACAAGTCAAAATGAGGCTCAGTAGTGTGTGTGGCCTCCACGTGCCTGTATGACCTCCCTACAATGCCTGTGCATGCTCCTGATGAGGTGGCGGATGGTCTCCTGAGGGATCTCCTCCCAGACCTGGACTAAAGCATCTGCCAACTCCTGGACAGTCTGTGGTGCAACGTGACGTTGGTGGATAGAGCGAGACATGATGTCCCAGATGTGCTCAATTGGATTCAGGTCTGGGGAACGGGCGGGCCAGTCCATAGCATCAATGCCTTCGTCTTGCAGGAACTGCTGACACACTCCAGCCACATGAGGTCTAGCATTGTCTTGCATTAGTAGGAACGCAGGGCCAACCGCACCAGCATATGGTCTCACAAGGGGTCTGAGGATCTCATCTCGGTACATAATGGCAGTCAGGCTACCCCTGGCGAGCACATGGAGGGCTGTGCGGCCCTCCAAAGAAATGCCACTCCACACCATTACTGACCCAATGCCAAACCGGTCATGCTGGAGGATGTTGCAGGCAGCAGAACGTTCTCCACAGCGTCTCAAGACTCTGTCACGTCTGTCACATGTGCTCAGTGTGAACCTGCTTTCATCTGAAGAGCACAGGGCGCCAGTGGCGAATTTGCCAATATTGGTGTTCTCTGGAAAATGCCAAACGTCCTGCACGGTGTTGGGCTGTAAGCACAACCCCCACCTGTGGACGTCGGGCCCTCATATCACCCTCATGGAGTCTGTTTCTGACCGTTTGAGCAGACAGATGCACATTTGTGGCCTGCTGGAGGTCATTTTGCAGGGCTCTGGCAGTGCTCCTCCTGTTCCTCCTTGCACAAAGGCGGAGGTAGCGGTCCTGCTGCTGGGTTGTTGCCCTCCTACGGCCTCCTCCACGTCTCCTGATGTACTGGCCTGTCTCCTGGTAGCGCCTCCATTCTCTGGACACTACGCTGACCGACACAGCAAACCTTCTTGCCACAGCTCGCATTGATGTGCCATCCTGGATAAGCTGCACTACCTGAGCCACTTGTGTGGGTTGTAGACTTCGTCTCATGCTACCATTAGAGTGAAAGCACCGCCAGCATTCAAAAGTGACCAAAACATTAGCCAGGAAGCATAGGAACTGAGAAGTGATCTGTGGTCACCACCTGCAGAATCACTCCTTTATTGGGGGTGTCTTGCTAATTGCCTATAATTTCCACCTGTTGTCTATCCCATTTGCACAACAGCATGTGAAATTGATTGTCACTCAGTGTTGCTTCCTAAGTGGACAGTTTGATTTCACAGAAGTGTGATTGACTTGGAGTTAAATTGTGTTGTTTAAGTGTTCCCTTTATTTTTTTGAGCAGTGTAAATAAAAAAATCTGATATATATATATTTTTTAATCATTGATTTTTATCCACCCTGGTGGTCTCTAATGTCTAAAGAAGTTAGACAGACTGGACCAGGTGGCCGCCTGACATATCTGGGCCAATGAAGCAGAGGCCCCTTCTGCCCAGGAGGTTGACAGCGCCCTAGTTGAATGAGCTTTCAGATCCACGGGGGGAATTTTTCCTTGTAAGCCATATACAGTAGATAGTCATGTTTATCCAGCATGAGATGGTTATTTTTGACGCCCCCTGGTCCCCGTTTTGGCTTTCATACTGGATTAAAAGGCGATCTGACTTTCTCATTTGATTAGAAGCGTCCAAATAGGCCAAGACACATCTACGGACATCTAGGTTGTGAAATGGGCTCTCCCTGGCGGATTTAACCTGTGGACAAAAAGGTAGGCAATGAGATTTCTTGCTGACAGTGAAACCTGGAAACCACCTTAGGCAAAAAGGAAGGCTCATGTCTGTGTCATCCAGAACAGTTAAATATAGAGACCTACAAGATAGGACCTGTATTTCTCCTACCCTTCTAGCTGAGGTTATGGCTATTAAAAAGGCTGTTTTTAAAGTCAGTAATTTTAGAGAGATTTCATTAAGCTGCTCAAAGGGGCGGCTACGTAAAAGGACAAAGCACTAAGTTGAGGTCCCAATGAGGTACAGTAGATCTAATTGCTGGATGAATTCTGCATGCCCCTTTAAAAAAAAAAATATAAACACCTGATTAAAACTTACCTCCGCAAGTTTTACATCCAAGAAGGCACTAAGGGCTGCCACCTGGGCCTTCAGGGTACTAACCTTTAACCCTTTGTCAAGGCCACCTTGCAGGAAATCTAGAATTACCTTTATGTCAGGGGAGGCCAAAAGGATCCCAAGGGGCTCCAACAAAACAGAGAAACAAATTGGACCCTCTAAGATAATTTTTTTTATGTAATCAGTTTCCTACTGCTCAGCAGAGTGTTTATGACTGCTTCAGATAGCCCCTTGGATTTCAGAATTGTCTGTTCAGCTTCCAGGCTGTCAGCTTTAACTGGCGAAGCTCTGGGTGTCGGGCAGGACCCTGAAGAAGATCCGGGATCTGTGGCAGTATCCAAAATCTTCCTTTTGAGAGGCTCAGCAGCAGAGGAAACCATGTTCTTTTTGGCCAATATGGAGCTATTAGGATTAACTGACATCTTTCTTCCACTACCTTTGTGAGAACTCTCGGTATCAGAGAGATTGGGGGGGCATACAGCATCCCTGCCGGCCAGGGACCAGAAAAGGCATCCACTCTCAACCGGATCGTTCTTGTATGAGAGGGAATAAAATTGATCCACTTGTTTGTTTATTCTGGAGGCAAAGAGATCCAAGATTTGCAGATATTGGTGACTATAGATTTGATTAGGCTCCATTCTCCAGATTTAAACTTTTTTCTGCTCAACAAATCCACCAGACAATTTTCGTCCCCTTTTAAATGGACTGAATTTGGCTAAAATTGAATTTATATGAAGCTTAGCCCAGGAGAATATTTGGGATGCTGTCTGACAGATTCCGGCTTCTTGTTCCACCTTGTTTGGTTATATATGCCATCGTGGCTCTGTTGTCTGACAAGATTTTGACATCCTGTATTTAGATGGTCGGAAGGAAGCTTTTTAGGGCCAGATAGACTGCTAAGAGCTCTTTTGAGTTTGAAGATAGAGGCAGAAGTTCCAGACTCCAGGCCCCCTGTACTAGTTGATTTCCGCAATGGACACCCCAGCCTGAGCCGCTTGCGTCTGTTATAACAATCTGATTGATAGATCACCAGATTCTTTGGATTCAGCCACCACCACAGGGAATTCTTTACACGAGTAGGCAGGGATACTTTCTTGTGCAGAGAACGTTGGCTCCAGTCCCAGGAATTTACAAGGAAATTCTGCCGAGTCCTTCCGTGAAATTGGGCCCACTTGACCACCGGTATTGCTGAAGTCATTAGACCCAGAATCCCCATAATTTCTCTGAAGGACACCCTGCAGAGTAACCTAAATGAAGATATCCTTGAGATAATGTCCTGTTTCTTTTGCTGTGGGAGAAAAGATGTCATAAGATGGGAGTCTAGAAGAATTCCGTGAAAGACTTTCTTTTTGCAGGAAACTAAGTCTGATTTCTCCACATTCAGCTTCCAGCCCAGAGGTTGAAGAGTGGATTTTACTACTTGCAGATTTGTTTGAAGATGTACCGAACTTGCTGTAATAAGAAAGTCGTCCAAATAAGGAATGAACAGTATTTCCCTTTGATGGAAAAAACCTCTGCCACAAGCTTTGCAAAAATCCTGGGTGCAGACGAGAGACTGAACGGGAGAACCTGGAACTGCAGATGAACCAGGTGATTCTTCAGGAAGACAGCATATATTTCTGATGACTGACGTGTATGGGGACGTAGTAGTAAGCATCTGCTAAGTCGAGTGTTATCAAGAAATAGTCCTGTGACAACAGATTGATAATTGATTTGACGGTCTCCATCTTGAACTTCTTGTATGTGATGTGCTTGTTGAGGTACTTTAGATTGATATAGCCCTGAAAGAGCCGTTTGGCTTTTTCACCAGGAACACTGGGGAATAAAACCCCTTCCAATTTTGATCCTCCAGGACAGGGATAACTACCTCTTTTTCCAGCAATAAGAAAATCGGAGACTCTAGAAGCCGATGATCTTCCCTCTTCAGTCTTTTGTTTATCAGGAACCTTTCTGGAGGGGGAGAAGAGAACTCCAGTTTGTAGCCAAGACAAATGATCTCTAGAATCTAAGTGGAGATGAACCTTTTTAATCTCCCCCCACCGGGTCTCTGGCGTCATAAGTCCGCTAAACAATCGGGACTATCAGGGTTGCCAGGAACCTGAACTACCTTTCTTCTTTTGAGCTGGTTTACTTTTTTTTTTTTTTATTACGAAAGGAGCGGCGTTGATGGAGAAATTGTCAGGAACCCCTTTTTTCTATGCTTTATCCAGTGTCGATCCGAAGAGTCTGCCCCTTCACAGGGGATACCACATAACCTACTTTTAGAGGTAGTATCCCCTGACCAAGATCTCAACCAGTTGCAAAAGTTGAAGATTAACAGCACTCCTTAGTATAAGTGTAGTGGGTGCTCGTCTCCAGGGGGGTGGTAAAATCCCCCAAAGGTAGTGTGAACAATAAAGATGGGGGAAAAAAACAAAAAACAGACAGCACGTCTAAACTTGTGGAATTTCCACAAGTTTGGACGTGCTGTCTCAGTTTTTAATTTTTTTTAGATCTCAACCAGACAGATCTTCTGGCAGTATTAGATAAGAGCCGCCGCTCTAGCGGAGAGTTTTACCAGATCCGCGGATGCGACCATCAGGAAAGTGGAGGCCTGTTTCAAAACTGGCACGAAGGTCAAGCCATCTTCTCTTGCAGTACCAGAGATTAAGTGTTCCTCAAGTTGGGATAACTACAATGAAAGGGTCCTAGCAGTATAAGAGAGAGCAATACTGGGTCTTAGCATGGACGTACAGGTTTTCCAGGATATTTTAAGAACTGATTCCAATTTTTTATCCAAGCCGTCTCAAAGGAGCCCAACATCCTCAAAGATTAAGGGTGAGGGTGATTTCTTGGATCTTGGCTATAGGAGCGTCCACTCTGGGAGTTTTATCCCAGTGAGCCAAATCGGATTCATTAAATGGATACTTTTTAAAGATTTCTGAAATGCCCAATCTCTTTTCTTGATCCTTCCATTACTCAGAAATGGACAGGAAAAAAAACTCACTTTTTTTATCCCCCAGACCTTTTAAACATTTGGTCTTGTATAGAGTGTGGCTCTTTAGACTCCTCTATATTTATAGTAGCTCTGATTGTTTTGAACAATGAATCTGTCTCTTCTATAGAACATAAATGCCTTCGAGAATCATCGTCAGATGAGGCAGAGTCAGAATTAGATAAAACTTCACCCTTGTCTAAATCAAAATCCATATCAACCTGAGTTTCGGGATTAGATGTGGATGTAGAGGGTTTTTGCAGCATTAAAGCCATCTTTGTGGCAATAGAGCTTACTTCATCTTTTATGATGGATTTCAGACTCTCAACCAAAGAAGGAGCTTCATCTGACATGACTTTGTCTGTACATTTTTGACAGAGAGGCATTTTAATATGGGCAGCTAACTGCTACTTGCAAATTGCACATTTCTTCTTTACTGAAGGTTGAGCAGAACCTAGGCAGGAGGGAACCCTGCCACTTCATCCCCAAGGGACAAGAAACAACTGGACAAGGTAAAGGGGAGGAGGCTTTTAAACCTTTACTCTCCACGTTGTTTCCTGTCCCTAGGAGACGGGGTATCCTCTTGTTTAGTGCCGTTGGGGAGGCGTATGGAAAAAAGAAATGCAGCAATTTATTCCACAAATGAATCTCAACGTTACAGTTCCTTCATTTTCGAATGGTTCCACAGAGGAAATGAAACGTTACTGTTCATGGGGTAAATAAAGCTTTGGAATGCCGACTGATTTTCTTGCAAATAAATAAAATAAAAAATCTGATAATGCTCCAACACAGTGGTGGTGAACCTATGACATGGGTGTCAGAGGCGGCACTCAGTCTTCTCTGTGGGCACCTGCACCCTGGAAAAAAAGTCTATGGTGTACAAATATGACTTATACCTTTCCTGACAGTCATCAGCGCAGGGCGCACTATGAACAGCACAGGCAGCGCACTGAATGTAGGCAGGATATTATAGTTAAATGATAAAGTACATGGAAAATATGCTATACTGGACTGGAATATTCAGGTTAAATTGTCGTGTTAGCAATTTGCGATAACTAGGTGGGTTTTTGGTTGCAGTTTGGGCACTCGGTCTGTAAAAGGTTCATCATCACTGCTCTAACACAATACATGCAAACATTATATATAGACTAAGCCCTCACTCTGATATGATAAAATCGGAGACTCTCAGCCAATATATTTTGATCAAAACACATCTGTGCCCACCTACTCAGCGCCAAGGTGGTCTCAGTTAGGAAGGTCCTACTCTAAAACTAAACCTACCTATGACGTTGGGCATCTACACTCAGGAGAGCAGACCCTGCACATAGTGTGCTGCTCCTAGTTACCTCTGTGCAGAGGTCGCAATAACACCTGTACAAGCGTCATAGACACCTGTTCAGGCAATTTTACGCTTTGAAATAAGGCTAATGCATATGAATACACATTAAGGATTTTCATGTAGTTAACCAGCGCACGGCACGCTGCGAATCTCATGGGCAGCACAGCAATACTGCTGTTGCCCAAAACATCAAATAGCTAAGCTCCTTACTCGCAGGTGTATTGTATTGTTATTAGGGAGGGAGGCTGCTTATTGGCCAATTTCGGCACGCTGCTCTAGAGTCCCTGACTGTGTAGGCTAACTAGTGGCTCCATGAAGGTGGGAGAGCAGCCAGTGAGGAGGCCAACTGATGTCTGGGGACAAGCTGATAAGGAGCTGTGGACAGACAGCACAGCACTGATATTTGCTCTGCACCGGGGTAATGGGATCACTTAGGCCCCTTTCACAGGGGCGTTGCGGGAAAATGTGCGGGTGCGTTGCGGGAACACGCACATTGTAATGCGTTTTGCACTCGCGTGAGAAAAATCGCGCGTGTTTGGTACCCAAACCCGAACTTCTTCACAGAAGTTCGGGCTTGGGATCGGTGTTCTGGAGATTGTATTATTTCCCCTTATAACATGGTTATAAGGGAAAAAATAGGATTCAGAATAGAGAATGCATAGTAAAATAGCGCTGGAGGGGTTAATTTTTTTTTTTAACTCATCTTAGTCCAGTTGATCGCGCAGCCCGGCTTCTCGTCTGTCTCCTTTGCTGAACAGGACCTGTGGTGAGCATTCATTGCAGGAACAGGACCTGTGGTGACGTCACTCCGGTCATCACATGATCCATCACCATGGTAAAAGATCATGTGATGGACCATGTGATGACCGGAGTGACGTCACCACAGGTCCTGTTCCGCAAAGGAAAGGAGACAGACGAGAAGCCGGGCTGCGCGATCAACTGGACTAAGATGAGTTAAAAAAAAAAATAATAATTTAACCCCTCCAGCGCTATTGTACTATGCATTCTGTATTCAGAATGCTATTATTTTCCCTTATAACCATGTTATAAGGGAAAATAATAATGATCGGGTCTCCATCCCGATCGTCTCTTAGCAACAGTGCGCGAGAATCGCACCGCATCCGGACTTGCTTGCGATTTTCACGCAACCCCATTCATTTCTATGGGGCCTGCGTTACGTGAAAAACGCACAAAGAGGAGCATGCTGCGATTTTCACGCAACGCACAAGTGATGCGTGAAAATCACCTCCTGACTTTACATTAAAAGTCAATGGGGGACGGATCCGTTTGCAATTGCATCATATTGTGTCAACGTCAAACGGATTCGTCCCCATTGACTTGCATTGTAAGTCAGGACGGATCCGTTTTGCTCCGCACGGCCAGGCGGACACCAAAACGACTTTTTTTTTTACTTTCCTTCATGTCTGGTGATCCTCCAAAAATCACGGAAGACACACGGAAACAAAAACGGAAACAGATCACGGAACAACGGAACCCCGTTTTGCGGCCCGTGAAAAAATACTGTCGTGTGCATGAGGCCTATCATTCATTATGGGTTTTCAATCTGTCCGTAAAAAATGTTGGCTGTTCCCGATTTTGGGATAAGTTGTCCAGAAAAAAGAAGAATTCAGGTTGGCAACCCTGTCTTGGGCCCATGAAAAGCACAGCATACACAGTCAGTACTGTAAAATACATAGGGTCGGGGGCATGAGACTTTAAAGGGAACCTGTCATCCAGTTTATGCTGACCTCACCGAGTGCAGTATAAAGTAGTGACAGGAATGCTGATGTCAGCGGTGTGTCACTCATGAGCTAAAGGTAAGTGGGTGCCGAGAACCAGCATCATAATCATTACAGCCCAGGCCTTGAAAAGAGTCACATCTACCTGAGAAGAGTCCTGGTTATTCCTATTCTCCTGCTCTCCCCGTCCATCTGCCGATGATTGGCAGTTCTCTCCTAGAGAGAAAGGGAGAAAACTAGATAGAAGCCTGTCAGACATCAGCAGGAGATTAGGAATAACCAGGACTCTTCTCAGGTGGCCGGGACTCTTTTCCAGGCCCAGTCTGCAGTGATTGTGATGTTGGTTCTCGGCAACCACTTACTTTTTACTTATAAATGACCGACCGCTGAAATCATCTCACCTGTCTCTGCTTTATTCTGCCGTTAGTATGGGCAGCATAAAGGTGATGACAGGGTCCCTTTAAATGTCCAAGCAGAGTAAAAATACTTAAAATTTCTGGAGCAGTTTTAGCCGTGGAGTAGTATGAAAGTTGCAGTAATTAAAAAAAAAAATAACACGTAGGCCTAGATAATATATATGGCCACACAAAAAAAAAATAATTATTATATATATATATATATATATATATAAATAATAATATTATTAACAAATCACATACACATTCCTTGTCCAGTCTTCAAAAAAATAGAACAGGTCCTAATATTGTCCGCATTACGGACAAAGATATCATATGACTGTTCTATTTAGTAAAATGGTGAAAGCACACGGCCAGTATCTGGGTTTTGCAGATCCGCAAACATCCAATGGTCGTGTGCATGAGCCCTTATTTACTTGCTAGGTTGCACTGCAGTCTTGGGTTTTCTGGGAAGAAGACTGATGATCTACCACTAGGACAGACTAAATGATCCGCCACATGCATGGATGTCAGTCAGGTACAGCAGACAAGGAGATGCATCTCCCAAAGCCAGACTATCAGCTTAAAAATCCTAGAGAAAAAAATAAAAAATAAAGACTTTACCAGCGTCGCTTCCAGCTCTGTGGTTCCACCCCTGTCTTCCCTGCCCGTGTGTAAACCTCCGGCATCCAATGACTGGTCGTGGCAGTGATGTGTCCCTGTCCTTGCCAAAGTTGACATGCAAAGACCGAAGCGCAGTGAAGACAGTGGTGGACCTGAGAAACAAGCAGGTGTCCCTCCACAGGTCCCACTGGGTGGAGTATTAAAAAAAACACACACACACTATATGAAATTGGACAACCACTTTCACTGGGCCTGACATAATATTAGTACCTGGCAGTGTAGGGTATGATCAGTGGGGATGTCCTTGCGCTATATTTTTCCAGACCAGCTGTTCCATTGGGGCGCTGTGCCACCTTGTATGCCAATTAATAGCATCGTTACAGGGAGGAGGAGACGGCCGTGTTTCTCAACCAGGGAGAAGGTGAGTTTTCTTTTTCCTCCCTGGCTGTTCTCGAAGATGTGAATGTAACCTTAGCCATGTGAACATACCCTAAAAGTTCATCAGCTCTGGTCCATTCCAGACCGATGCAGTCAGTGGTCACGTGCATGAACAGAGTGCATCCACTGAGGCCAGTAATTGGCTGCAGCAGTCATGGGAACAATGCATGGCACACAGCAAAGACTTGACCAGTGTGTGTGTGCTCTGTCACTTCTTAAGAAAGTCTTGGACAATCCCTTTAAGGTACAGCTGTACAGTAATGAGTGACCTGATCTCTGCTGGTCCACATGTAGGCAGACTTCAGCGCCTGGGACATGTTATGTGACAGCGGCGGTCAGTCTCATATATGCTGTTAGCGCACATACTATGGCAACCACTTTCTACACAACTCCAATAAAATAAAAATCTAAATTAAAAAAACGAGAACATAAAACTTTACAGAGCATGACAGCCCCCATGTCAGGGAGGTGGAGGGAGAGCAGCTGACTGCCGACACCTCGGTCATGTGACCACACTGAATGTCAGCTCTCTGACCCATAGCACTTTCTGGGAAGCGTTACCTGTAGTACAATATGACACCGAGCACACATTGCGGTTTTGTGCAGGTGACAGGCACGCACACAGAGGACGCAGAGTTCTCAGTGCAGCCAGTGTCACGCCCTCCTCTGGAGCCACAAGGCAGCACACACAGGAAATGGAGAGGGGTCACGGACAGCGATGAAGGTTACCTGCTAACTTTAGGACCGCTGCCCTGAGTACAGCGGAGACATGCAGCTTGCAGACACCACCGCTCATTCCTTGTAGACAGCACCGCTCGGCCCACAGCAAGCAGAAGTATGGGGAGAACTCGCTGGGCGACCTCGCTGATTGGCTGGCCTGAGGCACTCCGAAGCGCTTATTGGTCGTTGTATCTGTCAGTTAACTTTTGCCGTAAAGAAGATCCACTTGTGCACGTGACAGAGCAGCATGGATTGCCAGAGGGGAGGGGTCAAGAGAGGACGCAATTGGAGCGAGGGCTAGTAATACTGCGCAACAACGCTAGAGGGCGGCACTAGACATACATTGTAATGAGGTCTTGTGTGCATAGTGCACCGCGGAACGTCAGGTATTAAGTGCAATAGTTCAAGGTCAAACAGAGCTGCCGGCAAGTACATAGAAGAGGGGCTGGTAGTTTTTTAGGCTGCTGCTATTACACTTTAGTGATTTTGCAGCAAAAGAAAATGTAAAATATATTTTTAAAGGGTTTTTATGGGACCCAGAGAGCATCACAAACCCACCTAAAGGGGTTGTTCAAAATAATTAAAAATCTTGGACCAACCCCCTGAATGGTCTGAAATACAAAATCATGTTATCTTGGTCCAACCCAGCACTATTCTTCTCCCAGGCCGTGCTCAGACTCCTGAATCCACCTCATCTGCACCAGGGAGACTAATAGATCTGGCCCCGTCCTCCGCCGTCCAGGGCTGCAGAAGTAACGACCCGTCCATAGCCCAGGGCGTGATGTCAGCTGATGCAGGATTTCCAGAAGAGGAGCGTCACGTAAACGCTTCCCAAGCTGCTGATCCATGCACAGTATATCAGGAACTTTTTTCTACAGGCGTGATATGTCTCCCTGCCCCACCTTTCCCTCTTATAGGCTTTGGGCCTTGAGACTGTATCAGAGCCTGGCACAGGCGGTGCGATGATGTAATAATCATTGCGTCACCTGAACCAGGCAGCGTACAGCTCAGGGAACAGGGCGGAGGAGGCCAGCAACGCATTGCTGACAGCCGCATGGAGGTACCGTAAGTATTTGAGTTTATTGTTTTTTATTTGGCACCATGCTGTTGGGTCACCATGGGAAGAAGCAGTATGGAGGCATCTATTGGGGGCACTGAATAGGGGCATTTTGTACTGGCACACATAAGGGGGCATGTTCTTGTACTGGCACAAATTATGGGGGACGCTATGGGGACACTGGTTCTACTGCAGTCACTAAGAGGGAGCATTTTTTGTCCTGGCACAAAGAAGGGGGAATTTTTTGCACTGGCACACATTCTAAGGGGGTATTTTTTGCTCTGGCAATGTCAAGGACGTACCGAGACATACGGACGTCCCTACGACAGTGAGTGGCAGGAGATCTTTGAGACTGGCAACACGTGATTTGGTTTGACATGTTTACCTTGTGGATCAATAGGCGTCTGTGTTGCTTCTGGTACTGGCCACACCCTTAACCTCCAGGTGTTGCTATTGTGGTCATTTAACTTTCCCTATTTATAGTTGTCTCTCCCACAATGCTGTGCGGTTTATAGCTTCAGTTGGACCTGTGGATAGCTGGTGTTTGGATCTCCGCTGAGTTCCTGCTGCTGCCATAGCTTCTTGAAAGTTAAGTGTTACCTTTCCCTTTGTATTTTGGCTTTTCTGTGTGTTGCATTTCTTTGTTGTTTTGTAGTAGGCTTCAGGGAGACTTCTGTTCATCCTTCCTTTTGGAGGAACAGGTTGTCTTAGTCCTGACATTAGTACCAAGGTCCTATAGGGTCAGTTAGGACACTAGGTATTCCAGTGTATGAACTCACCTACCTCCGGGGCCTGTTCATACTGGTAGTCAGTCAGGGCTTTGGTTAGGGTTTTCACTAGGAGGTCTCCATCTTCCTTCCCTAGTTTTTAGGCCTTATTTCCTTTTCCCTTTCCCTCCTATGTTTGGTGTGGGGGTTTCCCTCCCACACTAGAGTGTAACAGGCAAGCATTATAAAGAGGCTTTTTTTCACTGGCACACATTATAAGAGGGGTATTTTTTTTATATTTTTGTGTACTAGCACACTATAAATGGGTATTTTTTGTACTGGCACACATTATAAGGATAATTATTACTATTGGGGGACTATGGGGAACATGAATACTAGTATGGGCACTATGGGGGCATTATTACTTCTGGGGCACAATGGAGGACATTATTACTATTGGGGGCACTGTTAACACTAAGTGCATTCTGGTAGATTATTATTTCTATTGTTGGGACTTTGGGGAGCACTATTACTGTGGGGGGCACCCTGGCACAGTATCGGCTTAGCACGATTATTTTTAGGGGACATTATGTTTACATTATTAGTGATATTCTTTAGGGCACTGTGTGCCAATCAGGGGTGTTGCTAGGGTTTCAAAAGATCCGGGGCCCAAGTCCCAATGAATATGGCCCAGTTCTCTAAGTCGACCCCCCCCCCCCCCCCCCTCACACAACACTGTACTTGCTATACAACAGCACATAACTCTTAAATCCTGTGCCTCCAGATGACGTCTCCTCCGATGTAGATCTTCTTTGTTCTCGATTTGATCCGTACAATTTCTTTCAGCCGCCTCGTGTCTGCAGAGTGTAACACACAGACATCTTAGCTTCCGCACTTTTCTATCATCATCTCCCAACCTAGAGTCCCCATAGTGTTATCCTGCTCGCTGTGCCCCCCAATACCCCCAAATACTATCCTGAAGAAAAAATTGTGCCCCCATAGTAATAGTGCTCCTCATATTCCCACCAATAGTAATTCCCTTCTAGAGTGCCCCATTAGTAATACTCCCCAATAGTGCCCCGTTAGTAACACTCCCCAATAGTGTCCCCATTAGTAGAAGAGCCCTCCAGTATTAATAATACCCTCACAGAGCCCCCAGTAGAAATAAGGCCCCCTATTGTTCCCCCAGTGGTAATAAAGTTATCTACAGACCCCTCAGTAGTAATAAGGCCCCCATAGTGCTCTTAGTAGAAATAAGGCGGATCTATAAGTACCTCCTATAGAGCCCCCAGTAGTAATAAGAACGCCTAATGTCCCCTGTATTTTCAGTGCCCCCTATAGTTATATTCCTCCCTCCACCATACAGTCCCATGTAAATAACATCACTCCCCTCCCTTCAGCCCCTCCAACATACAGTCCAATGTTAATAACACTATTTCCCTCCCTCCGCTATAGAGTCCCATGTAAATAACATCACACCATCTCTCCAGCCCCCTCCAATATACAGTCCCATGTAAATAACATCCCTCTCTATCTACAGCCCCCTCCAAAATACAGTCCCATGTAAATAACATCACCTCCTACCCAGCCGCCTTCAACATGCAATCCCATGTACACATCACCCCCTCAACATTCAGTCCCATGTAAATAACATAATTTCGCCCACCAGCCACCTTCAACATTCAGCCCCATGTAAATAACATCACTGCCTCCCCAGCCCCCTCCAACATACAGCCCCATGCAAATAACATCACTGCCTTCCCCAGACCCCTCCAACATACAGTCCCATGTAAATAACATCACTTCGTCCCACAGCCGCCTCCAACATACAGTCCCATGTAAATAACATCATCCTGCCTGAGCCCCCTCCAATATTCAGTCCCATGTAAGTAACATCAGTCCCTCCCACAGCCACCATGTAAATAACATGACCCCCTCCCCAGCCACCTCCAACACAGTTCCATGTAAATAACATCCCTCTCTTCAGCCCCAACATACAGTCCCAGTTAAATAACCATAACTCCTAGCATTGCTCTGCCTCTGCCTTCTCTTACCTCTTCTCATGTAGAAAACATCACCACAACCTCTGCCCCGAGGTCTTCTCTTCTTCAATGCCGTCTTCTTCTGCACTGGTCACATGATGGTGACATCATCGTAGGTCCTTCTCAACCACTGCCTGTTTTACTGGTCACTTGATCTGTGATGTCACTACAGGTCCTTCAGCATTTCCACTGCATTAGATTCAATTGTATTGCCGTCCTGAGGATGGCAATACAGTTGTATCTAGCAGACAGGCAGTACATTCGGGGCCTGGGACAAAACATCAGGGGCCCAGGCCCTGAATGTTTTAACCTAGCAACACCCCTGGTGCCAATAATCAATGAAGGGAGCACTATCTGCTTGGTACTAGTATTTTCAGGGGGACTGTTTCTGCAGAATAGTGTTGGGGAGCACAGCGGACACAGTATTGGGGTGTAGAGATGTCGCGAACATAAAATTTTCCGTTCGCGAACGGGAATTTCTGCAAATGTTCGCGAACGGGCGAACCGGGCAAGCCGCCATAGACTTCAATAGGCAGGCGAATTTTAAAACCCACAGGGACTCTTTCTAGCCACAGTAGTGATGGAAAAATTGTTTCAAGGGGACTAACACCTGGACTGTGGCATGCCGGAGGGGGATCCATGGCAAAACTCCCATGGAAAATTACATAGTTGACGCAGAGTTGGATTTTAATCCATAAAGGGCATAAATCACCTAACAATCCAATTTTTTTTTTTTGAACAACGTGGTTTAAAACATCCAGTGTGTGTATACGATCAGGTATAATGTTGTATCGATCAGGTAGTGTAAGGGTTACGCCCGCTTCAGACATTGACAGACCAAACTCCCCTTTTAATGCACCGCAAACAACCGCAAACAGTCCATTTGCCCAACCACAAACTTCCCATTTGTACAAGGTTGGATACCAAGCTAGCCATGTCCCGTCGATGTCATTGAAGGTTTCTTCCTCCACCCAGCCACGTACAACACCAAGGGTCCCCGAAAGGTGAATTGAATTGATTTTTCGAATGGGGAGATGGTTAAAAAAACGCTGGCTCCCTCCCCTTTGTTTGAATCCACGGTCACTGCTTCTGTGCCGTGCAATTTACTGTCCCACCCGATATGAGTGGTATTTTCTGTAGTACTATTCTCATTAGTTTAATCCCTGTTACGTCCCCATTCTGGGGTCTATTTATTAAATTAATTTTTCGAACGGGGAGATGGTTAAAAAAACGCTGTCTCCCTCCCCTTTGTTTGAATCCACGCCACGGTCACTGCGTCTGCGCCGTGCAATTTACTGTCACACCCGTGAGTGGTATTTTCTGTAGTACTATTCTCATCAGTTTAAATATAATTTTTATTTATCTGCGAGGTATTTGTGAGTGAGTGACACCCTGTAACGGTATGAGTGGAGGCCTAGCCACTAGCCAGTGGCCACAATACAGTCTGTGTGGGCCTGACACACACGGGCTTGCAACTGTGATTAGATCACAGAAAAAGATTAAATAGAATTTTTTTTTATCTGCAATGGATTTTCTGTCACACCCTGTATGAATGGTGTGCACACAGTACTGTCTGTGACTGAGCCTGCAGCCTCTCACACACGGGTAGGCAACTGCAATATATATATGTTTATAAATAAAAAAAAGGCAGACTGATTTACCAGCCCTGAAAAGGGCTTTTTGGGGTGCTGTCAGGACGCTGTCCTGACAGCAGATGAGTCTGTGGACACAGAGCACTGCCCTAGCTAACGCTTTCCCTATTGAATCAGCAGCAGCAGCGACAAGAGATGGCTGAAAAAAAACATCAAGACGTTCTGTTCTTGAATGGAGAATATGAGGAAAGAGAGCATCTACATCAAAGGAGACGTGACTGGCTGTAACAGGTAAGTAGTGCTGTATTATTAGAAAAGATACAGCGGTTCACCCCCTCTCTATATGGAAAAGGTGCTCTCCCCCAGGTCCCACCCTCAGGACCAGGTAAGAAAATGCGTACAAACAACAGGTGTGGGGGGGCACACTCCAAGAGGAAACACCAGGCAGTATAGTGATTATACACTTTAATGTGTTAAAATATTTAAGAACACACCCCTAAAACATACATAAAATATGATTCATAAACAAATCAATATTGTGCACACTCAGTTACAATAAACCGCAGTGGAACCGCGTAATGGCTAATGGTTCCAATCCTATATTATTGTCCGCAATCAATGAGGTGGTCCACAATATATGATATCCAGCAAGTGTCCAGATATTATGATGCTGAGGTCAATTGTTTTAAGCCGATATAGTGATGTTATACAGTTCTCATTCAATAGCCCACCAAACTGTTGGTAACAGAGATGCAATACAGGGCCCAATTCAGTCCAGTGCACTTGCAATATATAGCCCGTAATGGTGGGCTCAATACCGCTTACACCCACAATCCCAGTAATATTCACACTCCAAACCGAGCCCGGTCTTACCCGTCTTCACTGCTAGTCCTGCAGCGTTGGTCTAGGAGGCCGCACACCCGCAGCGTCCCACGTGGTGTGCTTCTGCCTGTACGTGGCGTCACACGTGACCTAGTAACCAGGGGGACCGGATGCTTGCTCTTGTGACGTAGGTGTTGTGCAACCGCTTTCAAATAAGCGCTACTTTGTCCGCTTTACTTTACTTCCTTGCCGGCTTTGTTTTCTTTTCTTTGACTTTAGGTGGATCAACGCTCACTCTAACAACCGCCAGACGCGTTTCAGGGTCTCACACCCCTTCCTCAATAATATAGGATTGGAACCATTAGCCATTACGCGGTTCCACTGCGGTTTATTGTAACTGAGTGTGCACAATATTGATTTGTTTATGAATCATATTGTATGTATGTTTTAGGGGTGTGTTCTTAAATATTTGTATAATCACTATACTGCCTGGTGTTTCCTCTTGGAGTGTGCCCCCCCACACCTGTTGTTTGTGCTGTATTATCCTGTATGTTTTGTAGAGTTATATGTAACATTTTCCAAGTATTTCTTTAAAGGGGTTATCCAAAGTCTAAAAAGATTCCTCCCCAATGCTCTGGCCCTTCGTATACATTACTTACCTGCCCCCTGGCACCTGCATCACTCCAGATCCTTGTCTGGCCGCAATGCATATCCCCATCGCGCAGATAAAAACATTTGGCGACGGGGGAGAGCAGGCAATAGCAGGCCGCAACAGGGACGATAGATGCAGAGGCGGCTATGCAGGGATCCAGGGCGACGCGGATGCTGGGGAGCAGGTAAGAATAATGTATATGACGGTCCTGGGAATTGGGGGGGATCTTTTAGATTTCGGATAACACCTTTAACAGGAGGGCTGGAGGGAAGTGGTTAGTTTGAGAATTTGGCATGGGGGGAGGTGCCATTAAAATTTTGCCTCAGGCTGCAAAAAAGCTAGGTGCTCCCCTGACCACAAAGCACTGAGTGAAGGGGCCCCAAGCTGATTTCCTGCACCAGGGCCCATGAGCTTTTAGCTACGCCCCTGCCCATTAGGCCCCTTTCAGGCAGACCTTATTTACCTGCTGTCCGGGTTTAGCAGCCTGACTGAACACTATTCCATTCAGCTGAATGGGTATCTTCACATGAGCAATTTTGCACATGGACCATCAGTCTGTACCAAATAAATTGCAGCATGTTCGAAACCATTTTTCCTGCAAGGCATATTAATTTAAATGAATTGGTTCTGTGGGAAAAATGGCAGCATATGGACTCCAGAAAATGAGGTAAGGCGCGGTTGGGGTCTGTCATGTGACAGATCCGTCTTTAACCTGTATTTCATTTTCTTTTACTAAGACGGAAGAAGAAAAATGGGGAATTCCCAACCCATTCTCCAACAGATCGCCTCTACCGGATAGTTTCCTGAAGGGCCAGTCTGTCAGGAGGGCTTCTACCATGGCAAAGCAGAAACTGCAGTTATGGCAGTCTTACATTCACTGACCTTTCCAAGGCTAAAATGATTTAAGAACCTGTCGTGTTATCAGGGTCACAAAATGACAGCAACTTCATCCAACAAGCAATCAGTTGCAGTCTCGAGACAAGAGGCAGAGGAAGTAAAAGAGCTTGTCTGACATTCTCCATCCTCCTTCAGAATCATCTGTGCTTCTGCCAGTCTAGGAGGGTGGAAATGGGGAAAGCGTTGCTGCCAGTGAAGAAGGATGGTTTCAGGAGACTGCTGCTGCCAAAGGAGAGAAAGTAATAAGTGAGATAATCCTGCTGCCACTGGGTGGGAAATGGGGACAATGCTGCTGCCAGTGGGGAAGGGAAACAATGCTTCTGCCAGTATTGTATGGATGAGAAGCTGTGAAATTCTGCTGCCAGTAGGGGAAGGAATGAGAAGATTACAACACTTCTGCCAGTGGAGGAGGAATGGGAAGGGTACAGTGCTGCTACAAGTGGTGCCGTACTGCAGTCCTTTAATTGGCGCCATTGAAGAAGTATTTTTTCGCTACACTGTGATTTGTGGTAGGGAGCTATTTTGAGCTATATTGTGGTATGTGGTGCTATTGGGTGGTAACATCTGTCCTTGTACCCTCGCTGGAGGGTGCATTGTGTGGCACTATTTTTCCACCAGATGTGGTTTTGTGTGCCAGGGCTGCTTCCATCTGGCCAACACAAATGTGATAGATGCCTTACACCTATGACAGTGCCCCCATAACAGAGACAGCAGTAAGACAAAGTCCAGTCCATCTCACCTTATTGATCCGCTGATACAGCACAAGAAATATCAAAAGGGATTCCAGCATCAGGTACAGGAATAAAAGCTTCAGGCTTTATTTCAGGGTTCCATCAAATCCATCATGACAAGCAGTGGCACCACACATTGACCATGGTGGACTGATTGAAATACTCCTGCTCTGTCCTCCTCCGCTGCCAGGAAACATCAAGTGGCTGCTCACATGTCACACTTCCTCTTCTTGCTGTAATCAACATGGGGGAGAGCATTATCTGTTTCTGGAGACATGTCTCCTTCAAGTGTGCTGATTCTGGCAGAATAGTACCATATTTCTTAAAGGGATTGTCCCATGAAAAAATATTCAGCAGTTTTAAAACTAGCACCTGGATCTGAATACTTTTTTTCTTCTTCTTGTAATCAGTGGCGACTCTAGGAACAATACATAGGGGGGCATATAAGATACCACAGTCAAAAATGGGGGGGGGGGGGCCTAATAATTTACCACTTAATCATAATACTGGAAAAACGAAATAACTATATATAAGTAAGATTACAAAATACGAGAGTATTGCGGTATGCAGGTGGATGCAGGGATAAACCCTCCATCCACCCCTACATACAGGGTAATACGGTGCAACATACCTCTTACATCCAGTGATGTCTCCTTTGATGTAGATGTTCTCTTTCCTCATCTTCTCCTTTCAGACCTTCAGACCAGACCACCATTTTTCAGCCATTTCTCATCTCTGCAGTTTGACAAACAAAATCTTAGTTTACTACTTTTCCATCATCCTCCCATCTTCAGGACAAATCATCCTACCACCCCCCAATACTGTGCCGCTGTGCTCCCCAATACTATACTGCAGAAACAGATAAACCCCCTGATAATAGTAGTACCATGCAGATAGTGCCCTTCAATAATTATTGGCACACAGTGCCCTAAAATAACTGCACCCAGCAAATAGTGCCCCTGACACTAATAGTGTAAACATAATGTCTCCCAAAAAATAATTGTGGTAAGCTGATACTGTGCCAAGGTGCCCCACAGTAATAGCGCTCCCAAAAGTCCCACTAATAGGAATAATTCTCTGCTAGAGCACACATAATAGTAATCTCCTACAGTGCCCCCAACATGTCCCCGCTGTGCCCCAGAAGTAATAATGCTCCCATAGTGCCCATACTAATAATCATGTTCCCCATAGACCCCCAGTAGTAATAAAGCCCATCATAATGCTCCTCAGTAGTAATAATTCTCCTTATAATGTGCCAGTGCAAAAAATGCCCCCATAATGTGCCAGTATAAAATACCACTATATAGTGCCCCCAGTAAATGCCCACATAGTGCTCCTCTCCCCCTTCTTCCTAGTGCCCGCCATAGTGTACAAGTATAAAATGCCCCATATATAGTACTCCAGTAGATGCCCTCAGTGTCCCCCATAATTTGAAAGTATAAAATACCCTTTCTTAGTGCCCCCATAGATGAGCCCATTATACTCCTCTCTCCCCTTCCCCATAGTACCCACCATAATGTGCCCCAGTATAAAATGCCCCTATACAGAGCCTCCATATAAAATACCCCTTCTTTGTGGCCTCAGTAGACGCCCCCATAGTGTTCCTCCCCCCTTCCCCCATATAAAATACCCCTTCTTTGTGGCTTCAGTAGATGTCCCCATAGTGCCCCCAATAATGTGCTAGTAAGAAGTGCCCCCATAGTGCCACCCAATAATGTGCCAGTAAAAAGTGCCACCAATAATGTGCCAGTAAGTGCCCCCACAGTGCCCCCCAATAATGTGTCAGTAAGATGTGCCCCCATAGATGCACCCAATAATGTGCCATTAACAAGTGCCCGATAGATGCCCCCAATCATGTGCTAGTAACAAGTGCCCCATAGATGCCTCCCAATCATGTGCCAGTAGCAAGTGCCCCCATAGATGCCTCCCAATCATGTGCCAGTAACAAGTGCCCCATAGATGCCCCCAATCATGTGCCAGTAGTAGTACCATATAAAAAAAATGAAAACTTATACTTGCCTCCATCAGGCTGGCAGCGATGTGATGCAGGCCTCTTCCGGCCTGTGTCCCGCGCTGTATGGCTCAGGTGGCGCGATTACGTCATCGCGCCACCTGCACCGGCCTCTGATAGGCTGCAGCCCTAGATCCTGCAGCCTATCAGAGGAACGGGGAAGGGAGACGCCTCCCCTGCCCCGCCACAGCACTTCCATCTGTATCGCTGTCCTGAGGAAGGTGATACAGATGACTATAGAGATGAGCGCTTCCACAATGGAAGCGCTCATCTCCCTGTGCCCTGCCGCCGCCCCCATGTCATCACTGGCCAGCGGGGCTCAAGAGGCAGCTTCCTTGGGCCCCCCAGGAGCAACTGGGCCCGGGGCAGCTGCCCCTTTTGCCCCGCGCTAAAGGCAGCCCCAGACAGATCGCTGCTGTACTAGCGGCGGCCAGCGTTTTAAAAGGGAACCAGCATGGGGGTATCACGGTCGGCGTGGCTATCACATACGTGACACAGAGGGAGGGAACGAGGAAGGCCCTGCCCAAGTGAGAGGGAAGATGGTGACCCCTGACTCACCTGGCGGCTGGCACCTGGCTGCCCTGACGTCCCTAGACGGGTTCCTCACCCGTACGCCGATCACGTGCCTAAAGCCCTGGCTTTCCCTGAGCTGAGCCCTAGGTAGTGAACAGGGCGATGGGAACACTAGTCCGCACAACTAACTCTAAGGGAAAACACCAAGGGGAGGACAGACAACACAGACTCAACATATATTCCCAGGTGGGCGACAACAGGAGACAACAATAAGCCCAACAGGGATCCGGAGGGTAGCACTCAGGAACGACAAGCAGGATTCACCACTCCAGTGGGTCAGTATAGATGTCCAGGCAGGAAGCTCTATAACTGGCAACTAGAGAAGTGTGAGGGGAGAATATAAGGAGGTAGGGAGTGGCAGACAAGAAACAGCTGAGGAGGAGAAGCTACGGATCCCTGAGAGAGACAAAAAGGATAGCAAGGCAAACACAGAAAACAATCACTAAGAAACACCGTGATCTTTAGATATAGAGCGCGCAGCCACCCGCTGCGACTTCCTGACCCCGGGTATAACGGAGTCAGACGTGGCTCTTGATACCCTCGTGACAGGGGGGGGCAAGGAATAACCTAGGGGGTGCAATTGCCTTCCCTTGCTCCCCTGTAGCGACGCCTATGCTTGTAAATAAAAAGTTTGTATTCAATAAAATGTATCTGTATAGCGCCACCTGTTTGTTTTCTTGTTCTTCTGTTTCATGTTCAGTTCCATCCTTCAACTGCCTCCTGAGCTGCAAAAGGGAGAGCTGCAGCAGAAAGGACACACGCCCTGAGCTGCAGCAGAAAGGACACACGCCCTGAGCTGCAGCAGAAAGGACACACGCCCTGAGCTGCAGCAGAAAGGACACACGCCCTGAGCTGCAGCAGAAAGGACACACGCCCTGAGCTGCAGCAGAAAGGACACACGCCCTGAGCTGCAGCAGAAAGGACACATGCCCTGAGCTGCAGCAGAAAGGACACACACCCTGAGCTGCAGCAGAAAGGAAGTGCCAAGTGCACATGTAAAACGTCAACCAGTGTCATAGGTGCAAATCTGCTGACAGATGCCCTTTAAGGTCCTTTTACATGGACAAATTATTGGGCTGATAGGAAGGAACGTTCTCATAAACACTTGTTCCCGATAATTGCCCCGTGTAAACATGTCGCCAATCACCCGATGATTGGGTTAAAGCATCATCTATGAGGCACCTAAAGTCATTTTTACTGAGCAGCATATCGTCCTGCTGTCCATACCACACTACGCCGAGATGTGCAGCATCCAGCCCAATGTGCGCAATACACATACTCCACTTACCTTCAAACTTTTTGATTGATCCCTTTTGAGGTACACCCCCCTCTCGAGACGTGTCAATCGGGACACCCTACCATTGAGCTCCGAAGTGGATGGGGCAGCAGATTCCAGCCAGGAAGTATCATCTTCCTCAACTGATATACTATCTTGGCAGTAGCTAGCCTGATAATCTCCCCGGTGACTAACGTATTTAAGTATCCCAGTGAGGGGCGTAACCATCATAGAGGCAGACCGTGCGACTGCTATGGGGCCCAGGGCAAGAGGAGGCCCAGTCTTAGTTGGGATTATCCCCTCTTCTACTAGAGGTGAAAACCTGGTCAGGACTCTACCCTCTAATGGAACAACTTTTAGCAAATGAGGCAGTGGAAAAATTGCCCAAGGGTCATTCAAAAGGGTTTAGACAGAAACCCTTCTTTCCTGTGTGGGGGGCCAGGTTTGATCCTTGCTATGGGGTCCTTACTTCTCTCTGTACGCCACTTATCCCAGTACACAAGTAAGTGGGTTATTAGGAACTGTAATCTGATATATCCTGTAAATTAGAACCAGTACTCCCTGCCAAAACCCATCTGATATCAGACAATGCCAGAACACATGCATCAAATCAGCAGGTGAGGCCGGACACCTCACACATTGTGCCGTATCCCCTACTCCTATCCTATGTAAAAAGGCTGGTGTACAATACACTCTATGAAGGAGATATATTTGAGATACCCTATATACCGGACTCAAGGAAAGCGTAAGTATATGGTTCCAGATATCAGTGGGAATTAGTCCTACATCCTTCTCCCATGACAACCTAATACCTTCCATAGCACTCTTCCATAACTCAAAGATATATGCCCCCTAGTGAAGGTAGCTTCAGATAATATATCATACACTGCTCAAAAAAATAAAGGGAACACAAAAATAACACATCCTAGATCTGAATTAATTAAATATTCTTCTGAAATACTTTGTTCTTTACATAGTTGAATGTGCTGACAACAAAATCACACAAAAATTAAAAAATGGAAATCAAATTTTTCAACCCATGGAGGTCTGGATTTGGAGTCACACTCAAAATTAAAGTGGAAAAACACACTACAGGCTGATCCAACTTTGATGTAATGTCCTTAATACAAGTCAAAATGAGGCTCAGTACTGTGTGGCCTCCACGTGCCTGTATGACCTCCCTACAACGCCTGTGCATGCTCCTGATGAGGTGGCGGACGGTCTCCTGAGGGATCTCCTCCCAGACCTGGACTAAAGCATCTGACAACTCCTGGACAGTCTGTGGTGCAACGTGACGTTGGTGGATAGAGCGAGACATGATGTCCCAGATGTGCTCAATTGGATTCAGGTCTGGGGAACGGGCGGGCCAGTCCATAGCATCAATGCCTTCGTCTTGCAGGAACTGCTGACACACTCCAGCCACATGAGGTCTAGCATTGTCTTGCATTAGGAGGAACACAGGGCCAACCGCACCAGCATATGGTCTCACAAGGGGTCTGAGGATCTCATCTCGGTACCTAATGGCAGTCAGACTACCTCTGGCAAGCACATGGAGGGCTGTGCGGCCCTCCAAAGAAATGCCACCCCACACCATTTCTGACCCAATGCCAAACCGGTCATGCTGGAGGATGTTGCAGGCAGCAAAACGTTCTCCACGGCGTCTCCAGACTCTGTCACGTCTGTCACATGTGCTCAGTGTGAACCTGCTTTCATCTGTGAAGAGCACAGGGCGCCAGTGGCGAATTTGCCAATCTTGGTGTTCTCTGGCAAATTCCAAACGTCCTGCACGGTGTTGGGCTGTAAGCACAACCCCCACCTGTGGACGTCGGGCCCTCATATCACCCTCATGGAGTCTGTTTCTGACCGTTTGAGCAGACACATGCACATTTGTGGCCTGCTGGAAGTCATTTTGCAGGGCTCTGGCAGTGCTCCTCCTGTTCCTCCTTGCACAAAGGCGGAGGTAGCGGTCCTGCTGCTGGCTTGCTGCCCTCCTACGGCCTCCTCCACGTCTCCTGATGTACTGGCCTGTCTCCTGGTAGCGCCTCCATGCTCTGGACACTACGCTGACAGACACAGCAAACCTTCTTGCCACAGCTCGCATTGATGTGCCATCCTGGATAAGCTGCACTACCTGAGCCACTTGTGTGGGTTGTAGACTCCGTCTGTAATGACCGGCGTCACGCACAGGGAGGGAAAAGGGAAAGCCCTGCCCAAGGGAGAGGGAAAGGTGGTGACCCCTGACTCACCTTGCGGCTGGCACCTGACTGCCCTGACGTCCCTAGACGAGTTCCTCACCCGTGCGGCGATCACGTGCCTAAACCCTGGCTTTCCCTAAAATGAGCCCTACATAGTGAACGGGCCGGTGGGATCGCTAGTCCGTACCACTGACACTAAGAGGGAAACACCAGGGAGAGGACAGACAATACAGACAAACACATACACCCAGGTGGGCGACCACAGCAGACCACAAAGGTCCAACAGGGATCCGGAGGGTAGCGTTCTGGACCAACAACCAGAGAACGCAGCAACACAGCTCCAGAGGGCCAGAATAGATGTCCAGACAGGAAGCTCTATATCTGGCAACCAGAGAAGTGTGAGAGGGGAATATAAGGAGGTTGGGAGTGCTGGACAAGGAACAGCTGAGGAGAAGGAGCTACGGATCCCTGAGTGAGCCAAAAGGGTTTGCAAAGCAAACCCAGAAAGCTACCATAAGGAAACAGCCCTATCTTACCTAGAGCGCGCAGCCAACCGCTGCGACTTCCTGACCCCGGGTATAACGGAGTCAGGCGTGGTTCTTGACACCCTCGTGACACCGTCTCATGCTACCACTAGAGTGAAAGCACCGCCAGCATTCAAAAGTGACCAAAACATCAGCCAGGAAGCATAGGAACTGAGAAGTGGTCTGTTGTCACCACCTGCAGAACCACTCCTTTATTGGGGGTGTCTTGCTAATTGCCTATAATTTCCACCTGTTGTCTATCCAATTTGCACAACAGCATGTGAAATTGATTGTCACTTAGTGTTGCTTCCTAAGTGGACAGTTTGATTTCACAGAAGTGTGATTGACTTGGAGTTACATTGTGTTGTTTAAGTGTTCCCTTTATTTTTTTGAGCAGTGTATATTAAGGTGAGATCCTTCCTCCATTTTATTTTGAGCCTCTAAGGCATGTCTCACTAGTAGGTAGCAATAGAAAGACTTATGAGGGACTGTAAACTCCTCCTGTAGTTGGGAGAATGACTTAAGTACACCATCCTTGTACAATTGAACCAGTTTGGAATGTCCCCTGTGAAGGCCGTGTCTCTTATACAGGTATTTTGCAAATCTCATGTAACTGGTTATTGTCCCATAAAGGCGTACATGGCAAACTACCCACTACACCCATCAGGAATTAGCTTTTTCCCCAAAACTTATACATAAGGCACAAAATCGGCATTGTCCCTTTACGTACCAGAAACACTTCCGTCTCCAATCTACAAGCATGTTCAATGATACGAACACTGGCTTCTGAGCTATGAGTCTTACCCCATCCCGCAAAATGTTGCAGTTGTGAGGTTAATTAATAGAGCCACATATTAGGAATTGCTAAACCACCCGCAGCAAAAAGCAGTTACAATTTTTCAAGCTTAATTCTAGGGATACAAAAAAGTCTGTTCACTCTTTGAAAGATATGGGACGGGATCCATACCGGGGAGCTATGGAGGAAATAAAGTAACTGGGGCATAAGTATCATCTTTATCAGATTCGCCTTACCTATTAGGCCTCATGCACACGACCGTTGTTTGGATCCGCACCCGAGCCGCCGTTTTGGCAGCTCGGATGCGGACCCATTCACTTCAATAGGGCCGCAAAAGATGCGGACAGCACTCTGTGTGCTGTCCGCATCCGTGGCTCCGTTCCGCGGCCCCGCTAAAAAAAACATGTCCTAACATGTCGCGCTTTGCGGACAAGAATAGGCATTTATATTTCCGGCGCCCGTTCCTTTCCGCAAATTGCGGAAGGCAACACAGGCGGCTTCCGCTTTTTTGCAGATTCGCGGTTTGCAGACCGCAAAAAACTGCACGGCCGTGTGCATGAGGCCTTATAGAAAGTTTTTTTTCCAGGCAACAATCTTAATCTGCAGTCTATCTAGAAGAGGGGCGATATTCAGACCTTGGCCTTCATGGACACCAGGACTCCCGGGTATTTAACCCCTTCTACCCCGGGCCAGTTTTCGCCCTTCTGCTCAGGCAATTTTTTGCAAATCTTACATGTCACTTTATGTGGTAATAACTTTGGAACACTTTTATTTATCCAAGCCATTCTTCTCGTGACACATTGTACTTCATGACATTGGTAAATTTGAATCAATATATTTCACCTTTATTTATGAAAAAATCCCAAATTTACCAAAATTTTAAAAAAAAATCGCAATTTTCTAAATTTCTATTTCTCTGCTTTTAAAACAGAAAGTGATACCTCATAAAATATTTATTACTTAACATTCCCCATATGTCTACTGTATGTTGGCATAATTTTGGAAATGTCATTTTATTTTTTTAGGACGTTAAAAGGCTTCGGCTACTTTCACACTCGCTTGGTGTGGATCCGTCATGGATCTGCACAAACGCATACGTTCAGATACGGATCCGTTTGTATTATCTTTAACATAGCCAAAACGGATCTGTCTTGAACACCATTGAAAGTCAATGGGGGACGGATCCGTTTTCTATTGTGTCAGGGATCCGTCCCCGTTGACTTACATTGTGTGTCAGCTGACTTACATTGTGTGTCAGGACGGATCCGTTTGGCTCAGTTTCATCAGACGGACACCGAAACACTGCAAGCAGCGTTTTGGTGTCTGCCTCCAAAGCGGAATGGAGGCAGAAAGGAGCCAAACTGATGCATTCTGAGCGGATCCTTATCCATTCAGAATGCATTAAGAGCAAAACTGATCCGTTTTGAACCACTTGTGAGATCCTTGAACGGATCTCACAAATGGAAACCAAAACACCAGTGTGAAAGTAGCCTTAGAATTTTAGAAGCAATTCAAAACCCACTTTTTAAAGACCAGTTCAGGTCTGAAGTCACTATGTGGGGCTTACATAGTGGAAATCCCCCATACATGACCCCATTGTAGAAACTACACCCCTCAAGTTACTCAAAACCGATTTTACAAACTTTGTAAACCCTTTAGGTTTTTCACAAGAATTTAAGGAAAATGGAGATGAAATTTCTAAATTTCACTTTTTGGGCAGATTTTCCATTTAAATCCATTGCTTTCTTTAACACATCACTAAAATCAACATTTATTACCCTGATTCTGAGGTTTACAGAAACACTCCACATGTGGTCGTAAACTGATGTAAGGGTACATGGCAAGGAGCAGAAGAAAAAAAACGCCATATGGTTTTTGAAGGCAGATTTTGCTGGACTGGTTTTTAGATGCCATGTCCTATTTGAAGACGCCCTGATGCACCCTTACAGTAGAAACTTCCAAAAAGTGACCCCATTTTGGAAACTAGGGAATAAGGTGCCAGTTTTATTGGTACTATTTTGGGGTACATATGATTTTTAATTGCTCTATATTATGTTTTTTTGTAAGGCAAGGTAACCAAAAAATGGTTTTGGCACAGTTTTTTTTTTTTTTTACAACATTTAGGTTGTTACCGACGCAATGATATTAAATATGCCTACTTTCTTTGTTAGTTTCAGTTTTACATAATAAAACATTTTTGAAAAAAAAATTGTTTTTGTCTCTTCATTTTCTGAACGCCTTATTTTTTTTATTTTTCTGCTGATCGTCTTGTGTCGGGGCTTGTTTTTTGCAGGAAGAATTGAAGTTTTTGTTGGTACATGTTGAGGAAGAGTTGAAAGATATGTATATATATATATACAGTACAGACCATAAGTTTGGACACACCTTCTCATTCAAAGAGTTTTCTTTATTTTCATGACTATGAAAATTGTAGATTCACACTGAAGGCATCAAAACTATGAATTAACACATGTGGAATTATATACATAACAAACAAGTGTGAAACAACTGAAAATATGTCATATTCTAGGTTCTTCAAAGTAGCCACCTTTTGCTTTGATTACTGCTTTGCACACTCTTGGCATTCTCTTGATGAGCTTCAAGAGGTAGTCCCCTGAAATGGTTTTCACTTCACAGGTGTGCCCTGTCAGGTTTAATAAGTGGGATTTCTTGCCTTATAAATGGGGTTGGGACCATCAGTTGCGTTGAGGAGAAGTCAGGTGGATACACAGCTGATAGTCCTACTGAATAGACTGTTAGAATTTGTATTATGGCAAGAAAAAAGCAGCTAAGTAAAGAAAAACGAGTGGCGATCATTACTTTAAGAAATGAAGGTCAGTCAGTCAGCCGAAAAATTGGGAAAACTTTAAAAGTAAGGGCTATTTGACCATGAAGGAGAGTGATGGGTTGCTGCGCCAGATGACCTGGCCTCCACAGTCACCGGACCTGAACCCAATCGAGATGGTTTGGGGTGAGCTGGACCGCAGAGTGAAGGCAAAAGGGCCAACAAATGCTAAGCATCTCTGGGAACTCCTTCAAGACAGTTGGAAGACCATTTCAGGGGACTACCTCTTGAAGCTCATCAAGAGAATGCCAAGAGTGTGCAAAGCAGTAATCAAAGCAAAAGGTGGCTACTTTGAAGAACCTAGAATATGACATATTTTCAGTTGTTTCACACTTGTTTGTTATGTATATAATTCCACATGTGTTAATTCATAGTTTTGATGCCTTCATAGTCATGAAAATAAAGAAAACGCTTTGAATGAGAAGGTGTGTCCAAACTTTTGGTCTGTACTGTATATATATATATATATATATATGCATGCGAACACATACATGCATACTGTATATAATATATGTGCATACAATGATATAAGATGATGTGCGCAGATGTGCCCAGCGCACATCTGTCCTTAGTGTCCCCCAGGGTCCTTTGTTTCTGTCCTTGCCTGTGGCACGCACGCGGCCCCGGAGTGCGGGCTGACGGGTATAAATATCCGGCGGCCCCTGCACTGGGGAAGAAGAGCCGAGCCAACCCCCCATGAGAATCATCCCCAGGACGACGAGCATCCTGAGAATCATCCCCTGGACAACGAGCATAACCCTGGAGGGCTGAGTATTACCCCACTATCCCACCAATGATATTAACCCTTACTTGCCCTTATTCCCCTACCACTATCCCACCAACGATATTAACCCTTACTTGCCCTTATTCCCCTACCACTATCCCACCAACGATATTATTAACCCTTTCTTGCCCTTATTCCCCTACCACTATCCCACCAACGATATTAACCCCTTACTTGCACTTATTCCCCTACCACTATCTATTAACCCCTACCTGCCCATATTATTTACCCCTACCTGCCCACATTCATATTCCCCTACCTCCCTCCTCATTATCCCTGCATTTATCCAACCCTGTACCCCTGCTTGCTGCCCTGCTGTACCCCTGCAGCAGCCTTCGGCCCGGTGTATCTGTGGCCTGTATTAACCCTTACAGGTTCCCATAAACCCTGCTACCCACAGCCCCCTGCACCTTGCATTGACCCCTCTTATTTCCCCTAGGAATAGTCCAGTGATAGTAAGGGTGGGCTGCTTTTGTATGTGTGTATGTTAGTTAAGGTTTGTGGGTGGAATTTGGGATTGTGTAGTTAGTACTGTATTTTTAGTGCTGTACTGTTAGTGTATTGTATGCGTCACTATTTAGTGTACCGTAGGTAGCAATAAATATTGTGTGTTATTTGTACCTACTGTGTAGTGTGTTTTATTAGCGGTAGCTAGTTCAGTAAGGCGCATGCAGCTAGTTTGGCGAAGTAATATTATCTTTATTTAAGGTATAAATAGGCGGAGTCATCACTAGACGACTCACGCCTATTTATGAATATTAATTATTGAGATTGGCATAAATATCAATAATTAATTCATGGTTTGTAGAGTGAAACTAAATCGCACCTCCTCATTCCTATACTATTGACTACTGTATGTAATAAGCAGCATTTCTTATGATAAAACATGGCTATACAGCGGTTATATCAATCATTTGCTGTGCACTATTAAGAGGCAATTAGTATACAGTTTGATCAAAGAGCATAGGCCCACTTACCGCGACAAGGTTGCCTCTTGTTAAGTAGGAACCTACTCTAACCGTAGCGCAGTGCCGTGTGGCGACCACCGCGTCTCCACACTGCTCCAGCAGGCAATGGGATCCAGCAGCCAACCAGCTACCCCGCTGTACAGCGGAGCCACCTAGGCCTCGGATCCCACAGCTCCACCAGCACAGTACAGAAACAGCGACGGCCGCCATCCAGCGCCGCATGTGAACTGGTGCTAAGGGATCACCTGTTCACAGCTTCTCAGGAACTCCAACTGAGATGTGGTAGGAATTAAAACCCTGTGCAGACTACTGCTAATTTAAGTAAAGAGCACCTGTGCCACATGAGGAGGAGTGCTGACTTAGTATGGGGGAAAAAAGACTATAGAGCTCTATCTAGTTGGAGTTCCTGAGAAGCTGTGAACAGGTGATCCTTCAGCACCAGTTCACATGCGGCGCTGGATGGCGGCCGTCACTGTTTCTGTGCTGTGCTGGTAGAGCTGTGGGATCCGAGGCCTAGGTGGCTCCGCTGTACAGCGGGGTAACTGGTTGGCTGCTGGATCCCATTGCCTGCTGGAGCAGTGTGGAGACGCGGTGGTCGCCTCACGGCACTGCGCTACGGTTAGAGTAGGTTCCCACTTAACAAGAGGCAACCTTGTCGCAGTAAGTGGGCCTATGCTCTTTGATCAAACTGTATACTAATTGCCTCTTAATAGTGCACAGCAAATGATTGATATAACCGCTGTATAGCCATGTTTTATCATAAGAAATGCTGCTTATTACATACAGTAGTCAATAGTATAGGAATGAGGAGGTGCGATTTAGTTTCACTCTACAAACCATGATTTCATTGCTCTATAGTCTTTTCTCCCCCATACTAAGTCAGCACTCCTCCCCATGTGGCACAGGTGCTCTTTACCCAAATTAGCAGAAGTCTGCACAGGGTTTTAATTCCTACCACATCTCAGTTGGAGTTCCTGAGAGGCTGTGAACAGGTGATCCTTTAGCACCAGTTCACATGCGGCGCTGGATGGCGGCCGTCGCTGTTTCTGTACTGTGCTGGTAGAGCTGTGGGATCCGAGGCCTAGGTGGCTCCGCTGTACAGCGGGGTAACTGGTTGGCTGCTGGATCCCATTGCCTGCTGGAGCAGTGTGGAGACGCGGTGGTCGCCACACGGCACTGCGCTACGGTTAGAGTAGGTTCCCACTTAACAAGAGGCAACCTTGTCGCGGTAAGTGGGCCTATGCTCTTTGATCAAACTGTATACTAATTGCCTCTTAATAGTGCACAGCAAATGATTGATATAACCGCTGTATAGCCATGTTTTATCATAAGAAATGCTGCTTATTACATACAGTAGTCAATAGTATAGGAATGAGGAGGTGCGATTTAGTTTCACTCTACAAACCATGATAAATATCAATAATTAATATTCCCCCTTAACATTGGCGAGCCAGCCAGGAGACATGTTTCTCCAACAGGTTCAACAGAACCTGAAGGAGTTACTGCCGCATGCTGCAATACGGTTGCACAAACCGTATCTACAGGGGGAAACACCAATGCCTGCTGTAGGAGAAATGGTGATGGTGAAAGTCTTCCGTCGGGTTGGACCATGGGACGCAAACTGGGAAGGACCCTACAAGGTCCTTGAAGTAATGGGAGACACCATGCTGAAATTACAAAGGCCAATAACCCACAAAAAGAGATCCCGTAGACGGCAGAAAGTCTTGTGGATTCACATCGACCAAGCCAAGGCCACCCGAGCCTCCCCAACTCAATAACACATTCCGTTCAGAGTTGGGTGAAGGGGGGGGGAGGGCTTGGTTGGTCGATGGTGGATCCATTACACTTATCACACTCCATCTAATTACAGAACACAAGAGGGAGATATGCCATGGGACCACATTGCCAGGGAAGAGCTAGGCGTTCTCTGAACGGGATAAGTCTCCAGCTTGTGACACTGGTGGTAAGCATGTTGATGGCAGGATCGGCCTCTTCAGGGGACGGCCTGGGGACTAACATTGGTATGGCCAACATATCACTTAATGGACCTGGCCTTTTAATGGTCGAATGTTTGGATGGCAAAATCTGGGAACCATACGAGAACTTCACCTTTACACCGGGTCAGTGGTATCTGTATGGTTTCCAGAGAGAGTGTTTTGCCAACGGTGTAATTCAGCATTATACACCAGTGGAAAATGTGTCTGTCATACAACATGACTTACACGCCCTCTGTCTCAAGGAATTCAGACATTTTCAGGACGCAGACCCTACACCTATCAAATCCTCAAGATGGGTGTCTAGGGACCTACACTTGCACCCTTACCAGCCAGCGAGAACCAACACTACCACGGTGTTGTGCACCAAGGAGGGAATGCTGAATCCTGAAGATGTCACTGGGGCAGAGTACAGCGGTTGGTACATCCTGAAAGCTACCTTCCTGGGGAAGGATACCAGGACAGGTTGAGGGTGAGGACATATTTTGATAGGCCCATTCCAGTAAAAGGCACCCTGAAGGCTTATTGTATGTTGAGGGATTCCTGGATGATTATCACCAGGGAAACCAGTTATGTTCAGGGACATGTGTCCACAGATTACCTGCGAACCAGCATAATGATGTTAAAGTTAAACTGCAGTGACTCTGGTCAGGCCATTTGGAATGATCAGAGTGGTCCGGTAAAACTGGAAGGCATATACCGAGCCACAGTTTTAAAGGTACGGACCAATGCCAAGGACCCTAGGTATGTTCAGTTAAAGGGATCTCAAGCCATACGGTCTTTCATGATCACGATCATGAGAGACAACTGTGTTCCTGAGGTGACAGGATATTTTGTCACCTATGCCCACTGGGAGCAGGAAACCCAGATGGTGATGTTGGACACTAATCCCTGGAGGTGGGATTTGGTGTGCAACGGGGTGGATACCCCTAGGGTAGATGTATGGATGTATGGTACCCCTATGACTGAAGAATACCGGGGTAGGTATGTGTCTTCCGATTGGAAAGACCCCAGGGGCAGGGACATTAACTTTGACATCAATATAGATGGTTTGTTTAAGTAGCCTTTTTGCGAGGCAGTAGACGAAGGGTGCTGGACCTTTACTCAGTGGGTCTATCTGTCCCAATCCAAACCTGTAGGGAAGCTAGTGTTACAGGCTGGAGAAAAAACGAACAGTGGTATCCGTTCAAGGGAAGGGGGCAGATCTGTGTAACAGTGGTAAGGGTCCCATACGATACAGAAGGTCTCCAACCGGTAAAACCGCATTCGGACTCTTGCACCACCCCCATCCATTAATTGGCAGATCCCATAGCTCCTCAACTGTCATCCCCCTGGAAAATCATCACAGATGCCAAATTCATCCTGTTCACCTGGAGAATTTCCGTAGATGACTTCCGAGTTGACCATTGGGATCACAGGTGTGAGGAGTTTGTTAGGAACCAAATTGACATGGTAAGAGGCTGGATAGAGGCGGGGCAAGAGGTAAGGAAAGATGACTCCAGACATAGGAAGAACAGGGTGAGGAGAGATCTAGTGGCTATGGGACTTGGCTGAGGTGCTTTGGGAGTGGGCGCCCTGAACACTATGGATATGGAAGTCCTGAGAAGTAAGCTTGGGGAGGTTGCACGACATGCCGGGGAAGGATTCAAGACCCAGCTTGATGTAAACCACGTCCTAGAGGGTTTGCAGCATTCACACATAGATGCCACTACCTCTCTATCTTCTGCTATATGTGAGAAGTTTAGGAGGTTAGTTGAGGGTCTCTTGGAGGAGCAGGATCGAGCTCAGCTTACTCTGGCGTGTTCGCAGGTCCAAAGCGAATTCTCGGACAACCTTAAACATATTGTTTCAGCTTTACACAGCGGCCACTTCCCATTCAACCTCAGTCAGGGGATACGTCCACTGATCTCTCCTTTTGCCATCAATCATACCAACTGGTGGGTAGTTCAGTGGCATGGATGTCGGAATTTAACCTGCACTGCTTCGTCCTTGGCACCCGTGTCCGGTCACCTCAGACAGGGATACAGTGCCATCAATCTAGGAACGATGATAAACTACCTGACGGTACTTCATCCCCAGCTCCCCTCGAGCGTTCTAACCTATGAAGAAGGCCATCCTTCTTTGTTTGACACTGAGGGATGTTGGTTGAAAGAGGATGCCATCCTCTGTCAGGGTAGTCGAGATCGGGTGCCTAGACACCAGTGTTGGAACACCGAGGGGACCTATGAGATGAAGGTCAACACAATACCCTCATCCTCTTTAAAATACTTGGGACAGGGGTATTGGTGTTGGTACCAAGGGGGTAACGGATCGTATGC
Organism: Bufo bufo; assembly: GCF_905171765.1. Taxonomy (NCBI): domain Eukaryota; kingdom Metazoa; phylum Chordata; class Amphibia; order Anura; family Bufonidae; genus Bufo; species Bufo bufo. The sequence continues at coordinate 167,001,989 of NC_053392.1, read as the reverse complement.
AATTTATGGACTTAATTGCACCGAGAGAGGAGAACTCCTCCCCAGAGCGTACTGTACCCTTAGTCCCATTCTAGATCTGGACGTCGCAGAGCAGCAGGGAAGAACCCCGATTACCCCGGAAAAGAGACTCGACATTCGCCCCGATGTTCCTGTGAGGCTCCAAAAGATTCCTCTTGGCTTCGGCAAAGAACTTAAACATCTCCTGCTGGATTTTAGCCAAGAGGAAGATATTATCCAACATCTTCGGGAGACAGAGAAACAGGCCACCATACAACTAACCCATGATCGAACAAAAATTACTGCAGTTGCCACTGCCTTGGACAAGGACTCAAAGATTTAGTGGTGGGAGAGTCTTTTTGGATACAGCCCTAAGGCAACCTCTTTCTTTAATTTATTGATACACCCTGTGATAGTGCTTCTGGTTCTGGTTGGACTTATGTACCTAGGACTGTGGTGGATGTACCGGAGGGTCAAGAGACTAGCGAACCAACTAAGCCAGAACCAGACGGCACTTCACGAACTCAACCGCCGGAGGCTCAGGACTTAATTTCACCAAAGTCCTGAAGCCTAAGATCCAAAGAACATGATTGATTGAACCAGAAAAGAACAATTTTCATATGAGGTTTTGGGAGGTACGTCCTATGCCTTCCTGAGACCTCATAGTATTGTATATATATTTTCTTTTTTTGTATAAATGTCCTTGGGTTTAGGTGGATTGGGGAGGGGAACTGTGTTATTAGGATGTATTTTGTGTGAATGGGGATAAGATTAGGACACGATAGGGACAGGCCCCCTCTGTTCGCCATTTGCCACTTTGAACCCTGGAACGGTGAAGTTCATGAGGGAGGATCTAGATGTGTAGTGTGGCGGAGGTATTTCCCGCAGTTAGAATTTAGGTACCATGACATCACCTCACTTAATGAAAAATCTGACCTGCCTTGAAAAGACCTACTTATCTGTCCATGGGAGAACCTTTAATCAAGATGGAACAAGAGATGTCGGAGGTCTTGCTTAAAGAAAGTTGGCGCAGTCGGATACTGAAATTGTGAGGGTAAACCCGCTCCAGACTCCTTGGGGGGGGGACACCTGAAGATCGGCAGCAATACCGAGAGATGGTGAGGGTGTGGTTACTCCAAACTCTTCAGGGGTGACCGACACCGGAAGACTGTTACCTGAAAGAAAGGCAAATTGAAGACTGCGAGGGTCAAGCCGCTCCGGAAGTACAGTAAGAGGGGCTGATACCGAAACGATCAAAGCAAAAGATGTCCAGAAAGTTCCCGCGAGAAGGAGACAATGGCATATCCTGTGGATGGAGGAGTTGGTTACGGTGAAGAGCAGGTCGTAGAAAAGTCGGTCGGGATGGGTGATGTCTAGGTACCTAAAGATCAGTGCGTACTCCAGTTCTTCCCGAACTATCACTAAGAATGGGGTTGAGGGGGGCAAATATGTCTCAACCCTTCCCCCCGAAATATTGTCGTATTTCCGCCAACAGGGGGATTGTTGAGGAAGGGTTGAAAGATATGCATATATATATATATATATATATATATATATGCATGCAAACACATACATGCATATATAATATATGTGCATACAATGATATAAGATGATGTGCGCAGATGTGCCCAGCTTCTGCGCACATCTGTCCTTAGTGTCCCCCAGGGGCTCATTGCAGCCCCTGTGGGGAATATGTCCCCTTATGTGTCCCCTTATTCATAATGCCCCCTGTAATAGATATTTATCCCCTTATAGAATTGTCCCCCCTTTAGATGCCCCCTCAAGACATATACCCCTCTAATCCATAGGCCCCTTTGCTGGAACCAGGTGCATCGGTGTGAATGTGCCCCAAGCATTCACACTTATGTAATCTGGTTGATTGCATCAGAATGACCAGACAAGGGTCCAGTCATCCTGATGACTACAAAGGACTCTGATTCAAGAGAATCAGAGTCCTTTGTTTTAATTATCTCCAGCGCTGCTGGAGATAATTACGCATAACAGAAAGAAGGGAGAAACCTCCCCTCCTTCTATTATGCGCATTCCGGGAGCACGATTACTATCGCGCTGCCGGGAATGAAAATCGCTACAGGCGGGAGATCAAAGGCTTCTCCTGCCTGGCAGCGAGCAGCGCGACCTGGCCGAGCGCGTGCAGGGACGCGCGGGCTGGCGCAGTGACGTCATATCACCGCGCCGGCCCACGTGTCCTTGCCTGTGGCTTGGTAGCGCGGGCGGCCCGGGAGTGTGGGCTGCCAGGTATAAATATCAGGCGGCCCCTGCACTAGGGAAGAAGAGCCGAGCCGCCCCCCTATGAGAATCATCCCCAGGACGACGAGCATCCTGAGAATCATCCCCTGGACAATGAGCATAACCCTGGAGGGCTGAGTATTACCCCACTATCCCACCAACGATATTTACCCTTACTTGCCCTTATTCCCCTACCGCTATCCCACCAACGATATTAACCCTTACTTGCCCTTATTCCCCTACCACTATCCCACTAACGATATTAACCCTTACTTGCCCTTATTCCCCTACCACTATCTATTAACCCCTACCTGCCCATATTATTTACCCCTACCTGCCCACATTCATATTCCCCTACCTCCCTCCTCATTAGCCCTGCATTTATCCAACACTGTACCACTGCAGCAGCTCTGCCCTGCTGTACCCCTGCAGCAGCCTTCGGCCCGGTGTATCTGTGGCCTGCATTAACCCTTGCAGGTACAAGTAAACCCTGCTACCCACAGCCCCCTGCACCTTGTATTAACCCCTCTTATTTCCCCTAGGGATAGTCCAGTGATAGTAAGGGTGGGCTGCTTTTGTATGTGTGTATGTTAGTTAAGGTTTGTGGGTGGAATTTGGGATTGTGTAGTGTAGTTAGTACTGTATTTTTATTGCTGTACTGTTAGTGTATTGTATGCGTCACTATAGTGTACCGTAGGTAGCAATAAATATTGTGTGTTATTTGTACCTACTGTGTAGTGTGTTTTATTAGCGGTAGCTATTTCAGTAAGGCGCATGCAGCTAGTTTGGCGATTAGTGTAAGGCAAAGTAATATTGTTATCTTTATTTAAGGTATAAATAGGCAGAGTCATCACTAGACGACTCTCGCCTATTTATGAATATTAATTATTGAGATTGTCATAAATATCAATAATTAATATTCCCCCTTAACAGTACCATTTTTGGGTATATATGATTTTTTGATCACTCATTATTACACTTTATGGGGCAAGGTGACCAAAACATTTGTTGTTTTGGCACAGTTTTATTTATTTATTTTTACAGAGTTTACCTCAGGGGTTAGGTCATGTGATATTTCTATAGAGCAGGTTGTCTACTTTTTTTTAAATTTATTTCACTTTAACACAATAATAGCAGTTTTGAAGCAAATAAAATCATATTGTAGTGTCTCCATTGTATGAGAGTCATAGTTTTTTTTATTGTTTGACCGATTGTCTTAGGTAGGGTCTCATTTTTTGCGGGATGAGGTGACGGTTTAATTAGTACTATTTTGGGGGGCATATGCCTTTCTGATCGCTTGGTGTTGCAATTTTTGTGAACTGTTTTTATTTTATTTTTTATGGTGTTCAGTTGAGGGGTTAGATCATGTGATAGCTGGTTGTTACGGATGCAGCGATACCTAATATGTCTACTTTTTTATTTATATTCCTTTAACACAATACTAGCATATTTGAAACAAAAAGAAATGATGTTTTAGTGTTTCCATGTTCTGAGAGCTATTGTTTTTTTTATTTTTTGAGCGATTTTCTTATGTAGGGGCTCATTTTTTGCGGGATGTGGTGACGGTTTTATTGGTACCATTTTGTGGGACATACGCCTTTTTGATCGCTTGGTGTTGCACTTTTTGTGATGTAAGGTGATAAAAAAGGCTTTTTTTGACACAGTTTTTATTATTTTTTTTATGGTTTTTATCATACAGGGTGGGTCATGTGATATATTTATATAGCCGGTCGTTCCGGATGCGGTGATACCTATGTGTGTTTTTTCCTTTTTTTTCCTATTTTTTATAAAATCCGGAGAAAGGGGCATTTTTTTTGTTTTTTACTTGAAACTTAATTTTTTTTTAATTAAAAACACATTTTTTTTTCTTGCTTTTTTTTTTAAACTTTATTTTTGTCCCACTCTGGGACTTTAACTTTTGAGGGTCTGATCCCCTCTGCAAGGCATTACAATACATCTGTATTGTGATGCATTCCGTTAGTGTATTACACTGAGTACCGTATTTTTCGCCCTATAAGATGCACCGGCCCATAAGACGCACCTAGGTTTTTGAGGAGGAAAATAAGAAAAAAACATTTTTTAACCAAAAGGTGTGCTTTTGGTGGGTTTTGAACTAATGTGGTCTGTGTATGACACTGCTATGGGGGATCTGTGGATGGCACTGTTATGGGGGGATCTGTGGATGGCACTATTATGGGGGGATCTGTGGGTGGCACTGTTATGGAGGGATCTGTGGATGGCACTGTTATGGGGGATCTGTGGATGGCACTGTTATGGGGGGATCTGTCGATGGCACTGTTTTGGTGGGGATCTGTGGATGGCACTGTTATGGAGGGGGATCTGTGGATGGCACTGTTATGGGGGGTCGATCTGTGGATGGCACTGCTATATATGTGTCACCCACAGATCCCCCACCCCATAACAGTGCCATCCACATATTCCCCACCCCACAATAGTGGCATCCACAGATGCCCTAATATACCGGAGATAAACCTGTGGGAGGGGCCGGTGTCATGCAAATGCGGCGGGGCCGGTGCGGTCACTGTACTTCGGCCCCGCCGCTCACTCACTTCCTTAATGCCTAAACCTTTTATAATAATAACTTTAATTGAAGTTCCGATCCCCAGCCCCATCTGTACTACTTACTAAATGTCCTGTAGCAGGCAGAGCAGGGCGGGCGGGCGGCCGGCCATAACTCACTGATGTCAGGTTTAGGCATTAAAGAAGTGAGTGAGCGGCGGGGCCGAAGTACAGTGACCGCACCGGCCGCGCCGCATTTGCATGACACCGGCCCCTCCTCCCTCCCCCCTCCAGCTGATACATCGCAGTTGAATCTGTGATCATTCCCTTTGCTCCTTACTAAAAGCACAGGATTAGACCACTACAAGTGACCCTAGAGACAAGGTATGTACTCTGTAAGGCAGGCCTGGAATGGTAAACGGCTTATTCCAGGTGGACTTATCGGTCAGTGGGCTACACACCATGGCAAAGGTGACACTGCAGTGATAATGCCAGTTCTAAATTATTAATGCAGTCTTAAGGCTTGAATGGGTGAAGGACCTACAGTGATATTATTGCCTCATGATTGAAGGTCTGCACACCCAGTGTTGCTCAGCCAGAGTTTGGAGACTAGGTGCAGAAGAGGTGAGAAAAGCTGGGAGAGCTCCTCTCTCTCTCTCTCTCTCTCTCTCTCTCTCTCACTTCCAGCATCAGCAAGTCTTGGAGAGGAGAGAATGCTTAAAGTGTTGCTGTCAGTGAGGAAAGGGGTTTTGGGAGATAATGCTGCTGTCAAAAGGTTAGGGGTGGGAAAAAATGATTATTACAATGGGGCAGGGGTGAGATGGAGGACAATGCTGCTGTCAGTGAGCCAGGGGTAAGAAGGGGACAATGCTGCTGTTAATAGGGGAAGGATAGGTAGGGGGACAATACTGCAGCCAGTAGGGGTGGAAAAGGGGAAATGCTGCTGCCTGTGGGGATGGTATTTTGTACTGCATTGTGTTATATTGCCCTGCTAGGGGTATTTTGTGCTGCACTGTGCAGATAGAAGCATTTGGCTAGTGCTGCTCAAGTTAATATGGGCACTACACAGCAGTAGTGGCACGGTAGTATTTGTTTGCTGATGAGGCTCGGGAATCACCATGGTGTGGCTAGTGAAGCCTGAGTAGGAAAATTTGAGAAGCTCAGATTTAAAGGGATTCTGTCACCTCATTTTAGCCTTATTTCCCTCATTTCCCATATCTCTGTGTGCTTTTATTGTGTTTAAAAAAATTATTTTATAGATATGTAAATGACCCTGGTAAGGAGCCCAAGGGGCTGTACTAACCATCTTGGAGCCCAGCCACGCCCCCCTGTGAAGGAGCCCAGCCCGCCTGCGTCCTCCGAATCTCCTCCTTGCTCACAGTTCGATCGCTGCAATCTCGCGATGCGCAGTTCCTTCCCTGAATCTGATGCCAGCACAGGGAAGGAACACTATACCGGCACTGCGCATGTGCGAGCTCGTGCATCGCGAGATTACGGCAATCTAACTGTGAGCTAGGAGGAGATTCGGAGGACGCAGGTGGTGCTGGGCTCCTTCACAGGGGAAGGTGGCTGGGCTCCAAGAAGGTTAGTACAGCCCCTTGGGCTCCTTACCAGGGTCATTTACATATCTATAAAATTATTTTTTAAACATAATAAAAGCACACAGAGATATAGGACAGGTATATTGCGGACATGCTAGTGGCGATCTAGCTGTGCATGTCCGCATCTCTATAAGCTAAAACCAGGTGACAGAATACCTTTAAAGTGATAGCAAATACTTGTCACTGACTGAAAATGTGTCGCCTGACTGTCAAAGGGTCTATGTTCCACTTTTATTTTTGTATTGATGGTGTGGTTGACATATTTAAGGGAGTGGTGAGGAGCATGACCAAGAAAACCTGCATTGTGCGCCACTACTTCTCTGTCATATGTCGTGGGGGCGCTATTGTGTATTGGCTGCATAGGTTTGTTTGTCAGGGCTGCTTTGTAATCTCAGTCTGGTCCTGCCCTGAGGTATACAGTGGGGCAAAAAAGTATTTAGTCAGTCACCAATTGCGCAAGTTCTCCTACTTAAAAAGATGAGAGAGGCCTGTAATTTTCATCATAGGTACACTTCAACCATGAGAGACAGAACGGGAGGAAAGAATACAGGAAATCACATTGTAGGATTTCTAATGAATAAATTGGTAAATTACTCGGTAAAATAAGTATTTGGTCACCTACAAACAAGCAAGATTTCTGGCTCTCACAGACCTGTAACTTCTTCTTTAAGAGGCTCCTCTGTCCTCCACTCGTTACTTGTATTAATGGCACCTGTTTGAACTTGTTATCAGTATAAAAGACACCCGTCCGCAACCTCAAACAGTCACACTCCAAACTCCACTATGGTCAAGACCAAAGAGCTGGACACCAGAAACAAAATTGTAGACCTGCACCAGGCTGGGAAGACTGAATCTGCAATAGGCAAGCAGCTTAGTGTGAAGAAATCAACTGTGAGAGCAATTATTAGAAAATGGAACACATACAAGACCACTGATAATCTCCCTCTATCTGGGGCTCCACGCAAGATCTCACCCCGTGGGGTCAAAATGATCACAAGAACGGTGAGCGAAAATCCCAGAACCACACGGGGGGACCTAGTGAATGAGCTGCAGAGAGCTGGGACCAAAGTAACAAAGGCTACCATCAGTAACACACTACACCGCCAGGGACTCAAATCCTGCAGTGCTAGACGTGTCTCCCTGCTTAAGCCAGTACATGTCCGGGTCCATCTGAAGTTTGCTAGAGAGCATTTGGATGATCAAGAAAAGGATTGGGAGAATGTCATATGGTCAGATGAAACCAAAGTAGAACTTTTTGGTAAAAACTCAACTCGTGTTTGGAGGAGAAAGAATGCTGAGTTGCATCCAAAGAACACCATACCTACTGTGAAGCATAGGGGTGGAAACATCATGCTTTGGGCCTGTTTTTCTGCAAAGGGACCAGGACGACTGATCCGTGTAAAGTATGATCCGTGTAAAGTAAAGAATGAATGGGGCCATGTATCGTGATAATTTGAGTGAAAACCTCCTTCCATCAGCGAGGGCATTGAAGATGAAACGTGGCTGGGTCTTTCAGCATGACAATGATCCCAAACACACCGCCCGGGCAACAAAGGAGTGGCTTCCTAAGAAGCATTTCAAGGTCCTGGAGTGGCCTAGCCAGTCTCCAGATCTCAACCCCACAGAAAACCTTTCGAGGGAGTTTAAAGTCCATGTTGCCCAGCGACAGCCCCAAAACATCACTGCTCTAGAGGAGATCTGCATGGAGGAATGGGCCAAAATACCAGCAACAGTGTGTGAAAACCTTGTGAAGACTTACAGAAAACGTTTGACCTCTGTCATTGCCAACAAAGGGTATATAACAAAGTATTGAGATGAACTTTTGTTATTGACCAAATACTTATTTTCCACCATAATTTGCAAATAAATTCTTTAAAAATCAGACAATGTGGTTTTCAGTATTTTTTTTTCTCATTATGTCTCTCATAGTTGAGGTATACCTATGATGAAAATTACAGTCCTCTCTCATCTTTGTAAGTGGGAGAACTTGCACAATTGGTGGCTGACTAAATACTTTTTTGCCCCACTGTATTTACCACAGGTTAAGAATTTAGATGATAGAATATACATATGTTGCTACCATGCACTAGCTACTAAAAATGACAACTTCAGAAATGTTCCTGTATTTTAATAAAATATTCACTTTTATCTGTGGATGTTGACTCTAAGGAAGCTGAATGCTCTTACACAACTATAGTTCTTGTGCTAGAGAAAATGTGTGTTTGGAATAGTTTCCTAGCTATAGAGATAAGCCTACATTTACTAGGATAAAAGTATAAGAAAACAAATAGCAGCTTGTCACACAGTGCGCTAAATCATTCCAGTAATAGACTTTATCTTCTTCATCTGTAATGTACGGTACTTTTCTTCTAGTATACTGCAAGAATACATGTAAACATACAGCCTACTGAATGGTCCTGAACAACCTGTTCACATTAAAGGGCCAAACCAGGACTAAATGAAGTGCAACACCAGACACAACCTATGGAGAGACGTGGCACTACTATATTTCTGGGGAAAAAACAGCTCCTGTTCTTGTAGCTCTGGACAACACCTTTGAAAAGAAATTATACAAAATAAGAGTAATGAAAAGCGCATATATATATATATATATATATATATATATATATATACATACACTCACCTAAAGAATTATTAGGAACACCTGTTCTATTTCTCATTATTGCAATTATCTAGTCAACCAATCACATGGCAGTTGCTTCAATGCATTTAGGGGGGTGGTCCTGGTCAAGACAATCTCCTGAACTCCAAACTGAATGTCAGAATGGGAAAGAAAGGTGATTTAAGCAATTTTGAGCGTGGCATGGTTGTTGCTGCCAGACGGGCCGGTCTGAGTATTTCACAATCTGCTCAGTTATTGGGATTTTCACACACAACCATTTCTAGGGTTTACAAAGAATGGTGTGAAAAGGGAAAAACATCCAGTATGCGGCAGTCCTGTGGGCGAAAATGCCTTGTGGATGCTAGAGGTCAGAGGAGAATGGGCCGACTGATTCAAGCTGATAGAAGAGCAACGTTGACTGAAATAACCACTCGTTACAACCGAGGTATGCAGCAAAGCATTTGTGAAGCCACAACACGCACAACCTTGAGGCGGATGGGCTACAACAGCAGAAGACCTCACAGGGTACCACTCATCTCCACTACAAATAGGAAAAAGAGGCTATAATTTGCACGAGCTCACCAAAATTGGACTGTTGAAGACTGGAAAAATGTTGCCTGGTCTGATGAGTCTCGATTTCTGTTGAGACATTCAAATGGTAGAGTCCGAATTTGGCGTAAACAGAATGAGAACATGTACCCATCCTCTGATGGCTACTTCCAGCAGGATAATGCACCATGTCACAAAGCTCGAATCATTTCAAATTGGTTTCTTGAACATGACAATGAGTTCACTGTATTAAAATGGCCCCACAGTCACCAGATCTCAACCCAATAGAGCATCTTTGGGATGTGGTGGAATGGGAGCTTTGTGCCCTGGATGTGCATCCCTCAAATCTCCATCAACTGCAAGATGCTATCCTATCAATATGGGCCAACATTTCTAAAGAATGCTATCAGCACCTTGTTCTATCAATGCCACGTAGAATTAAGGCAGTTCTGAAGGCAAAAGGGGGTCCAACACCGTATTAGTATGGTGTTCCTAATAATTCTTTAGGTGAGTGTGTGTGTGTATATATATATATATATATATATATATATACACACACCCATATATCTAACAAGGAATAAGAACAGTATATGAGCCGCTTGCTTTCCAGTTACTCTATATAGGTCACTTGTAGGGAGGCCAAGTAATATTTCTTAAAATGATACACACAAACGCCGTAGCTTTTTTAAGTGCTGATCCGATTTCCAGAACCGACCTGATATTGATGACCTATCCTGCGTTTAGGTCTGTCGATACACAGCACAACCCCTTTAAGCATGCTGGATTTCAACATAATGCACCTGACTTTTGGTTCCCACAGGAGACCAGCTGTCTTCTTTTCTTTTCAATTCTCTTTTTATTAGTTTTTATAATAAAATAAGAGACTGTTTACATTGTATCGATGTAGAAGAAATCAAGAACAATTATGACAAGTTGATATGCAACAGTGCTCGTTCTATAACATAATGATGAACATGGAGTAATGAGTAGATGGGAAAGGGGAGGGAGGGAAAGGGAGGGGGGAGAGTTGAGGGTTGGGTACGAGTGGTCTGTTGTATCCAGGATCAAGGACGAACAGATTTTGTGAAGATCAGTTCGGTGTTTCAGATATGTTAGAAAGCATGTTAAGTGCTGGTGTAGTATTTCGGAAGGATAACCAATCTTCCCATATTTTTTGAAATGTCGTGTGGGATCTTTTCTCCCAGGCTGACAGTTCCTCCATGTGGTAAATATGGTTGACCTTATTTAGCCACTGTGAAACGGTCGGAGGTGTTTTTTGATTCCAATATTGTGGTATAAGGGATTTTGCAGCAGCCATGAGGTAAAGGAAAAGTCTGCGTTTCCTAAAGGGAATGTTTTTCAGTCTGACATGTAGTAGGACTGAGAGGGGGGATGGGGTCTCGGGATAAGACCACATTTGTTTAGCCAGTTTAAGTATCTCAGTCCAGAAAGGCTGAATCACAGGGCAGTGCCACCACATGTGTAGGTATGTGCCTTTGGTTTGGGAGCACCTTCAACATATGTCTGTGCTGAGGCAGTGCATCTGATTGAGTCGAACTGGGGTGAGATACCACCTGGTTATTAGTTTGAAGGAGTTCTCCTGGAGACGTGTGCATCTAGTGATCCCAAGCGAGCTTAAGTAGATTTGTTTGGATTCTCTGTGAATGTACAGTAGATTCAAAGTCTCTGCTCCATTCTGTGATGTATGTCATATAATTAGGGTTTCTAATGGATTGGAGTATTTTGTAGACTTGTGACATGTCTTCTAATACAAGACATGGTAAATTAAATGGTGGCATTAAAAAATGCATCTTGTCCCGCCAAAAATAAGCCCTCATATAGCTATGTGAACGGAAAAATTAAAAGTTATGGCTTTTGGAACATGAAGAGTAGGGACGAGCTAATTGACTTCGGATGAAACATCCAAAGTCGATTCGCATAAAATTTCGTTTGAATACTGTACTGAGCGAGCGCTTCGCACAGTATTAGAATGTATTGACTCCGATGAGCCAAAGTTATGCTTCGTGAAGTCTAGCGAGACTACACATAATAACTTCATAAATTAATTTCTGTTGTAAAAAACTATTTCCCGAACTTGGGTTCGGTTCCAAGTGGTACCTTGGAAACGAACGAAGCGCTCCCTCCATAAAGTATTCAAACAAAGTTTTATTTCGAATCGACTTCGGATGTTTCATCCAAAGTCGATTCGCTCATCCCAAATGAGGAGGAAAATCAAAAATGAAAATAGGCCTGGTCTTTAAGGGGTTAAGATGGAAACTTGGGGGCACATTTATGAAGACAGACGATTTAGACGGCAGTATTAAATATGCCTGCACTGCTGGAGGAAGCGCCAAAGTGATATGGAGGTGCAGGCCTCTACACAAATTTGTTCTCAGGATGTGCAACAATCTAAAATCTATGCCAGCTCCCTTGCTGGTGTATTTTTAAGTAATTTTGTACACCAAAAACTGATGTACAAAATGATGAATGAGACGGCGTAAACTGGCGTAAATAAAGATAAATTTGTTGAGGCGGCTGGGCACACCCACTTCTGGCCCTTACCATGCCCTTTTTAAGGAAGGGCAGCGTAAAAGCTGAGAGATGTGCCAATTTTTTTTAAAGGCGCAGTTAAAAGACAGATACTTGGCAACTTTTTGACAAAACTTTTCAGACGCAAGGGAGATGTTAAATCTCCCCCCAAATGTTTCGCAAATGGCAGCCTTTACAAATGAGGACCAGAATTGATAGAGGGTCAAGTGCTCTTTGGCTCTACCGAAAACCAACTGGCTAAGAAACTCCTTTTGCTATGCTCTTTTGTGGGTGCAAACATTGGCAGGAACATTTCCCTAGCAACATCCACAAACTTAAGGGGCATCTGTGACTCTGACTTCTTACAACGGATTTGTCATCCCTTTGCTACATATAATAAATGCCTTTAATACCAAAGGATTATGTTGTTTTAACCTTAGGATTTGAAGTACAGAGGTTTTCAAGCAACTATCAGGCAAGACATACATAAATCCTCATATCTCTTCCATCTCCTTCATCAATAAGCACAGATTAGATCTGACTGTTGCTATTCACTGACAGCAGAGTGGTAAACATGGAATAATGAGTGTATGTGCTTACTCTGTGGTCAGTCATGATACTATCTAACCTGCAGCCACTTGCCTTGTTTGCAGCTTAGCTGAAGGCTGGGTGGAGATTTCTTTCTGTTCAGCTTGGTAAGAAAACAGTCCGACCGTGGCTCCTGTTTTACTTCTTCCTACCAAGTAGCAAGAGAGATGCCAGGCATGATCTGCTAATAAGAAGCCAAGAGCATATTTTCAGATTCACCGATTTACGTAAAATGAAAGTCTTTATAGCATTTGATGGTCTTTGCGAACCCTTTGACATTCCTCGGGGCCAAACTGTCAAGAAAGTCAAACAGATGCTAAAGGTAAGTTCATTGAGTGACAGGTGAGTTGTAGACATCTGTTCCCATGATGCAGTACTGCATGGTTGCTGCTGTAGCTGTGATGCTGTGCCATGAGGCTCAGTATGACAGCAGGGTTGCTGTTGGGCTGTTGGGTCTTGCCACCTGTGGGTACTATGTTGCTGTTGCCATGTGGTGCTGCGCCAAATTAGAGTAGGTCCCACTCGAAAGAGGCAATCTTGACGTGGTGAGGGAGCTTATGCACTTTAATGAAAATGTATACAAATGGCCTCATATACAGTTAGTGGACTATGGCGAAGCAATGTACATTGTGCTAAGAAGCAGCAGATCAAAGCACAGTGTGTGGATATGCAATCCATGCTTTTTCTCTCTATTAATTCTTTATTGTTTTCATGTACAGTGTAGATAATTATCCATTACGTCTGATCATCAGGGACTTGTTTTTAAAGGACAGCTGTAATGTAATCTGGAATTTCACAAGACCACAATCATAAGACTGATGGGAGAGAACAATAATAAATTCTTCTCATGTGAAGATTAAGTTAAAGTACATAGGACATTACAGCAATTTACATGTATGTGCAGATGTGTTTTTACAAGCAGTGGGTTTACTGTAAGTGCAGCTTAAAAACCCTGGTTCACATACCGATATATTTACTGGTATCCCTCAACTAGATCCTGCCATAATTGTATAGTGCATGGCTCTCATGCCTCGCAGCGCTGGGATCCTCTACGATAGTCCAGTTTCCTCCCATGCTATTAAGTCCAACTATGTATCAGTGTGTGTCTGAGACAGGGAAGCTATAGGATAATAAATAGCAATTGATATGAGTGATTACAGTATGTGTACAGTGCTGCAGTATAGGCTGGTAGAGGGACCTGCAAGTCTCCTTAGATGCCAGGATCCAGGTGTGACTTCAACCTCCGAAACTCCTAAATGATCTTCTATAAGCTATTTTACTTTATAGAAGGTCCAGCTATAGTATAACCCTAAATAGTGGATAATCTTTAATAGTATTCTTTTTGTCCATGCCTAACCTAGTCCACCAATTATATTGATTATCAGCCCATACATTTTAGGGTCAACTAGGAGTTGCCAGTGAGGTTCGAGGACGGGGGGTCTCCACCTTCAGGAGTCGCCCCTGGGCACAGGGCCTAGCTTTAGAAATATTATTAGGGTCATCTATCCCCCATTCGAATATTTTGGTGGACATGTTTATGCTTGGACAGATTAGGACTTATGTTTGTTGTATGAATACTATTAAAGATTATCCACTATTTAGGGTTATACTATAGCTGGACCTTCTATTCTTACCTTTAACCCATTATATTTAATTATATCCAATTAGGCTGGATATTTATTTTACTTTATATCAGTAACTTATGGAGGTCGCCACAAGATCTTTGTGTGTTCGGCAGTTGTTACTGCCTCCATGTTTTGGTGGGCTTGGCCCAAGTGTTACTAAATCTTTATGATCTGTTGAGATGACCTTCTCCAATTGTTCTAGGTTATGATGCGCTAGATCAAAAAATAAAAAAATACACTGTTTTGCAGGACTATTTTCACATCCAGCTGTCAGATGACAAGCAGGGGAGGAGGTTTTTGGAGCTTATATATGCAGGAGGGGTGCTAAGAGATGAGTGGGTCCTAACAGATGCTGGGATTACTCTTTGCTCCACCATTAAGTGCATTGTGAAGGTAAGAAGCAAACTATGATAGCAGAGAATATATTTTCTTACATGTGAACATGTTACACCCTTCTATCATTTATAATAGTGCTGTTGTTGGAGCTCTCTATTGGCGAGATGTTGTCTTTCCTGCAGGTCCATCCTTGTTTCCCCCGCCACATTGCGGATTTCTAGGAATTAAATATTGATGACCTATCCTAAGGAGAGGTCATCAATATCTAGTTAGCGGAGGTCTGACTCCTGTCATCCCCACCTATCAGCTGTTTTAATGCCGCAACTGCGGACAAGAAAAGGCATTTTTTATTATAGTGCCAGCGACGTGCGGTCCGCGGAATTCAGTGTCCGTGTTTTGCGGATCCGCAAAACACCTACGGACGTGTGAATGGACCCTTAAAGGGGTTGTCCCACAAAAAATATTCTACATTTTTCAAACCAGCACCTGGATCTGAATACTTTTGTAATTGCATGCAATTAAAAAGTTAGTATGGCCAGCGAGTTGTTCAATGCAATCTATCTGTATAGCGCCACCTGCTGTTTTCACTTTTTCTAATTTCTCTGTCCACCTCACTGAGCTGGACACACATGCTCAGTTCCATCCTTCAACTGCCACTAGGTGCAGCAGGCAGGACATGCCCCCTGAGCTGCCAGCTTGAAATAAAATCTATTTGGAACTATGAATGTGGAGATCTCTGGATCCATGTGAGGTACAGGGCTGGTTCTAGCTTTGTTAGAAAGAGGTTTCCATGTACTATATGATGTCTGATTTTAGATTTTTTAATTAATTATGAGATAACCCTTTTACTAAATATTTACAAGGAGAACGTTTGTCATCAGATTTTCTAGTTAACCTGAATTACTGCTATAGTACTCAAAAATATTGTACATTAGTGCCTATATGGTTATACCACTCACATAGAGAACAGTACCCCTTTGTGTATGCCTTTAAATGTCATATAGCTACAGCCACCACATGCCAGCACCCAACATTAACACATTATTGTATGAGTATATTCAGCATTTTTTCCATTGCCAGTGGCACATAATGTCCAGCCTTGTGACATGTAATACGTTCAGAATTTGGTGCATGTTAAATACAGAGTCAGTGGCCAGTCTATGGTGGTCCTTAGTCCATTAAAAGGAATGTGTCACCTAGAATATCTTCTGCCTATTAAAACCAGACCTATTCTTTTTTTTTTTATCAGCTTTTTTTTAATTGTAGATTTTGTTTTTATTCTATTTTTTGTATATTATTATGACATCAGTCATCTTACCTGAGCTGTTGTTAACAGCATTAAGAGATGTACTTTAAAGCAGCCCCATGGGCCATAGACACAACGAACAGGAGATAACGCATTGACTTCTATGGGAGAGCTTTCTAGCCTTGCTCTGTGACTTGTGTAGAGATCATTGTACAGGGAGGGAGCACATTTATAAGCTGTGACAATCATCTATTGTTAAAGGTAGATCCTGTGGTATGTTGAAGAAAAAGGTGCAAGATCCAGCTCCATATAACAAGTAGTAAGTAGTGGCATGAGTAAGGACCGGTATAACGTGGTCCGAAACGCGTAGACCGCTTACCTTGCATCTGTTTGTATTTTTATACTGCATGAAATAAAGGACTACTTGTTATATGGAGCTGGATCTTGCACCTTTTACTTCAGTCTATCCACAGCCGTGTCCAGGCTATACCCGTGCTCCTAACAAGTGAAGCAGGTGAGAGCTGCCTTTCTTCTAAGCTTTTGATCCTGTGGTATGTATACAGAGGTGGCATCTGTTACTGTAATCCTGCCATCATGATAATGAGATGACTGCTGAAAAGTCATCAATGCAGCACTCAAATCCTCAATATATTATTACGCCTTGTGTCAATTTAAAAATTTTTAAAAAATCACCAACAATTCTAAAAAATATATGTTTAACTTAAAAACTTGATTTAAACAATAGGTCGTTTTCTTATGAAACATTCACTTTTAAGGACATCTGTCAGCAGATTTGTAGCTATGAAACTGGCTGACATGTTGCATGTGCGCTTGGCAGCTGAAGGCATCTGTGTTGGTCCCATCTTCATATGTGCCTGCATTGCAGTGAAAAGGTGTTAGGCAGGCTTGTAAAAAATGCTGCAAAGTAAGAATGCTTTCAAAAATAGAAGTGTTACTAGTTTATTTTCATCAATTAACAAATTGCAAGGTGAATGAACTAAAGAGAAATCTGAATCAAATCAATATTTGGTGTGACCATCCTTTGCCTTCAAAATAGCATAATTTCTTCTAGGAACACTCACACACAGTTTTTGAAGGAACTCGGCAGGGAGGTTGTTCCAAACATCTTGGAGAACTAACCACAGATCATCTATGGATGTAGGCTTGCTCCAATCCATCAGTCTCTTCATGTAATCCCAGTCAGACAAGATGATGGTGAGATCAGAGCACTGTGGAGGCCATATCATCACTTTCAGGACGCCTTGTTCTTCTTTACGCTGAAGATAGTTCTTAATGACATTGGATGTGTGTTTGAGGTCATTGTCCTGTAGCATTCTAGACAGAGGAATGATTAGAGCAGATGCTAAATGTCCGAGCTAAGAGTAAAGCCAACTCAGGACTAGGTACCAACCAGAGCAAGGCAAG
Source organism: Bufo bufo (assembly GCF_905171765.1). NCBI lineage: Eukaryota > Metazoa > Chordata > Amphibia > Anura > Bufonidae > Bufo > Bufo bufo. The sequence goes on along the minus strand of NC_053392.1, from coordinate 166,984,703 downwards.
AAAAAGACCAGAGAAATCCTAAAAAGTATACCAGTGTCAAGAACGCGCAAGTAGAAAACCATGTGGAGATAAACTGTCTTAAAAAGACTTTATACACTCCATAATGTAAATTGTGTAATCAGGGATGAGCTGCCAATAATCTACAGAACTGAATACGGGAGGAATGACTGTAGTAGCAATTGTTCCTCCCACATTCAATTTGCTTTGGCCTGTGTAATCAGAGCAGTGCAAACAAGTGGTGATGGATGTGCTATCATTAATCGGTGCGCACACTGCCGGAACATTAGGCGGTGTAATATAGTCCTAAGTCTTTGCCATCAGTGTTTTATTTGGGTCGGTCTGAGTGAAGTTGATGATGCAGTTAAATAGTACAGTTGGAAAAAGACATATGTCCATCAAGTTCAACCAAGGAGAGCACAGCCTATCGCACTAGGCGGGCATCCAAAACACTGGAACCCAGTTCAAAAAATATCAGGCTTATTATTGGTCAATGGGATTCATTGGAATCTACCTGGAAACACATCCATCATACTGGGCAAGTTAAAGGGGTTATATCATGATTAATGTAGAACATGATAATCAGGCATCATATAGTACACAAAAATCTATTTCTACCTCCCTGCACCTCACATGGATCCAGAGATCTCCCCATTTATTGCTTTAATTGCTCTGCTAAATTTACATAAAGTTGGCAGCTTTTAGGGGTGGGTGTCCTTTCTGCTGCAGCTCTCTCTCTATCACAGCTCAGGAGGCCGATGAAGGATGGATCAGCGAGGTGGACAGAAAAAGAAGAAAAAGAACAAATGAGAGGTGTCGCTATTCAGATATATTTTATTTCATAACTCAGTGGCTATAGTAAATTTTAAATTACATGCAATTACAAAAGTATTCAGATCCAGGTGCTGGTTTGAAAACTCCATTATATTTTTCATGGGACAATCCCTTTACGAATTAATGGAGTGTCAACAGAGGCTAATTAGAGATCAGCCAGTTCCCCATCCGCAGACAATCTGAAATCTTAAATGAAATTCCTAGTATGTTATTTAATGAAGATGTAAATCTCTGTATGCTTGTGACAACAGTATTTCTAAGGCATTGCTGTCATTTAAGGAGGAAGAAAAGCCAGCTCTGTATGTATACAATGCGGTTACCAAAGAGAGAGTCCCAATAACAGGGAATAGTCATCTTCTTGCTGCAACGATCGCAAAGCTCAAGACTCTGTTGTCTCTGAAATGCGGATTTCCCGTCAGTGTTTTCTGTCTGAGGACATTAGAAGGAAAAGAAATGTATGACTGTAACACCCTGAGTGACTACCGTCTGGATCTAGGTATGCAACCTGCTACCTCCAAGAAAATATGTAATATCACGTGTTCTTGTGCAAAAGAACATATTGATTCATTTCTGCATTTTGCTTTGATCATCAAAAAAAAACAATGCATAAAAACATTGGGAAAGAACAGAGTTTAAACACTTTTTGCTCTAGATATTGATGACCTATCCTTAGAACAGGTCATGAATTTCAGATTGGTGAAAGTCCATCACCTGGCACCACCACCACCAATCAGCTGTTCTTACCAGCGGTGAATGGGAGCTGAGCTGCATTAACCACGGTGTCATTTTCGGCTAGGGTGGCCAGACAGTCCGGTTTTTAGACTTCTGGTCCTCCGTCCGGCGCAAGGCCAGGACGGACGGCCACAAGTCCTCCTTTTTTTGTGGTTAAGCTGACAGCCGGCGGCCTTCGGCTCAGATATGGTCACTTTAAGTATCCCCGACAGGAGGCAGGGCCTGGCAGCACGTCCAGATCACAGTGCGCTGTATTGTGACGTCACAACGTCATCAGCGCTGCAGCTGCTGCACGCAGCACCGGCCAATTCTGTTTTTTACAGGCAGAACAGAGGAGCACGGGGCGTGGAGAGACCGCAGGTGCAGCCACTGCCACACTTGCCCAGTCTCTATCTGCAGAGTCTCTACAGACTACAGTACAGTGTACACACAGTCACTCTCAGACACTGTACCGACTGTTAAAACCACCCTCGCCAGCCAGCCAGCAGCACTCTCAGGCACTCAGCTCAGCCAGCCGCCAGCCCACACTGAGCACAGCCTGCCTCCAGCCCACACTGAGCACAGCCTGCCTCCAGCCCACACTGAGCACAGCCTGCCTCCAGCCCACACTGAGCACAGCCTGCCTCCAGCCCACACTTAGCACAGCCTGCCTCCAGCCCACACTGAGCACAGCCTGCCTCCAGCCCACACTGAGCACAGCCTGCCTCCAGCCTACACTGAGCACAGCCTGCCTCCAGCCCACACTGAGCACAGCCTGCATCCAGCCCACACTGAGCACAGCCTGCCTCCAGCCCACACTGAGCACAGCCTGCCTCCAGCCCACACTGAGCAAAGCATGCTGGAATAACCTAGGCATCTTCTGTATATATTTATGTATGTACAGCTGGTATAACCTATACATCTTCTTGTATATAGTGATATGGAGCATGCTGGTATAACCTGGGCATCTTCTGTATATAATTATATATGTACAGCTGGTATACGTTTTATATCTTCTTGTATACAGATGAAACGTGAAAAATTTTAATATCATGCAAAGTTCATTTATTTCAGTAATGCAACTTAGGGTACTTTCACAATAGCGTTATTCTTTTCCGGCATTGAGTTCCGTCCTAAGGGCTCAATACCGGAAAAGAACTGATCAGTTTTATCCTAATGCATTCTGAATGGAGAGCAATCTGTTCAGGATGCATCAGGATGTCTTCAGTTCAGTCTTTTTGCCTTTTCAGGACGGAGATAATACTGCAGCATGCTGTGGTTTTATCTCCGTCCAAAATTCCGGAACACTTGCCACCATTTTTTCCCACTGAAATGCATTAATGCCAGATCCGGCCCCGAGTGTTCAGTTTTTGCTGTCTGCGCATGCTTAGACCGAAAAAAATGTGAAAAAAAATAAATGCCGGACTTGTTTTTCCAGATGACACCGGAGAGACGGAAATGGCATTTCAATGCATTTGTCAGACGGATCAGGATCCTGATCCGTCTGACAAATGCCATCAGTTTGCATACGTTTCGACGGATCTGGCAGGCAGTTCCGGCGACGGAACTGCCTGCCGGAATCCACTGCCGCAAGTGTGAAAGTACCTTTAAAAGGTGAAACTAATATATGAGATAGACTCATTATGGTGTTTGGAGTGTAATATGTATACAATGCTGGGGGTTGGAGTATAATACGTGTGTAATGCTCCCTGCCTGTGATCGGTCTCTGGTATTGTACACCGATATAAGGGTGTCCGGTGAAGGATACGCTGCGGCAGGTGGCGGTTGCAGGGCCTGGATCCCAGGGTGTGAAGCGGCTGCAGAGGAAGCCGGAGGGGGAGGAGGAGGCACGGCGGAGCTTGGCACAGCAGCGGGCCGGTGCTCAGGTGTGGCCGGTGCGCAAGTATGTCCAGTGAAGGATACGCTGCGGCAGGCAGCGGTTGCAGGGCCCGGATCCCGGGGTGTGAGGCAGCTGCAGAGGAAGCCGGAGGGGGAAGCACGGTGGAGCTGGGCACAGCAGCAGGCTGGCGCGCAGATGTGGCCGGCGCAGGCGGTGTGTGAAGCGCCATGTTCTGATTGGTCGCCGCGCATGCCCAGTGTAAATCTGCACACACAAAGACACAGCGCACACACACAGGGCTTTTATTATGTAGGATTATACTCCAACCCCCATCATTATACAAATATTACACTCCAACCCCCATCATTACACAAATATTACACTCCAACCTCCATCATTATACACATATTACACTCCAACCCCCATCATTATACACATATTACACTCCAATCCCCATCATTATACACATATTACACTCCAGCCCTCCAGCATTATACACATATTACACTCCAGCCCCTATCATCCATAATAATAAAAGCCCTGTGTGCGTGCTCCGTGTCCGTGCGTGTGTGCCGATAATTAAACTGTGCTGACCAATCATCACACGGCTCTCTACATGCAACTATGCTGCCCACACCAGCGCGCCGACCAATCATCACACAGCGAGGTCTCAGCTATCCTTTAACTGCGTGGCGCATCACGCAGCGCTCCAGACGCCGCCCACACCAGCGCGCCGCCCAATCACCGCCGCCCCACACGCAACCTCACTGCCGACACCAGCCGGGCGACCAATCATCACACGGCGAGGTCTCAGCCATTCTTTAACTGAGCATGCGTGGCACGCAGAGCAATCATCACACGGCGCTTCACACACCGCCCGCACAGCCCACACCTGCGCTCCGGCCAATCAACGCCACCGCTTGCCTGTTATGGTGTACTCTCCAGCCACAGACAGCAGCCGCTGCCAGCAGTCTCAGCCACCAGTCAGTGCCAGCCATCTTAGCCATCAGTCAGTGCCACCAGCCACAGCCACCAGTCAGTGCCAGCCATCCCCTTGCCATTTAATATAGACTGTTCCTAATGTTTATGCACTACTGTTTATGCCCGTTATTGTAACGGGCTTAATGTCTAGTTTATTATAATTTGGATGATTATGGCTTACAGCTTATGAAAACCCCAAAGTCAGGCGGTATGGATTAATTAGCTGACTAGAGTGTGACACTTTGAGCCTAGAATATTGAACCTTTTCACAAAATTCTAAATTTAAGTTGCATTACCGAAATAAATGAACTTTTGCACGATGTTCTAATTTTTTGAGTTTCACCTGTACAGTGATACAGAGCAGGCTGGTATAACCTAGGTATCTCCTGTATATAATTATATATGTACAGCTTGTATAAGTTATACATCTTCTTGTATATAGTGATATGGACCATGCTGGTATAACCTGGGTATCTCTTGTATATAATTATATATGTACAGCTGGAATAAGTTATACATCTTCTCGTATACAGTGATATGGAGCATGCTGGTATAACCTGGGTATTATTTATTTATTTATTATATGCACTTATATAGCGCTACTATATTCCGCAGCGCTTTACAGACATTAGCATCCAATCTCTTGTATATAATAATATATGTACAGCTGATATGTTATACATCTTCTTGTATATAGTGATATGGACCATGTTGGTATAACCTGGGTATCTACTGTATATAATGATATATGTACAGCTGGTATAAGTTATACATCTTCTTGTATATAGTCATATGGAGCATGCTGGTTGTGACGGATCGCCTGCCACCCCGACTGGGTGCCTCTGTCGAACGATGCTCCTAGTGCTCGCCAAGGACCATCAGCACCGCACTCGACATCATGCATCTTCCAGCCAGGTCTCCTGCCATACCAGGGTCTCGCGCTCCGACACCCACCCCTTCAGGGGCTGCTCTCCCAGTAGAGTCATTTGCAGCTCTAATCGCATCCGCAAACTCTGCTCTGTGGAGACTCTCAACCTGCCGACGCTGCACGTCTTCCAAGGCCGCCATACGCCTTTTCGGACTGCATACCTGTAATCTGGGTAATCCTCCTCTTCATCATGGAACGCTGTCCAAGAACTAGCTGATTCCATGCTGCTGTAGCCAGGGGCACTGTACGAGTACTAGCGTTGTCCTAATTATAAATCCACACATTACCGGTGTCTCTAAGGTGCTGCTCCTCGCACTAGGAAGCAATACCACCGCTGCCACCAATGAGACGGATCGCCTGCCACCCCGACTGAGTGCCACCCCGACTCTTCCCGGTACGATGTCCTCCATTTCGGGTTGTGATGTCCTCCTTTTTGGGGTTCTGCAAGTGGCCACCCTATTTCTGGCGGCTGGTTAGAGCAGCCGGTTGCTGGGTGTCCTACAGAAAGGACATCAATATCTAGAGCCTGAACAATCTTTCATTATTATTTTTTTTGCATGTATTATATATTTTGTCAATGTATGATACGTGTTGAAAACTCCATAGGCTTTCTCATTATTCAAATATCCAAAAGTTATTGTGCCTTGTGCAGGGCCGGCTCCAGGTTCATGTGGGTCCTTGGGCGATAAAGCCTCAGTGGGCCACCTTGTGGCATTTTGCACAACACACGAGGCAATAAAACTGCATGTATTGTATATAGTGCCAAATACAAGAGACAGTACACACTACAGAGAGGATATATGGGAATAATTTCTTATGCCTGCCTCTTATTATTGATTACCACAGGACTGTACTGTTAGAGAGTATGGCAGAGAACTACAAGGCTTAGCATGTCCAGCCTGTGTCATTACTGATTACCAGAGGATAGTGCTGATGGATAGTATAGCTAAGAAGTTCTCTTCTATACTATCCATCAGTACTCTGCTCTGGTAATCAATAATGATAGGCTGTACATGCTGAGCTTTGTAGTTCTCTGCTCTTATGCTCCCTCCTAGTATAGTCCTGTGGTAATCAATAATGACATGCTGAGCCTTGTAGTTCTCTGCTCTTATATTCCTTCCCAGTACTGTCCTTTGGTAATCAGTAATGACAGACTGGATATGCTGAGCCTTGTAGTTCGCTGCTCTTATACTCCTTCCCAGTACTGTCCTCTGGTGATCAGTAATGACAGACTGGACATGCTGAGCATTGTAGTTCTCTGAGAGAACTACAAGGCTCAGCACGTCCAGCCTCAGCAGCCTGTCATTATTGATCACTAGAGGACAGTACTGGGAAGGAGTATAAGGGCAGAGAAATAGGCTCAGCAATAGCATGTCAGTGCAACTAAGGCTCAGCAAAGAGAGAACTACAAGTCTGTGTCTGAAATTATAGCTGGGCCGCACACCTGTGAAAGCAATATCTCCGCAACTTATGCATGGCCATGCAGAGAAGCTTAACTGAAGAAGCCTGATATCCAGGACAGAGAGCTGATTATTTATCAACTACCGCTCTTCATTGCCCGGAGACAGACTACCTTTGAAATCTCGTGAGATCCGAGACCAGCAATCCACAGTAGCCAGGACTAAGACGCCGACAGAGTCCCACGCTGCTCACCTTGTGCCCATCTCCCGCTCACCTCCCGCTCACGTCCGTAGAGACACCGACGAGCCACACCAACGGAGGTAGGACAATTCCATCTGTGAAACCTATGGGACGGGTATGTCATTTTGACCGAGCAAGGTGACTGTATATTATATATCACTTGTAACCAAGGACATTGGGTTACGCCTACTCACAGGAGTAGGAGCTGCAGGGTTCAGCTGTTCTAATATTGGACACCAATAACACCGGATTCACCCTTATAACCCGCAGCACCACATATTTCCTGCGTACCCTTGATATTGTAGTGTTACAATCCAGATACACGCCATTGTTATGTGGTCTACATAAGGGACAGATACCATTATTAGCCTGAATTGTGGTTATATTATTTAGGAATTTTATTGCCATTTTAATTTAGTTTTTATATGCCAATTGTAGATTCAAGGTATATGTTCACGTGTTATACCATTGTGATTTAATTAAATTTTATATTGCTATCTATCTGGTCCAAGTGTTGAGTGCTCGCCCTACACCTTGATTTCTTTTTGCTACATACCACTAGAGGAGGGGTGATCCTCTATACTAGGCTAGTAGCACCTTTAATCCAGAACCCCGTCTGGAGTGAGCCACCTTTTTTGAGTATTCAGACTGTGTCTGAAACCAGTTAGTTACCCACACTTCCTTCCCTCACAGCCCAGCTCCATGCCACACACAGTTAAGCCCCGCCCCCTCATGTGATCGGTCACCTGATTATAATAAAACTCCTGGTCTCTTCGGCTGCTATGCTGTCTTCTGCTGATAAGCCCCGCCTCCGCCCTGCTGTGATCTGTCCTCCTCCTCAGTATGTAATCTTCCTGTGCAATAGAGCCGGGGCGTGGTACGGTTACACGGACGTCAAATTATGCAGTGGGTCAGGATATGGGTATAATAGTCTATGGTTTTGTTTGTGACGCCAATTGCAGCATGCGCAGGGTACAGTCATAGGGCCCTTTAAGGTGTTGTAACTCACGTACCATATTAGGAATGCCAGAGTGGCATAATGTCTCTGTATGATAATGGCAATAGTGTCAACGGTGTCTCCTACCTTGGTACGGCTAGAATCCTGGATCCTGGCTCACTTGCAATAAAATGAGTGTTGCTAGTAGGAGTAATTGAGGGTTTTGCAGCAATAATTGAGATCCAGACTTGGATTAAAGTTCAAACTTGTCTTTACTTGAGGCAGCAGTAATCCATGTGAGATACAGCAATAGTCTGAAGTCCCAGCAGGTATTGGCAATGTGTGGCAGGAATCTATATCTTCTGCTTCTATCATGTGCCTGGAGCTCTCTGCAGGATAAGTCGTCTGCTTATGGCCTGTGATGTGGCAGGAATTAATATCTACTGCGCTATCTGTCTTCTGCTGTATTGGGGACTGACTAGCTGAGGAGGAATTTAGCTTCTCCTGGTCTCTGGACGTTACTCACAGTTGTGCTCACAGGGTATGGTTCTTCCTGGAATACTGGAGGTGGCTGCTTGCTTTCTACCAGCTGAGGCTGAAGAGCTCAGACTGGGAATGATGATCTTTTATCTCAGCCGAGACAAGATTCTGGTTTGGGATCACTAGAACTGGGAGCTCCTACCCAATATTCCAAGCAATATGAAACAAAGGACCGGCACTTCACTGATGAACAAATCTGTGGCTTTATTGAAGCATGGAGGAAACAGCGCTGATGCGACACGTGTTTCGGATCAGGTGTGACGAAACACGTGTCGCATCAGCGCTGTTTCCTCCATGCTTCAATAAAGCCACAGATTTGTTCATCAGTGAAGTGACGGTCCTTTGTTTCATATTGTGAGTGGGCTTTCATACCCTGGACACGGGCACCATGACTCTGCCAGAGGAGTGCCGACCGTCTTCAATTTTTGTCTTCTCCAAGCAGGGGTGGCTGGCACACTAACAGAACTTCCTTCCCCACCCATGAGGCAGGATGTGGGAACATTCCACACCTCCTCACAGAGGGGGAGCTAAACTGGAATAAACTATTCCAGTCTAGAAACACTAAACTGTTACTAAGGCCCTGCTAACACATTGCTGCCACCTGCTGGTGAACATGAAAATTATAGCAAAGTATATTTAACAAGGATTCCAATGCACATTTGTGAGGATATTAGATAAAATCACATTAGATGACAGTATAAATACACTTAACAGATTGTAGAGGGGTAAAAGAGTTTCGTAACATAACTCTAGGATGTTACATTCCCCCTTACTTCGAGTTACGCCGACCTCGGCTTATGCTTAGGAGGGAGAAGAACCAGCTCTGGGGTACCCAAATAAGTACAAAGTGCTGCATGTATTACATATAATGACATACAAAGACAAAACATATAACGGCTATCCCAAGGTTCCTGCCTGCATGAGTAGGTAGGGTGTCCTAAGTAACAGTTTCCCTCTCTCGGTATAACCAGTGAACCAAATACTGCACTAAGCAAACATTACTGACTGACTTTGAAGTGTTCTGGCCATAAAACACCAAAGAAAGCACCAAAGTCTTTACTCCATAATCCCACCATTATGTAATAGAATGCCCGCAAATGAAAGGGTGGCTTTATCCTGTATTCCCTTCCCTGCACCAAAGTCTGAAAAATAGGGCTTATAGCACGATCACTATGGTGACTAAGGGTAGCTAAAATGTGTCTCTAAGGTTTGAGGTACCATACCTTAGGCAAAGGCTCAGAAGGGGAGGTATTTACCATCTCCATGCACTTCTGGCAATGTCACAGGAGGAGGGTAGTATAATCCCATGGAACTCCTGGAAGTAAAACACCTCAGGATGGGAGCAATCCTGAACATATAACAAACAGGAAGGAGGGGTCTATGACTTCTAACCATTCCCAAAGCAGCGGGGTTACCCGTGTAGTTACTAGACCTGCCAGGACTTACCACTTGGTCCTACTTGTGCACTATGAGTAAGCCATTAGTATTAAGCGTCCATATAAAGGCAGTCCGTATTAAGAGAGGAGAGAACGTGAGCTGTAAAGTAAGGCATACTGAGTAAGTTGCTACATTTTTTGTTAAGTGCAATGTTAAGTGCAATTATCACAAATAGTGCAGGAAGGTCACATTGCGGCACCTAGAAGAGAATACACACAATGGGCATGTAATACTTGAACGTTACACAACCTGTGAACATGAAAATAAAATTAGTGCAAAAACATTATGCAAATATCAGTGTAATAATACGCTCAAATATGACTTGAGTCCTTTTTAAAAAAAATGCTTGACTGTGGACAGGAGCAAAAAGTCCATAAGTCACTTGTAATCCACAGGAAATAAACAAAATTAACTTGTAATCCAATGGGCAACAATAGAGTTAATTGTAATCCACACAAGGTAGTGGGTAATTGCTACAGTGGGTAGTTTTCCTCACAGGAAAGTTTGGAAAACATCCTCCTGGGTCCCATATTTGAGGACGCAAAAGTTCTTCTTTAAGCTGTCTGGTGCTCTCGGCAGCTGTAACTCTAGCAGAAACTTCATCTGCAATCTCCTGGTGGCTTTTTGTGGCAGAACTTGAAACTGCAGGATTGCCTTTCTCTGGAAAATCCTCTGTAAGCCTTGGTTTTGTCCTTGTAGGTGACAGGTTCTCAGGACAGCAATAAAGGACGGACCCGTGGTCTTTCATAGCAAAGAGCTCCGGATTCGGTGCTGGTTCTGATAGAGTCATATCAGGTGTGCTGTCTTCAGCAGGCGGCTCAGAAGAAGACTTGGAGGCTTCATCACTAAACATCCTCTGTATCTTTTTCTGCTTTCCGCTCTTTTTAGAAAGTCCTATAATTAACTCCACCTGCGGGCTTTCCATTGGGCAAGATCATCCTGCCAGGTGACCTCTTCATCACTGCAGGAACTGTTGAGGAACACAAGAGGGCGCTCCTGCTGTCATGCCGGTGACAGGTTTGAGAAGGTCTGAAAGAATATCTGCACATTAGTTATCTGACAGCCTCTTTTGGTTTCACTTTGTCTGTGTGTTGCTGGTATGTCCAGACCCCCTGTTCAGGTGTGGATCATGTGACCTTTACCTCCCCCTATTTAGTCTGACTTTACCCATCACTCCTTGCTCTGGATAGCTTCATTTGGTTTTTGGAAGAGCTGGAGTGTGGTTCGGGGTGAAGTCCTGTTCGTCCATCATCCATCAGCCTCAGAAGTTAAGCGTTCCGCTTGTTGTGTTTTGTATTCCCCCCCACCTTTGTTGTTTACTAGGCCTCAGCGAGACGCTGGTTCCTTCACCAGGGAAGGAGCGGGTTGTCTCTGCCCTGTCATTACTATTAGGGCATCTGAGGGCCACCAGGGTTTTCTAGGTTCCTGTGTATGGGCATCTCTACCATCGAGAGGTGCCCATACGGATAGGAGTTAGGGCAAAGAGCAGGGTTTTATAGGTGGTGACCCTTTTCCTTCCCTAGCGGTGAGGCCTAGTGTCTTTTCCCTTCCTTCTTGTTGTCTTTTGGTGTTCTCCCCTACAACATCCTGTCACTGCCATAGTTATGGTCGTGACTCCTGTCACCGCATGCAGTTGCCTGCGGTCTTGGTGTTGTTGTCAATCACAGGTGAGGGCTATAGTATGTTGCCTCACCTGTGGTTGCCACTGGCAACATTGTGTATGTGGCAGCAGAGCAGCCTGAGCGGTGCTAGGCAGCTTGCTGCAGTAGGCATGCGGTTGCACCTGGCAACCTCTCTTTATAGGTGTGCCTTTTATCGGTGTGCACGGGGTGTTATATGTGTTGTGTGCACTTCCCCTTTAAGTTGTTGTCTTCCCTTCCCTGGTGTTGGAAGGGTTAACTTCCTTCCTAGTGTGTGTGTGCACTGGGTGTGTCTGACTGTGGGTGTGGCTACTTGGCCCTATAAAGCCTCAGTGGAAGGCAGTAGTCAGAGAGGGTGCTTCAGCCATGCTTGCTGGAGACATCCTCCTGCTTATTTACCATCTGCCAGTGAGGGCCACCCTGGTTGTCATAAACGTAATGTCTGGTGTTAGTTTATGGTTTATCTGTTATTGCAGCATATGGTTTACTGGGTTCCCGTGTGATGTCTGTTGTGTGCTGTGTCCTTTATGTTGGTTGTGGATAGCAGCACTTGCACATGGGTTCCAGGTTGTGTGTCTGTGGCAGGTAAGTGTGGAACTAGTCTCACTTACCTGTCATTGCCATATGTCTGTTTATGCTCCCCCTTTCTATGTATCTTGGCCAGTGAGACTCCTGTTCCTCCGTGTCTTGGAGGAACGGATCGTCTTGCCCTGCTCCTAGTCCAGGGCCACCTTGAGGGCGAGCAGGAATATCAGGTTCCGGAGTATGAGCCCTCCTACCTTCAGGGTTGGCTCATACGGATAGGAGACAGGGTCAGAGTTAGGGATGTGTAGGAGGTGACCAGCTCCCTAATTCTCTGTCCTGGCCTTGCAGCGACTCCATCTGCTGATACCGCACGGCTGAGGGTTTTCCCCATCCTCAGCCGTGACACATCCATGACACCTGCATCATGTAGCTCAGGCTGGCTGCTGTGATGGAGCTCCACTGACCTCTTGTGGCGATTTCTGGTACTGTCTGGGTAGTGAGGCTGGTCAAAGCTGCGGTGAGCTGCTGTACATCGGGGAACTCCTACCGGGGCAGAAGGACTCAGAACTCCTGGCTATAGTGGCTCTGGCAAAGGAATCGCCAGTAGTGGTGATGGCAGGGAAGGAGCGCTCTCTCTGGGCAGTGGAGTGGGAGCTTTGGCCGCCTCCGCCGTGCCAACCGGCGTGATGAGGGACACCTTACGGACCTCTCTGGGTAAGACGTGCCCCTGTACTCTGGGACTGAAAGTGATTAATAAGTTATTTATTTGCCCCACCTGTAGATTTGAGGCCGCAGGGAGTTCAGGGATCACTATGGGGACCTCCGGGTTCAAGCGTCCCGCTCTGGCGGTATTGGTTGTGGGCGGCGTAGTGGATGTTCCAGCCGCCTCCGCAGCACCAGTAGGTGTCCTTGGCGGAGCAGGCCTAGGCCTGTTTGGGGTATCAAGACCCACAGAGAGCGGTGCAGGGGCAGGTACGGACCGGGCCTGGGCCTCAGGGAGCGCGTCTGCTCCTTCCTGATGTCGCGGCTGGGCGGCCGGTTCCGGTGCCTCCTGGTATCATCGCGGGCTTCAGGTGCCGTCCACGTTGCAGGCTGGTCCAAAGCCTGGGCAGCTGTGTCAGCGGCGTCCTTCGCAGGAGCAGGCTTAGCGTCGGCGGCCATCTTGGGGATGTCTGGTCAGCCGTCGCGGAGGTTTCCACAGCCTCTGGGGTCCGGACTGTAGCCGCGATGTCCTCCTCTCTGGTGGCGGCATGCGCTGGCTCTGGGGACACTCCGAACGTGCAGGGGCCAGCTCTCTTTACAAGCTGAGAGACCAGGATATCTGGTACGGTGGTCTCATAGACAAGCTCTCCCTGGATCGCCATCTGGTCCCATCTTGGAGAGGGAGTGCCATCTTCCTTGGCTCCTCTGGCGGGGTGCATTCAGGAAGTGAGGGTGGAGCCCAGAGGGAGGAGACTGCACTCCCTTGGCTCGCAATGCAAAGTTCTTGGTGGGCAGGCTTTAGATTTCCCGCTTCTAGGGGGGCGTATTCGGCATTTTAGCGCTCTTGAGAGGGCGTTCCTGTGTTTTTCCGCTTCTGGGTATGAAGAAGCAGCGCCATTTTGCGAATATGGCGAATTAACCCTTGGAGTGCTGGAGCGCACGTTCTAGTGCTTTCTGGCACAGCAACAAGGCAATAAAGTCAATTTTCTGGGTTTTTGCACAATCTGTAAATCTTGCAGTACTGTGAAACATGCAATTTGATCCAGTTAAGCACACAATTGGATCCGGTTCTGTTGGCACATAATTCAGTTCGTATCCTGTTGGCACACAGCTCGATCCTGTTCCAGTGACGCCAAAAATGCAATAGAGCCGGGGCGTGGTATGGTTACACGGACGCCAAATTATGCAGTGGGTCAGGATATGGGTATAATAGGTTAATAGGTTTTATAGGTTTTCTTCTTCGTGACGCCAATTGCAGCGTGCGCAGGGTACAGTCACAGGGCCCTTTAAGGTGTTGTAACTCACGTACCAGGTTAGGAATGCCAGGGTGGTGTAATGTCTCTGTATGAGTATGATAGTGGCAATAGTGTCAACAGTGTCTCCTACCTTGGTACGGCTGGACTCCTGGATCCTGGCTCACTTGCAATAAAATGAGTGTTGCTAGTAGGAGTAATTGAGGGTTTTGCAGCAATAATTGAGATCCAGACTTGGAATAAAGTTCAAACTAGTCTTTACTTGATGCAGCAGTAATCCATGTGAGATACAGCAATAGTCTGAAGTCCCAGCAGGTATTGGCAATGTGTGGCAGGAATCTATATCTTTTGCTTCTATCATGTGCCTGGAGCTCTCTGCAGGATAAGTCGTCTGCTTGTGGCTCTGTGATGTGGCAGGAATTAATATCTTCTGCGCTATCTGTCTTCTGCTGTATTGGGGACTGACTAGCTGAGGAGGAATTTAGCTACTCCTGGTCTCTGGACGTTACTCACAGTTGTGCTCACAGGGTATGGTTCTTCCTGGAATACTGGAGGTGGCTGCTTTCTACCAGCTGAGGCTGAAGACAAGATTCTGGTTTGGGATCACTAGAACTGGGAGCTCCTACCAGCACAGTCTTCTCCAAGCAGGGGTGGCTGGCACACTAACAGAACTTCCTTCCCCACCCAGGAGGCAGGATGTGGGAACATTCCACACCTCCTCACAGAGGGGGAGCTAAACTGGAATAAACTATTCCAGTCTAGAAACACTAAACTGTTACTAAGGCCCTGCTAACACATTGCTGCCACCTGCTGGTGAACATGAAAATTATAGCAAAGTATATTTAACAAGGATTCCAATGCACATTTGTGAGGATATTAGATAAAATCACATTAGATGACAGTAAAAATACACTTAACAGATTGTAGCAGGGTAAAAGAGTTTCGTAACATAACTCTGGGATGTTACACCTGTGCCATGTAAATTACTGCTGATCTCACTGTACTCCCGCTCCGCAGGCCTGGAGATCCTGTGCAGTGACATCATGCGCAGGCAGTGCAGCAGCAGTATGTCACGGCCGGGTGATGTTTAAAGGGACTGCGGCCGTCGCAATTTTTAAGTGAGGAAACGAGTGGGCCCCCTAAAGAAAAGTGGGCCCAACACTTGCCTGGGTATGCAGGGTGCTGACGCCGGCCCTGGCCTTGTGCATAACTAAACAAATACATATTTTTTCTAACCAGTTAAAAGAGTGCTTAGGACAAAACGTATGTATTCTGTTATCAGTAGTGTAGAGGCCTAAAAGAATTTCTGTGTGGGGAACCACCCTCTCATGCCCTAGACTAGCCATAATATGGAGTATCACTTTGCATGGCATGTTCCTTTTAATGGCTATATAAGCCTTTGGAGAGAATTTTTTTTATTACTGAATTGTACTCATTTTGAGCTAAAAATCATTTGTTTCAATTGGTATTTATTACAAATTTGGAACCCCTGTCCTTGTGCAGCCTTGAGTTTATCTAGTAGCAGGATCAGAATTTTCACTCTGTTCTGTCAGGCAGCTCAGTGGACGGCTCTCTATATCTGATCTCTGACCTTATAAATACTCACAATAGCTCAGTTCTTATCTTACTGATAAGAATATGGCTTAAATAATTGTTTATGACCTCTTAGTAGTTTAGAGATAAGGGTTATGGCACAAAGTGAAAGTAAAAAGTACGACCCACAGAGCTAGAAAAACAGTTAACCCTTTGTGAAAGAATGACACAATATTTTTAATAAAGACAATTTGGAAAAAAGATTTTAGCCCAAAATGAGTAAAATGCAATCATAAAAAAATTGTCCCTGAAGGTGCACATAACCCTTAAAGGGGTTGGCCACTATATAAGTACTTTCCACTATATAGTGGGAGGTAGGGTAAAAAAAGAGTTTCCTAATATACTTTATTTAAAAAATCCAAACGGTAATGTTTTTATAATGAGCCCCGCCCCCTCAGCCCCGCTCTGCGTGCAGCCAGTTCGTCCATGGCTGCACATGACATGGAGGAGCCTTAGAGAAAGCTCGTCCATGGCTTTATTCTAACTGCCGCCGCCCCCCTCCGCTATGGGAAATCTCACGCAGGCGTAGTACCGCGGACTGCCTGCGCGATGCAGAAGCTCCTGAGGGCAATAGCTTTAGCGCATGCCCAGTGACACATTTGAAGCTGTTGCCCTCAGGAGCTTCTACATCGCGCAGGCAGTCTGTGGTACTGCACCTGCGTGAGATTTCACATGGCGGCAAAGAGTTCGGGTGTGGAGAGTTACTTATGCTGGAAGAGACGCAGGGGTCAAGTCCTGGGAAAAAAAAGTGTGGGAACTCACCTAAGATCCACTGCAACCCCCCCCCCCCCCCCCAAAAAAAATATATATTTTGCTGAAAATTCAGTGCAACATTTATTGTAAAGTGCCAGTTTACACAATCAAGTGCAAAATTAACATGAAACAAATATATATATAGAACAGTTGGAAAAAATTTAATTAACACAGTGACACAGCCCATTAGAAAATATCCCACAAACTGGAATAACGTTGCCCTTGCCGTGCAAGATTTTCAACTTTCCTAGATTTATTATCATCTGCGCTGCGATGTGTGGTCAGCCATTTTGTGACGTATGGTAAAGGAGCCTCTACATTAGCCCCCCAGTGCCTCTCCATCAGCCCCCCAGTGCCTCTCCATCAGCCCCCCAGTGTCTCTCCCCAGTGCATCTCCATCAGCCCCCCAGTGCCTCTCCATCAGCCCCCCAGTGCCTCTCTATCAGCCCCCAGTGCCTCTCCATCAGCCCCCCAGTGCCTCTCCATCAGCCCCCCAGTGCCTCTCCATCAGCCCCCCAGTGCCTCTCCATCAGCCCCCCAGTGCCTCTACATTAGCCCCCAGTGCCTCTCATCAGCCCCCAGTGCCTCTCATCAGCCCCCAAGTGCCTCTCATCAGCCCCCAAGGGCCTCTCATCAGCCCCCAAGTGCCTCTCATCAGCCCCCAAGTGCCTCTCATCAGCCCCCAAGTGCCTCTCATCAGCCCCCAAGTGCCTCTCATCAGCCCCCAAGTGCCTCTCATCAGCCCCCAGTGCCTCTCATCAGCCCCCAGTGCCTCTAATCAGCCCCCAGTCCTCTATATCAGCCCCCAGAGCCTCTCCATTAGCCGCCCAGTGCCTCTTACCAGCCCCCAGGGCCACATTCACTAGCGCCCAGTGCTGCCCCATCCCCCATTTTTGCAGATTCAAAGTTAAGGAAAGCACGGATGCGGGAGATGTTTTTGATTTGGAGGCGGCAGGTGGTGGAAAGTTCTTGGATGTGCGGTCTGAAGGAGAGGGCAGAATCCAAGGTCACTCCAAGGCAGCGGACTTGGTTGACCGGGGAGAGTGTGCAGCCATTGATCGTGATAGATAGGTCTGTTGGGGGGGTTGAGCAAGATGGGGAAAAGAGGATGAATTCTGTTTTATCCATGTTAAGTTTTAGAAAGCGAGAGGAGAAGAAGGATGATATAGAAGATAGACATTGTGGGATTCTGGATAGTAAGGTGGTGATGTCTGGACCAGAGAGGTAGATTTGTGTGTCGTCAGCATAGGAGTGATACTGAAAGCCATGGGACTCTATGAGCTGTCCCAGGCCAAAAGTGTAGATAGAGAAGAGCAGGGGTCCTAGGACAGAGCCTTGCGGGACACCAAAAGAGAGGGAATGAGACGAGGAGGTGGTACGGGAGTGGGAGACGCTAAACGTCAGGTCTGTGAGGTATGATGCCAAGAGATGAGAGAGTTTGCAACAGAAGGGAGTGGTCAACAGTGTCGAAGGCAGAGGACAGGTCAAGGAGAAGGAGGACAGAGTATTGTTTCTTGGTTTTGGCTGTCAGTAGGTCATTGGTGACTTTGGTGAGGGCAGTCTCAGTCGAATGGTGGGGTCGGAAGCCAGATTGTAGGCGGTCAAAGAGGGAGCAGGAGGAAAGGTGAGAGGACAGTTTAGAATGGACATGTTGTTCAAGTAGCTTTGAGGCATACGGAAGCAGTGATATGGGGCGATAACTGGACAAAGAAGATGGGTCAAGTGAAGGCTTTTTGAGGATGGGTGTAATGGTAGCATGTTTAAAAGCAGAGGGGAAGACACCAGAGGTTAGTGATAGGTTGAAGAGATGAGTTAGGGCTGGGATAAACACTGTGGTGAGGTTAGGGATGAGGTGGGATGGGATTGGGTCAAGTGCACAGGTGGTGAGATGTGATCTGGAGAGTAGAGTGGAGAGTTTTTCTTCTGAAATGGTGGAGAAGCGGGTTTTGGGAGGAGAGGACCGAGCAGTTGTGTAGAGGGTCTGTGGGGACTGTGTAGTGAAGCTTTCTCTGATTTTGACAATCTTTTGTTTGAAATATTTGGCAAAGTCCTCAGCTGAGAAGATAGGAGAGGGTGGGGGGCGCTGGCCGACGGAGATGGGAGTTAAAAGTGCTAAAAAGTTGTTTAGGGCTGTGGGCCAGGGAAGATATGAGAAATGAGAAGTAGGCCTGTTTTGCATCAGCGAGTGAGGATTTGAATATGAGGAGGGATTGCTTGTATGCGGTGAAATGATCTTTTGAATGGGATTTCTTCCATCGCCGCTCAGCAGCCCTGGAAGCTTGTCTGAGTTTTTTGGTCAGGTTGGTGTGCCAGGGTTGCCTGTTAATTTTTGGGTTTTGTTGTGTGTGAGGGGGGCAACAGTGTTCAGAGCTGTACTTATTGTGGTGTTATATAGGGTGGTAGCAGCATCTGGGTCTTGGAGGGAACAGATGGTAGAGAGTGGGAGAAGAGAGTCAGAAAGCAAGCAAAAGTCTAGATGTTTAAGGTTCCTGCGGGGGTGTGCTAGTGTGTCGACCGGGGGAGCAGCAGAAGAGACCAATGAAGAGAAGGTTAGTAGGTTGTGGTCGGATAGGGGGAGAGGCGAATTAGAAAGGTTAGATAGGGAGCAGAGGCGGGTAAAGATAAGATCCAAAGTGTGACCATCTCTGTGGGTGGGAACCGAAGACCACTGTGATAGGCCGAAGGAGGAAGAGAGCGATAAGAGTTTAGAGGCGGCTGAGTGGCAGGTGTCAATAGGGATGTTGAAGTCACCCATGATGATAGTGGGGATGTCAGCAGAAAGAAAGTGTAGTAGCCAGGTGTTAAAGTGGTCAAGAAAGATGGTGGCTGGGCCTGGGGGGCGGTAAATGACGGCTACTTGGAGGTTGGAGGGAGAGTAGATGCGAACAGAGTGTACTTCAAATGACGTGAGCGTAATGGAGGGTGGCAGTGGAGTTGGGATGTAGGAGCAGGTGTCTGATAGGAGAAGACCAACTCCTCCACCATGTTTGCAGCCGGGGTGGGGGGTGTGAGTGAATTGAAATCCACTATAAGAGAGTGCAGCAGGGGAGGAGGTGTCAGAGGGTGTCAGCCATGTTTCTGTGAGACCCAGAAAGGAAAGGTTTTGAGAGATGAAAAGTTCATGAATGTACGACAGTTTGTTACAGACAGAGCGTGCGTTCCATAATGCTCCTGCAAGAGGAACCAAAGGAGCAGGGATCACAGGAATGGTTATTAGGTTTAAGGGGTTGCAGAAATTTGTAGAAGGAGATTTGTATTGGGACGTAGAGGTGATAGTGGGGATTTGCTAAGGGGGGCCTGGATTTGGAGAGATATCACCAGCAGTAAGGAGAAGAAGAGAAAGTGTTAATAGGTGAGAATAGGAGAGGGCAGGAGGTATCTGTGTGTGTTTGGGAAGGAAGTGTTTTATGTTGCCAAGCAGGTTTGTGCAAGCTGTCAGATGAGAAGGTAAGATGGACGGAGAGATGAATAGTTCCTTGCTGGGTGAATGGACGTGGGGGTATTTCAGGAGGTTGTTGACAAGTGGGAACAGTAAGATGAAAAATTTAAACATTGTTTGCATTAACAATGTCTGTAATTACCTGTGGTCCCATTCTGGTATAATTCAGTCTGTGCACTTAAGAGTTGCACTTGAGAGATGTTGCATTTGGAAAGACCAAGGTCTGAAAAGACCTAGGACGTTAGATTTATACCACTCAGTGTTCAATCAGGTGTGACCAAGAGGGGAGGGGGTACATTTGGCCTAATCAAGGAGGACCAGATACAGGGGTGAAATAGTCAATGTAAACAAATACTCAATAAATCCAGCAGGGAAAGAGACATTAATAGTTCAGACAAGACATACCAGGATTTAGAAGGAGAGATGAGAGGGATGGACAATATCAGACTGTGGAAAAGCTGGGTGTAGCAGCAAGCTTCAGACAAGACATACCAGGATTTAGAAGGAGAGATGAGAAGGATGGACAATATCAGACTGGGGAAAAGCTGGGTGTAGCAGCAAGCTTCTGACAAGACATACCAGGATTTAGAAGGAGAGATGAGAGGGATGGACAATATCAGACTGTGGAAAAGCTGGGTGTAGCAGCAAGCTTCAGACAAGACATACCTGGAGATGAGAGAATTGGGTGATGGTCAGTAGGCAGTGATGACAAAGTGGATTCAATATCCGTAATATTACATTCTGGTATAATTCAGTCTGTGCACTTAAGAGTTGCACTTGAGAGATGTTGCATTTGGAAAGACCAGGTTCAACATATCTCTTTAACAAAGACCTATGGAACACGTTATGAATCTTCAAGGCTTGAGGAAGCTCAAGACGAAAGGCTACAGGGTTAATAACGGCAGTGATCTTATATGGACCAATAAACCTTGGACCCAACTTCCAAGAAGGTATTTTCAACTTAATGTTTCTTGTGGACAGCCACACAGAATCACCCACTCTCAGGTTCGGACCACTCACACGTCTCTTGTCAGCCATACGTTTATACTTCTTACTCATCTTTTTCAGATTATTTAGAATTTTCCGCCAGATAGATGACAAAGAAGAGGAAATTCTTTCCTCTTCCGGTACACCAGAAGTCTCAGTACCAGAAAAAGTGCCAAACTGCGGGTGGAACCCATATGCCCCAAAGAACGGTGACTTATCAGTGGACTCCTGTCTACGGTTATTTATACCAAACTCGGCCAAAGCCAAAAACGAAGACCACTCCTCCTGGTTCTCAGAGACAAAACATCTCAAATAAGTCTCCATATTCTGATTCAGGCAGAAGAGAAGGACAATTGTACCCCCAGATAAGTACAGAACGCCTTCCAGAATTTGGAAACAAACTGAGTCCCTCTATCAGACACCACATCAGAGGGAATACCATGTAGTTTCACGATGTTGTCGACAAAAACCTGTGCAAGAGTTTTAGCATTGGGAAGACCTGGTAATGCTATAAAGTGTGCCATCTTACTAAATCGATCAGCAACAACCAGAATCACAGTTTTCCCTGAAGAATTAGGTAAATTTGTGATAAAATCCATGGATAATTGAGTCCATGGTCTGGATGGGATGGGCAACGGAAGCAAAGACCTGGAAGGCCGAGTATGTGTCACCTTAGCACGTGCACAAGTACTACAGGCTGACACATAGTCCTTAACACACTTACGCAACCCCAGCCACGAGAATCTACGAGATTTGAGATCAACAGTGGATCTGCTCCCAGGGTGTCTTGCGAGAACAGTACAGTGAAGTTCCTCGAACACCTTGTGACTTAATTCAGATGGAACAAACAACTTCCCCGGAGGACAAGAATCCGGTGCATCTCCCTGAGCCTCCAACACCTCTGCCTCCAGGTCGGGATATAGGGCGGATAAAACTACCGCTTCGAACAATATCGGACCAGGATCTTCCAAATCACCTCCCCCAGAAAAGCTACGCGACAAAGCATCAGCCTTGACATTCTTAACCCCAGGGTGATAGGTGACAATGAAATTAAATCTGGTAAAAAACAACGACCATCTGGCCTGTCTTGGGTAAACCAGATTTTTGTGATCAGTAAGCACAGTAATAGGATGGATTGCTCCTTCCAACCAATGATGCCATTCTTCAAAAGCCAACTTAATGGCCAGCAATTCCCTATAACCCATGTCATCATTTCTTTCAGCAGTCGAGAGTTTCTTAGAGAAAAATGCACATGGGCGCCATTAACTGGGTGAAGGACCCTGCGACAAGACCGCTCCTACCCCAACCTCAGATGCGTCAACTTCCACAATGAACGGCTGTGACACATCCGATTGCACCAGAATAGGGGCAGAAGCGATGCACTCCTTCACAGCTGAAAAGGCTTGTAATGCTGCATCAGACCAAACAGAGAAATCAGCACCCTTCCTAGTCATGTCTGTTAAAGGTTTAACCACAGTCGAATAGTTCAGGATGAATTTACGGCAGTAGTTGGTAAACCGCATAAGCGCCTTCAGATTTTCGGATCGATCCCAGTCCAACACGGCACAGACTTTCTCGGGATCCATACGAAAACCTGCGGATGAGAGCAGGTAACCCAGGAATTGCACTTCCTGAACTGCAAATACACACTTTTCCATCTTCGCATACAATTTATTCTCTCTTGGGATCTGTAACACCTGTCTCACATGGTCCTGATGAGTCTCCATATCGGGAGAATAAATTATTATGTCATCCAAATATACAACCACAAACCTCCCCACCAGATAATTAAAGATGTCATTGATAAAAGTGTTGAAAAACCGCTGGAGCATTGGTTAACCCAAAAGGCATGACCAGATTCTCAAAATGGCCCTCAGGGGTATTTAATGCAGTCTTCCACTCATCCCCTTCCTTGATCCTTACCAGATTATAAGCCCCCCTCAGATCCAATTTAGAGAACACCTTGGCAGCGACAATCTGATTAAACATATCCAGGATTAAAGGAAGAGGTTAAGTATCCCGAACGGCAATACGGTTGAGCTCACTGAAGTCCAGACATGGCCTCAGGGTACCATCCTTCTTTTTTACAAAGAAAAAGCCAGCAGCTACAGGGGATTTGGATGGTCCGATATGTCCCTTCGCCAAACTCTCGAATATATATTCTCGCATAACCTTTCTTTCAGGTTCCGAAAGATTATACAACTGAGATTTGGGCAGTTTAGCTCTGGGAACATTCCAGAAAATACATCAGAGAATTCGGAAATGAACGAAGGTACAGCTTTAGTGGTGACCACAGAGAACAATGTATTAAGACAGTTGTCCATGCAAAAATCACTCCAAACGAGAATCTGTCTCGCTTGCCAATCGATGGTAGGGTTATCTTTGCTTAACCATGGTAGACCTAACACCAACGGAGCGGGCAGACCCTCAAACACATAACATGAGATAGAGTCCTGATGAAAATCACCCACTCTTAAATGAATGTCATTCACCACCTGTGACAGGCATTTTTGGGTAAGAGCTGCTGAATCAATTGCAAAGACAGAAATACTTTTCTCTAGTGCACTAGTAGTCAAACCATGCATACGAACGAACGAACTGTCCATCAATCAGGTTAACCCCTGCCCCACTGTCGATAAATACTTGGATTTCCACAGTTTTGGACTCTAGCGCCACATCAGCAGACAGGAGAAATCTGGTACTACCAGTAAAAGACAAAAGTACGTTTTTTTGCTCCCCACCCACACCACCAATAGTAACTTGGAGATTAAACGTCTTTTTCTTGTTTTTACCTTGACGCTGCAAGAACGGACAACTTTTCACAAAATTTCCCTTCTTTCCACAACAAAAACAGACCCCCTTCATATGAACAAAGCTCTTACCAGTCCCAGGAGTAGCTCCCCCTAGCTGCATAGGCTCATCACAAGGCGTAAACTCGAGAGTCTCTCCATCCAAAGTATCAGAGGGAGCTGCCATCTCATATGATAGTACCTCCTGAGAGTGAGGGACTTTAGATCTCTCTCTCAGATGTCTATCTATATGTACAGCAAGTGACATGGCTGCCTCCAAAGACATAGGATTCTCGTGAAAGGCCAATGCGTCTTTCAGCCTCTCAGATAATCCCTGACAGATTACGCAGAGCTGGAGCTTTCCACTCCGTATCCGTAGCCCATCTCCTAAATTCAGAGCAGTAGATCTCCGCAGACCACTTTCCCTGCTGCAAGCCACGCAACTTAGTCTCGGCCAGGGAAATCCGATCTGGGTCGTCGTAAATCAAATCCAGAGCTCTGAAAAACTCGTCCACCGACCGGAGGGACTGTGATCCAGTCTGCAAAGAAAAGGCCCAAGTCTGGGCGTCTCCTTTAAGCAGCGACATGATGATACCCACTCTTTGACTCACATCGCCAGAAGAGCGAGGACGCAGCTTAAAATATAATTTACATGACTCCCTAAACAGGGTGAAATTATCACTGCCCCCAGAAAACCTGTCTGGGAGAGCAACCTTAGGTTCAGGGCAGGCCTGATTCCCACAGTCAGAACCAGCTGCCAGAGGTCTCTGGATCTGTGTGACGGTATTGCAGAGATCAGCTACCTCCAAAGACAAACCCTGTAGTTGTCCAACCAGTGCAGGGATTGGATCCATTGCCGCACTGATACAAACAAAATGGTGATTTTGGCATTGTATAATGTCACAACGAGGTGTGAGAGGGAACACCACACCAAACACAAGAAGGGGGGGGGGGGGGGGGGGGAAGGTATCTGGCCTAGAAGCTAGGGAGGGGAAAAGGTCACCACCTAATGAATCCTAACCCTAGCCCTGACTGCTAACCGAATGAACGGACCTCAGTGGTAGGACCGTTCATTCACTGGAGCCTAAAGCCTGACTACCCTGTAATTCCCTGAGATAGTGATAGGGCCCAAAGATGACCCGTTCCTTAAGCTGAAGGAACAGGGGTCTTGACTCAGACCAGATACTAGAAGGCAGGGGAAACGGCACAATACAAATACAAAGGAATGAGACACTTAAATCCTGAAGTAGAAGAAAGAGCAGGAACACCAGAGGAGACAACACACACCAGCTCTTCCACTTGCAAATGAAGCTATACACCGCAAGGAGTGAAGGGAGTAGTAGCCAGACTTAAATAGTAATGACCACTATGCTGCACCTGACTAGCGGTGTGGTCATTACCATCAACAACAAAGTGAAATTACAAGAGGCTGTCAGATGACATCATGTGCAGACAGCCTCTCCGACTTCTAACACCTAGCCTGGGAGTGACCGTGACTGTTAGTTCGGCCGGTAACATATACCCATTTTTAGTGTGAGGTACACCTGCACTGCATATGTAACAGGGAAATTAATATAGTTAATCCGTGTGTTAGTTCGGTGGGTGACATATTCCCATTTTTGGTGTGAGGTACACCTGCACTGCATACATGACAGGGAAATTAATATAGTTAATCTGTCGGTTAGCTCGGTGGGTGACCTCAAAGAATGAGGAGAGCATCAAATAAGGGACGTGGCCCTGGTCATGGTGCTGCTGGTGCTGGTGGAGCTCCTGTTGCAGGGAGAGGACGTGGTCGATCTGTGCCAGCTACACGCCCAAATGAAACACCTTCCTTAGGTGCACGTAAGCGACAGGACGTTCAGCGTCATTTGTAGGCCCGAATACTGGTGTATTAATGGTGAGGCCAGAACAAGTAGAGGCAGTAGTAGATTGGATGGGTGCCAACAGTTCCTTCACATTGTCTCCCACCCGGTCCCCTGCTGAAACCGCAGGCCCTCTGTCTTTCACCTCACCCCCTTGCAAATAAGCCAAGCAGTCTAAGGCCCCAAGTCATGCAGAAATCTCTTATGCTTTTTGATGACTTTGCTGGAGGGGTTTTCGTGGGCCATCCACCTACCTTTGCCCAGAAGTAGAAAAGATTCAGTGCACTGATGTCCAACCACTTATGTCTGAAATCAGCCCATGTAAAAAAAAGACCCTTGAGGAGGCCATAAACATACAGTAGCTATCGTCCTAGTGTTGTTTTGGCTCGGCTGACACCTATCAATTACAACTTCCTCCCGACTCCCCCATACACATACATGTTCAGTTCAGCCAACGCTTAGCTCCTGATAGAACAAAAGAATCAGGTGAAAATGTTCACTTCTGTCAGGGGCTCTCCATAGACATAAGACTTTCAGATGAACTCGCCACTCTCGGAGGGTTTGACTGATAATATGCTAATGTGTATGGGGACCTTTAACTGTTAATGTGGACAACAGAGATAACACATAAATAATTAGCAGTCTAGTGCTCATACCTGAGATGGATCTGGGATTGGTAAAAACCAACCCTCATTTCCCCAATAACAAAAAAGTAACTTTAGAAAGTCTGAGCTTTCCACTACAGACCAACATATGACAGGATTCTTGGGAAAATATCTTTCAACTGTTTGAGCCTGTGCAGTCAGACACTTTTAGCTACAAGGCATCTGCATTGCCCCGCAAATTTCCTGATTTGGGTTTTGCTGTAAAATTAACATTTCGTAGAGCAAGAAACCACCTTATGACTTCTGGGTTTCTCACTTTAGCTTGACATATTCATTAGAGAGTACTATAGTAATAATATATGAGTGGAACTTTGATCATTTTCAAGACTATATACCAATTGTATGAACTCACCCTTGGCTTTATATTGATCTATAGGTGGCACAGTGAGAATGGATGTCTGGGATGGCTGGAACGAACTTCTTGCTGCATGCGTGCTTGGACACACACAAAATGTCCAGCGTTACCTATCAAAGCATAAAACTATACTCAGGTACATACCCTCACCATTACTTTTATTTTACTTTGTGCTAATCCAGATGTTATAAAATCTGTTGATGATCCTTAACAAATGTCAGTCTCCTCCCAGATTCACAGGGTTGAGGGGAAGAGCACAAAGGAGCAGATATTTCCCATGTTATGGTAGTTTGCATTGTAGAAAATATAGAAAATATTCTGTGCATTTTCTTGGGGTGATAGTGACATTATTTGCATTGTAGCTTTCATTGCTAATAGCCCAAAAAATTCTAAAGCAGGAATAATCCCTGTAATGACAAACAATTTGAAATTAATTATTCTGCTCCAACAGACATAATGGTAATCCTTAATGATTCAAAAATTCTAAGTTTATCTTTACATCTTAGATCAGCTTTACAAGTTGTGGGGAAGAATTACTATTCTAAGGCTGCGTTCACACGGGCGAGTATTCCGCGCGAGTGCAATGCGGTAGATGAACGCATTGCACCCGCACTGAATCCTGACCCATTCATTTCTATGGGGCTGTTCAGATGAGCGGTGATTTTCACGCATCACTTGTGCGTTGCGTGAAAATGTTTTTCACGCAACGCAGGCCCCATAGAAGTGAATGGGGTTGCGTGAAAATCGCAAGCATCCGCAAGCAAGTGCGGATGCGGTGCGATTTTCACGCATGGTTGCTAGGTGACAGTCTATTCACTATATTATTTTCCCTTATAACATGGTTATAAGGGAAAATAATAGCATTCTGAAAACAGAATGCTTAGTACAAGGTCAATTGAGGGTTAAAAATAATAAAAAAAATTAACTCACCTTCTCCTCTTGTTCGCGTAGTTCTCATGGTCTTTAGTTCTTTAAAAGATAAACTTGGGCTAAAGGACCTTTGGTGACGTCAGATCACATGCTCCAATCACATGGTCCATCACCGCGGTGATGGACCATGTGATTGGAGCATGTGATCTGACGTCACCAAAGGTCCTTTAGCCCATAGTTTATCTTTTAAAGAACTAAAGACCGGAAGAACTACGCGAACAAGAGGAGAAGGTGAGTTAATTTTTTTTTATTATTTTTAACCCTCAATTGACCTTGTACTAAGCATTCTGTTTTCAGAATGCTATTATTTTCCCTTATAACCATGTTATAAGGGAAAATAATAACATCTACACAGCCCCGATCCCAAACCTGAACTTCTGTGGAGAAGTTCGGGTCTGGGTACCACAGTCGGTTTTTTATCACGCGCGTGCAAAACACATTGCACCTGCGCGATAAAAACTGAACATCGGAACGCAATCGCAGTCAAAACTGACTGCAATTGCATTCCTACTCGCGCGGGTTTGCCGCAACACACCGGGACGCATCCGGAACTAATCCGGACACGCTCGTGTGAACCCAGCCTAAGGCTGGGTTCACACGGGCGTGACAGATTGGCTCAGGATGCGTTCAGGGTGCGTTCAGTTAAACTCGCACTATTTTGCAAGCAAGTTCAGTCAGTTTTGTCTGCGATTGCGTTTAGTTGTTCAGTTTTTTCCGCGCGGGTGCAATGCGTTTTGATGCGTTTTTCACGCGCGTGATAAAAAACTGAAGGTTTACAAACAACATCTCTTAGCAACCATCAGTGAAAAACGCATCGCACCCGCACTTGCTTGCAGATGCAATGCGTTTTTCACACAGCCCCATTCACTTCTATGGGGCCTGTCCTGCGTTACAAACGCAGAATATAGAACATGCTGCGATTTTAAAGCATTGCAGAATTGATGCGTGAAAAAAAAAGCTCATGTACACAGACCCATTGAAATGAATGGTGCCGGATTCAGTGCGGGTGCAATACGTTCACCTACTGCATTGCACCCGCGCGGAAATCTCGCCCGTGTGAACTCAGCCTAAAAGTGCAAGAATTCTGGTCCAATTTGAATAAAAAAAAACAGATGTACATGCAGTGTGCCAGATTTATTTTATGGTTTAGAAACTGTTGAAAAGTCTCTTCCAAATGGTCAAAAATGCACCAAAATTGAACCAACAGCAGCGACAAAGCTTCTGTATGTTATTGCGGAGAAAACGACAGGTTATGCATTTCAAATTACATGTATACGAGCATGAATTAAATAGCATTAATTAAATAATATGTTCTAGTCTCTTCTGCAATTAATTATTTGTATCTCACAATCAGGTTTCAGCAGCGAGTAGCGCTTTACATAGCTGCACATTTTGGCCATCTGGATCTTGCAGAATGGCTACAAAGAAAAGGCACGAGAGCAGATGAGGCAGTTGGGGTTCATCCATATAGAGAATGGTGCCGTGATACTGACCATCCCGATAATGAAAAATGTGCAGTTCATGCTGCTGCCGAAAGAGGTCAGCTTCTTCTGATCAAATCATTCATTGCACGGAATGTATTGTGTTTGGAGTGTCAAAACGGACTGGGTCAGACACCGTTCAAGGTATGCATCCAGAATAGACATAAAGACTGCCTTCTGTATTTCATAATGAAAACGTGGTCTGTTGTCTCCTTTCCAAAAGTCTCTCTTCCCATGAACATCTACATCAAAGTTAAAAAATGGCTATACACAGCCCAGAAAAAAGTCTACAAGGATAAAAAAAGGCTTCCACAATTTAAAACTCGCGTTGGGGACCCCGTTGTAGTTGATGGTTTCACAGAACCCAAGATGACCAGCAGAGATTTACATGGAATTTATAAGGACAAATGGAGAAGGGCTGTGCAGAATTCTCAAGCACACAGCAGTCAAGCAATTGTCGATGCAGTATTAAAATTGCGTCCTCTGACATTGAAGCAGTGGCCCAAAAAATTATCCAGATTTCCATTACTAAAGCAAATAGGAGAGAATCCCGTCGACACAAAATGTCAATCTGCATGGGAATCTCTGGATATTAACGATGTGTATACCCGTAGCTGGCATCCTCATATCTCACTTCCACCCATCACAAATGCCAGCAACAGCCGTCCACGTCACTTAAGGACTCCCCAAGCTGCTTTTTTGCTGAATTCATCTATGGAGTCCTTTTCAAAATACAGTGGTCGGACACTAAGACAGAATGCAGTATACCTCTTAAGCCTTGCAAGGTAAGGGTGTAAGTTACTTATCTGCTTCCTATTTTGCTCACTTTCTGTAGGGTATATGATCTAAAGATGCTGTTTCTACTATAAACTGGGATAGGAAGTAGAAACCATATACATTTCAGAGGCTATAAAAAAAACTGTTCGGTCACCCGATCACACAAACACTACCCTCTCTTTCCTGGATCTTCTGCTTCTCTGTTTTGTGTGTCAGTGTTATAATGTCACTATGCCACTCAAGAGTCAAGAAAAAGCACCAAAATAATACCTTCTGCAGAAAGGTAGGTACACTCATATACCCCATGCCATCTTTGAGATGAATACTCCTATTTCTTTTCCTCATCAGTTGTTTTTTAGGCTACTTTCACACTAGTGTTTTTTCTGGATCTGGCAGGGGTCAGCAAAAACACTTCCGTTACTGATAATTGTATTATCTTTAAAGAGGACCTTTCACTGATTCTTACCCTATGAACTAAGTATACAGACATGTGGATCGGCGCCCGGGGATCTCACTGCACTTACTATTATTCCCGGGCGCCGCTCCGTTCCCCTGCTATGCCCTCCGGTATCTCCGTTCCCTAAGTTATAGTAGGCGGAGTCTGCCCTAGCGCTGGCCAATTGCATTGCAGAGCTCACAGCCTGGGAGAAAATAACCTCCCAGGCTGTGAGCTCTGCGCTGCGATTGGCCAGCGCTAGGGCAGACTCCGCCTACCATAACTTAGGGACTGGTATCTCCGCCTACTATAACTTAGTGAGCGGAGATACCGGAGGACATAGTAGGAGAACGGAGCGGCGCCCGGGGATAATAGTAAGTGCAGTGAGATCCCCGGGCGCCGCTCTCCATGTCTGTAAAGTTAGTTCATAGGGTAAGAATCGGTGAAAGGTCCTCTTTAACATAGCCAAGAGGGATCCATCATTAACTCCATTGAAAGTCAATGGGGGACGGATCCATTTTCTATTGTGTAACATAGTGTCAGAGTTAAACGGATCCATCCCCATTGACTTGCATTGTGGGTCATGACGGATCCATCTTGTTCCGCATCCCACGATGGAAAGAAAACCGCAGCATGCTGCGGTTTGCTCTCCGGTATGAGAACGGAACGGAATGCATTTTGGAGCATTCTGTTCAGTTACGTTTTGTCCCCATTGACAATGAATGGGGACAAAACGGAAGCATTTTTTTCTGGTATTGAGACCCTGTGACGGATCTCAATACCGGAAAATATTAACGCTAGTGTGAAAGTAGCCTAAGTTACATGTGCTTCTCAGAAGAACAGGTAACAGTTCACATTGCTAGTACAGCCTTCCCCCAAAGGATTTGTTACTTTTCCATATTCCTGAAAGGCAAAGCTGCTTAGTGATGTATAGTACACAAATACTTTGCTAGATTTGCTATTTAGAGTTTGGGAAAGCTTCTTCACAGTACCGGTGCACTTTTCCAGGACCAAATCTAACCAAGAAAGAGCACAAAGCAAGAAATTGTATTTACTATTGATTTTCATATAAAGGGTAAATTATCTTTAAAGGGAATGTGCCATCAGAAAATTATCTATTGCTTAAATAAATTTTTCATATTTTAAGAATATTTGGTAATTTCATATTTTTTCCATGTCACTATTTTAGAAAAAAATCCTGAAATCTTTCAGTTTTCATACTGAACACTGGGCCTCATAATAGGCAGACTGTTTTGTAGAGATCTGATTATTATAATCATAGGCAGGATTACAAGATATTATATTTACATTCACAATGGGTGATTGTTAAAGCTTATCTACACCTCCTCTCTGCACAATGACTTGTGCACATAGCATGCCTAGAATACTCTCTTATACAAGCCAATGGACATCTCCAGTCTACAGGTTCCTAAGGTCCACGTGGCTGTTATAAAACAGCTCAGGCAAAATATCTTCCTCCAGAATCATGTACAGAAAATAGAATAAAAAAAATCTACCATCAGAAAATACATTTCTCAGAAAAAAAGAACGTGTCAGTATCTGGTATTATAGAATTTCTTTTTTAAGTAAATATAGTTAATACATTACCTTTAACCCCTTAAATCCATCTTGCATAACAGTAGAGAAGTTCAGGTACTGACAGATCTGAGGGATAAAAGATGAGAAGGAGGTCACCATGTAAGTGTTCTGTTCATTCCCCAGTTAATGTAAAAAAAAAAATTCTTGAACCAGAGGGTCACTTTAAAAGGTAAAGTCCTCTAATGTGGATGCCTGAATACATTCACTTATTTTCTAGTCATTGCTGGCAGTGATAACGTTTTTCAAGAATTTTGCACAAAATGAAATAATGTGCACTTGCTATTTGCATGAAATGAAACAGTGCTGCATCAATGTTTGGTAACGCAATTATTTTTCTTCTACAAAAATATTCATGGTATAACATTGACATTGCAATGTCGTTATAGTGAGTTTAAAGAAAAGCCTTGGCTCCAGCAGCTGGACATGGCAAGGAGGCTAGCCAGAAAATCAGTGCACAACGTGTAAAGATCTGCAAGATCCTATACAGAGGACAGCAATACTGACCAGTCATGCTCATCTTTTCTTGCTGTTTGTAGATATTACTGCTCATCTGTGTATTACTTTTCTGCTTTTGTTCCATATCCAGGTAATGCAGATTACAATATGTATCCTACATAATGTTAAAATGGTTGACCATTATTTAAAAAAATGAATTTGGCCAACTGCACTCCAGCAATGATGGACCACCACTGCGGCCAGTCTTTTTTTATTATCTTTGTAAAAATGCAACTGTCCAATTTTTTAAAACCTGCACAACCCCTCTAATTTCTTACTAAATGCATGCTATGTTTAATACTTTCCTTGTATCTTAAAAAAAAAATCATTCACATTTGTTAAAAAACTACCCTTCAAAGGAAGTATAAGTGTGTTTTCTTATCAGAGGAGAGTCACCCTCATTGCCTTTCAGCAGTGTGTAGTTCTGCTTTCCCTGCCTGCAAGGTCTCTGTATGTAAGGGCCCTCTCACAGGCACAGGTTGACACTGAGGATGTAACTTGCTGTCAACTATACTTAAAGGGATTGTCCCACGAAAATATTCTACATTCTTCAAACCAGCACCTGAATCTGAAATATATTGCCATTGTATTTACCATATTTTTTGCTCTATAAGACACACTTATTTTCCCCCAAAAGTAGGGGGAGGAAATGGCAGTGCATCCTATGAAGCTAATACTAATGAATGATTCCACTGGGGAACTACTCATTAGTAGAGTAGGACCAGAGAGCGGTGAGTGTAGCGCTGATAGTGCTGGTATTACTCACCACTCCCTGATCTGCTCCAGGCACCATGTGTCCTGACACCAAATTGAAATCAGTGCACAATAAAACACATCAAAACAACAGTTTTATGAATTCTAGTACTAGGAATGTAATGTATTGTATCATGTGCACAGCATTCAATGTGTGATGTGTTAAAAGTACTAGTTGCCAACTAAAATGTAGAATTAGGGAGCATATCAATAGGGCAATCAATACTGAGGTGAGAAATCCTTCAAATGTTTCTAAACATTTCAGACATCATGTAGATACAGTATAGGCGGTCTTAGGTTTTCAGGCATAGAAAGGGTTACGATGCTTATGAGGGACAGAGATTTAAAAACCTACATCTACTAAATAGGGAAAGTTATTAGATATTAATGTTTGATACATCGTTCCCAAAAGAACTCAATCATAAAACTGATTTGATTTGGGGTTATTAATTGGTTTTATTATGTATATGTTTGTTTTATATTATGTATATACACATCTTTAGGTGCCTTTTTTGGTGATTGAGGGGTCTGTCCTATTCAGACACTTATATCCCTTAAAGTGTATAGGGGCAGTGATACTGACCATTTTTATAATATTGATAATACATGTACCGTATATAGAAGGCGGCTCACCCCTGATACTACTGGAAACAGGTGCTCTTGCCCGAAATGACTCACCCTTGTCAAATGAATTTTGTATATAGTAGTAGTAGCGGGCAGGCACTCTATTTATGGGGTCATAGAAAAACCATTTAGTAAGGATATATTTTTTAAAAATATATTTATTCGATCAATTCAAACAAACCGATAAAAATAACATATAAAATCCCACTAGCTCGATAATCTGCTAGTGAATATTAATATAAGTGGTGCAGTGTTCTAGCAATATCTGGACAGCAGTGCTCTATCAATAAAGCAGCAATATTCTAGCAGTATTTTAGCAACAGTGTCTTGGCACAATTAGCAGCAATATTCCAGCAGTACTGTCTTGGCAAAAATGGCAACAATATTTTGGCAATATCGGCAATAATAGCAGCAATATTGGTAGGGTGCAGTATAGTGCAGCACTGATATAGCCGCAATTGGATTAGTCCTGACCTCAACCCGATTGAGATGCTGTGTCATGACCTCAAGAAAGCGATTCACACCAGACATCCCAAGAATATTGCTGAACTGAAACAGTTCTGTAAAGAGGAATGGTCAAGAATTACTCCTGATCGTTGTGCACGTCTGATCTGCAACTACAGGAAACGTTTGGTTGAAGTTATTGCTGCCAAAGGAGGTTCAACCTGTTATTAAATCCAAGGGTTCACATACTTTTTCCACCTGCACTGTGAATGTTTACATGGTGTGTTCAATAAAAAACATGGTAACATTTAATTCTTTGTGTGTTATTAGTTTAAGCAGACTGTGATTGTCTATTGTTGTGACTTAGATAAAGATCAGATCACATTTTATGACCAATTTGTACAGAAATCCATATCATTCCAAAGGGTTCACATACTTTTTCTTGCAACTGTATGTTGATGACCTATCCTCAAAATCAGAGCGGCGGGGGGTCCTGTACCCGACACTGCTTCCTGTTCATTACACTGCGCGTCATCTCCTGTGGAGCAGTGGTGCAGTGTAATGATAAGTACTTGCTCCATTCACTTGAATAGAGTGAGTACTTGTAATTACACTACACCACTGCTCCACAGGAGATGACGCGCCGTGTAATGAACAGAAAGCAGTGCTCGCATGGAGTGCCACCTCCTTATCAAACAGCTGATCTGCAGGGGGTGCCAGGTGTCGGACCCCCGCCGTTCTGATATTGATGGCCTACCCTAAGGATAGGTCATCAAGATATATTGCTGCACAACTCATTTAATGCAAAACAGACATTAAGACATTTCATATTTTTGACAGATTTTGACCATTTTTTAACAAAAAAAACGAAATATGTATTACCCTGATATCCCATATGTGGCCCTAGTATGCAACTTGACTCCAATGCTTGCCTCAGAAATGTACCTTGTGATGTTCTAGGGGTGTAGTGAGCAATTTAACCCCACAGGTATTTCATAGAGTTTATTATAACTGTGCCATGAAAATAAAATGAAATGAAAAATTAAATTACATTTGTCCAGTAATATGTAGGTTTAGCTCAGTTTATATCATTTTCACATAGGTTATCAGGAGAAAAAGAACCTCACACATTGTTACACATTTTTACCAGTACAGAAATACCCCATGTGTGGTCATAAATAGTTGTTTGGAAAGTTGGTAGGGCCTAGAAGGGAAGGAGTGCTATTTGACTTTTGGAGCATGGATTTTGCTGATTTTCTGAGGGCCTTCTAATAACTTTTTTATCTTTAGCTTTTTTTTTATCTTGTCGGCTGACCTGTGTGAGGACTTGTTATTTGCAGGACCGCACTGGTACAATTTTGGGATACTTATGGTTTATTGATTGGTTTTTATTTCATTTTTGGGAAGCAAAGTGACCGAAAAAATAGCAAGTCTGTCAGTGCTTTTGTATTTTTATTTGCAATATAAATGACATTTTAGCTTTATTCTGTTGATTAATATGATTATGGTTATACCAAATGTTAATGTGATTTATTTTATAATGCTTTTTATTGTATTACTACTGTTATATGATTAAATCACCATTTTCTAGGAGTCATAAATCTCTGTTGTATTTTTTGTGATTCAGGGGTTTCAGTCGCTGCACGCGTGTGACTTGCACTGGGACATCATTAATTTCTATGGGATCACCGCAATACTGCGATTCCCCTGTGATCAATACTGCGATTCCCCTGTGATCCTGGCCACAGCAGCTGTCAACCGACCAGTGTGTCAGTGTAGCCTTACCCTTAAAATCGATTAGCAGTGCTATAAAAAGTTGCAGTGTTGCTCTGGCCTAAAGGTGAATATTTTTTAAGCAGTATTGTAATTTTATATGGTGCCAGAAATTACAGGACTGAAGCAGTGTAGATACAAAAGGAACACAATTCTGAGATACAATATTTGTCATCAATTGTTTAAGCCATAGTAAAAGCACGGACAACCGCTATAGCTGAGATATATTCCTGATCATGGCTTAAATAAAAAGAAAAAAAACAATCAAGGTTTTTTTTTGGCATTGCGCCACATTTATGAATTGGCGCACGCTTTTGCAAATGACAGTATGCTAGGGAGTTACCTGGTATCCTGCGATTTTTTGTGCGAAATTTAAAAATGTTGCATGTTATAAATACGCCATAAAAATTATCTACTTTTCAAAGTGGCGTGGGGTGGCGTAGCTCACAAAAATTCACAAGATTTTGCAGAAAAGTTGCACATAACATCATTTGCAACTTTTCCACATCAAAAAACTGGCGTAACAGTCTTGATAAATGTCCCCTCCCAAATACTGAAGAATGAGTGAGGTCTACTCACTAACTAATTCACTCATAAAATCATGCAATCGATCAGTAAGGATTGTAAATGACTTTTTTCCTACATTATTATACACTGCTGACTTTTCCATGTGTAGCCTTCATCCATTCTTGTCCTAGCCTCTAGGGGGCAGTAAGAGATTATAGAATTGAATAGCCAGTCATTTAATAGGAAGTTACACATAACCGTTAGCATCTCAATAGCAATGTTGTGGTCAAGTACTATACAATGTAGCACCTGTACCCTTTTCTCTAAGACTACAAAAGACATGGGGACAGGCAGGCACCTGAATATTCGTTATCTCATCCATTTTCAGTTTTTTTATGTTTTATTTCATAAAAAGAAAAAGAAAAATACAATTAAGGGAGATTGTTTTGTGGAACCATAGTAAAGCATTTTACTTAATATGACGCATCTAGGTTTTAGTTTCAAATAAATTTTATGAGGAAATTGAATGAGGAAAAAAAAAACAAGGCTGCGCCACAAAATAAGCCCTACTCAGGGGGCGACTAACGGTACAGAAACTTGAATGCACAGTCAAAAACATAAGAGAACAATAAACAAAACAAGAAAAAAGAGGATATCCAATGGTAATTGTGGCATAGGACATTGGGTCTTTTGAATAGATAGGGCAGCAGGGGGGTGACCTCATATCACCCACAGCATATATAAGAAATATAATTATTAAAGAGGTCCCGCTCCCCATACTTTTATAAAGTCACATAAGATAGCCTGTGAGAGGAGGACAGCCAAGGCTGCCAGAGTTTCAAATAGGATTCAACCGTATCACCTTAAATAGCTGCAATCTTTTCATATATGGCCATTCTATCCATATGCTATAGGACTTCATATAAATTGGGTGTGTCAGTAGGCCATTTGGCAGCAATGTGTATGTGTGCCGCTAATAGAGGAAATTGGGCCAATTTAAACAGTGCATACTTTAGCCCTAGCGGTCTGTCCCCAAGTAGATCTGCAGAAGGAGTTTTGTGAATGCATCTAGGTTTTAGAGGAGAGAAATAGGAAAAAATATTTTTCATCAGACTTTAGAACAGACCCCTAATCTTCAACAGACCCCCAAATTAGACCACCAACCTTCATCAAACTTCAGTTCAAAACCCTATATCAGACCTCAGATCAGGGGCCCACATCAGACCTCAGATCAGATCCCTACATCAGACCTCAGATCAGATCCCCATATCAGACCCACATATCAGACCTCAGATCAGACCCCCATATCAGACCACAGATCCGACCCCCATATCAGACCTCAGATCAGACCCCCATATCAAATCTCAGATTAGACCCCCATATCAAACCTCAGATCAGACCCCCATCAGAGATAAAATAAATGAAATTACTTCTGCCCAGCTGCCACTCTGCAGGTTCGGCGGTCTCTCCGGCAATCATCACTCCCGTGTCTTCTTCAGGCCCATGCTGCACTGTGAACTAACTGCGTACAGCATCAGATCAGAGTGCACGCATTATGTCCTGTTTTTTCTATTACTCTACTACACTTTCAAGTAAATTATTTGCAATGTAGAAATATCATTTTTACCAGAAACAGTGACTTATCAAATTATTGATGTTGGGCTGCTATTTTTTCAACTCTGCTGTTGAATTAAATTGCTAAAATATAATTCCTGGCAAATTTTCCTGTATGGGAGTGTCCTGTCTCTCCTCCGAGGCAGATGGCAGTCAAAAGATGGATCAAGCATGGTGGATTTCAAGATGGATCAAGCATGGTGGATTTCAAGATGGATCAAGCATGGTGGATTTCAAGATGGATCAAGCATGGTGGATTTCAAGATAAGCTGCACCCGGAGATGTCTGTTTATTCCTGTCTCCACATTGAAAACACATGCACTTTGGCTAAGCCAAGCAAGAATGTATATGGGAGAATCAATAGAAATAGCTGTCAGCTGTTTGGCCAACAGGTATCTAAAGTATATAGCCGTCTTTAAAGGGATCGGAAGGTATGACATCACTTTCTGATTGGTGGTTGTCTGGACTCCCACCAAACTCCTTAGTGAAGCAGCCAGAACTAGTTAAAGGGGTTGTGTCACTTCAGCAAGTGGCATTTGTCAAGTAGAGAAAGTTAATACCAGGCACTTACTAATGTATTGTGATTGTCCATATTGCCTCCTTTGCTGTCTGGATTCACTTTTCCATCAGATTATACACTGCTCGTTTCCAGGCGTTACAACCACCCTGCAATCCATTAGTGGTGGTCGTGCTTGCACACTATAGGATAAAGCGCCCTCCTCTCTGGTGGCCAGGACTGTGTGAGTGCACATAGATACGCATGTGCAGCAGCACCCATCCTGCCCCCTGGTATCTGCGCTGCAGTGGTGACCGTAACCCCCTAGAGACAAGTAGTTTTTTTGAAGTGAGACAACTCCTTTAAGCAATTTAGCTCAGCTTTTGCCCGCACATAGGGCCGGTTTTAGACAAAATGTGACCTGGGCAAAAGTACAAGTGGGGCCCTAAATTCTGAAGTATTGCACTATCCATCACATTCAGTCGATTCCGAAAAATATATGATGGTTGCTAGGAGATGTAGATTGTTATTCTTCATGGGGGGAAGGGGGGTTTCACGCACCTGAAAAACTCATCACAACTGATTGCATCCATGTAAAAAAAAAAGAACAACTTAGGCCTTTTTGCTTAGGCCTTAGGGCTAATTTTTTGTGCAGTGATGTGTAGTTTTTTTTTTTGTATACCATTTGAGAGTGTGCATGCCTTTTTGATCACTTTTTTTTCTATTTTTTGGGGAGGTGAAGTGACCAAAAAACAGCAAATTGCACATTTAGTTTTTTTTTCATTATGCCATTCATGGTACAGGATAAATTATTTTATACAGTATATTAATAGTTCAGGCATTATGGGACGTGTGATACTAATGATCTTTATTTCTTATTGTATTCTTGTTTATTATATTTTTAGAAACTTTTTTTTTTACATTTATTTATACCCCCTTACTGGTTTTGAGCATGCAATTTGTCTGATAACTTCTCCCATAGACTGCAATAATTTACCATTGTAGCCTATGGGAGATTCACTATGGGGGTAATTTATTAATGCTGGCGTTTTAGACGCTGACCTTAATATCTCCTATATCTGGCGGTGGATCTTCTAGAGTTATGTAGAAACGCCAGCCTCTACATAATTTTGGTAAATCCACCTCTGCTTCTAAATGTAAGACAGCTTCCCCACTATTTTAGACCTGGAGTGAGCGGGAAAAAGTC
Source organism: Bufo bufo (assembly GCF_905171765.1). Classification (NCBI taxonomy): domain Eukaryota; kingdom Metazoa; phylum Chordata; class Amphibia; order Anura; family Bufonidae; genus Bufo; species Bufo bufo. Next base: position 166,945,158 of record NC_053392.1, on the reverse strand, counting down.
ACAGATTGCGGTGCAAAGGAGCTTTGCGCCACAATCTGTGCCAGGAATACACCTACTATAGGCATATTTCTGGTTAGTAACTGACCTCCCATGTTCCCATGCAACCTAGCAGCTCCTGCGATCCCACCGTGGAGAGACATTTCGTCACCGGACCAGAATTTGGCTGCTTAGATGCTGTGGTCACAATTGACCACAGTATCTAAGGGGTTAACGGTCTGTGAACAGAATCTGCCACCAGGTGTCTGTTGTATAAAACAGCAGGCGCTCGGTGGTTATGATGCCGGCTCAGCTCCTGAGCGGGCGCCATTTTCAAAGAACTGACAACTGCCGTTAGGGTGGCCTGAGGTCCAGTTTTAGGCCGGGCAGTCTGGTTTTCAGACTCCCTGTCCTTCGTCCGGCGCAGGGCCTCGACGGACACAGGGATGTCCTTTTGAACAGCTCACTCTCAGACAGTAGCACTGAGCTGTCCGAAAGTGAGCTGCAGGGAGAATTTTTTTTACTCTCTCTCTGCAGGAATCTGCAACACAGCCAATTGACTTGAATATAGCTGTGTTAGGGCTCATGCACATGAACGTGTGTGGCCTGTGCCCCTGTTACGGCCTGCAAACAGCGGGTCCGCAATATACGGGCACAGGCCTTGTGTGCTCCATATCACGGATGCAAACCCATTCACTTGAATGGGTCCATAATCCGTAAGTTACAGAGCGGTGCAAAGCGCAGGCACGGATCGGAAGCCCATGGAAGCACTACAGAGCACTTCTATTTTTTTGCAGTGCGGATTGAATCTTGGAAATGGGTCCACATCCACAAACGGCAGGCATACCACCGGTGCCCTTGCATCATGGACCGCTAGAGCCCTTACATTTCTCTACACAGCATGTAAAAATCAAAGGGGGTTCTCCTGCCTTGTTTAAGTGAATAGCAGGGAGCAGGCTTTCCTAGGGTAGATCCACTACCAGTCATGAAGTAAATCTTAGCTATATGCCATCTTCTATATGCCACTTTTTATGACATATATACCCCTGTAAATGACACTAAGCTCTGAACCATTTGCATGGCATTGTTACTTTAAAGGGGTTCCACAGGATTGCTATGGTTATTAACAGATATGCTCATGTACCGTAGTTGCTTACCTGATGTACAGTATATCTTCCTCATGCTTTTTTTCTATTTGGACTCTCATGCAAATCAAATTTGTTTATAAGACTTCTTGAGCAGCAAGTGGCTGTCCCCACTGCTCCCTCTCCCCTTTGATTGAGAGGGCTGAACATCTCAACCAGCCCTGTCAGTCTTGCGCCTGCACCATTGCTCCGAGTAGTGGCGCAAGCACAGAGGCTCTGTTGCTGCTACCAGACCAGTACATATGCCGACTGTGCATGCACCTCTATGCTTCCAGATATCTGGAACAATGGCATGAGATTGACAGGGCCAGGCAAAATGTTTAATGGGGGAGGGAGGTGCACCTTCAGCAGCATGGCTAGCCCCTCGCCGGTCAAGAAGTCTGTTCCTATTGCTGTATCCAACTAAACCCATGATGCACTTCTCCTTCCTCTGCCACGCCTCCAGCACCTCCTTTAACAACACCCAGCTAGTTTATAGCTCCTCCCACCCATCTAGTTACATAAACACTCTCCAATCGCTGCCTCTGTTGCAGCTCTGACACGCCCATGGACATAACATCACAGGAAATAAGAAAGAGCTGCATGGACAGCCTAGAACGGAAAATAGGAGCAATACAGATAAAAGACATACATCACAGAATTACAGCTGCCTTCATAAATGATTATTTTAAAGAATGTTGATGCACACTCAAAAACCACTTTGACAGTGGGTAAAAACAAGTATATGACAATATGGCCCTATTTGACAAAAAAAAATGAATTTTTTTTAACACTGTAATGGAATTCATTGTAACATATTACCTGCATCCTTTATGATTTAGTAATTGCATTATGGAAAAGTAGCATGATATGAACACGTTTACATGTGTTGCAGTCGGCAAGTAAACCTATGATAGTAAGGTCATCAAAATGTCGTGGACAGGATGTCGCCCTCACATAACGAGCCTCACATGAGGTACTGTATCACAAGGCCCAGGACCACCCAGAAAGCATTAGCAGCCACACAAATTAATTACCTGATTACTGCTGAACTTGAGAAAATTTTGAAATTTGGCTATTGCCGGCTCAGGAAAAAAAAACAATGTAAACAGACATAAAGAGTTAAATTGTTGGTCATTAGGAAGGACTGAGTCTTGTAAGTGCAATTACCTCTCATCCATAAAGAGTATCTCATGCGTGAAGAACTGTTTGGTTTACGGATTAGTGTTAGATGGATCCCAATCAACACATCCTGCTTCGGCTCCTTTGAGCGTTAGACAAAAAGACTTCATTCTCGTTAATTATAAGCAATAACAACAATGGTTCATAACCGGGTCAGGCAATTCATCTACGCTAAAGCACTGTACATGGCCGCCTTCAAAGAGATGAATGATATAAGCGCCTCTATTGTTAGCCAAACAAAAGTGTCAATAAATCCCAGTAAGGCAAGTCCTGAACACTGTGGGAGTAGAGAAATCTGCATTGTAGAGAGGAATTCTGCTGGGGTAGAGTCACCGGGGCAATGTGTGAGGTCAAGTGGTGACTGATTCTTATATCATTATATGGACATAGGAATATTGTGAGAATTTCTTATGTGAGTTGCGCCAAGTTTCTGCTGTAAAAAGTTGCAAATTGTGACACAAGCTGGTCTTGCACAAAACTTTGCAACTTTTTTCAATGCTACATTCCTACTTTTTTATAGGTAGAGCTTAACAGAAGGGGCAGGGCCTAGTATAATTTATGCCATAAACTGCCATAAATTATGGTGCTATGAGCTGGCATGTTACAATGTTGTTGCACTAGTGCTATTGCACTGTGCACTTAGGCGTTGACTTTTTATGTGGTCAAATGGGGGCCATTGCTTCTATGGTGGTTCATGTTACTGTTCCGTGCATCCTGGTCTTGGTTACTTGTGTGTGTGAATTGGTACCAATGTACTTTGTTTCTCTCCTCAGTCCAGTATTGCATGAGTTCCTTGGTCTTGTCTGTGTATCTGTTTGACTAATGAGTCTAAGTCTGCTATATTTTTCCTGAGTTGTTATTTTGCTATAGATTTTCTTGAGTTATGTGTTCTGTTCCTGGCTCTGCAACACTGATTCAATTGGATCTTTGCACTTTCTGTCTTGGTCTGGATTCAGTGAAGTCTGTTCTTTAGTTTCTGTTTGGTCTGTTCACTGTCTGTCAACTGTCTGACTTTATCTGTTGCCCTAGTGCTGTTTGCCATTCTCTTGAGTCTGTTCCATGTGTGGTCTGAATTCTGTCTTAGTTCTGTTTTTCAATGAATTCCCAAGTTCTAGTTCTTGTCTGATCTGCCTTGATAAGTTTCTGCTTCTGGACCTATTGTGTCTGAACTGTTTCCTATGTTCCTGTGCTTGTTCTTTCTTGCTAAGTTTCTGTACACGTATCTGCTATGTCTGAACTGTATTCTGAAGTCCGCTCTGAGATTTTGGATGTACAGTCGTGGCCAAAAGTTTTGAGAATTACATAAATATTGGAAATTGGAAAAGTTGCTGCTTAAGTTTTTATAATAGCAATTTGCATATACTCCAGAATGTTATGAAGAGTGATCAGATGAATTGCATAGTCCTTCTTTGCCATGAAAATTAACTTAATCCCCAAAAAACTTTCCACTGCATTTCATTGCTGTCATTAAAGGACCTGCTGAGATCATTTCAGTAATCGTCTTGTTAACTCAGGTGAGAATGTTGACGAGCACAAGGCTGGAGATCATTATGTCAGGCTGATTGGGTTAAAATGGCTGACTTGACATGTTAAAAGGAGGGTGATGGTTGAAATCATTGTTCTTCCATTGTTAATCATGGTGACCTACAAAGAAACGCATGCAGCCATCATTGCGTTGCATAAAAATGGCTTCACAGGCAAGGATATTGTGGCTACTAAGATTGCACCTCAATCAACAATTTATAGGATCATCAAGAACTTCAAGGAAAGATGTTCAATTCTTGTTAAGAAGGCTTCAGGGCATCCAAGAAAGTCCAGTAAGTGCCAGGATCGTCTCCTAAAGAGGATTCAGCTGCGGGATCGGAGTGCCACCAGTGCAGAGCTTGCTCAGGAATGGCAGCAGGCAGTTGTGAGTGCATCTGCACGCACAGTGAGGCGAAGACTTTTGGAAGATGGCCTGGTGTCAAGAAGGGCAGCAAAGAAGCCACTTCTCTCCAAAAAAACACATCAGGGACAGATTGATCTTCTGCAGGAAGTATGGTGAATGGACTGCTGAGGACTGGGGCAAAGTCATATTCTCCGATGAAGCCTCTTTCCAATTGTTTGGGGCATCTGGAAAAAGGCTTGTCCGGAGAAGAAAAGGTGAGCGCTACCATCAGTCCTGTGTCATGCCATCAGTAAAGCATCCTGAGACCATTCATGTGTGGGGTTGCTTCTCATCCAAGGGAGTGGGCTCACTCACAATTTTGCCCAAAAACACAGCCATGAATAAAGAATGGTACCAAAACACCCTCCAACAGCAACTTCTTCCAACAATCCAACAACAGTTTGGTGAAGAACAGTGCATTTTCCAGCACGATGGAGCACCGTGCCATAAGGCAATAGTGATAACTAAGTGGCTCGGGGACCAAAAAGTTGACATTTTGGGTCCATGGCCTGGAAACTCCCCAGATCTTAATCCCATTGAGAACTTGTGGTAAATCCTCAAGAGGCGGGTGGACAAACAAAAACCCACTAATTCTGACAAACTCCAAGAAGTGATTATGAAAGAATGGGTTGCTATCAGTCAGGAATTGGCCCAGAAGTTGATTGAGAGCATGCCCAGTCGAATTGCAGAGGTCCTGAAAAAGAAGGGACAAAACACTGCAAATTCTGACTCTTTGCATAAATGTCATGTAATTGTCGATAAAAGCCTTTGAAACGTATGAAGTGCGTGTAATTATATTTCACTACATCACAGAAACAACTGAAACAAAGATCTAAAAGCAGTTTAGCAGCAAACTTTGTGAAAACTAATATTTGTGTCATTCTCAAAACTTTTGGCCACGACTGTACATATGTTGCCTGTTTGTCCTCCGTCTGGTTCTCCCTGGTTTTGTCTATAATCCTGCTTGTGCTTCAGGTGCCTTGCAGTGGTGATTCTGCCCTGTTGTGTCAACTACCAACTACACTGTGACTATTCCAAAAGGTAGCAGCTTAGTTGCTCCCCTGCAGTGAAGACCAAATCCCTGTATACGGGTTAAAGGGTGAAAACCAGGAGACCACCAGAATAATACCCTCAGGTCTAGCCCAATGTCAGACCAGTTAGTTGGCACAGTGGTTCCACAACCATTGTCCATAACATGGAATAGATTTACTTTTCTGGTGCAGAGACTCAAGAAGATGTGCTAAATTTATTAAGAGGCCTGTGCCTATATCAATTTGGGGCATCTTACTCCAGAGCACTTCTTATTAAGATTAGCATATGAAACACCAGTCTTAAAGTTTTTTTAGGTTTTCTAAAATTGATAACAGGGCCGGACTGGGACAAAAAATAGGGCCGGGCATTTTTGACTGAGCAGCCCAATCACATGACCCCCAACAGGCCCCACCCCCTTGCAGTCTAGGGGCGGAGCCAAAACCGGAAGCACAATTGAGGGGCAGGGCCAGCCACCAGTAAGATAGGAAGGCTTCAGCCAACACACAAGCTTTGCAACAACCAACATACAGACCTTGCAACAATATAGGAAGCTACAGAAAAGTCTTATAATATCCTCAGTGGATCTCAACCTCCCCATCCTCCACACCCTGTACAGGTCAGTGCCCCCGAAATAGCACTCACAGTGCATTGCACTTCTCTCATGCTCTTCAATTCTTTGATGAACATGACGCTTATCTGTCATTCCTTCAATAAAAGCATTTGTTTCATTTGACTTTGAAAAAGCCAGACAAACAGAGCAAAACATAGCTTTATTATCATTACAGTAGGTGAGACATTTTCTATGTGTTCCATCTTTACGAATACAGGATCTGGTATGACCTGCTGTGGATGATATTTGAAAAAGGCAGTAAGTTGATTTTTATTTGGATGAACAAAATAATTGAATGATGTAGCTGTGCCTTCAGTTTGGCACTCTGAACTATCTATAATCACATGTTCCCTTGGTAAATCAATGTGTCCCAGTTCTCTATCTTCTTCGGTGGATAAGTCTGATGTTACATCAACACATTCCACTAAATCATCTTCTGCATTTATTTGTTCTGTGTGTGTTGCCCCTGTACTTGGCCCTGCCATGGAATCACTTGAACTCTCTGGATAATGACTGAACATATCCGTAATTGTAACACATTTCTGAGCATCGAGTTCCAAAGACTTTTTATATTTCTGCCTGATTTTTTCTGCTCCTCCCTTTTGTTTTTTTGGAGACATGTTTTTATTGCCTAAGTAAAAGAATACAAATAATGTAATGCTTATAACCTATCTTATGCTTTCCTAAGTTAACATTTAATTATTGAAACAGCATGCCCATGATATATCTGTTTAGACTAGGGCTTTATCTGCTGTTGAAAAGTCCCCCAGGTCGTTTTGGAGGCTAGTTCAACCTTTGCATTCATGGTGTTTATTTATTGTTAAATTAGTTAAAAAGATGACAGGATGAATTGCACTTTAATAATTCAATGAACTTACTGTCCTACAGTCAGCAGGAGGATACAGGCTGAAGAAATGGATCCCAGAATAGGGTTGGCTAGAGCAATCAGCAGAACCGTTTGTTCGTTCATAAGAAAAAAACAACTGAATTTGACTATGCACTTTGCGTAGTATACTACATACCATGCTTATCAGAGGCAGAGCAGACAGATGTAAACGAGCGCCGGTCTGTCAGTTACTAGTGCAGTATGCATCAGCCTGCTCAGATGACCAACGCTCGTTTACATCTGCCTGCTCGGCCTCTGAGCAGGGCAATGAGAGGGAGGAGCTACCTCAACATATGCATCGGGAATAACGGCCGTGCCCGGGAATAGCGGCCGTGCCCGCCGAACACGATCAGCCTAACCAGGGGTCAAGTCCTGGTAAAAAAAGTGTGGGAACTCACCCAAGTGCCTCCGCGTGATGTCACAGCGTGCGGCGTTCGCAAAGGGCAGGGGAGGTCGGCTGGAGCAAGCAAGTACTGTATTTTTTGCCCTATTAGACGCACCGACCCATAAGACGCACCTAAGTTTTAGAGGGGGACAATAAGAAAAAAATATTTTTCATTACACCTCAGGTCAGACCACCAATCAGACCCCCAATGTTAATCAGACCTCAGCTAACACCCCAAATAAGTTCCCCAATGTTAATAAGACCCCAATAAGACCCTAGATCAGACCCCACTATGAATGACCCCCAATCAGACCTCAGATAATAGTCCCATGCCTCATAGCAACCCCCAGTAGCCTCATAGCAGCCCCCAGTGCCTCTCCATCAGCCCCCCTGTGCCTCTCATTAGCCCCCCAGTGCCTCTCATCCGCCCCCCAGTGCCTCTCATCATCCCCCCAGTGCCTCGTCTTATCAGCCCCCCTGTGCCTCTCATCAGCCCCCCAGCGCATCTCATCAGCCCCCCAGCGCCTCTCATCAGCCCCACAGCGCCTCTCATTAGCCCCCCTGCGCCTCTCATCAGCCCCCCTGCGCCTCTCTTCAGCCCCCCTGTGCCTCTCATCAGCCCACTGCCCATAATATATGAAAAAAACAAAAACACTTACCTCTCCTGCTCCTGGACGCAGACGCTCCTCTTCTCCTGCTGTCGGCTGTGCTGTGAAGGCTGCGCACAGCGTGACGTCACAGAGCGACTCACTCCTGTGCGCACTGCGCAGCCTGCAGAGCCGACGGCCAAGGACCAGGAAGTGGTGAGTACAAAGCATTCACCGCTTCCTTCCTGGTCCTTTTGCCCTGAAACTTTGGGAACGGCGTTCCTGCCATGAAAAAAGTGCAGGAACGCCGTTCCCACCCGTTTCCTCTCGACTCGAGCCCTGATGCGGCCCGGCCCACCGGTCAAATGCCCGGTCTGCCCTATGGCCAGTCCGGCCCTGATTGATAACCTATCTTCAGGACAGATAATCAATATCCGATTGGTAGGTGTCCAACACCTGGAACCCACACCAACCAGCTGTTTTTCGATGATTGATGAGTACATTTCAAAGACTTTCTGTGCAAATTGTGGGGGAATGCAGGTGAATGAGAATGAAATACATTGTTAGGCCTTATTCACACAGTAAGCGTTTGGTCAGTGATTTCCATCAGTGATTGTGAGCCAAAAACAGGAGTGGATCCAACAGAAAGATAAGGTATAGATTGCTATTTAGAATTAGTGACTTTTAAAAATACCTTTATTAGTGATAAAGTGGGTATAGGTATGTATATACCAACAGAGTGTGCTACAATTTCAAAAGGATTAAATATAAATTTCTTTTGACAGGGGAGTAGTGACCCCTAAACAGAACATATATTAGTGATACAAAATGTCGGTAGACTTAGACAGTTCGAGGATCATATCAAAAAAGATGAGACAGGGTCTGAGGAAAGGGCAGGGCAGACACAATGCTTACCCTAAAACAGCCCTAAAAGACTGCTCAGCCCAGGGTAACCTCCTGATGGTGGGGGTTCCCTGTCCCCGAACCTAAGACTAACAAATCCCTAGATTGACCCTAGCCAGGGAAAAATAGATGGTATGCAAAAACAGTAATGGGGATAAATCGGGAATGGAGGGTGGTTCAAAATAAATGTGGTCACCACCTGCCCATTTCCGAAAATCAAAAATACAGGTTATACAGACAGTATCAGAGTGGAAGGGGGTCCAGATACTGAGGAGATCACCATTCCACTCCAAAATACAATACGCACGTTTTAAAATATGCACATCTTATTACATCCACCTCGACGCGTTTCACCTGTAAACAATCAGGCTCATCAGGAGGTAGGTAGAAATTTGGACTAGGTCCAGCTAAGATATAGATGTGATCGATGATACAAGGGCGATAGTATAAATAGAATGATACTTAGCTACAGATGTTCAGTAGGGAAGGCTTAGATACAGCATTACCAGAAGGCATGATGATTATAGCCACAATGGAGATACCTAAAACAATGTATATATAAAAAGAGGACACTTAGATATAGAGAAAAACTCATCACAGCTCAGGGGATAACAGTCACAATAAACAAAAAAAAATAAATTTTTTTTTTTTTTTCGAGACCTATAAAGACTTACATGATATTAATGCTGGCCATTAGCTCCCCCAGTAGCCTGTGTTGGGCCCAGGTGCAGAGCCAGTGGAAATTCAACCCATTTATAGGGTCAGATTCATGCGTCCGGGCGCCGGAAGAACACTTCCGGTTTCCTGGAACGCATGGTGGAACGCAATGGGGCTTCCGGCCTACGTCACTTCCGGCGCCGTGGAACGCATCGTGAACCGCATATGGCTCGATGCCGGCGCCGGAGGACAGCAGGGGCCATGCTGTTCAGGTGAATAGGAGCACAGGGGGTTTGTATATTGTTATTAAGAGCTATGAAAAACCATGTCCAGAATTCAAAAAAGTGCCAACCGATAAATGATGTAACCTGGGGGCACAGGAGACCCTCAGGAACAGCCCCCCAAAAGACAAATATGTATCACACAACGAACGATATATAATAATAGCAGATGTCAATCATGATACAGACTACATAGAAACCTGCCTCTAGAATAATATTGATAAGATTAAGAGGTGACAGGTAGTATTTAAAGATATGGGGAGTCAATTTTTTATACCCCATTAATAACATAGTGCTTTTCGCACTGATAGGCGCAGAAGCCATGGGTCACATACCAGTAATACTGAAAACTATTACTCAGGAACGTCAATATTAACACAGACAAGGAGGATATTAAATAAAACATGCAAAATTGAGTCTTTCATTGAGACCGAGGGGGGACTGGGATTGAAAACGATAAATCCAGGAGGACTCTTTTTGAAGAATCCTTCTGTCCCAGTCGCCCCTCCTCTCAGAAAAGGGGACCACCTCCAAAACCGAAAAACGAGCCAGCCTCACATCACCTTGGTGGCAACTATTAAAGTGATGGGCCACAGGAGTATCTTTGGATTTTTTAATATCATTTAGATGTTCACAGATTCTTCTCCGTAATTCCCTCTTAGTCTTGCCAATGTAGTCCAATGGGCAACTACACTGGCAAATATAGACTACGCCTTTGGTTTTGCAGTTGGCGAAGTCACGGATCGCAAAGGATCGTTGAGTCACCGAGCAAATTATTGATTTGGATGTGTTGATGGAATTGCAAGCTTTGCAGGAACCGCATTTGAAAACACTGAGGGGCCTACGGTCTAACCAAGTGCCTTCTCTCTTTGGGCCCTCATAATGGCTATGGACTAGCCGGTCTCGTAGGCTTCTCCCTTTACGGTAAGTTACCTGAGGATAACTCCTAATTACCTGTGTGAGGTCAGGGTCCATAGTTAAAATTGCCCAGTGCCTTCTAAGTATGGATACCACTTCCCCGTTCCCAGAGTCAAAGGTGGAGATGAGACGTATCAAATTATCATCCGTGTCTCTACTTCTTGGTATTAGAAGTTCTTCTCTTTTCTTTGACTCTGCGAACTGAAAGGAGTCCCTCAGGATCTTTGAGGGATAACCCCTTTCTCTCAATCTCTTCCTGAGTTTTCCTGACTCTTGATAAAAGTTACCTCCCGAGGAACAATTCCTACGAACCCGCAGGTATTGTCCCCTTGGGATCCCCTTTTTGACCGCGGTAGGGTGGTGGCTCTCCCAGTGGAGGATACTATTGGTTGCCGTGGGTTTCCGGAAAACCGAGGTGTTTAAGGTACCCTCCACTTTAGTCACCACCACGTCCAAAAAGGTGATCTGTTCTAGTTGGGTTTCATAGGTAAAACTCAGGCCGATGTCATTATGATTGAGGGTATCGATAAAGCTGTGAAAAGCTGGAATGCTTCCTTCCCAGATCAAAAAGACATCGTCAATATAACGAGTCCAAAAAGAGATGTTTTCACTCCACCAGGGGTGCTGATCTGGGAAGACGACGGTATCCTCCCACCAGCCCAGGAGGAGATTCGCATAGGTGGGGGCACAGGAATTCCCCATTGCGGTCCCCCTGAGCTGGTGGTAGAAGGAGCCGTTAAACAAAAAGAAATTATGAGTAAGGATATATTCCAGTAATTGCAAGATAAAACCATTATGTGCAATAAACTGGGTTCCTCTCGTATTTAAAAAGTAATTCACAGCTATGATTCCTTTATCGTGTGGAATCGAGGTATAAAGCGATTCCACATCGATGCTTGCCAAGATACTTTTCGGATTTATCGTGAGGGTTTCAATTTTACGGAGAAAATCCATGGTATCATGGGTGAACGATGGTAAACTAGAGACAAAGTCGCGGAGTACCTTATCAAGGTAGATTCCACCGTGATGTGTCAAAGAGTTGATGCCCGAAACGATGGGGCGGCCTTTCATGGGATGTATCCCCTTATGAATTTTGGGAAGGCAATAAAAAGTGGCCGTTTGGGGGGTTTTTGGAAGGAGGAAATCAAATTCAGTCTTACTGATGACACCCTGTTGAAGGCCCTGATTGAGGATTCCCGCAAGATCAATGAGGAATACCTCTGTAGGGTCCACAGGGATTTTTTTATAGTTGTTTTTGTCATTCAGTAATGTCAAACACATTAATTGATATTTGTGGTGGTCCAGAAGCACCAAATTGCCACCCTTATCTGATTGTTTGATAATCAAATCCTTGTTGTTTTCAAGGTTTCTCAGAGCCTGAAACTCTGGTGCCGAAAGATTTGAGTGAAGGGGCATACCCTGTATTTTCTCGATGTCGGCAATGACGAGACGTAAAAAGATATCAATATGTTCTGTACTAACAGGAGGTGGCAACCTGGTGCTTCGTGGCCGTAATTCAGTAAAAGGACCTTTTCCCGGGACCCTGGTTCCCTCTTTATAGAGATCCATCAGATTTTGAAGGTCTGGGAAATCATCTGGGCTGATTCCCAGCTCCAGACATGTTTTTTTATTATAATTTTTAAAGAATTTGTGCCATTTCAATTTTCTGGCGAATAAATTCAGGTCCTTTACCCAGGTAAAGGTGTCATATTTGGTTGTCGGCACAAAGGACAGGCCCTTCTGGAGTAAACTGGTCTCAGTGGGGGTCAGGTTGTACTCTGACAGATTAATTACCTGCAGCTGATCTGTTAGTTGTTTCGACTGCGGTCCCTTAGTTGGTAGGCGGCCTGGCCCTTGGCTAAAAAAGAAGCAGAGGAAGATGAAGAGGAAGATGAAGGAGGGTTGAGATCCACTATAGGGGCGACAACAGTTGCAGTATTGTTTGGAGGCAGGCCTTGATAGGAAATATATTGGGAGGGATTGTCCATTTGCGTACGATACTGAGGTCCTGGTGGTCCAGATCCTTTGTTTCCGGATCCCCGTCCCCCCCAGTAATTGCCTCTCTGCCCCCTTGGTCCTCTCCATCTTTGACCTGATCCTCTCCCTTTTGAATAACGACTTCCTCTAATAGTTCCTCGTGTATAGGATACACCGGTAGTCTCTGAATCAGAGAATTCCTGATCAGAGGATGATATCTCAGAATCAGTCACCGAGATTTTAGTGCTCAGAGTGGTGTAAGCTCTATTGTCTCTAAATTCACCTAGATCCTTGATAAACTGACGATGTTTCCTCTCCTTGATGAGGTTCTGGAACCTTTCAACAGCCGATTGCAGTGAGGATTCCCTTTTATCAAAATCGGGATCTGATTTGAGTTTTAACGCTGACTCAATGAGTCCCTTTAGTTTAGATGATGTACTATCAAAGATTAGTTTTTCCTCATCAAGGAGAAGTGACATCAGTCTTAGGGAGCTAATAGTGATCTCTTGTTCCCACTTGGATATAAATTCTGGAGACTGAACACGTTCTGCTGGTCTAAGGGGGATACGCAGGCCTCTCGGTACGATCTTATGCTCTAGATAGTTTTCTAGGGACTTGATTTCCCACCACGATTTAATGTTATCCTTATACCCCTGATAAAGGTCTTTAAACACAATTTTGCAACTGGCTGAGGAGGTCAGTCCAGCAACCTCCCTGTCTGAGAAAATGTCCTTGACTTCGTTAATCAGGTCCTCAGTAAAAATAGTACCCGTCAGGAAACTGGCCATACTTGATTTCAACCAATTGTCTTATAATTAGATTTTTGTTAGATTTTTTTATCACGTGGGTTTTATATAGATTGCTATTTAGAATTAGTGACTTTTAAAAATACCTTTATTAGTGATAAAGTGGGTATAGGTATGTATATACCAACAGAGTGTGCTACAATTTCAAAAGGATTAAATATAAATTTCTTTTGACAGGGGAGTAGTGACCCCTAAACAGAACATATATTAGTGATACAAAATGTCGGTAGACTTAGACAGTTCGAGGATCATATCAAAAAAGATGAGACAGGGTCTGAGGAAAGGGCAGGGCAGACACAATGCTTACCCTAAAACAGCCCTAAAAGACTGCTCAGCCCAGGGTAACCTCCTGATGGTGGGGGTTCCCTGTCCCCGAACCTAAGACTAACAAATCCCTAGATTGACCCTAGCCAGGGAAAAATAGATGGTATGCAAAAACAGTAATGGGGATAAATCGGGAATGGAGGGTGGTTCAAAATAAATGTGGTCACCACCTGCCCATTTCCGAAAATCAAAAATACAGGTTATACAGACAGTATCAGAGTGGAAGGGGGTCCAGATACTGAGGAGATCACCATTCCACTCCAAAATACAATACGCACGTTTTAAAATATGCACATCTTATTACATCCACCTCGACGCGTTTCACCTGTAAACAATCAGGCTCATCAGGAGGTAGGTAGAAATTTGGACTAGGTCCAGCTAAGATATAGATGTGATCGATGATACAAGGGCGATAGTATAAATAGAATGATACTTAGCTACAGATGTTCAGTAGGGAAGGCTTAGATACAGCATTACCAGAAGGCATGATGATTATAGCCACAATGGAGATACCTAAAACAATGTATATATAAAAAGAGGACACTTAGATATAGAGAAAAACTCATCACAGCTCAGGGGATAACAGTCACAATAAACAAAAAAAAAAATAATTTATTTTTTTTTCGAGACCTATAAAGACTTACATGATATTAATGCTGGCCATTAGCTCCCCCAGTAGCCTGTGTTGGGCCCAGGTGCAGAGCCAGTGGAAATTCAACCCATTTATAGGGTCAGATTCATGCGTCCGGGCGCCGGAAGAACACTTCCGGTTTCCTGGAACGCATGGTGGAACGCAATGGGGCTTCCGGCCTACGTCACTTCCGGCGCCGTGGAACGCATCGTGAACCGCATATGGCTCGATGCCGGCGCCGGAGGACAGCAGGGGCCATGCTGTTCAGGTGAATAGGAGCACAGGGGGTTTGTATATTGTTATTAAGAGCTATGAAAAACCATGTCCAGAATTCAAAAAAGTGCCAACCGATAAATGATGTAACCTGGGGGCACAGGAGACCCTCAGGAACAGCCCCCCAAAAGACAAATATGTATCACACAACGAACGATATATAATAATAGCAGATGTCAATCATGATACAGACTACATAGAAACCTGCCTCTAGAATAATATTGATAAGATTAAGAGGTGACAGGTAGTATTTAAAGATATGGGGAGTCAATTTTTTATACCCCATTAATAACATAGTGCTTTTCGCACTGATAGGCGCAGAAGCCATGGGTCACATACCAGTAATACTGAAAACTATTACTCAGGAACGTCAATATTAACACAGACAAGGAGGATATTAAATAAAACATGCAAAATTGAGTCTTTCATTGAGACCGAGGGGGGACTGGGATTGAAAACGATAAATCCAGGAGGACTCTTTTTGAAGAATCCTTCTGTCCCAGTCGCCCCTCCTCTCAGAAAAGGGGACCACCTCCAAAACCGAAAAACGAGCCAGCCTCACATCACCTTGGTGGCAACTATTAAAGTGATGGGCCACAGGAGTATCTTTGGATTTAAGGTATAATGGAAAGATTCGCACCTGTTCTGTGTTTCTAACTGCCTATCCTTGTCTGCAAAATGAACAAGAATAGGACAGGTTATACATTTTTTTTTTTGCGGACCATGGAACGGTGCTACGGATGCAGACAGCACACGGAGTGCTGTCTGCATCTTTTGCGGCCCCATTGAAGTGAATGGGTCTGCATCCAAGCCGCAAAAACAAAACAATGGCTGATCCTAGGGAGACCAGCTACAGAAAACACTGTGGAGCCTCATTTAAGAGTCTCGACACAGCAATCCAAAGTGCAAAGCTCCCTGGAAAACAGTAATATGCAAAATAATTGTGGAGCCCCAGTTATGGGTCTTCATCACAGTGAAAGCCAGATATCCCTAAAAGGAAGGAAAACCGAGCAAAGGGGTGTCCCCATTACAGAGATCACCAAATCCACCATATTAAGTGGCCCCTATGTCAAGATACCGCTCTTTTGCAAGCTTTAAGGATTGACGGGGAAGACCTAAGCCAGTTATCCATCCACAGACAGCTGTTTCGGGGTGTTGCCCCTCATCATTGTGGAGTAGGATTCTGGCTAACCGGGAGCAATGCCTTGGAGACTACTCAAACAAAACAATGGCTGATCTTAGGGAGACCAGCTACAGAAAACACTGTGGAGCCTCATTTAAAACTGGGGTCTCGGATGCAGACCAAAACAACGGTCGTGTGCATGAGGCCTTATCTAAAGTAAAGCTAATTGCCATAGCTAGCCACGTTCACTTTCCCACCCACTCTTCTAAACTGGAATGTGATGAAAAAAAGCTAAATTTTGCACAAGTGAGTCTAAAAAGTTGCTAAGCCCGTATTTTTCTAATTCTTTAAGCCAGATTCTTGAGTACAGGACGTGATAAATTCCCTCCAAAGTCTGTTACTCTATGCCTCTGTTATAGAAGGGGGTTAGAAGTTGTGACAGTTTCCCTTTAAAGGGCTTGTCTGACAGAATAAATTAAAATTCAGACAACCACTGCAAAGTGTTAAAATAAAAAATATATGTACTCACACAGGCTCGGACTGGCCCACCAGGGAGGTGGGGGATTCCTCGGTAGGTCCCCAGTCTCCTGCGCCCGGAGATAAGCCTACGTGCACACGAACGTTGTTTGTTTCCGTTCCTTTTTTTTGCGGATAGAATGTGGACCCATCATTTAATGGGTCCGCAAAAAATGTGGACTGCACACCGTGTGTGTCTGTTCCATTGCCCCGCAAAAAAAATTGTGCATGTCCTATTTTTTTCTAGTTTGCAGACAAGGATAGGCATTAATACAATGGATCCGCATAAAAACGGATCCACAAAAAAAAACGGATGCCATACGGAACATCATTCGTTTTTTTTGCAAAACACATACGGTCGTGTGCATGTAGCTTAAGACGGAGGAGTAATTATTTCTCTTGTTTCTCAGGAGATAATTATTGTAGCCACTAGGTGCCAGTATCGCACAGTGATGCAGCCTCCTAACAGTGTAAATTGTACAGGAAGCCCCACAGTATCTTCTAAACTTCCTGGGCTGCTGGCAGTGAAGGAGGAGAGAACATGTCTCGCCATCCTCCTGCCCTCCCTTCTGTCAGAAAACTGTGGCTGCTGGAGAAAAGGACTCCTCTGTGGTGCTGGGCTGATTTCTCAGGTGTGTGACAGTAGTGAGCTGTAGGAGACTGTAAGGGGGAAATAGGGGATTTGTTTATAGTAGACTCAGATCTGTGTATGTGTACTGCTCTCTGCAGAGTTCAGAGTGGCATTGGGGAGACTTTGCCCTAGGTCCCCTCCAATGCCTCTGCTTTAGGTGCACCCCCATTAGTGCCACAGCTCCAGATGCCCCCCAATGCTCCCACTCTAAATGCACCCCTAATATTGCCTTTTCTCCAGTTGCCCCCTAATACCTCTTCTGCAGAATCACTAATATTACCCTGCCTCAGATGACCCTAATACCTCTGCTTTAGGTGCACCCCCATAAATGCCCCAGCTCCAGATGCCCCCACTCTAAATGCACCGCTAATATTGCCTCTTCTCTAGTTACCCCTGCTCCAGGATCCCCACTATTACCCTGCCTCAGGTGACCCTAATGCCTCTGTTTCAGTTATGACCCTCCGTTTGTGCCCTTTGCTCATGTTGCTCCTATAGAACCTTTGCTTGGGCTTTGTTAAAGGTTATGATCTGCAAAGGGGGTTGGACTGACTGAAAAATTCTGCACTGTGCGTCACATTCTCCAGTATTGACATGTATGGTTTACATGGCGGTATTGATGATATTCAGTATTTACAGGCATCACTGCTGCCATGTAAAGGGATACTGGTGGTGGGGTGGTGGAGTGGTGGAGGATTTAAAGGGGTTGTCCAGGTTTTCAAGTTATCCTCTTCACACCATAGGGCATAACTATATGATTAGTGGGGTCCGATTCTGCGCCCCCCACTGATCCCAGGAACGCGTCCTGTTCCCCCTTTTTGATGGTGTGGCAAGCTACACATATGCCCTGCTGCTCCATTTATTCTCTTTGGGACCACTGGAAATAGCCAGTGCTGTATTCTGCCATCACCAGTGACCACATAGAGAATGGATGGACAGGCAGAGCATATGCTCGACCTGCCACTCAAACAAGAACGGGGATCAGTGGGGGCTCCAGCGTTCAGACCCCCACGGATCACTTAGTTATCCCTGATCCTGTGGATAGAGAATAACTATCAAAGAGGACACAGGTCCTTTAACAGGCGAGCATTTCTATTTTAGTTTGACACATATTTTGGGCCAGATTTTTTATTTTTATTTAATTTTTATTTTTTCACCCAAAGAAAACCTTTAAGGATAGGGAATGTGAAAAGGTCCAACAGCTATGACACGACAGGTGATAATTGTCTGATTGATGGGACCTGAGGTAGTTGGTTCACTAGGACGTGTGGCTGTGGCAAAACGGCTACGTCCTCTCCCAGCACCAGAGGGTCCACTAACACCACCACGACCATGTCCGCGTCCGCGTCCCTTACTAGATGTTTTCCTCATTGTTACCGTTCACCACAATAAGAAAAAAATTATTTGGCCCAATGTATTGAATTCAAATTCAGGCCTTTTTTTACAGGCACCTAACACTATCTGGCTATCTATTTAGGTACCATATTACACTAATACAGGCACAACAGTAACGACAGATTTAGCTGAATATAAATTTGAGGCCTATTATTTAGGCGCTGGGTGACAGGTATACGTTTACGGACAGAATTAGACTTGGATATGCACAATAGCGTGTGTGTGAAGTTATTGAGAATGACCCTATCAGCACCTTGAATCTAATATACCCTTTTAGGGATAGATTTAAAGTAGGCCTGATACAGCAGAAACCACTAATTTAGGAAATTGCTAGGTTGGGAATTGTATTTCAACCCAGAACAAAAACTGTGCTTTGACGGACACAAAATAACTTGACCAGCTACAGCAATAACCACAGATTTAGCTGAATATAAATTTGAGGCCTATTATTTAGGCGCTGGGTGACAGGTATACGTTTACGGACAGAATTAGACTTGGATATGCACAGTAGCGTGTGTGTGAAGTTATTGAGAATGACCCTATCAGCACCTTGAATCTAATATACCCTTTTAGGGATAGATTTAAAGTAGGCCTGATACAGCAGAAACCACTAATTTAGGAAATTGCTAGGTTGGGAATTGTATTTCAACCCAGAACAAAAACTGTGCTTTGACGGACACAAAATAACTTGACCAGCTACAGCAATAACCACAGATTTAGCTGAATATAAATTTGAGGCCTATTATTTAGGCGCTGGGTGACAGGTATACGTTTACAGACAGAATTAGACTTGGAAATGCACAGTAGCGTGTGTGAAGTTATTGAGAATGACCCTATCAGCACCTTGAATCTAATATACCCTTTTAATGAATAGATTTAAAGTAGCCCTGATACAGCAGAAACCACTAATTTAGGAAATTGCTAAGTTGGAAATTGTATTTCAACCCAGAACAAAAATATATTCTTTGCCAGACAGCAGACAGTATTACAATTGGCTGGCCACAGCTGAAACACCAGATTTAGGGTACTGCTATTTTGGCATTTGTATTTCACCCATCAATAAAATAGCAAGCACAGCCAAATAGGTGTAGGATATAGCAAAAAAAATAACCACACTATTGATGGTTAAATGGACTTGGTGGCAGCTTGCCCCTGATGTAGGATATAGCCAAAAAATAACCACACTATTGATGGTTAAATGGACTTGGTGACAGCTTGCCCCTGATGTAGGATATAGCAAAAAAATAACCACACTATTGATGGTTAAATGGACTTGGTGGCAGCTAGCCCCTGATGTAGGATATAGCCAAAAAATTACCACACTATTGATGGTTAAATGGACTTGGTGGCAGCTTGCCCCTGATGTAGGATATAGCCAAAAAATAACCACACTATTGATGGTTAAATGGACTTGGTGACAGCTTGCCCCTGATGTAGGATATAGCCAAAAAATAACCACACTATTGATGGTTAAATGGACTTGGTGACAGCTTGCCCCTGATGTAGGATATAGCAAAAAAATAACCACACTATTGATGGTTAAATGGACTTGGTGGCAGCTTGTGCTGGCGCACCACAAGCCACAAAATGGCCGCCGATCACCCCAGAAAAAAGTGACTGAAAAACGCTCTGGGCAGCCTAAAAACAGTGAGCAATTGAATAGCAGCAGTTCAATGATCCACAGCTGTAGATCGATCACTGACTTAAGTGTTTTGGAGGAGTTAATCACTGCCTAATCTCGCCCTAACGTCGCAGCTGCAACCTCTCTCTACACTAAGCACAGCAGAGTGACGTGCGGCGCTACGTGACTCCAGCTTAAATAGAGGCTGGGTCACATGCTGCACTGGCCAATCACAGCCATGCCAATAGTAGGCATGGCTGTGATGGCCTCGTGGGGCAAGTAGTATGACGCTTGTTGATTGGCTGCTTTGCAGCCTTTCAAAAAGCGCCAAGAAAACTACGAACACCGAACCCGAACCCGGACTTTTACTAAAATGTTCGGGTTCGGGTCCGTGTCACGGACACCCCAAAATTCGGTACAAACCCAAACTATACAGTTCGGGTTCGCTCATCCCTATTCATGGTCTGATCATGCACCAATTTCGTGCTCAATCACCCAAATTCTGCCTGTCAATACTCAAAAATCCTGGAGGAATAACACCTTTCTCCTGCGGCACCCCAAGTATAAACCACTCACAGAATACACCATAGTAGACTATTTCTCTTTCAATGATACTGAAAATATTAACACTTTTACTCTGTGGCAGGCTCATAAAGCCACCATTAGAGGAGAATTAATAAAACAAAGCTCACACTTCAAGAGAGCACGTGAGGCTAAGCTCTCAGCCCTTCTGGATGAAGAAGCTAGGCTAGAAGAGCGGGTCAGATCAGATCCTGTCAACATTGTGTTCATCACATCAGACTCCAAACTGTACAAGGGAGGAATGGATGGCCATCAAATCACTGAAAGATGACTCTACATGTATTATCAAACCTTCTGACAAGGGAGGTAATGTGGTGGTTATGAATCGGTTGGATTACGAAATTATGTGTCATCAAATCCTGAAGGACAAAGACAACTATGCTGTCTTGCCCTCGAATCCAACCGACTCATATCTGACCGAATTAAGAAAGATCCTTACAGAAGCTAAGAGTGACCGCTTGATCAGTGATGCTGAATATGACTTCCTCTTCCCTAGGTTCCCCATCATAGCGACATTCTACAGCCTTCCGAAGGTACATAAAGGGACCAAGCCACTGAAAGGTAGACCGATAGTGTCTGGAATAGGAAGTATCTGTCAGAATCTGGGCATTTATATAGACAAAATCCTTATGCCATTTGTCATCTCACTTCCTTCCTATGCAAGGGATACAACAGATCTGCTCAAAAGGCTAGAGGGTATCACTGTAGATGCAGACTCGTGGTTGGCCAGCATAGACGTAGAGGCCTTATATTCATCAATTCCCCATGAGGCAGGCCTAGGGGCGGTACAACATTTTCTGAGTATGAGGGGACAGCAGTATACTCAACACAATAACTTTGTTTTGAAACTGCTGCGATTTCTCCTCACAATAATTTTTTCCTCTATAGTGGAAGGATTTACCACCAGCTCAGGGGCACGGCAATGGGTTGCTCATGTGCGCCATCCTATGCCAATTTGTTCCTGGGCTGGTGGGAATCTACCACTGCTTTCTCTGAGGAGGGGTCGTCGAGTACCGGGAACATTTTACTATGGGCCCGGTACATCGACGACATCTTCATTATCTGGAATAACTCCAAGGAGGCATTTACTGAGTTTGTTGGTAGGCTAAACTGTAACTCTGTGGGCCTGAGATTCACCCACGAGATAGAACGGAGGTCATTACCATTCTTAGACGTATGTATATCTAGGGGGGAATCAGATGAAATACAGACCACGATTTACAGGAAGCCCACATCCACAAACTCAGTACTCCACTGGACTAGTGGACACCCCATACCGTTGAAAAAGGGTATCCCAGGTGGACAGTATTTGCGCCTGCGTCGCAATTGTTCTAATCATAATTAATTTGTTAGGCAGGCAAGAGACCTTAGACAGAGGTTTCTCTCTAGAGGTTATCCGGATAAGGTGCTGCGACAGGGCTACCAAAAAGCTATGGCAGTACCCCGTATTAATCTCCTGTCACCTAAAGAAAAAACAGCTGGAGATCATAAAATTCGTCTAATCGGGACGTTTGATAATATGTCACACAGTGTTAGGCAAGTACTACAGAAGCATTGGCCCATTCTTCTTATGGACCCGGACATCCGAGACAGTGTCCATGACTATCCGCAGATCACGTTCAGGAGGGGGCAAAGTTTGAGGGATGTTCTAGTCCACAGCCACCTCCAGCCTGTACCGGCAAAGGGTACCTGGTTAGACCGTAGACCTTTGGGTTGCTTCAGATGTGGTGGTGACTGTGTGGCATGTGGCACCCTCAAACCCAGTAAGACCTTTGAGAGCACAAACCTACAACGCTCCTTTGAAATACGTGACTTCATTAATTGCCGCAGCAGCGGTGTAATATACAAATTAACATGTACATGTAAAATGGAGTACATAGGGAAAACTAAAAGGGAGCTGCGTAGACGCATAGGGGAACATTTGGGAGATATAGCGAACAAGAGAGACACAGCAGTCTCGAGGCATATACATGAAGCCCACAATGGGAATTCCAAATGCCTGAGCGCCACAGGGATCGAACTGGTTAAACAACCATTAAGAGGAGGTGATTGGGATCGTTTACTGTTACAGCACGAGACCAGGTGGATCTTTAGGCTGCGGACGGTTTCACCAACCGGATTGAACGAACAACTCAATTTTAGTTGTTTTGTTTAAACATCCCAATCATCCTTCCAAAAATGAACCCTAAGCGGACGTCTCTGATTAACGCTTCTGATAATACATACACAAATGGATTAAGTGAATTTCTCCCCAATCATGTATGTGAAGCGCGTATCATCACAATTATTATCAGTTATCATAGTATACGCGCACACTCAGGTCACTGGACCAGTATTATAAACTTTATGTAGTAACATCTGTCTGTATCCATCCAATTGCTCGATTCTCATGGATCTGAGTTCTGAACTCCAGTCCCCTTATCCTTGTATCATTTACCCGTGATTAATATGCCGTAAATGCCTTTTTACCTATTGAGGTCTATATCACTAGACCGACCAGCGACTGGTTGCTGGGGACGCGCCCAGCTCCATGGCAACCAATCCCAGCTGACCGCCCTGTTACCACAGGACGAGAGGACGCGCTCACGTCATCTAGCTTGAGCGGCGCCCCACGTGACCACTGCCGAGCGGGACCAGAGCGCATGCACGGCCGGTATGACGCGCGAGTCTGATCCCCAGCCTTTGCGCATGCGCGTAGGTCCGAGCCGCGTCAGACGCATTGAACTAATGACGCGGCACGCTGGACAGGTGAGAGCCGTATCTGGCGTTTAAATTCTGGCGGAAATAGAGCGCGGGTGCGATTTACTGCCCGTGGCTTATCTAAGGATGCCCGTTTTTGAGGTGGAGCATTATCTAGTACTCCACAAAAAAGTCCATCTACGATCAACTGATGAGATTACCATTTACCATCACTGATCGTTAAAAGCCTTTAGAGTCCTATACATCTCCCCTGATGATGCTATCTTGCTGAAATGTGCATGTAGGGAGCGGGACTAGAGTAGGGCCATTCAGGGCCAGGCGACAGGGCAAGGTTCCGGACGGGGTCGCCCTTTTAAGGACGAGTGCCCTGTGGTCAGGCTGCTATCCCCCACTAGTATCAGGGCAAGCCATAGACCACTTTCATAGGGCAAACCAGGGCCATAGCTGCACCCGCCATCCTTACAGCAGAACAGCGTCTTCTTAGGAGTCAAACATCGTGACATCATCTGGACGCATTCTGCACCCTGGACGCAGACTACAGAGTGGTAGGAGCACGGGTTTTCTTTCTTGGGTGCCGCCGAGCATTCCCTCAATTATATTTTTATTGGGTGCCGCCGTGCACGACTACCTGTTATACCGCCGCTCTGGTTATTAATTGTCTATCTTTGTATTTTTGGGCCTATTATTCTAAATTACCTTTATTAAAAGTTATGTTTTAAACGTAATCAACAAATCACTAACCCTGTTATTCAGATCAGATCCTTCCTTATCTCTCCACAAGAATTTAATGTCCCTGAGACATGAAATCCACTCCACCCTACAAATGGATTACGACCGCCAATTAACATCTATGCGGCTTTCATACTACCAATCCTATAATAAACCGAGTAAGTTAATGGCGAGGAAAATAAAACCAATATCTCAAAAGATAAATATTCCCTACTTAATTGCACCTGACAAAATTTATATAATTACTCATCCAAATGAAATATCAGAAGCTTTTAGCCATTTTTACTCTAAGTTATACAATCTTAATAAAGATCCATCTACTTATCAACCATCCCTGGAAAAAATGAACTCCTTTCTTCAAAAAGTGCATCTTCCCTCTTTAAATAGTGAACAGGTTGATGAGTTAAACTCCCCAATTTTGGCTTCAGAAATTGAGGCTACAATCAGATCTCTTAAACCAAATAAATCACCTGGCCCTGATGGGTATTCCAATGAATACTACCAATTGTTTTCACCCCTGTTACAACCTCATCTTGTGCAACTTTTTAATAAGGTGTTAGTTGGAGAACAATTCCCTTCGGAAATGTTGCAGGCTACGATAGTTACCATACCGAAGCCAGGGAAACCGACCGACTCCCCTGCAAACTTTCGCCCGATTTCTCTCCTCAATTGTGACGTGAAGATCTATGCAAAATTGATTGCCCGTAAGCATTTGAAAATATTGCCTTTGTTAATACATACTGACCAGGTGGGCTTCACAAAGGGTAGGGAGGCACCGGATGGTACCCGTCGGATATTAGGTCTGTTGCAAAAGGCTGGGGGTTGAAGACGCCTTCTCTGCTTCTGACTTTAGATGCAGAGAAGGCGTTCGATCGTATACATTGGGGTTTTGCGTCAGTGGTTTTGGATAAATTCCGCTTCCGGAGCCCTATCAAAAATGCGATTCAAGCATTATATTCCACCCCATCAGCTAGGGTATTGGCTAATGGCTCCTTCTCTTCCCCTTTTTTAATTACCAACGGTACCCGTCAAGGTTGCCCTCTCTCCCCTTTCCTTTTCTTAATGGTAATGGAACCCTTCGCAGAAATGGTTCGGATGTCAGATTCGATTTGTGGCATTTCAGCAGGTAATAGACAACACAAGATAGGACTCTTTGCTGACGACGTCATTTTGACCGTAACTGACCCCTTGCCTTCACTGAGGGCTACATTGCAGATAATTAGGGAATTCGGAGAAGTTTCCTACTATAAAATAAACTAATTAAAATCCCAAATCCTAGCTGTTAAGGTTTCCCCATCTTTAAAGAGGGCATTGGAGAGTGAATTTCCCTTTCAATGGGCAGTAGACTCAATCACATATTTAGGCGTACAAATTTGCTTCCCCCTCTCACGGTTAATTAAAAGTAACTATGATGTTTTATATAACTCCCTCCAAACTGATATAGATCGTTACTCTAAACTGGACCTATCCTGGTTAGGGCGAATAGTAATATATAAAATGATGGTGCTTCCAAATATTATATACCTATTTCTTACTCTACCCATCCCAATACCCACCTCAGTCATAGCAAAATTTAAGTCTCAAATGCTTTCATTCATTTGGAAAAAAGGCCCTCACAGAATAGCGGCTTCAATACTCTACAACCATAGATCCCACGGAGGATTAGTAGTTCAGAATCTTCAGGGTTACTATGACTCCTTTGTCTTCAAACAACTGAGATATTGGTGTAGTCAGAAACAGACCCCAAGCTGGCAACAGATAGAAGTGGACCTTAACAAAGGGATTCCACTTTATTCTCTTCTTATATTACATGCTATAGATCCTAGCTTTCCGCTTCCCACAGCACAGACTCTGAAATCATCTATACAAACGTGGAAACTATTATTACAACGTATTGATCAGACATCTCCAAAAAGAATTGTTCAGGTTCCCATTGAGATCCTGCAATATTATATAGTAGATTTCTCGGTGAGTGGCTGGCGGAAAGCGGGGATACAGGTAATAAATTACTTTTACGTTAACGATGTTATGAAGTCGTTTTCCGACTTACAGGTTTCCTTTAAGATACCAGACTCTTACCAGTATAATTATTCTAGGATTGCTCACTTTTTATCGAATTGGCCCAACAGGGTTGTAATGCTTCCAGTTGTTCTTCTTAATTATTTGCTGTGCACGCAAGGGGTGTCGCAGATTCCCACAAATGCAATATACAAAACCGTGATAGGAGATGTACACTTGTCTGACAAAGCACACTTCTTGAACTGGGAGAGAGATTTACGGATCTCATTTCCGAAATCTAAATTGTTAACAGCGATCAAAATTACACACCACGCTACAAAATGCTCTAACTTATTGGAATGCTATCACAAACTACTCACTCGGTGGTATTTTACTCCCTCTAAACTGAGTAGATTTTACCCCAATGTTGAAAATGTGTGCTGGCGCTGTCAGAAATCTCCAGGTAATCTATTGCATATCTTCTGGGAATGTGTCACGCTCCAACCCTTCTGGACAGAAGTTGGAGACCTGATGAGAGAGGTGACAGGTCACAAAATTTCTCTATCCCCGGCTATGGCACTCCTCTCATTGGATCTCGACCTGATTCTAAGACAATTGAGTTTACTGATTTGCCATATATTACTAGCAGCTAAACTCTTAATTGCTAAAAAATTGAAAACATCCTCAATCCCCTCCAAGAATGACCTCATAGAAAAAATTTCTACCCATGCTATATTCGAACATCTCTGGGCTCAGCGGACAGACAGGATACGTTATTTCCATTCATATTGGTCTCCTTGGCTTGCAAAATTCCCTATGCCTAGTTAACTTAACCCTTCTTATCTGACCATAGAAAGGTTCTTCTACATGGATCCGGTTCTCTAATGCAACTAATTAGCTGACCATCCATTTTACCACTTTTATTTCCTTCTTTTCTTTCTTTCCTTCCTTTTCCTTAGTTTGTCATTGTGTGTCCTGACTTTCCTTCCCCCTGTGTTACCTTATCTTAAATGTCTCCATTCTACGTTGGCAGCACCCAAGCGGGTGCCGTAGGACAAGTTGTCTGTTTAATATTTGGAGTAAGGCAATTCATTAGTGGCTGCGCCCACTCTTTAATGGTTTGATGTATATGCATTTCACCATATGTGGCTGCGTCCACAAAGAAGCTGTTGTATTTCAATTATTGCCATTTTAACAATAAAACATTTTTGTGGAAAAAAAAAATGTCTTCCAATATAACCAACCAACAAGTTGAAGATCTTATCAATAGCAGTTGACGAGTCTTGTGACATAAATGACACAGCGCAAGTTTCACTTTTTGTAAGATTTATGTAAACTACAGGTCCTAAAGAAGAACTTTTAGGATTATTGCCACTGAAAGGTCAAACACGTGGAGAGGATATAGCAATTATAATTACATTGAAAAAAATCATATTCCACTCTATAAAATTGTCTCAATTGCAACAGACGGGGCAAAAAGTATGACCGGCATAAAAAAAGGTTTTGTTGCTATTATGAAAGAAAAAATTAGTCACAAGATACTTACATACCATTGCATCATACATCAAGAAGCACTTTGTGCGCAGACATTTCCAGAAGAAATGTGCAAAGTTATGGAATTGGTGATTAAGATGATCAACTCCATTATAGCTAAAGCTCTTAATCATCGCCAATTTAAAGAATTTTTAGTTGAAATGGAGACTGAGTACGCAGATCTTCTGCTGCATAACCAGGTATGTTTGTTATCTAGAGGAAACGTTTTGAAACGTTTTGCTTCCTTATTAACAGAAAAGCATTTTTCCTTGAGAAGGGTGTTCACTATCCAGAATTAACGAACGATCAGTGGATCCAAAAACTGTATTTCATGGTAGATATTACGTCCCATCTAAATCAGCTTAATCATAAACTACAGGGGAAAGGAAACACAATTTTTTCTATGTTAGAAGAAGTTATTTTATTTGAAAAGAAATGATCTGTTTTTGCTCATGATTTTGAAAGAGAAACTTTGATTCACTTTCCTGTTTCCAAGAAAATAATTCTGATATTGAAATTTGCTATTTTAAAACAGCACTTTTAAATATGAGGGAAGCTTTTCTCAACAGGTTTCAGGAATTCAGAAACAGCAAAGCGACGTTAGCCTTTGTTAAAAAACCTCTGGATGCTACTGTAACAGAATTAAATTTTTCGCTTTAATATTGACATTGGCAACTTTGAAATGCAATTGCTGGATTTAAAAAACAAAGAACTGTGGAGCTCGAAATTTGAACTGTGGAGCTCGAAATTTGAACGTCTTTGTGCTGATTTAGAAATATTGGAGAAAAACAAATGTGAACTTCGTTCACAGCACAAGTGGTCTGCTTTGAAAGCCTGAAGAAGGAAGATATGTTGATTTTTAACACCTGGAATAGTATTCCTGACTCATATAATCAACTGAAAAAACTAGCGTTTGCTGTTCTTTCCTTATTCGGGTCTACATATTTATGTGAACAATCATTTTCAAGCATGAACCTTATCAAGAGTAAATTGAGAAATCGTCTTATCGATGAGAACCTGGAATCGTGCCTAAAATTAAAAACAAAAACATACAAACCTGACTTACTCAAACTTTCCAAAGAGATGCAAGGCCATTGTTCACATTAGTGTTTGTCAGTCATTGTCAGGATTTAATTTTCTGTACATTGTAAGGCAAATTTTAAGGAATTTAACTTTATCGATAAATAATATTGTTATAAAGTCTTTGTTTTATTAGTTGTGTTATTTTAATCCTCCTATGTATACTTACATGCAGAATATTCTCAATAAAAACTTATTGAAACTAAAAACAATGTACCTTCCTATATATTTTATGGTTTAAAAATTTTGGTTTTGTTGATATATTTCTCAGTTGACTAAAAAGTTTGCCCACCACTGGTCTAGGAAGGGATTTAACATTTAGCACAATAAAAGTTAAGTTTTATTAAAGTGAAAATAGGCACATGTTAAAAGAAGGCAAATTAATAGTCAGTAGACTAATTGTAAAAATAGTGTTAAGGGTCCAAATTATGTAGAAAATGAATTCAGACTACTGTATATCACCAACGGCAAGTACCAGTTGTGTTTCGTACATTTTTTGGATTTGTTTTATGTCAGTGCGGGTTCGGTCTCAACTCAAAAATATTTGAGACAATTGAAAAAGGTCTTCCTGTAGGATCAACAAAACATTTTGACTTGGTACCTGAGAATCTCAGGATCGGAGTATTCTACATGCTTCTCAAAATACATAAACTGGATAATCCAGGGAGGCCAATCATCTCAGGTGTGGGAACCCTCACTGAAAAAAACTCTGAAGACATCCTCAAACCATTAGTGAGGAACACAACAAATTGTTTACATAACACCATAGACTTATTGAACAAACTGTCAGTCATTGGTCCCCTCCCTAAAGGCACAATATTGGCCACCATGGATGTGGAATCTTTGTATTCAAATATCCCACACGATGATGGATTAACTGCTTGCCAACTGTACCTACAGGCTAATAGGATTGTCTCAGAGTCTGTACTGCAACTCACCAAATTCATCCTCACCTACAACTATTTCACTTTTGGCAAGGAGATATATTTACAATGCAGTGGAACCACCATGGGCAGTAAAATGGCACAGCAATATGCAAATCTTTTCATCACAAAACTGGAAAAAGACTTCTTGTTATCCTGCCCCATAAAACCCTGACTCTGAACATGAACTGATAAAATGTCATGACCGATTCAATAAATTTTATCCCACCATAAACCTGACCCTCAGCTATTCAAATACAGAAATCAGCTTTTTAGACACCACCATAAAACTTCAGAACAGCTCAATACAGACATCCCTATATCAGAAACCTATGGATCAGCCTATGTACCTCAAATCAGACAGCTTCCACCCCAAACACATTAAAAAGTCTAACATCTATAGTCAGGCCATCACATATATCAAATCTGTTCCAGCCCATCATACAGGGATGAGCATTTACAACCCCTGAAAAGGACATTTTTACATCAGGGCAATCATCCTGCTTCAATTGAAGATCAGATCACAAGAGCAACCAAAATCCCCAGAAGTCAACTTCTACAATACAAGGAAAAGAGAGAGAACAAGCATGTACATCTGATAGTGACCTGTAACCCACAACTAAAGGTACTGAGAAAAGCTGCCCAAAATTTACATCATGTCCTACCGTACTTAATCACTTCACATCCGGGCCATTTGCCCCCTTCCTGACCAGGCCTAATTTTGCAAATCTGACATATCTCACTTTATGTGGTAATAATTTTGGAATGCTTTTACTTATCCAAGCCATTCAGAGAATATTTTCTCGTGACACATTGTACTTCATGATAGTCATAGATTTGAGTCAATATATTTCACCTTTATTTATAAAAAATCCCAAATTTACCAAAAATATTGAAATATTCACAATGTTCTAAATTTAAATTTCTCTGCTTTTAAAACAGAAAGTGATACCTCATAAAATATTTATTACTTAACATTCCCCATATGTCTACTTTATGTTGGCATCATTTGGAAATGTCATTTTATTTATTTAGGACGTTAGAAGGCTTAGAAGTTTAGAAGCAATTCTTAAAACTTTTAAGAAAATTGCCAAAAATTGCCAAAACCCACTTTTCGGAAGTCACTTTGTGGGGCTTACATAGTGAATACCCCCATAAATGACCCTACTGTAGAAACTACACCCTTCAAGTTACATAAAACTGATTTTACAAACTTTGTTAACCCTTTAGGCGTTCCACAAGAATTAAAGGAAAATGGAGATCAAATTTAAAAATTTCACTTTTTTGTCAGATTTTCCATTTTAATCAAATGTTTTCTTTCACACATCGAGGGTTAACAGCCAAACAAAATGTTATACTTATTACCCAGTTTCTGCGGTTTACAGAAACACCCCACATGTGGTTATAAACTAATTTATGGGCACACGGCAGGGCACAGAAGAAAAGGAGCGCCACATGGTTTTTGGAAGGCAGATTTTGCTGAAGTGGTTTTTAGATGCCATGTCCCATTTGAAGCCCCCCTGATGCACCCTTACAGTAGAAATTCCCAAAAAGTGACTCCATTTTGGAAACTAGGGGATAAGGTGCCAGTTTTATTGGTACTATGTTTGGGTATATAACAAAATAATAACAAAGACAGGTACACTCAAACTGATTTTAAAATTGAGAGATTAGCCAACATGTCCTACGGTGTAGGACATGTCTGAGCCCAAGCACCGCGCCAAGGTTTCTCAAGTAGCTCGGGGACCTAACACTCACCTACCTGTGCCATATGGCAATACCAGGAGCCAGTAGGCAAATTACAGGAGCATGAGGCCGACTCACAAACAACTCACCAGTTACCTCCAGCATGTAACCATGCTAGCAATGGGAGGAGGGAGGAGTCTGCGAGTCCCACTCAAGACTGGCTGATATGGCCCAGGCCTCACAGGTGCACCTAAATGTAGCCTGTTGATGGAAAGCAAGCACATTTAAATTGGAGTTTATACACCTCTAGACATCTATATATATACAAACTGAAAAGAATGGCGTGGTATTAAACAAGCAGGAAGTGCTGAAACCCACATGCAATTGTGCATATACACTCACCTAAAGAATTATTAGGAACACCTTTTCTATTTCTCATTAATGCAATTATCTAGTCAACCAATCACATGGCAGTTGCTTCAATGCATTTAGGGGTGTGGTCCTGGTCAAGACAATCTCCTGAACTCCAAACTGAATGTCAGAATGGGAAAGAAAGGTGATTTAAGCAATTTTGAGCGTGGCATGGTTGTTGGTGCCAGACGGGCCGGTCTGAGTATTTCACAATCTGCTCAGTTACTGGGATTTTTACGCACAACCATTTCTAGGGTTTACAAAGAATGGTGTGAAAAGGGAAAAACATCCAGTATGTGGCAGTCCTCTGGGCGAACAGCTTTGTGGATGCTAGAGGTCAGAGGAGAATGGGCCGACTGATTCAAGCTGATAGAAGAGCAACGTTGACTGAAATAACCACTCGTTACAACCGAGGTATGCAGCAAAGCATTTGTGAAGCCACAACACGCACAACCTTGAGGCGGATGGGCTACAACAGCAGAAGACCCCACCGGGTACCACTCATCTCCACTACAAATAGGAAAAAGAGGCTACAATTTGCACAAATTGGACTGTTCGAGACTGGAAAAATGTTGCCTGGTCTGATGAGTCTCGATTTCTGTTGAGACATTCAAATGGTAGAGTCCGAATTTGGCGTAAACAGAATGAGAACATGTATCCATCATGCCTTGTTACCACTGTGCAGGCTGCTGGTGGTGGTGTAATGGTGTGGGGGATGTTTTCTGGGCACACTTTAGGCCCCTTAGTGCCAATTGGGCATCGTTTAAATGCCACGGGCTACCTGAGCATTGTTTCTGACCATGTCCATCCCTTCATGACCACCATGTACCCATCCTCAGATGGCTACTTCCAGCAGGATAATGCACCATGTCACAAAGCTCGAATCATTTCAAATTGGTTTCTTGAACATGACAATGAGTTCACTGTACTAAAATGGCCCCCACAGTCACCAGATCTCAACCCAATAGAGCATCTTTGGGATGTGGTGGAACGGGAGCTTCGTGCCCTGGATGTGCATCCCTCAAATCTCCATCAACTGCAAGATGCTATCCTATCAATATGGGCCAACATTTCTAAAGAATGCTATCAGCACCTTGTTGAATCAATGCCACATAGAATTAAGGCAGTTCTGAAGGCAAAAGGGGGTCCAACACCGTATTAGTATGGTGTTCCTAATAATTCTTTAGGTGAGTGTATATAGGGGAGCAAATCCTACACTTGTGGCCCGTTGCTAATGACGATCCCCAGCAAAAATGCATACAGTGGAGGATGCCCGCAGCGAACCACAAGTACCACAATAAACATCCTACACAAGATAGCAATTATGTGGATGTGATAATTAATATAGCAATATAACAAAATAATAACAAAGACAGGTACACTTTGCGGTATTACTAAACCCTCAAACTGAGATGCCTGGAGGTGTATAAACTCCAATTTAAATGTGCCTGCTTTCCATCTACAGGTAACTGGTGAGTTGTTTGTGAGTCGGCCTCACGTTCCTGTAATTTGCCCACTGGCTCCTGGTATTGCCCATATGGCACAGGTAGGTGAGTGTTAGGTCCCTGAGCTACTTGAGAAACCTTGGCGCGGTGCTCGGGCTCAGACATGTCCTACACCGTAGGACATGTTCGCTAATCTCTCAATTTTAAAATCAGTTTGAGGGTTTAGTAAGACCGCAGAGTGCACCTGTTTTGTTATTATTTTGTTATATTGCTATATTGATTATCACATCCACATAATTGCTATCTTGTGTAGGATGTTTATTATTCTTTAGCATCCTCCCTTACTATGTTACCGACAACCTCTAAATCTGAGAAATATTCTAATCAGAAGTTCATTGCCATGTACCACACAAAAAGGAACTCACCCCTGTAATATAAAAAAGATGCGAAACCTTTCATTCATGTGTACTACATCCAATGTTATGTACCTGATTATCTGCACTAAATGTCCTGTTGGGTGTCTCTATGTTAAAAAATAAATAAAAAAAGGACAGAAACTTAATGCAAGGATGAGGTTGCACCGCCACAATATTAAAGAGAAAAAGGTGCATTTTCCTGCGGCAAGCATTTCTGTATCCCAGGACACACTGAAGAACAAATGAAAGTAGTCATATTAAAGGGCCAGACAAATTTGGAAATACACATTTATAACACTACTTGATACATTTAATATTGGACTGAATATGGCACATTCCAAAATCTAAAGAATCTTCTATAGACATAGTGGGGGCACCAGGTCTCTGAGATAACATCAATTTAGAGACCATAAAAATTTCCTACCGGCTTATCTGTAAGATAATTAAGGGCTCATTCTCATGATTTTTGATATTCTGTTGTTTTTCAAATGTCCATTCATTACACCATGTCTCTGTTCTTATTGTATATACTGTATTTTGATGTTTCTTCATACATTCTTGTAGTACCCCTAAATGAAGGGACTGATTTGGTCACGAAAGCTCGCTGTGTAACATCATTGCTTATATTTTCGCTTCCATTCAGAACTGCAATGAGAGCAGGCTTCTCTTAATGAGAACACTAAACTCGTTTTCTACTGGCTAACATGGTACTAGACCTTTTTTCCCCCCTTTTAACCATTAGTCAAACATGGCAGAGGATAGATGTAGGTTTAGGGGAGTATAACAATACCTGGAGTTGATAATTTTTTATTGAATGCATCATGACAACCCCTTTAGATTAAATTCACATGGGCGATGTTTCCATGTAGATTTGGTCTGTTTTGACTACAGCATCTATACTGAACAATGACATTCAAGGGTCCAGTAAAAAAAAGAAAAAAAACTGACAGCATGTGTTTGTCACCAGCAAAGCAAAGGTACCCAGATACAGTCCACTTTTTCCTGATGGTTAATAGAAAATGCTGTGTTTTATTCTTTAGTTTAGTATTCTTTATTCTTTAGCATGAAAAACACCATGCTAAATAAACATCCTGTGACAATCAGATCCAATCCGTACGGAAATAAATGGAAACACTGAATGCAGTCGTAGACAAAACTAAGTCATCCTGCATGCAAAATCATCCATTTTTTAAATCAAAACCTATCCTATTATACCCTAGAGTCCTACCATGGCAGTTATAATGGTATTCCTAGCATGACAACCGCTTGACATCCTGCCATTGGGTTCTCAGGGAACAGATGAACTGTCTGAGGGAGACCCCATAGCATCTCCAGTCATGGCCTCTCTAGGTGGGTGTCAGCTGTGTGATACAGATGGTACCCACTGTGTTTGCCGAGGATTCATCTCCTAAGGCTACTTTCACAGTAGCGTTTAGGTTTTCCGGTATTGAGTTCCGTCATAGGGGCTCATTACCGGAAATAAAAACGCTTCAGTTTTGTCACCATTCATTGTCAATGGGGACAAAACTAAACTGAACAGAACGGAATGCTCCAAAATGCATTCCGTTCCGTTTAGTTGCGTTCCAAGACCGGAGAGCAAACTGCAACATGTTGTATTTTGCTTTCCGTCCTAGTATGCGGAGCAAGACGGATCTGTCATGACCCCTAATGCAAGTCAATGGGGACGGATCCATTTTCTCTGACTCAATCTGACACTATAGAAAACAGATCCGTCCTCCATTGACTTTCAATGGAGTTCATGACGGATTCGTCTTGGCAATGTCAAAGATAATACAAACGGATCTGTTCATAACGGCTGCAGATGGTTGTATTATCAGTAACGGAAGCGCTTTTGCTGAACCCTGCCGGATCCAGCAAAAACGCTAGTGTGAAAGTAGCCTAAGCCGGCTCCATATGCTCCTTGTATATGTGCATGTAAGGGTTAAGTTTATGAAGAGAAATGATAGACCTAAAACCATCTATATAAAACATTCAATAGAAAATCTTATTTTCCCTTCCACTCCCAGCCAACATCTGGCTACCTAAATCTGTAACACTAGAAGAAGCAAGGAATGAACGCTGTTAGAGTGTGGTCACCACCTCTTTGATACACTAAGAACAATATAAGCAATGTCGAGTCATTATTCTGCGGAGTAGATCTGGGCACCGAGGCGACTCTGCTGATTTATTTTTTTCTCTTCTCAGTAAGTAAAAGCACGCCGTTCAAAAGCAGGATTTTGGTGGCATCTATTGAAAGGCTACATGGGATCTTTCAAACCCATACATTATTTCTTAAGTCCAGCTGTGAACAAAAGCTCTAATCCTCAGTGCATGCAGAGGAGGCGCTGAAAAGCTCAATGGGACCTGACAATAGCCTGCCGCACCATGTGAACGGTTTTCTTTTTCAAGTGCTGCCAAAGGTGCTGAGGTGGCGCAGCCCATGATTTAAGGACACATTTTGACAGACAGAGAAAAAAGTGTCCTTAAATGACTGGTACTGAGTCTAAATACGGGAGCGCATGAACCAATTAATAAAGTGAGGGCAGTCCTTTCAGTATCCATCCTCTATAGTCTGTGGCGCGAAGCGCGTAATGATATGCATGCCATTTTTCTTCAAACTGTAAGAACATACAGTGCAGGGTCTACAGGTCCGCTGCATTATCTCATCTCAAATTTATTCCCTCATAGACAAAGCTGCCATCTGCACTCAACCTACACAGCCCTCACTTGAACATTTTTAATCTGACTTGTATCATGGAAAAAATTTATAGAATTTACGTTAGCTGCATGTATTTATTAATGTATACCACTCAAAATAATAAAATCAGGTCATTTGGATTTAAACCTCTTTTATAAGTTCAAGCACATAAAAAATAAATATAATTGTATTCTTGCTTGCATGGCCAGCTGGATGATTTTGGGCCACTAATCTACAGTCTGAAGACCTTTAGATCTTGTCTTTGGATTTCTATTTCGTGCTTTTACCATTGCTTCTAGCCTTGCCACTTACTCAGTGCCCTTTGGCCCGGTGTGTCGAGGGAGCTTTAAGTATGCATATCAGTAATGCAGTACTGGTGACCTCTATATGGTCCGTCCATGCGATGGCATAATGACAACATATGTGAGACAGCAAGGTCACAGTGCCGGCACGGCCTTTATATGGACACAGACTGTTCAGATGGTAAAGACAAGTTGCCATGCTGGATACATGCCTGAAGGGCACTACTCTTTCCTGGGCCATTGCTCCTGGTAACCTGAAAGCCAGAAGTGAATTTAGTGACATTACCTCTAACTGCAGAGATAGATGCTTGACAGGGAGTTGTCATTCCTTGCAATCATGGACATTTTTTCTCATGTTCACCTCTTCATGCCCTGAACATCATTGAAAGTTTGCTACCCTTACCTCCCTCAACATTCTCTATATAACATTATCAGATAGGAATACCCCATTTACATGTTAGCATTTTAATATAACTAGATCATCTCCTTTGGATCTTGAGATTTACTTAGGATGCATATAGGAGGATTTATTGATACATGGATGCATTCAATACCAGGTACCAGGAAGGGGAAGAAAAACCTTTGTTATGTGAATTACTGTATGCAGCCCCTTTAAGTAAACGGCAAGGGGGCAGAAGCTATATTATTAGTGACACTTTATCCTAGACAGTAATGGTATCATTAGTTTTGAAGTTGATGACGGTACTTATGCTCACTAGAGCAATTGTGCCCCTCACAGTAGCAATTCCCTCAATGTGGCCTCTCACAGTAGTAATGCCCACATTTTGCCCTTTTGAGTAGTGCCCCCTCCATTAATAAAATAAAAAAAAAACACTGAATACTCACCTGTTTCTCTGATGATCTGATCACATCCAGCATTCCTCAATCCTCAGCAGCAGATATGATCACACGCACATCTTGCATGATAGGCTGTGTAGAAGGCTGATTCCCAGGCTGCACGCTCTTTTTACACAGCCCCTATGGTATAACCCATCCCAAAGGTATAACAGGGTAATCTAGGGCATTGCTTTCCCTTAGTGCTACCACACAGTAGTTATGTTCACATTGTGCACCATCACAGAAGTAATATCCACATTGTGCCCTCTCACAGTAGTTATGTCCACATTGTGCCCCTTCCACTAGTTATGCCTACATTGTGCCCACTCACAGTAGTTATGCCTACATTGTGCCCTGTCACAGTAGTTATGTCCACATCATGCCCCGTCACAGTAGTTATGCCCACATTATGACCCGTCACAGTAGTTATGTACTCATTTTGCCCCGTCACAGTAGTTATGTCAACATATTGTTTTGTAGAGAAAGAAGGCTCCATCACTCATGGTAAAAGTTTTTCGGTCCCGGTCTTTATTCCACCAAACTTATAGTGTACAAACACAGTGGCACTCCTCCCCACTCCCCCCCAGATTTACGCATTTCGAACACTTCTGTTCTTACTCATAATCCAATGTGTCTGTTCTCCCAATGAGTTTATATAGGCTGTGCTCCTATCCGGCCAAAGAAAAAGGGGGGAGGGGAGCTCAGACCTCATCATTAGCAACATGTCAGACACCTGTTCAAACATAGTACAAAATACACCCGTGATAGGTAAGGTAAGTTAAATTAAAATAATTCATATGGCTCCGTGCGAGAGAGTTAGCATCATGGATGTTGTGTCATTGTATCCATCCATCCCTCATGCAGTTGCCCTTTTAGCACTGGAGTATCATTTGCACAAATACAGTAAGCATTCCCACTTGTTCATTGATTATATTTTGGAAATAACTTCATATTTGTTGACACATAACTACTTTTTGTTTGATGGGGTCTTTTATGTTCAAACCGCAGGAGTGTCCATGGGGGCCAAATTTTCCCCTTCTCTAGCCAATCTCACTATGGCCTATTGGAAGGAGAGATACATATTCTCAGTGAACAATCCCTTTTCGGGATGTGTGGTCTGGTATGACAGATACATCGATGACCTGCTCTTTGTTTGGGGCGGCGATGTGTCTGCCATACCAGATTTCTTGACATATGTCAATGACAACTTGAGATTCGTTCATGCACAACATGCTGAGAGGATCAATTTTTTGGATTTAAAACTAATAGGGATCCCAGACCAAATAATCAACACCACAACATACAGAAAAGAGATATCAGGGAACACAATACTAAAAGCAAACAGTCATCACCCCACCCATACAATTAAAGGAATACCGGTGGGGGAATTTATACGTGCTCGTAGAAACTGTAGTTACTGATACAGCATTCAATGAAGAATGCAAGATTATTTGGAAACATTTAAAAACGAGAGGATATCCCCGGTGGAGGCTTTCTAGGGGTCTTCATATTGCTAAAAACAAGCTAAGATCTGTCCTATTAGGTCTAACATCAGACTATAATAAAAATCATAATAAGAAAAGAGTCAACAATACTGATAGGAATCAAATAAATACAAATACCAAACCCAATAAACCCCTCATGAAACAGAAAAGAGATCCTAAACTCACTCTTGTGCTAACATACAGGCGCCAATTCCCCACAATAAAGAAGATTGTTGAAAATTGTCTTCCAATTTTATATGAGGATGATACACTACGTGAGATATTAAGGGACGGATGCCAGATAGTGTCCAGAAGACCAAACACTCTGGGCACTACGCTGTCACCGTCCATGTATATTTCAGCACAAAAACAAACACCACCGACATGGGTGAAATATACAGGTTTTGCAAAATGTGGGAGTCATCCCTGCAAAACCTGTAATGTATCGTGCATGACTAAAAACTTTCATGATTCAACACATTCAGAAATTTTCCCCATTAAAAGTTACATTAACTGTAACACCACAGGAGTAATTTATATCATCCTGTGTACATCATGCGATCTGATGTATGTGGGCAGTACAAGTCGAAAATTTAAAGAGAGACTGAGGGAACATTTAAATTACATCTCTAACCCTATAGCTACTGGAATATGAAATGCAGCAAACCAAGACATTAATATACACAACCGTAACATCATTAGTTTCAGTACATTTGCTTTTGAAAGGGTTACAGTTCCAAGAAGGGGAGGGGATATTAAACAGAAAATCCTCTCACGTGAAGCCTTCTGGATCTGGAAACTAAATACCAGATATCCACGGGGTCTGAACATGAAAAAAGAACTGATGTATTTATATTGAAATTGTTTTATATTAGTTACAATCAAATTTCTTTTTTCTGTATTGCTTTTACATTGTTTTTATATATATTTTTGTTTGTTTGTTATTATATGACTATGACTCTGTGTGACCGAGTATCCATCATATCGCAGCATCACAGAGAAATAAATAGTGGCCGTATCTGTGCAACTGCACCTCTTCATACCATGTTCCCACCATGCGATTTATTATGAATCCACATAGCATTGGTATTATATGGGAGCAACAAATTGAATAGAGATTCACATAGGACAGCTCCTAGAATTATATTTCCGTGATGTGATTTATTATGGCTTACCCAAGATAGAATCTGTGAACTATACTATATTATTATATGATGCATCATGAGAGTTTTTATATGTGGATATAAATCACATGTTCTTACCTTGATTAACATGCTTATTATTATATTGTTATTTTTTATTTTTCTACCATCCCTGCCATGATGCTAACTCTCTTGCACGGAGCCATATGAATTATTTTAATTTAACTTACCTCACCTATCACAGGTGTATTTTGTACTATGTTTGAACAGGTGTCTGACATGTTGCTAATGATGAGGTCTGAGCTCCCCTCCCCCCTTTTTCTTTGGCCGGATGGGAGCACAGCCTATATAAACTCATTGGGAGAACAGACACATTGGATTATGAGTAAGAACAGAAGTGTTCGAAACGCGTAAATCTGGGGGGGGAGTGGGGAGGAGTGCCACTGTGTTTGTACACTATAAGTTTGGTGGAATAAAGACCGGGACCAAAAACTTTTACCACGAGTGATGGAGCCTTCTTTCTCTACAAAACACATGATGTCTGGACTGGCTTGGGTCTGTTCCGTGCACAGTGTCACAGGATGAATACAGGTGAGCTGGATCATTTCCAATTTCTATTTCAAGTCAACATAGTGCCCAGTCACAGTAGTTATGCCCACATTATGCCCCCTCACAGTAGTTATATCCACATCGTTACCCATCACAGTAGTTATACCCACATCGTGCCCCGTCACAGTAGTTATGTCCACATTATGTCCCAGGAAGAAGTACATCAGCGACTTAAAAAGATTAAATTAGAGAAATCGCCAGGACCGGATGGCACACACCCCCGTATCCTAAGGGAATTAAGTAATGTCATAGCCAGACCCTTATTTCTGATATTTGCAGACTCTATACTGACAGGGAATGTCCCACAGGATTGGCGCATGGCAAATGTGGTGCCAATATTCAAAAAGGGTCCAAAAACAGAGCCTGGAAACTATAGGCCGGTAAGTTTAACATCTATTGTGGGTAAACTGTCTGAAGGTTTTCTGAGAGATGCTATCTTAGAGCATCTCAACGGAAATAAGCAAATAACGCCATATCAGCATGGCTTCATGAGGGATCGATCATGCCAAACTAATTTAATCAGTTTCTATGAGGAGGTAAGTTCTAGACTTGACAGCGGCGAGTCAATGGATGTCGTATATCTGGACTTCTCCAAAGCATTTGACACTGTACCACATAAAAGGTTAGTATATAAAATGAGAATGCTCGGACTGGGAGAAAACGTTGTATGTGGGTAAGTAACTGGCTCAATGACAGAAAACAGAGGGTGGTTATTAATGGTACACACTCAGATTGGGTCACTGTCACTAGTGGGGTACCTCAGGGGTCAGTATTGGGCCCTATTCTCTTCAATATAATTATTAATGATCTTGTAGAAGGCTTGCATAGTAAAGTATCAATTTTCGCAGATGACACTAAACTGTGTAAAGTAATTTACACTGAAGAGGACAGTGTCTACTACAGAGGGATCTGGATAGATTGGAAGCTTGGGCAGATAAGTGGCAGATGAGGTTTAACACTGACAAATGTAAAGTTATGCACATGGGAAGGAATAATGCAAGTCACCCGTACATACTAAATGATAAAACACTCAGTAACACTGACATGGGAAAGGATCTAGGAATTTTAATAAACAGCAAACTAACCTGCAAAAACCAGTGTCAGGCAGCTGCTGCCAAGGCCAATAAGATAATGGGTTGCATCAGAAGGGGCATAGATGCCTGTGATAAGAACATAGTCCTACCACTTTACAAATCGCTAGTCAGACCACACATGGAGTACTGTGTACAGTTCTGGGCTCCTGTGAACAAGGCAGACATAGCAACTAAAGTAATAACTGGAATGGGTCATTTACAGTACCCTGAAAGATGATCAAAATTAGGGTAATTCACTTTAGAAAAAAGACGACTGAGGGGAGATCTAATTAATATGTATAAATATATCAGGGGTCAGTACAGAGATCTACTAATGCCCATTAGGACTGGATTACACCTATTGATCCTGCACCTACCAAATTAACTAAGACTTAACTTTTATTAATAATACTAATAATACTTTGGTGAATATCAAAATCATTAAAACTTCCAGCATTCACTGGCCTTGAAGTATCAGTTAAAGTGCCCTGTCAGGATGTCACCTGACCGGGTTTGTCTGCTACTATGTAGATACACACTAGTGCCTAACTGGCTGCGCGCTGACAATGTGTAATATGTAGGCACTGTGTGATTTCTTAACACTGTAATGATAGGCTGCAGCGATATGCTGTATTAAAATTAGAGCTTCACGCTGCCCCCCGACATGTTTCGCCGTGTACCAGCGTCTTCAGGGGTTAGGGCCTGCATATCGCTGCAGCCTATCATTACAGTGTTAAGAA
The DNA here is from genome assembly GCF_905171765.1 of Bufo bufo. NCBI lineage: Eukaryota > Metazoa > Chordata > Amphibia > Anura > Bufonidae > Bufo > Bufo bufo. The sequence continues at coordinate 166,903,008 of NC_053392.1, read as the reverse complement.
ATCACACAGTGCCTACATATTACACTGGCAGCGCGCAGCCAGTTAGGCACTAGTGTGTATCTACATAGTAGCAGACAAACCCGGTCAGGTGACATCCTGACAGGGCACTTTAACTGATACTTCAAGGCCAGTGAATGCTGGAAGTTTTAATGATTTTGATATTCACCAAAGTATTATTAGTATTATTAATAAAAGTTAAGTCTTAGTTAATTTGGTAGGTGCAGGATCAATAGGTGTAATCCAGTCCTAATGGGCATTAGTAGTAATGAATAGTGATGAGCTTGAGGTGCCATATTCGTTTTCGCGATATTTCGCGAATATTCGTTAGAATATTCGTATTCTATCCTCAGAAATCGAATATTCGTACGTTAGCTAATAATATGCGCATAATATGCGCATAGTTATATACGCGTAATATGCGCATATTATGCGAATTCGCAAATTTCTAAATGTCTTTAGTGTTCAGTGGTGTACTGTTCACTGTTCAAATTATACAATAAATGTTTTGAATATTCTCTATATTGCAATATAAAATCAGACTAGAACACAATGTTATTGCAATATAGCCTAGGCAATATTATTCATTTTCAATAGAAAGATTTCGAAACTACTAATGCCTTATATCCGCTTTGTTTTTTACGAATATTATAGATATTGTAATATATCATAGATTTCGAGTGATACGAATATTCTAAAACCTGATATATCATTAATTTTATCGAATATTCGTTAACATACAAATAGCTGAAACGGCACTGACATTTTCGTATCATTTTGCGCATGCGCGTGATTTGTTCAAAACCGGAAGTAAGCGCCGTTTTCAACCAGAATTCAACTTGCGTCAGTTTTGTGCGGTTGAAAAATTTATGCGCTCAGTTTTTACGATGGTGGCCAGCAAGTTCACTAAAGCTGAGGAGGAGCTGATCGTCATAGTAAGTATAATCTAATTGAACATTTGTTCGCATACACGCTTGTTTCGCATATCTTAGTAATATTCCTATGTAGGTTTATTGAATTGAATTTTTCGGATGTATTTGTTTAAACTATTTTCGCATGGCATTAAAATTCGGATAGTACATACTTTGATTACATATAAATGATAGTTTGAAACAAGTATTGTTGACATTCCAAAGTAATATATTTTTCAGATAATCATTAACATCTACTCATACTATATATAATGTGATTTTATCTATATTACTAAAATAAATAGTTAAGCATTTTTGATCTCATAAATGGTTTTAATGGTCTGCCATCAAAGCAGTATCTCACTGGCATCTGCTATATATTTATATGCTATTCATACATACATGTGGCCGACGTGTCATTATGTATGGATAGCAATGCATACAAATATATATATCAGATGCACATTGTACATCTAATTTCCTGCCTCAGACAATATACCCACACTGCATACCACCAAACCCCCCCTCAAACCCCCCCCCCCCACCTGACCTCCCCCAACACACAAACACACACACACAGTCTATTCAAACAGCGGTCCTCCAGTTGTTCTAAAACTACAACTCCCGTCCCATTATGTCCTTCTATAGGATGATAGCTGTAGGTTGTCATGGAATGATGTGAGTTTTATTTTTGCCACAGCCGGAGGGCCGCAGTTTGCAGGGGGGCCGCAGTGTGCGGACGGCTAGTCTAAATATTCAAATAAGTGTCCTGTTGGTCAGGAGAAGTAATTTTTTACATTATACAGTATATTTGCTGGTTCATTTAGCGTTACCCAGGGTGCACCACGTGGAGGCGGACCAGCTTTACACCCCAAACTATGCCGTCACTAGACAGGTACATCTCTCCTCAGATGGACAATATCTAATAGCTTATACCCCACACACATACAATTTCACCACAATTAGATTTTATACGGTTACGTTAAGTTAAATTGTAGTATTTGACTCGCAAATAATAATAATTTTTGGTTTGGTATTTGAGATAATGATGACATGTTGGTGGTCAGTTACTGCGGCATCAAGGCAGCGCACGGCGAGCGGTTCCGTGTAATTAAACTACAACATGCAGAGCTTTTAGTTAGACTGCCTCTGGCCGTGTGCTGACTTGCTGCTGCTGGAACGTTTCCCTCGACACCAGTGGTGTAGCTGCAGGCCCGGCAGCTGTTCCATCCGTTTTGTTAACTGTCTATACTGTCACTGTGTTACATAATTTCATTGTGTAATACTACCGAGGGGGCCATGACGAAATCTTTTAGTCCTCCTTTGTGGGATGGGCCTCTTCTGGGTCAGGGCCGCAAAGCAGACGCTTCTCCTGCTTCCCGGATAGTTACACCCCTGGCCGCCATTATTATAGTAAATGTTGACGTATCGTCATTCTTGTCGCTGTGGCGTATTTACAGGGCATGCTTGGGGGCCCTGACCCAGAAGGGGCAGATCCAGGAGGAGGAGGTCTAAAAGATTTTTTCAGGGCCCCCTCAACAGTATTACACAATAAAATTATATACAGTGACAGTATAGACAGTGTATAAAATGGATGGAACAGCTGCCGGGACTGGTGTGAGAGAGCAATCTTTACTAGCCACAGTTATGTGGGTGGCTTGAAAGTAATGCCTTTTTGAAAATTTGTGGGTGGTAGGTAGGTTGTCCCCATTAAAAAAAATTTGCTGTGGGGCCAAGTCATTTCTAACTACGCCACTGTCTGGGGGCATAAGTGAACTAGCGGCAGGAAGGATCTGACCGCTTGTTCAACTTCCTAGAATAGCCTGACGTACTCCACTTGTGCTAATGTTAAAGTTCCTTAATCTTAGTTTTATTAAATAATTTTTATAAAATGCTTCTTTTCTTAATCACGCAGCGCCTGTTAGAGCAAGGTTATGATGAACTACGCTCTAACAAATCAAAACACGCCATAGTAAGGGAGCTGAGGAAGGAGATGAGGAGGGTTCATGAGGGCAAACATGAAGCCTTGGCCATTTGCAAAAAGTGGTCGGACCTGAAGCGGAGACATATGGCCAGAATCCGCAAGATCCGTGACGAGCACTGTCCAGGTACAAACATTATTGAGTGTTGATGAAATAAACAAAAGTAACGTAATGGTGAGGTACATTTATTATTTGTGATTTTTATTTTTACATAAGTATTAATTTGTAATTATAGGGGCTCGCCTTCCGTCTGTAAAACACAGGCCTGCCAGCAGGGATTCCTGGGAGCTGTCGGCGTCTGAGGGGGAGCAGGAGCAGCAGGCAGGACCCTCAGGGACATCAAATGACCCACCACCACCACAGGAGGGGGAGTCAATGGTGGAGGAAGAGGCTGGACCAGCAGCCCTACCTGAGTTGCCCCCCCACATTTTTGAGGATGAGGAGCAGGAAGAGGAGGATGATGACGGGGTAGTCACCACCCCACACAAGGAGGGTAAATATGTGTGTAGTGGAGGGGTAGCACGATCCACAAGGTCTCCGCTGGGAGCCTGGAAACAGGAGCAAGCTCTTAAAAGAGCTTATACTCAGGGGAGTATTGTGATATAGCAATCCCCAAGAGTGTAGTTATTCCATCCCCCAAACAGGAGCCAAGACTTCATTAAGGAATAAAACAGGAACTCTTTATTGAGGGCTACCCCCCCTATGCAGCTCCCCATCTAGTGTACACGCCCCTAGTGGACAAGAAGCAAGACTGCTACACAGGACAGATATGCAGCAACTTAGGATACACAGACACAACACATCCCCACAATGCATCATGGTTTCATCCTCTCTGGCCTGGAGGGGAGAGGAGTAATCCAATTATCTTTCAGGACAAAGGGACATCGGCAATACACATGTGAGAACAACAGAACAGGAATCCCCACCCAAAAACACAATGTCACACCCTCCCAGCAACACAGACATTTAACATATTCCAAGATAGCTGAAGTCTGAGTGCATATCATTAGGTGAATGCCGCTCAGAATACACAAATACAATACAAATAGCTATCTGGGTGCCCTCACATAACAACATACAATTGCATCAATGCTGGCGGTTTTCATGCAGCCAGCCTAGGAACTTTACAGCCCACACGAACCATATTACACAAAACATCTATACGCTTGATTCTTTTAAGTGGCATACACATATGCAATAACGTCGTACATACAGGAATGACAATATACAGTGGCTGAGTTTGCCACCATGTGCTTTTGTTGTTTAAACTTATTCACACACACATGTATTAGTTTAGTTATATTGGATAACATAAAGTGCCAAACTTACAGTTCATTACAAGCAGGGTAAAAAGACAGTACTATCGAAACACACTACTGTCTGTCACCATTCTGGTTCCTTTCTTAGATTGTTCTGCGTTGGGATGGCCTGTCCACAATTTATCTTAAAATCCTTTTTAACAGCACCGTTATGAGAACATAGGATGGAGTACGGATGAGACATGTCCCACCCAATGTCTATGTTAACTATTTTAACCCCGTTCAAAAATCAATATTAAAGACAAAACTCCAGAAACAAAACAGGTGTGCTTATTCCCGACGTACAGATTAACGTAAATTTGTTTATCTTTTTCACACTTTTCAATCTTGTCGTTGCAATATTATTCAAAAATCTATTGATTATAAAAAGTATAATAATAATAAGAACCCTATCATTTATACCAATAAATATAAATTAATTATACAAATCAAATATCATATGTAAATTATGACCTCAATGACATAGACTATTCATGGACTAATGTTAGGTTAAAAAAAATTTTTTTTTAATTTTATATAGACGTTTAAAATGAAAAATATATTTTTCATATTTTTTTTCACCTACAATAGTCAATAGTGAACAACTTTATACAATATTCACTAAATTGCATTTAATGAGATGTCAAACAAATAAATACATATTTAAAATGTACTATATATATTATATATATATATATATATATATATATATATATTTAATTATATATTTTTTTCTTTTTAACAGTAATTAAATCCCTCAAGGAGAAGGTTCAAGTCCTTCAGAGGGACCATGTTTCTCTGTTGAGGAAGTGCCGGGAGCAGCACTGCCGCAAATTACGCCAGTTAAGGGTGCAGTACTCCCACCAAATGGCTGTCGTGGAGGAGCAGCACAACAAGGCGGTTGGGGAGATACTCAACATTATTAATGTTCTGAAGGCCTTGCCTTAAGGCCAATTTTACTTTTTTTTTGTTGTTATTTAAATATTATAAAAAATATTATTTTATTTGTTGATCTATATATTGTGTGTTTGTTTTTATTTTATTAATTGAAGTTTTGCAATTCATTTCAAAACATTTGTTTACAGTGAGGCCCCTATACTATACACAAACTCATCAGTACACTGACAAACATCAACCGGAATGTACATATAAAATTGGCATTTTTTGTCCCACCCAGAAGTTCAACGCATATTTATAATAGCAGTAGTCCTTGATAATCGTTGAGTATGTTGCCTACACATAATTATTAAGCAATTGGATAATATGAGCATTTATGGTTGTTGTAGGCCTTATAATCCACCGTTAATCTCTTATTTCGAACTAATTGTGTATACCCCACAAAAAAAAAAAAAAAAAAAGTAGATATAAGTAAAATGGTAAAGGCATGTTGTAAAAACTAAACAGCACGTATCCGTAATAGTGCACTTATTACAAAAAAATTTAAATGTCCTGGCATTGCTTCCGCCAAACAGACCAAAAAATGTGCTTACATGACTCAGAGTATAAGAATTCTCCAACAGTTGAGGAACATTATATAGTACGTATTTTTAAATTAAATTTTTTTAAAGCTGTGTCTATATATATTTAGCATGTGCAAATCATCATTACATTATTGTCAATATTTAAAAAAATAGATAAAAGTAAATATCCCTATATACATGTGTCATTCAGGCTTCATTATCAAAACCGGATTGTCACACGGATGAGTCTAACGCCAGTCAGACCCAACCATGTAGATAGGTCAACACGGAAGTCGGCCACCCCTCCCAGGACAACAGACACCACCATGTTAGAACCTTAATCCGTAGGGAAAAAATAAACTTAAATAAAATCAAATAAAATTGTTTCATTAGGTTCATCAATAAGTCGAGTACTATTTTTATTGCACAAGACCTTTTGACAAGGGAAAGCCACATGCGGTCCACAACTTGCTACATCGTGAACCACAACATTGGCCCCCCAAACCCAATTTTTTAAAATAAACCAAAGAAAATAAAATAAAGTTAAATAATTTAATTTTGTAAATGAAGCCAAACAACACTTTTTATTTTATTGTGTTATTGATATACTTTTTTCTTATTTTAAATATTGACAATACATAAGTGACACAGCACATGCATGAATATTAACAATCCAAAACAAGTTTTGAGAATTCTACACTCTAGACTTGTTATAGTGCAAAGTAGAAAAATTGATCCATGCTGGTTGCCTACGCACGATTAAGAACCTTCATGTTTTACAGTTAACACTGTAGTAAAATGCAGACTCCAAAGTTATGATTCATAACTCTGCAGAATAATTGAATTAAATAACGCTTAAGTAGACTGTTATTTAAAAAAAATATATAAGGTCTTAAAGGTCTCAAATAACTTGTTTGTACATGGATTTAAATTAGGTTTAATGCTCCCTGAACAAATAGTTCACATTTGATACAATATGCATGATGCTATTGTCTTATTCTAGACTGTTCATGGCATCACGGAAGAAAACATTAATTAATGTATTACTAACATGGTCAGTTGATCTGTTGATTTAGTCTTTTCAACTGATTCATTAAAAACATAATGTTGCTCAATGATGAACATAGACTGGGACAACTCTAGCAAAGGCAGAATATAGCACTGGACCAACAGGCTTGTACAGTAGACACTAGTCATAATGGGTGAATGACTTCATCTTCATCTTTTTTGGTTGAGCCTATCACTCGGGAACCTGTTAAATCTTGAATCATTCAAAATCAAAAAATTTTGACATAGCTCCAGATTACGATTTTTAAGCTCCTTAGCATGAACATTTTTTAGATATCAAAATAAAAACTATATTATATATGTTTTTTCATGAGGGTATTGTCAAAAAATGTTCAATAGCAGCAGCAGTAGATCCATTGTTTTAATCCACCTAGATGACTAGGATATATCAGGAGTCGTGACAGGTTGCATCATCCACCATAGGTTTTTTGAAAATGGTATTGAATGAGCCCCACATATAGCTAGGCCCAAATCAGCAGAACATGAAGCTGCAGCAGTAGATTGAGTGTTATAATGCCCCTAGATGACTAGGATAGATCAGGAGTCAGGACAGGTTGCATCATCCACCATAGGTTTTTTGAAAATGGTATTGAATGAGGCCCACATATAGCTAGGCCCAAATCAGCAGAACATGAAGCTGCAGCAGTAGATTGAGTGTTATAATGCCCCTAGATGACTAGGATAGATCAGGAGTCAGGACAGGTTGCATCATCCACCATAGGTTTTTTGAAAATGGTATTGAATGAGGCCCACATATAGCTAGGCCCAAATCAGCAGAACATGAAGCAGCAGCAGTAGATTGAGTGTTATAATGCCCCTAGATGACTAGGATAGATCAGGAGTCAGGACAGGTTGCATCATCCACCATAGGTTTTTTGAAAATGGTATTGAATGAGGCCCACATATAGCTAGGCCCAAATCAGCAGAACATGAAGCTGCAGCAGTAGATTGAGTGTTATAATGCCCCTAGATGACTAGGATAGATCAGGAGTCAGGACAGGTTGCATCATCCACCATAGGTTTTTTGAAAATGGTATTGAATGAGGCCCACATATAGCTAGGCCCAAATCAGCAGAACATGAAGCAGCAGTAGTCGATTGAGTGTTATAATGCCCCTAGATGACTAGGATAGATCAGTAGTCAGGACAGGTTGCATCATCCACCATAGGTTTTTTGAAAATGGTATTGAATGAGCCACACACAAGCAGAACATGAAGCAGCAGCAGTAGATTGAGTGTTATAATGCCCCTAGATGACTAGGATAGATCAGGAGTCAGGACAGGTTGCATCATCCACCATAGGTTTTTTGAAAATGGTATTGAATGAGCCACACACAAGCAGAACATGAAGCAGCAGCAGTAGATTGAGTGTTATAATGCCCCTAGATGACTAGGATAGATCAGGAGTCAGGACAGGTTGCATCATCCACCATAGGTTTTTTGAAAATGGTATTGAATGAGCCCCACACAAGCAGAACATGAAGCAGCAGCAGTAGATTGAGTGTTATAATGCCCCTAGATGACTAGGATAGATCAGGAGTCAGGACAGGTTGCATCATCCACCATAGGTTTTTTGAAAATGGTATTGAATGAGGCCCACATATAGCTAGGCCCAAATCAGCAGAACATGAAGCTGCAGCAGTAGATTGAGTGTTATAATGCCCCTAGATGACTAGGATAGATCAGGAGTCAGGACAGGTTGCATCATCCACCATAGGTTTTTTGAAAATGGTATTGAATGAGGCCCACATATAGCTAGGCCCAAATCAGCAGAACATGAAGCAGCAGTAGTCGATTGAGTGTTATAATGCCCCTAGATGACTAGGATAGATCAGTAGTCAGGACAGGTTGCATCATCCACCATAGGTTTTTTGAAAATGGTATTGAATGAGCCACACACAAGCAGAACATGAAGCAGCAGCAGTAGATTGAGTGTTATAATGCCCCTAGATGACTAGGATAGATCAGGAGTCAGGACAGGTTGCATCATCCACCATAGGTTTTTTGAAAATGGTATTGAATGAGCCCCACACAAGCAGAACATGAAGCAGCAGCAGTAGATTGAGTGTTATAATGCCCCTAGATGACTAGAATGGATCAGGAGTCAGGACAGGTTGCATCATCCACCATAGGTTTTTTGAAAATGGTATTGAATGAGCCCCACACAAGCAGAACATGAAGCAGCAGCAGTAGATTGAGTGTTATAATGCCCCTAGATGACTAGGATAGATCAGGAGTCAGGACAGGTTGCATCATCCACCATAGGTTTTTTCAAAATGGTATTGAATGAGGCCCACATATAGCTAGGCCCAAATCAGCAGAACATGAAGCTGCAGCAGTAGATTGAGTGTTATAATGCCCCTAGATGACTAGGATAGATCAGTAGTCAGGACAGGTTGCATCATCCACCATAGGTTTTTTGAAAATGGTATTGAATGAGGCCCACATATAGCTAGGCCCAAATCAGCAGAACATGAAGCAGCAGTAGTCGATTGAGTGTTATAATGCCCCTAGATGACTAGGATAGATCAGTAGTCAGGACAGGTTGCATCATCCACCATAGGTTTTTTGAAAATGGTATTGAATGAGCCACACACAAGCAGAACATGAAGCAGCAGCAGTAGATTGAGTGTTATAATGCCCCTAGATGACTAGGATAGATCAGGAGTCAGGACAGGTTGCATCATCCACCATAGGTTTTTTGAAAATGGTATTGAATGAGCCCCACACAAGCAGAACATGAAGCAGCAGCAGTAGATTGAGTGTTATAATGCCCCTAGATGACTAGGATAGATCAGGAGTCAGGACAGGTTGCATCATCCACCATAGGTTTTTTGAAAATGGTATTGAATGAGCCACACACAAGCAGAACATGAAGCAGCAGCAGTAGATTGAGTGTTATAATGCCCCTAGATGACTAGGATAGATCAGGAGTCAGGACAGGTTGCATCATCCACCATAGGTTTTTTGAAAATGGTATTGAATGAGCCCCACACAAGCAGAACATGAAGCAGCAGCAGTAGATTGAGTGTTATAATGCCCCTAGATGACTAGAATGGATCAGGAGTCAGGACAGGTTGCATCATCCACCATAGGTTTTTTGAAAATGGTATTGAATGAGCCCCACACAAGCAGAACATGAAGCAGCAGCAGTAGATTGAGTGTTATAATGCCCCTAGATGACTAGGATAGATCAGGAGTCAGGACAGGTTGCATCATCCACCATAGGTTTTTTGAAAATGGTATTGAATGAGGCCCACATATAGCTAGGCCCAAATCAGCAGAACATGAAGCTGCAGCAGTAGATTGAGTGTTATAATGCCCCTAGATGACTAGGATAGATCAGGAGTCAGGACAGGTTGCATCATCCACCATAGGTTTTTTGAAAATGGTATTGAATGAGGCCCACATATAGCTAGGCCCAAATCAGCAGAACATGAAGCAGCAGTAGTAGATTGAGTGTTATAATGCCCCTAGATGACTAGGATAGATCAGTAGTCAGGACAGGTTGCATCATCCACCATAGGTTTTTTGAAAATGGTATTGAATGAGGCCCACATATAGCTAGGCCCAAATCAGCAGAACATGAAGCTGCAGCAGTAGATTGAGTGTTATAATGCCCCTAGATGACTAGGATAGATCAGGAGTCAGGACAGGTTGCATCATCCACCATAGGTTTTTTGAAAATGGTATTGAATGAGGCCCACATATAGCTAGGCCCAAATAACTAATATGATAATAATTAAACAAATATTGATAAAATTATGGATTTTACATTAAAAACAATTAAAAAACAACGTATTGGAGGGAGAGCAAAGGAGAGGGATGAACAAGGGACCCTTCAGCGCCCTGAACCGACAGCGGGGGCCAAGAAGTCACTGCCGATCCAGGACTCATTCATTTTTATGAATGTTAGTCTGTCCACAGAGTCAGTGGACAGACGGGTCCTCTTGTCGGTGACCACCCCACCTGCCGCGCTGAAAGTCCGCTCAGACAGTACGCTGGAGGGGGGGCAAGAAAGTATCTCCAGCGCATACTGAGCGAGCTCGCGGCAGGTGTCCAGCCTGGCAACCCAGTACTCCATGGGGTCGTCGGTGCTCATGCTGTCGGAAGCACCAACGGACCCCATGTAGTCTGCCACCATGCGGGCCAGCCGCTGGTGGTTACTCATGCTGCTGCTGCTGGTACTGGGTCGCGCAGACTGGTAGAACAGCCTCATCTCACCCTCAAGGTCACCTGCTCGGCTGGTGCTGGTGGTTCCAGACACCTGCTGGGTGAGATGGGCGGGGAGAACTGGAGCGTGAGGCATAGGGTTTGCCTCCTCCAGCCGGTGGACCAGACAGGCCCGCAACTTTTCAATACGGGCCTGCCTCCGGCTGGCTGGTAGAAACTCCTCCAGTTTCCCCTTGCAGCGAGGGTCTAATAGGGTGGCCAACCAAAACTCATCCCTCTCCTTTATTTTGATGATCCGGGGGTCCCTCCTGAGGCATCGCAGCATGTGGGCAGCCATGGGGAAGAGCACAGCCCGCTGTGACTCTTCAGAGCTGCCAGAGACCATGACCTCTTGGTCCTCCTGCTGCCGATGCTGCTGCTCCCGGTCGGAGGTGCCCCACCCCCGGACTATAGGTGCCCCCAGCACCGGCTCTCCCTCCTGACCAAGCCCAGACTCATGGATGTCCACTAATTCATCCTCCTCCTCGTCCTGGGCCTGGTCCAGGTGGAGCATGGTTGACTCTTCATGCTCCACCAAGGCACTCTCCCCAGCTTCAAGCAGGCGATCTAGTGTCCTGTCCAGCAGGAACACTAATGGGAGCACATCGTTGAGGCCGACATGCTCCCTGCTAACCATCTTTGTCGCCTGCTCGAATGGGGCCAACACGTGGCAGACTTGCTGAATCTGCCCCCACTCCGCATTAGTGATGTAGGGGAGTGAGTGTGTTGGCCCTGCAGTGCCTAGCTCCAGCAGGTATTCCCTCACCGCCCGTCGCTGCTCCCACAACCTCTCCAGCATGTTGAGGGTGGAGTTCCACCGCGTCACACTGTCCATAATCAGCCTGTGGGTGGGCAGGCTGTTGTCCCGCTGCAGTTTGGACAGGGACGCGGTGGCGGTTGGGGATCGGCGGAAGTGGCCGGCAATCCTACGTACCCTTTGCACAATGTCACTCAACCCTGGGTAAGTGCGGAGGAATTTCTGCACCACAAGGTTGAGGACATGTGCCATGCAGGGCACGTGTGTAAGACTGCCAGCCTGAAGGGCGGCGAGTAGGTTGCTGCCGTTGTCACAGACAACCATACCTGCCTGGAGCCTTCGGGGTGTCAGCCACTTCTGGACCTGAGCCTGTAGTGCGGACAGAACATGAGGTCCAGTGTGTCTCCGTTCCCCCAAGCTAACAAGCTGGAGCACGGCCTGGCAGCGGACGTGCCCCACACTTGCGTAGCTACGGGGACGCTTGCTTGGGGGCTCAACAGCCGTGGAGACAGTGGCTTGCGGGAGAGGAGTAGTTCTCCCATGGACACCCCGGGGCGGCACCACAAACTCAGATGCCGCCGTTCCCTCCCCGGCGCCTCGGAGGGAAACCCAATGGGCTGTGAAACTTAGGTAGCGACCCTGCCCATGCCTGCTGGTCCAAGCATCCATTGTGAGATGCACCCTGTCGCTGACAGCATGATCCAGCGACAGGCATACATTCTGCACAAGGTGCTGGTGCAGGGCAGGGACACCAGTCCTGGCAAAGTAATGGCGGCTGGGGACACGCCATTTGGGTTGGGCCTGCTCCAACATCTGCCTAAATGGGTTGCTGTCAACCAGATTGTACGGAAGCAGATGTTGGGCAATAACCCTTGCCAGGAGCCCATTGAGTGAACGCACACGTCGATCCCCTGGGGCGTAGGGCACGGTACGTTCAAAAGCATCAGCAATTGTTGGCTGGCGCCGGACGGCAGAGGAGATAGAGGAGGGTGCACTGGTTGCAGAGGGATGGCTGCCGGTACCAATACCTCTACTAGAGGAAGCTGGTGGGTGGGAAACAGTAGTGGCAATATAGAGGGGGAGCTGCTGTACAGTGGCAGGAGCTGCTGTCCCCTGAACACTGGCGTTGCTGCTACTACCACTCTTACTGTGTTCCCACTCCCGCCAGTGGTTCAATCTCATGTGCTGGTTCAGGGCTGTGGTACCCAGCCGAGAAACTAACCTCCCTCTCCTCACCCTGGCATGGCAGAGGTTACAAACAGCAACAGTAACATCATCTGTTGCCAGGGTGAAGAAAGCCCAAACAGGAGACTTCCGCACCAACCTCCTGTCCGATGGCATGGTGCTGGCTTGCGCCTGTTGGGCCTCAGTGTGCACAGGCGGAGCATGCTGCTGCTGTTGCTGCCTGATCCTCTCGACAGTAGAGCCCCTGCCAATGGGCTCCCTGGAGACCTGCCGCACCGTTTCCCTCTGGTGCCTACCTACTTCAGTGCTGCTGGTACTTGACAAAATAGGTGGCACCCATTCGGCATCACCCTCCTCCTCATTTTCAACGTCAGACCCGGTGCCAAACTGTGGTGGACTGAGGGGAACAGCTAACATGGAGCCCCTGACTGTTCTCCGCTGTCCCCTTGCTGGCGCCTGGGTCTGACTAGATGCGGGAGTTGTGTGGCTCAAACCACCCGCACCTGTTGGAAGGGATTCCAAAGGCGTATTTATTGACGTTGCCCCCTCCTCCTCGTTATCACCCATCCCTTCCAAAAAGTACTGCCCATCTTGAGGGCTGAACTGTAAATCACCCTCCTGAATAGCCTCCCCCAGAATGTCCAGCTCTGTGTCCTCGTCTTCAAACATGAGCGGGGACAATTCTGTGGGAGTGGGGGTTGCTAGTACAGGAGGCGTAGATCTGCCGCTACTGCTGCTGCTATGAACTGGGGCTGAGGACTCCGTGTCATTCGAGTCAGCCACCAGAGCCATCACTGTCTCGGCGTCCTGGGAAAGTATGGCCCTTGGACGGCTGCTAAAATTAAAAAAATCACGGATCAGGCGGACACCACTGCCACTGGCACCTGCCTGTACATGACTGGAGGAGCGGCCCCGCGCTGTCGGCGGTCCAGCAACGGAACTGACTCCTCTATTTGCCCGACCGCGGCTGCCTGCACGGCCCGGTGCACTCATAATTTACGTACAAGTGATTGGGCCAAAGGTTTATTGTGGTAGGGACGTGTGTCAAAAAACAAAATAGATTTAACTTGTAATGTAAACCAAAAAAAATAATAAAAATAAATTAAAGTAATAAACGGAAAATAAATAAAACGCCTAACTTCAAAACGAGACTAATTTAGAGTAAGTATAATTTTTTTTTGATTTATTTATGAAAAAATAAGAAACACAGAAAACACGCACACAATCAGATGCAAAGACAAGACAGATGTAACAAATCTAAACACAAAACTAAACTTTTTTTGTTTTTTTTTTCTTTTTTCTAACTATAAAACAGAAAAACGCGGACAATCAGACGCAAAGACAAGACAGATGTAACAAATCTAAACACAAAACTAAACTTTTTTTGTTTTTTTTTCTTTTTTCTAACTATAAAACAGAAAAACGCGGACAATCAGACGCAAAGACAAGACAGATGTAACAAATCGAAAAACAAAACTAAACTTTTTTTTTTTTTTTTTTTTCTAACTATAAAACAGAAAAACGCGGACAATCAGACGCAAAGACAAGACAGATGTAACAAAACTGAAGTTTTAAATTAACTATAACACAGAAACACGCAATCAAACAGAAGTTTAAACAAGGACGGACAGACAGAAAATTACACTAAATCCCTAACTGACCTAACCTAAAATCTGTTCTAAATAGCCCTAAACACTAACCTAAACTATTAATCTATATCTAGAGGTCTTTTCAAGTCCCTAACTACCTATACCTAATGCCCTACACAGATCCCTGCACTAAAACCTATCAGCTAACTGTATCTTGTATCTTTTAACTAACTAATCTAACCTATCTAATAATTCAGACCCTAAAAGATATTCCCTAATCACTACCTAACACTAACTAGCTAAATGATAGAATAATTCAAAATTTCTGGATCAATAGAATAGCACAGCACAAAACAAGCAGCTCCTATCTCTCCAATAACTAAACCCACAAAATGGATACCGGGGAGTGCCTCGATTTATATAGTGAGAGGTAGACTACTTTCCTATTGGTTGCTAGGGATGTTGCTAAGCTGTGACAATGCCTTCCCATTGGCTATAAGCAAAAATAGGGAGGGGTGAACAATAACCTCACATGGAAAACAAGGAAAAAAAAATGCGAATAGGCAGTCACGAATAATTCGCAATAATATACAATTCGCAGAAGCAGAATCCATAGTCGAATGGCCTTATAGGAATAGATTTATGCGAATTTTTGAAATGTCCGCTTTTTTTCGCATTACAGGAACCGTTGTAAAATAGGCTACATTAAATGGTATTTCAAGGGTCAATCAGTAAGTACACGATAGGATGTCTGGTAATATTTAGGTGCCCATTATTCTCTCAATAAAGGCTATATGTGAAATACTCAATAACACTAGTTTAGGCGGGCGGGAAAAACATAACACGAAAAGTATTTTTTTGCGAATGTTATGGCAGCGGATTTTCGCATACAATATAATATATTGAAAGTGTTACAATTAAATGAGTAAGGATCCTGAACGGTTTTGGACATGTCAAGTAACTTCTGGGCTAGATTGCTTGTCATGGAACATAATTTAGGATTGGCGAAAAACCGTATTTACAATATGCGAGTAGATCGGATCGCATACAAGCTGTAAGGAAAAAACAGCTAACAGTGGTTGGGATATTATATGCGAAAATTCGCTAACATTAAATGCGTAAAACAATTCGGTTCGTGTAATGGTAACTAACCATTACGCGAACAGAATTTTTTTGCGCATTTAATGTTAGCGAAATTTCGCATGTAATATAAGAAAGTTAAAATTAAATGAGTAACTGAACGCTTTTGACATGATTGTCAAGTGAATTCTCAGCACGGTTGCTAGTCATGGAACATAACCTAGCCTTTGCGAAAAAAAAAAAGTCTTTAGAACATGCGATCCGCACACAAGCTTTAAGCATTAGCAATAAGCATAGTAATACTTGACTGATGGAATGACTCGAAATTTTTCGAAAATAGTGCTATATAAGAAAATCTAGAATATAGCACTATATTCGAAAACTACGGAATTCCGCATTTTTCAAATATAGTGGCATATTCTGGATTTTCGTATATAGCACTATTTTCGTAAATTTACGAGTTATTTCATGAGTCAAGTATATGCTTATTGCTATGCTGCTAATGCATTGATTGCATATATATTATATGCGAAAATATTAAATGCGTAAAAAAAATTCTGTTCGTGTAATGGTTAGATGGCTCTTTCCAAGTTGTGAAGAGCCATCTAACCATTACACGAACAGAATTTTTTTACGCAATTAATATTTTCGCATATAATATATATGCATTAGCATAGCAATAAGCAGCATATACTTGTCCTTGACTGATGAAATGACTCGAAATTTTTCGAAAATATTACTATATACGAAAATCAAGAATATAGCACTATATTCGAAAAATACGGCATTCCGTATTTTTCGAATATAGTGCTATATTCTTGATTTTCGTATATAGCATTTTTTTAGAAAAATTTCGAGTCATTTCATCAGTCAAGTATTACTATGCTTATTGCTAATGCTTAAAGCTTGTGTGCGGATCGCATGTTGTAAAGACGTTTTTTTTCGCAAAGGCTAGCAACCGTGCCGAGAATTCACTTGACATGTCAGAAGCGTTCAGTTACTCATATGGTTTTGACTTTCTTATATTTTATGCGAAAATTCGCTAACATTAAATGCGCAAAAAAAATTCTGTTCGTGTAATGGTTAGCTGGCTCATCCAAACTACTGTTAGTTAGCTGCTTTTGCTTACAGCTTGTGTGGAATTTATAAATATGTGAGTTGTTCTAAATGCATTGGGACTAATCAATTATATTTCTATTGTTTTATTAGCTTAAAAGGAAACGAAATTTCGTTTTAACGAATATAGAGGCAAATATTCTAATTGTTCGCGAATTCTCGAAGTTACGATATTCGCAATAAAAATTCGCAAAACGGATATTCGCGCTCAACACTAGTAATGAATTGTTGTATAACACACCACATCCTTGCACTTAAAGGGAAAGTATAGTATTTGAAGTACAGAGATCTATCCCATCATCTATTTATCCCCAGGACTGTGACTGTGACGAGGGGACATCCTCTCCGTCTGGAGGAAAGAAGTTTTTTACACAAACATAGAAAAGGATTCTTTACGGTAAGAGCAGTGAGACTATGGAACTCTCTGCCTGAGGAGGTGGTGATGGTGAGTACAATAAAGGAATTCAAGAGGGGCCTGGATGTATTTCTGGAGTGTAATAATATTACAGGCTATAGCTACTAGAGAGGGGTCGTTGATCCAGGGAGTTATTCTGATTGGAGTCGGGAAGGAATTTTTTATTCCCCTAAAGTGGGGAAAATTGGCTTCTACCTCACATATTTCTTTTTTTGCCTTCCTCTGGATCAACTTGCAGGATAACAGGCCGAACTGGATGGACAGATGTCTTTTTTCGGCCTTATGTACTATGTTACTATGTTATTGTGACCATTCACAGTAATTATGTCCTCATTGTGCCCCGTCGCAGTAGTTATGTCCTCATTGTGCCCCGTTGCAGTAGTTATGTCCTCATTGTGCCCTGTCGCAGTAGTTATGTCCTCATTGTGCCCCGTCGCAGTAGTTATGCCCACATTTTGTCTCCTCACAATACGATACACTTTATTGATCCCGAAGGAAGTTTCAGTATCACAGCAGCACAACATAGACATGGATCACAGTAGACAATTGACAGTATAATCCCATATATTATCATTCATGACAGGCCAGTACATAGCACCATTGGTATAACAATAACACAACACAGTCACTTGAAGGATTTCACCCTTAGGTAGTTGTTATACATTCCCATAGCAGTCGGCACAAATTATTTCCTGTATCTTTCTTTTTTACACCTTAGTAGGATTAGGGTACTTTCACACTAGCGTTATTCTTTTCCGGCATTGAGTTCCGTCCTAGTGGCTCAATAATGGAAAAGAACTGATCAGTTTTATCCTAATGCATTCTGAATGGAGAGCATTTTATCTCCGTACAAAATTCCGGAACACTTGCCGGAATGCCGGATCAGGCATTTTTTCCCATTGACATGCATTAATGCTGGATCCGGCCCCAAGTGTTCCAGCAAAACAGATCCGGCATTGCGGCAAGGGGAAAAAAATAAAGTCCGGATCCATTTTTCCGGATGACACCGGAGAGACGGATCCGGCATTTCAATGCATTTGACATACAGATCAGGATCCTGATCCGTATGACAAATGCCATCAGTTATGAAGCGTTTTGATGGATCCGGGCAGGCAGTTCCGGTGACGGAACTGCCTGCCGGAATCCTCTGCTGCAAGTGTAAAAGTACCCTTAGACGGTTTGCTGAAGTTCACTGTAGTTATGCCCACATTGTGCCCCTCTGACGGTAGTAATGCCCACATTTTGCCGCTTTCAGTACTGCCCCTACCATTAACCCCTTAGTGACCACCCATACGCCTTCTTACGGCGGTCACTAAGGGGCCTTGGGCTGGGCTGCTGCCTTTTCACTTCGGCCGATCTAAGTGCTGCTTGGGACCCCCATGCAGCGGAGAACGGGGGTTCGGCTCTCATATGAAAGCTGTGCTCCTGCTCTAACGGCCTGGACTGGCACGAGTGAGGATCCAGGCTGTTTAACCCCTCACATGCCGTGTGCTATGGTGCCTGTCACGAGTAAGCGGTGACAGAGGAAGCAATCACATTTGCGGGGTGCCGACGTGTGTTTAGGCTGGCTAGGACCTGGTGGACGCCCCAAGCCTGCCTTGAGTGTTCCCCAGCAGGCTGCCCAGAGAGTCCATTAAAAGGCATTGCACTATAGGAAATTGGAATAGTGCATTGTATTTTAAAAGTAATCAAAAGATTGCCTGTTATAGTCCCCTTGCGGGACTATTAAGTAGTTAAAAAAAGTTTTAAAAAATAACATTTATCAAATAAAAAAAAATCCAATTAAAAAAATGCTTTTTTTCCCTTTTAAAATACACTTTTCAATAAAATAAATAGCAAAAATAAAATCTCCCCCACATGTTTGGTATCAAGCCCGAATGCTTTGGGGGTGTTTTTCAGCCAATGGACCAGGGAACCTAATCACAGTAAACGGCACCATTAAAAAAGAGCAATACATGAGGATTCTCAACGACAACATCAGGCAGTCTGCAGAGAAACTTGGCCTTGGGCACCAGTGGACATTTCAGCATGACAATGACCCAAAACACACAGCAAAAGTGGTGAAGAAATGGTTAGCAGACAACAACATTAACGTTTTGGAGTGGCCCAGCCAAAGTCCAGACTTTAATCCAATTGAGAATCTGTGGAGGGAGCTAAAGGTCAGGGTAATGGCAAGAAGACCCTCCAACCTGAAAGATTTGGAGCTCATTGCTAAAGATGAATGGGCAAAAATACCTGTGGAGACATGCAAAAAGCTGGTCTGCAATTATAGGAAGTGTTTGATTGCTGTAATAGCCAATAAAGGCTTTTCTATTGATTATTGAGAAGGTATGAATAATTTTGGACTGGACACTTTTTGCTCAAATGTAAATAAAAGCTGAGAAATGTTTTTTTTCCACAATAATGCCTCTTGTACATCGTCTTATTATCTTTTGGGAGACACCTGTGTCATTTCCCATCAAAAAATTACTTGCTGGTTGAATAAAAGTAACTTGAAGTAAAAATTTGCCAGGGGTATGAATAATTATGGGCAGCACTGTACATAGAGGTAAGAATAAAAAAGTTATAGCTCTTGGAAGCGACGATGAAAAAAGGAAGAAAAACGCTTGGTAGGTAAGGCCCAAAACAGGCTGGTCACTAAAGGGTTAATAAAGTTAAAAAAACAAACTCAAACCCATAAAATACTCACCTGTTTCCCCAATGATCGGGCACATCTGGCTATCCCCAGCAGCAGCACAATGCGGTCACACACACACACATCTCGCATGCTGGGCTGTTCAGGAAGAGGCTAATTCGAGCATCGCAATGTGTGGAGCAGCACAGCTGAGCTGAACGGAGAAGCTTCATCATCTAAATTAACTTCCCGAGCGCCTCCTCAGCCCTCTGTGCCTAGGTCACATGCCCCACTTGCCCCCTTCTCGCATATCTGTTACTTGTATGACTCTGTCAGCGTGATCCATGTCCTGATGGCCTTGTATTTGATGGTAATGATGTGGCAGCCAGGAAAACATAGGGATGACTAAGCTGCTCTCTGAAATGCTTTTATTTTATACTGTTTCTTGGATGAGTTTTGCTGTCTTCCTGTGGGGTTGTCTCTTTTTCTGTATACCACTTTTTCTGATTATTCTTATAAGAAGGTCACAGTGTTCTCTTCAGAAATATGGATTTTGGAAAAACTGAAACTGGGAAAAGGAATACAAAGTTAGCGTACTGCATAAATTAGTAGCTGGTCTGCATTGATACATACATCTAGCCAATGTAATGCAGCAGGTGTGGACCCGCTGTTTCACTTAATGAATCTGTGCGCTCCGTGTTTTTCACCCTCTCTCCACTATACAGGGATCTAGTCTACACTACAGGAAACCACCTGGCCGCTGCCTCTAGGACAGGGGTCTCTATCTTAGGATATATGGGCTGCACACAGAATTTTTTTTTTTAGTTGACGGGCCTTGATACAATACATTATTATTGTTACCACATACCTATTACATCCAATGACATCTCTTCTGATGTAGGCGTTCTCTTTCCTCATCTTCTCCATTCAGATCCGACCGCCCATAATGACTTCTTTCTGATTTCTGCAGAGTTTGACACACAGCTGTCAAGATTCCTCACTTTTATATCTTCATCCCCTTCCTGGTGATCCAACATTGTCATTCTGCTGCTACCCCCAATACTGTGCCCACTGTGCTCACCAATTCCCACAAATACTAGACAGATATCTCCCAAAATATCCCCCCAAAAGTAATAGTATGCTCCTATACTGTCCTCAATAATAATAGTGTCCCCTACAGTACCCCCCCCCCAATAGCGATAATACTCCCCAAGAGTAGCAATGCCCTCCATTGGGTGCCTAATTATAATGCCCCTACAGTACCCCAGTAGAAATAATGCCACCACAGTGCCTGAACAGTAACAAGGCCCCTATCTAAGGCACCCCTATAGAACCCACAGTAGTAATAAAGCCCCTTGTCTCCAGTTTAATTTCCCCCCTTTAGTGAACTCAGTATTTATTATGCCCCCTGTAGTATCTCTAGTATTATAAAATTATAATTTCCCCCCTAAAGTTCTAATGCCCTCTTCTAGTGATAACCCCTCTCTAGTGACCACTATATTATTATGCCCCCTATAGCGCCAGTATGTATAATGCCCCATTGTAGTATCCCCTGTAATGCTCTGGCCTATATTAATGCTCTCATCCTTGTAGTGTCCCTTGTATTGTAATATACACCTGCAATGCTCTGGCCCCTATTATTGTCTCCTGTGGTACTCTGACAAATATTAATGCCCCGCTTGTAGTGTCCTCTGTATTATAATGCCCTAACCCGCCGTAGTAGCAACATGCCTCCAATTCGCCGTCTGCAAAGCAGGCCACGGGCTGGAAGAGTTGCCTCGTCCCAATGCAGGTGGTTGTGATGACATCACCTCAACTGCCTGCATCGGGTCTCATGCGATGACGTGATCACGTGAGACCCGGCGCAGGAGGTCATTGTGATGTCATACTAATAAGGGGGTAGATAGTGTGGATAGAGAGTGGGATATAGGAGGGGACAGTGGGGATTTAGTGGGGGCTGGGGTTAGTAAGGAAAGTAGGGAGAAGACTGGGCAGAACTATACACCAATGAAAAATAGAACTGATGGCAACAAGAACCTGTTGCATACAAACATCAACCAAGGTAACCAAAAAATCCCGGATATTCACTTTACAGGTAATAGTAATTTAAAATGTATTTTCACAAATGCCAGAAGTCTAGCAAGCAAAATGGGGGAGCTGGAGGCTATGGTACTAGAAGAACACATAGATGTAGTTGGTGTGGCTGAGACATGGTTGGACTCTTTGCATGACTGGGCTGTTAATATTAAGGGTTTTATACTATTTAGGGTACTTTCACACTAGCGTTTTTCTTTTCCGGCATAGAGTTCCGTCCTAGGGGCTCTATAGCGGAAAAGACTGATCAGTTTTATCCCCATGCATTCTGAATGGAGAGCAATCTATTCAGGATGCATCAGGATGTCTTCAGTTCAGTCTTTTTGACTGATCAGGCAAAAGATAAAACCGCAGCATGCTACGGTTTTATCTCTGGCCAAAAAAACTGAAGACTTGCCCCATAGGAATGTATTAGTGCCGGATCCGGCAATCAAAATACTGGAATTCCAGATCCGCAGGCGCAGACCGGTAAAAATGTTTAAAAAAATAAAAGACGTATCCGTCTGTCCGCATGAGAAGCGGAGAGACGGATCCGTTCTTGCAATGCATTTGCTGTCCGCATCTGCATTACCGGAACGCAGCCCTGAATTTCCGGTCCGCGGCTCGGAAAAAAATAGAACATGTCCTACTCTTCTCCGCAATTGCGGACAAGAATAGGCAGTTCTATGGGGGTGCCGGCCGGGTGTATTGCGGATCAGCAATTTGCGGATCCGCAATACACTACGGATGTGTGAATGGACCCTAAGGCCTCATGCACACGACCGTTGTTCTAGTCCTCATCCGAGCTGCAGTTTTTGTGGCTCGGGTGCGGACCCATTCACTTCAATGGGGCCGCAAAAGATGCGGACAGAACTCCGTTTCAAAAATGATATTATTGTGTAAAACTTAAATAAATAAAATAAATCATACATATTAGGTATTGCCACATCCGTAACGACCTGCTCTATAAAAATATCACATGACCTAACCCCTCAGATGAACACTGTAAAAAAAAAAAAAAGTGTCAAAAAAGCAATTTTTTTGTCACCTTACATCACAAAAACTGTAATACCAAGCGATCAAATAGTCATACGCACCTCAAAATAGTACCAAACAAACCGTCATCTCTTTCCACAGAAAATTAGAACCTAACTTAGACAATCGCCCAAACATAAAAAAAACTAGGGCTCTCAGAATATGGAGACACTGAAACATGATTTTTTTTATTTAAAAAATGCTGTTATTGTGTAAAACTTAATTAAATAAAAAAAGTATACATATTAGGTATTGCCACGTCCGAAAGAACCTGCTGTATATATATGTAAATATCACATGAACTAACCCCTCAGGTGAACACCGTAAAAAATTAAAAGTGAAAAGTAAGTAAAAAAAAGCCATTTTTTGTCCCCTTACATTACAAAAAGTGTAATACCAAGCGATTAAAAAGTCATACGCACTCTAAAATAGTACCAATCAAACCGTCATCTCATACTGAAAAAAATTAGACCCTACATATGGAGACACTAAAAAAAAAATTATTTTCAAAAATGCTTTATTATGTAACACTGAAACAAACATAGTCATATTTGGTATTGTCGCGTCTGTAACAACCTGCTCTATAAAAATAGCACATGAACTAACCTGTCAGATGAACGTTGTAAATAACAAAAAATAAAAACGGTGCCAAAACTGAAATTTCTTGCTACCTTGCCCCACAAAAAGTGTAATATAGAGCAACCAAAAATCATATGTACCCTAAAATAGTACCAACAAAACTGCCACCTTATCCCGCAGTTTCCAAAAAGGTGTAATTTTTTGGGAGTTTCTACTCTAGGGGTGCATCAGGGGGTCTTCAAATGTGACATGGCAGCTTAAAATTATACCAGTGAAATCTTCCTTCCAAAAACCATATGGCGTTCCTTTCCTTCTGCGCCCTGCCGTGTGCCCGTACAGCAGTTTACGACCACATATGGGGTGTTTCTGCAAACTACAAAATCAGGGCAATAAATATTGAGTTTTGCTTGGCTGTTAACCCTTCCTTTGTTAGTGGAAAAAAATGGATAAAAATTTAAAATCTGCCAAAAAAGTGAAATTCTGAAATTTCATGTCCATTTTCAATTCTTGTGTAACACGTAAAGGGTTAACAAAGTTTGTAAAATCAGTTTTGAATACCTTGAGGGGTGTAGTTTCTAAAATAGGGTCACTTTTTTGACGTTTCTACTCTAGGGGTGCATCAAATGTGACATGGCAGCTTAAAATTATCCCAGTGAAATCTGCTTTCCAAAAACCATATGGCTTTCCTTTCCTTCTGCGCAATGCTGTGTGGCAATACAGCAGTTTATGACCACATATGGGGTGTTTCTGTAAACTACAGAATCAGTGCCATAAATATTGAGTTTTGTTTGGCTGTTAACCCTTGCTTTGTTAGCGGGAAAAAAATTGATTAAAATGGAAAATCTGCCAAAAAAGTGAAATTCTGAAATTTCATCTCCAATTTCCATTAATTCTTGAGGAACACCTAAAGGGTTAACAAAGTTTTTAAAATCAGTTTTGAATACCTTGAGTGGTGTAGTTTCTAAAATGGGATTATTTTGGGTGCTTTCTATTATGTAAGCCCTCACAAAGTTACTTCAGACCTGAACTGGTCCTTAAAAAGTGGGTTTTGGAAATTTTCAGAAAAATTTCAAGATTTGCTTCTAAACTTCTAAGCCTTCTAACGTCCCCAAAAAATAAAATGGCATTCACAAAATTATCCAAACATGAAGCAGACATATGGGAAATGTAAAGTAATAACTATTTTTTGAGTTAATACTATCTATTATAAAAGTAGAGAAATTGACATTTGGAAATTTGCTAATTTTTTCACACTGTCTTGAAGTACAATATGTGATGAGAAAACAATCTCACAATGGCTCGGATAAGTAAAAGCATTTTAAAGTTATCACCACATAAAGTGACACATGTCAGATTTGTTAAAAATGGCCTGGTCCTTAAAGGGGTTGTCCGGGATTGGGGACATTGCTCTAATAGTATAAGTGTGGCATACACATTACATACAAGCAGGTAATACCTTTGTCACAGATTTCTGCAGCCCCGTTTTCATCTTTGAAATTCATGGCCGGAAGTTACTGTTTTCTTCTCCTCAGTGACGTACCGGGTCCCTTGCAGGCAAGCAAAGCTTCCTCTTCCGCTGCTCAGGGAGCCCGGTGATGTCACTGGCAGCAAATGAATCGAGGTGAATATTGATGAGGGGCGGAGTTACAGCGGCTGGCCGACATCCCACTCAGCCCCGCCCCTCCAGTCCGGTGAGCTTCAGAATGAATTGAGGTGAATATTGATGAGGGGGCGGTGTTACAGCGGAGCAGAGAGACAGCTGTAACCACCTGATGCTGCGCTGCCCCAGGACCCACAGGGCCAGTGGCGTAACTACCGGGGAAGGGGGCCCGGCGTCCCGGCAGCGTGTGTGACAGTTTATTTACAAGTTCGTTAAATATCGATGTCTTGCTGTTCAGGGCCCCTTCACAGCAGCTGACCAGGCCCCCTCGCTAATGTGATCTAATCTTACTGTCTCCTAAAGTCTTCTGATGTGTCTGGGATTCGAACCCTCAACCTCCAAAGTCTGAGTGTATCAGAGGCAAAGCATTTACCCTCACAACCATAAAGGCTGCATTACTGACTGCATTACTGACTGCATTACTGACTGCATTACTGACTGCATTACTGACTGCATTACTGATTGAAAAAATATGAGACTTCTACTGTTATAGCTGGCTAAGTGTACATCTATACACATGACAGCAGCCCCAACACACCCAGCACTGCTATATCTCTATATGACAGCTGTCCCAGCACACTCAGCTCTGCTATATCTCTATAAATGAGCAGCTGTCATGTGTATAGATGTACACTTAGCCAGCTTTTTTTCAACCAGCAGCAAGGCATCTCTTATGGTCTAGAGGTTAGGTGCTTTGCCTCTGATACAGAAGGTCGTGGGTTCGAATCCCAGCAGAAACCTTTTCTGAAATACAAGCACTGACTCCATATATGGACATACAGGGCGGGACACAGGAAGAGGCTGCATCGCATCGCTGACATGGAGGTAAGTAGAAGTGTTTATTATTTTTTTTTAATACCCGACTGTTACTGCCATGGGGGGAGCGGGGGGCACTTGATACTGGCACATGGGGGGGGGTTCGGGGAGAGGCACCTGATACTGGCATATGATACTGGCACATGGGGGGGAGGGGTTGGCACCTGATACTGGCACCTGGGGGGGAGGGGGGGAGGGTTGGCACCTGATACTGGCACATGGGCGGGGGGGAGGGGTTGGCACCTGATACTGGTACCTTGGGGGGGGGGGGGGGGGGTTGGCACCTGATACTGGCACCTGGGGGGGGGTTGGCACCTGATACTGGCACATGGGGGGGGGGAGAGGCACCTGATACTGGCACCTGGGGGGGGAGAGAGGCACCTGATACTGGCACATGGGGGGGAGAGGGGTTGGCACCTGATACTGGCACCTGGGGGGGGAGGGGGGGTTGGCACCTGATACTGGCACATGGGGGGAGGCACCTGATACTGGCACCTGGGGGGGAGGGGGGGTTGGCACCTGATACTGGCACATGGGGGGGGAGAGAGGCACCTGATACTGGCACATGGGGGGGGAGAGGGGTTGGCACCTGATACTGGCACATGGGGGGGGGGAGGGAGAGAGGCACTTGATACTGGCACTTTTTTTGTGGGGGGGGGAGATGGCACTATGATACTGGGACATGGGGGGGAGGAGAGAGGCACTTGATACTGACACCTGGGGGGGAGGGGGGGTTGACACCTGATACTGGCACATGGGGGGGGAGAGAGGCACCTGATACTGGCACCTGGGGGGGGAGGGGGGTTGGCACCTGATACTGGCACCTGGGGGGGGGGGTTGGCACCTGATACTGGCACATGGGGGGGGGGAGAGGCACCTGATACTGGCACCTGGGGGGGGAGAGAGGCACCTGATACTGGCACATGGGGGGAGAGGGGTTGGCACCTGATACTGGCACCTGGGGGGGAGGGGGGGTTGGCACCTGATACTGGCACATGGGGGGGGAGAGGCACCTGATACTGGCACATGGGGGGGAGAGGGGTTGGCACCTGATACTGGCACCTGGGGGAGGGGGGGTTGGCACCTGATACTGGCACATGGGGGGAGGCACCTGATACTGGCACCTGGGGGGGCGGGGGGGTTGGCACCTGATACTGGCACATGGGGGGGAGAGAGGCACCTGATACTGGCACATGGGGGGGAGAGGGGTTGGCACCTGATACTGGCACCTGGGGGGGGAGGGGGGGGGGGTTGGCACCTGATACTGGCACATGAGGGGGGGGGGAGAGGCACTTGATACTGGCACTTTTTTTGTGGGGGGGGGGTGGAACTATGATACTGGGACATGTGGGGGGGGGGGGAGGAGAGAGGCACTTGATACTGGCACATGATGGGGGGGCATTATGGGGGACACTAGGCCGGCAGCCTATCAGAGGCCGGACACTGAGGGGCATCTACTGGGGCACTATATATGGGGCATTTTATACTGGTACATTATGGGGGGCACTAGCAGGAAGGGGGGAGAGGAGCACTATGGGGGAATTTACTGGGGGCACTATATAGGGGTATTTTATACTGGGACATTATGGGGGCACTATGGGGACATCAGCTCAACTGGGGGCATTACAAGGGGGTATTTTTGCACAGTCACATTATAAGGAGAATTATTACTACTGGGGGGGGGGGGGCATTATGGTGGGCTTTATTATTCCCCCATGGTATAACCCCCTAGTAGCAGCACCAGCCTCCCCCTGCTCTGCGACCCCACTGCCCCTTCTCCAAATACTTATTATGAAATCTTTCTCATTAGGATAAAGCACAACATCAGCTCCGCCGAGCCCCCGGCCAAAGTGTTGAAGTGGCGTCCGAGATCCCCAAGGGCCGAGCCAAGTAACTGTAAGTTTTCATGTGAAATATGTTTATGTTATACACATATAGCATCCACTGTGCCCCACAATATACAGTATACCGCTACACTGTGCCAAAGGAGTGGGGTTTACACAGGAGGAGGGAGGTGCGAAGCGCGCTGGGGGGGGGGCCCTTACAAATATTTGCTGTGGGGCCCAGTCACTTCTAGTTACGCCCCTGCACAGGGCAGTGCAGCCGGAAGTCAGGTAAAGATAAACAGATATATAAACAATGAGTGGGGGACCGTTGGAGCCACATAGAAGTGGCAAAAATAGCTGAAAATGTTTGGAGGCCTTTACTTAGATGTACATTGTGAGTAAACGTGTTTTTTTTTAAAAAACATTTGGTCCCGGACAACCCCTTTAAGGTGAAAAAGGCTGGGTCCTTAAGGTGTTAAAGAGCTCAGTTCAATCATTGATGTGTGATTGAGGGACTATATACAGGAGTATGTGACTGTAAATAATATTATAAGTGATAACCAACATGGGTTTACCAAGGACAGAAGTTGTCAGACTAAGGGCTCGTTCACACAAATGTGTGAAGCCCATGCTGTGGACCGCAATATGCAGGCACGTGGGGATCGCAGACGCATTCACTTGAATGGGTCCGCGATCCTTCCGTTCCTCAAAAAGATAGAGCAAGTTATATCTTTTTGCGGTGCGGAAGCACGGAACGGAACCCCAGAAAGCACTCTGTATTGCTTCCGTAGTGTTCCGTTCTTTCGTTCCGCATCTCCGGATTTGCGGACCCATTGAAATTAATGGGTCTGCATCCGTGATGCGGAATGGCCACGGAACGGTGCCCGTGTATTGCGGATCCGCAAATGTGGTCAGCAATACGGCAACGGGCATCACAGGTTCGTGTGAATGAGCCCTAACCTGATTTGTCTTTATGAGGAGGTAAGTAGTAGCCTGGACAGAGGGGCGGCTGTGGATGTAGTGTTTCTGGATCTTGCAAAGGCTTTTGATACTGTCCCTCATAGACTTTTAATAGGTAAAATAAGGTCTATAGGCTTGAAAAGTATAGTTTGTAATTGGATTGAAAACTGGCTGAAGGACCGTGTCCAGAGAGTTGTGGTCAAGGATTCCTATTCAGAACGGTTCCAGGTTATAAGTGGTGTTCCCCAAGGTTCAGTGCTGGGTCCTCTATTATTTAATTTATTTAATAATGATATCAAGGACGGAATTAAAAGCACCATTTCTATTTTTGCAGATGATACTAAGCTGTGTAGTACTGTACAGTCTATGGAAGATGTCCATAAAATACAAGCTGACTTGAACACTGAGTGATTTGGCATCAACTTGGCAAATGAGGTTCAATGTGGATAAATGTAAAGTTATGCATCTTTGTAGTAATAATATCCGTGCATCATATGTCCTAGGGCATGTAACACTGGGAGAGTCACTTATAGAGAAGGATGTGGGTGACCTTGTAGATGGTAGATTAAATAACAGCATACAATGTCAATCAGCTGCTTCTAAGGCTACCAGGATATTGTCATCCATTAAACGAGGCATGTACTCGCGGGGCAGGGATGTAATATTACCACTTTACAAAGCGTTGGTGCCGCCTCATCTGGAATATGCAGTTCAGTTCTGGGCACCAGTCCATAGAAAGGACGCATTGAAACTGGAAAAAGTACAGAGGAGAGCAACTAAACTGATAAGGGGCATGGAGGGTCTTAGTTATGAAGAAAGATTAAAAGAATTAAAATTATTTAGTCTTGAGAAGAGACGTCTAAGGGGGGACATGATTAACCTAAAGAAATATATGAATGAGTTATACAAAAAATACGGTAAAAAACTGTTCCATGTCAAATGCCCTCAAAAGACAAGGGGGCACTGCCTCTTACTGGAGAAGAAAAAGTTCAGAAGCGTCAAAGCTTCTTTACTGTAAGAACTGTGAATGTGTGGAATAGATTTCCTCAGGACGTGATCACAGCACAAACAGTGGACAGTTTTAAAAAGGGTTTAGATGAATTATTAAAAGTAAATGACATTAATGCTTATGAAAACGTGTAGAAATCTAAGTTTCACCTCCTTCTGGGATTCGCATCCCCACCTATCCCTTGGTTGAACTTAATGGACTAATCTATTTTTATAACCGTATTAACTATGTAACTATTGCAATCTCCTGTGCAGTTCTACTGCCTCATAGGCACTTCAGGCCCAGTGGCTTGTGGCCTATGAGACAGAAGCCATAGGCTCCCATAGCCTGCTGTAGACTGAGGGGGTCACAGGCCGCAGATACAGTAGGTGCCTCAGGGACCGCATGGAGCCCAGCCCATGGCCTTGTTTTTGAGACCCCTGCTATAGGAGTAGTGTCAGCTGCTTACCCAAGAAGGTCGAGAGCAATCGATGTGAAGCTCCAAGGGTGAATGTAGTAGTTCATTCAATTTAGTAAGCAGGTAATGGGTCACGGTGGGCAGCCCAGGTTCAGTACGTTCAACAGGCAGAGATCATAGTGGGTGGAACCAGTTCAACAAGATAAATAGGCAGTGGTCAGGCAAACGAGTTCAATTTAGACTAGTCCTTTAAGATCTAAGGAGAGGGTGCACCTGCACCCAACAGGAACATAGGAACATAGCAGGTAGACAGTCCATAAGAGGCCTATAGGGGTGAGTCGGCAGAACTCCTCTGGCCATGCCCACTAGGAGGAGAGTGCTGTACGTAGGTGAGCATAGAATGCTGCCATACCATTCTGGTGGCAATGCCTGCCGGGAGATGACAGTGGGTACAAACCTACAGCTTTACAGCCAACTGCTAAATGAAGAAAATTTTTTAAAATGAAACAAGCAAGAAACGTCTTTCAAGTTCATCAAACTGACACACATAATGGGTCTTATAATGGGTCTTATAAGTAAATCTGAGTAGCACGTTTTCCGACACTTACTAAGTGCTGGTAAAAAGAAGCTGTGATATGTCTATAACTAAAGATTTATTCAGTTGAGTAAGCTAAACTGTTATTTAGTTTTGGCTATATATCTCATGAATACACACCTGCCATACGTTTAGAATGCAACAAAATAGTTTTACATAAATTCCTTCTAAATGTGCCCTTGACAGTCCATGACAAGCATCATAAGTTCTTCTAATCTTTTTGTAATAATAAAATGCTAATATGTAAAAGGGCTCTTCAGGGGCGGATTGTCCATAGACCTTATGTCACACACACAGGGAGTGGGGAAGTGACCACTGAGCTCAACCCGCACCCCTGTCCCTGCCTACTTGCCTCGCAAGTCCTAGTGACAAGTGACAACTGGTCGACAAACCCTCAACTAGGATAAGTGCAGGGAAGACGGACAAAACACACAACAGAGCAGTCAAACGAGCCGAGTCATTAACCAGGAGAGCAGCAAAGTACTAGAGCAAACAAAGGATCGTCAGGAGGAAGCCGAAGTCAGAACCAGGAGGAAACGTCAAGACCAAGGGATGAGACGGATGGGAAGTATAACACGAGCAGGAGAACAACAAACCAGGTAAGTAATCGCAGGAAGGACCTCAATAACAGGCAATCTGTGGCCATCAGATTGCCTGTTTAAAGGGATTCTGTCATTATTAACACACACAGACACTACACACAGGCAGCCAGGCAGTGGCGTAACTACCAGGGAAGCAGGTGCTTCGGGGCCCGGCGCCCCGGCACCGTGTGTGACAGTTTATTTTCAAGTTAGTTAAATATCGATTCTTGTCTTAATGTTCAGGGCCCCTTCACAGCAGCGGCAGCATTTACCCACACAGCCATAAAGGCTGCATTACAACTGATTGAAAAAAATATGAGACTTCTACTGTTATAGCTGGCTAAGTGTACATCTATACACAGGACAGCTGCCCCAACACACCCAGCACTGCTATATCTCTATATGACAGCTGTCCCAGCACACTCAGCTCTGCTATATCTCTATATATGAGCAGCTGTCATGTGTATAGATGTACACTTAGCCAGCTATAACAGTAGAAGTCTCATATTTTTTCAGTCAGCAGCAAGGCAGCTGTTATGGTCTTGTGGTTAAGTGCTTTGCCTCTGATACAGAAGGTCGTGGGTTCGAATACCAGCAGAAACTTTTCTGAAATACAAGCACTGACTCCATATATGGACATACAGGGCGGGACACAGGAAGAGGCTGCATCGCATCGCTGACATGGAGGTAAGTAGAAGTGTTTATTATTATTTTTTAATACCCGACTGTTATTGCCATGGGGGGAGCGGGGGGAGCACTTGATACTGGCACATGGGGGGAGGGGGGTTGGCACCTGATACTGGCACCTGGGGGGAGGGAGAGAGGCCCTTGATACTGGCACATGGGGGGAGGGGGGTTGGCACCTG
Organism: Bufo bufo; assembly: GCF_905171765.1. Lineage (NCBI taxonomy): Eukaryota > Metazoa > Chordata > Amphibia > Anura > Bufonidae > Bufo > Bufo bufo. The sequence goes on along the minus strand of NC_053392.1, from coordinate 166,870,928 downwards.
ATACTGGCACCTGGGGGAGGGAGAGAGGCAGCTGATACTGGCACATGGGGGGGGGAGAGGGGTTGGCACCTGATACTGGCACATGGTGGGGGGGGGAGGGAGAGAGGCACTTGATACTGGCACTTTTTTTTGTGGGGGGGGGGAGATGGCACTATGATACTGGGACATGGGGGGAGGGAGGAGAGAGGCACTTGATACTGACACCTGGGGGGGAGGGGGGGTTGACACCTGATACTGGCACATGGGGGGGGGGGAGAGAGGCACCTGATACTGGCACCTAGGGGGAGGGGGGTTGGCACCTGATACTGGCACCTGGGGGGGGGAGAGACACCTGATACTGGCACATGGGGGGAGAGAGGCACCTGATACTGGCACCTGGGGGGGAGGGGGGTTGGCACCTGATACTGGCACCTGGGGGGGGAGAGGCAACTGATACTGGCACATGGGGGGGGAGAGGGGTTGGCACCTGATACTGGCACATGGGGGGGGGGGGGGGAGAGAGCCACTTGATACTGGCACTTTTTTGTGGGGGGGGGAGAGATGGCACTATGATACTGGGACATGGGGGGGGTTGGCACTTGATACTGGCATGTGGGGGGGGGTTGGCACTTGATACTGGCACATGGGTGGGTTTGGCACTATGATACTGGCACATGGGGGGGAGAGAGGCACTTGATACTGGCACTTTTTTGGGTGGGAGGAGATGGCACTATGATACTGGGACATGGGGGGAAGAGAGAGGCACTTGATACTGGCACATGGGGGGGTTTGGCACTATGATACTGGCACATGGGGGGTGGGAAGGAGAGAGGCACTTGATACTGGCACATTGGGGGGGGGAGATGGCACTATGATACTGGGACATGTGGGGGGGGGAGGAGAGAGGCACTTGATACTGGCACATGATGGGGGGGCATCTATGGGGACACTTACTGGCACGTTATTGGGGGGCATTATGGGGGACACTAGGCCGGCAGCCTATCAGAGGCCGGACACTGAGGGGCATCTACTGGGGCACTATATATGGGGCATTTTATACTGGTACATTATGGGGGGCACTAGCAGGAAGGGGGGAGAGGAGCACTATGGGGGAATTTACTGGGGGCACTATATAGGGGTATTTTATACTGGGACATTATGGGGGCACTATGGGGGCACTATGGGGACATTAGCTCAACTGGAGGCATTACAAGGGGGTATTTTTGCACTGTCACATTATAAGGAGAATTATTACTACTGGGGGGGGGGCATTATAGTGGGCTTTATTACTCCCCCATGGTATGACCCCCTAGTAGCAGCACCAGCCTCTCCCTGCTCTGCTATCCCTCTGCCCCTTCTCCAAATCCTTATTATGAAATCTTTCTCATTAGGATAAAGCCCAACATCAGCTCCGCCGAGCCCCCGGCCAAGTGTTGAAGTGGTGTCCGAGATCCCCAAGGGTCAAGTAACTGTAAGTTTTCATATGAAATATGTTTATGTTATACACATATAGCATCCATTGTGCCACACAATATACAGTATACCGCTACACTGTGCCAAAGGAGTGGGGTTTACACAGGAGGAGGGAGGTGCGAAGCGCGCTGGAGGGGCCCTTACAAATATTTGCTGTGGGGCCCAGTCACTTCTAGTTACGCCCCTGGTCACCAGGATTAACGATATAGCGATATTCATATGTGCCCATTAGTCTCCATGCAGTGTTTAAAATGATCCCACTGTTTATGCTCTGTGTGTGTTAGATTCTTATAAAAACCGATCTTATTGATATGTAAATTACCTCTGTCAGGAGCCCAAGGGCTTGTCCCACGATATGTTGGAGCCCAGCTGCGCCCATCGATCCGGAGCCCAGCACCGCCTACCACTTAATTTATTCATTTCACTATCCCTGATGTCAGTTCTTCTCAGTGCCGTAATCTCGCGCAGGCGCAGTGGACACTGTAGTCTGCGCCTGTGCGGACTACTGGCACCGGCTTCGACGAGTCAACTGCGCGAGATTACGGCACTAAGAAGAACTGACGTCAGGGATAGTGGAGTGAATAAATTAAGTGATAGGCGGTGCTGGGCTCCGGATCGATGGGCGCGGCTGGGCGCCAACATATCGTGGGACAACACCTTGGGATCCTGACAGAGGTAATTTACATATCAATAAGATCGTTTTTTATAAGAATCTAACACACACAGAGCATAAACAGTGGGATCATTTTAAACACTGCATGGAGACTAATGGGCACATATAAATATCGCTATATCGTTAATACTGGTGACAGAATCCCTTTAAATAGGGCGCCAGTGGAGTCATGTGATGCGGCCAGCGCCACATGACTCCTGAGTTCCAATCCCACCGAGCGACGAGTGAGCTCACTCGGTGCTCAGCCCTATTGCGGTTACCACGGGAACGGGCGATGCTGGGTGCGCTGATGACGCAAGCGTGCCCCGGCCATCCCCGCCTCCTGGAACCCCGCACAGAGCTCACCGAGACAGTACCCCCTTTTACGCGGGGCCACCGGACCCAAGGCCCAAGGCGACAGCTTCTCAGGATGTTCCACATGAAATTTTTTAACAAGTCTAGAGGCATGAACATCCTTAGCTGGTACCCAGGACCTTTCCATAGCCTTTCCAGTGCACCAGGACTCTCCTAATATCCAATATCTTGGAAACCACAAACTCTATGGAATCATTTACCAGTACCGGCGGCGGAGCGGACTGTGAAGGAACAACAGGTGCAACATGTCTCTTAAGCAGAGATTTGTGGAAGACGTCATGAATGTGGAAAGACTCGGGCAGTTTCAACCTAAAAGATACTGGGTTAATTACCTCTGTAATCTCGTACGGACCTATAAAGCGAGGTGCAAACTTTTTGGAGGCCACCTTAAGAGGCAAATTTTTATAAGATAGCCACACCTTCTCCCTAACCTGAAAATCCATCCCCTTAGAACGTTTCTTTTTAGCTTTGATTTTAATACTGTTTTGAGCTTTTTCTAGGTTCGACTTAACCCGAGCCCAAACTGTGCACAGTTCTGACAAGACCTTATCCGCCTGGGGGTTAGACGAGGAGACGGATGATCCAGAATGAAAATGAGGATGGAAACTGTAATTACAAAAGAATGGGGAGACACCAGCGGAGGAATTAACATGGTTGTTTATAGCAAATTCTGCCAAAGGAAGGTACTTAACCCATAATTGTTGATCATCGGAGACGTATGACCTGAGAAACTGTTCCACAGACTGATTAAGTCGTTCAGTCTGGCTGTTACTATCAGGATGATAGGCAGACGAGAAAGACAATGAAATTTGGCACCTCTGACAGAAGGCTCTCCAAAATCTAGACACAAACTGGACCCCCCTATCAGATACAATGTTCTCAGGAATACCGTGCAAAAGTACAATTTGTTCTACAAATAAAGAGGCCAGAGTCTTAGCATTGGGAAGCTTAGGAAGAGGAACCACTACCCAAACCACAGTTTTACCCTTCGCAGGTGGCAGGTCCGTGATGAAATCCATAGAAATATGGGACCAGGGTTTACTGGGAACGGGTAGGGGTCGCAACTCACCAGCAAGGCGAGTTCTAGGGGTTTTAGACTTGGCACAAACCTTGCAGGCTGACACATAGGCCTTGACATCCTTGAATAGGGTGGGCCACCAGTAAGACCTTAATACCAGTTCTTTAGTATTCTCGATACAAGGATGTCAGAATCATGACACTCACCCAACAGCTGGAGACGGAATTGTTCGGGGACAAACAACTTATCTGTTGGTGTGGGTGCCGGGGCCAGATGTTGTTCTGCCTTAATAAGAGCCGTAAGATCTTGGGACAAGGCTGCTAAAAAGACATTAGCTGGCAGTATGGTTTCAAGCGGTGCGTCCGTAGGCTGAAACGCACAAAAACTCTGATATAAGGCATCGGCCTTCACGTTCTTACTTCCTGGCCTGAAAGTGATGGAGAAATTAAAACGTGTAAAAAAACAACGCCTATCTGGCTTGACAGGGATTCAACCTCTTAGCAGACTCAAGAAACATTAGATGTTTGTGGTCGGTGACAACGGTGCCACAATGCTTAGCCCCTTCAAGAAAATGCCTTCACTTCTCAAACGCCCATTTAATGGCTAGCAATTCCAGATTCCCCACATCATATATTTCTCTATATTTATCTAAATTTTCTGGAAAAAAAGGAGCAAGGTCTTAAATTGGTAAGAGTAGAGGGGCCTTGTGAGAGGACCGCCCCTACTCCGTCCTCGGAGGCATCCACCTCCACAATGAAAGGTCTCTCTTGGTCCGGCTGAATCAAAACAGGAGCGCTACTGAAGGCCTTTTTAAGAGTTTCAAATGCTTCAGTAGCTTCAACAGACCAGTTATCCAGGTCTGACCCTTTTTTGGTGAGGTCAGTCAAGGGTCTAGCAATCACCGAAAAATTATTTATAAATCTACGGTAATAATTAGCGAACCCCAAAAAACGTTGTAAGGCCTTTAAGGACGATGGCCTTACCCAATCCATAATTGCTAATACCCTGCTAGGATCCATTTTAAAGGTGTGAGGAGTGAGAACATACCCGAGATATAATATCTCTTGTACCCCAAAAATACATTTCTCCTGTTTGGCTGCCAAATGATTTTTCCTCAAAATCTCCAACACTTGTTTAACATGAAACACATGACTCTCAAGATCAGGGGAAAAAAATCAACACATCATCAAGGTAAACAATCACAAATTTACCCAAGAATTCTCTGAAAATATTATTGGAACACCGCTGGCACATTGCTGAGTCCAAAAGGCATTACAAGATATTCGAAGTGTCCAGCTGGAGTATTAAAAGCTGTTTTCCACTCGTCTCCCTCCTTGATTCGAATTAAGTTATATGCCCCCTTCAAATAAATTTTAGAGAACCAGGAAGCCCACTGTACTTGATTAAACAAATCGAGAATCAACGGGAGGGAGTATTGATTCTTAATCGTAATCTTATTTAATTCCCGATAATCGATACAAGGTCTGAGGCCTCCATCCTTCTTTTTGACAAAGCAAAATCCCGTCCCCATAGGAGATACAGAAGGCCTAATGTGCTCTTTACTGAAACTCTCTTTAACATAATCCTCCATGGCTTTGTGTTCAGGCCTAGAAAGATTATAGATTATAGGAAAACCTGGCACCCTCTACCAAATTAATGGCGCAATCGTAAGACCTATGGGGTGGTAGAGACTCTGGGTCAGATGAGGAGAACACATCCATATATTCCTTAATGACTAGAGGCAATGTATCGGATTCTGCTGAGACCCCAGTTTGCACCACAGACAAGCACGAGTCGCATTTAACCCCCCATTTCACCAGTTCTCCCTTGGTCCAGTCAACCTCTACTGGTAAGTTTTCAAGAACTAACAAGGAGCATATTTCGGAGTGACACTTCCCCACAGTCAAGGATATCTCAGAGGTGAAATACTTCACGGTACCACCCACCAGGGGGGTGGAATCGATCGCCATAATGTGGATGGGAGTGGGTAGTGTCAAAATCAGAATGCCCAACCCTAGTGCAAATTTATGATCAATAAAGTTGGTAGCAGAACCAGAGTCGATAAAAGCATTACCAGAACATTTGTTATTACCCATGGAGATAGTAATAAGTACTAATACCTTACTTTTGACCACGTTTGGATATACCTGGTTTTTAGGCTCCCCTGTCTTGGTCGATTTACCGGAGGAAGGCTTCTTGGAGCACTGGTTAATCCAATGGTCTGAGTCTCTACAATAGAAACAAGCCCCATGTCGGCGACGCTGATCTCTACGAGTCATCCCAACCTGCATGGGTTCCTCAGAAGAGATATCGGCTCTGCTCATAGGACAGACCTCTGGCTGGACTGTCTCCTGGGGAAAAAGCAAACGTTCCTGCCGCCTCTCCCTAACACGTCTGTCAAGTCGAACAGCGAGTGTCATAGTCTCCTCCAATGTCTCAGGAAGCTGATAGTTTACTAATAGGTCTTTAAGATTCTCGGTCAACCCTGACCTGAACTGGCTTTTAAAGGGAACCTGTCACCTGGATTTTGGGTACAGAGCTGAGGACATAGGTTGCTAGATGGCCGCTAGCACATCCGCAATATCCAGTCCCCATAGCTCCGTGTGCTTTTATTGTGTAAAAAAAACCTATTTGATACATATGCAAATTAACCTGAGATGAGTCCTGTACGTGACTCATCTCAGGGACAGGACTCATCTCAGGTTAATTTGCATATCTATCAAATCTTTTTTTTACACAATAAAAACACACAGAGCTATGGGGACTGGATATTGCGGATGTGCTAGAGGCCATTTAACAACCCATGTCCTCAACTCTATACACAAAATCCCCGTGACAGGTTCCCTTTAAGGGCTGGTTCATTCCAGCTAGAGGGAACACACAACCTTCTGAACTGGGTGCAATACTCTTCTGCAGGTTGATCTCCCTGAACCAGAGCTTCAAGAGAGGTTTCAGCTACCATGGCCCTGTCAGGTTCATCATACAAGGTTCCCAGGGCCTGAAAGAACCCCTCGACGGAACTGAGACAACTAGCATCGGAAGGCAAGGAAAAAGCCCAATCCTGGGGGTCCCCCTGTAGTCGGGAGATAACTATGCCCACTCATTGGCTCTCAGAGGCGGATGACAAGGGGCGTAAACTGAAGTAAAGCTTACAGTTCTCTTTGAAGGAAAGAAACTTTTTACGCTCACCAGAAAATGGTTCCGGAAGCTTAATCTGGGGCTCCATATAATGACTAGGTGAATGCAGAGTGGAGGCACTCTGTCTGACTCATGTAAACAGAGTTTCTCTCCCAATTCCTGAACCATCTGAGTCAAATTAGAAACATGCTCCGTCAGGGTAACCAAAGGATTCATGGTAACAGTGGTAATTTGGGCCTGTTATTCTGTCACACACACAGGGAGTGGGGAAGTGGGCAAGTGACCACTGAGCTCAACCCGCATTCCTGTCCCTGCCTACTTGCCTCGCAAGTCCTTTTGACAAGGGACAACTGGTCGAAAAACCCTCAACTAGGATAAGTGCAGGGAAGACGGACAAAACACAAAACAGAGCAGTCAAACGAGCCGAGTCATTAACCAGGAGAGCAGCAAAGTACCAGGGGAGCAAACAGAGGATCGTCAGGAGGAAGCCGAAGTCAGAACCAGGAGGGAACGCCAAGACCAAGGGATGAGACAGACGGGAAGTATAACACGAGCAGGAGAACAACAAACCAGGTAAGTAATCGCAGGAAGGACCTCAATAACAGGCAATCTGTGGCCATCAGATTGCCTGTTTAAATAGGGTGCCAGTGGTGTCATGTGACGTGGCCAGCGCCACATGACTCCTGAGTTCCAATCCAGCCGAGCGCCGAGTGAGCAGCTCGGCGCTCAGCCCTATTGTGGTTGCTACGGGAACAGGTGACGATCCCCACACAGAGCACAACGTGACACCTTACAGGGGAATTTCTTGGTGGGCTGATGCCAATAGGGCCATCCTAGCCCTCTTCTCTGCTGGTGGCCAGGTACATAATGAGCTCTCAGCAGTAATTAACGTTGTGAGAATCAGGTACTCATGTACCTGACCAGCGACCGCACATGCCCTCCTGAATTCAGCTGCTGTGGCCCATATCTCACATCCTAAGCTTCCTGCTCGATATCTTAATCAGAGACGACTGGAGGAGGAGGACAGAAAATGGCATCTATTGATAGCCACCACAGAGGGGCAGCTTTTGGGGCAGTAGATTGTGCTGCACTGTGGTATATGGTTCTGTTTGGATGGGATTTTGCACTATGGTATTGCTGACCCTGGCTGCTTGTGTTTGCCCAGCCTTCTGTCAATGTTGACCCCTCTACACCATGGGGCCACTTTTAGTTTTTTTTTTCCCAGGGCAATTTTAAGTTCCCAGTCCGCCCCTGGGGCATTCGACATTCAGAGCACCTTGTAGGGGTTGTGCAGTCAATAAAATAAATGGAGCTTTAAAACTGTCCTCATGTTACACAAGTTACTGCCTAAATACACTCAAATTTCAGTTTGGGCTGTGACTCCACATTTGCAGTAGCAGTCATGTGACATGAAGATTCTGGCTTTCACCATTGCAGCAAGATGTCCCATCTGCTGATCATAAGATCGCTGTTGCCCTGGCCACATAAACTGCCTGCTAATTATAACAGCACAAGTGTACTGTATGTCCCAGCACTGCTCTGCTCCCATCAATGTTCATGGCTCGCATTCTCTTAGGGCGCAACAGAGATCACATGATCAGCAGATGAGAAGTTTTGCTGCAATGTTAAAATCCAGAATCTTCATGTTATATGACCACTGATTAGAACAGGGAGATGCAGCCCAATTTGAAACAAGAGTGTATTTAGTAAGCTACTTGTTTTGAGGATAATTTTAAAGCTTTGTTTTTTTTTATTGATTGCACAACCCCTTTAAATGGGTGCCTGGTTCAGATAATCCTTGTTAAATAGTATTGTGATGAATACCACCCCTCGTGCCCGCTGACGTCAACCACGTCGAGCTCACGAGACCTGGTATGATCACAGGGTTTACCAAAAACGTGAAGTTACGCCCTCCAGGGGAGCACGTAAGGTCAGGTTGGTATAGCTTACACACACCTTCTGTCCACGCGGGCACAGAGAGGCAACAAGCTGAGAGAGCCTGGTCACTGCCGCAGTGAAACAGCGACTCCTCAGCCTGGGTATCTGCCACCAGTTCTAGTTTGATATAAACCCGGTCCACTAACGGGATTATATAGGGTCAGAAACCAACCCGCGGTAGCTTATAACTAGGCCAAAACACGGACGTGGGGATTCGTGATCGAGATACAAGATAACACAAGATTAAATTATAGATTTAATCGCCGTATGGGCACACTAGATAATACACAATATACACAGACAATATATACAGTGGTCTGAGGTTACAGATTACAGGTTATATGGTTACAACAGGGTTAAGCAGGGTAAAAGTCAGTTACCAAGTATGATGAAAGTTCCTTGGAGATGTTCTTTGCTGCAGTCCACATGAAGGGCCATGAACTCAGCTATTTCCTGGGTCCCTCTAAACACATGTGTAGGATGTGACCCCTCTTCAGAGAAAGACGCGCCTACTTGCTGGCACCAGACTTTTAACCTGTAGCCGGCCCCTCCCCTCCCGGCCTCAGGGAGGGGTCCACTCCCCCTCTTCTGGGCTGGCAGCAAATGACCCACAAAACCCTCTAGGGTTCACAGCTCCAGACCAGAGGGTCATAGGGAGATGGTTCTGGGACCAATGGACCTGCCTGGGTTCCAGCTACAAGTAGAGCCCAAACATGGTACCGTCATGTGGTTTCTATGGGGAGATATGGATATCTCTCTACCCTGACCTCGTCTCATTAAACAAAGACATTGGGAACGTACCTCGTGGCCACCGGGACACAAATATGTATCCGGTTTGCGCCTGCGATGGCCAGGCGGTTCATAATTCCTTATGAAAGGTAGGTGCCACCATGTCTGGGAGGTCTCATTGATCCTGGGCAAAGGCAGATACCACCTGCTGGGGGTTTTCCTGCAATATTCTGTTGGCTCCAAACTGGTGGAGATGAGGTGTGACCTTCTCCTTGAAGCCTGGACCCCCTGCTATCTGTCAGCACATGGGGGTGTGAGGACATGGCTGACAGTAAATATTAATCCATATTCCTCACACCTCCCCCTTTTAGAGGGCGCCAGGGGGCAGCACATTCCTGTGTTCCCCCGTGCGCCCATCCGCACCCTCTCCTTGTCGGGATAGCCCATCGGCGTTCCCGTGGTCACGGCCCCTTTTGTGGCGAATGGTCAAGTGATACTGCTGGAGAGCTAGGCTCCAGCGTAGCAGCCTCCCATTCGTCCCGGATACAGTGTTTAACCAGCTGAGGGGGTTGTGGTCGGTCTCCACCGTGAAGCGGCGCCCGTATAAATACCGCTGCAACCGTTGCAGGGCCCAGACAATTGCCAGGCACTCCTTCTCCATAGTGGAGTACGCCACCTCCCTCGGCAGGAGCTTCCGACTCAGGTACAGAACGGGGTGTTCCTGGCCCGTAGTGTCAACCTGGCTGAGTACGGCACCGAGGCCAAAATCACTGGCGTCGGTCTGCACTATAAACGGCAGCGTGAAGTCGGCCGCCTGTAGTACAGGGAAGCTCGAGAGGGCGGCCTTCAGCGCTCGGAAGGCCGTCTCGCAGTCGTTCGTCCAATCGACTGCGGAGGGCAGCTTCTTCTTGGTGAGGTCCGTCAAGGGCTTCGCCAGGCTACTATAGTGGGGGACGAACCTCCTATAGTACCCGGCGGTGCCCAGGAAGGACATCACCTGCTTCTTGGTCCTGGGGGTGGGCCAGGATGCGATAGCATCCACTTTCCCCGGCTCTGGCTTAAGGGTCCCCCCGCCTACCCAGTGCCCCAGGTAGTGGACCTCGCTCATGCCCAGCTGGCACTTTTCCGGCTTGATGGTCAAGCCTGCCTGTTGGATCCGCCCCAGCACCTGCGTCAGGTGCTGTAGGTGATCCTCCCAGGTGGGACTGAAGACAGCAATGTCATCCAGGTACGCGGCCGCGTACTCTTCAAGTCCCTTAAGCATGTTGACCATCCGCTGAAAAGTGGCAGGGGCATTCTTCATGCCGAACGGCATCACTGTGGATTCGTACAATCCAAAGGGAGTGATAAAGGCAGAGCGTTCCCGCGCCTCCTGGGTCAGGGGAATCTGCCAGTACCCCCTGCTCAGATCCATGATGGTCAGGTACCGGGCCCCGGCCAACTGATCGAGCAGGTCATCGATGCGTGGCATAGGGTACGCATCGGTGACCGAGACAGCGTTGAGTCCCCTGTAGTCCACGCAGAACCGGGTGGTCCGGTCCTTCTTTGGGACGAGGACCACAGGCGAGGCCCAAGCGCTGTTGGATGCCTGGATGACCCCCAGCTTCAGCATCTCGTCAATCTCCTGGCGCATGTGTTGCTGCACCTCCAAGGAAACCCGATATGCTGAACGCCGGATTGGGGGGTGATCCCTAGTGTCCACGTGATGGACGGCCAACTCAGTCCTTCCGGGCTTGTTGCTAAACAACTCCCAGAAGGGGTGAAGGGTGGCCCATAGCTGGGACCGTTGGTCCTTCAAGAGCTGTTGGCCCACCTCCACATCCTCGATGGACCCACCCGCCTTCACCTGGGTGAGCATGTCCAGGAGGGTTTCCTCCTCCCCCTCTTCGGGGAGGTTGCAGACAGGGAGGGCACATGCCTCCCTCTCATGATGAGCCTTCATCATGTTCATGTGGAAGGCCTTCTGCCTTCCTCGGGCGTGGTCCAGGGTGACCAGGTACGTCACGGCATTGAGGCGCTGATGCACGAGGTACGGGCCTTCCCAGGCTGCCTGAAGCTTGTCCTGAGGTACGGGGACCAGTACCCATACCTTCTGACCCACCTGGTAGGTCCTCTCACAAGCATTCTGGTCATACCATCGCTTCTGGTCGGCCTGGGCCCGCTCCATATTATCGTGCACCAGCTGCGACAAGGCCTGCATCTTGTTCCGGAAGCGCATGACATACTCGACGACCGACACTCCAGGGGTGGCTACCTCTCCCTCCCAGGCCTCTTTCACCAGAGCCAGGGGCCCCCGCACACGTCGCCCGTACAGGAGCTCGAAGGGGGAGAACCCCGTGGAGGCCTGTGGGACCTCTCGGTAGGCAAACAGTAGATGTGGGAGGTACCGCTCCCAGTCACGCCCGTGGGAGTCGACCAACATCTTAAGCATCTGCTTTAAGGTGCCGTTAAATCGTTCACACAGGCCGTTGGTCTGTGGGTGGTACGGGCTGGTCACCAGATGTTGCACCTGTGCTTGCCTACAGAGGGACTCCATCAATTACCGCCTCCGGGTACCGGGTGGCATAGTCTACTACCGTCAATATGAAGCGTTTCCCGGAGCTGCTGGGAATGGACAGCGGTCCAATGAGATCCACAGCCACCCTCCTGAAAGGCTCTTCAATTATGGGCAGCGTTACCAGTGGGGCTTTGGGGCGCCGCCCCGCCTTCCCCACCCGCTGGCAGGTGTCACATGAACGGCAGTAGGCAACCACATCAGCCCCCATCTTTGGACAGTAGAAATGCTGGGCTAATCTGGACCTTGTTTTAGCGATCCCTAGGTGTCCAGCCATCGGAATCTCATGCGCAACCTGCAACAACTCCGTCCTGAACTGATAGGGTACCACTAGCTGTCGGTCCCTAGGCCACGCCTCCCGTGAGCCCGGCTGGACCGTGACCCGGTACAGCCGTCCTTGGTCCCAGACCATCCGCTCAAGGTCTGAGTCCGAAGGGGGCTGTTCCGCTTGCTCCTTGAGAGCGCTCAGGCTGGCGTCAGCCGCTAACGCTGCCTGAAACTCCTGACTGGACGTGGCCAGAATAGACGAGACTGCCACGTCCCCTGTCAGGTCCCCGGGACCTGTCTCCTGGCCTCCCTCTGACTCGGCAGCCACTTGGTCGGAAGGGGGAAAGCCATCAGACCCCTGAGGGGCCCCTAGGGCCCCAGCACTCCCACTGCGCGTGACAGCAGCTATGGCCGCTGCCACTGCTGGTAGTGCCTGCTTTCCCTTGGCTCCCGACCAAGTCGCCAGTCCAGACGAACTAACCTGGCCCTCGGACATCCCAGTGGGGGAGGAACCCTGCACTGAGGCTTCACCTGGCAGCCCTACTTCTCCTGGGACAGCCCTGACCTCATTTGCATCCTCTTCCCCCGCAGCTGTCTGCCCCCTGCTTGTCCCCTCAGTCACCACACTGGAGGACAACAGGGTCCAGCAGACTTGCTGGCCACAGCCTGGGGTTTCAGCCCAGCTGGCAGCAATGACCCCCTGACCACTAAGGGGAGAGGCACTCATTACAGCCCCCACCCCCACATCCTCAAAAACAGGCATGATAGGTACATTCACAGTATCATCAGGAGGGGGCATTACAGGTACATCACATTGTGGGGAATCGGACATCGGGGGGTCAGCGGCCACATACTTAGACACAAGCCGCCCCAGGTCTGTCCCCAGCAAAACACTGGCGGGGATATTTGCGGATACCCCCACCTCCCTTACTCCTCGACCGGCGCCCCAGTCCAAATAGACCTTGGCGACGGGCAGTGCCGGTTCTACTCCTCCAATCCCGGAGACAATGAGGGATCTCCCGGGCAGTAAATCATGGGGTGCCACCAGTTCAGGCCGTACCAGTGTCATTTCAGCGCCGGTGTCTCTAAGTCCCATGGCCACGGCCTGGCCCACGGTGACCGGTTGAACATTGTCAAGGGACCTCCCACCACCCCCACCCACACACAACACAGTGGACGGTTTCCGGGTTGATGACTGGGACGGATCCCTCGGGCGCTGGGGACACATGGCTTTGAAGTGTCCGGGCTGCTTACACAGGTGACACAGGCGGGGTTCCCCCACCGACGTGGAAAATGCAGCAGGGGCCGGTGCCCACTTGGGCCTAGGGGCAGGGGTAGCAGGTGCAGTGTGCGTCTTACCCCCTCTCCAGCCGACCGGTTTCCGGGCCTCTGAAGTCCTGTTGTTGGTGTATTCATCGGCCAGGGCTGCTGTTGCGGAGGCCCCCTTTGGCTTCCGGTCACGGAGGTACTGCTGGAGATCCTCTGGGCAGTTCCACAAGAACTGTTCTGTGGCGATGAGCTCTTTCAGCTGCTGGACGGTGGAGAGCTCCAACCCGGTGGTCCATTGGTCGATCGCTCTCAGCAAGGCCCGCATGTGATCGGCCCAGCTCTGGGTAGAACCCCGCTGCAAATTCCTGAGCCTTTTCCGGTACGACTCAGGGGTTAAGTTATACTGCCTGACCAGAGCCTGCTTGATGTCCTCATAGCTCAGGAGGGTCTCGCTGGGCAGGTACCCGAAGATTTCAAGGGCTTTTCCCCTGAGCCGTGGCGTGAGGAATCTGACCCACTGGTCCTCTGGCAGCTGGTATTGATGGCAGGCTGTCTCAAATGCCAACAAAAAGGTGTCCAAGTCCCCATCTTTGTCCAGTAGGGGAAAGTCCTCCGCCCGCAGTTTGGGAATCCGGACCTCTGGAGATTCAGCTTGGGCTGGGGAGGGCTGCTGGAATTGAAGCTTCAGCTGGAGCATTTGTAGCTGGTGCTCACGCTCGGCCTGTGCTTGCTCGCGACGCTCTGCAGCCTCTGCTCGCTCGCGACGCTCTGCAGCCTCTGCTCGCTCGCGACGCTCTGCAGCCTCTGCTTGCTCGCGACGCTCCGCAGCCTCTGCTTGCTCGCGACGCCCTGCAGCCTCTGCTTGCTCTCGACGCTCTGCAGCCTCTGCTTGCTCGCGACGCTCCGCAGCCTCTGCTTGCTCGCGACGCTCCGCAGCCGCGAGGAGGAGCTCAGAGGCTGCCTGGTCTCCAGCCTGAAGACGGTCCATGGCAGCTTGTAGGAGAGCAGCTGAGCCAGCTTGGCTGGGGGGATGGGCAGGTGGAGTGAGGTCCACCGCGGACCTCACCTCTGGCGACTGGCTCCTTGGGGGGCTTTGGCTGTGCTCCCCCTCGCCTTCCACCTCCTCTCCGCCACCATTCAAAGCATCGGCCATCTCCCTCGCTTTTCTCCTTGTGATACTGGCCGTCATGCAACCTGATGCCCACACACCTTATTGTATCTGCACTCAGACTGTCTAGTGTTGAGCTGATCTTAAGACTCCAGCGGCAAGAGCTACTGCTGGTTGTCTTTAGTGTCTGGGAGTATGGGTCTCACACTCACACACACACTAGTATCTCGATCCCACTTTGCTGCCACCAATATGTGATGAATACCACCCCTCGTGCCCGCTGACGTCAACCACGTCGAGCTCACGAGACCTGGTATGATCACAGGGTTTACCAAAAACGTGAAGTTACGCCCTCCAGGGGAGCACGTAAGGTCAGGTTGGTATAGCTTACACACACCTTCTGTCCACGCGGGCACAGAGAGGCAACAAGCTGAGAGAGCCTGGTCACTGCCGCAGTGAAACAGCGACTCCTCAGCCTGGGTATCTGCCACCAGTTCTAGTTTGATATAAACCCGGTCCACTAACGGGATTATATAGGGTCAGAAACCAACCCGCGGTAGCTTATAACTAGGCCAAAACACGGACGTGGGGATTCGTGATCGAGATACAAGATAGCACAAGATTAAATTATAGATTTAATCGCCGTATGGGCACACTAGATAATACACAATATACACAGACAATATATACAGTGGTCTGAGGTTACAGATTACAGGTTATATGGTTACAACAGGGTTAAGCAGGGTAAAAGTCAGTTACCAAGTATGATGAAAGTTCCTTGGAGATGTTCTTTGCTGCAGTCCACATGAAGGGCCATGAACTCAGCTATTTCCTGGGTCCCTCTAAACACATGTGTAGGATGTGACCCCTCTTCAGAGAAAGACGCGCCTACTTGCTGGCACCAGACTTTTAACCTGTAGCCGGCCCCTCCCCTCCCGGCCTCAGGGAGGGGTCCACTCCCCCTCTTCTGGGCTGGCAGCAAATGACCCACAAAACCCTCTAGGGTTCACAGCTCCAGACCAGAGGGTCATAGGGAGATGGTTCTGGGAGCAATGGACCTGCCTGGGTTCCGGCTACAAGTAGAGCCCAAACATAGTACCGTCATGTGGTTTCTATGGGGAGATATGGATATCTCTCTACCCTGACCTCGTCTCATTAAACAAAGACATTGGGAACGTACCTCGTGGCCACCGGGACACAAATATGTATCCGGTTTGCGCCTGCGATGGCCAGGCGGTTCATAATTCCTTATGAAAGGTAGGTGCCACCATGTCTGGGAGGTCTCATTGATCCTGGGCAAAGGCAGATACCCCCTGCTGGGGGTTTTCCTGCAATATTCTGTTGGCTCCAAACTGGTGGAGATGAGGTGTGACCTTCTCCTTGAAGCCTGGACCCCCTGCGGGGGGTGGAAACAAATTTTGCATGTACACTGAGTATGCCAAGAGGCCTGGGGCTTTGAAGCAGGGAAGCAGGGCCCTCCTGTGGAGTTCACTCCCTCTGCTATCTGTCAGCACATGGGGGTGTGAGGACATGGCTGACAGTAAATATTAATCCATATTCCTTACAAGTATATATATGGATTATGAGATAACTAAAGGCTGTATTACACTGGCTGACATTTCGGCCGATAATCGTAGAGATCATCTTATGGTATAATACTGCTTCCGATTGCATGCTTAAAAATTAGTGCTTGCCGGCGGCAGATTGTCCTGTCTAATATAGATTTTATCTTCCACTGGCAAACCACTAGACAGTATGGGGACGAGCGATGGCATAGCGATTGCTCCTCCCCATGCTGTGGAGGAAGTCGCTGCATGTAATAGCAGCGGTCTCCTCCGCTAGCTAGCAAGCGATTGCCAGGAGGGAATACTTCCTCCCGACAATCGCATGCTGAACTGCCTGTAAAGTACAGGCTTAAAGGGGTTGTCCGGGTTCAGAGCTGAACCCGGACATATGCCCATTTACACACAGGCAGCCCCCTGACAATACCATCGGAGCAGTTCAAAGGCATTTTCTGGAATTCCGGTGACCTACCGGGCTCTCCATAGGGCTGCCAGGCGGAGGCTTCCGTCCAGCAGTGAGCCTGGTGATGTCACCGGCACTGATGGGCAGGCTTTAGCACTGCCCTAGCCTGTTAAACGGAAGCCTCCGCCAGGCAGTGTGTTATTGTAAATAAAAGTGCCCTTGCCCTGCGCGATCCAGAGCAGGGCAAAGGAGAGCATCGGAGCATGAAATGCTCCGCTGCTAACATCAGGGGGGCTGCCTGGGTGAAATTATGGGTATGTCCTGGTTCAGCTCTGAACCCGGACCACCCCTCTAAGAGGGAGATGGTCCCTTGTATTTACATCAATTAACTGGAGTGAATATTGGTTACAAACAGTGCTTCTCTCTGGACTCAGTAGCCAAACATTTCATGGATGGTCCATTTATTTCTCTTGGTGGTAGCACAAGAACTGAACATTTGATGATGGAGTTTACTGCATATTACTTCTGAGGCAAAGGTGAGCACAGCATTGGATAATGACAGTAGTATTCAAATAGGTCATGCAGAAAGTAAAAAAAATCTAAACAAATAAGTACTGTCTTAGCCGTATTATATAGCATGTGAAGTATGCTTGGTCATGAATATTGTACATGACGTTTTAAGTGAATGCACATAATAAAGTGGTCTCCTACTATTTTCAAAAAATTTTGTAAGGCACAGTCAAGAGATATTAAATTTGGATCTTGTCTAGTGTATGAATTAATTTTGGCTTCTGAATTAATTTAGGGTCTGGACTGAATTAATTTGAGGGTATAGATTTATTTAGGGCCTGGTCTGGATTTGCAGTGGCCAGGTTTGGGGTGGCCCCAACGCTACACCAAGTGTTGCTGCTCTCCAGAAGGGATGGTAAGGCGTGGTGCACCCCAATGGGAAATATGTCCAGAGGGTCAGGGTCTACAGTAACCAGGGTGCTTCTTTACTGGAGGGATTCAGGTGCAAAACAATACAGGCCAGGCATAAGGCTGGCTTCTCCAGTCTTCTCCTTGGCAGAAGGGTTTGATGCTGAGGAAAGGCTTGACCTAGCTGTCACCCTCTCTCTTCAGAAGGATGGTACCCTGATGCAAGGCTGGTGATCCAGGGTCTGTGGCAGAGTATCCCCGTCTCAGCATCTTCTTCTGGTCACTCAATAGTAAACATAGAAACATAGAATGTGTCGCCAGATAAGAATCATTTGGCCCATCTAGTCTGCCCAATATACTGAATACTATTAATAGACCTTGGCGCTATCTTATATGAAGGATGACCTTATGCCTATCCCATGCATGCTTAAACTCCTTCACTGTATTTGCAGATACCACTTCTGCAGGAAGGCTATTCCATGCATCCACTACTCTCTCAGTAAAGTAATACTTCCTGATATTACTTTTAAACCTTTGCCCCTCTAATTTAAAACTATGTCCTCTTGTAGCAGTTTTTCTTCTTTTAAATATTCTCTCCTCTTTTAGGCTACTTTCACACTAGCGTTCTGCTGTCCGCTCAAATGCCAACAAAAAGGTGTCCAAGTCCCCATCTTTGTCCAGTAGGGGAAAGTCCTCCGCCCGCAGTTTGGGAATCCGGACCTCTGGAGATTCAGCTTGGGCTGGGGAGGGCTGCTGGAATTGAAGCTTCAGCTGGAGCATTTGTAGCTGGTGCTCACGCTCGGCCTGTGCTTGCTCGCGACGCTCTGCAGCCTCTGCTCGCTCGCGACGCTCTGCAGCCTCTGCTCGCTCGCGACGCTCTGCAGCCTCTGCTTGCTCGCGACGCTCCGCAGCCTCTGCTTGCTCGCGACGCTCTGCAGCCTCTGCTTGCTCGCGACGCTCTGCAGCCTCTGCTTGCTCGCGACGCTCCGCAGCCTCTGCTTGCTCGCGACGCTCCGCAGCCGCGAGGAGGAGCTCAGAGGCTGCCTGGTCTCCAGCCTGAAGACGGTCCATGGCAGCTTGTAGGAGAGCAGCTGAGCCAGCTTGGCTGGGGGGATGGGCAGGTGGAGTGAGGTCCACCGCGGACCTCACCTCTGGCGACTGGCTCCTTGGGGGGCTTTGGCTGTGCTCCCCCTCGCCTTCCACCTCCTCTCCGCCACCATTCAAAGCATCGGCCATCTCCCTCGCTTTTCTCCTTGTGATACTGGCCGTCATGCAACCTGATGCCCACACACCTTATTGTATCTGCACTCAGACTGTCTAGTGTTGAGCTGATCTTAAGACTCCAGCGGCAAGAGCTACTGCTGGTTGTCTTTAGTGTCTGGGAGTATGGGTCTCACACTCACACACACACTAGTATCTCGATCCCACTTTGCTGCCACCAATATGTGATGAATACCACCCCTCGTGCCCGCTGACGTCAACCACGTCGAGCTCACGAGACCTGGTATGATCACAGGGTTTACCAAAAACGTGAAGTTACGCCCTCCAGGGGAGCACGTAAGGTCAGGTTGGTATAGCTTACACACACCTTCTGTCCACGCGGGCACAGAGAGGCAACAAGCTGAGAGAGCCTGGTCACTGCCGCAGTGAAACAGCGACTCCTCAGCCTGGGTATCTGCCACCAGTTCTAGTTTGATATAAACCCGGTCCACTAACGGGATTATATAGGGTCAGAAACCAACCCGCGGTAGCTTATAACTAGGCCAAAACACGGACGTGGGGATTCGTGATCGAGATACAAGATAGCACAAGATTAAATTATAGATTTAATCGCCGTATGGGCACACTAGATAATACACAATATACACAGACAATATATACAGTGGTCTGAGGTTACAGATTACAGGTTATATGGTTACAACAGGGTTAAGCAGGGTAAAAGTCAGTTACCAAGTATGATGAAAGTTCCTTGGAGATGTTCTTTGCTGCAGTCCACATGAAGGGCCATGAACTCAGCTATTTCCTGGGTCCCTCTAAACACATGTGTAGGATGTGACCCCTCTTCAGAGAAAGACGCGCCTACTTGCTGGCACCAGACTTTTAACCTGTAGCCGGCCCCTCCCCTCCCGGCCTCAGGGAGGGGTCCACTCCCCCTCTTCTGGGCTGGCAGCAAATGACCCACAAAACCCTCTAGGGTTCACAGCTCCAGACCAGAGGGTCATAGGGAGATGGTTCTGGGAGCAATGGACCTGCCTGGGTTCCGGCTACAAGTAGAGCCCAAACATGGTACCGTCATGTGGTTTCTATGGGGAGATATGGATATCTCTCTACCCTGACCTCGTCTCATTAAACAAAGACATTGGGAACGTACCTCGTGGCCACCGGGACACAAATATGTATCCGGTTTGCGCCTGCGATGGCCAGGCGGTTCATAATTCCTTATGAAAGGTAGGTGCCACCATGTCTGGGAGGTCTCATTGATCCTGGGCAAAGGCAGATACCCCCTGCTGGGGGTTTTCCTGCAATATTCTGTTGGCTCCAAACTGGTGGAGATGAGGTGTGACCTTCTCCTTGAAGCCTGGACCCCCTGCGGGGGGTGGAAACAAATTTTGCATGTACACTGAGTATGCCAAGAGGCCTGGGGCTTTGAAGCAGGGAAGCAGGGCCCTCCTGTGGAGTTCACTCCCTCTGCTATCTGTCAGCACATGGGGGTGTGAGGACATGGCTGACAGTAAATATTAATCCATATTCCTTACAAGTATATATATGGATTATGAGATAACTAAAGGCTGTATTACACTGGCTGACATTTCGGCCGATAATCGTAGAGATCATCTTATGGTATAATACTGCTTCCGATTGCATGCTTAAAAATTAGTGCTTGCCGGCGGCAGATTGTCCTGTCTAATATAGATTTTATCTTCCACTGGCAAACCACTAGACAGTATGGGGACGAGCGATGGCATAGCGATTGCTCCTCCCCATGCTGTGGAGGAAGTCGCTGCATGTAATAGCAGCGGTCTCCTCCGCTAGCTAGCAAGCGATTGCCAGGAGGGAATACTTCCTCCCGACAATCGCATGCTGAACTGCCTGTAAAGTACAGGCTTAAAGGGGTTGTCCGGGTTCAGAGCTGAACCCGGACATATGCCCATTTACACACAGGCAGCCCCCTGACAATACCATCGGAGCAGTTCAAAGGCATTTTCTGGAATTCCGGTGACCTACCGGGCTCTCCATAGGGCTGCCAGGCGGAGGCTTCCGTCCAGCAGTGAGCCTGGTGATGTCACCGGCACTGATGGGCAGGCTTTAGCACTGCCCTAGCCTGTTAAACGGAAGCCTCCGCCAGGCAGTGTGTTATTGTAAATAAAAGTGCCCTTGCCCTGCGCGATCCAGAGCAGGGCAAAGGAGAGCATCGGAGCATGAAATGCTCCGCTGCTAACATCAGGGGGGCTGCCTGGGTGAAATTATGGGTATGTCCTGGTTCAGCTCTGAACCCGGACCACCCCTCTAAGAGGGAGATGGTCCCTTGTATTTACATCAATTAACTGGAGTGAATATTGGTTACAAACAGTGCTTCTCTCTGGACTCAGTAGCCAAACATTTCATGGATGGTCCATTTATTTCTCTTGGTGGTAGCACAAGAACTGAACATTTGATGATGGAGTTTACTGCATATTACTTCTGAGGCAAAGGTGAGCACAGCATTGGATAATGACAGTAGTATTCAAATAGGTCATGCAGAAAGTAAAAAAAATCTAAACAAATAAGTACTGTCTTAGCCGTATTATATAGCATGTGAAGTATGCTTGGTCATGAATATTGTACATGACGTTTTAAGTGAATGCACATAATAAAGTGGTCTCCTACTATTTTCAAAAAATTTTGTAAGGCACAGTCAAGAGATATTAAATTTGGATCTTGTCTAGTGTATGAATTAATTTTGGCTTCTGAATTAATTTAGGGTCTGGACTGAATTAATTTGAGGGTATAGATTTATTTAGGGCCTGGTCTGGATTTGCAGTGGCCAGGTTTGGGGTGGCCCCAACGCTACACCAAGTGTTGCTGCTCTCCAGAAGGGATGGTAAGGCGTGGTGCACCCCAATGGGAAATATGTCCAGAGGGTCAGGGTCTACAGTAACCAGGGTGCTTCTTTACTGGAGGGATTCAGGTGCAAAACAATACAGGCCAGGCATAAGGCTGGCTTCTCCAGTCTTCTCCTTGGCAGAAGGGTTTGATGCTGAGGAAAGGCTTGACCTAGCTGTCACCCTCTCTCTTCAGAAGGATGGTACCCTGATGCAAGGCTGGTGATCCAGGGTCTGTGGCAGAGTATCCCCGTCTCAGCATCTTCTTCTGGTCACTCAATAGTAAACATAGAAACATAGAATGTGTCGCCAGATAAGAATCATTTGGCCCATCTAGTCTGCCCAATATACTGAATACTATTAATAGACCTTGGCGCTATCTTATATGAAGGATGACCTTATGCCTATCCCATGCATGCTTAAACTCCTTCACTGTATTTGCAGATACCACTTCTGCAGGAAGGCTATTCCATGCATCCACTACTCTCTCAGTAAAGTAATACTTCCTGATATTACTTTTAAACCTTTGCCCCTCTAATTTAAAACTATGTCCTCTTGTAGCAGTTTTTCTTCTTTTAAATATTCTCTCCTCTTTTAGGCTACTTTCACACTAGCGTTCTGCTGTCCGCTCAAATGCCAACAAAAAGGTGTCCAAGTCCCCATCTTTGTCCAGTAGGGGAAAGTCCTCCGCCCGCAGTTTGGGAATCCGGACCTCTGGAGATTCAGCTTGGGCTGGGGAGGGCTGCTGGAATTGAAGCTTCAGCTGGAGCATTTGTAGCTGGTGCTCACGCTCGGCCTGTGCTTGCTCGCGACGCTCTGCAGCCTCTGCTCGCTCGCGACGCTCTGCAGCCTCTGCTCGCTCGCGACGCTCTGCAGCCTCTGCTTGCTCGCGACGCTCCGCAGCCTCTGCTTGCTCGCGACGCTCCGCAGCCTCTGCTTGCTCGCGACGCTCTGCAGCCTCTGCTTGCTCGCGACGCTCCGCAGCCTCTGCTTGCTCGCGACGCTCCGCAGCCGCGAGGAGGAGCTCAGAGGCTGCCTGGTCTCCAGCCTGAAGACGGTCCATGGCAGCTTGTAGGAGAGCAGCTGAGCCAGCTTGGCTGGGGGGATGGGCAGGTGGAGTGAGGTCCACCGCGGACCTCACCTCTGGCGACTGGCTCCTTGGGGGGCTTTGGCTGTGCTCCCCCTCGCCTTCCACCTCCTCTCCGCCACCATTCAAAGCATCGGCCATCTCCCTCGCTTTTCTCCTTGTGATACTGGCCGTCATGCAACCTGATGCCCACACACCTTATTGTATCTGCACTCAGACTGTCTAGTGTTGAGCTGATCTTAAGACTCCAGCGGCAAGAGCTACTGCTGGTTGTCTTTAGTGTCTGGGAGTATGGGTCTCACACTCACACACACACTAGTATCTCGATCCCACTTTGCTGCCACCAATATGTGATGAATACCACCCCTCGTGCCCGCTGACGTCAACCACGTCGAGCTCACGAGACCTGGTATGATCACAGGGTTTACCAAAAACGTGAAGTTACGCCCTCCAGGGGAGCACGTAAGGTCAGGTTGGTATAGCTTACACACACCTTCTGTCCACGCGGGCACAGAGAGGCAACAAGCTGAGAGAGCCTGGTCACTGCCGCAGTGAAACAGCGACTCCTCAGCCTGGGTATCTGCCACCAGTTCTAGTTTGATATAAACCCGGTCCACTAACGGGATTATATAGGGTCAGAAACCAACCCGCGGTAGCTTATAACTAGGCCAAAACACGGACGTGGGGATTCGTGATCGAGATACAAGATAGCACAAGATTAAATTATAGATTTAATCGCCGTATGGGCACACTAGATAATACACAATATACACAGACAATATATACAGTGGTCTGAGGTTACAGATTACAGGTTATATGGTTACAACAGGGTTAAGCAGGGTAAAAGTCAGTTACCAAGTATGATGAAAGTTCCTTGGAGATGTTCTTTGCTGCAGTCCACATGAAGGGCCATGAACTCAGCTATTTCCTGGGTCCCTCTAAACACATGTGTAGGATGTGACCCCTCTTCAGAGAAAGACGCGCCTACTTGCTGGCACCAGACTTTTAACCTGTAGCCGGCCCCTCCCCTCCCGGCCTCAGGGAGGGGTCCACTCCCCCTCTTCTGGGCTGGCAGCAAATGACCCACAAAACCCTCTAGGGTTCACAGCTCCAGACCAGAGGGTCATAGGGAGATGGTTCTGGGAGCAATGGACCTGCCTGGGTTCCGGCTACAAGTAGAGCCCAAACATGGTACCGTCATGTGGTTTCTATGGGGAGATATGGATATCTCTCTACCCTGACCTCGTCTCATTAAACAAAGACATTGGGAACGTACCTCGTGGCCACCGGGACACAAATATGTATCCGGTTTGCGCCTGCGATGGCCAGGCGGTTCATAATTCCTTATGAAAGGTAGGTGCCACCATGTCTGGGAGGTCTCATTGATCCTGGGCAAAGGCAGATACCCCCTGCTGGGGGTTTTCCTGCAATATTCTGTTGGCTCCAAACTGGTGGAGATGAGGTGTGACCTTCTCCTTGAAGCCTGGACCCCCTGCGGGGGGTGGAAACAAATTTTGCATGTACACTGAGTATGCCAAGAGGCCTGGGGCTTTGAAGCAGGGAAGCAGGGCCCTCCTGTGGAGTTCACTCCCTCTGCTATCTGTCAGCACATGGGGGTGTGAGGACATGGCTGACAGTAAATATTAATCCATATTCCTTACAAGTATATATATGGATTATGAGATAACTAAAGGCTGTATTACACTGGCTGACATTTCGGCCGATAATCGTAGAGATCATCTTATGGTATAATACTGCTTCCGATTGCATGCTTAAAAATTAGTGCTTGCCGGCGGCAGATTGTCCTGTCTAATATAGATTTTATCTTCCACTGGCAAACCACTAGACAGTATGGGGACGAGCGATGGCATAGCGATTGCTCCTCCCCATGCTGTGGAGGAAGTCGCTGCATGTAATAGCAGCGGTCTCCTCCGCTAGCTAGCAAGCGATTGCCAGGAGGGAATACTTCCTCCCGACAATCGCATGCTGAACTGCCTGTAAAGTACAGGCTTAAAGGGGTTGTCCGGGTTCAGAGCTGAACCCGGACATATGCCCATTTACACACAGGCAGCCCCCTGACAATACCATCGGAGCAGTTCAAAGGCATTTTCTGGAATTCCGGTGACCTACCGGGCTCTCCATAGGGCTGCCAGGCGGAGGCTTCCGTCCAGCAGTGAGCCTGGTGATGTCACCGGCACTGATGGGCAGGCTTTAGCACTGCCCTAGCCTGTTAAACGGAAGCCTCCGCCAGGCAGTGTGTTATTGTAAATAAAAGTGCCCTTGCCCTGCGCGATCCAGAGCAGGGCAAAGGAGAGCATCGGAGCATGAAATGCTCCGCTGCTAACATCAGGGGGGCTGCCTGGGTGAAATTATGGGTATGTCCTGGTTCAGCTCTGAACCCGGACCACCCCTCTAAGAGGGAGATGGTCCCTTGTATTTACATCAATTAACTGGAGTGAATATTGGTTACAAACAGTGCTTCTCTCTGGACTCAGTAGCCAAACATTTCATGGATGGTCCATTTATTTCTCTTGGTGGTAGCACAAGAACTGAACATTTGATGATGGAGTTTACTGCATATTACTTCTGAGGCAAAGGTGAGCACAGCATTGGATAATGACAGTAGTATTCAAATAGGTCATGCAGAAAGTAAAAAAAATCTAAACAAATAAGTACTGTCTTAGCCGTATTATATAGCATGTGAAGTATGCTTGGTCATGAATATTGTACATGACGTTTTAAGTGAATGCACATAATAAAGTGGTCTCCTACTATTTTCAAAAAATTTTGTAAGGCACAGTCAAGAGATATTAAATTTGGATCTTGTCTAGTGTATGAATTAATTTTGGCTTCTGAATTAATTTAGGGTCTGGACTGAATTAATTTGAGGGTATAGATTTATTTAGGGCCTGGTCTGGATTTGCAGTGGCCAGGTTTGGGGTGGCCCCAACGCTACACCAAGTGTTGCTGCTCTCCAGAAGGGATGGTAAGGCGTGGTGCACCCCAATGGGAAATATGTCCAGAGGGTCAGGGTCTACAGTAACCAGGGTGCTTCTTTACTGGAGGGATTCAGGTGCAAAACAATACAGGCCAGGCATAAGGCTGGCTTCTCCAGTCTTCTCCTTGGCAGAAGGGTTTGATGCTGAGGAAAGGCTTGACCTAGCTGTCACCCTCTCTCTTCAGAAGGATGGTACCCTGATGCAAGGCTGGTGATCCAGGGTCTGTGGCAGAGTATCCCCGTCTCAGCATCTTCTTCTGGTCACTCAATAGTAAACATAGAAACATAGAATGTGTCGCCAGATAAGAATCATTTGGCCCATCTAGTCTGCCCAATATACTGAATACTATTAATAGACCTTGGCGCTATCTTATATGAAGGATGACCTTATGCCTATCCCATGCATGCTTAAACTCCTTCACTGTATTTGCAGATACCACTTCTGCAGGAAGGCTATTCCATGCATCCACTACTCTCTCAGTAAAGTAATACTTCCTGATATTACTTTTAAACCTTTGCCCCTCTAATTTAAAACTATGTCCTCTTGTAGCAGTTTTTCTTCTTTTAAATATTCTCTCCTCTTTTAGGCTACTTTCACACTAGCGTTCTGCTGTCCGCTCAAATGCCAACAAAAAGGTGTCCAAGTCCCCATCTTTGTCCAGTAGGGGAAAGTCCTCCGCCCGCAGTTTGGGAATCCGGACCTCTGGAGATTCAGCTTGGGCTGGGGAGGGCTGCTGGAATTGAAGCTTCAGCTGGAGCATTTGTAGCTGGTGCTCACGCTCGGCCTGTGCTTGCTCGCGACGCTCTGCAGCCTCTGCTCGCTCGCGACGCTCTGCAGCCTCTGCTCGCTCGCGACGCTCTGCAGCCTCTGCTTGCTCGCGACGCTCCGCAGCCTCTGCTTGCTCACGACGCTCTGCAGCCTCTGCTTGCTCGCGACGCTCTGCAGCCTCTGCTTGCTCGCGACGCTCCGCAGCCTCTGCTTGCTCGCGACGCTCCGCAGCCGCGAGGAGGAGCTCAGAGGCTGCCTGGTCTCCAGCCTGAAGACGGTCCATGGCAGCTTGTAGGAGAGCAGCTGAGCCAGCTTGGCTGGGGGGATGGGCAGGTGGAGTGAGGTCCACCGCGGACCTCACCTCTGGCGACTGGCTCCTTGGGGGGCTTTGGCTGTGCTCCCCCTCGCCTTCCACCTCCTCTCCGCCACCATTCAAAGCATCGGCCATCTCCCTCGCTTTTCTCCTTGTGATACTGGCCGTCATGCAACCTGATGCCCACACACCTTATTGTATCTGCACTCAGACTGTCTAGTGTTGAGCTGATCTTAAGACTCCAGCGGCAAGAGCTACTGCTGGTTGTCTTTAGTGTCTGGGAGTATGGGTCTCACACTCACACACACACTAGTATCTCGATCCCACTTTGCTGCCACCAATATGTGATGAATACCACCCCTCGTGCCCGCTGACGTCAACCACGTCGAGCTCACGAGACCTGGTATGATCACAGGGTTTACCAAAAACGTGAAGTTACGCCCTCCAGGGGAGCACGTAAGGTCAGGTTGGTATAGCTTACACACACCTTCTGTCCACGCGGGCACAGAGAGGCAACAAGCTGAGAGAGCCTGGTCACTGCCGCAGTGAAACAGCGACTCCTCAGCCTGGGTATCTGCCACCAGTTCTAGTTTGATATAAACCCGGTCCACTAACGGGATTATATAGGGTCAGAAACCAACCCGCGGTAGCTTATAACTAGGCCAAAACACGGACGTGGGGATTCGTGATCGAGATACAAGATAGCACAAGATTAAATTATAGATTTAATCGCCGTATGGGCACACTAGATAATACACAATATACACAGACAATATATACAGTGGTCTGAGGTTACAGATTACAGGTTATATGGTTACAACAGGGTTAAGCAGGGTAAAAGTCAGTTACCAAGTATGATGAAAGTTCCTTGGAGATGTTCTTTGCTGCAGTCCACATGAAGGGCCATGAACTCAGCTATTTCCTGGGTCCCTCTAAACACATGTGTAGGATGTGACCCCTCTTCAGAGAAAGACGCGCCTACTTGCTGGCACCAGACTTTTAACCTGTAGCCGGCCCCTCCCCTCCCGGCCTCAGGGAGGGGTCCACTCCCCCTCTTCTGGGCTGGCAGCAAATGACCCACAAAACCCTCTAGGGTTCACAGCTCCAGACCAGAGGGTCATAGGGAGATGGTTCTGGGAGCAATGGACCTGCCTGGGTTCCGGCTACAAGTAGAGCCCAAACATAGTACCGTCATGTGGTTTCTATGGGGAGATATGGATATCTCTCTACCCTGACCTCGTCTCATTAAACAAAGACATTGGGAACGTACCTCGTGGCCACCGGGACACAAATATGTATCCGGTTTGCGCCTGCGATGGCCAGGCGGTTCATAATTCCTTATGAAAGGTAGGTGCCACCATGTCTGGGAGGTCTCATTGATCCTGGGCAAAGGCAGATACCCCCTGCTGGGGGTTTTCCTGCAATATTCTGTTGGCTCCAAACTGGTGGAGATGAGGTGTGACCTTCTCCTTGAAGCCTGGACCCCCTGCGGGGGGTGGAAACAAATTTTGCATGTACACTGAGTATGCCAAGAGGCCTGGGGCTTTGAAGCAGGGAAGCAGGGCCCTCCTGTGGAGTTCACTCCCTCTGCTATCTGTCAGCACATGGGGGTGTGAGGACATGGCTGACAGTAAATATTAATCCATATTCCTTACAAGTATATATATGGATTATGAGATAACTAAAGGCTGTATTACACTGGCTGACATTTCGGCCGATAATCGTAGAGATCATCTTATGGTATAATACTGCTTCCGATTGCATGCTTAAAAATTAGTGCTTGCCGGCGGCAGATTGTCCTGTCTAATATAGATTTTATCTTCCACTGGCAAACCACTAGACAGTATGGGGACGAGCGATGGCATAGCGATTGCTCCTCCCCATGCTGTGGAGGAAGTCGCTGCATGTAATAGCAGCGGTCTCCTCCGCTAGCTAGCAAGCGATTGCCAGGAGGGAATACTTCCTCCCGACAATCGCATGCTGAACTGCCTGTAAAGTACAGGCTTAAAGGGGTTGTCCGGGTTCAGAGCTGAACCCGGACATATGCCCATTTACACACAGGCAGCCCCCTGACAATACCATCGGAGCAGTTCAAAGGCATTTTCTGGAATTCCGGTGACCTACCGGGCTCTCCATAGGGCTGCCAGGCGGAGGCTTCCGTCCAGCAGTGAGCCTGGTGATGTCACCGGCACTGATGGGCAGGCTTTAGCACTGCCCTAGCCTGTTAAACGGAAGCCTCCGCCAGGCAGTGTGTTATTGTAAATAAAAGTGCCCTTGCCCTGCGCGATCCAGAGCAGGGCAAAGGAGAGCATCGGAGCATGAAATGCTCCGCTGCTAACATCAGGGGGGCTGCCTGGGTGAAATTATGGGTATGTCCTGGTTCAGCTCTGAACCCGGACCACCCCTCTAAGAGGGAGATGGTCCCTTGTATTTACATCAATTAACTGGAGTGAATATTGGTTACAAACAGTGCTTCTCTCTGGACTCAGTAGCCAAACATTTCATGGATGGTCCATTTATTTCTCTTGGTGGTAGCACAAGAACTGAACATTTGATGATGGAGTTTACTGCATATTACTTCTGAGGCAAAGGTGAGCACAGCATTGGATAATGACAGTAGTATTCAAATAGGTCATGCAGAAAGTAAAAAAAATCTAAACAAATAAGTACTGTCTTAGCCGTATTATATAGCATGTGAAGTATGCTTGGTCATGAATATTGTACATGACGTTTTAAGTGAATGCACATAATAAAGTGGTCTCCTACTATTTTCAAAAAATTTTGTAAGGCACAGTCAAGAGATATTAAATTTGGATCTTGTCTAGTGTATGAATTAATTTTGGCTTCTGAATTAATTTAGGGTCTGGACTGAATTAATTTGAGGGTATAGATTTATTTAGGGCCTGGTCTGGATTTGCAGTGGCCAGGTTTGGGGTGGCCCCAACGCTACACCAAGTGTTGCTGCTCTCCAGAAGGGATGGTAAGGCGTGGTGCACCCCAATGGGAAATATGTCCAGAGGGTCAGGGTCTACAGTAACCAGGGTGCTTCTTTACTGGAGGGATTCAGGTGCAAAACAATACAGGCCAGGCATAAGGCTGGCTTCTCCAGTCTTCTCCTTGGCAGAAGGGTTTGATGCTGAGGAAAGGCTTGACCTAGCTGTCACCCTCTCTCTTCAGAAGGATGGTACCCTGATGCAAGGCTGGTGATCCAGGGTCTGTGGCAGAGTATCCCCGTCTCAGCATCTTCTTCTGGTCACTCAATAGTAAACATAGAAACATAGAATGTGTCGCCAGATAAGAATCATTTGGCCCATCTAGTCTGCCCAATATACTGAATACTATTAATAGACCTTGGCGCTATCTTATATGAAGGATGACCTTATGCCTATCCCATGCATGCTTAAACTCCTTCACTGTATTTGCAGATACCACTTCTGCAGGAAGGCTATTCCATGCATCCACTACTCTCTCAGTAAAGTAATACTTCCTGATATTACTTTTAAACCTTTGCCCCTCTAATTTAAAACTATGTCCTCTTGTAGCAGTTTTTCTTCTTTTAAATATTCTCTCCTCTTTTAGGCTACTTTCACACTAGCGTTCTGCTGTCCGCTCAAATGCCAACAAAAAGGTGTCCAAGTCCCCATCTTTGTCCAGTAGGGGAAAGTCCTCCGCCCGCAGTTTGGGAATCCGGACCTCTGGAGATTCAGCTTGGGCTGGGGAGGGCTGCTGGAATTGAAGCTTCAACTGGAGCATTTGTAGCTGGTGCTCACGCTCGGCCTGTGCTTGCTCGCGACGCTCTGCAGCCTCTGCTCGCTCGCGACGCTCTGCAGCCTCTGCTCGCTCGCGACGCTCTGCAGCCTCTGCTTGCTCGCGACGCTCCGCAGCCTCTGCTTGCTCGCGACGCTCTGCAGCCTCTGCTTGCTCGCGACGCTCTGCAGCCTCTGCTTGCTCGCGACGCTCCGCAGCCTCTGCTTGCTCGCGACGCTCCGCAGCCGCGAGGAGGAGCTCAGAGGCTGCCTGGTCTCCAGCCTGAAGACGGTCCATGGCAGCTTGTAGGAGAGCAGCTGAGCCAGCTTGGCTGGGGGGATGGGCAGGTGGAGTGAGGTCCACCGCGGACCTCACCTCTGGCGACTGGCTCCTTGGGGGGCTTTGGCTGTGCTCCCCCTCGCCTTCCACCTCCTCTCCGCCACCATTCAAAGCATCGGCCATCTCCCTCGCTTTTCTCCTTGTGATACTGGCCGTCATGCAACCTGATGCCCACACACCTTATTGTATCTGCACTCAGACTGTCTAGTGTTGAGCTGATCTTAAGACTCCAGCGGCAAGAGCTACTGCTGGTTGTCTTTAGTGTCTGGGAGTATGGGTCTCACACTCACACACACACTAGTATCTCGATCCCACTTTGCTGCCACCAATATGTGATGAATACCACCCCTCGTGCCCGCTGACGTCAACCACGTCGAGCTCACGAGACCTGGTATGATCACAGGGTTTACCAAAAACGTGAAGTTACGCCCTCCAGGGGAGCACGTAAGGTCAGGTTGGTATAGCTTACACACACCTTCTGTCCACGCGGGCACAGAGAGGCAACAAGCTGAGAGAGCCTGGTCACTGCCGCAGTGAAACAGCGACTCCTCAGCCTGGGTATCTGCCACCAGTTCTAGTTTGATATAAACCCGGTCCACTAACGGGATTATATAGGGTCAGAAACCAACCCGCGGTAGCTTATAACTAGGCCAAAACACGGACGTGGGGATTCGTGATCGAGATACAAGATAGCACAAGATTAAATTATAGATTTAATCGCCGTATGGGCACACTAGATAATACACAATATACACAGACAATATATACAGTGGTCTGAGGTTACAGATTACAGGTTATATGGTTACAACAGGGTTAAGCAGGGTAAAAGTCAGTTACCAAGTATGATGAAAGTTCCTTGGAGATGTTCTTTGCTGCAGTCCACATGAAGGGCCATGAACTCAGCTATTTCCTGGGTCCCTCTAAACACATGTGTAGGATGTGACCCCTCTTCAGAGAAAGACGCGCCTACTTGCTGGCACCAGACTTTTAACCTGTAGCCGGCCCCTCCCCTCCCGGCCTCAGGGAGGGGTCCACTCCCCCTCTTCTGGGCTGGCAGCAAATGACCCACAAAACCCTCTAGGGTTCACAGCTCCAGACCAGAGGGTCATAGGGAGATGGTTCTGGGAGCAATGGACCTGCCTGGGTTCCGGCTACAAGTAGAGCCCAAACATGGTACCGTCATGTGGTTTCTATGGGGAGATAAGGATATCTCTCTACCCTGACCTCGTCTCATTAAACAAAGACATTGGGAACGTACCTCGTGGCCACCGGGACACAAATATGTATCCGGTTTGCGCCTGCGATGGCCAGGCGGTTCATAATTCCTTATGAAAGGTAGGTGCCACCATGTCTGGGAGGTCTCATTGATCCTGGGCAAAGGCAGATACCCCCTGCTGGGGGTTTTCCTGCAATATTCTGTTGGCTCCAAACTGGTGGAGATGAGGTGTGACCTTCTCCTTGAAGCCTGGACCCCCTGCGGGGGGTGGAAACAAATTTTGCATGTACACTGAGTATGCCAAGAGGCCTGGGGCTTTGAAGCAGGGAAGCAGGGCCCTCCTGTGGAGTTCACTCCCTCTGCTATCTGTCAGCACATGGGGGTGTGAGGACATGGCTGACAGTAAATATTAATCCATATTCCTTACAAGTATATATATGGATTATGAGATAACTAAAGGCTGTATTACACTGGCTGACATTTCGGCCGATAATCGTAGAGATCATCTTATGGTATAATACTGCTTCCGATTGCATGCTTAAAAATTAGTGCTTGCCGGCGGCAGATTGTCCTGTCTAATATAGATTTTATCTTCCACTGGCAAACCACTAGACAGTATGGGGACGAGCGATGGCATAGCGATTGCTCCTCCCCATGCTGTGGAGGAAGTCGCTGCATGTAATAGCAGCGGTCTCCTCCGCTAGCTAGCAAGCGATTGCCAGGAGGGAATACTTCCTCCCGACAATCGCATGCTGAACTGCCTGTAAAGTACAGGCTTAAAGGGGTTGTCCGGGTTCAGAGCTGAACCCGGACATATGCCCATTTACACACAGGCAGCCCCCTGACAATACCATCGGAGCAGTTCAAAGGCATTTTCTGGAATTCCGGTGACCTACCGGGCTCTCCATAGGGCTGCCAGGCGGAGGCTTCCGTCCAGCAGTGAGCCTGGTGATGTCACCGGCACTGATGGGCAGGCTTTAGCACTGCCCTAGCCTGTTAAACGGAAGCCTCCGCCAGGCAGTGTGTTATTGTAAATAAAAGTGCCCTTGCCCTGCGCGATCCAGAGCAGGGCAAAGGAGAGCATCGGAGCATGAAATGCTCCGCTGCTAACATCAGGGGGGCTGCCTGGGTGAAATTATGGGTATGTCCTGGTTCAGCTCTGAACCCGGACCACCCCTCTAAGAGGGAGATGGTCCCTTGTATTTACATCAATTAACTGGAGTGAATATTGGTTACAAACAGTGCTTCTCTCTGGACTCAGTAGCCAAACATTTCATGGATGGTCCATTTATTTCTCTTGGTGGTAGCACAAGAACTGAACATTTGATGATGGAGTTTACTGCATATTACTTCTGAGGCAAAGGTGAGCACAGCATTGGATAATGACAGTAGTATTCAAATAGGTCATGCAGAAAGTAAAAAAAATCTAAACAAATAAGTACTGTCTTAGCCGTATTATATAGCATGTGAAGTATGCTTGGTCATGAATATTGTACATGACGTTTTAAGTGAATGCACATAATAAAGTGGTCTCCTACTATTTTCAAAAAATTTTGTAAGGCACAGTCAAGAGATATTAAATTTGGATCTTGTCTAGTGTATGAATTAATTTTGGCTTCTGAATTAATTTAGGGTCTGGACTGAATTAATTTGAGGGTATAGATTTATTTAGGGCCTGGTCTGGATTTGCAGTGGCCAGGTTTGGGGTGGCCCCAACGCTACACCAAGTGTTGCTGCTCTCCAGAAGGGATGGTAAGGCGTGGTGCACCCCAATGGGAAATATGTCCAGAGGGTCAGGGTCTACAGTAACCAGGGTGCTTCTTTACTGGAGGGATTCAGGTGCAAAACAATACAGGCCAGGCATAAGGCTGGCTTCTCCAGTCTTCTCCTTGGCAGAAGGGTTTGATGCTGAGGAAAGGCTTGACCTAGCTGTCACCCTCTCTCTTCAGAAGGATGGTACCCTGATGCAAGGCTGGTGATCCAGGGTCTGTGGCAGAGTATCCCCGTCTCAGCATCTTCTTCTGGTCACTCAATAGTAAACATAGAAACATAGAATGTGTCGCCAGATAAGAATCATTTGGCCCATCTAGTCTGCCCAATATACTGAATACTATTAATAGACCTTGGCACTATCTTATATGAAGGATGACCTTATGCCTATCCCATGCATGCTTAAACTCCTTCACTGTATTTGCAGATACCACTTCTGCAGGAAGGCTATTCCATGCATCCACTACTCTCTCAGTAAAGTAATACTTCCTGATATTACTTTTAAACCTTTGCCCCTCTAATTTAAAACTATGTCCTCTTGTAGCAGTTTTTCTTCTTTTAAATATTCTCTCCTCTTTTAGGCTACTTTCACACTAGCGTTCTGCTGTCCGCTCGTGAGCTCCGTTTGAAGGGGCTCACGAGCGGAGCAGAACGCTTCCGTCCAGCCCTGATGCAGTCTGAATGGATGCGGATCCGCTCAGACTGCATCAGTCTGGCGGCGTTCAGCCTCCGCTCTGCTCGCCTCCGCACGGCCAGGCGAACAGCTGAACGCTGCTTGCAGCGTTCGGGTGTCCGCCTGGCCGTGCGGAGGCGTGCGGATCCGTCCAGACTTACAATGTAAGTCAATGGGAACGGATCCGCTTGAAGATGACACCATATGGCTCAATCTTCAAGCGGATCCGTCCCCCATTGACTTTACATTGAAAGTCTGAACGGATCCGCTCAGGCTACTTTCGCACTTCGAAATTTTTCTAAGTTATTAATGCAGACGGATCCGTACTGAACGGAGCCTCCGTCTGCATTAATATGATCGGATCCGTTCAGAACGGATCCGATCAAGCGCAAGTGTGAAAGTAGCCTTACCTTGTTGATTCCCTTTATGTATTTAAAAGTTTCTATCATATCCCCTCTGTCTCGTCTTTCTTCCAAGCTATACATGTTAAGGTCCTTTAATCTTTCCTGGTAAGTTTTATCCTGCAATCCATGTACTAGTTTAGTAGCTCTTCTCTGAACTCTCTCCAAAGTATCGATATCCTTCTGGAGATATGGTCTCCAGTACTGAGCACAATACTCCAAATGAGGTCTCACTAGTGCTCTGTAGAGCGGCATGAGCACCTCCCTCTTTCTACTGGTAATGCCTCTCCCTTTATACCCAAGCATTATTCTAGCATTTCCTGCTGCTCTATGACATTGTCTGCCTACATTTAAGTCTTCTGAAATAATGACCCCTAAATTCCTTTCCTCAGATACTGAGGTTAGGACTGTATCACTGATTTTATATTCTGCTCTTGGGTTTTTACGCCCCAGGTGCATTATCTTGCACTTATCCACATTACATTTTAGTTGCCAGATTTTTGACCATTCCTCTATGTAACAATGGCAGCTGGCAGCCGCCAGCGTGCAGCACATCCTGCTATGTACCTCAGTCGAACTGCATACAAGGCTCCTCTTCTCCGCTGCAGGCTCCGGACCTGCTTTCCTGCACTGTCGCGGGCGGCAACAGCTTTAGTTGCACCTTGTAGGAGCCACACGCGTCCTGTTTTTTTAAGGGTTCATGCACGCCCCTGATTCCGCCTTCTCTCCAATCCCGGCCAGGCACCACCTTTATAAGGGTGCTTCCCCCTTCCTGTGATGCCTGAGCAATATTGTCGTTTTCTACAGCGAAGGTTCCAGCTTGTTGTTCCTGTGTTGATATCCTGCTTACGACCTTAGCGATTGGCTGACACCCATATATAAACCATGTCTCCCAGTGATGACGCTACCCCCAGACGAAGGTACGCTGAAACGCGCGTTGGGGTTGGCGCCATCCTGGAGGAGACACAGTATGGGTAATTGTCCTATATTCCTGTTTTCCATTTATGAATTTTTGCATATGCACTTTAGTGAATAATCATGTTGGATGAACAAGGACTTGTATCCACTGTATGTTTCCTCCAGTGATGTCGTTTTTTATCTCCTGCACCAATTTCTTTTAATTATGTATGTAATTAATTGTGATTTTTTGTAATAAAGGATTTAATATAGTACAAGCGGTCTGGCATTTTCTATGTAGGTTGTGTATCCTGACCTCGTCTCTGCCTGATCCTCCTGTACCTCGCTGCTCTCAAGTGTATGATTCGGATTGTCGACCACGCCTCTGTCTGCTGTTCAGCTTGTTACACCAGCTGCACCTGAGCTACTCAGCTTTGCTTCATCTGACTCTCCTTCCATCCAGTGACAGCTCGCTCCACCTGCCTGTATCCCCAGTGCTTGCACTGGGGCGCTCTAGTCTGCTTGGCCAGCTGCCACTGAACCGGGACCACTCTTGCGGTAGCGACCTGGTGTCTCCCCTGCAGCTAAGATGAGCTTCCGCATCTTGGAGCGGGATAAAGGGTGAAAACCATGGGAACACTTAGATTCTGCTCGCAAGTTTGGCCCAAAGTCAAACCGGTAAGTGGCACAGCGGGTCCACGCCCGTTGGAGCGTTACACTCTAGTTTTCCTAAATCCTTTTCCCTCCAGAAACATCAACCCTGTTACAAATCTTTGTGTCATCAGCAAAAAGACACAACAATATGGGTCCCAGAACAGATCTCTGAGGTACCCCACTGGTAACAAGACCATGGTCTGAATATACTCCATTGACTACAACCCTCTGTTGTCTGTCCCAGCCACTGCCTAATCCATTCAACAATATGGGAGTCCAAGCTCAAAGACTGCAGTTTATTGATAAGCTTTCTATGTGGGACAGTATCAAAAGTCTTACTAAAATCTAGATAAGTGATGTCTACTGCACCTCTGCCATCTATTATTTCAGTCACCCAATCAAAATAAAATCAATAAGATCAGTTTGACATGATCTCCCTGAAGTAAACCCATGCTGTTTTTCATCTTTCAATCCATGGGATTTTAGATGTTCCACAATCCTCTCCTTAAGTATGGTTTCCAATAATTTCCCCACTATTGATGTCAGGCTTACTGGTCTATAGTTGCCCGATTCCTCCCTACTACCTTTCTTGTGAATGGGCACAACATTTGCTAATTTTCAATCTTCTAGGATGACTCCTGTTACCAGTGATTGGTTAAATAAATCTGTTAATGGTTTTGCTAGTACACCGCTAAGCTCTTTTAATAGCTTTGGGTGTACCCCATCAGGCCCCTGAACTTATTTGTATTAATTTTAGACAGCTGACTTAGAACCTCTTCCTCTGTAAAGACACATGCATCAAAAGATTCATTAGTCTTCCTTCCTAACTGAGGTCCTTTTCCTTCATTTTCCTTTGTAAAAACTGAACAGAAGTATTCATTGTGCAGTCAGCTAGTTCTTTATCTTCTTCCATATACCTTCCTTCTTTTGTTTTTAATTTGGTAATTCCTTGTTTTAATTTCCTTTTTTCATTTATGAATCTGAAGAATGTCTTATCATCCTTTTTCACTGACTGAGCTAATTTCTCTTCTGCCTGTGTTTTAGAAGCCCTTATAACTTGCTTGGCCTCTTTCTGCCTAATCTTATAAATGTCCCTGTCATCCTCATTTAGTTTTTTATAAAGGCTAAATGCTATCTTTTTGTTTTTAATGATTCTCGCAGAGTCTCCTCTTCCAAGCACTGTTCCCTAACTGCAGCACACTAGGGGCTCTGAATGTTCTCCTTATATACAGTTTTACCTAGACTAGAACCTTTTAGTGGGAGGGGTGGGGTGGAGAAGCTCAGTACAAACAGATACATTGTAACACTTTCTGTCTCTCATAGACTTACATTAGAGCTTCAGTGATACTCAATGGCAATGACACAGCAGTTCTTCCAGACAAAAACAAGTTTCCAGACATATCGTATTTTTCGCACTATAAGACACCCCCCCCCCAAAAGTGGGAGGAAAATGGCAGTGCGTCTTATGGGGCGAAGGCTGCCATTTTTACACTGATACACCACCGACCGCAAGCTGCACAGCGCGGCCGGCGTGTGTATCAGAGAGGAGGGGCTGGGGGCCGGCATTTAGTTTTGTAATGGCAGCGAGGCCCGGTGCAGTCACTGTATTCTATTGCACCGGGCCCCGCTCACTGTACTAATGGTATCTACTGTAATGGCAAGCATGCAATGGTTAACTATAGATATGTTCGATCCAGCACTGAGCAGCCTGTACTTACGATCATAGCAGGCTGGAGGCAGGAGGCTGGGCGGGCGGGCACTGGCAGCGTAACTTCCTACGCCATGTGCCTGCTCCGCCCACTTTATGAATGAAGCAGGCGGCGCAGGCACAGACCCCCATAATAGTGTCATCCATAGACGCCCATAATAGTGTCATCCACAGACCCCCATAATAGTGTCATTCACAGGCTACCATAAGTTCAAAGCCCACCAAAAGCACACCTTTTGGTTAAAAAAAAAATTCTTCTTATTTTCCTCCTCAAAAACCTAGGTGCGTCTTATGGGCCGGTGCGTCTTATAGGGCGAAAAATACGGTAACAACATGGCTAAAACCAGACATTCAAAAGGTCTGACTGTCTGCTTTTGGTGGTAAACAACGTCTGGCTTTTTCCCTCCAAAACATGGTCTTCTTTAACTCCTTAGTGACCAGACTGTTTTTGGCCTTACCGACCAAGGGTTTTTCTTCCTTTTCTCATCGTCACGTTCCAAGAGCTGTAACTTTTTTATTTTTCTGTCTATATAGCTGTATGAGGGCTTGTGTATTGTGGGAAAAGTTGTAGTTTTTAATGTAGCCATTTTGGGGTACACAAAACTTTCTCATTAACTTTTATTAACTCTTTCTGGGAGGCAGATGGGAAAAACAGCAATTCTGCCACTGCATTTTTGTTATAAATTGTACAGCGTTCATTTTTCGGTATAAATAACAATATCTTTATTCTCTGGGTCAGTACAATTACAATGATACCAAATACATATAGTTTTCTTACATTTTTACTACTTCCCCCCCCCAAAAAAACTTATTTTAAAGGAAATAAAATGTTTTTGCAACGTTGCTTCCCAAGAACCATAACAGTTTTTTTTTTTTTTTTATGGAGTTGTGTGAGGGCTTGATTTTTGCAGGACGACTTGTATTTTTCATTGGTATCATTTTGGAGTAAATGACGCTTTTTGAACGCTCGTTATTAAGTTTTTTTTGGTGGCAACTAAGAATAAATTAGCAATTCTGTAAACATTTTTATGGCATTCACCGTTGGGAATAATTTACATGATATTTATGTAGTCCTGGTTGTTATGGATGCAGCAATACCAAACATATGGGGGATTTTTTTTGCAGTTTTTTTCATTGAAAAGCGCATTTTTCAATGGAAAAAAAGCATATTTTTTATGGAATTTTTTTATTTAATAAACGTGTTTTTTCTTCTTCTTTTTTTAACCACTTAATAGTCCCACAAGGGGACTATAACAGACAGTATTTTTCTGCTTTTAAAATGCAATGCACTATCCCTATAGTGCATTGTATTTTAATGGCAATGCTATTCTGACATTGACCAGCAGGAAATTACTCAAGGTTGGTCTGGGGCCTATAACAGGCTCCAGCCAACATTCACACAAATTGGCACCCCACGATCGCATTTGCGGGGTGCCGATGGAAGACAGAGGGAGTTTGCTTACTCTGTCGGCACTTTACATGCGGCGGGCGCCATTGCCCGCGGCATGTAAAGTGTTAAACAGCATGGATCAGGACTCCTGTCGGTCCGGGCTGTTAGAGCAGGGCCGCGGCTCTGTGAAAGCCAGGCCCCCGCTCCCCGCTGCACGGGCGGTCCAGCCTAAGGCCCCTTAGTGAACGCCGTAAAAACACGTATGGGTGGTCATTAAGGGGTTAAACTCTATGGCAGCTGTGGAAAATTACCAGCTTCTAATTCAAAATTCTAAAAGTCTCTCAATGTTCCCTAACCCTTCCCACAGAGCCTTGCAAATACAGTGCAAATTAACAGGATATATCACAACATACATATAAAATACAGTAACACAGTAATAAACAGTATAAGTTACCTTTCCAAGAGAAATAAAGTAAGAAGTTTTAACCTAGCGTAGGGGAAATAGGCAAATGTAGACAAATGTCCAAATGTCAAAGTACCCCCTGCTTAAGAGAACTACAGGTTCTCATGAATTGATTTAAGGGTTTTGTTTCGGGTCCCTCACTGTCTTAATTCATTTTAGGTCTGAATTTGTGTTCCTATAGAGGCTAGAGCTAGTTGTAGAGGTAAAGAGCCAAAGATGTCTGGGAATTTTTTTCAGTGGTCAGGAGAAGTTGTAATAGCAGTCTGGCCTGGCTGAAGAAGAAA
Organism: Bufo bufo; assembly: GCF_905171765.1. Taxonomy (NCBI): domain Eukaryota; kingdom Metazoa; phylum Chordata; class Amphibia; order Anura; family Bufonidae; genus Bufo; species Bufo bufo. Next base: position 166,830,754 of record NC_053392.1, on the reverse strand, counting down.
AAGAGAATATCTACACTCAGAGGTGTCCTGCAGTGCTGGGGTCCTGAAGTCTAATCTGATCAGGGACAACATCTGTATGTTCTCCCTGTGGGAGGAAACTGGGTAATTGGTTTCCTCCCACACTCCAAAAATATGCAAATTGGTTTCCTATGAAATTGATCCTAGTGAGTGTTGTGCGTTGGGGTTTGGGAGCATCTTTTCTGTATTGTGCTACGTTATTTCTCCTTGAAATGTATGAATGGTAGCCTGGGCTACATGAAGACTTTTTGTAGCCCAATTGATTTGTGCAACTACAGCTGTAGGAAAACATACATGTAAATCTTGTGGATTTCAGCTGTCATATTTTGTGGCTTCATCTGTAACATACTTACCTAGAAATCATCCAGCAGCATCTATCCATGGTGTTTTTCCCCTAAAGAGAAGGTGTTGGCAAAATACCAAAACTGCAGGAGCAAACAAACGCTGGTGAATCCTGTGTTTCATATTTCCCATAGACCTTGAGCTAACATCTGAATCTGACCTATTTAGAGCAGAAAACACAGGTGCAAAAATGCCACTAAAAAGTATGTGTGAATGCACCCTAAGGAATGTACAAATATATCCAAACACAAGAAAATAATGGTTTGTCCCGACTGCACTGTATATACCTCATATATGTCATAGTAGACAAAAACAGGACTAATTTAGAATTTTATTTCATTGTGAATAAAAACAAACAAACAGGGTTTATACAAGAACATAGTAACATAGTAACATAGTACATAAGGCCGAAAAAAGACATTTCTCCATCCAGTTTGGCCTGTAGATGGAGTTGATCCAGAGGAAGGCAAAAAAAACCAACAAAAAAACAAAAACCCTGTGAGGTAGAAGCCAATTTCCCCCACTTTAGGGGAATAAAAAATTCCTTCCCGCTATTCTTTTCTTAAACAGCAATTGGATGAAAGACTGAAAAAGGAGAATGATGAGACTTAGATTCTGGTTTCAGAGAATAAACTTTATTCCTTGTGTAAAAATGTTATACCTTTTTCCAATATTCTCAATTTATCAATTTCTAATGATTTTCAAGATCCCTGTTTGAAGTTATTCAATATGAGCCTTCGTTGCTTACTGTCCTGATCATATGATGGACACATAGTTGCATGGCTTGTTACAGTTACAGTAGAGTTAGTGTCTAGAAACAAATACAGATTTCCATCCCCTGGAAATAAAAATTGAAGTTTTTATTGAATTACAACAAACAGAGATTCGGAAAGCCAAGGAGAATTGATACAGAAAGTACAGGATATTGGAAAACTGTAGAACTTTTCTATGTAATGGGGTGGGTTTTTATAGCACTGGATGTATTATGGGGAAAGAAAATGCAATTGGTTTTCATTAAACATTTTGCTCTGTTGGTCTACTGAAGCTTGTATGTGATCTCAGACATTGCAGGCTGCTCAGTCCCATTCACTGTGATATCCATCAGAGGAGTTCTCTGATGGAGACATCTGTAAGCTGCTCTCTTGAACTCCATTAAAACTGACATCCCTTTTGATTCAAATTTATGTTATTTGGTTGCAAAGATGTCAGCTTAGATTTGTGCTCAAGACAGTAAAGAGAGAGCTATATACTGAGCCGTAAGACACAAACTAAGGGAACATTCACATGACATGGCTGTTAAAAGCTGACACTATCAGTTTTTCATGGCCATTTTTCATCCATTCGTGCATCCATTTTCTGGCTGTCTGTCTGATTTTAAAGAGGTTGTCCGTTATTTTTATTGATGACCTATCCTGCTGATGAGCTGGTTGAAGAGAAGGCGTGTGCCGTGCCAGCGCTGCCTTCTCTTCATTATTTACCTGCTGCAATAGCAGCGGTGAGCAGGTATACTGTAACTACAAAAAGTAGTACCATTCACTTCAATGGGATGGCTCATTCCTATACACTTGAGAAGGCAGCGCTGGCACGGCGTGCACCTTCTCTTCAACCAGCTTATCAGCGGGATTTCTGGGTGTCAGACCGCTACTGATCTGATATTGATGACCCATCCTAAAGATAGGTCATCAATAAAAATAACTTGGACAACCCCTTTAAAGTTATTTTTTTGTTCTTTGTATGTATCTAACTTGGCAAATGTAAGGACTTTACCATGCACTTACTGCATCTCCAGTTGCTGCTTTCTCAGATTTCACTGAGGGTCACATGACCTGTGATGTTTCGTGCACAAGCCTGAGAGAGCAGATATGTGCCTGTACACGAGAGATGACTGTGCTGGCCACAGCCCCCTGCACTGCTACTTATTGCACTCTCCCTGGATTCTTGAGGAAAAACATTAACCCCTTCAGCTGCACAGACTCAGGGCTAAAGGCTTTACTGAGTAGCTGCAGGCAGTGAACAGACAAATGCTGTGCACAAGAGCTGAGAGAGGAGTTCTGCAGAGCATTGCACAAGAATAGGTAGGGGGAAGATCCTGTGTGTATCAGCAGTGTCATTGTACAGCTGGGACTTGTAGTCCTACAAATACAACATGCTGCTGAGAATCCCAGCAGGCAGACATGTAACTCAGGGCAGTACTTGTATTCACTCCCTTTGCAGAGCAGGGGGAGGGGCAGAGATTGTTGTTATTGCAGGTAAACAAAGGGCCAGAAGAGAACCAGGGAAATTAGGAAATATATATATTTTTTGCCTAAAACTTGCTTAGCTCAGTTATATATTGCTGCCCATTAGATTTACAGTGCTATATATTTTTTTTCATAACTCGGACAACCCCTTTAATGGCAGTTTTGTATTCTTTTTTCATGTCTGTTAAAAATGGATGAATTTAATTGGCTTTTAAAAAAGAAATTATTTCCAATCCCTGCAGTATACATAATGTCCCCCTAGTGGTAATAATGTCCCCCATAGTGGCCCCCAGTGGTAATAATGTCCCCCATAGTGACCCCCAGCAGTAATATGTCTCCCATAGAGGCCCATATTGTCATCCATTAGTGGCCCCCATGGTCCCCCATAGTGGTCCTCAGCTGTAATGTTTCTTTTTAAGCCCAAAAAAATTACTCACCTTATCCACTTGCATGCGCAGTTGCATAGCTCCTCTTTTGATTCTGAAGGACCTGTGCTGAAGCGTGATGATGCCACCAGGATGTCCTATTTTTTGACAGCCATGTAAATGGCCATGTAAATAGCCCTTTAAATAGACTGCAATGGTTCTGAAAAAAGGCCGTGTGACGGCCATTACAGAGCTGTTTTTCACAGTTGTGTGAATGTAGCATGAAGGGACTGAGCAGGGACACTGAACAGGACTGAGCTGCATGTAATGTATGAGAATTCATGTACTATAGGCTTCAAAGGACAAATAGAGAAACATTTTTAATAAAAAATAATTGCAAATATGTTTTTTTCTAATAATACAGCAAATTCAATAAAAAAAATCACCACAAAGATGTCCACAGCCTTTGAGCTCTGCTCTCCAGTTATCCACAAAGTTATTCACATCAACAAATCTGACAAACGTTACTATAACTTAAAGGGGCTGGCCCACCTGGTACACTAGGATAACCTATCAGTGTCAGAAAGGGGCAGGTCCCACCTCTGGGATCCACTTCTATCTAGGGAATGTGGCCCCGAAAGTGAAAAAGAACACACAGCACATACACAGTGTGCTCTCCATTCATGGTTTAGGGAGTTCCCACAATAGCTGAGCGAGTGCGCTCGGCTATTTTCAGAAGTCCCATAGTGGTGAATGGAAAGCGCACCGCGCAAGTACAACCACCTCTCTGTTCACTGCTATGGTACGGTCATTTCAGAACTTTCAAAGCGGTGAATGGAAAGTGGCTGTGCATGCGCAGCTGTTCTCTGTTCACTTCAGGGGTTCCGTTCTGGAGATAGGAGCAGGTCCTAGATGTGGAACCTGCACCTATCTGACATTGATGGTATATCCTAGCGATATGCCATCAATGTCCCAGATGGGAATACCATTTTAACACAAATTCTGTTGGGTCACTACTAAGAGACACTTTTACACCATAAGTCTTGGCAAGATGCTCACTAGGTTCCTTTTTTTAACCCATATAAAAAGTCTGCATAAAAAAGCAAAAACAATGTCCATAAAGAAAGCAAAGCGGACACACATTTCGTTTTATTTTACTAGGTAGAAAATGCTTGAAATAGGATCATTGAGCATAAATCCCACAATGTGCAGGATTTATTCATCTGTGGCTAATGGTGTGTGATAAATGTACACATCTCACTGAGGATAGTTTACATTTTACATTTACCAGATCTTTAGAAATCAGTTTTAAAATCTGTTCAATCTTCGTCTTCTGATTTCCTCCAAGGATGGCTCCCGTGGCGCCCCACGACCTGAAATAGATAGGAAAACACATTTTACTGTTAATAAAAACAAAAATATACATAATGTTCCCAATTTATATGGCATATTGATTTGTCACAGAGATGCTTCCATACTACGGTAACGGTACCACGGAATGCGGACTACAAAGCTTCCAGAGGACTAGGTATTAAAAGGTTGTTTAACGTTACTAGAAATAGGCTTTTATCTAAGTGTCCACATTAGAAAGAAATGCTATTTAATAAGCCAAGTAGCTCTGTGGTGCATGCAGAATTGTTTCAAAGGGTGGGGTTTACACAGGGAAAGTGCAGCCTGAAATACATGGACATGAAAAAAAAAATTGTACATGGAAAAAATATAGACGCTGATTTACAAATCCTGTCTAGAATCTAGACAGCATAAACTTAGGCAGTCTAAAGGTGCACCAAATGTATCACTGTGGCTTACTCCGTATGTTATATCTGGTGTATAGTTAGAACTTTTGCATCTAAAAGGGATTGTCCTGCCCTTTTATATTAATGGCCTATCCTCAGGATAGGTCATAAACATCTGATTGTTAAAGGTCTAAAACCCAACTGACCAGCTTTTCTACGGTAGCTGCGGCCAGAAGCACTGCTTTAATTTTCTTCAATGGTAGCAGTGCTGCAGTAACCAGCTCCGTTCACTACACTACACAATGGATGGGGCTATTTAGTTCCAGCACTGGAACTGGCCAGGAGTTTGCAAGATGTTGGACCCCTACTGATCAGATATTGATGGCCTATCCTGAGGATACGTCATCCACATATAAGTACTGGGTAACCTACTTAACTGCTTACCGACCGCCTAACGAAGGGATGCGTCCTGGCGGCGGTCGATTCATTCCTCCTAGACGCATATACGCGTCATCTCGCGAGACGCGAGATTTCCTGTGAACAGGCGCGCGCTTTCACAGGAACCGAAGCTAAGTGAGTGGATCTGCAGCCTGCCAGCGGCGATCGTTCGCTGGCAGGCTGTAGATGCGATTTTTTTAACCCCTAACAATGAATGGAGCCTTACAGGGGGGTGATCAATGACAGGGGGGTGATCAATGACAGGGGGGTGATCACCCCATATAGACTCCCTGATCACCCCCCTGTCATTGATCACCCCCCTGTAAGGCTCCATTCAGACGTCCGTATGTGTTTTACGGATCCACAGATCGGATCCGCAAAACCCATATGGACGTCTGAATGGAGCCTTACAGGGGGGTGATCAATGACAGGGGGGTGATCACCCCATATAGACTCCCTGGTCATCCCATATAGACTCACTGATCACTCCCCTATAAGGCGCCATTCAGACTTTTTTTGGCACAAGTTTGTGGAAATTGATTTTTTTTTTGTTTGTTTTTTGTTTTTTCTTACAAAGTCTCATATTCCACTTACTTGTGACAAAAAATAAAATCTCACATGAACTCCCCATACCCCTCACGGAATCCAAATGCGTAAAATTTATATTCCAGACTTCTTCTCACGCTTTAGGGCCCCTAAAATGCCAGGGCAGTATAAATACCCCACATGTGACCCCATTTCGGAAAGAAGACACCCCAAGGTATTCGCTGAGGGGCATATTGAGTCCATGAAAGATTGAAATTTTTGTCCCAAGTTAGCGGAAAGGGAGACTTTGTGAGAAAAAACAACAAAAAAATCAATTTCCGCTAACTTGTGCCAAAAAAAATAATTTCTATGAACTCGCTATGCCCTTCATTGAATACCTTGGGGTGTCTTCTTTCCAAAATGGGGTCACATGTGGGGTATTTATACTGCCCTGGCATTTTAGGGGCCCTAAAGCGTGAGAAGAAGTCTGGGATCCAAATGTCTAAAAATGCCCTCCTAAAAGGAATTTGGGCCCCTTTGCGCATCTAGGCTGCAAAAAAGTGTCACACATGTGGTATCGCCGTACTCAGGAGAAGTTGGGGAATGTGGTTTGGGGTGTCATTTTACATATACCCATGCTGGGTGAGATAAATATCTTGGTCAAATGCCAACTTTGCATAAAAAAACTTTGTTTTTATTAACAGTAAAATGTGTTTTCCTATCTATTTCAGGTCGTGGGGTGCCACGGGAGCCATCCTTGGAGGAAATCAGAAGACGAAGATTGAACAGATTTTAAAACTGATTTCTAAAGATCTGGTAAATGTAAAATGTAAACTATCCTCAGTGAGATGTGTACATTTATCACACATCATTAGCCACAGATGAATAAATCCTGCACATTGTGGGATTTATGCTCAATGATCCTATTTCAAGCATTTTCTACCTAGTAAAATAAAACAAAATGTGTGTCCGCTTTGCTTTCTTTATGGACATTGTTTTTGCTTTTTTATGCAGACTTTTTATATGGGTTAAAAAAAGGAACCTAGTGAGCATCTTGCCAAGACTTATGGTGTAAAAGTGTCTCTTAGTAGTGACCCAACAGAATTTGTGTTAAAATGGTATTCCCATCTGGGACATTGATGGCATATCGCTAGGATATACCATCAATGTCAGATAGGTGCAGGTTCCACATCTAGGACCTGCCCCTATCTCCAGAACGGGACCCCTGAAGTGAACAGAGAACAGCTGCGCATGCACAGCCACTTTCCATTCACCGCTTTGAAAGTTCTGAAATGACCGTACCATAGCAGTGAACAGAGAGGTGGTTGTACTTGCGCGGTGCGCTTTCCATTCACCACTATGGGACTTCTGAAAATAGCCGAGCGCACTCGCTCAGCTATTGTGGGAACTCCCTAAACCATGAATGAAGAGCACACTGTGTATGTGCTGTGTGTTCTTTTTCACTTTCGGGGCCACATTCCCTAGATAGAAGTGGAGGGGCATGGCGAGTTCCTAGAATTTTTTTATTTTTTGGCACAAGTTAGCGGAAAATGATGATTATTTTTTCTTTTTTTATTTTTTTCTTACAAAGTCTCATATTCCACTAACTTGTGACAAAAAATAAAAACTTCCATGAACTCACTATGCCCATCACGGAATACCTTGGGGTGTCTTCTTTCCAAAATGGGGTCATTTGTGGGGTAGTTATACTGCCCTGGCATTTTAGGGGCCCTAATGTGTCAGAAGTAGTTTGAAATCAAAATGTGTAAAAAATGCCCTGTGAAATCCGAAAGGTGCTCTTTGGAATGTGGGCCCATTTGCCCACCTAGGCTGCAAAAAAGTGTCACACATCTGGTATCGCCGTACTCAGAAGAAGTAGGGCAATGTGTTTTGCGGTGTCTTTTTACATATACCCATGCTGGGTGAGAGAAATATCTCGGCAAAAGACAACTTTTCCCATTTTTTTATACAAAGTTGGCATTTGACCGAGATATTTATCTCACCCAGCATGGGTATATGTAAAATGACACCCCAAAACAAATTGCCCAACTTCTCCTGAGTACGGCGATACCAGATGTGTGACACTTTTTTGCAGCCTAGGTGGGCAAAGGGGCCCACATTCCAAAGACCACCTTTAGGATTTCACAGGGCATTTTTTACACATTTTGATTTCAAACTCCTTCCCACACATTAGGGCCCCTAAAATGCCAGGGCAGTATAACTACCCTACAAGTGACCCCATTTTGGAAAGAAGACACCCCAAGGTATTTCGTGATGGGCATAGTGAGTTCATGGAAGTATTTATTTTTTGTCACAAGTTAGTGGAATATGAGACTTTGTAAGGGAAATTTTTTTAAAAAAAAAATTGAAATAAAAAAATCATCATTTTCCGCTAACTTGTGACAAAAAATAAAAAAGTTCTATGAACTCACTATGCCCATCAGCGAATACCTTAGGGTGTCTACTTTCCGAAATGGGGTTATTTGTGGGGTTTTTCTACTGTCTGGGCATTGTAGAACGTCAGGAAACATGACAGGTGCTCAGAAAGTCAGAGCTGCTTAAAAAAGCGGAAATTCACATTTTTGTACCATAGTTTGTAAACGCTATAACTTTTACCCAAACCATTTTTTTTTTTTTACCCAAACATTTTTTTTTTATCAAAGACATGTAGAACAATAAATTTTGAGAAAAATTGATATATAGATGTCGTTTTTTTTGAAAAATTTTACAACTGAAAGTGAAAAATGACATTTTTTTGCAAAAATTTCGGTAAATTTCGATTAATAACAAAAAAAGTAAAAATGTCAGCAGCAATGAAATACCACCAAATGAAATCTCTATTAGTGAGAAGAAAAGGAGGTACAATTCATTTGGGTGGTAAGTTGCAATACACCGTGAAAGTAGTGTAGTGCAGAATTGTAAAAAGTGGTCTGGTCATTAAGGGTGTTTAAGCTAGGGGGGCTGAGGTGGTTAAAGAGGCTATCCCATGACTTATGTAAAAAATGAAAATCAGACATCATATAGGACATGGCAACCTCTTTCTAACAAAGCTAGAACCAGCCCTGCACCTCACATGGATCCAGAGATCTCCCCATTCATTGTTCTGCTAGATTTATATTAAGCTGGCAACTCAAAGTGTCACGGTAGGTGAGGAAAGGGAGGAGAACCAAATACAACAGTAACAAAAACACCAGGCTAGGCCCCAATCCCTGCGCCTTTCCCTGACTGCTGACAGCATGAGCAAATCCTAAAGGTGGAAGTGCTCATGCGCTGGAACCTAAGCCCTGCTGACACTGAAACAAACCCTCAGCTAGGGAGCTGGAGATAAGACAACCGGTTCCTTGCTCTTGTGAAGGAACCAGCGTCTCACTGAGGCCTAGCCAGAACACACAACAAAAGGGAAAGAAGGAGGACTTAGCTTTAGATGGACGGGGAGCAGGAAATCCACCAAACACTAGCTGAGAACTCCAGGAGCAAATATAAACCGCAAGGGCTATAGTGAGAGACGGGTATAAATAGCACCACTAAATAGCTAATGAGCAGAACCTGTGGGGAGGTGGGATCCTGCCCAAAACACACAACAAAGAGAAACAGACAATCTGTCAGATAGACTCACGTGCAGCAAGTCTGTCAGATCTTCTCAGGCCTCTCACAGGGCAGGGTATGACAGTACCCCCCCCCCCCCTTCTACGGGTGACCCCTGGGCACCCAGGACCAACCTTATCCGGGTGTGACCTGTGAAAGGCCTTCACAAGGCAACTAGCATTGACATCGGTAGCCGGAACCCACATTCTTTCCTCAGGGCCGTATCCTCTCCAATGCACAAGGTACTGAAGGGAGCCACGAAAAACACGCTAGTTGAGTATTCTGGAGATCTAAAACTCCAGATTACCATCTAGCAAGACAGGGGGAGGTGGCAAAGGAGATGGTTCAGCAGGTTCAACATACTTCTTCGACAAAGACCTGTGAAACACATTATAGATCTTCCAGGCCTGCGGAAGTTCCAGACGAAACGCAACCGGATTAACAATGGCCGAGATTTTGTAAGGACCAATAAATCTTGGGCCCAACTTCCAAGAAGGTACTTTCAACTTAATGTTCTTAGTAGAAAACCACACCAAATCACTCACACACAGGTCCAGACCAGTCATACGTCTCTTGTCAGCCATCCGTTTATATATTTCACCCATTTTTTTCAAATTAGTTTGAATCTTCCGCCAGATAGAAGACAACGAAGAAGAGAATCTCTCCTCTTCAGATATACCAGAAGATTCAGTCCCAGAAAAAGTACCAAACTGAGGGTGAAAACCATATGCATATTCAGTGAGTTTTTGTCTTTATGTATATGGGATGTGCCACTTCATTTTGTTGGTAACATTCTTTTGCACCTGGTAGCTTCTGTGTCACATGGTCTGTTGTGGGTGCGTCTCACAGCTTTATTTTATTTCACCTCACAATGCATTGGTGATATCACTATAGAGGCACGTGAGAGCCTGGCTGTGAGTTAATTTCTAGCATTGTTCAGACCCTGTTCACACACCACAGGCGTTTTAGTGATAGGACCCCATGCGTGCTGAGACACCATGACGTGGTGCATGAGGGGCTCCGATATGTTCCTGACTGGAAGATATTGGCAAAGTTCTCAGCTTTTAACATTGGCTTGAGGAATTAGCTAGTATTGTCAGTTGCGTATCATTTTGGTGCATTTTCTGCAGTGATTTGTGAAAACCATATGTGCGAAAAAATGCTGACTTATCAGTGGACTCCTGTCTACGGTTATTCAAGGCAAACTCAGCCAAAGACAAAAACGAAGACCACTCTTCCTGATTCTCGGCGACAAAACACCTCAAATAAGTCTCCAGGTTCTGGTTAGTGCGCTCAGTTTGTCCATTCGACTGAGGATGGAAAGCCGAAGAGAAAGACAACTGAATACCCAGATGAGTACAGAACGCCTTCCAAAACCTGGAAACAAATTGTGTCCCCCTATCAGACACCACATCAGAGGGGATGCAGTGTAATTTCACAATGTTATAAATAAATACTTGAGCGAGATTTTAGCATTGGGCAAACCTGATAATGGTATAAAGTGAGCCATCTTACTAAAGCGGTCCACCACCACCAAAATTACAGTCTTCCCAGAGGAACTTGGTAAATCAGTGATGAAGTCCATGGACAAATGCGTCCAAGGACGAGATGGGATGGACAAAGGAAGAAGAGATCCTGAAGGCTGAGTATGAGCCACCTTAGCACGTACACAGGTCTCACAAGCTGCCACATAGCCCTCAACACATTTACGCAAACCTGGCCACCAGAATCTCTGGGAAATAAGATCCACAGTGGATCTACTCCCAGGGTGTCTTGCAAGGACAGTATCATGATGTTCCTTGAACACCTTGTGTCAAAATCCTAAAGGAAAAGGAAAAAACAACTTCCCTGTAGGACAGGAATAAGGAGCCTTACCTTGAGCCCCCAACACTTTCGCCTCCAGTTCAGGATAAAGAGCGGATACCACCACCCCATCAGCCAAAATCAGAGCGGGATCCTCCGAATCCCCCCCCCCCCCCCCCCCGGAAAGCTACGGGACAAAGCATACGCTTTGACGTTTTTGGCCCCAGGGCGATAAGTGACCACAAAATTAAATCTGGTAAAAAAAACAATGACCATCTGACCTGCCTAGGGTTCAGACGCTTTGCCGGTTGCAGGTAAGCCAGATTTTTATGGTCAGTAATTACCGTAATCGGATGAATCGCTCCTTCTAGCCAATGACGCCATTCCTCATAGGCCAATTTAATGGCCAGCAACTCTCTATTCCCAACATCATAATTTCTTTCGTCAGCAGATGTAAGAGGTGGACCCGAGGGAGTCCGTTGGGATACAGTGAACCACACAAGAATTAAGGCACGGACAGTGAGCTGTGTGAACCAAAATAATTTTACTGACTTTAGAAGAGAAAACTATATACAATATAATGTACACCGTGATCCAACCGGACCACACGGAGTGAGGTATGCTCTGGTGTACTGAAGTGGTGATACAACCTCTCTGGGTTGTTAGCAACCCAAGATTGTCCACAGTGGGACCCCAGCCGGGAATTCCCTAATTTAGGTACTGTACCTTTAAATATTCATATTTTGCCTAAATGCCACTAAATATGGCAGGATTTCCTAACCGACTCTCTGTCCTCCTGCCACTTCCTTTCCCCAGCCCCTGTAGCTTTTCTCAGGAAGTTAGGACATGGCAACAAAATAACAAAATGCACAAAATAAATAAGAAGCTATTTTTTACAGTCTATTTCAATAAGAAAGCCAATCAGGTGTAGCTATAAGATTACTTTTCTTTTTATATATTAATTGTCAACATCTCGCTCCATTAGTTCTAAGGGGGCTGTCCGACTAAAGGCCTCTAGTGGCCAGTCACACAAACTTCATGTTATATCACTATAGCTTATTCAATGTAGTCACAGATGTATCCAATTGGAGTATCATATGTTTCATCTTGGGGCCCCCAGACTGTGACCCCCTCACACAGAGAGTTTCTTTGAAAAAAAAGCACAAGGGCACCATTTGCCAGGAGAGGGACTCTGCGACAAAACTGCTCCGACTCCCACTTCTGACGCGTCAACCTCCACAATGAACGGTTGAAACACAGGGTTGCACCAGAATTGGAGCGGAAGCAAAACATTCCTTTATTGCACAAAAAACCTGTAATGCCTCTTCCGACCAGAATGAGAAGTCCACACCCTTCCTAGTCATATCAGTCAAAGCCTTGACAATAGTGTAATAATTCAGGATACATTTTCTGTAGTATATAGTAAATCCCCAAAACCGCATCAGAGCTTTCTGATTCTCCGGTTGATCCCATTCCAGTACCGCACGGACCTTTTCGGGATCCATGCGAAAAACCTGAGGCAGAGAGTAAGTAACCCATAAAATGCAGCTCCTGAACAGCAAACACACATTTTTCCAACTTAGCATACAATTTATTCTCCAAAAGGATCAATAATACTTGTCTTAAATGATCCTGATGAGTCTCCATATCGGGTGAGTAAATTAGTATGTTATCGAGGTAAATAACAACAAACCTCCCCACTAAATGATGAAAAATGTCATTGATAAAGTGCTGGAAGATAGCCGGGGCATTAGTCAAACCAAAGGGCATGACCAAGTTCTCGAAGTGGACCTCAGGGACATTGAAGTCTGTCTTCCATTCATCCCCTTCCCTGATTCTTATCAGATTATAAGCCCCTCTTAAATCCAACTTAGAAAACACCTTGGCTCCGACAATCTGATCAAACAAATCCGGGATCAAGGGAAGGGGATAAGGATCATGGACAGTAATAAGATTCAGTTCCCGGAAATCTAAACACTGTCTAAGGTTCCCATCTTTTTTTTTTTTAACAAAAAAGAAGCCAGCAGCCATAGGTGACTTTGATGGTCTAATATATCCTTTTGCCAAACTCTCGGCAATATACTCCCGCATAGCTACTCTTTCGGGTTGGGAAAGATTATATAACCGACATTTTGGCAATTTAGCTCCGGGAATAAGATTGATCGGACAATCATACTCTCGGTGAGGGGGCAACCCCTGATTTCCACCCTCAGAGAATACGTCCGAAAAATCAGAAAGAAACAGAGGTAACACCTTAGTGGATACCACAGAAATAGATGAGCCGAGACAGTTGTCCATACAAAAATCACTCCAATAACTGATCTGTCTAGTTTGCCAGTCAATCGTAGGATTACGTTTGATCAACCATGGTAAACCTAGTACCAGAGGAGCAGGCAAACCCTTCAGTACAAAACAAGAAATGGACTCAACATGAGAATCAACCACCCTTAAATGAATTTCTTGCACAATATGAGTTAGACACTTTTTGAGTTAGAGAGGAGCAGAATCAATAGCAAACACCGATATCCCTTTGCTTAATGCGCTTCTTTTAAAACCATGACTCTGAACAAATTGATAATCAATAAGGTTAACCCCTGCACCACTGTCAACAAATACTTCTAACTCAATATTTTCAGAGTCTAGCGCTACCATGGCAGGCAGGAGAAATCGGGTACTGCAGGTAAAAGACAAATATACATTTTCTGACTACCCATTCACGCTACCAAGAGTAAGGGAACTCGATTTTTTGGAAAGAACCCCTTTTTTCCTTTCTTTTCCATCTTGAGGCTTAATAAAAGGACAAACATTAATTAAATCTCCTTCTTTACCACAGAAGAAACAAAGTCTTCTCTGAACTCTAAAGTTCCTTTTACCAGGGCAAGGAGAGACTTGACCCAACTGCATAGGGTCATCACCAGACACTGGCTCAAGTGTCTCTATGCCCCGAGGGACAGAAGGGATAGTTTCCCCACATGATAGTGCATCCTGGTTGAGGGGAACCTTGCACCTCTCTCAGAGGCGTCAATCCGTACGGCTAGGGACATGGCCGCCTCCAAAGAATCAGGGTTTTTATGAAACGCAAGGGCGTCTTTTAGTCTCTCAGACAGCCCATGACAGAACTGACTATGGAGTGCTGGGTCATTCCACTCAGAGTCAGTCGCCCATCTTCTAAATTCTGAACAATATGACTCAGCAGAACGTTCTCCCTGACTCAAGCTATGTAGCTTAGATTCGGCCAGAGAGACCCAGTCTGGATCATGATAAATCAGGCCCAGGGCTCTGAAAAATTAATCCACCGATCGGAGGGACTGGGAACCGATCGGTAGAGAAAAGGCCCAAGACTGAGCATCACCTTTTAGCAGAGAAATGATAATCCCCACTCTTTGATTTTCGTCTCCAGATGAGATCGGACGCAGACGAAAATACAATTTACAAGATTCTCTGAACTGAACAAAGTTATCACTTCCCCTAGAGAACCTATCTGAGAGAGCGACCTTATGTTCAAGGCTGACTTGGTTCCCACGAGCGGAACCAGACGCCAGAGATCTCTGACACAGTGCAACCGAATTACGGAGGTCAACTACCTCCAAAGACAATCCCTGCATGCGATCCACCAGTTCATCAACAGCTTCCATTTCGCACAGAGCAAGGGGAAACAAAAATAAAGGTATGGGCGGTTTATAATGTCACGGTAGGTGAGGGAAGGGAAGAGAACCAAATACAACAACAGTAAAAAAAACACCAGGCTAGGCCCCAAAGCTAGGGAAGAGGGAAAGGTCACCACCTGACAATCCCTGAGGCTTTCCCTGACTGCTGACAGCATGAGCAAATCCTAAAGGTGGAAATGCTCATGCGCTGGAACCTAAGCCCTGCTGACACTGAAACAAACCCTCAGCTAGGGAGCTGGAGATAAGACAACCGGTTCCTTGTTCTTGTGAAAGAACCAGCGTCTTACTGAGGCCTAGCCAGAACACACAACAAAAGGGAAGGAAGGAGGACTTAGCTTTAGACGGGCGGGGAGCAGGAAATCCACCAAACACTAGCTGAGAACTCCAGGAGCAAATATAAAACGCAAGGGCTATAGTGAGAGGCGGGTATAAATAGAACCACTAAATAGCTAATGAGCAGAACCTGTGGGGAGGTGGGATGCTGCCCAAAACCACAACAAAGAGAAACAGACAATCTGTCAGATAGACTCACGTGCAGAAAGTCTGTCAGATCTTCTCAGGCCTCTCATAGGGCAGGGCGTGACACAAAGGGAGTGTCTTTTCTGCGGCAGCTAAGGGGGCGTTTCTCATCTCTCCCCATCACAGCTCAGGGGGCAGTTGAAGGATGAAACTGAGCATGTGCGGAGATCTCAATGAGCAGGACAAAGAAATAAGGAAAATGAACAAACAGCAGGTGGCGCTATACAGATATATTTTATTGAATAACTCAGTGGCTATGCTAAATTTTTAATTACATGCAATTACAAAAGTATTTAGGTCCTGGTTTGAAAACTGTAGAATATTTTTTGTCGGACAACCCCTTTAAGCTATGTCCCCTTTAAGCTGGAAAACCAAAACGGCGGAGCTGGTGGATGATTCTTTTAGATGAAGTCAATTAAGAAAATCATCTAAAACTGACATTGACATTGTATGACATCAATGCTCATGAACTGGGTGCAAAATACAACATAATTAATTCATAATAGTAAATGTGCTCCACAATATGAGCATGTCCAGTATAGAGAGATAAATACAGACAATGTATCCATAGTCCATGTCCTTATTTAACTCCGTATTTTAATAATGGTGGGTTATGTTAGAGGGCTTGTCCGGTTTACAAAACCCATTTTCATA
Organism: Bufo bufo; assembly: GCF_905171765.1. Lineage (NCBI taxonomy): Eukaryota > Metazoa > Chordata > Amphibia > Anura > Bufonidae > Bufo > Bufo bufo. The sequence continues at coordinate 166,814,861 of NC_053392.1, read as the reverse complement.
TACTCTAATAGGGAATTTTAGTTTCTAAAGGAGGGATCCTCTGTTTAGCATTTCTTGGCCAGAGTGGACATTGGTTGCAAAGAGCAATGATCTGTCCTGTCCTACATTACACAGTAATGCCTCATTTACATGTCAGTGTTTTGATCAGTGATTTCCATCAGTGATTGGGAGCCAAAACTTGGATGGAAGCGTCCACAGACATAGGGTATAAGGGAAAGATCTGCACCTGTTCTGTGTTTAGAGCTGCACCTGGTTTTGGATCAAAATCACGGATGGAAATCACTGACCGAACACTGATGTGTGAATGAGGCATAACCCATTAATTTGAATGAGCCCAGTGTAACGCCTTATTTTCCCTGTGGTAGCACTGTAGGGAAACTGAGCTCTTAGGGCTCGTGCACACGAGTGTGTGTGCCCCATGCTGCGGACCGCAAAAAGTGGTCCGCAATGCACGGGCACTGTCTGTGTGCACACTGTTGACGGATGCGGACCCATTGATTTGAATGGGTCCACGATCCGCAAGAGACGGTCTGCACCTCTAAAAAATAGGACGTGTTCTATTTTTTGGCGTTGCGGAGACACGGACTGAAATCCCACAGAAGCTCTTCTTAGCTTAACCCCTTTGGTTATTCCCTTTTTACTAGAATGGTTTCCACAAAAAACAGCTATTTCCAGAGATTTCTGCTTCAGGGAGTCCTGGTAAGAGCATGATTACGTAGATAATTACACATCTGCAAGGGAAAATCACAGCAAGTGTACACCGATGCATCACATGGTAATGAATATAATTAATCAAATTAGCATAAATTTGCCTGGTCCTTCTGAGCAACAGCCACTCTCTACTCTTCCCTCTGTGAAAGGGGTTAAACAATTTCTCAAAACCCCCCTACATTGTTGTGCATTTTCATACGTATACAATATTATCTAATGACATTATAATCAAAATGAATGCTCATCTCATTGCCTTTAAGAATAACATCAGCCTGAACCAAAGTTCTATTATGTGGCTGAAAAAGCCAAGATGAGTTCATGGCAAGTTCAGTTTATATAAAAAAATTATTGTGAACATAAACGGACATTGTATTTAAAAGTTATTGCTAAAGATATGGGACCATCTGTAAGGAGTAAGTCAACTCCCTAAGACATGTCTGTCTGGAGGGAACAAGGTTACTTGATAAGGACTCATATCCTTGAGGCACACCTGCTGTATGAGGTTCAATTTATATATTCATAATTATATTATATATATATCTCTGCATGGTATATTTAGTTTACAACATATGTTAATCAATAATTCATATAATGTGTTATCTATGTGTAACAATGTATCGATTTATATATATGTCATACCATGTATTTACCATTTAGAAGGTATTGTAGAAGGTACAGAAACAAGTGAGTTTATGTTAATTGGGATATAAAAATGCTATTTCAAAACAATAGTTATTCATGGAGTAGATAAGTGAAATGTACAAGTTCCGATGCCAAGCATCAAAGCCGCTATATGAAATTTTCATCAAGTCAACCTATATTTCAAAAAGATAGGAGAAGACAGTCAACTCCAACAAGTCCAGGATATATAGGTAATTAAAAGTGTCAGGGAAAGACCTTCCTCAATGATTTATATAAAAAGGTCAACGAAGTCATGAGAAAGTATTATTAGATATTTAATTTTAATGCTTAAAAGTTGTGATGTTCATCTACAATACCGCAGTGCCACCTGGAGGCAGATGGAAAATATTATATTATTTCATTATTTGTTCTATACCATATTAGGAGTGGATATGACATCATGATGTTATTAGCATGCGAATACACCCACCTTACCTGATTGGGAATCCCTAATCTAAAGGGGATGATTCTTAGATAAGGGGGGGAATAATTACTCGTGTGCGGAGTAGCATGAAAAGGAGAGCTAGAGGGAGAGATCCAAAGATCCAAAAAAGCCATAAAGATCCATATATCCATTGATCCATCCATTCATTCAATCAATCAAAAAGAAAAACTTTACCAGAAGAAACTTGGATTATTCTTTTTTGATTACTAGGAAAGTTCTTCAGAACTGGTCCCATCTGAACTCTGTCTACCTTTGACCCGGTAACGTATATTTAGTTTACTACTCATGATATTAATAAGTTATTTCTCTCGGTATATAGCCAAGAGTCCCCATACTGTGGGAATATATATATATATAGTGTTAGGCGCCTCCATAATGCTGATTACTCTCTTAGCAAAGATGCATATTGTTAACGGAAGATCTGACATTATTTGAAAAGAGGACTAAACCCTTGGAAAGTTATTTTCCTTAGTCTGATTGCCGAGCTGAATATTTTATCATATTAATATCATATATTTTTGATTGTCATAGGAAAACAGAGTCAAGGGATAACAGTTAATTTCCTGTATAATTCGTGTTTTATTGTTATAGCCTGTTTAATAACAGAAGATCCTAAGTTTCTCTTGGTATATGAGTCCATTTGTTAAAAATATGACACTGGTTGTCATAAATCAATAAATCATACTGTGCTGATCAGATAGGGGTGTGTTAACACCACCGTGTGGTACATTTTGGATGTTAAGTTGTAACTTCATCATTTGTTTTGCAATTGTATTGTTTTATATTCTTTGTTTTTATAATAAACGATTATATATTTTTGCATATACAATTGTCCCATTGTTTCACTGCTTGCACAAATCAAATTAAGAAACTTGATAAAAAGAACTTAGAGGCGTTTTTTATGTCCGCCTGAAGGATAATATAATTTTTATATTTTTTATCCTCTCTTTTATATGAAGATTCTATTTCATATAGAAGATATATGACAACATGTGCCGGGCCAATCACCGGTAATATACTTACCCCGCTCCTGGCGCCGCTCCTGGTCCCCGTACCACCGCTGCTGGAGTGGCGCCGGGAGAAGGGTAAGTATATTACCGGTGAGGGGCTCGGCACATGTGGGGGGGGGGGGGGGGTTTGAGAAATTAGATAACCACTTTAACTTGAATGCTCCCTTCTTCTAAACCAGACAACCTCTATAAGGGAGCTTCATTTTCCCTCATGCACATAGCCGTATTGCGGCCCGCATACAGCAGGTTCACAATACACGGGCACCGGCCTTGTGCACCCCACACCACGGATGCTGACCCATTCACTTGAATGGGTCCGCAATCCGGGAGATGCGGTGCGTAACGGAGACAGGGATCAGAGGCCCACGGAAGTACTACGGAGTGCTTTCATGGGTTTTCTGTCCATGCCTCTGCACTGCAAAAAAGTAGTGCACGCACCACTTTTTTGCGGTGCAGACCGTTGGATGCGGATCACGGACCCCATTCAAATGAATGGGTCCACGATCCGCATGCGGATGCCCCACAGTTGGTGCCCTTGCATTGCGGACCGCAGCACGGGCCCAGCCAGCACACGGTTGTGTGCATAAGCCCTAACGGTATGGCTCAGGTAGTAGATCCTAACAAAAAGGACAATATAAAGAAACTCCGTATGTTCCTTTTTTTTTATCCTATCTCAGTTTTGAAAGCAAAAAACCTATAAAAACTGCACTGCGTGACCCTAGCATAAAAATATCTTCCATCTTGAAGCCAGTGTTTAGTCACGGCTAGGTCATAAATTGTCAACCACTGCCCTTGTGCTGCTTGGCCCATCTGCTTGATACAGATATGACAGATCTCACATACTCTCTGCACTAGGTCTACTATTGCATAAATGACGAATGGGTGGACAGCCATCTGCAGGCTAATGCCACTCAGTCAGCAGTTTTCAGGCCGTTTATCTAGAAACTCCTGTTAAGTACTTGGATTTGGCTTAATGCAGGTCAGCCAGAGGAAGCACTTTATTAATGAGCCACTTAGACTAAAGTAGCATAACAGCTTTAAGTAAACTGTAATTAACTTGTATTACAGCCCAGGCTCCAGCAGGTGGCAGCACAGTTGTTTGTAGTTAACACTGGCACCAGAACTAGGACAAATGCCAGTCAGCAAAGCTTTTCACATAGTAAGCAGAATTAGGCTTATTTTGAAACAGATGGGCTCTACAGAAGCCGCTGTACTGAATGTTATGGAGTTGTTTATTGTCTGGCTGGTTTCAAAATCAGGGATTACGCTGCAGCATCGAGCAGTTTCTGTGCCACATCAGGGTTCAAACAGTGAGTGAAAGCTCTCGGGATACCCACACTCTCGTTTTATTTTCCAATTAACCCTGTGTGGTTTCAATTTAAACTCGTATATCACCCACATTGAAAGAACAAATAAACAAATATACAGAAGATTGCTCATCCCCCCACTACGTCCATGTGCAGACAATACACCACTGTGCATTAAAAGACATTTATTTTCCTGGCACATTTAATTCTGTCAAAAACCATTAACAAGACCTGGAAGATTATTAAAATGTAACTTTTACTTATGACGATTAAAATAAATAAAGAAAATATACTAAATAAGTGCGGTGAAAATACATTTTCAGTAAAATGGTATAACTATACCGTACACCCCTGGTAGTAGGAAATTGTTATGTCTGATAGCAGCAGCAGGAATCAAGACTATTCTCCACACGTGGATCGACCCCACACCCCCACAGTTTAAAGGGAATCTGTCACCTATTTTGAACATATAAAACCGTTAAAATAGCAATGTGCAATAAAGTACCTTCTTACCTACGTGTGTCTTCTTTCTTTTATTCAACTTTTCATTCTTATAAAAAAAGCGATTTTTCTGATATGTAAATGAGGTTCCAAGGTGCCCAGAGGGGTGTTATTACTCTGCTCTAGTGCCCAGTAACGCCCCCCTGCAGTGCCCAGCCCGCCTTTCTTCCAAGCCCAGCACGCCTCCTCATAAATAAATGTCCTCCCACATACTTGCCGAATGGCGCCGCCCCCTCCCCACCACGTCATTTAATTTATTCATTGCACCATCGAGCTTCCTCCTCTCTTGGCCTACGGCGGCGCCCCCTCCCGATTACGTCATTTAATTTATTCACTTCATCGGGCGTTCCTTCCTCCTCTCTTGTCCTCCGAAATCCCGCGCAGGCGCAGTATCGGTGAGTATCGGTTATGTCACTGGGCTCGGCGCATGCCCAGTGACAATATTGAGGCTGTTGCCCTCTGGAACAGGAGAATCGTGCAGGCGCAGGCACTCACCGATTTTTTTTTTAATAGCGTTTATTTAACACTTTTGCATTTAGTACAACAATCCCAAAGGGAAAAACAATCACTCGCATAAGCAAGTCCATCATTAACATATTTCCTGACAGTAAAAGACATAAATGTGACTTTAATACAAAGCATCACTGTCATCGCTAAGTTGCGTCTAGAACTCACTCAATCCACATTCACACTCTCATACACACACTTGGGTGGTACAGTCTCCACCGCCGATAACCCTCAAGTCGTACCTTCAGCCTGCACCCATAGGCCCCAGATTTTGTCAAATCGATCAGGCACTCCCCTTGCTTCATATGTCAATTTGTACATCTGAAGGTCTTTATTTATAAAGGTGCACCCATTGGTCCACTGTAGGACACTTGGGCGGTTTCCAGTTCAAAAGTATATTCTTCCTCCCATAGAACATCAACAGTCGTAACAATATTCTATTGTATTTGGAAGGAGTCGCCTCAGAAACTAACCCTAATATACATACTACCGGGTCACAAATCCCTGGGAGCCCCAACTTAACGTTAATAAAGTTGCATATTCCCTTCCAATATACCTGCATTACCGGGCACAGCCAAACCATATGGAGAGCCCCTAGCCTCTCCACATCTGTCACATCCCGGATTCGGTATTTGCCGCATCTGATAAAGACATTGCTATTTTAACGGTTTTATATGGTCAAAATAGGTGACAGATTCCCTTTAAGCTATTTCTTGAGAAAGTCTCCTTCTTAATGAAGATGGACTGGATAGAGGCGTCTTCCAGGAAGGAGATCCATGTGAAGCAATTCTTTGCATGCTGGGAGAGCTTCATAGATATACTGCCCCTCCAGGTTAGAAGATGCATCCAGGAATGTTTTCAACTCACTTCCTGGTCTCAGATGCGTGTCTTACTAAACAATCCGCCAATCTCAGGGATATGATCCTACTTGAGGGCTCAGCGGGGGTTCCTGCGCGCCACGTGCTTACTTGGATTCTAATTCCACTAACTGTGGAGGAGAGGTGAACATGTTGGGCTACTGTTATGTTCTATTCACCTTGCGGTTTGCAAGGAGTCAAGTTATGGTTTTTGTGCTACTAATTCCGTATAACTCATCCTTTCCCCTTCCCCTCTCCTTTCCCCCTCACCCCCCTTCTAAAAACAGACTGGTGTCGGAAGGTTGACGTAATAGCTCCTATATACTACCCTGATTGTCTATGTTGGGACGTTTACCGAAGATTTGCTGTAAATGATGCTGTAAAGTACTACTTATCATATCACACTGCATATACTCCTTTATTGTGTCAACCTGAAATAAAAACATTTGAAAATATAACTATACCGTATGCACCTTTACACAATAGTTCCCGGAGACACAATGGAATGATCTTACCAAATCCAGAAACGCAGACTGTAGCTTTTAGTCTATTGCAGTGCCGTACTTGGGTAATGATGAAGAGGCGGATGCTTATATCAGCGTGGCTTGCTCGGGGACTGAAACTACGGGACCCTAGATGTTAACCCTACCTAGCAATGGGTGGGGGGCTAGTAGTCCCTGCCTAGCAGTATACAGAGCACCCTCCCCGATAGGGGCGACCCCATCAGGAACCTGCCCCTAAATGGGGCCTAAACCCTAATTATGTCCCTCACTTATGTCCCGACATGCCATGTTTCATCCCTGAACGGGACTCCTCAGGTGATATACAGGTGAAGAGGGAAATATAAATAACCCAATGTAAGATAGGCTGTCAAGAAAGACAGCCTATCTGTTAGCTCAGTAGTCTCAATAAATGTTATGTCGTGAACTGAGTGTACCTTGTGAGATAAAATAATACGTAACTTTTATTAATCTCTTTAAAATAAGTGAGACAGTGTTACTAAAATTCTTACACACGCACTTTGGTGCGTATGGCTCTTTGCTAGGAAAGGGGTATACGGTCTTTTGCCCTAGTGAGGGCTTGGTGGTTTGTGGTGGGGGTTGCTTCTAGGCGAGATCTGCAGATATTGCTCAGTATTGAATATACAGCTAAGCCTACTTGTCTCTGACCCTGACTGTAGTCTTGAGTGGGGAGATAGGCTAACTGGCTGTAGTCGGAGCACTCGCCCTGAAAAGAGCGACCCCCAGCCGCTGGAACCTTGGGCCTGACCTACATATCTGTTCCTTGTATTATGGCGAAACGCGTCGGTTAGAACTTACAGTCAGCTATTAGAGGAAGGGATATTTAGGTCAGGCCCAAGGTTCCAGCGGCTGGGGGTCGCTCTTTTCAGGGCGAGTGCTCCGACTACAGCCAGTTAGCCTATCTCCCCACTCAAGACTACAGTCAGGGTCAGAGACAAGTAGGCTGAGCTGTATATTCAATACTGAGCAATATCTGCAGATCTCGCCTAGAAGCAACCCCCACCACAAAAGCCCTCACTAGGGCAAAAGAACGTATACCCCTTTTCTAGCAAAGAGCCATACACACCAAAGTGCGTGTGTAAGAATTTTAGTAACACTGTCTCACTTATTTTGAAGAGGGAAATATACTTCAAAAAGAAAAACAATAAAATGGCATAAATGTGCCTAGTTGGGCAAAAATTAGACACTTTTCCGTTTTTATCCTAAAGAGTCAGAAAAGTGTGAGTTAGAGGTGGGTGCCTAAGTAAATCGCACACCTCTCAGCAAAAAAAACATTACAGGCGCAATGAGGACAGTAGTCAATGTCCAAGTAAAGGCCCCTCAGGACAGTGGTCCATGCCTTAATGAATGGAGAGTGGGGAAGTGTCCCCACCTTTCCTTAATATCACCGCTGGTCAATATAGAAAATAAGGGAGGAAGGTGCTATCTTTAGCGCCAAACTCCCTTTTAAATGCTCCCTGGTCATGCCCTGACTAAGCCCCGACTCATACTGCCCGTCTCTGGAACGCATGTGAAACGCACGCCGAGAGCGCGCGCCTCACAGCAGAAGATGCGGTGGAAGTCACGTGAGCGGTGGGGCAGGCGGAGGCATAACCGAGCGGAGACTGGACTTGACATGTTGCTAAGCAACCGGAAGATGCTCGGATCTGTTCAATACAATGCTACTGATGCCCTGTAGCTGATATAAAAGAGGGCTATATAGCCAATAAACAACAGATTTACAGCAGACTAGAGAAAGGAACCCTCTGACAAACTGACAATCAAAATAAAATGGTTGTGAGCATAATGATATCAAAACTAAATAAGCAAACAAAAAAGATGATAATGCATATGCACCTAAACTGCAATGCACATATTGGATCAATATCTAAAACAGGCTATGGGCATTGTAATTTATCATCTACAGTCACATGCTACTCGGATCGCACTTTACTATTTGGGTGTTATATAAAACAACTATTATTAAGTTGTTCGTTGAGGTTATTGGGATGCTTCACGTTGCAGGATTCTCTTGTCCCAATTTCCTCTTCTCCCTGACTATTTGATCAAATCAATGTCCATAAAATTAAGGCACCCTGTCCTCCCTTCATGTACATTACTCACATGCCGTGATACCGAAGTATATCTTTGGTTAGTTATGTCTCCAATATGCTCCCCAATCCTCCGTCTGTCTCAGCTCCCTGGTGGTCTTCCCAATGTATTCTTTACAGCAAATACATGTTATCTTATAGATAACACCTTTGGATTTGCAATAATCATGTCCCTGATCTCATACACTCTGTTCCTAACATTACTTTTAAATGACTTACCGGAGGACATGTATTTCCAAGGAAAACAACCACCACATCTGAAGCATCCCGTGATAGGTTTATTAAGCCAGGTTTTAGTTGCAGGTGGTGTTACAAAGTGGCTTTTCACAACCCTATCACAGATGTTCATGCCCCTTCTGTAAGTGATACTTGGATAATCTCTGATCACTGTACAGATATCCGGGTCCATCCGCAAAATGTGACAATATTTAGAGATGATGTCTCTCACACAAGGAGCAGCCTCATCAAACGTAACTATGAGGCGAATCTCTCTTTTATTCACATTATTGTCACTATCTGCGGATGTGTTCTGTTTCTTGGGTGTCAGAAGGGATACTTGATCATGTGAGAGTGCTGAATGGAAGGCTGGTTTCAGCGACTGTTGTGAGCAGTTTCTCCTGATACGAAGGTACTGTCCTCGCGGGATTCCCCTTTTAAGGGGAAAGGGGTGACTGCTTTCCCAGTGTAAAAGGGAATTTGTGGAGGTGGGATTTCTGCAAATGGATGTCACGAGGGTGTCAAGAGCCACGCCTGACTCCGTTATACCCGGGGTCAGGAAGTCGCAGCGGGTGGCTGCGCGCTCTATGTATAAAGATAGTGCTGATTCTTAATGGTAGCTTTCTGGGTTTGCCTTGCAACCCTTTTTGCCTCACTCAGGGATCCGTAGCTCCTTCTCCTCAGCTGTTTCTTGTCCAGCACTCCCAATCTCCTTATATTCCTCTCTCCCACTTCTCTGGTTGCCAGATATAGAGCTTCCTGCCTGGACTTCTATACTGACCCACTGGAGCTGTGTAGCTGTGTTCCCTGGTTGTTGTTCCAGAACGTTACCCTCCGGATCCCTGTTGGACTTTTGTTGTCTGCTGTTGTCGTCCACCTGGGATTATATGTTTTGTCTGTATTGTCTGTCCTCTCCTTGGTGTTTTCCTTTTAGTGTCAGTGGTGCGGACTAGTGTTCCCACCGCCCCGTTCACTACGTAGGGCTCATCTTAGGGAAAGCCAGGGTTTAGGCACGTGATCGGCGTACGGGTGAGGAACCGTCTAGGGACGTCAGGGCAGTCAGGTGCCAGCCTCAAGGTGAGTCAGGGGTCACCACCTTTCCCTCTCCCTTGGACAGGGCCTTCCCATTTCCCTCCCTTTGCGTGACGCCGGTCATGACAATGGAAGTATCAAAAGTGCCATTAGAATTTTTAGTTATACATATATCGAGAAAAGGTCATTTTGTCTCGTGGCATTCAGAGGTAAATCGAAGGCCAATAGTGTTGTTATTTAAGCCCTTGACTCAGCTGGTAAATGTCTCCATACTCCCTTTCCAGATAACAAAAACATCATTGATAAATCGCGCCCACATATGAATGCTCTTTGTCTCCGCTGTTGGTACATCCCCAAAAATGCAGGTACCCTCCCACCAGCCCAGGAACAGATTTGCATACGATGAGGCACAAGAGCTCCCCATTGCGGTGCCCCTCAGCTGGTGGTAGAACCTCCCATTAAAGAGGAAATAATTTTTAGTGAGAGAAAACTGAAGGAGCTGGAGAACAAACCGATTATGCGCAGTAAATTGACATCCCCTTGTGGAGAGAAAATATTTCACTGCACGTAAATCAAATTAATGAGGGATAGACGAATACACTGCCTCCACATCAATACTCCCCAAAATAGACCCCTCTTCCAGATGGATACCTTCAAGTTGTTTAAGAAGGTCACCTGTATCACGTACATAAGAGGGCAAAGCAATCACAAATAGTGAAAGTATTTTGTCAATATAAACACCAAGATTTTGGCAAAGGCTACCTGCCCCCAAAACAATGGGACGTCCCTTTAAAGGTGCGTACTCCTTGTGCACTTTCGTAAGGCAGTAGAACGTGGCCATTTGGGGGTATTTGGGAAGTAGGAAATCGTATTCCTCCTGATTGATCAATTTATTAACTTTTGCATTGTCCAGGGTTCCTGTTTATATTGATTAGTGGGATCTCCAACTAGCAATCCCTAGGTGCCAAAAGGGTTTCACACATACAGTGGGGCAAAAAAGTATTTAGTCATCCACCAATTGTGCAAGTTCTCCCACTTAAAAGATGAGAGAGGCCTGCAATTTTCATCATAGGTATACTTCAACTATGAGAGACATAATGAGAAAAAAAAAATCCAGAAAGAATTTATTTGCAAATTATGGTGGAAATAAGTATTTGGTCAATAACAAAAGTTCAACTCAATACTTTGTTATATATGTTTTGTTGGCAATGACAGAGGTCAAACGTTTTCTGTAAGTCTTCACAAGTCTTCACAAGCTTTACACACACGGTTGCTGGTATTTTGGCCCATTCTTCCATGCAGATCTCCTCTAGAGCAGTGATGTTTTGGGGCTCTTGCTGGGCAACACGGACTTTCAACTCCCTCCAAAGGTTTTCTATGGGGTTGAGATCTGGAGACTGGCTAGGCCACTCCAGGACATTAAAATCCACTCCTTCGTTGCCGGGGCGGTGTGTTTGGGATCACTGTCATGCTGAAAGACCCAGCCACCTTTCATCTTCAATGCCTTTGCTGATGGAAGGAGCTTTTCACTCAAAATCTCACGATACATGGCTTCATTCATTCTTTCCTTTACATGGATCAGTCCTCCTGGTCCCTTTGCAGAAAAACAGCCCCAAAGCATGATGTTTCCACCCCCATGCTTCACAGTAGGTGTGGTGTTCTTTGGATGGAACTCAGCATTTTTTTCCTCCAAACACGACGAGTTGAGTTTTTACCAAAAAGTTCTACTTTGGTTTCATCTGACCATATGACATTCTCCCAATCCTCTTCTGGATCATCCAAATGCTCTCTAGCAAACTTCAGACGGGCCCGGACATGTACTAGCTTAAGCAGGGGGACACGTCTGGCACTGCAGGATTTGAGTCTCTGGTGGCGTAGTGTGTTACTGATGGTAGCCTTTGTTACTTTGGTCCCAGCTCTCTGCAGGTCATTCACTAGGTCACCCCGTGTGGTTCTGGGATTTTTGCTCACCGTTCTTGTGATCATTTTGACCCGACAGGGTGAGATCTTGCGTGGAGCCCCAGATTGAGGGAGATTATCAGTGGTCTTGTATGTCTTCCATTTTCTAATAATTGCTCCCACAGTTGATTTCTTCACACCAAGCTGCGTGCCTATTGCAGATTCAGTCTTCCCAGCCTGGTGCAGGTCTACAATTTTGTTTCTGGTGTCCAGCTCTTTGGTCTTGACCATAGTGGAGTTTGGAGTGTGACTGTTTGAGGTTGTGGACAGGTGTCTTTTATACTGATAACAAGTTCAAACAGGTGCCATTAATACAGGTAATGAGTGGAGGACAGAGGAGCCTCTTAAAGAAGAAGTTACAGGTCTGTGAGAGCCAGAAATCTTGCTTGTTTGTAGGTGACCAAATACTTATTTTACCGAGGAATTTACTAATTAAGTCATTAGAAATCCTACAATGTGATTTCCTGTATTCTTTCCCCCATTCTATCTCTCATAGTTGAAGTGTACCTATGATGAAAATTACAGGCCTCTCTTATCTTTTTGACTAAATACCTCACTGTAGATTTATACACAGTAGTGTCCAGAATGACCGTATTACCACCCTTATCAGAAGGTTTAATGATTATGTTCTTATCTTTTTCCAGATTATTTAAAGCTATCATATCATCTTTACTGCAATTGGGTGGAGTAAAATGTAAAAACGTTGATTCTAGGTCATTGCTGACTGAATTTAAGAAAACATCAATGCAATTGGTATCGTCGCTAGGTGGAGTTTTGTTACTCTTGTTTTTAAGAGATTTAAAAGGGCCTTCTCCTATGAGAGGTCCCCCCTGAGAAGATAAGTCATACAACAATCTGACATCCTCAAGTATCTCAGTAGGAACACCCAACTCAAGGCTTTGTTTTTTTATCAATGTTAGAGAAATGCTTGAACCATCTCAGTTTGCGTACAAATAAATTAATGTCCACAATAATTCTAAACAATTTAAACTTCGCTGTTGGAACGAATAAGAGTCCCTTTTCTAAAATACTTATTTCGGAGGCCTTGAGGGAATGAGTGGACAAATTAATTATTTTTGGGCCGGAATTACACCCGAGTACTGTTGGGAGCAATTCCGTAATGGATATGATGGAGCCTGGGTTAAAAAAGAGGAGGAGTTACCTCTACCCTGTGTGTTCCCCCTGTGATTCCTTTTTCCTCTACCTCTGCCACGTATTGGATTTCTATTACTTCCAATATTTTGTTCTTTCTCGGAATCTGACTGTTCAGTTTCAGTGGAGGACAGGTCCGTGTCTTGGACAGGTACTCTGCTCCTTTCACTGATTAGGATATAAGCTTTGTGTGGCAAAACTAACCTCGCCACTGGGTTTTGGAGGGGCCTGGTTGCCAGCCTCTTGCCCAAGGATTATGGGCCCTCTCACCAGCCATGCTTCCTTTGTTCACAGAGGACTTTTACTAACTTTTGAACCCCTGGTCTAATTCGTGCCATTTTGGGATATGTTAAATGTCTATGTTACTGTAATGGGTGGGACATTGTATGTTTGAGTGGTGATGTCTGTCCTATTGTCTCCACATGTGTATTGGCGATTTCCCTTTGTCCTGAGAGATAATTGAATTACTCCTCGGTTGTCTCCAGGACAGAGGACATTGTGTATTCTCCTGCCTGTGATAATTACATCAACCCATTGTACCATAATTATATCACAGGCAGAGGGGAGGATTTTGTGTGGGAGTGTTTTACTGTATTGTACGTGGTTATTGGTTGTTTTTACAAAACCCTGTGGGTGGTACTGATGTGTACCAATGTCATATAAGATCAATAAAACGCACAGCTCTGGGTGACCACTGCTTGACACTCAACACGGAGCCTCGTCTCATTCTTGGGGAGATTCACTGTATGCTGTTAGAGACTGATTGCTAGGAGTGTAAGCCGCTTGGGTGCGTTTCCTATTCGTCTGCTATTCGTGAGGTTCGGTTCTGAGTTTGGAGCATTGCATTGTATGCCTTTACATTGGTGGTAAGCGGCGGGATCGTTCCCACAGCCAGAAGGACAGCTACAGGATACACCATGCCATGGATTTTACAATTTGAGGGCAACGCATGTCCTAGTACAGCGACCCTGACAGCACCAGAATGGAAACAGCAGTGGTGTACGATGAGGGTGTCATGGATGACCGAGATGCAGTCCACAAAGGCATCTGGTACCAGGCACTGGGTATTGTGGAGTATCTGCGGGACGAGAGACTCCCCACGGAAGACCAGCGGTTGTAGAAGCGAGTAGCCCTGCAGATGCCCTTCCTGGAAGAGCAGCCTCGGGAGGAATGTGTAAAGGAATTGGAACTCCTAGCATGGCAGGAGCTGTGGCTGGAAGATGCCTACCAGGTGCTCTGGTGGTATGGGGCACAGTACCTACCCAGGACAGCTGAGCATGACAAGCCAGAGGGAGAGGAGTTTGATGGTCCTGGCTTGTTATGGGAGACTTTTTCAGAGCTGGAGTTTGGGAGCCCTACACAAGCCCGTTTCCGTGATCTCTTGGAATGGAGGGAGAGCAAGTATGACTGGGACGACACTCATGAGATTGAGCAGGACCTGGTCCACCTGGTGACCCGGGAGATGGAGCTGGAACAGGGCTACCAGCAGCTGTTCCACTCCAGTGAGAAGGCTTAGCAAGAGAGCAGAGTGTCAGACCCAGGTCCAGAGCCCTTCAGCTGGGAGGATATTGTGGATGTTTACTGGGAAGAACCCCAGGTGGCCGGTGGAGATGGGACCGAGGTCTCTTCACTGCTCCTGCAGGGAATTGGGAGCCCAGTCTCCATTCCCCAGCGGCAGGCTGAGTTACAGGGGGCAGAGACAGTCAGTCCTGTCCCCCAGCGGCAGAGTGTTCTACAGGGAATAGAGAGCCCAGTCTCCTTTCCCCAGCAACAGGACACTGTATTGGGAGCGGAAACAGTCGGTCTCCCTCCCCAGAGGCTGGAAGTATGTATGGGAGAGGAGCTTGTTACCTCCTCTCCCTATTGGTAGTGTGAATTGCAGGGAATAGGGAGCCCAGTCTCCATTCCCCAGCGGCCGTGTGATTTATTGGGAATTGAGAGCCCAGTCTCCATTCCCCAGCGGCAGGCTGAGTTACAGGGGGCAGAGACAGTCGGTCCTGTCCCCCAGCAGCAGATTGAGTTGTTGGGAATTGGGAGCCCAGTCTCCATCCCACAGCAACAGAAGGATTTTTTGGGAATTGGGAGCCTAGTCTCCATTCCCCAGAGGCAGCTTAACTTACCAGGGGGACACAGTAAGTCCCACAACTGTGCAGATGGGACCGTGGTCTCTGCACTTACAGCACAGGGGGTAGGGACAGTAGGTCCTGTCCCCCCAGCAACAGGGCTGTTTAGCCAAAGGGGAGACAGTCGGTCTCCCCCTCCAACAACCAGGCTCCAACCAGGCTTCTTCCGTGGTAGCGCTGGCACCAGGGCAGAGTACCGCTGATCCCTGCCCACAAAGCAACCTCCACTGCAAGCCAGGGAGCAACACAGAGACCGGGAGTACCAGTTACCAACATAACCTTGGTGGACTCACTGGACAGAGACAGGCTACCAAATTCAACAGGTCCAGTATTTGGTTGTGGATGGACTGCCAGACTAACTCAGGTACCGACCGGCGTGAGGTCAGGTATCTGGTTAGTCTTCCCTGGGAGGGGGAGATGTGTAGCGAAACCAACCTCGCCACTGGGTTTTAGAGGGGCCTGTTTGCCAGCCTCTTGCCTCAGGATTATGGCCCATACTAACTTTGAAGGAGAAGACAGACTGGCCGCTCAGATTAAATCTGTGGAACTGTTTTGGGCAGGAAAGCCATGCTTGCGACCGGACAAATGTAACTTCCATGGAATTCGGGAACCCCTGCTCGGATCTGGGTGATTTTTGGATATGTTGTTCACCCAGATCAGAGCTATCCATGGATGTATACATTATGAGGATATGTGAGGTTTTGAGGTGTTTTCTGTGTTTTGGGGAAAATGTGTGGTTTCTGTCTGTGAGTGATTAAGTTAGCCCATTATGCTTGGTAATTGTATTACAGACAGAGCCCAATGTGTTTTGGTAATTGTATTTTGTTGATTGCGTCTCAGACAATGCCAGTGTGTTAGTTAATTGCGTCTCAGACAATGCCAGTGTGTTTGTTGAATAGGGTTAGTTTTGTGTTTAAACTGTACAGGATTGGCTGCTATGTCATATCCTCAGTATGTCATGTGCATATAAGTCAATGCTGTGTGTTCAATAAAGAGTTTCTGTTTTACATTCAACATAGAGCCTCGTCTCATGTGTGTGGGGATTGCTATACGTGTATACTCCCCTGGCTATTACTTCTAGCTCTTGTAAGAGCTATTCCTGTTCCTGGTTCCTGTGGTGGTATCGGTGTCGAATGGAGTGCTTGGAGTCCTCGGGAGGCACTGGGAGCATCCATCAACGGACGTACCCGGTTGGGGTGTCAGGAGATCCTTTACACTTTGCTCTCTCTAAAGTCAGCAAGATCGCGTACAAACTGTTTATGTTTTCTCTCCTTAAGATGATATTGGAAACATTCCAATGTGGACTGTAATTGGTTTCTTTAGTGTTAAATTCTGGTTCTTGAACAAAGGACTGTGTAATACTAATTTGTTCCTTGAGTTTGGTGTTCAAATCATCTAGTAAAATGGGCTATTGTTCTAACAATATATGCATAAAACGGAGTGGGCTATTTGTTGTGTTAAACACTTCACATCCGGGCCATTCCCCCCTTCCTGACAGAGCCTAATTTTGCAAATCTGACATGTGTCACGTTATGTGGTAATAACTTTGGAACGCTTTTACTTATCCAAGCCATTCTGAGACTGTTTTCTCATGACACATTGTACTTCATGACAGTGGTAAATTTGAGTTGATATATTTCATCTTTATAAAAGAATCCCAAATTTACCAAAAATGTTGAAAAATTTGCAATTTTCAAAATTTTTTATTTCTCTGCTTTTAAAACAGAAAGTGATACCTCATAAAATATTTATTACTTAACATTCCCCATATGTCTACTTTATGTTGGCATAATTTTGGAAATGTAATTTTATATTTTTAGGACATTAGAAGGCTTAGAATTGTAGAAGCAATTTCGTAAAAAATTTTAAGAAAATTTCCAAAAGCCCCTGTTGTACCTGATGTCACTCAATTATTATCTGCCATTCCAGAAGACGCTGTTTGGTTCAGTGTGATAGATCTGAATGCATTCTTTTCTATCCCAGTTGATAAGATAAACAGACTACTTTTTGCTTTTTCCTTTGAGGGACGTTAACTGACCTGGTGCAGAATGCCCCAGGGATATGCTGATTCACCTGTAGTGTACAGCATAGTCCTCCAAGCCAGGTTAAAACCATGGTACCCCCCCAAGGTTCTGTGCTGCTGCAATATGTCGATGATCTGTTACTGTGTAGCATGTCAGCGGAGGCCAGCATTCAGCATGGTTTATCACTGTTACAATGGTTGTCAGGATGTGGCCACAAGGTGGCACTCAAGAAAATGCAATGGTGTAAAATGCAGGTTGAATACTTGGGCTTTGTCCTCACAAAAGGTGAAAGGAGAATCAGCATAGAAAGAGTCCAGTCTATTGCGGGTCTGGTCACCCCGCACACCAAGAAAGAAATGTTATCTTTCCTTGGGATGATAAACTACTGTAGACAATGGATTCCTGATTGCTCCTATTATGACAATGTTTTGAGGCAAGCCTCTCTGGATGAAAATCCAGATTTGATTAAATGGTCTTCTGAAACGTACAATGCATTTGATTATCTGACATGTTCACTCATGTCGAGTCCAGGGCTGGGCCTCCCTGACTATAATATGCCTTTCCACATGTTTGCACGCCAAAATTGTAAAACCATAGCGGGTGTACTGACACAAGAAAACGGAGGCAAGTTGCGTCCTTGTGTATTTTTTCTCAAAGGTAATGCCCACCTCTGTTCAAGGGATGCCGGCATGTCTGTGTTCTCTTGCAGCCTGTGCTATGATGGTAGAGTTGGCAACTCATTTCACAATGTGACATTACACCATTTTGCATACCACTCATGATGTTGTAGGCCTACTCAAGGGCATCCACACTCAACACAGCAGGTAGCTGAGCTCATTGCACTCACTAGAGCATGTATTCTACATGCTGACAGACCTGTCACCATCTATACTGAGAGTAGGTACGCACATGGGGTAGTGTGGGACCATAGTATAATTTGGCCGAGGAGAGGATTCACGGCAGCAGATGGTAAGGATCATGTCTCACAGGGCAATGCGCTGGCAGATAAGGTGGCGAAACGAGTGGCCAAATGCAACCCCACAGGTCCGTGTAACCATTGGGAGATGCCATGTCTGGCACCTCCAACCCCTGAGATGTTGCAAATGCTTACTGATCTTCAAAGGTATGCCTAAAACAGGATTAGTCTGCGAAGAGGGGAAGCTATGCATTCCACAACACAGTGCTTCCATCTTAATAGCATATTTCCACGGAGTAGGACATAACAGCATTGAGATACTCATGGGAAGGCTTTTCCCCACCCCCTGGGCCAGACGCCCAATGATAGTGCAGGGAGGAGACCTTGATTTAATAAGGGAAGAATATGTCACCAAATTGATACAGGTACTTAACAAAACTGAGGAAAAAGTTGCTTGTAAGTCTCCCTCTCTTCCACAGGAACCCACACACCCATACAGGGTGGGGGATGAGGTGGTGGTCGAAACACTGAAGAAAGGAAGAGCTCAAGGTGATTTCGTATATGGCCCACCTACTACCGTGGTTGCAGTAACCAGAACAGTGTGGTGACTGAACAATCTCCAATTTGGATCCACGCCACCAGAGTGAAGCTTGTGAGAGAAAGAGAAGGGGTACTAACGGAGGCAGACAGCCTTGATCTCAAAGAAGAAAAGAGAGGTACTAACGGAGGCAGACAGCCTTGACCCCCAACGAGATGACGCATTCAGGAAATTCCTCGAGATGGCTGAGATGCAGTGCCTTAATAATTGCAATTTTGTGTCTCCTACTCACTGTCCCACGGCTGTGGAACAGACAGACATAACTGAAAACGGAATGCAGGGGGGAAGACAATCTGTGGAAGACAAAGGAGAACTTATGGCTGTACCTGGCCAAAACTGAACTTAACTGATTTCTGTCTCCGAACCACTTTATCTGCATCTAACATTTTGGAGACATGTCTGGTAGCAGTCCCCACACCAGTAGATGTATGGACGGGGCTCCTACGTTCCCAATGGAATGACACTGATTTGCAGGATCATGATGTTAAATATGGATATGTAAATCCATATCATGCTTGTTATAACTGTCCTACATATGAGACTCTGCAAAATAATATGATATAAATAATTACAGGTCTTGTTACAGCAGCAGAAATATGTTATAAGTTCACCTGTGATGAGGAACTATTGCCTCCCTGCATACAAGCAAAAATGCAGAACAAGACTAAGCCTAATATTTGCGACAGAAATCTAAGTAGCTGTAAAAAAAATAGTATCAGGAAAGAATATGCAATGTAACATTACAAAAACAGTACCATCCCTAGACAAACATGTACCTCTACCAACAGGATGGGTATTGGCCTGTGGAAATACTAGTTACACATACAGTACAGACCAAAAGTTTGGACACCTTCTCATTCAAAGAGTTTTCTTTATTTTCATGACTATGAAGGCATCAAAACTATGAATTAACACATGTGGAATTATATACAGTGGGATGCGAAAGTTTGGGCAACCTTGTTAATCGTCATGATTTTCCTGTATAAATCGTTGGTTGTTACGATAAAAAATGGCAGTTAAATATATCATTAAGGAGACACACACAGTGATATTTGAGAAGTGAAATGAAGTTTATTGGATTTACAGAAAGTGTGCTATAATTGTTTAAACAAAATTAGGCAGGTGCATAAATTTGGGCGCTGTTGTCATTTTATTGATTCCAAAACCTTTAGAACTAATTATTGGAACTCAAATTGGCTTGGTAAGCTCAGTGACCCCTGACCTACATACACAGGTGAATTCAATTATGAGAAAGAGTATTTAAGGGGGTCAATTGTAAGTTTCCCTCCTCTTTTAATTTTCTCTGAAGAGTAGCAACATGGGGGTTTCAAAACAACTCTCAAATGACCTGAAGACAAAGATTGTTCACCATCATGGTTTAGGGGAAGGATACAGAAAAGCTGTCTCAGAGATTTCAGCTGTCTGTTTCCACAGTTAGGAACTTATTGAGGAAATGGAAGACCACAGGCTCAGTTCAAGTTAAGGCTCGAAGTGGCAGACCAAGAAAAATCTCGGATAGACAGAAGCGACGAATGGTGAGAACAGTCAGAGTCAACCCACAGACCAGCACCAAAGACCTACAACATCATCTTGCTGCAGATGGAGTCACTGTCCATCGTTCAACCATTCGGCGCACTTTACACAAGCAGATGCTGTATGCGAGAGTGATGCAGAGGAAGCCTTTTCTCCGCCCACAGCACAAAAAGTGCCGCTTGGTGAGCTAAAGCACATTTGGACAAGCCAGCTTCATTTTGGAATCAGGTGCTGTGGACTGATGAAACTAAAATTTAGTTATTTGGCCATAACAAGGGGCGTTATGCATGGAGGAAAAAGAACACAACATTCCAAGAAAAACACCTGCTACCTACAGTAAAATATGGTGGTGGTTCCATCATGCTGTGGGGCTGTGGGGCCAGTGCAGGGACTGGGAATCTTGTCAAAGTTGAGGGATGCATGGATTCCACTCAGTATCAGCAGATTCTGGATACCAATGTCCAGGAATCAGTGACAAAGCTGAAGCTGCGCCGGGGCTGGATCTTTCAACAAGACAACGACCCTAAACACTGCTCAAAATCCACTAAGGCATTTATGCAGAGGAACAATTACAACTTTCTGGAATGGCCATCTCAGTCCCCAGACCTGAATATAAAGAGGATGGACCAGAGGATGGTCCATGCTCGGAAGCCATCAAACCTTAATGAACTAAAGATGTTTTGTAAAGAGGAATGGTTCAAAATACCTTCAACCAGAATCCAGACTCTCATTGGAACCTACAGGAAGCATTTAGAGGCTGTAATTTCTGCAAAAGGAGGATCTACAAAATATTGATTTCATTTCTTTGTGGTGCCCAAATTTATGCACCTGCCTAATTTTGTTTAAACAATTATAGCACACTTTCTGTAAATCCAATAAAGTTCATTTGACTTCTCAAATATCACATATTTTCAGTTGTTTCACACTTGTTTGTGATGTATATAATTCCACATGTGTTAATTCGTAGTTTTGATGCCTTCAGTGTGAATCTACAATTTTCATAGTCATGAAAATAAAGAAAACTCTTTGAATGACAAGGTGTGTCCAAACTTTTGGTCTGTACTGTACATACCAGCCAATATTACAGAGGGACCCTGTACAATAGCTAGGTTGACATTAGCAATGATACCACTATTCCCAGCAATGCAGACACGACACACGAGAGACACTTCCCTACAGCCACCAGAAAATTGTGATTATAATGTGAATCTCCTCTCTAGATCAGAATACATGAGTTTAGGGATGTCTTTGATAGGGGTACCAGGGTTGGCCATATATAACCACAGGACAATATCAAAACTTGCCTGTTTTATGGTAAAACAGATAAATGTCACTAGTGCAATTCTGCAAGATATGCTGCTGGATATACAATCATATAAAAAAGCTATCTTGCAGAATAGGGCAACTATTGACTATGTATTGCTTCAACATGGTATAGGATGCTCAGCGTTCGCAGGGATGTGTTGTTTCAATTTATCAGACCAATCCCGTGGAATAAAAGATAAAATAGGCCAACTAGAAGAGATGATAAAACATATAAAACAAGATGCTGACCAAAGGATGGTGGGACTGGCTTTTTGGCTAGATACCTGACTTTGGTCAAGTAAGGTATGTCTTAGGAGTGGCACTCGATTCTTGCCATATGTCAAAAAGTGGCCGAAAGTAGGGTACACTCAACATTCCTCTATACTGCGGTAGAGGTAGAAGAGGCAAACATAACCTCAACAAAGCCTGAGGATTATACTCCTGAAGGGTATATGGAATATCTAAAGGCTTACAAGCAAACTAAGGGAGAACAGAGAAAGAACCATATAGTATAAGATATATAAGGTTCTAAGAGGGGATTGAAGGGGTATAAGTAACTCCATTTTGTCTGTTTTAAGAATGTGTATTACGATTACATCTAGTTCATGCACAGTTTCAAGGTTCTCCCATTTGTGGGATCTGAGAAACTTCCTGTCCAGTTTCAAGAGACCCATACATTCCTTAGTTTAAACAGTCATACCTTATATGGTCATCCTGGTTCAATGCATACTAGCCCATATGTGTCTATACCTGATTGGTTAATGCTGTTACTATGAGTCATCTATTATGTTAATGCAAAGCTTATGTGTAACTACATTATAGGTTAAGACAAATGCTAACATATGATTGGATGTTAAGGAAGTTCAACCCCCCCTATATCAAGATTTTACATGCTGTTAATAAACAGAGTGAATTGGAACAAGACACGTGTTTGGTGTTAAATCTAATTCATCCTCCTGGCGCCAGAAAAGATTTAATTCAAGCTTACCACCGAAAGTCTGGTGTCAGGGACACCATAGGCAAAGAGTCCAAATTGCCTAACACATATAATTTTGAATTGCTCTATATAAAAAATTTTGTGAGGCAAGGTAAGCCCAGAAAATCGCTATTTTGGCACTGTTTTTATTTTTTACAACATTTATCTGACAGGGTAGATAAGATCATGTGCTATTTTTATAGATCAAGTAGTTACGGACGCAATGATATCAAATATGTCTACTTTCTTCGTTTGTTTGTTTGTTTCAGTTTTACATAATAAAGCATTTTTGAAAAAAATATGTTTTTGTGTCTCCATTTTCTGAACGCCATATTTTTTTTATTTTTCTGCCGATCGTCTGACTTTTGCCGATTATTGACTTTTAGACATACGAGATAATCATCAATAAGCGGTAACACAGTCAGCACTTCACATAGCCACATTGGCAGCGCCAACTCCACCGCATTACAGGTACATCAATGAATAGTCAAACAGACAAAATAATAAACAACGAACATTCAGTACATTCATGGGATAGGTACATATATAGATATTAGAAACAGAAAAAAGGGAGTGAGCACTCACAACACTCGGACCACAGGATATCAGGATCAATAATATATTTGTTAGGACCTGCTGGATCCAATCACATACATATAAAATCACTAAAATAGACTAAAAGATACAAATAATTGGTACCAATGTATAAATAAACTGGCAAGGGGTGAATAACACAGTTCAGCAAACAATTGAATAAACTCCTGGTACTCATAGTACCACGAACTATGTCAGAGAGTGTCCAAATGTATGAGCAAAGTCCACCTGTAAACCTTATATTGCCGCAAGCCGCTTCTCAGATAACCGTATCCAAAAAGTAATTGTAACGGACAGTTTCCAACCAGTCTATATCAATATAGTGGATACAATGTCCCATAGAGCACTCCGTAATTGTTTATAAATGATATAGTGCTCCGTACCGGTTTGTAAGTGGTAATGCAGCCGCTCGAAGTAGTATGTTGGAACTACTTATATCCAACTCGGAGATGAAGGTTCCTACCTGATTCCTGATGTTCGCTCCCGCTACCGCGTCTCAGAGTCCTCCACGAGAGGCGAGCTGCGCCGGCTGCTTCGGCGTCTCGCGTCAGCCGTCTCGTACTGATGAGGTCACACTATCGCGGGATTCAGCAGGCAGTGATGATACCTTGATAATATCCAGAGTTGTGTAGTAGAGCGGTCTTTATGAAGATGTTTCTCCTTTTTTAAGTTCTTATCGCATGGCCATGCAATGGAGATCCAAGAGATTAGGTGGGCACTTCTCTCCTTAACACCAGACGCGTTTCGGGGCGTCTGCACCCCTTCCTCAGTGGTTGAAGCGCCACTCATACCTCTCCACCTTTTATAGTCCACTAGGTGATCCAAAAATTCCGGATCCTGGATTCATTTTGGCAAAATTTCATCAATGCGGTTATCATGCGGTTCAGTTGCGGTTTTTCAATTCAGATGCGTTTTCTCTAATAATACACCCAGCACATTGCAAGGTTATGCCATATTACATTACAAAATAAACCTGGTTAAAAAATCACATTTTAATACATAAAATCTCAAATATGTTAAAAATGTTTAAAAATATTAAGAATATAAATACATATAAATCTTCATTGTGATTAAAAATCCCCTTCTGATCCATTGGCTGAGAAATTTTTGTTCCTTTTTGATAAATCTGTGACTGTGATTTGATAGGGAGAATCGGGACAGATTGGGGTTCAGATGTTATGGGTGGTAGGGGGCTGCGATCAGCTACAATTAACCCCTCATGTACCGCACCTTAAGGGTTAACTCAACTGCAGCTGATCGCAGCTCCCTGTCACAGAGGTCGGGTGCCGGCTATTTGATTCCAGCACCCGCCTCCTGTATTTGTATTACAGGTCAGTTTTCTTCATTGGTGGCGCAGTGGCCACAGCCCCTCCCCTCCTCCTCCTGCCTCTTCTTATTGGCAGCGGCGGGGACAGCAGCAGCACAGGGGGGAGGGAGAGACTCCTCCTGCGCTGCTGAGAACGATCATCTCCTGTGCCCCGCCGCTGTATTGAGCAGAGCTGCCAGAGTGTGCAGGAGGAGGAGCGCTTACATGTGGAGGAAGCCCTGTCTCACTGCGCTGTGGGACAGGTGGAAGTGCGCCGGTAAGCTCCTCCTCCTGCACGGCACAGTGTGCAGGAGAGGAGCAGCGCTCTGAAGGATGGCCGGGGTCCGGACAACTGGCGGCCGCGGTCCGTATTTGGACCGCGGTCCGCCAGTTGAGTACCCCTGCACTATATTGATATAGACTGGTTGGAAACTGTCCGTTACAATTACTTTTTGGATACGGTTATCTGAGAAGCGTCTTGCGGCAATATAAGGTTTACAGGTGGACTTTGCTCATACATTTGGACACTCTCTGACATAGTTCGTGGTACTACGAGTACCAGGAGTTTATTCAATTGTTTGCTGAACTGTGTTATTCACCCCTTGCCAGTTTATTTATACATTGGTACCAATTATTTGTATCTTTTAGTCTATTTTAGTGATTTTAGTGATTGGATCCAGCAGGTCCTAACAAATATATTATTGATCCTGATATCCTGTGGTCCGAGTGTTGTGAGTGCTCACTCCCTTTTTTCTGTTTCTATTTGCCTTTTTGGGTCGGGCACCCAAGTCGAGTTAGTAGCACCCGTCATAGCCACCAACTGTGAGCCAACCACCTATCTATATTTCTACATATATAGATATTGCCTTGTACGGCAGGCACTTATTAGGTATTTAGACCAGGATTAGTCAGGGGATTGTAATGCAAGCAGGGAGAAACTCCAGGAACTCCATTCCCTCTCAAACGCTGTGGATGAGTGTCCAGCTCTACATATGATTTTTTGATCATTCATTATTTAATTTTATGGGGCAAGGTGACCAAAAATTGGTTGTTTTAGCACACTTTTTATTTATTTATTTTTACAGTGTTCATCTGAGGGGTTAGGTCATGTGACATTTTTATAGAGCAGATCGTTACGGACGTGGCAATATCTAAATATGTATACTTTTTTTTATTTATTTAGATTTTACACAATAATAGCATTTTTGAAAGTCATAGCTTTTTTATTTTTTGACCTTAGTTAGGGTCCCACTTTTTGCAGGATCAGGTGACGGTTTGATTGCTACTATTCTGGTGGCATACGCCTTTTTGATAGCTTGGTCTTGCAATTTTTGTGATGTAAGGTGACAAAAAATGGCTTTTTTTGGCACTGTTTTTATTTTTTATGGTGTTCACCTGAAGGGTTAGGTTATGTGATATTTTTATAGAGCTGGTTGTTACAGACGTGGCTATACCTAATATGTATACTTTTTTTTATTTATTTAAAAAAATGATGTTTTAATGTCTCCATGTTTTGAGAGCTATAGTTTTTTTTATTTTTTGAGCGATTTTCTTATGTAGGGGCTCATTTTTTTCGGGATGAGGTGATGGTTTTATTGGTATTTTGTGGGATATATGCCTTTTTGATCACTTGGAGTTGCACTTTTTGTGATGTAAGGTGACAAAAATGGCTTTTTTTGCCAGTTTTTTTTTTTATGGTGTTTATCGGATGGGGTGGATCATGTGATATATTTATAGAGCCGTTTGTTACGGATGCGGCAATACCAAATATGTCTATTTTATAAATTTTTTCTATTTAAAAAAATAATTATTACTTAATTGGGGAAATTTTTTTTTTTACATGTGAAACCTTTTTTTTATAAACACTTTATTGTTTTATTTTTTATTTTACACTTTGAGTCATACAGGACCCCTGGGGGACATTTACCTTCAGGTTTTTTTTTCACCCGACAGCTCCTGCACTCTTCCGGCCCTGGCAGTCACATGACCACCGGGCCGGGACAGGAAGCGCATAGCGCTTCCTGAGCGCTGTGTACAGTCGTGGCCAAAAGTTTTGAGAATTACATAAATATTGGAAATTGGAAAAGTTGCTGCTTAAGTTTTTATAATAGCAATTTGCATATACTACAGAATGTTATGAAGAGTGATGAGATGAATTGCATAGTCCTTTTTTGCCATGAAAATTAACTTAATCCCAAAAAAACCTTTCCACTGCATTTCATTGCTGTCATTAAAGGACCTGCTGAGATCATTTCAGTAATTGTCTTGTTAACTCAGGTGAGAATGTTGACGAGCACAAGGCTGGAGATCATTATGTCAGGCTGATTGGGTTAAAGTGGCAGACTTGACATGTTAAAAGGACGGTGATGCTTGAAATCATTGTTCTTCCATTGTTAACCATGGTGACCTGCAAAGAAACGCGTGCAGCCATCATTGCGTTGCATAAAAATGGCTTCACAGGCAAGGATATTGTGGCTACTAAGATTGCACCTCAATCAACAATTTATAGGATCATCTAGAACTTCAAAGAAAGAGCTTCAATTCTTGTTAAGAAGGCTTCAGGGCGTCCAAGAAAGTCTAGCAAGCGCCAGGATCGTCTCCTAAAGAGGATTCAGCTGCGGGATCGGAGTGCCACCAGTCCAGAGCTTGCTCAGGAATGGCAGCAGGCAGGTGTGAGCGCATCTGCACGCACAGTGAGGTGAAGGCTTTTGGAGGATGGCCTGGTGTCAAGAAGGCCAGCAAAGAAGCCACTTCTCTCCAAAAAAAACATCAGGGACAGATTGATCTTCTGCAGAAAGTATGGTGAATGGACTGCTGAGGACTGGGGCAAAGTCATATTCTCCGATGAAGCCTCTTTCCGATTGTTTGGGGCATCTGAAAAAAGGCTTGTCAGGAGAAGAAAAGGTGAGCGCTACCATCAGTCCTGTGTCATGCCAACAATAAAGCATCCTGAGACCATTCATGTGTGGGGTTGCTTCTCATCCAAGGGAGTGGGCTCACTCACAATTTTGCCCAAAAACACAGCCATGAATAAAGAATGGTACCAAAACACCCTCCAACAGCAACTTCTTCCAACAATCCAACAACAGTTTGGTGAAGAACAATGCATTTTCCAGCACGATGGAGCACCGTGCCATAAGGCAAAAGTGATAACTAAGTGGCTCGGGGACCAAAACGTTGACATTTTGGGTCTATGGCCTGGAAACTCCCCAGATCTTAATCCCATTGAGAACTTGTGGTCAATCCTCAAGAGGCGGGTGGACAAACAAAAACCCGCTAATTCTGACAAACTCCAAGAAGTGATTATGAAAGAATGGGTTGCTATCAGTCAGGAATTGGCCAGGAAGTTGATTGAGAGCATGCCCAGTCGAATTGCAGAGGTCCTGAAAAAGAAGGGCCAACACTGCAAATACTGACTCTTTGCATAAATGTCATGTAATTGTCGATAAAAGCCTTTGAAACGTATGAAGTGCGTGTAATTATATTTCACTACATCACAGAAACAACTGAAACAAAGATCTAAAAGCAGTTAAGCAGCAAACTTTGTAAAAACTAATATTTGTGTCATTCTCAAAACTTTTGGCCACGACTGTATGCAGTGATTTAGAAGGCAGGGACACCTGGGAACTGTCCCTGCATTCTCTCTGGGCTGCCCTGCGTTCACTGACAGCAGGTCCCCCGCTCGGCAGCTGCACGATTAGCGTGCAGCTGCCATCTCTGAATGGACGTTCCAGAACGTCCATTCAGAGAGAAATATCCATCCGTTTATTCAGAGAGAAACTCCCTTTTAAATGCTCCCTGGTCATGCCCTGCCTCATCCTGCCAGTCTGTGGAACGCATGTGAAACGCACGCCGAGAGCGCGTGCCTCACAGCAGAAGAGGAGGAGGAAGTCATGTGAGCGGTGGGGCAGGCGGAGGCATAACCGAGTGGAGATCAGGCATGACATGTTGCTAAGCAATCGGAAGACACTCGGATCTGTTCTATACAATGCTACTGTTGCCCTGTAGCACATTTAATTTTGTTAAAGGAAATCTGTCACCTGGTTTGAGCATATTAAGGTGTTACTATTGCCATGTACAATAAAATACCTTATTGCTGTAGTCTTTATTTTTTGTTTCATGGTATCATTAACGATAAAATTCACTTTTTATGTTATGCAAATTAGTGTCCAAGGTGCCCAGAGGGGCGTTATTATCCTTCTCTGGAGCCCAGTAACTCCCCCGTACAGTGCCCAGCCCGCCTTCCCTAGAATTGAACTTTGTGTGCTGGACCAAAGTCATTGGAAATCAGCATAGGAGAAAAAATGTCTATGTATCAGGAGCAATCAGTGAAGAATTGTTCCTGCCACAAAATTGATGCACGATCCCTAAGAAGGGGATAGATTGTAGGGTACATACCTTGAGGAGATCCTAGAAAATCTGTGAAGGTAGACAATAAAAAGAATGCAGAAAAACAGAGGGAATCCTTCTTGAAAAACACCATGCAGGCTGCAAGAGAACTGCATCTTGGGAGAAAGCTTATTTTCAAGCAAAATAATGATATTTATCAATAAAGATCATTCCAATCCTGTGGACCTAGAATTTAACTTTGACCCCCTAAGGAGGGGATAGACTGTAGGGTACACACCTTGGGTCATGGAGGCACATTCCTGAGGAGACCCTGGAAGGCTTGTGAAGATAGATAATAAAATAAATATAGAAAAGCATAAGGAATCCCTCTGAAAAACCTGCTGACTCTGCAAGAGAACTGCAACTTGGGAGAAAGCTTACATTAAAGCTATTCAATGACCCTTAACCAATGTCTGGTTGTAAGTGCCATTTTAAGTACCGGTAGATGGATAGTTACACATTCAGATATTTTGCGTTTAATAAATAATGAATTTAGTTGACTTTAAATGGTCTTTTGTGTGCATTGAATTATAAAACACCAATGTCATACATATCATATGCAGCTTATGCAGTTGCTATGGGGTGTGACACAGTGAGGGGTTGTGTCCCAGCATGTGCGGTTGGGCTGGTTTCCAGCCAGGTGAGGTCAAATACCGGACCAGAGTTTAAGTGCCGGTCCGGGTTTTGGCAGCACCTTGCTATCCTTAAATAGGCAGATGGGCTCAGCAGAGATGCCTCTGTTTTTGGAATCTGAGGCTTTGTTCCGTGCCTGAGCGCTGAGAGCCGCACGCTGGGGAAACAGGCCCCCTAAAGCCTGCTGTGGACTACTGGAGGAAGAACTGCCAGCAAGGTGACTTGTGTTATATGAACTTTCCATTGTGGTGTGAATTAACATTAAGACTGCAAAGTTACGTGCTCTTTTGTGCAATTGCCTCAAGTGTGAATAAACACTGACATTTTGAGTTAAGAACTTGTATTTTGCCTCTGTACTGTGCCCGCTTACCATATCTACCAGAGCGAAACCCCACAGGGGGCACATGAAGAAGGGGTGCCTAAATTATCTCTATGCTCACAGGTGTATGAACTAAGGGGCTCTCCTTTTGAACAGGTACTGCAATATTAGCAAATACTAACCAGTCCCATGCCACCCTTTTCTCCAAAAGAGGATCAGAAGGAGGGGATGAACAAGGACTGGTCTCTTTTACATTGAGCTGGTTGAGGCACACCATTCAGATTCGTCTGCCACACAGTGAATAGCTTCAATAAATACATTATTTATTTCAATATTTTACACACCATGATTTAGTTATTTCAGCTAATCTTCATATGGCCTATTTATAAGATTTTTAGCCAGATTAACAGCCTAAGGGCTTGTTTACACGGCCGTTGTGTGTCCGTGGCCATATTGCGTCCCGCATACGGCGGGTCCGCAGTACACGGGCACCGACCCGTGTGCACTCTGCATCATAGATGCGGACCCATTCACTTGAATGGGTCCGCAATCACGGAGATGCGGAACGGAAGTATGGATCGGAACCCCACGGAAGCACTACGAAGTCCCCAAATATCATAATTTACCAAAACTGCCTTATTCTACAGTTATTAGCCGACCATTGCACCCTGTGGCAAATCTGTTCTGATATTCAGTTGCTGTAGACTACGTCCTGCATTGGAGCCTATCCAAGGAGGAATAGGAGATAGAGTAATTGATGAAAATACACTTTAGAGTGAAAATGAGTTTATGCCATCATTTTATAGACAATCATCTTGGCTATCTCATACATAAATTGGACTTGTAACTATTTAGCATATGATTAGTTATGCAGATTCTTGTCATGTAACTGCATTGTTACTGTTTTTCTCCTAAAATTCTAAACGTAAACTTTTATTATTTTGTTAGTATTTTGTAAATCCATATTTGGCTTTAAACACTGCCTGAATCTTTCTGGGCATGCTCTCAATCAGATTTAAGCATGGTTTGACCTACCGTAAATCTGTTCCCAGGTCTCTTCTACACGTTCCCAATGTTGGTGCATACTTGGATACGAATACAGTTTTTCTTCAATTATACCCCCAAGTGTTTGGTTGGGTTGAGGTCTGGGGACTGTGGGTGCCAATCCAGCACTTCTACTTCATTGTCATTGAACCATTTCTTCGCCAATCTCAAAGTATGCTTTGGGTC
Organism: Bufo bufo; assembly: GCF_905171765.1. NCBI lineage: Eukaryota > Metazoa > Chordata > Amphibia > Anura > Bufonidae > Bufo > Bufo bufo. Next base: position 166,783,926 of record NC_053392.1, on the reverse strand, counting down.
GTTGTCCTGCTGAAACACTATGTTGTCCTTTTCATACCCATAGTACTCGAGTGTACAAAGTACGTCATCTTGTAGGATACTCACATATAGCTCAGCATTGAGACCACCATCGATCCTGGTCAAGTATCCAACGCCTTTGGCTGTGAAACAACCCCATATCATTAGACTTCCTCCACCGAACTTGACAGTTCCTTCAATTTCTTGATCCGTTAGCCCCGTTTTCCCTAGTTTCTTCCAGACCCATTTGCACCCATCAGAGCCCAGTCAATTGACTTTCGTCTCCTCGATCCAAATCACCTGTTTCCAATCTTCTACTATACACTGTTCGTAGTTTTTTGCAAACTCGAGCCGCCGCTTATATCGATATTGTAGCCGAGGCTTCTTCACCTTTTTTTGGGCCACCATTCCAGACTTGTGTAATGCGCATGGCATTGTGCTTGCATGGCATCTGTGATCTCACTATTACGAAGCATATGAGCCACCTCCACTGCCATGTTTGTTGCGTCAGAACTGATAGACCTTGTGATGAGCCGACTTGTTGACTTTGATAGAAGGTCCCTCAAATATGATAAAATAATAAAGAACATATACTCACCACTTAGTCAATCAGTGTTTCCAGAACTGCAGTTTCAGTCCTCACTTCTGGTTTTTGTTTACAGGTTGAAGTAGTGGTATAGCAGTATATGGCACAACCACTGAGACCAGTGATTGGCTGCAGTGCCCATGTGCCTTTTACTGCTTTAGTGCAAACAGAACCAGAAGTGAGGACCAGAGCTGAGTGAAAACGTTGAGGGACTATGTAGTAAGTATATATCCTTTATTATTTTATCAAATTTGAGGACATTGGGGGAGTTTTCTTAGAATTTGGACAACCCTTTGAATATTCAGTCACTCTGGGGACATGCTGTAGCTATGGGGGCCCTTCTCTGACAGTGTTTAACATTTGCACGAGTAGAACAAAAACCTTGTGCAACCAAGAATTCGGCAGATGTGCTGCTGTCAGTATTTAGAGGTAAATATTTTGCAGGTGTGTAAGGGGGTTTTATTTGCCTTCACCAAGTGTCTTGATGCATTTCTATAGAATATTTTTTATTTTACTTATAAGAGAAGGTCTTATTTGTGTCTTGGCACACAATACATAAATTATATTCATACATTACAAGCTGTGCCTCTTGACATCCCATCTGGGATGTTGGCAAATTACCCAGATGGATTCACTTTTAAGTTAAGTAACCGATAAGCAGCACACTCGACACAGGAACACAGTGGACGGCATTTATCGGAGGGTACATTGCTTAGATATTGCTCCTCTATGTTTAGTGCAATAGAGCTGGACAAATCTTTTACATACAAGTATGCCACATATGAAGCCTCTTAGCTGTACTAGAAAAGTCTGGTGCCGTGTTAGCCACAGAGTGGTGGCTGGAGTGACAAACCATGCTTTAGTATCCAGCAGATTGATAAAAGGAGATATGAGCAGAAGGTTTCCGATAGCATAGTGCCGACTGTAGAAATAAACAGGGGAAATAACAGGTTAAGTCCTCATGCACACGAACGTTGTTTGTTTCTGTGTCCGTTCCTGGACAGCACACTGTAAGACATTATTTTTTTTTACTTGACTTTTTTTTGTCTATGTTGCCGTGAGAAGGCTTTACTTTTTGTATGGGATTAGATTACATTTTCATTGGTACTATTTTGGGGTACAGCTTCTTAATCCTTTTTTTTGGTAGGTGGAATAAACAAAAAAAATAAATTTTTTTAAACTTTCTACTGCATTCACCGCGTGGGTTAAATAATATAATAATAGTATGGGTTGTAATAGATGCGGCAATACCATTGTATGTTTTTTCGACGTAATAAAACATTTTTAAAGGTGTTTTCTGGGATTTTAATATTGATGACCTATCCTCCGACATCTGGGACTCCCGCCAATCAGCTGGTTGAAGAGAAGGACGCGCTCCATTTTCTCCATTTGAGCGCAGCCTTACCTTCTTTGTTTACCTGCTCACCACCTAGTTGACGTGGTTTCTATTGAATGTGGCATGTAAGGGACTAATTTTTTTCATATTCGGCCACGCCTCTAACTCCTCCCAAAACATAACTATACACACCTAATCCCACGCTGTCCCCGTAATGCCAGCACACAGTTATTATTCCTCCTTTATGCCACTACACAGTAGTTATGCCAACATTGTGACCCCTTCACCATAGTCATGCCAACATGTGCCCTCTTCATAGTAGTGAGGCCCAGATATGTGCCCCCTTCACAGTAGTTATGCCCAAATGTACCTCTTTCACAGTACCTATGCCCAGATGTGTTCCCTTTACAGTACTTATGCCCGGATACTTGCCCCCTCACAGTAGTTATATCCGGATATGTGCCCCCTCAGAGTAGTTATGTCAGATATATGCACCCTCACAGTAGTTATATGTGCCCCCTCGCAGTAGTTTTGCCCTGATGTGTGCCCCCTCGCAATAGTTTTGCCCTGATATGTGCCCCCTCCCAGTAGGATTGCCCTGATATGTGGCCCCTCCCAGTAGAATTGCCCTGATATGTGCCCCCTCCCAGTAGGATTGCCCTGATATGTGCCCCCTCACAGTAATTTTGCCCTGATATATGCCCCCTCTCAAGTAGTTTTGCCAAGGTATGTGCCCCCTTCACAGGAAGTGAAAAAAAACTAACTGTACATACTCATCTGGTTCCTCCGATGATCTGCGCTCCACAGCAGCAGGCAGGATACACATCACATTGTGCTTCTCTGGGCTGTGTAGGAGGAGGAGAACAGCTGACTTACCCCGGCCCTCCTGCACAGACTAGCAGCGTGGAGGGGGGCTAGAATGGTGAAGTGGGGAGACCCCTGCTTCATCATTACAGGCAACTATCTCTGTGTCCTATGGATGCAAAGACAGGTGCCTGAGAGTGGTACATACCTCACCTGTTCCGGGACTGTGGGGTAGCCACTGAAATCGGGGACTGTGCGGCGGTATGGTATGCAGAGTTACAATAGAGGCCGCCTGTACCTCTGCACAATACAACTGTGTGCTTGAGCCCTTAAAGGGGTTGTCTCACTTCAGCAAATGACATTTATCACATAGAAAAAAGTTAATACAAGCCACTTACTAATGTACTGTGTTTGTCCGTATTGCCTCCTTTGCTGGATGGATTCATTTTTCCATCACATTATACACTGCTCGTTTCCAGTGGTTACAGCCACTGCTGCAGCGCAAATGTGAGGTGACCGGGACGAGAGCTGCTGCACATGCGCTACACTACCACAGTACCAGCCACCAGAGAGGCAGTGCTTTTTCCTACAGTGTGCAGGCACGACCACCGCTGGATTGTAGGATGGTCATAAGCAGTGGATAATGTGACGGAAGCATGAATCCAGCCAGTAAAAGAGGCAATATGAACAATCATTATATATTAGTTAGTGCCTTGTATTAACTTAAAAGCTGAAGTGAGACAACCCCTTTAATGTGTAAAGGGAGAAGGAAAAGAGTATAGAAGTAAAAAAAAAGTTTCATACAAATACTACAATTCCTTAAAGGGGTTGTCCGGTGTTGCGGAGCTTCACGGTATACCCTCAATATCTTCACTTAAATCCCCTTGTAGCTGAAGAAGCAGGTCAATAACCAAGAGACAATTTCCCCAGTGACTGGACGACACACAGTTTGGGAGTCAACTGACTTTACTAGGCATGCGCACCTGGTTTCAAACTGCCAACAGCCTCATTTACATACAATACATAGATTACTATGGTACAAGGAGAAGTGGGGTCAGACAATAGCAAGGGCTGATGGGAGGTTGAGGGGGGACACTGCAGCTAGTTTACACAGGTCTCCCAGTGTCCCTGAGACAACACCCTGCTGGGGAAACAATGGGACAGGAAAAGGGGGGAGGTGAAGAGGTACAGACAAGAAAGACATTCTGTAAGTGGCTAGGTTTGCCACAATGCTCCCCCAGAACCAAGCCGGCATACACAGTCTGATCCCAACGGATCGGCTTGGGGATGTCCGAAGGAGCGCTCACAGATCACTTTTCAAGTTCAGTTTGTCTGGATAACCCGTCGGCGTTGCCATTTTGCTTCCCAGGGCGGTAGTGGATGGTAAAGTCAAAAGGCTGCAGCGCCAAACTCCAGCGCAGCAGCCGGGCATTGTCTCCAGACACCCTGTTCAGCCACACCAACGGGTTGTGATCTGTGAGTAAGGAAAAGGGTTGTCCGTACAAATAGGGCTGCAGCTTTTTAAGGGCCCACACCACGGCCAGGCATTCTTTTTCTATGGCGGCGTAGCTTACTTCCCGGGGTAAAAGTTTTCTGCTTAAGTAAGCCACTGGATGCTCGCCGCCATCTTCTCCGACTTGGCTCAGTACTGCCCCCAATCCAAACATAGAAGCGTCTGTGTGGACGAGAAAGCGTTTAGTTGGATCAGGGGCGGCAAGTACAGGTGAATTCACAAGAGCCGTTTTTAGTTGCTGGAATGCCTGCTCACACTCTGGGGTCCAGACTACTATCTTAGGGAGATTCTTGCGGGTCGGTGAGGGGTTTGGCCAGGGTACTGTAGTTGGGTACAAATTTACGGTAGTATCCTGCGGTACCTAGGAATGCCAGTACTTGAGTTTTGGTACGAGGGGTTGGCCATTTGGCTACAGCCTCTACCTTAGCCGGTTCGGGTTTTTGTTGGCCGCTCCCTACCCGGTGTCCTAGGTATTGGACTTCTGCCATCCCTATATGGCACTTACTGGGCTTCAGAGTTAATTCTGCCTCCCTAATACGGTCTAGTACGGCTCCTATGTGGGTCAGGTGTTCAGTCCAGGAGTGGCTGAAGATCGCTATATCATCTAGATAGGCGCAAGCGTACTCCTGGAACCCATCCAATAGCCGATCCACCATCCTCTGAAAAGTAGCCAGAGCATTTTTCATCCCGAATGGCATGACCTTAAACTGGTACAGGCCAAACGGGGTGACAAACGCCGACTTAGGGATGGCGTCTTCGGCTAGGGGAATCTGCCAATACCCCTTACAAAGATCTATTGTGGTGAGGTATTGGCCCCTGGCTATTTTGTCCAGGAGCTCGTCTATCCGGGGCATGGGGTAGGCATCAGATACGGTCTTATCATTAAGCCTCCGGTAGTCTACGCAGAAGCGGGTAGTCCCATCCCGCTTCGGCACCAGAACTACTGGGGAGGCCCAAGGGCTTTCAGAGTGCTCTATGACTCCTAGTTGTAGCATTTCTTCAATTTCCTTGCGCATATTATCCTTTACGGATTCAGGTATGCGGTAAGGAGGTTGGCGAATAGGGGTCTGCCCTGGTGTTTCTACTCTGTGGGTGGCTAACGGGGTGTACCCGGGGAGATTAGAAAAAGTGGTTCCCTTTTACCTTATTAGACTATGAGCCTGCGCCCTTTCCTGGGGACTCAGCCGTTCACCTAACTGAACCTCTTCCAGGTCCTCTTTCTGGCCCTCTTTCTCTAGGAGATCTGGGAGAGGTAAATTGTCAAAGTCCTCTGCGGCAGAGGCACAAATAGCGGTCACCTCTTCTATGCGCTCGTAGTAGGGCTTCAGCATGTTCACATGGAGCATGCGTCTGCCCCCTGCTCCAGCGCACGGGCCGATCACATAGGTGGTATCGCAGATTTGCTCCACCACCTTGTATGGGCCCTGCCAGGAGGCCTGCAGCTTGTCATTAGGGACTGGCCGTAGGATTAACACCTTCTGCCCGACCTGAAAGCTGCGGTCCCTGGCCCCCTTATCGTACCATCTGCGCTGTCGTTGTTGGGCCGCTTGGAGGTTAACACGTGCCGTCTGGGTCAGAGCCTCCAAGCGTTCCCTAAACTCCAGCACGTATGGGACAATAGGGGTACCATTCGTAGTTACCCCTCCCTCCCAGTGTTCTCTGATAAGGTCTAAGGGACCCCTCACTCTCCTCCCGAACAATAATTCAAAAGGGGAGAATCCTGTGGATTCTTGGGGTACTTCCCTATAGGCAAAGAGCAAGTGGGGCAAAAACCGTTCCCAGTCTTTTTGAGTGTCTATGAACGTGCGGATCATCTGTTTAAGTGTTCCGTTAAACCGTTCACAGAGCCCGTTGGACTGGGGGTGGTAGGCGGAGTTTAAGATCGGTTTCACCCCACACACTTTCCAGAGTTGGTGGGTGACCTCTGCAGTGAACTGGGTGCCCCTATCCGAAATAATCTCCTGGGGAAATCCCATACGGGAGAATATTGGCATAAGGGCATCGGCTATAGTCTCTGCATGTACATTGGTCAACGCCACTGCCTCTGGGTATCTAGTGGCGTAGTCCACGACGGTCAAGATGTATTTCTTGCCAGAGGGACTGGGTTTCGCTAGGGGTCCTATTATGTCTACAGCTACTCGACTGAAGGGTTCTTTAATTATGGGCAGGGATCTGAGTTTGGCTTTATAGCGATCCCCTCTCTTCCCTACCCTCTGGCAGGTATCGCACGTTTGACAGTATTGTCTAATATCCTTTGAGATACCTGGCCAGAAGAAGTTCTGCGTCAGCCGATGTTTCGTTCGGCTGATTCCTAAATGTCCTGATAATGGTATATCGTGCGCGATGCGCAGCAACTCTTGTCTATACTTTCGGGGTACCACTAACTGCTTAGTGGGCACGGGTATGGACCCTGCTACTACCTTCTCTGCATAGCGGTATATGAGACCTTTGTCCCAAGCATATCTCTCTCCCTCCAACCCTCCTTGGTCCTTGTTTATCCTATCTTTACAGGGAGTGCAGAATTATTAGGCAAGTTGTATTTTTGAGGATTAATTTTATTATTGAACAACAACCATGTTCTCAATGAACCCAAAAAACTCATTAATATCAAAGCTGAATATTTTTGGAAGTAGTTTTTAGTTTGTTTTTAGTTTTAGCTATTTTAGGGGGATATCTGTATGTGCAGGTGACTATTACTGTGCATAATTATTAGGCAACTTAACAAAAAACAAATATATACCCATTTCAATTATTTATTTTTACCAGTGAAACCAATATAACATCTCAACATTCACAAATATACATTTCTGACATTCAAAAACAAAACAAAAACAAATCACTGACCAATATAGCCACCTTTCTTTGCAAGGACACTCAAAAGCCTGCCATCCATGGATTCTGTCAGTGTTTTGATCTGTTCACCATCAATATTGCGTGCAGCAGCAACCACAGCCTCCCAGACACTGTTCAGAGAGGTGTACTGTTTTCCCTTCTTGTAAATCTCACATTTGATGATGGACCACAGGTTCTCAATGGGGTTCAGATCAGGTGAACAAGGAGGCCATGTCATTAGATTTTCTTCTTTTATACCCTTTCTTGCCAGCCACGCTGTGGAGTACTTGGACGCGTGTGATGGAGCATTGTCCTGCATGAAAATCATGTTTTTCTTGAAGGATGCAGACTTCTTCCTGTACCACTGCTTGAAGAAGGTGTCTTCCAGAAACTGGCAGTAGGACTGGGAGTTGAGCTTGACTCCATCCTCAACCTGAAAAGGCCCCACAAGCTCATCTTTGATGATACCAGCCCAAACCAGTACTCCACCTCCACCTTGCTGGCATCTGAGTCGGACTGGAGCTCTCTGCCCTTTACCAATCCAGCCACAGGCCCATCCATCTGGCCCATCAAGAGTCACTCTCATTTCATCAGTCCATAAAACCTTAGAAAAATCAGTCTTGAGATATTTCTTGGCCCAGTCTTGACGTTTCAGCTTGTGTGTCTTGTTCAGTGGTGGTCGTCTTTCAGCCTTTCTTACCTTGGCCATGTCTCTGAGTATTGCACACCTTGTGCTTTTGGGCACTCCAGTGATGTTGCAGCTCTGAAATATGGCCAAACTGGTGGCAAGTGGCATCTTGGCAGCTGCACGCTTGACTTTTCTCAGTTCATGGGCAGTTATTTTACGCCTTGGTTTTTCCACACGCTTCTTGCGACCCTGTTGACTATTTTGAATAAAACGCTTGATTGTTCGATGATCACGCTTCAGAAGCTTTGCAATTTTAAGAGTGCTGCATCCCTCTGCAAGATATCTCACTATTTTTGACTTTTCTGAGCCTGTCAAGTCCTTCTTTTGACCCATTTTGCCAAAGGAAAGGAAGTTGCCTAATAATTATGCACACCTAATATAGGGTGTTGATGTCATTAGACCACACCCCTTCTCATTACAGAGATGCACATCACCTAATATGCTTAATTGGTAGTAGGCTTTCGAGCCTATACAGCTTGGAGTAAGACAACATGCATAAAGAGGATGATGTGGCCAAAATACTCATTTGCCTAATAATTCTGCATGCAGTGTATATACCTGCAGGGAGGGATCTAGGGCCACCTCACTGCCAAATTCCAGGGGGGCATCCCAGGGGAGAATAGGAGGGGTGTGTGGCATATTGTTTACCTGAGCCTCAGTGTGATCGGATGGAGCCGTGGTGCGTGTTTGCTGCCGGGTAACAACCGGGTAGGCCTCTTGGATAGTTGGTTGAGGGACAAAAGCAGAGGTGAGCTCCCCCAAGTCGTTGCCCAAAATAACATCAGCGGGCAAATCCTGCATAATTCCCACCTCCACGTTTCCATGCCCTGCCCCCCAATTCAAATGCACCTTGGCAGTGGGAACTTTGTAAATTGCTCCCCCTGCCACCCGTACAGCTACACAGTCTCCGGTGAGGGTGTGCTTAGGCACCAAATGATTTTGGACCAGGGTTAACGTGGCCCCAGAGTCACGTAATCCTTGTATACTCTTGCCCTCCATGTGTACCACCTGGCGGTGCCCCTGGCGGTTGTCTGAGGCGGCTTGTATGGGGTTTACCTCGTGTAGGATCCCCAGAGGCTCTTCTTTTGAGGTGACTGTGGATGTTGGGAGCACAGATTCTCTTTGGCAGCAGTGTACTGCAGCCCGATTGGGGGGAGAAGGACCCTGGTGGTTCCAGTTCTGGCGAGGTCGGTTACGTGGGCAGTCTCTCTGGATGTGCCCCTGTTGGTTGCAGGTGTGGCAGCGGATCGGTGGTCGGGTATTGTACCTAGCAGGGTACGGGTTGTGGCTCGCGGCTGGTCGTGGGTGAGCCAAGGTAGTCACTGCTGGCAGAGGGGTGGTAGATCCAAACGTGGTCCAGTGTGGTGTGCGTTGATCTCGCCTGGTGTCTTGGAACTCGTCAGCTAGCTTGGCTGCCTCTGGTAGGGTACGGGGTTTGCGATCTCGTACCCAATTTTGAAGTTCTGTGGTTAGTCCATTAAAAAACTGCTCCATTACTATTAACTGGAACATCTCTTCCATAGTGGTGACCCGTGCCGCTTCCATCCACCCCTTGGCGGCTCGTTGTAGTCGGTGTGCCCATTCAGTGTGTGAGTCTTTTGTTTGTTTCTTGATGTCCCGGAATTTGAGTCGGTATGCCTCAGAGGTAATGGCATACCGTGCTAGGATGGCTTGTTTGACTTTGGGATAATTCCTGATGTCTTCGTCTGGGACGGTCCGGTATGCCTCTGCGGCGCGGCCTGACAATCTACCTGCCAGCAGGGGTACTTGGTCGGCTGGGCTGATGTCGTGTAGCTGGCACAACCTTTCGAAATCCTGTAGGTATTCGTCAATATCACTTTCTCCTTCTGTGTACTTTTTAAAAGCTTGGTAGGGAATCTTAGCTTTTCCCTGGGTAGTGCTGGTGGGCGCTGGGGCTCCTTCCCTGACTCGCTGAATAGCATTTTGCTTCGCTACAATGTACTCGTGTACATCTGCTATCAGTCTTTCCAGTGTCTCCATGGAGGGGGTGTTTGGGTAAAAAGCTAACCTGCTATTGAGCTCTCTTGTAAATTCTGTTGGCTCTGTCTCCTGTGGAGCTGCCGCAGTGGTCGCTCTGTCCCCCTCCATGAGTTCGGCCACCAGAGTAGCTTTGGTTTTGTTGCTGGCTATTCTTCCCCTTGCTTCCAATAATTCTTTTAACGTAGTACGTTTCAATGTTGCATAATTCGTCTCCATTCACCGTTCGTTCGAATGACTGCACATATTCTCGAACTCCGGTATATCCGAATGGCTGTTTTAACAAACTGCTGCTTTGCTGTGCTGCAAGGCTTGTATCCCACCGCTGCCACCAATTGTTGCGGAGCTTCACGGTATACCCTCAATATCTTCACTTAAATCCCCTTGTAGCTGAAGAAGCAGGTCAATAACCAAGAGACAATTTCCCCAGTGACTGGACGACACACAGTTTGGGAGTCAACTGACTTTACTAGGCATGCGCACCTGGTTTCAAACTGCCAACAGCCTCATTTACATACAATACATAGATTACTATGGTACAAGGAAAGGTGGGGTCAGACAATAGCAAGGGCTGATGGGAGGTTGAGGGGGGACACTGCAGCTAGTTTACACAGGTCTCCCAGTGTCCCTGAGACAACACCCTGCTGGGGAAACAATGGGACAGGAAAAGGGGGGAGGTGAAGAGGTACAGACAAGAAAGACATTCTGTAAGTGGCTAGGTTTGCCACATCCGGGTTCACAGCTGAACCCGGACATATCTCCATTTTCACCCCGGCAACCCCCCTGACATGAGGATCGGAGCAGGGAAACGTACAGGGGCTCTCCATGAGGCTCCCAGGAACCCTGGTGACGCCACCGGCACTAATGATCGGGATTTAGCGCTGCCCTAGCCAGTAAAACGGATAGGGCAGCGCTAAAGCCCGCCCATCAGAGTCGGTGACGTCACCGAACACACTGCCGGGCGGAAGTTTCCGCCCGGCAGTGTGTTATTGAAAACAAAATAGACCTTGCCCTGCGCGATCTAGCGCAGGGCAAGGGAGCGCATCGGAGCATGAGATGCTTCGATGCTAGCCTCAGGGGGGCTGCCTGGGTGAAAATAAGGGTATGTCCGGGTTCAGCTCTGAACCCGGACAACCCCTTTAAGAGGGATACTATATGCACAATTGTAACATTGTGCTGCTTTGTAAACCTAATGAGGACCTGTGAGTTCTGGCATGCCTCTTTTGATAAATACTTGCATTACCTCCAAAAATAATTCTAGAGCATCTTTTCTTAGTACTATGCACCTCTTGCAAACATAGGGCTAATTATTTCTCTTGCAAAGATAGGGATAGTGTCAAACAGTGTAGGGACATAACCCTATGGGCAAAGGGAATGGAAACACCCAGCTGTTAATTAATTCAAACATTTCCTGGAGGAATAACAGAGGAGCGGCACAACGCAAAGTTCTAGAAAAAGATACCCCAAATAATTTTTTCTTTATTTACTATTAAAGGGGTTATCCAACGTCTCCAACAGCCCCCCATGTGCCGGGCCCCTCACAGGTAATATACTTACACTGCTCCCCACGCCGCTCCTGGTCCCCTAGTATCGCGGGTGATGCTAGGGAGGCTCGTCCCTGTCACTGCCTGCCATTGGCGGGAGAAGCAGCAGCGGCGATGCGGGGACCAGGAGCGGCGCAGGGAGCGGGGTAAGTAAATTAGTTGTGAGAGGCCCGACACATGGGGGGAGGGGGGGTGGGGGTTGGAGACGTTGGATAATCCCTTTAAGTATTTACTAAAAAGCATGTTGAGAGCTTCTCTCCAATCTGCTGCCTATCAGTGCCCCAGGATTCAGTGTATTTAGTGAATTACCCTGCAATAGTTCTTTCCTCCCACCTGAATATTGGTGCTTCTAATAGTCTAGGGAGTGGATCACGCTGTTTTTCCCTGAAATCACTCTGAACTCGCTCTAATGCCGAGTCCTGCTACCAATAAAAGGCAGATTCATGTTTAATACTATAAAATCCATTAAGTGGGAGAGTGCACGTTAACGAAAATATGAGAAGGACAGCAACACAGTTATGAAAACAGACGGCTAATAAAGGGCATGTTTGATATTTCCAGGAATTAAAATATTTCTCCTGGGTGTTAATGAAGGTAAAAAGAGATTCATTTAATGCGGCCCCCAAACGTTTCACGACTTGGATGTGGAAAAATGTTGTTATTGGAATTAAGACAAAACATGCATTCATAGAGACGGCCTTTATTTTCTTAAGTTACAAGAGTTGCCAAAATTCAACGCGAAGAAAAAAAATTATTAGTCAGTGTGGCATGGTCAGCGGCTGTGAAAATGCATGTTATCATCTGGGAGAGCATTAAATCATGATGGAGCCCCGGCCAATAACAACAATGTTTCAGCGCAGCGTGATCCGGGTTTTATCCTAATGTCATTTACTGTAAGAGTTTACAATATTTTAGTCTTTGTGAGAAACTGCACCGTGTTATTTACTGATGTGCTATATAAGCCACTTATAGGTATACTATACGTATATAGTATTGTTCATTTTCGATCAAAGTCTCGCCTATAAATGGGCAAATACAGATAATAAAATGTATAACTCAGAATGAGATACTATTCCAACTTAGCCTTCTCTTGGACACATTCTGATAGCTGTATACTAGTGGATGGGTTCTCTGGCTTTGTAGAAAATGTATTACACAGAGCACAGGACATGTTCACAGTTTGGGTTACAATTACTTCCCAAATTCCAGGCTATGGGGCTACATGGAACAGAGAGTGTGGGTTGAAAATACTTAAATAACTCTCTATATACACATTCCTGCAATTTGTCGACCCTACACACCTTTTGCACTGAATGGACACTGGCAGAGGGTGTAAAGATCCCACTGATAAGCGTAATGGTAACACCTCTTTTCTTTATCCATTTACAGAAGGAATAACAGAGGGATGGTACAACACAGCATTCTAAGAAAATATGCTCCAATTTTATTTTATTTTTTAAGGAGAATGTAAATATTTAGTAGGACAGAGATGTCAGGAGTTCTGACAGATTCTCTTTATGGCCCCAAGGATTCACACTATACCAACCCCTTAAAGGGGCTGTCCGGGTTCGGAGCTGAACCCGGACAAACCTCAATTTTTTTACCCAGGCAGGCCCCCTGACTTGAGCATCGGAGCAGTTCATGCTCTGATTGCTCTCCTTTGCGCGCCGCTAAATCGCTCAGGGCAAAGGCTCTTTTGTTTACAATAACACACTGCCGGGTGGAGGCTCCCGCCGGGCAGTGTGTTCGGTGACGTCAACTGCTCTAATGGGCGGGCTTTAGCGCTGCCCTAGCTGTTTTACTGGCTACAGCAGTGCTAAAGCCCGCCCATCAGTGCCGGTGAGGTCACCGGGCTCCCTGAGCAGCCAGAAGAAGAGGCTTCAGCGCTCCTGCAAGGGACCCGGTACGTCACCGAGTCTAAGAAAAGTTCACTTCCGGCGAAGAATTTCCTATAAGAAAACAGGGTTTGAGAAATATGTGGAAAAGGTAGAACATGGATATATGTTATATGTTTGTCTGTCTTGTACTAATGTAACAAAGTCCTCAATCCCGGACAACCCCTTTAACACTGGCCAGAAGGGAGTGCTACCCACCCTGTAAACTAATGTAAAAAAAAACAAAAAACAAATTTAAACAAAAAAGGAGAGTGAGCACTCACAACATTCGGACCACAGGATATCAGGATCAATGGGATATTTATTAGGACCTAATAGGCCCAATCACATATAAAATCACTAAAATTAGCTAAAAAGTTGGTACCAATAAATATACTGACGAAGGGTATTCAATATTAATATCACAATTCAACAGACATATATGGAACACTAAAGTTGCTGGAGTGCACTCCTGGTGCTTGTAGTGCAACAAACTATATCAGAAAGTGTCCAACAGATTAGAAGAGGCCACCTGTGGACCTTGTATTGCCACAAACCGCTTCTCAAATGATCATATCCGGTGATCCTTTCAGCGGGTCTATTTCCAAACAGTCTGAATGCTGAAAGTTATAAGTTTGATGACTGTAATTTTAATGAAGTTGCAGAGAATAATACCATGACAGAGAGTTTTAGGAATCTTGAACAATTGTTGCATAAACAGCTGAGGCAACATTGGGAGATCCGCTCCCTACGGTATTATGTAGAGGAAACTAAGATCCCAAAAGGATTATTAATTATTAAAAGTCCAGCTCAGGACCTCATTAGTGACAAATTTTCCAGGGAGTGGAGTGACTTATTGACTAGTCAGTCGATTGCCCTGATGGGATTGATCAATAAGAGAAGAACAGAGATACTGGGGCACTTGAATATAAAAATTGGGAAGTTAAGGGAACACATAGACAAATACCCAAAGAACACAGAATTTAATATGTGGCAGGATAGACTGTGCAAAAGCATAGATAGGTTGGAGGTAGATATTATTAATAGGAAAAGTAAAAAATATATAGAGGTTTATAAGAATAAACAACAGGTGAGATCAGTAGAGATTCCGGAAGATGTTAACAATTCTCACCAGGGACCGTTAGATATGGAGCTGGGTAGAGAGGAAAGGATTAGCACCTATAATGTACCAGTTAGCAATAGGTACGAAGAATTGGCAGGACAACCTTTTTTAGACCTTACCCCGGCACATCACAGGACACGCACAAGACACAGAGATCAGACACCACCACGACACAGATCACCATACAATTTGAGACACATGAACACCAGGCACCAACAAGCAACAGGGAAATACTCTCAGTCCAATTACCAAACACGGAATCAGCACATGCACTATCACAACAACACAAATCACCAACAGCACTACCACCAGGAAAAGAAAGACAAGGAGAAGCAAAAGAAAGGGAACCACGGCACCGGAGACACTCACATACTAAATTTAATTAATTAATTTGAGTTCTAAACCCCTCACCATTTCACAAATTAATTTATTAAATAAGGGGTTGAAATTTGCCCCGTCCAATACCATGGATAAATTTTCGACTTATATTGGTGTTCAAAAATTCATTAGAAACCTTTGCCTTAAAAAATATTACATAAAAAATCCCCAGATCAGGGACTGTCCCGATAGGAGACCAATAGAGTCAATTAAATATACCTCTCTGAAAAATAAATCTAAAATGTTCCCGCGGAACGAGATTAGCAGGGAAATTGCCACATTTCAGAAGTGTGTAGAAGATGACCTTAGAAAGATTAAAGCTAGACCCCCCAATAATAACAATCTAACAAAACGGGAGATTCAGGCCATCAAAACACTTCAGAAAGATAACAGTGTCACTATACGCCCGGCCGATAAGGGCGGTGCGACAGTAGTTTTAGACACTGATCAATACAACAAAGAATGTCTGAGACAATTGGCTGATAAGAAGATATATATGAAGCTCAAGGGTGACCCAATAGTAAAGTTTAACCAGGGTTTGGAAGATCTGTGTAAGAAAGGGTTGGAACAAGGGATTCTCCTGAAACAGGAATCAGAATTTATTTTGGGGACAGAAAGAAGACTACCTACCTTCTACTGTCTACCAAAGGTCCATAAAAGCTTGATAGATCCCCCGGGACGCCCTATAGTGTCCGGGATAGGATCTATTACATCCAACCTATCGAGATATATAGACACTCAATTACAACCTCTGGTTAAAAACATCAAGTCCTATTTGAGGGATACCACACAGATTATCCAGATCCTAGAAGGACTAATAATTGAACCAGATTGGATTATAGGGACTTTAGATATCCAATCCCTATATACAGTTATAGATCATCAACAGGGATTGGAGGCAGTTAAACAGCAATTGATAAAAAGTGGCACATTTGAAGACCCCTTAAATTCAATTAATACTGGAAGGGATCCAATATATTTTGCGACAATTATTTTTATTTTGAGGGGGAATACTTTCTGCAGCAGTGTGGCACCGCCATGGGGACCAGGTTCGCTCCGAGTTACGCCAATTTATTTTTGGCAGAATGGGAATCTATTGTCATCGAGCCCAGACTTGGGGCGGACCTGGTCCTATGGCGGCGCTACATCGATGATGTAATATTTATTTGGAGGAAAGGAGAGGCAGATCTATTTGAATTCTTGGAAGGGATTAATAAGAATGATTTGAATTTAGTTTTCACATCCAATATTAAGGAGGAAACAGAATTTTTGGATATATTAATAAAAAGAGAGGAGGACCGTTATTTGTGTAGCACATATCAAAAACCGTCTGCCAAGAATGGTTTTATTCTCTTTAATAGCTGCCACCTACCTAGGTGGTTACTAAATGTTCCCCTGGGACAATTCCGGAGGATCAAAAGGAATTGTACGAATTCGGATAAATTTGAGGAAGAGGCAGCCAAAATGAAACTCCAATTTTTGGATAAACAATACCCAGTCAGTGTTTTAGATGATTCTTTAAATAAAGTGAGGGAATTAGAAAGAAAATCCTTTTTTGAAGATAAAGGGGCAAGTGGAGCATCTGAAGAATCCAAGATGGATATTAAGATGATCCTTCCCTTCAATAGCAACTATAAAAAGATTAAAAATATCATTAGCAAACACTGGTATCATATATTAAGTGACAAAGTAATAGGTCCACAATTACCCAACCTACCGAAAATAGTATATACTAAGGCCTCTAGTCTGAAACTTAGAGTAGCCCCGTTGGTAAAAGAAAAAAGAACTACAACAAATTTGGGCTCTTTTCTAAGTTTGAAAGGGTTCTATAAATGTGGGAGGTGTATGGGATGTAGGATGAGCCTACAAGAAAGAAAAATAGATACAATACACTCAGCACATAACTCTTTTACTTGGGAGATTAGTGATTGCCTTACGTGTAACTCATCCGGAGTCATTTATCTGATACAGTGTCCTTGCAAGCGCCAGTATATTGGCAGAACAAAAAGATTGCTAAAAACTAGGATCAGCGAACATATTTCGAACATCAAAAAGGGATATGCGAAACACTCACTTTCTAAGCATTACGACGAGGTACATGGCAGGGACCCGTCTAAATTATTTTTTGTAGCGCTAGAAAAAATCAATAAACACTGGAGAGGGGGTGATTTTATTAAGAGGATGTCCAGAGCTGAATCGAAACATATATATGAATTTGGCTGCTTATTGCCAGCAGGCCTGAATTCAGATCTGGAGATTTTTGGTTTTCTATAGGGTGGTGTTCCCGTTTCTGATGGAGGATCCCATGTTTTTGCCGTTTCCTGGCACTGGGATCCCCTCTCGGAGAAGGGATCACCACCCATAACATCTGAATCCCATTATCTGTCCTGATTCTCCCTATCAACCTACAGTTACAAACTTTTAGAATAGGAATAGAGTTTTCAGCCAAGGGATTATAATGGGAATGTTTTAATTATAATGAAGATTTATGTGTATTTATATTTTTATATTTTTAGTGTATTTGAGATTTTACATATTAAAATGTGATTTTTTAACTTGTGTCACTTTGAAATTTAATACAGCACAACTCTGTAATACGTTAGTTATATTATTAGATAAAACGCAATTGAGTTGAAAAAACCGCAACTAAACCGCATTACAACCGCAATGGTGAAATTGTATCAAAATGAATCCAGGATCCGGAGTTTATGGATCACCCAATGGACTATAAAAGGTGGAGAAGTATGAGTGGCGCTTCAACCACTGAGGAAGGGGTGTAGACGCCCCGAAACGCGTCTGGTGTTAAGGAGAGAAGCGCCCACCTAATCTTCTGGATCTACATTGCATGGCCATGCGATAATAACTCAAAAAAAGGAGAAACATCTTTGCATCTACAAGGACCGCTCCAGTATACAACTACGGACATCACGATCAAGGTACCGCCACTGCCTGTGTAATCCCGCGATAGTGTGACGTCATCAGTGCGAGACGGCTGACGCGAGACGCCGAAGCGGCCGGCGCAGCTCGCCTCTCGTGGAAGACTCTGAGATGCGGCAGCGGGAGCAAACATCAGGGACCAGGTAGGAACCTTACCCCCAAGTTGGACATATAAGTAGTTCTCATATACTACTTTGAGCGGCCGTACTGTTATCCACAAATAAGTACAGAGTGTTCTATAGGACATTGAGCACATTTTGTCTATATAGACTGTTTGGAAATAGACCCGCTGAAAGGATCTCCGGATATGATCATTTGAGAAGCGGTTTGCGGCAATACAAGGTCCACAGGTGGCCTCTTCTAATCTGTTGGACACTTTCTGATATAGTTTGTTGCACTACAAGCACCAGGAGTGCACTCCAGCAACTTTAGTGTTCCATATATGTCTGTTGAATTGTGATATTAATATTGAATACCCTTCGTCAGTATATTTATTGGTACCAACTTTTTAGCTAATTTTAGTGATTTTATATGTGATTGGGCCTATTAGGTCCTAATAAATATCCCATTGATCCTGATATCCTGTGGTCCGAATGTTGTGAGTGCTCACTCTCCTTTTTTGTTTCTATTTGCCTTTTTTGGGTCGGGCACCCAAGTCGAGTTAGTAGCACCCGTCATAGCCACTAGTTGTGAGCCAACCATCCATCTATAAAAAACAAATTTAACCTCACACATATGACATAAGGGGATGGAAAATATGGATAAGGGCATCATAAAAAAAAATATAAATATAAATATAAATGTTATGCTTCAAAGGTATTTCCAGATAAGCAAAGCAAAGGACCATTGTCGCTATTGCAACGTGCCACCCCCCAGTGTTTAGGAATGCGGAGTGGTATGTTGTGGCCTTAATAGTTTGTGTCACGGTGCTCCTACCTGGATACCATCACTCCCTAGGGTTAGGCCCCGCAGCAACAAAGGAGCTGCAGTTGGTGGAGTAAGCAGACTCCAGACTTGGTGAAGCGTAACGACTTTAACTTTATCTTGGCTCCAGCAGGATAAGAGTAAACTGGCAGGTGAACTTGAATACTTTGCTTAATCCCTCTGCTGTGATAGTTAGATGTAGGAATGCTAGTGCCCCCTCTAGGGTACTATACTTTGGTCCCTCCTCTGTATTATGACTTGAACGGGTTTGGCTGCAGTATCAAGCACAGCCACACATGTAGGGTGCTGCAGTAAAGGATCATTTGTTCTGCTAACTGGCTAGGGCCTCAGGGGTTGGAAAGGTAATTCATGTAAAATATTGTTCAGGCCTTTGGTATTAAGTTGACTTGTAACACAGGAAGATTGTTCATTCTGGTAAAATGAACTGAGGTTCTGGCTTATCAGGATACATTAAAGGAGACCTAAGCCTGTACTGAAAACACGGATGGTGCTGCCACACTTTCGGGCTTGCATTGGCTATGCTTTGCCAGCATGCAGAGTATGGATACATCGAAAGTATATAGCATCCATACTCCGCATGCTGGAAAAGCAGGGCAGAGCCAATGCAAGCTGTAAGTGCTCTGAGAAGTGCTGCTGTGTCTGTACTTTCAGGAAAGGTTTAAGTTCCCTTTAATACTTTCTTAAAGGGGTTCTTTGGTACGATTATTAAAAGACCTGTAAAAGTAAGCTGGTTTGGGCAGTGCTTAGGCTACTTTCACACTAGCGTTTTATTTTCTCAGTATTGAGATCCGTCATAGGGGCTCAATACCGGAAAAAAATGGGGACAAAACTGAACTGAATGCTCCAAAATGCATTCCGTTCCGTTTAGTTGCGTTCCCATACTGAAGAGCAAACCGCAACATGTTGTAGTTTGCTCTCCGTCCTGGGATGAGGAGCAAGATGGATCCGGCATGACCCCCAATACAAGTCAATGGGGACGGATCCGTTTTCTCTGCAACAATAGAAAACGGATCCATCCTCCATTGACGTTCATGACGGATTCGTCTTGGCAATGTTAAAGATAATACAACCGTATCCGTTCATAACGGATGCAGATGGCTGTATTATCAGTAACGGAAGCGTTTTTGCTGAACCCTGCCGGATCCAGCAAAAACGCTAGTGTGAAAGTAGCCTTACTCTTCCATCGCGCTGCCAATTCCACACTATACCTTATAGTCACATGATGGCCCCCGGATGGATTTGGCTGCTTCTGCTGACATCCCGATCTGGATGCTGTCTTCCCTCTTCCCAGTCGCTGCAATGTATGATCGTCATTGCGGACGTCACTATACATTGCAGCCAGGACGTTTTCTGTGAGAAGTGTCACTTGGAAGACACATGTGCACTATGATTCCACCACTGTGACTGCGTTTCGGCACTGTCTGTCTGTCTAGGTGTGTGCATGCTCTAAGGGATCTGGACATTTAAATGGATCATGGGGATGGTTAGCAAACCCAACAGGAAACAGTAAGTAATCCATGTAAGCATCCTTCCAGGAAGTACTGATGTCAACCACAAGGGATGGAAAGTGCTGATATGAGGGGGAAAAAAAGGTACATGGGCAGTGTTGGGGGTACTCTAGATACATAAAAAATCATTATGGAATCAGAGAACCCCTTTAATTACAACCCTGAGTTATTAGAATAATATGGACTCCAGTTGCCAAACCTCTGCTGGCAAATGTACGAAATCTAGTGTACAGAAATAAGTGCTTCAGATAACAGAAGTCACCTCGGACATTCCTGAGTACATCATACAGAATACATAAATGAATATTGTAAAACCCAAGGCACAATAATGCTGTAACTTCATATAAATAAAGACATCATTAGTTGTACCCCTGGATGCTGTTCAGTTCATCATTATCCTTTTGCTTCTGATACTTGCCAAGTACATTCAATTACAAGAACTTCATGCCTTCTAATCTTGAAACACATTTACTATTTAACATGTGTTTTCCCAACTAATTTAAATCAGCCAAGTCATAAAATCCATACCTGGGCCATTAAGACTCTCCCTTATGGCTTGCTGCAGCTGTTCTTCTTCATTAAGCCCTCCAGTGTACACATTATAGGCCCCCGGAGCACGGTTTCCTTGGAACTGGTACTCTGGATACCTGGCATACCCTATTTGAAAAACGTTTACTGTTTAGGTTTAACACTTTTACATTACTTTTAAAGTGTAACTGCCATGTTTTCATTTAAAAAAAAATCTATTTTAGCATATGTTACTGCATAAAGCAATCTTTAGTTTCTTCACATACCACTGTTTTCTTTGAGTTTTTCCCTTAGTTACGACTGTTTTAACCTCTACAATATGAGGATCTTCTCAAGATGGCCCCTCTGCCAGTTCTCTGAGGCCAAAACTGCTTTCCCTTACTTCCCATACACACTTGCTTTAGCCAGCAGCTCCCTGCCAGCCAATCAGGTTAGATTACTGAGAGACACGCCTCCTCACTCTGAAGCCTAATGCAGGCATGCAGTGTGGAGGACCGCCCCTACGTCATCCAGCCGGGCGCTCCTCCTACTGGTAAGTGAAAGGTCTATGCTATAAGTAATGCGCCGCACAGACCTTTCACTTACCAGTAGGAGGAGCTCACGGCCGGCCACAGACAGCGGAGGTAAGTATAATGCTTCTAAAATTGCTAAGTAACCATGGCAGCCAGGACTGCAGTAGCGTCTTGGCTGCCATGGTAACCGATCGGAGCCCCAGCGATTAAACTGGGACTCCGATGGGAACTCTCCGCTGCCACCAATGATGGGGGGAGGGTGATTTTAATTAGGGGTGGGGGGAGAGGAGGCCGCACTGGCCACCAATGAATATAATACTGGGGAGGGAGGGAGGGGGGCCGCACTGGCCACTAATGAATTTAATACTGGGGAGGGAGGGAGGGAGGGGGGCACCGCACTGGCCCCCAATGAATATAATACTGGGAAGGAAGGGAGGGGGGCACTGGCCACCAATGAATTTAATACTGGGGAGGGAGGGGGGACCACACTGGCCACATATTGCTTTTAATACTGGGGAGGGAGGGGGGGGCTGCACTGGCCACATATTGCTTTTTATACTGGGGAGGGAGGGAGCCGCACTGGCCACCAATGCTTTTAATACTGGGGAGGGAAAGGGGGGGGGCCGCACTGGCCACAAATGCTTTTAATACTGGGGAGGGAGGGGGAGGGCGCACTGGCCACCAATGCTTTTAATACTGGGGAGGGAGGGAGGGAGACGGGGCCGCACTGGCCACCAATGCTTTTAATACTAGGGAGGGAGGGGGGAGCCGCACTGGCCACCAATGCTTTTAAAACTGGGGAGGGGGGGGGGGCCGCACTGGCCACCAATACTTTTTATACTGGGGAGGGAGGGAGGGAGGGCGGGCCGCACTGGCCACCAATGCTTTTAATACTGGGGAGGGAGGGGGGGGGCCCGCACTGGCCACCAATGCTTTCAAATACTGGGTGCGGCACCTGAGAGGTTAATTGTGTGGATCACAGCCCCCTGTAAGAGATCGGGTGCTGCCAGGCAGCAGGGGGCAGTTATATACACAGTTCTTAGTATATTCTAACTTGAAGCGTCCCCATCACCATGGGAACGCCCGTGTTAGAATATACTGTCGGATCTGAGTTTTCACGATAGTGAAAACTCAGATCTGAAAAAGCTGTTATGCAGACGGATCCGCACTGAACGGATACCATCGTTTGCATTTATAGGAGCGGATCCGTCTGTGCAGATACCAGACGGATCCGCACCTAGCGCAGGTGTGAAAGTAGCCTAAAATAGGGACTCCTGACTTTACATTGAAAGTCAATGGGGGACGGATCCGTTTACAATTGCACCAATATTGTGTCAATGTAAAGGGATCCGTCCCCATTGACTTACATTGTAAGTCAGGATGGATCCGTTCGGCTCCGCACCGCCAGGCGGACACCAAAACGCGCCAGCAGTCTCAGCACCACGTGGCACTGCCAGTCGTCTCAGCACCACCAGTCAGTCCTAGCAGTCAGTGCCAGCTGTATCAGCCACCAGTCAAGGTGACAGCAGTCTCAGCACCACCAGTCAGTGCCAAGCGTATTAGCCACCAGTCACAGTGACAGTGGTTTCAGCACCACCAGTTAGTGCCAGCTTTATCAGCCACCAGTCACAGTGCCAGTGGTCTCAGCACCACCAGTCAGTGCCAGCCGTATCAGCCACCAGTCACAGTGACAGCAGTCTCAGCACCACGTGGCACTGCCAGTCGTCTCAGCCACCAGTAAGTGCCAGCTGTTTCAGCCATCAGCTGCAGTCTCAGCACCACCAGTCCGTGCCAGCCATCTCAGGCACCAGTCACAGTGCCCACAGGCTCAGCACCACCAGTCAGTGCCAGCAGTCAGTGCCAGCAGTATAAGCCACCAGTCACAGTGCCAGTGCTCTCAGCACCACCAGTCAGTGACAGCTGTATCAGTCTCCAGTCACAGTGCAAGTGGTCTGAGCACTACCAGTCATATCAGCCACCAGTCACAGTGCCTGCAGTCTCAGCCAAAAGTCAGTGCCAGTGACGCATATTACAGCTACATATAAGTCAGTATTACACTAAGAGAAAATATTATCTATACTAATAAAAGCCCTGTGTACGTGCTCAGGGCTGGTGTCCGTGCGTGTGTGCCGATTATAGAAGTGCGCATGCGCAGCGGACGGACACACACAGAGGCCCATCCAGGTGGCAGAGCCGGGCTCGGGGGCACAGCGGCGGGACAGAAGCGCTCAGAGAGGAGGACGCCGGGAGCCGGGCACAGCGGCTTTCAGAGTTATACTCTGCCCGGAGCACACGGGACATCGCAGCCGTCACAGATCCCGGGGAGCCGTCCACACTGAGATCCGGCTATCTTACTCATTATGCCGCACTGCGCATGCGCCCGCTTCCCCACACGTGCAGTGCGGCCAGACGCCGCTCCATCGCCACACACTCCACGGACACTACATGTGCAGCATCCTATTGTAATGGCAGAGGGGGCAGTCACTGTATTGCACCTGCCCCGCTCACTTACTACATGGTGAGGCAGGAGGCCTGGTGGGCGGCCAGGCACTGGTAACGTAACTCACTAAGTGACGCCCCTGATCCGCCCACTGCATGAATGAAGCAGTCGGCGCAGGGGCATGACGTAGTGAGTTACGCTGCCAGTGCCTGGCCGCCCGCCCGGCCTCCTGCCTCACCATGTAGCAAGTGAAGAAGTGAAGATCGTTATTATTATTATTACAGTTTGTGGCGAAACCAATCTCGCCACTGTGTTTTGGAGGGGCCTGGCTACCAGCCTCTAGTTATTCAAAGTATTACTACTCTGGGCGGGGCCGGTGCAATACAGTGACTTCACCGGGCCCCGCTGCCATTACATTCACACTAAACAGCGACACTGTTATGGGGGGATCTGTGGATGACACCCACAGACCCCAATAAATGTCAGCCACAGACCAGCCCGATAACAGTGTCATCCACAGATACCCCCATAACAGTGTCAGCCACATATACCCCCATAACAGTGTCAGCCACAGACCAGCCCCATAACAGTGTCAGCCACAGCGCCCCCATAAGAATGCCATCCACAGATCCCCCATAACAGTGTCATCCACAGATCCCCCCATAACAATGCCATCCACAGATCCCCCATCACAGTGCCATCCACAGATCCCCCCATAACAGTGCTATACACAGATCCCCCATCACAGTGCCAGCACTACTGTTCTAGCGCCCGTTATTGTAACGGGCTTAATGTCTAGTAAAAAAATATGACAGTTACACTTTAAGGTATGCTATGGTGTTTGTAAACTGAAGAGTCTTAGATACAAAATGACTAAAAGCATACAAGAGGAGTATGCACAATGACCAGTTATAAGTATATAATGAAAAGTACAAGTCAAATATGAACAATGGTCATGTACGATACAGATTATGTAGGTCCAGAGTTAAATCAGATCAGCCTCTCAATGTAAACCTAACATTACGATGGATGGATATGAGCAAAATGGTGGCCCAACAAAATGTTTATGGGGCTCAGAAGCTCGCCAACAAGATTATAATATGCTCATAAATATTAACAATATAGTCTCAGATTGTAAGTGCAGCTTGGCCTTAAATGAGATGGGTCAGACTCTCAAATCCAAGCAAATAGAAACTAGAACCTTGCAACTCTGCAAAAGTGTATTGAAACCACAGTGGAAATGGATAAAAAATGTCTCACTGCAGACTAAGTGCCCTCTATTGGTATCCTCTCAATACAGTATGGTGGCTCAGTGGTTAGCACTAGTGCCTTGCAGCGCTGGGGTTCTAGGTTTGAATCCAACCAAGGACAACATCTGCATGGAGTTTTTATGTTCTTCCCATGTTTGTGGAGGTTTCCTCCGGTTACTCTAATTTTCATCACACACTCCACATATTGATAGGGAACTTACATTGTGAGCCCCACTGGGAACAGAAAGTGATGATAACGTCTGTAATGCGCTGCGGAATATGTCAGCGCTATACAAGTGCATAAAATAAATTTTAAAAATTAATAAATATGAACAAGGCTCTCAACTGTTGAATCCAACCATGGTTGACGTCATCTGCTTTTCCTTCCTTATAGTACAGCTGCTTCATGATCCCTATGTAAGGAAAAATGGCGAGACGCCCAAAGTATGAGATGGCAACAGCCTCTCCGTGAGCAAATGTATGAGGTGAGTAAGTTTTTTATTTTTTTACCGCTATTTAAAGAAAAATAGATTAATTACCACGAAGCGTGAGGAATTTCGGCTTTGTGGCAAATCAGATTTTTCCTGAAATTCGGATCGAAGTCAATTTGACTTTGATTTGCTCAATACTACAGCATATCATAAAACCACCATGTGGCTAATGGGCCAAAAAATATAGAACGCTTCATGAATGTGCTTCGGCAGCACATATACTAAAACTGGAACGACACAGAGAAGATTAGCATGGCCCCTGTGCGATGACACGCAAATGTGTCAAGTGTTCCATATTTTTAAAAGTTTTTTTTTTAGACATTTTGTATCCATTTTCTGTGTGGTTTAAATACACTTTTGTGGAGTTGCGACGTCCTATTTTATAGTTGCTCGTAAATATTATCATACAAGATTATGATATGGAAATTAAAACTTCATACCAGAATTGTAGTAACTCTGTTGTCTTGCTGGACGGTCATTGGTGAAAAATGATACTAAAAAAAATAAATAAATTCTGTTAAATCCGATTGACAGGCTCAACATATATTTCTTCATAACTTCCTTCCCCAGCCTTCAATCATTACTGCCCCTCTTCACCTAAAACAGGGCTAACCAAACTTTTTATACTGGGGCCTCAGCAGACAGACCAAGATTATGCATGGGCCCTACCATCTGTAATGGAAGTTTATGCTTAAATCATAAGCCATGGAGCCATAGAATGGGACTGTGTAGGTCATAATTGCTTCTGTGAAAACTGCCTCACCACCTACGCCTCCCAAACAACTAGGGGTGCCTCTTTGGTGATGTCCACCTCATAGGTTGAGACGCAGTGATCTAAACTTCTACTCATTTAAAATTACCTGTTTACATTGGATCCAATTTATGCCAGCCTTAAAAGATAACTGTCATATTTTTTTTTATTTGCTAGTTTATTAGAGCTAGGCATGTATACTTGAGTTAGTCTGTCAATGATTGCCAAAAGATCTGTAATTACCTTATAATAACAGCTTTCATTAATGTCTCATGTCCCTTTCCACTGCTCCCTTAAAAGATCGCTGCTATGGCTCATCTGTCTCCGGCTAGGAAAACAGAGGGGCGGTCCTTCACACTGCATGCCTGCATTAGGCTTCAGAGTGAGGAGGCGTGTCTCTCAGTAATCCAATCTGATTGGCTGGCAGGAAGCTGCTGGCTACAGCAAGTTTGTATGTGACCTGACGGAATGCAGTTTTGTCCTCAGAGAACTGGCAGAGGAGCCATCTTAAGAAGATCCTCATAATGTAGGATTCAAAACAGTCGTAACTAAGGGGAAAACTCAAGGAAAACAGTGGTAAGTGAAGAAACTAAAGATTGCTTTATGCATAATGCTGCTGCAGCAGTAAAATATACTAAAATTGATTTCTTGATGAAAATATGACAGTTATCCTTTAAAATTATATTAATTACGGATTCACTGCAAAGTTTTATAAAGTTAATTATATTCATCTTATCTGATAACTCTTTGCGTCTGCAGATTCCATACTTCTCAATCCAACACTGTCATGGATTCTCTCTTTTTGCCAACTCATTCTAACCTTACATTCCCTTTATCTGTTGGGGTGCCCTGGGGACTACCTCTAACTTGTCTTTGTTTAATGTCCTTTTGTTGCATGTCTGTTCCTTTGCCAAATGTAGCAATCACTATACACAGCAATAAATACAATAAAGCAATTAATCACTATACACAGCAATAAATACAATAAAGCAATTAATCACTACACACAGCAAAAAATACCATATAGCAATTAAAGAAGCAATGAGTTTTTTATTTTAGATATATTCTTAACTCATCACCAGTATTCTAGCAGTGTGATTTATCTCACCCTAAGGCTACATTCACACGAACGTTGTGTTTTGCAGATCCACAAAACACAGATACCGGCCCATGTGCATTCCGCAATTTGCGGACCGCACATGTCGCGGCCATCATTGAAAATGCCTATTCTACAATTGCGGACAAAAATAAAACATGTCCTTCTTTGTTTGCGGGGCCTCGGAGCGGAGCAACGGATGCGGACAGACTACATTCACACGGCCGTATGAATGAGTCCGCATCCGTTCCGCAATTTTGCAGAACAGGTGCGGACCCATTCATTTCTATGGGGCCGCAAAAGATGCGGACAGAACACTGTGTGCTAACAGCATGCGTTGTTCCGTGCTGCGGCCCCGAAAAAAAAAAATAGAACGCGTCCTTTTCTTGTCCGCAATTGTGGACAAGAATAGGCATTTTCTATGATAGCAGCGACATGTGCGGTCCACAAATTGCAGAACGCACATGGGCCGGTATCTGTGTTTTGAGGATCCGCATAATGCAGATCCGCAAAACACAACGTTTGTGTGAATGTAGCCTAACTAAGCTGCATCCATACATTTTAAACCTTTTCATTATGGGAACCTGGTGATGTGACCTAATGTGCAAGCAGGAACTCAGTCTCTCCCTGTGGCTGACTTCCAGTGAACTACATGATGATATAATCACCAATCAAATCCCTCCTGGTACCTCTCATCAGTGATGGCCAGTTCGCATTGTTCGGCAGCGAACATATGCGGGCTGCCATCTTAACTCACAAGTCCGGCGATGCACAGGTAAGCCCTTACCTGTGCCACGAGCCCGTCTGAAACAAATGCGGTCACCGGGAGCAGGCAGTTCCGAGAACAGCCGCTGGGGGCCTTCATCTGGCTGTTCTCGGAACGGCCTTCTCCCGGTGACCGCATTTGTTTCAGACCGGCTCGCGGCACAGGTAAGGTCTTACCTGTGCATCACTGGACTTGTGAGTTAAGATGGCAGCCCGCATATGTTCGCTGGCGAACAATGCGAACTGGCCATCACTGCCTCTCATGTCCCAGGTTGGTGTGGATTTCAGTGTTCTTCTATGCCAGAAAACTTGCATAGAAGATGTGAGCCCCATCCTCGCCACACTCCCTTTTCGGGAAAGTGGTGAGACAAGTGGTGAGACAAGTGGAGTATTGTTTATTGCTACTTGTGCAAAAATTGCATAAAAGTGCATAGATTTTGCAACTTTTTTCATGCCCAAAAGTGGTGTAGTTTAGATAAATGTGGCCCATAATAGTGTCTCCCCTATCTAAAGCATAAGGAGTGCAGATATATAGTAGGTGAGTGTATAAACCTCCTGACTCACACTACCTGTACTATCTGTGTATGGTGACTCTCCAGTGTATTTCCTGCCTCCTGCATGTAAGCGCTCACAAGTGAGAGAGAGAAGACAGGGCACAGAAGGGAGACATATTCAAGCTGCATCACATAGGAAAACATGGACACCATACAGTGTGAGGGGACAGCAGCTGGCTGTCACTAATCTGTCATGGCTGCAATTACACAGTGCAGTTTGCCATGATAGGAAATGTAGGATTCATTAGGAAAACTATATCTGAATGGTGAAGGAATCAAGATGGCAGACAGCTCACAATTTACACATCAAGTAAAACAGGTACACACAAGGGATACACAACAGTCTCTATTATATTATTTAATAATGGCCTATACTGGGAAAGTAAATAAATCTTTTAAACACTATTTACAGCATTCCAGTCTTTTAACTTCTTTTACCTTTACCCTAACGCTTAAAGTCATCTGTCATTTCATGTGATTTTTCAAAATAAGCTAAGATCGTGTTAGAAATCCAACAGCACTCAATTCGTAGCTCGCATTGCACAGGAAGGAGCATTCCTCTCTAACAACGTGAAAGTAAACCCAGCAAGCGTTTCTCAATTCAGCAAAGTGTATTCTTTATTCCAGCATATAAATCAAAGTTTTCAGGATGCGTTCCATCCCGTCCAGCATTTCTCAACTGATCAGTTGAGAATGGCTGGACAAGCCGAAACGCATCCTGAAAACTTTGATTTGTCTGTTTTCCCTGAGCTAGTGAGTGAAAACTAGTACCTATGATGTCTCCAATACACTGCACACAGAGAAGAGGAGATCCTTTTCCCCCATCCCTTTGTAGCAGTAGCGACATGGAGAACACTATACAGCCAAACCCTGCATTTAGGGACTCTCTATTCAACACTAGATTGAAAGAGGTAAGATCGAGAGTTGGCTGCACATGAGTGTTTCTCTATTGTAGTTTATGGGAGTGTGGAATGTCTTTCTCTAACTTCCATTAACTGTAAAATAGAAAGCCATGATTATCCACGGCAGCCTCGTCATTTCCTCTCTAGAGTTCTGGTGAGATGAGCAAGGGACTCAAATTCTCCCGATAAGAAGGTCCCAGAAGTATAAACTGTCACATATGAGACGTCTATGGAGTATACTGTCATAAATATTTCAACTGGGAATACACTGTTAAGGTCTCTTGCGGTACTTGGGAGTGATCGATGGACCACACCTGGATGGATGTGTCTTCACATTCCACGCAAGGTAACTAATGTAACAAAATGTTTTCCTCAATAAAATGTTATTGCAGCGCACGTGTCTCCTCCATGACTTCTTGCACATATAGTTTATTGAAGAATTGCCAGCCATATGTCTCTCATCACTGACTGAATAAAAGATTCTCAGAGCTTTATTCATTGACTGTAGACTCTGTAATTTATTTCCACTTAAACCATTATGTTCCTTAAACCATGTTCAGGTTTATTGTTTCTTTTATTATTGATTCATCATGCCAATCACTTTGTGTGCCCACAAGGTAAGCTCTGTATTCATGAGTAGAGAGGGAAAAAAATTCATTTTACTTAGAAATGGCTTGTGATGAATGACAACCACATCAGTTAACTCACAGGTGTGGTTTCTAAAAGAAAAGACTATTGACTTGTGGATCGCCCTCATGTTTGAGAACACAGTGTCATTACCTGCAGTTCCCAGAATCGTCCCCAAAGGTCCATGTGTGTACAGCAAGCCAACCAGGATCCCCGAGAGGTGTCCAATGAAAGACGTCCTAGTAGAAAAAAAAAAATGGATTGCAACATACAGTATACATTAAAGAGATATTCCAGCGCACATGCTGTATAAAAAAAATAAAAAAATCACTTCACTAATCTCATCACCCTTCTGGGTTCCTACTGCACTCCACATCCTGCTCCTGTCTTGACACAGCAGGAAATGGTTGTGAATGTTGCTTAGCCAATCACTGATGATCCACCTCAGCTAATGATTGGCTGAGAGGCAAGCCGTTTCTTACCGTGTCGAGAAGAACCGTAAAAGTTTATTTATGCCTTTAGTATACTTAAAGGTTTCAATCGTGTCGCCCTTTCCCTTCTTTCCTCAAGCCTATGTGCAGGCAGTATATATTGATGACCTATCCTCAGGATAGGTCATCGATGTGTGATCGGTGGGGGTTTGACACCTGGCAACCACACCGATCAGCTGTTTAAAGAGGAGACGGCGCTCCATGGAGCACTACTTCCTCTTCATTACACTCCATGTTGTCTCGAAATGGAGTGAGTACTTGTAATTACACTACACCGCCGCTGCAAGGGAGGCAACATACAGTGCAATAAAGAGGAAGCATGGAACGCCTCCTTCTATTCAAACAGATGTTCAGCGGGGTGCCCAGTATTGGACCCACACTGTTTAGATACTGATGACCTATCAGCAGGACAGGTAATGAATATACACTGCCCGCACAACCCCTTTAAGTCTCCCCTGATATGTTTTATGTTTTAGACCCTCCACCAGTTTTATAGCTCTCTTTTGTACTCTATCCTACTTGCTTTCCCTGCCACCTGTCCACATTGTTCACTTCTTTTGAAGCTGTCTGATATCAGAACCCCTACAGCCTTCTCTTCTGAAGTCTAGGCTCACCCAGAACTGAGGGTTCCTTCTCCCCAAGTGCATTATTTTACATTTGGACACACTGAACTGCAGTCTCCATTGTTAGGACCATTTGTCCAGAGAAGCTAAATCTTTTTCCATGTTCTTTCAGAAATATCAACCCTGTTACAAACTTTTGTGTTATCAGCACAATTGAGGCAGCAAAGGATACAGAAGATATAGCAAGACTTGAGACGATTCCCAAACAATTTTGTGAGTACCATAACAGTGATAGTTCTGGTCTTAGATTTATTGGGATAGACCGGGTTTTGACATCTAAGGCTACTTTCACAATAGCGTTTCTATTTTCTGGTATTGAGATTCGTCATAAGGTCTCAATACCAGAGAAAAACGCTTCCGTTTTGTCGCCATTCATTGTCATTAGGGACAAAACATAACTGAACAGAACGGAATGCTCCAAAAAGCATTTCGTACCGTTTGGTTGCGTTCTCAGACCGCAGAACAAACCACAGCATGCTGCGGTTTTCTTTCCATCATGAGAACTCTGACACAATCTGAACAATAGAAAACAGATCCGTCCCTCGTTGACTTTCAATGGAGTTCATGACGGAACCGTCTTGGCCACGTTAAAGATAATATAACCGGATCCATTCATAACGGATGCAGATGGTTGTATTATCAGTAACGGAAGCATTTTTGCTGATCCCTGCCGGATTCAGCAAAAACGCTAGTGTGAAAGTAGCCTAAGGCTCCATTCACACGTCCGTTTTTTCTTTCCTGATCTGTTCCGTTTTTTCAGGAACAGATCAGGACCAGATCTGGACCCATTCATTTTCAATGGGTCCTGAAAAAAATCTGACATTGAGCTGTCCGTTTTTTTCCAGGACCCATTGAAAATGAATGGGTCCAGATCTGGTCCAGATCTGTTCAGCAAAAAACGGAACAGATCAGGAAAGAAAAAACGGACGTGTGAATGGAGCCTAAAAGGGGAAGAGATTGGAAGAAATTACTCTCCCATATCTACATCTCAGTAAATTAACTGATTAGTTTATATTTGGTCCGGAGTAGAAAGAGTCTTCTTTGCACTGGTTTTATTTATTTTAATTGCTGTGATTTTAATGCTGTTGTTTGTCTATATACCCTAGGTTTTCCATTTATATATATTGTCCAGTTTGAAGGCTGTCTGATTAATGTGCTTGTTTGAATTGAAGCATCTGCACTTTATCATTTTCTCCATCTAAAGATGTTGCCCTGGTTGAAGAAGATTTGATGAATGGGCTATGTGTGATGCATTGACACTTTTTTTTAAATGTGATTTTATTATTTTATTGGTAGTAACTATGAATTAATATTGGTCTGATTTTAATTAGATAGATTATAATCATGCTGCACGGTTTCTTATTGGAATCATGCATTCACTATTGTTGTGTTTTTCACTTACAATTATTGCCTATATTTAATATATTTGCTTTTTCACTCTATGTGTTCACCTTCATCGTACTCAGCACTTTCCTTACCGCGCATGCGCCTACATTTGGCATTTCTTCAATGTTACACTTCCGCCAGTACGCCGTGATGAGGCGTCCATCATGTGATGATGGTGTCATCATGAGGATGCTACACTATTCCATGGTGCCATCGGCAGTTTATTCAGCAGGGCTATGATTAATCCTCACATGAGTTCATTAAGGTAACTTGATATAACTGTGCAGATATGATTCTGATTGGGTCTTGGCATTTTTAATGAGTGTTTGGACCCTCATGATGCTGTCTTCCTGAGGCAGCAA
Organism: Bufo bufo; assembly: GCF_905171765.1. Lineage (NCBI taxonomy): Eukaryota > Metazoa > Chordata > Amphibia > Anura > Bufonidae > Bufo > Bufo bufo. The sequence goes on along the minus strand of NC_053392.1, from coordinate 166,751,085 downwards.
TGCGAAACACATGTTAGGGAATATGTGTGTGCCTTATTTGGGTCTGTATTTGATATATGTATATTGTGGAGCAGGCAGTTACTTTGCTTTGTGCTTGTACTTACAGCTTAATTATTTATAGAATTGACAGTTCTGACAAATTCCTGTCAGGGGGTCCAAATAATAATAGTGGTGAACAGTATAACTGTATAATTATTCACAGACAGCCACCATTAAGACCTAGCCTTTATTAGATATATTAAAACATACCATAAAGTGGCCTCTAAAAATAAGGCTCAGGGTACAGGGAAGAAAATCTGAACCCTGATGTTTCCCTATTCTTTATACCCTGCCTAGAAATGGAATGGTCGCCCCGATAAGGGTGATCCCGTATCAGGAACCTCCTATATGCTCTAAGAAAGCCCTGACGTCAGGATAGAACCCACCACCGTTATTTATAGTCTGTTCTCCCTTTTGTGATTTGCAATTATACCTACCGGAACATGTATTAATTTGTCTAGCCAATTATGTGCATTTTATTAAAATGTTTTCTAATAAAGAGGATCAGATTTTTTATGAAATCAAGGCAATGTACGATTGTTTTTGGGATTAGTATTGTTAGCAAACAGGCAAACCTTGCCTACCAAACCTTCTCCTATGTCACCTACAAAAATATTAAAAAGAATAGAACCCAGGATGGATCTTTGAGGTACACCACTTGTAACTTGCCTCTCCTCAGAATGCACACCATCAGCAACACTCTGATATCTATCCAACAGCCCACCGTGGATCCACTACTATCCAGTAAATCCAATCTTCAATAATTTATCTATCAGCTATTTATGTGGCACTGTATCAAAGGCTTTGCTGAAGGCAAATCCATGGTGCCACCTTCGTCCAACACTTTGGTGACAAAGTCAAAGAAATCAATGAGATCAGTGTGATGTGATCTGCCCTCATGAAGCCATGCTGTTTTGGATGCAACAGGATGCTGGCTTTTATTTGGTCAACTATCTTTCTTCCAAAAGGGTTTCCATTATTTTACTACTACTGAGGCCAAGGGAACTGGTCTGTAGTTTCCAGCCTTTTCTCTGCTACTTTTCTTGTGGATACGTACAACCATTCTGGCCATTCTAGTTCTTCAAATTGTTTGTCCATAGTTAAATTTTACATATCTGGTATATCTGATTAACACCAACAGTCCTGTATTTATTTGTAGACATAACATTCACTCAAGTAAATTCATAAGACCCAGGATAGATATCAGTGGTAAAAGGTCCAGAACTTCATAGATAACCTAAGCATTCATCTATGAGTGTGAATAGCATGTACGTTTTCAATGGAAACTATTGCTACAGCTCTAACCATACAAGATATGATCTGGCCCTGACTCGGAGATGTAAGTGGTCCTCCCTGTGGGGTCACCAATTATTTGGGCATTGTGCCATACTAGTGTTCTTATCTTTTTGCTGCAATACAGAGCTGCAAAAGAGTAGCATCCACATAGTAATTAAGAATTCTCCCTAAACTCTGCACAATATATAACTTTCCATAGCATTCACATCTCCTGCCTACTGTATAGCTCCATGTAAAGACACTAAACTATAAAGCAGATAGGAAAGGTCTCATGAGCCTAAGCTTGGCAGCCAAGCTACTGAAGCCTCAATCATAGTGTCAGCTTGTTGACATCAGCACTTGGTGGCCTTTCTGCTATCTATCTAAAAGAACAGGCAAGCACAACATAAAAGAAACAATGTGAATCTAGTAGGCAAGAGCAGCTGCTCAAATATGTTTTATTGTGCTCTTTTAATTCCAACCTCAAAAGAAAATTGGTATTATAATATGGATGAAGAAAATTAGTGTTCATACAAGTATTACATGTGCAGCATATAATAGACGCCATAGCTGTGGTCACTAGTAGTGGCATTGTCAAGTTTGGGCATGGGAGGGAAACACCACACCGAACATTGAAGGGAAAGGGGTGAGGGAATAAGGCATGGAAACTAGGGAAAGGAGATGGACACCTCCTAGTAAAACCCTAATCAAAGCCCTGACTAACTACCAGTATGAACAGACCTCAGGAGGTAGGTGAGTTCATACATAGGAATACCTAATGTCCTAACTCACCCTATAGGACCCTGGTACTAATGTCAGGACTGAGACAACCTGTTCCTCCAAAAGGAAGGACGAACAGGAGTCTCCCTCATGCCTTAATACAAATGACAGGGAAATGCAACACACAAAATAACCCAGACAAAATACAAAAGGGAAAGAAAACACTTAACTTTAAGTGGCTATGGCCGCACCAGGAACTCAGCCTAGATCAACACACCAGCTATCAACAACTTAAACTGAAGCTATAAACCGCATAGGATAGTGGGAGAAACAACAATAAATATAGATGGTTATATGACCACAATAGCCACACCTGGGGAAAGAAGGTGTGGCAAGCACCAGTAACAACACAGACGTCATTTGATCCAAACGGAAAACATGTCAGATCAAACCAAGTGTTGCCAGTCTCACCGATCTCCTGCCACCTGTCGCGGGAACGTCCGTGACAGGCAGTAAGGGTATTTCCTATGAAAACTCACATGTGGCTTATGAGAGTACTAGCATATGTCATGGACCTTCAGGAATTCAGTTCTAGTTTTAGGTCTCCTGCACACAACCGTTTCGTGGTTCATAAATTGCGGGACCCACTATAAAAAAAACAAAAAAAAACTATTCTTTCCTGCAAAACGGACAAGAATTAGGACTGGTGAATTTTTTTTAGTAATGAATGGGTCTATGTGTGATCCGCCAAAAATGCAGATCAGACACGGACCAAAATATGGTCCTGTGCATGAGGTCTAAAAGAGGACACCAGATGGGCTCTACTATATTCAAGTAAGTGAAGCTTTGGGGGCAGGAAGAGCTCCATTACTGGATTTTCAGCCTGGAGTTATCCAACAAGCAATGGGTAAAATATTATTTCTTTGACTATTGCACAAATTTTACTACTGTTGTTTTGACGGCCAAACAAGATGTTCCCCATTAGTACAGCTGCTCCTAAACAGCGTCTTCTTACAATCCAGATGTTAATTTCTTAAGTAATGAGCTAACCACAGTGTACTTACACATTGCGAGCCTATCGTACAGTGATAATTACACATTCACCCTCTGTACTTCAGCTTGCACTGGCCATTTGGTTTCAATCATTATTCAATCTCTGCAGTATTTTTTAATGTGCTGCTTCACATGGGAAATACAATACATGCAATTTAATTTGCTCCATCATTAATTAAAATAAATGCACTCCAGACTTTCACCTTAAACGTAATTGAGCACTTAAAGTAACTGTAGCAATGAAAATCACAGAATAATCACGACAGAGATATCTAGTTTGAAGGTGCACTTTGTAGAGACAATGTCCTGGAAAATTTATAAAAAAATAAAATAAAACAAAAAAAAGCACAAAACAAAAAGTGAAGAAGTGAAGTGAGTACAATTCAGTTTTAAGGGGTTCTCCACGACCAGGAACCCATAGTCAGAGGGCCAGGCAGGGTGCAGCAGTAAAAGAAAAACATGGCAGACAGTTATTTCCAAAAGTAAAAAAGTTTTACCTGTCAGGAGTGCTCCGAGTTCAATGTCAGCTCTAGTCTCCACGGTCTCCATTTTGCACTGCTAGGAAGTGTCACTACTGCCAGCCAATCTATAGTGTCAGTGGTGACCTGTACAAGAATGGGCACGTGACCGCTAAGGCTCACCGGTCACATGCAATTCCTGATTCATCACCGCTGAGGCCACTGACTGTAGGGCAGTGGTGATGTGCATGTGGACATATGGTAATTACTGTTCCAGATACAGTGGAGCTGCTGTCCAGTCACCGGCCACTGTCTACAAGCCCACTGCTCACATAACTCTTGCCACCACTCCCTATATCATACTCTTACCTAAATAGGTTGTCCAAGATTAATAGATACCTCAGACAATCTTAAAATTAAAATTAAATCCTCCTATACAGAATCCTCTCTCCAGCGCCATTCTCTGTGGAGTTGGCCCAGTACTCCTGCTTACTTACAAACCTGCAATGGGAACATGCTGGTATACAGCATGTGACCGCTGCAGCAAATCACTGAACTCAGCAGTCTAACATGGAAAAAGAACCTACTTCACCCCAGGATCAAAGCTGTAAGGATGGGGTTTTAATATTCAACCAAACAGTTTTCTGTATTTGTCTGGAGACTGACCGAGACATCTGTGAGGCAGAGTATAAAGGGGCCCATACACCTTCAGTTCAGCTGTTGGCCGAATGCTCGTTTGGTCAACAGCTATCACCCTTCTTGACTTCCGCTTGGCTAAGAGTGTATGTGTTGTCAATGGAGAGAGAGAGGTGAAAGCCGCTGCCAAACACTTCTGATGGTGGCTTATCTTTCAAAAGAAAAAAAAAGGTTCATACATTGAAATTCAACACGTCATCTTTTTTGGGTAGAGCTGGGAGCTCCCCATACACGGTGGGTTCGGACGACAATAGCTTAATGTGTATAGGGTTCTTTATATAGCAGACAGACTTCCTATGATGTGGCTACTCAAAGGGTGGTGACCCAAACAGGAATCTGATGGATAACCAAATGTGCCTCAACCTACAGAATACAATAAAGTGGAGATTATGGTAGAATAATAAACCTGGTTCAAGAGAATGGGGCTGAGCTGCTAACCCAAGCACAGCCGATATACAACGCACAACTGATCGGCGGGGGTCTCAGGTGTCAGACCCCCACCGATCAAATACTGATGACCTATCCAGAGGATAGGTCATCAGTATTAAAGTCTTAGAAAACACCTTTAATATTATTTGTGGGACTAGTAAAACAGCCTGTAAGTGTAACAGCGTCCTCGGTGCGACACTGTCCCCCTCCTCGCCGCCATGGCTCTGGGCGCCGTGCTCTCCTGTGATCATGATCTGTGCTTCCCTGTCTCTGCTGCTGCTCTGGAGATTCGACTCCGCAGCTTCCAGTCTACCTGAACGCTGCTTGAGCTTGGCTGCTGTACGCATCACTCCTTGGGCGGGGCTGTGTTGTGTCAGGTGATTGGTGATTCCATTGACCTACCCTGGCTCTCCCGGAGGTATTTAAGTGGCTCAGCCCTCTATGGTGCAGGCGCAGCACTATGAAGTTCCTTTTGCGCTGTGGCATTAGAAAAATTTTGGTATCTCTGACTTTTAGTCTAACCAGACTGTCTATTACTCTAATTCCTCTAGCGCCGTTCTATGGAAACAGTAGGTTTAAAGAGCACACCAAATGCTTCAAATAACTTCTTTATTAACTTCAACTTTTCTTCATATATAACACTGCCGCCTCCGCAGCAGATAGTCCATGTACATAACACGTGTTGAAAAGATATCACAAAATGGCGGTATGATTAAGATGGTGGTTCAATCTTGTCATTCAACATAAAATGGTGGATATATTTCACTCTTCAATATCTGTACGGTCACTTTAAGTTATTTAAGCACTTTATGATCTCTCTGAAAGGTATATCTGAGATTTAACAGTTCTACTGGCTAAACTTGGTTTGCAGTATGCAGTTAGCAGTAACTATTTGCAGATTGGTTGAGTATGATCTGGTATGGTTGCAATTTGTATGGATTGTTAAGTAGTTCACAGTTTGCAACTGTAGCTTGCAATTTGGTGGAAAACACACATATAACTTGGTTCAGTATACAGTTCTAATCACAATACTAACAATATGAACATTATATAACTTTTCTAAATACCTATTTTGGCCTCTTGTTCCCATAAAACTGGACTCTCAGTGGAGTGAATGTCTCTTCAGCTCCTGTCTCTGGTGAATAATGATTTTAGCAGCAGGAGTTGGGGGAATTCCCAGACAGGCTGTGTGTGAGGCTGGCTGTTATTGATGAAAACTCTTGCTGTGTGAGAAGCTGGCTGTGATTGGTCTAGACTTCTGCCCAGCAACAACAGATTAACATTATGCTTTTTGTTGTTTCTGCTGTGTCACTGAGCTTACCTTACATTACAAAATTAATCTTAACCCCTTAAGGACTCAGCCCTATTTCACCTTAAGGACTTGGCCATTTTTTGCAAATCTGACCAATGTCACTAAGTGCTGATAACTTTAAAACACTTTGACTTATCCAGGCCATTCCGAGATTGTTTTTTCGTCACATATTGTACTTCATGACACTGGTAAAATGAAGTAAAAAAAAATCTTTTTTATTTATAAAAAAAATACCAAATTTACCAATTTTTTTTAAAAAAATTGCAAATTTCCAAGTTTCAATTTCTCTACTTCTATAATACATAGTAATACCTCCAAAAATAGTTATTACTTTTTACATTCCCCATATGTCTACTTCATGTTTGGATCATTTTGGGAATGATATTTTATTTTTTGGGGATGTTACAAAGCTTAGAAGTTTAGAAGTAAATCTTGAAATTTTTCAGAAATTTTCAAAAACCCAATTTTTAGGGACCAGTTCAGGTCTGAAGTCACTTTGCGAGGCTTACATAATAGAAACCACCCCAAAATGACCCCATTCTATAAACTACACCCCTCAAGGTATTCAAAACTGATTTTACAAACTTTGTTCCACAAGAATTAATGGAAAATAGAGATAGAATTTAAAAATTTCACTTTTTTGGCAGATTTTCCATTTTAATAATTTTTTTCCAGTTAAAAAGCAAGGGTTAACAGCCAAACCAAACTCAAAATATTTATGGCCCTGATTCTGTAGTTTACAGAAACACCCCATATGTGGTCGTAAACCACTGTACGGGCACACGGCAGGGCGCAGAAGGAAAGGAATGCCATACGGTTTTTGGAAGGCAGGTTTTGCTGGACTATTTCTTTTGACACCCATGTCCCATTTGAAGCCCCCTGATGCACCCCTAGAGCAGAAACTCCATAAAAGTGACCCCATCTAAGAAACTACACCCCTCAAGGTATACAAAACTGATTTTACAAACGTCGTTAACCCTTTAGGTGTTCCACAAGACTTAATGAAAAATAAAGATATAATTTCAAAATTTCTCTTTTTTGGCAGATTTTCCATTTTAATAATTTTTTTCCGGTTACAAAGCAAGGGTTAACAGCCAAACCAAACTCATTATTTATGGCCCTGATTCTGTAGTTTACAGAAACACCCCATATGTTGTCGTAAACAGCTGTACGGTCACACGGCAGGGCGCAGAAGGAAAGGAATGCCATACGGTTTTTGGAAGGCAGATTTTGCTGGACTGGTTTTTTTGACACCATGTCCGATTTGAAGCCCCCCTGATGCACCCTTAGAGTAGAAACTCCAAAAAAGTGGACCCATTTTAGAAACTACGGGATAGGGTGGTAGTATTGTTGGTACTACACTGCTCAAAAAAATAAAGGGAACTCTTAAACAACACAATGCAACTCCAAGTCAATCACACTTCTGTGAAATCAAACTGTCCACTTAGGAAGCAACACTGAGTGACAATCAATTTCACATGCTGTTGTGCAAATGGGATAGACAACAGGTGGAAATTATAGGCAATTAGCAAGACACCCCCAATAAAGGAGTGATTCTGCAGGTGGTGACCTGACCACTTTTCAGTTCCTATGCTTCCTGGCTGATGTTTTGGTCACTTTTGAATGCTGCCGTTGCTTTCACTCTAGTGGTAGCATGAGACGGAGTCTACAACCCACACAAGTGGCTCAGGTAGTGCAGCTTATCCAGGATGGCACATCAATGCGAGCTGTGGCAAGAAGGTTTGCTGTGTCTGTCAGCGTAGTGTCCAGAGCATGGAGGCGCTACCAGGAGACAGGCCAGTACATCAGGAGACGTGGAGGAGGCCGTAGGAGGGCAACAACCCAGCAGCAGGACCGCTACCTCCGCCTTTGTGCAATGAGGAACAGGAGGAGCACTGCCAGAGCCCTGCAAAATGACCTCCAGCAGGCCACAAATGTGTATGTGTCTGCTCAAACGGTCAGAAACAGACTCCATGAGGGTGATATGAGGGCCCGACGTCCACAGGTGGGGGTTCTGCTTACAGCCCAACACCGTGCAGGACGTTTGGCATTTGTCAGAAAACACCAAGATTGGCAAATTCGCCACTGGCGCCCTGTGCTCTTCACAGATGAAAGCAGGTTCACACTGAGCACATGTGACAGACGTGACAGAGTCTGGAGACGCTGTGGAGAACGTTCTGCTGCCTGCAAAATCCTCCAGCATGACCGGTTTGGCATTAGGTCAGTAATAGTGTGGGGTGGCATTTCTTTGGAGGGCCGCACAGCCCTCCATGTGCTCGCCAGAGGTAGCCTGACTGCCATTAGGTACTGAGATGAGATCCTCAGACCCCTTGTGAGCCCATATGCTGGTGCGGTTGGCCCTGGGTTCCTCCTAATGCAAGACAATGCTAGACCTCATGTGGCTGGAGTGTGTCAGCAGTTCCTGCAAGACGAAGGCATTGATGCTATGGACTGGCCCGCCCGTTCCCCAGACCTGAATCCAATTGAGCACATCTGGGACATCACGTCTCGCTCTATCCACCAATGTCACGTTGCACAATAGACTGTCCAGGAGTTGGCAGATGCTTTAGTCCAGGTCTGGGAGGAGATCCTTCAGGAGACCGTCCGCCACCTCATCAGGAGCATGCACAGGCGTTGTAGGGAGGTCATACAGGCACGTGGAGGCCACACACACTACTGAGCCTCATTTTGACTTGTTTTAAGGACATTACATCAAAGTTGGATCAGCCTGTAGTGTGTTTTTCCACTTTAATTTTGAGGGTGACTCCAAATCCAGACCTCCATGGGATAAAAAATTTGATTTCCATATTTTTTTTTTTGTGTGATTTTGTTGTCAGCACATTCAACTATGTAAAGAACAAAGTATTTCAGAAGAATATTTAATTAATTCAGATCTAGGATGTGTTATCTTTGTGTTCCCTTTATTTTTTTAAGCAGTGTAGTTTAGGGTACATATGATTTTTGGTTGCTCTATATTACACTTTTTGTGAGGCAAGATAACAAGAAATAGCTGTTTTGGCACAGTTTTTATTTTTTGTTATTTACAAAATTAATCTGTCACTCCAAATATCACATGATCTAACCGCGCCACCTCGTCTGGCGCCTTCATTTCAGAGGCCGGTCCTTCCAATAGCATCCATTCCTCCTGAAGAGCCCATGCAGATTTGTCTAACTGACCAGGAGCGTCTACGTCGCAAGGCAGAGAATCTATGTCTATATTGTGGAGGCAAGGCCCATTTTGTGCGTAACTGTCCCCAGAGGTCGGGAAACGCCATTGTCTAGGATCAGTTGGAGAGGTGGTTCTAGACTAGGAGAAGTCCTCTCCGAAACTTTCCGTTCCAGTGACTCTCTCTCACAAGGGAGTTACGCTATCAGTGCCGCCATTCATGGACTCTGGGTCAACTGGTAACTTAATTCAACAAGCTCTGGTTAATCAGTATCGGCTTCCCACCATCCGGCTGGAGAGGCCTTTGTCAGTGGTTTCAGTAAATGGAATAACGCTTCCAGAACCAATACTCACTGTTACTGTGCCCCTCAAACTACAAATTAGGGTTCTCCACTCGGAGCTGATCTCTTTCTATGTCCTGCCAGTCTCTGTGAATCTCATTATTCTTGGGCTACCCTGGCTACGTCTTCATTCACCAATTGTTGACTGGCACTCCAGTGAGATTCTGCGATGGGGATCATCTTGTCACTCCACCTGCTTAGTGGAGATCCGACCGGCCTCCCCGCCTACGGTACCAGCAGACCTGCCTGGACTACCGCAGCAATATGCCAGCTACACGGACGTCTTTAGAAAAAAGGATGCTGAGACTCTGCCTCCTCATCGTCCATATGACTGTCCGATCGATCTTCCGCCCCGATGCTACCCCTCCTCGTGGTCGAGTCTACCCACTCTCACTCCCAGAGACTCAGGCAATGACAGACTACATCAAGGAGAATCTTGAGAGGGTTTATTCGTAAGTCCACTTCACAAGCCGAGGCCGTTTTTTTCTTCGTGCAGAAGAAAGATGGGTCCTTGCAGCCCTATATCGATTATCGAGGTCTGAATAAGATCACAGTGAAAAAATGATATCCTCTTCCATTGATCTCCGAACTTTTTGACAGGATCCAGAGGGCTAGAGTCTTCACCAAACTCGACCTGCGCGGTGCATATAATCTGGTCTGCATTCGAAAAGGTGATGAGTGGAAGATCACTTTCAACACTCGTGATGGACACTACAAGTACCTGGTCATGCCCTTCGGTCTATGCAATGCTCCTGCGGTATTCCAAGAGCTAGTTAATGATGTCTTTTGGGACCTGCTCTATACCTGCGTGATTGTGTATCTGGATGATATACTGGTCTCCTCTCCATACCTTACAGCGCCTGAAGGAGAACAGACTCTATGCCAAACTCGAGAAATGCACCTTCGAGAAAATGACAGTACCATTTCTCGGATACATCATCTCAGATGCTGGATTACAGATGGATCCTGAAAAACTGAATGCGCTAAAGAACTGGCCTCATCCACAGGGGCTGCCCAGGTACGCCCTGTGTCCTTAAGTACCAGGACATCAGGGCGTACCTGTACGTCCTGTGTCCTAAAGAGGCTAAACCAGGTACCCCCTGCTCTGAAGAGGGAAGGGTGCCTGGCTCATAGAAAAATGGTTCTGGAACAGCATGGGGAGGATGTCTGGATGCATCTTGTATTCGCAGGTCGCTGCTGGGAACGATGTTGTCCGAATAGTACGCCACTTTTACAGACTGACAACAATACGCACAAAACCAAAAGAAAAAATAATAATTTTTGAGGAAAAATTGATAGGAAACATTCTTTCCTGTATATTTACTTGTATATAAAGTGCAAGTGCTGCCAAAAATTACAAGGAAGAGGCACTCCGATACAACCTGTATATCACATAAAGGAGGGCCTCGTTCACATTGTGGTACAATTGTTCATGTAGCAGAACTCCTACACTCATAAAGCCTATGCACTAAGTGAAAGGGCTGCCAAAAATTACAAGGAACCGGTACTCCAATACACCCTTCGTTACATATGAAGGAGGGCATCATACACAGCCTTGAAAAATTATGATTGATGGCCTGCTGGTGACCCTCAAAAACATTTGGAGCCAGGGCCTGCTGATCTGACCATCTAAAACATTATGGGCAAGGGCCTGCTGCCGTTTTGGTAAATCTAGATAACCTGGGGACGATCGCACGTTCCCTTGACGGTGACGATCCATTCGGATGTCTGCCCTATCAACTTTAGATTATTAAAGCCCAAACCATGTAGACCATGGGTAACGGGGGAATCATGGTTCAATTCCGGAGAGGGAGCCTGAGAAACAGCTACAGCTACCACATCCAAGCAAGGCAGCATGTGCGCAAATTACATATTAGGTATAATTAGGTGAGGGCCTGCAGGTGAGCTGACCCTATAAAATATTTTAGGTGCGGGCCTGCTGGTGAGCTGACCATGTAAAATATTTTAGATGCAGGCCTGCTGGTGAGCTGACCATGTAAAAGATTTTAGGTGCGGGCCTGCTGGTGAGCTGACCCTCTAAAACATTATATGCGAGGGCCTTCAGGTGAGCTGACCCTGTAAAAGATTTGAGGTGTGGGCCTGAGAGATCAATGAGGATGCTGACACGGTCTGCTATGTACTCCTTCACCATCTTCCAAAATTTTCACTCCTTGTGACACTAGGCCACGCATCAGGGTGAGGGTGCTGGAGGGGTGTCATGAAATTGTCCCAGGCTTTGGAGAGTGTTGCGCTGCCTCTGTTGGAACTGCTGTGTGTTCCCCTTGTCTCCCCGGTTGGCCAAGGAACTACGGACTCTGCCGCAAGCATTGTCAGATGGAAATTTTTGGAGTAATTTTTCAACAAGGATCTTCTGGTATTGCACCGTTTGGCTCATCCTCTCCAGCAAAGGAATGAGAGATGAAAAGTTCTCTTTGTAGTGGGCGTCGAAAAGGGTGAACAACCAGTAATCCATGTTGTCTAAAATGCGTATAACGCGCGCGTCGCAGAAAAGGCAGCCTAACATAAAGTCAGCCATGTGTGCCAGAGTACCAACAGGTAAGACTTCGCTGTCGTCATCAGAAGGATCACTCTAAATCTCCTCATCTTCTTCTGCCCACCCACGCAGAACAGATGGAATAAAACTTCCATGGGTACTACCCTCTAGCGGAGGCAACTGTCTCCTGCTCCTCCTTTTCATTGTCCAATTTGCGCTGAGAAGACGAACTGAGGGTGGTCGGTTATCACCCTGTGTAATGTCTTCCCACATTTCCACCTCTTCCACATGCAAAGCGTCGTTCTTAATTGTGAGCAGCGAGCGTTTGAGTAGACACAGAAGTGGGATGGTTACGCTAATAGCGTTATTGCCGCTCACCATCTGTGTTGATTCATCAAAGTTTCTTAAAACCTCACAGAGGTCAGACATCCATGCCCGCTCCTCGCTTGTGAATAGCGGAAGCTGACTGGAAAGGCGACGACCATGTTGCAGCTGGTATTCCACTACTGCCCTCTGCTGCTCACAAATGCTGGCCAACATGTGGAACGTGAAGTTCCAGCGCGTGCTCACGTCGCACAACAGCCGGTGAGATGGCAATTTCAAGTGCTGCTGCAGCGTTGACAGACCGGCTGAAGCGGTCGGTGACTTGCGGAAATGTGCACACACGCGGCACACCTTCACCAGTATCTCAGGCAAATTGGGGTAGGTTTTGAGAAACCGCTGAACCACAAGGTTGAAGACGTGGGCTAGGCATGGGATGTGTCTGAGCTTGCCAAGCTCCAAAGCCGCCACCAAGTTACGGCCATTATCAGAAACAACCATGCCTGGTTCTAGGATGAGTGGCAAGAGCCACAGCTCAGTCTGGTCTCTTATCCCCTGCCATAGCTCTGAGGCGGTGTGCTGTTTGTCCCTTAAGCATATCAGCTTCAGCGCCTGTTACCGCTTCCCCACTGCAGTGCTACACTGCTTCCAACTACCAACTGATGACTGACTGGTCCTGCACGCGGATAATTCAGAGGTGGAAGTGGAGGAGGCGGAGGAGAAGTGGGGAATGGAGCCACTAACGTAGGTGCTGACGGAAACCCTGATCGACGTAGGGCCCGCAATCCTTGGCGTCGGTAGCACCTGTGCCATCCCAGGGTACGACTCGCTCCCAGCCTCCACAACGTTCACCTAGTGTACAGTCAGGTAAATGTAGTGTCCCTGGCCGAAAGCAATTGTCCATGTGTCCGTGGACCTTCCCACTAACTGCGTTGGTCAGGGCACGTGTGATGTTACGGGACACATGTTGGTGTAAGGCGGGCACAGCTGAATAACAGAAAACCTACCAACCAGGCTCTGGGCGAGAGACAGGGGAAGGGTCACCTCCTAGCTAATCCCTGACCTCTTTCCCTGCACTGCTCAGCCCAGCTTTAAAGGTAGGTATGAGGTGTCCCCGTGCCTGGGCTGACAAAACCCTAACTTCCCTGAGATGGTGAAGAGGGGAAATAGGAGCAGCCTGCTCGCACAGAACCTGGATAGAAAAGATGACATAAAATAACTAAACCAGAAATCACACTTATCTCTCTGAGCTGGAACAGACAGAGAACCTTCCTTCCTAGCTTCCAAGACCACAATGATTTGTATAATCCGCTCAGAGCACTGGGCTGGTGAGCCCTTTAAACGAATGACCCCACCCAGTGCACCTGATGAGAGGCGGATCCAGCACGGCTCCAAAACAAACACTAAACTCGTGCTGCAATCCTGGCCGACCTCCGCACATCGTCAGAGTGGGGCATAACAGTACCCCCCCTTCTACGGGTGACCTCCGCACACCCCGTACCAACCGTATCCGGATGGGACCTATGAAAAGCCCTCACCAGTCGGCTGGCGTTGACATCCACCGCCGGAACCCACATCCACTCCTCAGGACCGTATCCCCTCCAGTGCACCAGGTAATGAAGGGAACCCCGAAGAACTCTCGAGTCGAGAATCCTGGAGATGTTAGGTACCCGAGCTACTTGAGAAACCTTGGCACGGTGCTCGGGCTCAGACATGTCCTACACCATAGGATATGTTGGCTAATCTCTCAATTTTAAAATCAGTTTGAGGGTTTAGTAAGACCGCAGAGTGCACCTGTCTTTGCTATTATTTTGCTATATTGCTATATTGATTATCACATCCACATAATTGCTATCTTGTGTAGGATGTCTATTGTGGTACTTGTGGTTCGCTGCGGGCATCCTCCACTGTATGCATTTTTGCTGGGGATCGTCATTAGCAACGGGCCACGAGTGCAGGATTTGCTCCCCTATATATATGCAGAACTGCATGTGGGTTTGAGCACTTCCTACTTGTTTAATACCACGCCATTCTTTTCAGTTTCCCATTTGAAGCCCCCTGATGCACCCCTAGAGTAGAAACTCCATAAAAGTGACCCCATCTAAGAAACTACACCCCTCAAGGTATTCAAAACTGATTTTACAAACGTCGTTAACCCTTTAGGTGTTCCACAAGAATTAATGGAAAATAGAGATACAATTTCAAAATTTCACTTTTTGGGCAGATTTTCCATTTTAATTTTTTTTTTACTTTTACAAAAGCAAGGGTTAACAGCCAAACAAACTCAATATTTATGGCCCTGATTCTGTAGTTTACAGAAACACCCCATATGTGGTCGTATACTACTGTACGGGCACTTGGCAGGGCACAGAAAGAAAGGAATGCCATATGGTTTTTGGAAGGCAGATTTTGCTGGACTGGTTTTTTGGACACCATGTCCCATTTGAAGCCCCCCTGATGCACCCCTAGAGTAGAAATTCAAAAAAGGGATCCCATTTTAGAAACTACGGGATAGGGTGGAAGTTTTGTTGGTACTAGTTTAGGGTACATATGATTTTTGGTTGCTCTATATTACACTTTTTGAGAGGCAAGATAACAAGAAATAGCTGTTTTGGCACGGTTTTTATTTTTTGTTATTTACAACATTCATCTGACAGGTTAGGTCATGTGGTATTTTTATAGACCAGGTTGTCACGGACGCGGCGATACCTAATATGTATACTTTTTTTTTATTTATGTAAGTTTTACACATTAATATTTTTGAAACAAAAAATAAAAATCATGGTTTTAGTGTCTCCATAGTCTGAGAGCCATAGTGTTTTATGTTTTTGGGCGATTATCTTAGGTAGGGTCTTATTTTTTGCGGGATGAGATGACGGTTTGATTGGCACTATTTTGGGGTGGATATGACTTTTTGATCGCTTGCTATTACACTTTTTGTGATGTAAGGTGACAAAAAATGGTTTATTTAGCACAGTTTTTATTTTTTATGGTGTTCATCTGAGGGGTTAGGTCATGTGATATTTTTATAGAGCGGCGACGCGGCGATACCTAATATGTATCCTTTTTTTTATTTATGTACGTTTTACACAATAATATCATTTTTGAAACAAAAAAAATTATGTTTTAGTGTCTCCATATTCTGAGCCATAGTTTTTTTATTTTTTGGGCGATTGTCTCAGGTAGGGGCTCATTTTTTGCGGGATGAGGTGACAGTTAGATTGGTACTATTTTGGTGGGCAAACGCCTTTTTGATTGCTTGCTGTTGTACTTTTTGTGATGTAAGGTAACAAAAAAATTGTTTATTTAGCACAGTTTTTATTTTTTATTTTTTACAGTGTTCATCTGAGGGGTTAGGTCATGTGATATGTTTATAGAGCCGGTCGATATGGACGCGGTGATACCTAATATGTATACTTTTTTTTTTTCCCTATTTTGTACCAATTTCTTTTAACTTTATTTGGGGAAAATGACATTTTTGTTTATTTTTACTTGAAACTTTACATTTTTGGGGGGGGAAACTTTATTTTTCAACTTTTTTTTTCACTTAATTTTTTGTCCCACTTTGGGACTTGAACTTTGGGGGGTATATGCCTTTACAATGCATTCCAATACTTTTGTATTGGAATGCATTGGCTGTATGAGTAATACTGTGTGTATTACTCATACAGCTTCCGGGGCCTGTGAGATCCAGGGGGCTGGATCTCACAGGCTAGTCACCGGAAGGCAGCGCGATGCCTTCCTTAGACATCGCGCTGCCTTCCATGCCATCGGGTCCTCCCTACAGCCGCATGGGGACCCGATGGCACCGCCACACGCCACCAACGCAATAGGTAAAGGCCGCAAACCGCAGGTTTAGCCGAAGTGCCTGCGCGGCGGTGATCAGAAATACACAGGGCGTACAGGTACGCCCTGTGTCCTTAAGTACCAGGACATAAGGGCGTACCTGTACGCCCTGTGTCTGTCACGAGGGTATCAAGAGCCACGTCTGACTCCGTTATACCCGGGGTCAGGAAGTCGCAGCGGGTGGCTGCGCGCTCTATATCTAAAGATCATGGTGTTTCTTAGTTATTGTTTTCTGTGTTTGCCTTGCTATCCTTTTTGTCTCTCTCAGGGATCCGTAGCTTCTCCTCCTCAGCTGTTTCGTGTCTGCCACTCCCTACCTCCTTATATTCTCCCCTCACACTTCTCTAGTTGCCAGTTATAGAGCTTCCTGCCTGGACATCTATACTGACCCACTGTAGTGGTTAATCCTGGTTGTTGTTCCTGTGTGCTACCCTCCGGATCCCTGTTTGGCTTATTGTTGTCTCCTGTTGTCGCCCACCTGGGAATATATGTAGAGTCTGTGTTGTCTGTCCTCCCCTTGGTGTTTTCCCTTAGAGTTAGTGGTGCGGACTAGTGTTCCCATCACCCTGTTCACTACCTAGGGCTCAGCTCAGGGAAAGCCAGGGCTTTAGGCACGTGATCGGCGTACGGGTGAGGAACCCGTCTAGGGACGTCAGGGCAGCCAGGTGCCAGCCGCCAGGTGAGTCAGGGGTCACCATCTTCCCTCTCACTTGGGCAGGGCCTTCCTCGTTCCCTCCCTCTGTGTCACGTATGTGATAGCCACGCCGACCGTGATATTATAACTGGCCCTTACTTTTTGAGAAAAAAAAATAAAATTTATTTTTTGTTTGTTGTTTTTTTTTCTCTCTCTACTTAAAATCCAATATGGATCCTATTGATGCCTTGGCAGAACAGCTTCAAGGCCTGTCTTTGGAGGTGGCAGGATTGAAGTCGTCTGTCCTCCAACAACAGCAGCAAATGCAGCAGACCGCACCCCCAGCGGTTGCTATGGGTAACCAGGTTGTCACTGAACCCAAGGTTGCTCTTCCCGACAGATTTTCTGGGGGAAGGGACAAATTTGCAACGTTCCGTGAGGCCTGCAAATTATATTTTAAGTTGCGCCCTTACTCCTCAGGTCATGAAGAACAGCGGGTTGGGATTGTCATTTCCCTGCTTCAGGGGGATCCGCAATCCTGGGCGTTCTCGTTACCCCCTGGTTCTCAGGCTCTTCGGTCAGTGGAGGGATTTTTTGGGGCTTTGGGTCTCATATATGATGACCCTGACCGAGTCACCCTGGCTGAGTCGAAGTTCCGGAGACTCCTACAGGGAGATCGGTCAGCAGATGAATATTGCTCAGAGTTCCGTAGGTGGGCTACGGATACTCAGTGGAACGACCCGGCTCTCAGGAGTCAGTTCTGCTCTGGGTTATCTGAAAGGGTTAAGGATGCACTGGCGCTGTATGAGACCCCCCTTTCCCTTGATGCTGTTATGTCCCTCTCTATCAGAATAGATAGACGTCTTAGGGAGAGATCGAAAATTCCGGAGCAATTGGTTACCTCTCCCAAGCAACAGTCAGCCTGTACTGACTTAGATGAGCCTATGCAGCTAGGCGGAACTTCTCGTCAGGTCCGTCCTCCCGAGATTCGCCGTAGGGGGGGGGCTTGTTTTTTCTGTGGGGGGAGGGGTCATTTCATTAACCACCTCCGGACCGCCTAACGCAGGATCGCGTTCCGGAGGTGGCAGCCCTGCGCAGAGTCACGCATATATGCGTCATCTCGCGATGGCTGAGATTTCCTATGAACGCGCGCACACCGGCGCGCGCGCTCACAGGAACGGAAGGTAAGAGAGTTGATCTCCAGCCTGCCAGCGGCGATCGTTCGCTGGCAGGCTGGAGATGTGTTTTTTTTAACCCCTAACAGGTATATTAGACGCTGTTTTGATAACAGCGTCTAATATACCTGCTACCTGGTCCTCTGGTGGTCCCATTTGTTTGGATCGACCACCAGAGGACACAGGTAGCTCAGTAAAGTCCCACCAAGCACCACTACACTACACTACACCCCCCCCCCCCGTCACTTATTAACCCCTTATTAGCCCCTGATCACCCCTGATCACCCCATATAGACTCCCTGATCACCCCCCTGTCATTGATTACCCCCCTGTAAAGCTCCATTCAGATGTCCGCATGATTTTTACGGATCCACTGATAGATGGATCGGATCCGCAAAACGCATCCGGACGTCTGAATGAAGCCTTACAGGGGCGTGATCAATGACTGTGGTTATCACCCCATATAGACTCCCTGATCACCCCCCTGTCATTGATTACACCCCTGTCATTGATCAACCCCCTGTAAAGCTCCATTCAGACGTCCGCATGATTTTTACGGATGCACTGATAGATGGATCCGATCCGCAAAACGCATCCGGACGTCTGAATAAAGCCTTACAGGGGCATGATCAATGACTGTGGTGATCACCCCATATAGACTCCCTGATCACCCCCCTGTCATTGATCACCCCCCTGTAAAGCTCCATTCAGATGTCCGCATGATTTTTACGGATGCACTGATAGATGGATCCGATCCGCAAAACGCATCCGGACGTCTGAATGAAGCCTTACAGGGGCATGATCAATGACTGTGGTGATCACCCCATATAGACTCCCTGATCACCCCCCTGTAAAGCTCCATTCAGATGTCCGCATGATTTTTACGGATGCACTGATAGATGGATCCGATCCGCAAAACGCATCCGGACGTCTGAATGAAGCCTTACAGGGGCATGATCAATGACTGTGGTGATCACCCCATATAGACTCCCTGATCACCCCCCTGTAAAGCTCCATTCAGATGTCCGCATGATTTTTACGGATGCACTGATAGATGGATCCGATCCGCAAAACGCATCCGGACGTCTGAATGAAGCCTTACAGGGGCATGATCAATGACTGTGGTGATCACCCCATATAGACTCCCTGATCACCCCCCTGTAAAGCTCCATTCAGATGTCCGCATGATTTTTACGGATGCACTGATAGATGGATCGGATCCGCAAAACGCATCCGGACGTCTGAATGAAGCCTTACAGGGGAGTGATCAATGACTGTGGTGATCACCCCATATAGACTCCCTGATCACCCCCCTGTCATTGATTACCCCCCTGTAAAGCTCCATTCAGATGTCCGCATGATTTTTACGGATGCACTGATAGATGGATCGGATCCGCAAAACGCATCCGGACGTCTGAATGAAGCCTTACAGGGGCGTGATCAATGACTGTGGTGATCACCCCATATAGACTCCCTGATTACCCCCCTGTCATTGATTACCCCCCTGTCATTGATTACCCCCCTGTAAAGCTCCATTCAGACGTCCGCATGATTTTTACGGATCCACTGATAGATGGATCGGATCCGCAAAACGCATCCGGACGTCTGAATGAAGCCTTACAGGGGCGTGATCAATGACTGTGGTGATCACCCCATATAGACTCCCTGATCACCCCCCCTGTCATTGATCAACCCCCCTGTCATTGATCAACCCCCCTGTCATTGATCACCCCCCTGTCATTGATCACCCCTCTGTAAGGCTCCATTCAGATATTTTTTTGGCCCAAGTTAGCAGAATATTTTTTTTTTTTTCTTACAAAGTCTCATATTCCACTAACTTGTGTCAAAAAATAAAATCTCACATGAACTCACCATACCCCTCACGGAATCCAAATGCGTAAAATTTTTTAAACATTTATATTCCAGACTTCTTCTCACGCTTTAGGGCCCCTAGAATGCCAGGGCAGTATAAATACCCCACATGTGACCCCATTTCGGAAAGAAGACACCCCCAGGTATTCCGTGAGGGGCATATTGAGTCCATGAAAGATTGAAATTTTTGTCCCAAGTTAGCGGAACGGGAGACTTTGTGAGAAAAAAATTAAAAATATCAATTTCCGCTAACTTGTGCCAAAAAAAAAAAAATTCTATGAACTCGCCATGCCCCTCATTGAATACCTTGGGGTGTCTTCTTTCCAAAATGGGGTCACATGTGGGGTATTTATACTGCTCTGGCATTCTAGGGGCCCCAAAGCGTGAGAAGAAGTCTGGTATCCAAATGTCTAAAAATGCCCTCCTAAAAGGAATTTGGGCACCTTTGCGCATCTAGGCTGCAAAAAAGTGTCACACATCTGGTATCGCCGTACTCAGGAGAAGTTGGGGAATGTGTTTTGGGGTGTCATTTTACATATACCCATGCTGGGTGAGAGAAATATCTTGGTCAAATGCCAACTTTGTATAAAAAAATGGGAAAAGTTGTCTTTTGCCAAGATATTTCTCTCACCCAGCATGGGTATATGTAAAATGACACCCCAAAACACATTCCCCAACTTCTCCTGAATACGGCGATACCACATGTGTGACACTTTTTTGCAGCCTAGGTGGGCAAAGGGGCCCATATTCCAAAGAGCACCTTTAGGATTTCACAGGTCATTTACCTACTTACCACACATTAGGGCCCCTGGAAAATGCCAGGGCAGTATAACTACCCCACAAGTGACCCCATTTTGGAAAGAAGACACCCCAAGGTATTCCGTGAGGGGCATGGCGAGTTCCTAGAATTTTTTATTTTTTGTCACAAGTTAGTGGAAAATGCTTATTTTTTTTTTTATTTTTTTTTTCATACAAAGTCTCATATTCCACTAACTTGTGACAAAAAATAAAAAGTTCCATGAACTCACTATGCCCATCAGCGAATACCTTGGGGTCTCTTCTTTCCAAAATGGGGTCACTTGTGGGGTAGTTATACTGCCCTGGCATTCTAGGGGCCCAAATGTGTGGTAAGGAGTTTGAAATCAAATTCTGTAAAAAATGACCTGTGAAATCCGAAAGGTGCTCTTTTGAATATGGGCCCCTTTGCCCACCTAGGCTGCAAAAAAGTGTCACACATCTGGTATCTCCGTAATCGGGAGAAGTTGGGGAATGTGTTTTGGGGTGTCATTTTACATATACCCATGCTGGGTGAGAGAAATATCTTGGCAAAAGACAACTTTTCCCATTTTTTTATACAAAGTTGGCATTTGACCAAGATATTAATCTCACCCAGCATGGGTATATGTAAAAAGACACCCCAAAACACATTCCTCAACTTCTCCTGAATACAGAGATACCAGATGTGTGACACTTTTTTGCAGCCTAGGTGGGCAAAGGGGCCCACATTCCAAAGAGCACCTTTCGGATTTCACAGGTCATTTACCTACTTACCACACATTTGGGCCCCTAGAATGCCAGGGCAGTATAACTACCCCACAAGTGACCCCATTTTGGAAAGAAGAGACCCCAAGGTATTCGCTGATGGGCATAGTGAGTTCATGGAAGTTTTTATTTTTTGTCACAAGTTAGTGGAATATGAGACTTTGTAAGAAAAAAAAAAAAAAAAAAAAATCATCATTTTCCACTAACTTGTGACAAAAAATAAAAAATTCTAGGAACTCGCCATGCCCCTCACGGAATACCTTGGGGTGTCTTCTTTCCAAAATGGGGTCACTTGTGGGGTAGTTATACTGCCCTGGTATTCTAGGGGCCCAAATGTGTGGTAAGAAGTTTGAAATCAAATTCAGGAAAAAATGAGGAGTGAAATCCGAAAGGTGCTCTTTGGAATATGGGCCCCTTTGCCCACCTAGGCTGCAAAAAAGTGTCACACATCTGGTATCCCCGTACTCAGGAGAAGTTGAGGAATGTGTTTTGGGGTGTCTTTTTACATATACCCATGCTGGGTGAGATAAATATCTTGGTCAAATGACAACTTTGTATAAAAAAATGGGAAAAGTTGTCTTTTGCCAAGATATTTCTCTCACCCAGCATGGGTATATATAAAATGACACCCCAAAACACATTCCCCACCTTCTCCTGAGTACGGAGATACCAGATGTGTGACACTTTTTTGCAGCCTAGGTGGGCAAAGGGGCCCATATTCCAAAGAGCACCTTTCGGATTTCACAGGTCATTTTTTACAGAATTTGATTTCAAACTCCTTACCACACATTTGGGCCCCTAGAATGCCAGGGCAGTATAACTACCCCACAAGTGACCCCATTTTGGAAAGAAGAGACCCCAAGGTATTCGCTGATGGGCATAGTGAGTTCATAGAACTTTTTATTTTTTGTCACAAGTTAGTGGAATATGAGACTTTGTAAGAAAAAAAAAAAAAAAAAAATCATAATTTTCCGCTAACTTGTGACAAAAAATAAAAAGTTCTATGAACTCACTATGCCCATCAGCGAATACCTTAGGGTGTGTACTTTCAGAAATGGGGTCATTTGTGGGGTGTTTGTACTGTCTGGCCATTGTAGAACCTCAGGAAACATGACAGGTGCTCAGAAAGTCAGAGCTGCTTCAAAAAGTGGAAATTCACATTTTTGTACCATAGTTTGTAAACGCTATAACTTTTACCCAAACCATTTTTTTTTTACCCAAACATTTTTTTTTTATCAAAGACATGTAGAACTATAAATTTAGAGCAAAATTTCTATATGGATGTCGTTTTTTTTTGCAAAATTTTACAACTGAAAGTGAAAAATGTCATTTTTTTGCAAAAAAATCGTTAAATTTCGATTAATAACAAAAAAAGTAAAAATGTCAGCAGCAATGAAATACCACCAAATGAAAGCTCTATTAGTGAGAAGAAAAGGAGGTAAAATTCATTTGGGTGGTAAGTTGCATGACCGAGCAATAAACGGTGAAAGTAGTGTAGGTCAGAAGTGTAAAAAGTGGCCTGGTCTTTCAGGGTGTTTAAGCACTGGGGGCTGAAGTGGTTAATGTCTGTCCCTCCTTTCTCAAAAACAAAAGACCGTCGAAAAACTACTAACCCCGGGCTGTGCGGAGGATGTCAGCCGGGGTGTATACGTTTTCTCCATACGAACATCTCAATTTGTGTTACCAGCGGTCATTGTTTTTGGTGTTAAGACGGAGTCTATTTCTGTTTTTCTAGGCAGTGGAGCAGGGGTAAACTTGATTGATGCCCATTTTGCCCGCACTATGGGTTTGTCTCTCTGTACGCTGCAGAGACCTATTCCCGTATTCGCTATAGATTCTGCTCCTCTGTCTCAGAGAAACCTCACCCACATTGTTCGTAATTTACACCTTCGGGTAGGGGACCACCATAATGAGTGTCTTTCATGTTACGTTCTGGAGGGCCTTCCCTCTCCGGTGGTATTGGGTCTTCCCTGGTTGGTAGCGCACAATCCAGTGGTGGATTGGCAGGCCAGGGAGATATTGGAGTGGAGTGAGCATTGCAGAGAGAATTGCTTAAATAACAATTGCTTAATCGCCTCCATAGCTTCCCTACCTACATTTATTTCGGACTTTGAGGACGTTTTTTCTGAAAAGGGTTGTCAGAAACTACCACCTCATCGTCCTTATGATTGCCCGGTTAACCTGATTCCCGGGGCAAAATTACCCAAGTCCAGGTTGTATAATCTTTCGGGTCCCGAGAGACAAGCCATGAAAGATTATATCTCCGAGAGTCTGGCTAAGGGACACATCAGACCCTCTTCTTCACCTGTGGCTGCAGGGTTTTTCTTTGTTAAAAAGAAAGATGGGGGCCTGCGTCCTTGCTTAGATTTCCGTGAGTTAAACCAGATAACCATCCATGACCCATACCCTCTTCCTCTCATTCCTGACCTTTTTAATCAGATTGCGGGTGCTAAGTGGTTCTCCAAACTTGATCTTAGGGGGGCCTACAATCTGATTCGTATCAGGGAAGGGGATGAGTGGAAGACAGCTTTTAACACCCCTGAGGGGCATTATGAAAATCTTGTTATGCCTTTCGGTCTGACCAATGCCCCTGCTGTCTTCCAACATTTCGTTAATGATATTTTTAGTCATCTCATCGGCAGGTTTGTAGTCATATACCTAGATGATATCTTAATTTATTCGGCTGATCTGAAAACACATGAGGTGCATGTCGGGCAAGTACTGCAGGTCCTACGGACGAATAAATTATATGCGAAAATTGAAAAATGTGTCTTCGCTGTTCAGGAATTACAGTTCCTGGGATATCTATTATCTGCTTCAGGTTTCCGCATGGATCCTGGGAAGGTCCAGGCAATTTTAGATTGGGATCTTCCTGAGAACCTTAAAGCCCTACAACGGTTTTTGGGTTTCGCTAATTTCTATAGAAAGCTCATTAAAAATTATTCAGTGATCGTTAAACCCCTTACCGACATGACTAGGAAGGGGACGGATTTTTCCAAATGGTCTGACGCCGCTAAAGATGCATTTTCCTCTCTAAAGGAGAGGTTTACCTCGGCACCTGTTCTAATTCAACCTGATGTCTCCCAGCCTTTTATTGTCGAGGTAGATGCGTCAAAGGTGGGAGTGGGAGCTGTATTGTCTCAGGGTCCGTCTCCTGGCAAATGGCGTCCTTGCGCTTTCTTTTCCAAAAAATTATCTTCTGCAGAGAAGAATTATGATATTGGAAATAGGGAACTGTTGGCGATTAAACTGGCGCTTGAAGAGTGGCGTCACTTCTTAGAGGGAGCAATCCACCCCGTCACAGTGATTACGGATCACAAGAACCTTCTGTACCTAGAATCGGCTAAACGTCTCACCCCTAGACAAGCTAGGTGGTCGCTATTCTTTACCAGATTTAACTTTGTAATCACCTATCGTCCTGGGGCAAAAAATACCAAGGCAGACGCATTATCTCGTAGTTTCCCTGGAGGGGGTAATGTTTGTGATCCGGTACCTATTTTACAAAGAGGAGTGGTTGTCTCTGCTGTACACTCTGTTCTAGAGGGAAAGGTGTTAGAGGCTCAGGGGGACGCCCCGGCCTCTTGCCCCTCAGAGAAATTGTTTGTACCGTTAAACCTGCATCTTGAATTATTAAAAGAACATCATAATTCGGCACTTGCTGGACACCCGGGTAGTAAAGCAACCTTGGAGCTTTTATCTCGTCGTTTTTGGTGGCCAAGGTTGCGTCAGGATGTAATGGATTTCGTGTCTACTTGTTCTACTTGTGCACGCGCGAAAGTCTCTCATACACGTCCAGCAGGGTCTTTATTGCCACTTTTCATTCCCAATAGGCCATGGACACATCTGTCTATGGATTTCATCACTGACTTACCGTTGTCGGCGGGTAAAACAGTTATCTTGGTAGTAGTAGACAGGTTTAGCAAAATGGTACACTTTATTGCGCTACCCGCACTTCCTAATGCTAAAACTCTCGCTCAGGTGTTTATCAGTGAAATCGTGAAGCTTCACGGGGTCCCTTCCGATGTGGTTTCGGATCGGGGAACCCAGTTTATTTCTAAGTTTTGGAAAGCTTTTTGTTCCCGTTTGGGGGTTCACTTGTCCTTTTCCTCAGCTTTCCATCCTCAGTCGAATGGACAGACTGAGCGTACCAACCAAAACCTAGAAACATATTTAAGGTGTTTTGTGTCTGAAAACCAAGAGTTGTGGTCATCATACTTACCGTTAGCTGAGTTTGCCATAAATAATCATTATCAGGAGTCCACTGGCAAGTCACCATTCCTTGGTGCATACGGTTTTCATCCCCAATTTTGTACTTTCAAAGAGGGGGGGTCTTCTGGGGTTCCCGAAGAGGAAAGGTTTTCTTCATCTCTTTCATCGGTATGGCAGAAGGTGCAAGTTAACTTGAAAAAGTGTGTAAATATAAATGCATGGCCGATAAGAAACGGTCGCCAGGTCCGGACCTAGGAGTGAATGACTATGTGTGGTTGTCTACTAGGAATATTAAGTTGAAGGTTCCTTCTTGGAAACTGGGTCCTAGGTTCATTGGTCCCTATAAAATAGTAGCCCTCATTAACCCTGTGGCTTTTCGCCTGGAGCTACCTCAGACTTTTAAGATCCATAACGTCTTCCATAAATCGTTACTCAAGAAGTATGTTCCACCTCTAGAACCATCGCCGCTGCCACCTCCTCCTGTTATTGTGGATGGTAATCTGGAGTTTCAAATAGCCAGAATTGTTGATTCTCGTCGGGTCCGCCGCTCTCTTCAGTATCTTGTGCATTGGAGGGGTTACGGTCCCGAGGAAAGAATGTGGGTTCCAGCGTCAGAGGTAAACGCCAACAGGTTAATTCAGACTTTCCATGCCTCTCATCCGGAGAGACCTGGTCCTGAGTGTCCGGAGGCCCCTCGTGAAAGGGGGGGTACTGTCACGAGGGTATCAAGAGCCACGTCTGACTCCGTTATACCCGGGGTCAGGAAGTCGCAGCGGGTGGCTGCGCGCTCTATATCTAAAGATCATGGTGTTTCTTAGTTATTGTTTTCTGTGTTTGCCTTGCTATCCTTTTTGTCTCTCTCAGGGATCCGTAGCTTCTCCTCCTCAGCTGTTTCGTGTCTGCCACTCCCTACCTCCTTATATTCTCCCCTCACACTTCTCTAGTTGCCAGTTATAGAGCTTCCTGCCTGGACATCTATACTGACCCACTGGAGTGGTTAATCCTGGTTGTTGTTCCTGTGTGCTACCCTCCGGATCCCTGTTTGGCTTATTGTTGTCTCCTGTTGTCGCCCACCTGGGAATATATGTTGAGTCTGTGTTGTCTGTCCTCCCCTTGGTGTTTTCCCTTAGAATTAGTGGTGCGGACTAGTGTTCCTATCGCCCTGTTCACTACCTAGGGCTCAGCTCAGGGAAAGCCAGGGCTTTAGGCACGTGATCGGTGTACGGGTGAGGAACCCGTCTAGGGACGTCAGGGCAGCCAGGTGCCAGCCGCCAGGTGAGTCAGGGGTCACCATCTTCCCTCTCACTTGGGCAGGGCCTTCCTCGTTCCCTCCCTCTGTGTCACGTATGTGATAGCCACGCCGACCGTGATAGTGTCCTGAAGAGGTTAAAAGGACTTTTGGGTCTCTGAAAAGTTTTTTGTAGAAAAATCTTCCTATTACACTCCCTACACTGTCTGTACCTTCCTATGCACAGCTCTCTCTAATACTGAGCAATTTAGCGCAGATTGCGATACAAACATATATTGCTGCTGTCACACACAATAGTCGTTACAAGGACTTTTGGGTCTCTGAAACATTTTGTATAGAAATAATATTCAATTACACGCCCTACACTGTCTGTCCCTTCCTATGCTCAGCTCTCCCTGACTTAGAATGAGCCGAACACGCGTCATTGGGTGCTATATAGCACCCAATGACGCGTTCCGGCCAGCCAATATCTGTAATGCCAGTACATTACAGTGAGGGCAGTAGTTACCTGCACGTTTATTGGCTGCTTAGCAGACGCGAAAAGTGCGGGGAGGAGACTCGAGCATTGCGCTCGAGCACATGCGGTACTCGGCCGAGGACCGCCATGTGCCGAGCATAGCGATGCTCGAGCCAAACTGGTATTCAGCTGAGCATGCCCGCTCAACACTAATAATTTGTCCAAAGGAGCATTGCCTGAAAACGAAGGGAAAAATCCCTCATTTACCCCTACGTGAGTTCCCTGGCATAAAATGTTGTAAACTCCATGTTTGCAACTTTTTGAATGCCATTACAACTAAATCTAGGCACAAGTGGCATTTCTACACCACCTTTGCCACTTTCTGAGAAGTGGCAAGGGTGTTGACGAAGGGGAGGGAGCTTGGCCAGCAGGGTCGGCACATTTATCTTCTTTTATGCCAAGTTTCTGGTGTAAAAGAAGACGGAATTCTACAATAGTTCCAAGCTGTCGCAAATATCAGTTTAAGCACGCGGACTGCCGTAGGATGCACCAAATTTATGACCAGGGCTGCACCTCGCCATAAATTAAGTGCAGGGGATATCATAGGCCACTGTGCTTTTACTATTGTACTTTCAGCTACATGGCAATCGTTTGATTTTACAGGATGTGCTAACATTTTCTGTTGCAGTATGGTATGCATTAGGAAGTGTGGAGGCCTCCATCTTGGTCATGCGCTCCTAACACTGCCATCTTTTCCACAGGCTGTTTTTAATTAGTGCAGTATATAGATGGCACAAGGGGAGGTATCATGAAGAGTAGATTCAGTATATACCATATGTGGAATCTGCTCTCCCTAAATCCATTTGAGGCCAGCTGGGAAAAGGAGAGGTATCATATAGAGTAGTTTACCATCTAAAATGAGGTCACCTTGCCGTGGTGGGAGGGCACAGAAGATTTTGATTAACATATATTTGGTAAGTACTTTATATTCATTCTATATAGTGAATATAGCATTAGTTTATTTAGTCCATGGGGGACATTTATCAAAAGGAAAACTGGATGAGTTACCCATAGCAACTATTCAGATTCCAGCTTTCATTTTTCAGAGCTCCTTTGGAAAATGAAAGGTGGAATCTGATTGGTTGCTATGGGCAAACTAGGCCAGTTTTCCTCTGCACCACTTTTGATAAATCTCACCTTATGTTTGCAGAGTGCTGTTACATTGTGTGTGCCTTTACTATAATGGATGCCCTTATCAGACAGGAAAGCTATACACCTGATTAGAGACTCCTAAAGTCTAGAACTGGCAGCTACATGTCTCCTGAGATTTAGAATATGCCTGTTACGTGCACATACATAATAATATACATATGGGTATCTTATAGATATTCATTTAAAGTTTATATAACCATATAGATTATGACAAGCAGACAAATATTTCCCTCTCATGTTTGGTGCAGACAAAGTATGACATTCCTGTGGAAAAATGTACATCTTCAATGTTGCTGCCTGTGGCAATGTTTGTTCTTCAACCCTTAACACTGAGCAAGATTGATGGTTTTACTGTATTCACACATGTAGCATGAATCACAAGTTTGCTTTTCAGTGAGACAAAAACGAGTCAGCCTTTCACACAGGAGTGGGAAAATGGCTCCAACAATCAATTTCACGTCCCCCACACACACTTAATAAGCGTAACCCCTTTTTAAAGCTTAAAGGGAACCAGTGATCATGACAATGCTAAATAATTTGCAGGCAGCATGTTATAGAGCAGGAGGAAGATTCAGTAAAAATTGTATGTCATTCATTCATATTCCTGTTCCTTTTGGACTTAGGAGTCAGGGAGGCGGTCCTATCAGTGACTGACAGCCTTCCCTCTATGACTGTGTATACAGAGAGAGCTGTCAATCACTGATCGGACCTTCTTGACTTCAAAGTCCAGAATAAGCAGGAATTTAAATGTATAAAATACAAGTTTTACTGAATCTTTTCCCATCAAACTTTATATAATCTGCTCAGCTCCTCCTGCTCTATAACATGCTGCCTGCAGATTAGTTTGCATTTTCATGGTGAAAGGTTCTTTAAAAGGGTTTTTTGATTTTTATACTCTGGATAGGTCATCAGTATCTGATCAGTGGGGGCCCAACAGCTGGGGCCCCCGCTGATCAGCTGTTTGAGAAGGAACCGTTACTCCTGTGAGCGCCGTAGCCTTCTCTCTGCTTTTCCTAGGCCAAGTGACGACACGCTCATGTGCCTAGGAGCAGCTCAGCCCCATTCAAGTGAATGGGGCTGAGCATGATACCAAGCACAGCCACTATACAATGTGCAATGCTGTGCTTGGTGAGTTTCAAAACAGCTTGGTGTTGGACTCCCACCGATCAGATACTGATGACCTATCCAGAATATAAAACTCCAGGAGAACCCTTTTAAAGGGGCTGTCTGAGTGTCTAATAATAATGGCCTATCCTGAGGATAGGTCTGGCAGATGTCTAACTCCTGGCATCCCCACTGATCAGCTGTTTGAGGAGGCCATGGCACCCTGGAGAGCCTTGCAACCCACTCGTAGCTTACTAAGCACAGCACCGTACATTGTATAGCGGCTGTGCTTGGTATTGCAGCTCAGCTCCATTCACTTGAATGGGACTAAACTATGCCTAGGGCCTGTGACCAATAAATGTGACGTCACAGACCCATCAAGAGACCGCAGCACTTACTGGAGAGCTGTGGCCTCTTCAAACAGCAAGAGTCAGACCCCTGCCAGAATGATACTGATCACGGATACGTCATCAATATAAAAATCTCAACCCCCTTTATTATATACCAGTCTTTATTATCAAATTGATTAAAAAGATACGTTGGTTAGCTGAGGTTATGGGATCCAAACATTGGGACCCCCATGGTCTTAAGAACGGGGCCCCCGTACCTCAAAATGAATGGAGTGTCAGGTCAAGCGTGCATACTACGGCTTCGCTCATTCTTTATGGGACCTGCCCAGAGATAGACCAGTGCAGCGCTCGGCTATTTCTTTCAATCGCAACAAGATGAACGGTGTGGCTGTGCGCACGCTCAATCTGTAACTCCATTCATTTCTGTCGCATCTATTTCATACAACTGTTTGCTGTGCCATCCCTCTATTATTCCTACTATAAGTTTATGTGTGACTTGGCAGCAGTCTTCAATAAAGGTCCAACTGGGTGTTACCAATTAGGGGTGTACCTGCACGCTGTCAGACTGTCCAAGGACACCCCCCCCCCCTCCCAACTGATAACATCCAGTTGGAACTTTATTGCAGATTACTGGTAATTCATTCATAAACCTAGATAACAAAGAAATCCTACATGTGAAAAGATGATCCAGAATTGTTATTACATGGAGAATGCAAGTAGTTACTAAAACAGACATGTCAGGAGGAGTGACTGGTCCTCTATAAATAATGACATTTTGGCTGCCTGCAGTCACCACTAGGGGGAGAAAATGTCTCAGTGTAGACCAACAGTATGTAGCAAGCTTAAACAAGTGGTGACTGTGGGCATTTAGAATTTCTATATATAAGGAAAGAAAATCAGGGAAATTACTACTGCACAGAGATCTGGCCCATGTAAATATATTATGAAATGATTTAGTCGCGATACATAGAGCACAGAGCTGTACCCAAAGGGGTTGTCCGCCGGGAAGTGGTCGGGACTGTGTCTCATCTCGCCTTAGTAACGATGAGGTGAAAAAATTCCTTTAACTACTTAGCCCTAAAACTGAATTGTCTCTGTTAAGGTCTTTTTACATGGACTGATAATCAGGCCAATTATCGGGGATGAGCGTTTGCAGAAATGCTTGTTCCCAATAAACGCCTGTGTAAAAGGTGTCAGCGATCACCTAGGGCAGTGTTGGCGAACCTATGGCACGGGTGCCAGAGGCGGCACTCGGAGACCTCTCTGTGGGCACCCACACCCTGGAAAAAGTCTATGGCACACTAATATGACTTAGATTTTTCCTGCCCTTCATCAGCGCAGGGCTCGCTATGAACAGCACAGGCAGCGCACTGAGTGTAGCAGGCTATTATAGCTAAATGATAGAGTACATGGAAGATAGACTATGTTTGACTGTAGAATTCAGGTTAAATTACCGTGTTGGCACTTTGCAATAAATAAGTGGGCTTTGGGTTGAAGTTTGGGCACTCAGTCTCTAAAAGGTTCACCATCACTGACCTAGGGAATGAGCAAATACTTGTTGATCGTGTGATAGTGTTTTTCAGGCGGCACAAAAAAAAAATCATCATTCCTGTGCAGCAGCTATTAACAGTGATCTTCTGCCCAGGAACAATGACTTTCTATGTGGACAAGCGGTCACTGTATCAATTGCTCATCCCCATACAGTGGGGCGATTGCTGCATGTATATACAGATCTAATCTCCGCTGACGAGTAGGTAGTTATCAGGAACATTTAGTTTATTCCCAATAATTGCTTGATATATTGGTCCATGTAAAAGGACCTTTACCCAATAAAAAGTAACTGGCAAGTATTTAAATGGCTCCTGGCCCATGTAGACTGTTTATTCCTCACTGGTGCTAGTCTCAGTAAAGCCGTAAGATCCCAAATACGACACCTAGGAAGGCTCTTCCACAGAGCTCCATAATTTAAACGCTTTAAACAAATATACTAAAAAAAAAAATCTAAAAATCACAAAATTTAGTTCGTTTTCTCAACAATATACCTTCACCTTTCTACCTCTTTCACCTTTGATTTCTCCCAATCGGCATCCTATTTCATATGCCCTGGGGTTCCTCACAGGTAAATGCCTTCAGGTAAGAAATCACAGCACATTTCTATATCAATTTGGTCGTGAACATGTATGTGATAGTAACTTGGCAGTATCAAATGTATTACTTAATCACAAATTCTCAGAAATTGTTATAACAAGTTTCTTACAAGATAGAAAAAGAGGCTACATGAGCTGTATGTGAAATGTAAAAAATGTGATTAGTCTCTGCAAGATTTCCATATCCTACCATAATATAATAAAACCATGATAGAACTCTGCTCCCTGACACTACAGACTTCCCAGCACCTACCGAGAGCAGTTCGCCACTGCAGTTTTACCTTTGGTCCGGTAATATGTCACAAAAAGGACTACAACAGCAGCAACTTACCCCGGTGACAGCATGTGGATCGCTACCAGCTCAGCCCAGCAGGCGTACTTGTTAGAAACTTGGAGGCCAAATAAACTGGTGGATCCTCCAGGGTAATAATGATTCGTAAGGACTTTCAAGGCAAACAGAACCCCTAGAAATAAGCAAATAAACGATTAAGATACAATAAAAAAAAGTACATACCACATTCACATATATAAAATCATTGAATACCAGAACATATAACATATGTTATATGAGAGGGTCATACAGGTGAAAAATAATGCTAAGCAGCCGCTCACACTCACCATTCAGATAACCATGTGACTGAGACATGGTCTATTCATGCACTGTGGTCATGTTAAGCGCATGCTGCGTTTTGTAAAAAATCTTGGCCAAAAAAACAA
This sequence comes from Bufo bufo, assembly GCF_905171765.1. Classification (NCBI taxonomy): domain Eukaryota; kingdom Metazoa; phylum Chordata; class Amphibia; order Anura; family Bufonidae; genus Bufo; species Bufo bufo. Next base: position 166,718,267 of record NC_053392.1, on the reverse strand, counting down.
AAAACTGTAGAAACCATTGAAACCTGATCTGTGTGTAATAACAACCCTAAGTATCCACCCCATCCTGCCTGGTAGAAGTGTTTTCCACCTCTATGACCTACCTTGTGTGGTGCTATGGATTTTCTGCATCCTGCTGGGAACTAGTACTTAACCGGCCCTTGTATAAGTACAGTATGGCGATGAAGATATGGCGCCAGATGCAAACTGACTCCATGAGAAACTATAGGATAAGTTTCCCTCTGCCTTGTTTCTGCTAGCTGCAGGGGAAAAAATGGGATGCCAAACATATGCGAATGGGCTCTTGGAAATTTTTGCTATATGACATCTTCAAAACGAACAATTGTATAAAGGGGTTTTCCCGAAGTTTAATATTGATGGGCTATCCTCGGGGTAGGCCATCAACATCTGATCGTTGGGGTCGGACTCCTGGCTGATCAGCTGTTTGAAGAGGCCACAATGCACCTGTGAGCACCTGTGAAAACCCCTTTAATATTCTCAACCAGGTTTTTGGCACAAAATATTAATGTAAAGTATGCCAGTCCTAAGGTGGTGTAAGGATGTGAAAAGTGCACTGAATTTATCATTATGAGTGTGGCATTCTAATGAAGCTGGCTCAGTTTCAGCCTATCTGGTCTAGCTTTATCCTGTGTAACTTTACTACTGTCATGGCAGTGCTCTACGCATGCCACCATCCTGCTATCCAGGCCAGATACGGGCACCATTTAACTCATCCCCCTGATGCTGCCCAGTGGCCGGTCCCTGCCAGCCCTCCTTAGGTCCCTAGCTGACTCTTAAAGGGCCAGCGCAAATGTTCTGCATTATTCCCAGCCAATGGCAGGACATCTGTGTGTTCTTAAGGCTCATTTTCACAGGGAGAGGTGCCTGAGCAAAAGGTTTCCTGGTTCACTAGTTACCAGTAAAGGTGTGCTATTCCGACCATCTGCCCATGTACCGAACCTCTACCTGTGTTACCGATTCTGACCATCTGCTGCCTGTCCTTACTTCAGCCTGTTTCTCGTATTGATACATTGCTGCCTGCTCTGACCTCTGACTAGTCTCTCGAATACACATGAACTCTCCCTTCCCTGACCTCGGTCTCCTATCCGACTATAAATACTGCCTGACCCCTCAGTGCTTTGCACCAATGTCTTTGACCCCCATTGGTCAGTTGCCAACTACACTGGGAATATCCCAGTGCAAATTATAGTAAATCCAGTGGGTCATAGAGGCTCCACTCCCTTCCGTTAAGCAAAAAGTTCAAAAAGTGGCAAATTATGGTGTGCGCCATAATTTGTGACTTTTTAATGCTACAAACAAGTGATTAATCTCCCCAACAAGTCTCATCTCATCAATTTTGCTATTTTCCTAAAGCACAGTCACAAAGGGTCCTCTTTAAACAATGAAAACCAAAAACACAAATATCCCCCTCATATAGTATACTAACCCAAATTGTTAAAAACCAAAAGTATATGGGAGAAAAGATCCAAACTTATTAAATCAAGCCACCACAAATGATCATGGTGCAACAATTCATTTTACTTATCATCAAAAGTTCGAACAGATTGACAAGACACAATGTAAAAAATATAAAAAGTCTCCTGTGGTGGGGCTGGTCTGGAGGCAGGATTGGTCAGTGCTAGTGCAATAATAGTAGGTCTATAGTATAAATGATATACAATGAATTCAGATCAATGACATGATTGGAAGTCAATATAATATAACATTAATTTAGGAATATGTAAATCAGTAATGAAAGTAGTAAGAAAAGAAAATGTGGAAAATACAAAACAGAAATCAACCAGCAATAGTGATCCTGCTATGATCTAGACCACCGCCAATCACTGACATACGTTTCACCGTCAGCTTACTCACAACCCCATGCGCGTCAGCGAGTGGCGATGGTATAGAGTTAGACCATAGCAGGCTCACTATTGCTGGTTGGTTTCGGTTTTGTATTTTCCACTAGAATATTATTTTTACTTCAGAACTTTCCAATCATGCTATAGGTTATTCACTAATCATGTTATATGGTCGATTTATTTTCTTACAACCTTCATCACTGATCTACATATTGTTAAAATCATGTTCTAGTTATTATATTGACTTCCAATCATGTTAATAATCTGAATTTAATGACTCCAAATACCATTTACATATACCATCTATAGACCTACTATTATTGCTCTAGCACTGTCTGACCAATCCTGCCTCCAGACCACCAGAGATCTTTTTATATTTTTAACATTGTGTCTTGTCAATCTGTTTGAACTTTTGATGATAAATCAAATGACTTGTTGCACATTTGTGGTGGTTTGAGTTAATAAGTTTGGATCTTGATCCCATATACTTTGACTGTTTGTTTAAATAATGACCTATAAAATGGAGCTTCTCTTAGTAACTATAAAGCGTCCATACGTATTTAATAGCTGTTGGCCGAATGATCGTTCAGCCGACAGCCATCTCTCCCGACTCCTTCCTGGCTTCCTCATGCACATTCCTATTGGCCAAATGTGTATTCTATGGGGAGAGCGGAGAAGGCAGCTGCCAGATGCTTGTGGCGAAAATAATAATTTCGCCGTCCCTGCCTTGTCTCCCTGACATAATCTGGAGTGTCTGCCGGAACTGCCATTCTCGTTCGGCCAACAAAAGACTAGTGTGTATGGCCAGGTTTGGAGAGTGGCATGGGCAGATGACACATTACCAAAACTTCCACCTCAAGAGTTTCTGTACAGAAGATGGTTGTTAATGTCCAGCACTGAAGAACAAAAGAAAACAAATGTATACGGCTGGCTCACAGAATATTATTACATTTAATGTTCATCTAAAACATACACCATTCAAAACATAATATAATCACATATTAATATTTCTACAGTCTTGGGCCCCCTACATGTGTAATTTAAAACTGGCGGCTTTTGTGACTGTTATCTCGCTCTCATTTAGTGTATTAACTCCTGTATTTTATACCAGTTCACACCTATATGGATGTAGTTTATAGAGATTTAGATGTATAAAATACAGGAGTTAATACACTAAGGCCTCTTGCACACGAACGTTTTCTTTCCCCGTTTACGTTCCGTATTCGGACCATATACGGAACCATTTATTTCAATGGATCAGCAAAAAAACGGAAGGCACTCTGTATGCCTTCCATTTTCATATTTCCGTTCCGTTCAAAGATAGAAAATGTCCTATTATTGTTCGCATAACAGACAAGGATAGTACTGTTCTATTAGGGGCCAGCTGTTCCGTTCCGCAAAAAATCGGAATGCACACAGACTCCATCTGTATTTTTTGCGGACCACAAAATACTAAAAAAGCCATACGGTCGTGTGCAAGAGGCCTAAATGAGAGCAAGCTAACAGTCACAAAAGCCGCCAGTTTTAAATTATACATGCGCGAGTTCCGCATGTAAGGGCATTAAGATAAAAGGGACTAAGACTATAGAAATATTAATATATGATTATATTATGTTTTTAATGGTGCATGTTTTTAGATGAACATTAAATGTATTAATATTCTGTGAGCCAGCAGTATACATTTGTTTGCATTTATCTCAGTGTCCGAAGGTAGTAGGCAGGCAGTTCTCCAGATAGTTAGGATCTGGTGAGCATACCCATATTAATTATATATTGTATAACATTCAAGAACAAAAGACACTTTTTGATTTCTTTTACGCATAACATTTAGATCTGCACTGGAGCTTAACTACAAAAAAATGACATCTCCAACATACAGATGTGTCATTCCTTACCTTTCCTCTTAGCTCGAGACAAGTGGTGCAAGACAACCAGCTCACAGCATCTGACAGAGTAAGGCTATTTTCACACTAGCGTTATTGCTGGACCCAGCAGGGTTCAGCAAAAACGCTTCCGTTACTGATAATACGTTATGAACGGATCTGGTTGTATTATCTGTAACATAGCAAGGACGGATCCGTCATGAACTCCATTGAAAGTCAATAGGGGACGGATCCGTTTTCTATTGTGTCAGAGAAAACGGATCCGTCCCCATTGGCTTGCATTGTGGGTCATGACAGATCCGTCTTGCTCCGCATCCCAGGACGGAAAGCGAACCGCAGCATGCTGCGGTTTGCTCTCCGGTATGAGAACGTAACGGAATACATTTTGGAGCATTCCATTCTGTTCAGTTACGTATTGTCCCCAGTGACGGATCTCAATACCGGAAAATATTAACGCTAGTACATTTTTTTCAAAACTGGTCATCTCACTCAAGCTCATCTTGGGATGTCTCAAGCCAAGAGAAAAGTTATGGAACTACTCGTGCCCTGTACTGATGACAGGTCACCAGAACTTCCACCCCATAGAGTTGTCCAGGGGACATGATATGTAAATTGGATATATTAACTACATACCAGAGAATCCCACAGCACATTGCATCCTGTAAGATGGGTCATCCATGGTCTCAGCTAGGAGTAATTCCAGGAGAACATAAACCACTCCGATGAGCTGAGAGAAGACAGCAATTATCAGTGCAAACTGAACACTTCCCAGCCTTTGCTCTAGCTTGGTGCCCTTCCATAAGAGAGACACCATGTTAAAGTACAGGTGCCAGTCATCGGCATGGTGAAATGGAGATAGGAGCAGGCGCTGCCAGTCTCCTCGGTGGTAGCCCTCATGTACGCTAATACAAACATAATGCAGATGCTTTACAGGGTTTAGAAAAAGATAGACATTCAGTCCAAGTGTCGCCAACGTCACGGGGGGGATGTTGTTGAGTCCAAATTGATAAATTTGGGCAAATAGTAGTAGAAGCCCAGTGTTAGCTCTTCTTTGCTGTCTGTGCATAGTGAAGTTTCATCCAGTTTAAAGCAAAGGAAAATAAACATCACCGGGATTTGCTGATCCTCATCTGAAAGACAAAATGTGATGAAATGGTTTAGAATAAATTAAGGAAAAAAATCTATGAAGAAAGCAGCTAAACTACAGTTATGACTATCACTGAATTTTGTTTCTGTAATCCGGGGCATTGAGAGGTATTATCCGTACTGAACTGCACATCCCAATATAAAGGATGTCCAAAAATAGACAACCCTATAAAAACGTCATGTGAACCCAGCCTTAGGCCACTTTCACACTGGCGTTTTGGCTTTCCGTTTGTGATCCGTTCAGGGCTCTCACAAGCGGTCCAAAACGGATCAGTTTTGTCCTAATACATTCTGAATGGAAAAGGATCCGCTCAGAATGTATCAGTTTGCCTCCGATCAGTCACCATTCCACTCTGGAGGCGGACACCAAAACGCTGCCTGCAGCGCTTTGCTGTCCGCTTGACGAAACTGAGCCAAACTGATCCGTCCTGGCACACAATGTAAGTCAATGGGGACGGATCCGTTTTCTCTGACACAATCTGGCACAATAGAAAACGAATCCGTCTCCCATTGACTTTTAATGGAGTTCATGACGGATCCGTATTGGCTATGTTACAGATAATACAAACAGATCCGTTCATGACAGGATGCATGCGGCTGTATTATTGTAACGGATCCGTTTTTGCTAATCCATGACGGATCCGTCCAAAACGCGAGTGTGAAAGTAGCCTTATTTCAGCCTGGTCATGTCCTTCCTGCTACAACTTCTAACAGGACATATGGCCGGTGACAGTTGAAGAGTTAACCTGACTGCATGCGACCACCTCAGTGAGGTGGACAAGAAATAAGGAAAAGAACAAACAGCAGGTGGAGCAATACAGACAGATGTTATTGAATTCTCAGTGGTTATACTACATTTTTAAATCATGCAATTACAAAAGTGTTCAGATCCAGGTGCTGGTATGAAAAATATAGAATCTTTTTCGTAGCACAACCATTCTAAGGACACAGCCAATTTTGGCCTTAGAGGGGTTATACAATATTAGAAAATAAACAGCCCCTTTTCCAGAAAGAGCACCACATCGGTCCTTGTGTAGGGTACAGCAGTATAGCCAAATTCAAATAAATGGGTATAAGCAAAAATACTAGATACAACCCACAGACACGTTGTGCTGTTTTTGGGATAAAAAAAAGTTTTTTCTATTTCAACCCCTGTAAGTTGAATTTGTTTAATCTTGGTCTGATCATATTTCAACAGCTGCATCACTTTTCGTGTCGGCGTAGCTGTATGAGGCTTTATGGGACAAGTGGTAGTTTTGTGCAGATATGCTAAAGTGTTGAATTTATATGTATTTTTTTATTAGGGAAGAAATTCATAACAAAAATTACAAAAAGTACAACACCTATGGTGGAATACTATGGTATTACATCAATGATTATAGTATGCAGGATTCAATTGTGAAATAAAACCACTAAAGACAGGGACGGTGTGCAGGTTTATCTACAGGTATTCTGTATCAAAATGATAAAACTTCTTGGCAACGTGTTCCTATAAAAGATAAAAATGTCACCCCTTGTATTAACATGTTTAACAAATGCAAGGAGTTCAGTGTGGGCAAAGGTGTCGGGAGTGATGTACCCTGCCTCTCTCTGGAATTTGGATCTGGCACAGGAAGAAACACATGTTCCAGAGTCTCGATCGGGGATCTGGAGGTTTACGAAGTGCACTTACTGTTGAGCACAATAGCTGCAGCCTTAGGGCTCATGCACACAAACGTTTTTGCGTTCCGTATACGGGCCGTATTTTAATTCCGTATACGGAACCATTCATTTCAATGGGTCCGCAAAAGATGCGGACAGCACTCTGTGTGCTGTCCGCATCCGTTGCTCCGTTCCGTTTTTTTCCGGTATTGAGCTCCTGGAAAAGAAAAACACTAGTGTGAATGTCCCCTTAGTTACAGGGGTTGTCCCATCACAACAACATAGCAACTATCTACAGGATAATGGATAAAGTGTCTGAATGGCAGACGTCTGACCGCTGGGGCCTCCACTGATCACGTGAACAGGGGCCTGTGTTCCCCCGTTTGAATGGAGCAGCAGACATGCATGTCCTCTGCTCCGTTCAGCGTTAGAGGACTACTAGCTTTATGGGGAGGCGTTGGCTCAGTGGTTAGCACTAGGTTCAAACCAAGGACAACATCTGCATGTATATTAGACTTTGTATGTTTGCCTCGTGTTTGTGTGGGTTTTCTCTGGTTGAATAAAGTGGCGGTGAGCATGCTTGTCCTCCGCTCCGTTCAAATGGAGGAACAGGGGCCCCTATTCTAATGTTTAGTGGGGGCTCCAGCCAGCATCTCACTGGCCCACCAGAGTACCAGAGAATCTGATACCAGTGCTAACCAAAGTTCAAAGAGAAAAAAAAACATTTGGAATTAAAGGATAACCGTCACATTTAGACCCTAATTTAAATTTTCATATATGTAGTTACTAATAACATGATATTCCAGAATCAGTTACTATTAGACTGACTTACCCTATATTTAATAAGATTCAGCCCTTAGCAACCAGTCTGCATAAAACTGCAATTTCACTATTCAGTTAAGATGGCCGCCACTGCCCTCACCCTGAGGCTAATACCGCCTGCCCTCACTAGCCAGTAACAATAGCCCCCCAAAAGTGTCAGTAACCATAGCCCTCCCCCTAAAGGGTTAATCTCCTGCAGCACAAAGGGGTCCTCTGACCACATGTTGCTTTCATTTCTACACTGAGCAGATGGCAGATCTCCCTTCCCTGTTGTGCGCTGCTTCAACTCTGCATTCTCCAGCTCTGCTGAGTGAGGGAGCGTCTGCCAAGCGCAGGGACAGGGAGAAGTGCACACAGCCCAGGCACTGTTATCAGCTGCTGGGGAGGACCTGGCTTTAATCATTTACTTACAGTCCCTGGCTGTCAGTAATGTGACCTTGCTCACAGCCTGCTTCTGCGTCCTCCGTCCTTCAACAGATAGACGGACAATGCCTAGCAACCCTATTTTAAGCACAGGTAAAAGTAGGCAGTACAGGGAACAAAACTGTGGAATTAAGGGGTAATTGAATACACAGTGAAAAGTTGAAATAGCGCCACCAAGGAGATAATAATCACCACAATCCAATACTCCAAAAAAAAAAAAATACGACAGTTATACTTTAAATATTTGCCATTAGGGTTTGCTTTTTTGAATCAAAACTTACCAGACTTTATTGATGGTATTGGGCTTGGGCCCAGAGAATAATTTCCTTTGCTGGGCCCAGGGAATCCCATTCCATCACTGGCCACAGCATTAGGACCATAGCAGATCAGACCCTCAAGTCCTATCTTGTTGGGGATAAGTTGTTGTAATGGGACAACCTCTTTAAACCCCTTTTGTGTAAGACACCATTCACACAACCATATAGAAATTCCATATGGCAACTATAGAAATATATGGAGCCCTATTGCACCCCATACACCTGTATGACTCCAACTAAAATAAAGTTGTGGGGTATGCCATCGGATGCCATATTATGGAGGCTCTCTTCCCTAGGAGCATTACCAATGACCTTTGGTATGAATTGCAATATATGAAAAAATATGGATGTCTTGGTCTTTTTACACTGTGTAAACATCGTGCTCAGAGGCTTCTGTCATCAGAAAACCTAGGACAGAGGCATTTAAGAGATGACACTGAGTGGCTTCCATCACTCATAGGCACTCGTTAAATGATGTACAACGGACTGCCTCTATAAAATCATGTAGTCTGCTGCGCTAAACCATACACTAAAAATTGGCATGCTTGCACCGGGCACTTTCCAGTAGGTGTACACTCCAGGGGCAGTGTGACAAATGCTTAAAGAAGATCACCAGGAGGTTTAGGACACCATTTTTTGTTCTGATCCGTCAGAAAAACTGAAAAAAAAAACAAAAAACTGATCGGTTATGATTAGAGATGAGCGAATTTCATATTTTGAAATTCGTTCACGCTTCGTTTACTGGTAAAAAGGTGAATTGCGTTATGGACCATAACGCAATTCTATGACGGAATGCATAACAGAATATTCATTCCGTCATAATAGAAGTCTATGGGCTGCAAAACGGATCCGTTTCATTTCCGTTATGCAGGGGAGTCCTCTCCTGCATAACAGAAACGGGACGGATCTCTAAAGGCATTCCGTTATACATTCCGTCATAGAATTGCATTATGGTCCGTGGTAACGGAATCCATAACGCAATTCACCTTTTACCAGTAAACGAAGCGTGAACGAATTTCATAACCTGAAATTTGCTCATCTCTAGTTATAATTCTTCAGAGATCAGTTATTTTTGACGGGAAAAAGGACTTTTTGCAGGACTTTTTCTCCTTTCAAAAATAACATCTCTGACGGACGTGACGGAAAGTGATCATAACTGATTCTTAAAATAATGGATCCGTTTTTGTTTTTTCTATTCTTCTGACGGATCAGAAGAACTGAAAGCTAAATGGTGATGTGGAACCTGGCTGGTAAACGTGGTCCACCAGACGCTGCTGATATTCATTGTGTGACAGATTTGGCAGGGCATTGCTGCTTCCGTTATAAATGTAAAACACAGCCTAATAATAAGAATGAGTAAATGCTTGCAGCTAGCGGGATCTCTGTAAAAAGCTGTTTATTTCTGGTTTAGGAACCAACTGGCACTCAAGGAGCTATTGAACTCTTGCCCCTAAAGGAGTGGAGGCTACAAACTATCCTCTGTTGGCTACGTGAAAGGGAGATTTGGGCCTCCTTGCCATATCCTATTCTCCACGTTACACAGCAGACAGATTTTAGTTAACTGCTCAGGCAAGCAGTGCTAGGAGAAGCAGCAGTAGAGAGGAGATGGGACATTGGGGTTATACTACAGAACCGAACATCTGGTATTTGTGCGAGACAAGAGCTGCTGACATTGCTTCATAAAAATTCTATGTGCATCCCTGGTGGGAGCGACACGGGAGTCTGTGCCATTTAGCGGCACTGTACTACAAGTCAAAGAAAACAGCTTTTGTTCTGATGTGTTCAATGCACAGAAACTCACATTCTTTCATTCACAAAAACAACCGCTACCAGAGAACTGGATATTTGTTTATCTGCCCACCACAAATGGAACAAAAGTGACCAGTGTATAGTGCTGCCCAGGGTCAAGGGCACGGCCGTCGCTTTTTACAGTCATTTTATGTAGCACGATATACAAAACTGAGGAGCGGACTCTTACACCGATCCTAATAAACTGATGTATGGCGGACACACATCTAGCCAACTTTCCTGTCCTCCAAAAGAAAATCTACCTGGAAGATTAATTCTCTGATGTACAGTAAAGCCACATAAAGCAGGCTTTGGGCAGCCAAGATGTGGCAGCGCACTCTCACCGCGCTCTGTAATACTGCGCCGCAATTCGGAGCATGCGCAGTTCATCTGCCCTGCCGAAAAGACTTTTAGGTCCTTAATAACCTCTATAGCTGGCAGTAGATCCGCCGCAGTTATGTAAAGGCGCAGGCCTCTTCATAACTTCAGCGCATCCAGCGCCAGTCTAAATGTAAGCTAGCTTCCGAGATGTCTTACATTTAGACCATTTTCTACACCTAAAACAGGCATAGAAAATGATGAATGAGATGGGCCTACCAGCCCATCCCCTTCCCCGCTTACTCCATGCCCACTTCTTTTAGACCTGGCGTGAGCGGGGAAAAGTCGCAGTTTGTGGCGCAACTAACGGTTCTGCCACAATCTGCGCCAGAAATAATCCTAATATAGGGTAATTTCACACTAGCGATTCCGGCAGGCAGTTCCGGCAACGTATACAAACGGAAAGCTTTTTTTTTCCAGATCCGTTAAACGGATCTCGTGAAATACCGGATCCGTCTCATCCGGAATAACAGATCCGGTATTTAATTTTTTTCCAAAGATCAAAAGTGAAACCCGCTCCTCCTATGTCCCGGCGCATGCGCAGACCGGAAAACCAGATCCGGCGATGCGGCAATTTCCGGAACACTTGGTACCAGATCCGGCATTACTACATCTCTACGGAAATTAATGCCGGATCCGGCAAGTGCGGTATTGTTCCGGGATTTTGGCCAGAAAAAATACCGCAGCATGCTGCGGCATTTCGTCCGGTCAAATACTGTACAAGGGACGGAACGGAAGACATCCTGATGCATACTGAACTAATTGCTTTCCATTCAGAATGCATTGGGACAAAACTGATGCGTTTTTTTCTGGTATTGAGACCCTTTACCGGATTTCAATACTGGAATAACGCTAGTGTAAAAGTACCCCTAGGCACATATCTGAATAAAAAATGACCCCCTTAATGCACATGTGCCGAATTGTGGCGCGGTATTACAGGGCGAGTTGAGAGTGGTAAACAGATCAAGCTAAGGATTACAAGGCTAGGCAAAAGGATGCTGATGACAACTGACCCTGTCAGTCATGGGAATGGGGTGGTGGTCACAGCTTGAAAGCAGAGGAGCTAGGGGCACTAAGGCGCTAGGACCAGCTCCTTGGTGAATAAAACAAAAAGGAGAGATTTCTAAAAGGTCAGTGGGTTAAGCCCTACCAGTCATTATGCCTGGTTTAAAAGGGTTGATCCTGCTGAAAGATGCTCAGGAAAGACTACGCTGTCTAACTCATTGAAAATCTGGGCCAATGCATGCGACTAAGGCCTCTTTCACACTGGCGTGTGCGGGCCGTTGCCGTATTGCGGGCCGCAATACACGGGCACAGTCCGTGGGGCAGCCGCAACCACTTGAATGGGTCCGCGATCCGGCCGTTCCGCAAAAAGATAGGACATGTTCTATCTTTTTGCAGAACGGAAGTACGGGACGAAACACTCCGTAGTGCTTCCGTTCCGTGGTTCCGTTCCGCACCATTCCGCATCTCCAGATTTGCGGACCCATTTAACTGCTTACTGCTCTGCCTGTGCAAATTTTCTGTACATATTTTGTGAAAATCCTGCAAGTACATTAGTTGTCCAGACTACCAAAACTGAGAGGTCAACTTACATCGAACAAGGGCAAATATTGAAGGAAAACTGATCTTAGTTGCCCATAGCAACCAATCAGATTCCACCTTTCATTTTTCAGAGCTCCTTTGTTAAATGAAAGGTGAAATCTGATTGGTTGCTATGGGCAACTAAGCCAGTTTTCTTTTACACCAGTTTTGATAAATCTGCCCCTATATCTAGCATCCCTTTCGCCCACTGAATCCATGTCCTGCAGTGGGTACAAGCCGCACACGTGAAGACACGAAGAACAATACACTCATTTTAGGCTACTGAAAAACCGAATTTTTTTTATGCAGCACAAGGTTCCATTGAGACACAAGAGACATTCTTCTCTAATACAGCACAATGAATTTCAGAACTGTGTTTCTGCCTCCAAAATGTACAAATGTTAAGGTCAAGCTTAGAGTGGCTGCTTGTGAGTAACCTCACATTTTTTATACGCCCGCTCAACACAAATGGAAGAGAAAGACTGCGGCCTTATAACAACAAAGTGCTCGACTGCTCCTCCCAAAGGCCACTTAAAAAGGCTTTTCCCAACTCAGACAATTGGGCGCATATCTCTAGGATATGTCCCCATTGTCTGATAGGTGTGGGACCCGCACCTATACTTAGAACGTAGGCCCGAAAGTTGTGGCGGACGCACTGCGCATGCGCAGCCGCCCTCCGTTCATTTCTATGGAGCCGGTGAAATAGCTCGGCTATTTCAGTTGGCCTCATAGAAATCAATAGGAGCGGTGGCCGCGCAAGCGTGGTGCATTCCCGTTTAGTACTATGAGGAGAACACTTGGTGGTGAAAACCCAGGGCCCTCTGGCCACCACCTTCCCGATGTAGGTGCGGGACCCACACCTATCTGACAATGGGGGCATATCCTAGAGATATGCCCCCATTGTCTCAGAGGGGAATACCCCTTTAAGGCCTCATGCACACCAGCATATGTATCATGTTTTGCGGCCCACATGGTGCACTGTCCGCAATTTTTGCAGCCCCATCGAAATGAATGGGGCCCGCGTCCAATCCGCAAAACAAATCGATTGAATGCAGACCAAAAATATGGTTATGTGAATGAGGCCTACATCTCAGTTCCCATATTGTTCTCTAGCAAATGATCTCAGTTTATGGCACTGGATCGGAAGCTGCTAGAACTTAAACCCATGGAAAAGATGTGACATACAGGCTGTTTTCTGACTAATGACTAGAATCAGAGAAGCTTTTTAAAATGAATTTGAATAGACGTTCTTTTATCAGTCTCAGGGTACAGTAAAAGAGGAGCTGCATGTGGAAAATCCGCCAAGTTTACAGCAGTAGATGGGACGTAAAAAAAAAATCTGCAGCATGTCAACTTATGCATTGCAAAGGGTGAAATGTGCAGCAAATATGTAGCATTAACACTGAAATTCAGACAATTTGGTGAAGATTTTGCTGCTGTAGATTTCGACCGGATCTTCTGTGACCTTTCCACAGCTGAAGATGCAGTGGACCCACCACATGTGGCCATACTCTAAATGGCAGTACTGTATTCTTTCTGTGTTGAAGTAGATGGGGACGGAATAACACAAAGCTTATTCTGCAAATGAGTTGCTCACAGCAAGCAGAGTATTTTAGGAACGGTAACAACTGGATGCTACAGTATTTGGCACAATGTGATCCATAACCAGAGAGGTTTTTCTAAAGGGGGTCTGTCAGCAGATTTGTACCTACGACACTGTCTGACCTGTTACATGTCTCCTTGGCAGCTGAAGACATCTGTGTTGGTCTCATGTTCATATGTACCTGCATTGCTGAGAAAAATGAAGTTTTAATACATGCAAATGAGTCTCTAGGAGCAATGGGGGCGTTTTTGTTGCACCTAGAGGCTCTCTCTGCAACTGCTGCACCCTCTGCACTTTGATTGACAGAGCCAGGCTGTGCAGAGGGTGAGGCAGTTGCAGAGATAGCAGAGCCTCTAGTTGTAACAGTAACGCCCCCATTGCTCCCTAGAGGCTCATTTCCATATACATAAAACATATTTCTCAGCAATGCGGACACATATGAACATGGGACCGACACAGATGTCCTCAGCTGCCGAGTGCACATGTAACAGGTCAGCCAGTGTCATAGATACAAATCTGCTGACAGACGCCCCGTAATAACTGTCAAAATTATGGAACAACTCCCCAAACTTCCAGTGGTGATCACACGCTGCAATAAAGGAAAGCTTAGGGGTAGCACATAAATCACTGGTTCTTTTTATGCTGCTTCTTCCAATCTCCTCCTTATTCTTTCTCCTTCGCAGCTTCTTAGTCTCTGAACCAACGAGCCGTAGTGGGTATGCTTCTCACGCAAAATCGTAATCTTGAACATCACATAGAACATATGATAAAGCCCGACCCGGGCTTCGCTCCTGCTTCGTCTGGGGCGTTTCAGTTTAACTTTCGGGTATGGGCGATATTTGTCACCACGTCACATCCTCTCACTCTTTATCTCATTGCTAAGAATGCCCTTATACCATTTCCTCGTTATTATGGGCCTGTTTTCAGTATTGCTCAATCATTTGAATGCTCATATGCATATATGTAAAACACTCATAAATAAAATAAAATAGAACAACGATCAAAACTTCCTCTTCATTTACATGTTCACCTGACTATGTTCAAAAATAGCAGTTCCGTGCGAAGCGATACTCCTGAACGGATCAATATCCACATAATTGCCCCCCATGGGCTACACGTGGATTCCTGGATACCAAGTATCCTGTAGGAAAAATGAACACTCGTATAGGCTACATCAATCCCATCAATACAACAAGGTCCCGCATCCCGCACCATTCCTCACACAGAGAGACTCCACGTGTTCTCACCGCGATCCATGTCATCTTTTCACAGGACAACGCCCTGTATGCTAAGTCTTAGGCTCAGTTCAGACCTAAGCGTTCTGAAAGGAGCGCTCTGTATGCGCGATTGTACGGGCGTTTACAATTGCGCATACAGAGACAAGTGTACACACAGTGTCGCGCGTTCCCGAAAGTCTATGTACGGGAACGGGCAACAAGCGCCCAAAAAAACGCTCCTGTACTTGTTTGAGCGTCGGGCGTTTTACAGCGCGATCGTACGCGCTGTAAAACGCCCAGGTGAGAACCATTCCCATAGGGAAGCATTGGTTTCTCCTTGTTGAGCGTTTTACAGCGCGTAGGAACGCGCTGTAAAACGCTCAGGTCTGAACTGAGCCTTAGGGCCCTTACACATGACCATATGCCCTGCGAGATATAAGGTCCGTGAGCGGGCCATATATCCCGGAGCGGCATTGATCGTGCGCACAGGAGCGCGCAGCATCATAGATTACAATGATGCTGTGGATGTCGGGCCACCCGCGGGGCTATTGTCCCACACTCATATGATCAACTGGTTAAACAATAGTTATAAGGAGGATTCCAAGTGTCGCTTTACAAATGGGCAATGCCTAGAAATACTGATAGGTAACATGAAACAGTTAAATGACATATTCAGCTCATGTGACATGTTCAGCTCTGCGGCCCTTTTACCTTGGTCTGTTGTCACTTACCAGACCATGGCTGTTCAGTGGCCAGTTCTGAAAAGCAAAATCTGCTATTAGCAGAATAGGTGAATGACGCATTTGCCAACATTCCTGAGATTTTTGTCCCAATAATCCTAAAATTACAAAAAGTGTTTTACTTGTCACTCAGATCAATGATCCGAGTGTAGGGCGACCGTCTGAACCCTGCAACGCTCAGTCGACAAATCTGTCCTTGCAGATTAAAAAAAAAATCCTTAGAGTGTGAGCAATGAATAATACCTACTCTAATACTTAAAGGGGTTATCTGGGTTGCGCCGTGATCCCATGTGGCGGCCACTTCCAGGATCGCATGCTGTACGCTGGGGCCGTGATCTTAGCCTGTTGTTAGAACCTGCAGAGCATGCGCGAGTCTGAATCTCTGGCTCACACTGTGGTGGGAGATTCAGACTCACGCATGCGCTGCAGGTACCAACCCCAGGCTAGGATTACGTGCTCAATGTACGGCACGTGATCCAGGAAGTGGCCGCCGCATGGGATTGTGGCGCAACACGGATAACCCCTTTAAGCTGGCCATTAGATTAAAGGGGTTTTCCAAGCTCCACATTTTGATGAGCAATCCTCAGGATAGGTCACCAACAGCTCTGTGACATATGGACACCCCTAGCGGTCAGTTCAAAGTCTAGTGGCCATGCATGGTTACTGCAGCTCAGCTACTATTTACTTGAATTGGAGCAGAGTTGCAGGAACCCGGCACGGCTACTACACTATTCAAACTGCTAGATCTGGTGCGGCAGCTGCAGGGAGAAGCTGATCTGTGGGGGAGCCAGGTGTAGGACCCCACCCATGACCTCTCTGAGGGATAGATCATCAATATGTCAGTGGGACTGGCTGACCATCCAATGTGAATGGTCAATTCCCAACTCTCCCCCAATGGCAGATACCGAGAAAGAGGATTGGGCGGCTGGATTTCAACTTGTCCAACCCTTTTGTTCTCCGGGAGATGTCTGGCAGCCGCCTACTTCACTTTCGTCATTAAAAACAAGTACACACTCGGAGGAGCTTAGCATAAATGTGTATTAGGGAGTCGGGACACAGCTGTAGGCTGACATCTAAAATGGATGACAAGCTTTAGTTCTCTATTCTCCTGGGCATAGTAATGGCAAAAATTAGAAATGAGCAAATCGATTAAAATTTGTCAAAATCAGCCTTATGGAGCAGTGAGGGGCTGACCACACTGCTCCAGAGACTCCCCTCTGCCCTTGATTGACGAGCCTAAACATCTCACCTGACCCTGTCAATCCTAGCACCTCTACCAATGCAGAGGATCTGCTACAGTTACATGAGCAGCACAGATACCACCTGCGCACGCTCCTCTGACATCTACAGTCGTGGCCAAAAGTTTTGAGAATTACATAAATATTGGAAATTGGAAAAGTTGCTGCTTATATTTTTTATAATAGCAATTTGCAAATACTCCAGAATGTTATGAAGAGTTATCAGATGAATTGCATAGTCCTTCTTTGCCATAAAAATTAACTTAATCCCAAAAAAAAATTCCCACTGCATTTCATTGCTGTCATTAAAGGACCTGCTGAGATCATTTCAGAAATCGTCTTGTTAACTCAGGTGAGAATGTTGACGAGCACAAGGCTGGAGATCATTATGTCAGGCTGATTGGGTTAAAATGGCAGACTTGACATGTTAAAAGGAGGGTGATGCTTGAAATCATTGTTCTTCCATTGTTAACCATGGTGACCTGCAAAGAAACGCGTGCAGCCATCATTGCGTTGCATAAAAATGGCTTCACAGGCAAGGATATTGTGGCTACTAAGATTGCACCTCAATCAACAATTTATAGGATCCTCAAGAACTTCAAGGAAAGAGGTTCAATTCTTGTTAAGAAGGCTTCAGGGCGTCCAAGAAAGTCCAGCAAGCACCAGGATCGTCTCCTAAAGAGGATTCAGCTGCGGGATCGGAGTGCCACCAGTGCAGAGCTTGCTCAGGAATGGCAGCAGGCAGGTGTGAGCGCATCTGCACGCACAGTGAGGCGAAGACTTTTGGAAGATGGCCTGGTGTCATGAAGGGCAGCAAGGAAGACACTTCTCTCCAACAAAAACATCAGGGACAGATTGATCTTCTGCAGAAAGTATGGTGAATGGATTGCTGAGGACTGGGGCAAAGTCATATTCTCTGATGAAGCCTCTTTCCGATTGTTTGGGGCATCTGGAAAAAGGCTTGTCCGGAGAAGAAAAGGTGAGCACTACCATCAGTCCTGTGTCATGCCAACAGTAAAGCATCCTGAGACCATTCATGTGTGGGGTTGCTTCTCATCCAAGGGAGTGGGCTCACTCACAATTTTGCCCAAAAACACAGCCATGAATAAAGAATGGTACCAAAACACCCTCCAACAGCAACTTCTTCCAACAATCCAACAACAGTTTGGTGAAGAACAATGCATTTTCCAGCACGATGGAGCACAGTGCCATAAGGCAAAAGTGGCTTGGGGACCAAAACGTTGACATTTTGGGTCCATGGCCTGGAAACTCCCCAGATCTTAATCCCATTGAGAACTTGTGGTCAATCCTCAAGAGGCGGGTGGACAAACAAAAACCCACTAATTCTGACAAACTCCAAGAAGTGATTATGAAAGAATGGGTTGCTATCAGTCAGGAATTGGCCCAGAAGTTGATTGAGAGCATGCCCAGTCGAATTGCAGAGGTCCTGAAAAAGAAGGGCCAACACTGCAAATACTGACTCTTTGCATAAATGTCATGTAATTGTCGATAAAAGCCTTTGAAACGTATGAAGTGCGTGTAATTATATTTCACTACATCACAGAAACAACTGAAACAAAGATCTAAAAGCAGTTTAGCAGCAAACTTTGTGAAAACTAATATTTGTGTCATTCTCAAAACTTTTGGCCACGACTGTAGGTACACTTGGAAATGGATGTGGTGCTCCTTCGTCCTAAGCCACCACCTCCACTTCTGGGTGTGCACAGCGGGAGATGCACAGTCATCATCTGCGCTGCTCAGGTAGCAGCAGCAAATCCTCTGCGCTTGCGCTGATACTTGGAGCAACAGCACAGGTGCAAGATTGACAGGACCAGGCGAGATGTCTGAATCTGACAATCATGGGGATGGGTAATCTCTTGAGCAGCGAGGCGTTAGAATCAATTTGCTTATCTCTACCATAAATGTGTATATTGTGTCTATGTTCACATGTGTACTGTGCTTTCATCCAATGGAAGCCATAGTACTTTAGAAGATTTGTGATACTACGTATACCAGGGACACATTACGGACCCCACTGACTTATAATGGGGTTCATTAGGTTCCTCTGAGGTGTCTGTCATTTACACTGGAAAAATAGCCCTGCGCGTACAGTTATTTTTCTCATCAAATGTGATGGATTCTGTGACGGAGGCTCCAAATGGAGCTTCCAACGTACATGTGAGTAGCGCCTAACCTCATTATAGTATTAAGAAGAAGGGGGAATTTTCTGATACACAAAAGCCATAGGAGAGATTTATCAAACTGGTGTAAAGGAACACTGGCTTAGTTGACTACATTTTCACAGCCCCTTTGAAAAATTAAAGGTGGAATCTGATTGGTTGCTATAGGCAAATAAGTCAGTTTTGAAAAATCTTGCCAATAAAGTTTTGAGAATTATTTTACACAAAAAAATTCAACTTTTTTCAATTCAATTCAATTTCAAGAGAATTTAGTAGTTTAGAAAAGGGGCAGCGACTCCCATGGCCTGACAGAATTACTATAATTTATGCTAGAAACTGGTGTAAATTTGTTTTTCCGGTGCACAGACTGAAGATTAATAACTGAAATAAAGTGGCCTAAATGGGAGGAAATGCTCAACCCCAAACACTGTAGCGTGTTTATAACCGGGGGAGCAATTCCTCCGCAAGTGATCCGTTGCAAATGGCAATCTTCAGCAAAAATGCATACAATGGAGGATGCTGGCAGCGGACCACATGCACCACAAAGGCATCCTACACAAGATGGGATAATGTGTGGAGGCAAAAATAAGAATACAAAAATCACTGCGAAAAGGTGCACCACAATGATATGCGACTGGCCATATTGGCTAGACCCCCACAGTGATGTTAAGAACTGAGACTTTAGCCGATGTATTCCAGTCAGGAACATATCGGAGCCCTGCACACCCCGTCAAGGTATCTCAGTGTGGTGTGGGTCCTACCACTAAACTACCTATCGTGTGTGAACACAGTCTGATAGGTGCTAAGGACAAACTCACAGCCAAGCTCCCATACACCTCCATAGTGAGATCCCTAATACAATGGGAGGGAGGAGGAGGCTGCGAGCCCCACCTATAACAGGCCATGTGACACAGGCTACCAGCAGTACGCAATGGCACATTCTAAACATATCAAGAAATCATACATTTTATAAATTTCGTAGTGATTTATGTACAGATTGAAGATGCATCTTAGTCCTATTGCACACGACCGTATGGCTCTTTTTTAAAATTTTGCAGTCCGCAAAAAAACGGATCCGCAAAAAATATGGATGACGTCCATGTGCATTCCGTTTTTTGCGGAACGGAACAGCTGGCCCCTGATAGAACAGTACTATCCTTGTCCGTTATGCGGACAATAATAGGACATGTTCTATCTTTGAACGGAACGGAGTACATTCTGTTTTTTCTGCAGACCCATTGAAATGAATGGTTCCGTATACGGAAGGCAAAAAACGGAACGTAAATGGAAAAAAAAAACGTTCATGTGCAAGAGGCCTTACTCTAGTGCACTTCTTCTCAAAACTGGTTTATGAAACACTAGTCTTAGGGCTCGTTCCGTTGTCATTCCGCATCACGGATGCGGACCCATTCATTTCAATGGGTCCGCAAATCCGGAGATGTGGAACGGTGCGGAACGGAACACTATGGGGTGCTTTCTGGGGTTCCGTAGCGTCCCTCTACACCACAAAAAGATAGAACATGCTCTATCTTTTTGCGGAACGGAGAGATCGCGGACCCATTCAAGTGAATGGGTCTGCGACCCCCATGCGCCTGCCCCCCGGAAGGTGCCCGAGCATTGTGGACCGCAATTTGCAGCACAGGCACGGGACACCAACGGTCGTGTAAACAAGCCCATAAAGGGGTTGTTGGCTTGAACGATACATCACAGCTGTGACATATCACTCAAGCCTATGTGACCTCTGACAACGTGCGACTGGCAGCAGGTGGCATACACAGGAAAGGAACAGCAGTGGGACCGTGGACAGGTAAGACCTCGTTCACATCTCCATCAGGAGATCCTGCAGCCCGTCAGATCCTCTGCTTCACCATCGAATCCCCACTGACGGCAATGAGGTCCATTGCATGCACCATTTTTCTGTCGGGTCGACAGCTGGAATTTGCGCCGGATCAGGCAGCCAGATCTCCTAAACGGAGATGTGAAGGTGGCTTAACTGATTTTTTTTTTGTTACGGACCCAAGCTTGGAACCATAGGTGTTGTCAGCTCCAAGACAGGACAACCCTTCCAATAAACTCCTCCCTATTTTAGTTTTCTGCCTCTTCACATAGGTGATAATCACGCAGGTACACATAGCATTTGGTGAAGACAGAGCAGATAGGGCTAACAGACGCTGGCATTATTCATGCAGAACTGATGCAAGTCATGCATATGGTTACATAAAGATATGCACTTTTTGCAGGAAGTGGCTTTTTAATTATTTTTTAAAAATTATTATTTTTTATTTATGCTATATAATATTTGGAGAACCATTTTAGCGATAGTGTGATGCAAGCCAGCCACTGGCATGCATTCTACGGTCAATGGCTGTAGCCTCATGTCTTGTTGCCGTGGCAACAAAGAATGGGTGGGGGAATCACTGTGTTTTTTGTAATGTATGGAAAATTTGGTCTGATGTTTTTTGATCTCAAAAAACTGAAATAGAAAGTGCTTGTGTTTTTTTACATACCTCATGTGGTTTTTATGGCTTTTTTTTTTATAGGTGTTTCAATTCTAAACAACTGTGTGACCAAAAGCTTCAAAGTGCTGCATTAAAAAAAAGTCAAAACAATGCCACCTAATTAACAAAAATGGCAGTGACCAAAAAAACAAACAAAAGCCAACCCTAAACACGCTTTCAACAGCCAGTATTTTATTTGAACTGGCAACCCCTTTAAATGTCATGTTAGTGCATTGCACATGACTGTATGTATTCTGCGGAACGGAACAGCTGGCCCCTAAGGCTGGGTTCAGACCTGAGCGTTTTACAGCGCGTTCTTATGCGCTGTAAAACGCTCAACAGGCAAGAACCAATGTTTCCCTATGGGAATGGTTCTCACCTGAGCGTTTCACAGCGCGTACGATCGCGCTGTAAAACGCCCGACGCCCCAAGAAGTACAGGAGCACCTTTGGGGCGTCTTGTCGCGCGTTCCCGTACATAGACTGACGGGAAAGCGCGACAATGGGCGTTCGCTTGTTCCGGAGCCGCGTCCGTAAACGCGCATAAAATCGCGCATACAGAGCGCTCCATCCCGTACGCTCAGGTCTGAACGCAGCGTAATACAACAGTCCTATTCTTGTCCGCAATGCGGAAAATAATAGGACATGTTCTATTTTTTTGTGGAACGGAAATATGGACATACGGAAACAGAATGCACATGGAGTAACTTCCATTTCTTTTTGCAGACCCATTGAAATGAATGGTTCCGCATACTGTCCGCAAAAAAACCCCCAAAAAACGGAACGGAAATTGAAAGAAAATACGTTTATGTGCATGAGCCCTAAGGCTAAATGCACACTATCAGGATTGCATGCGGATTTTCTGCACGGATTTAGATCATGTACATTGTATTCTATGAGAATTTGAAATTCTCATGCACACGATGCAGATTTTTTCAGTGTGAATTTTGACTTACGGTGCGGATCTTAAAATCCGCAGCATATGAATTTTATTTTTCGTCTCCGGATTTTCTCCATTCACTTCAATGGGGACAGTAAAATCCGCACCAATTGATGCAGATTGACCGCTCATATCTCCCTGCGAACACCTGCAGATTTCAGTGCGGATTGTCCACACATAAATCCTGAACGTGTGCATTTACCCCAATACTGCAGGAGTACGGGTACTTTCACACTTGCGGCAGAGGATTCCGGCAATCCAGATGCATTTGTGAGACGGATCCGGATCTGTCTCACAAATGCACTGCAATACCGGATCCGTCTCGCCGGTTGTCATCCGGAAAAACGGATCCAGTAAAAGAATAACGCTAGTGTGAAAGTACCCTACCATGACTGCAAGCAAGTTGCAAGGGATGGATTTGTTGTGATGGCCACACAGTGGCTTGTATAATGTCATAAGGAAACACCATTTTATTGTGACTCGTTGCTACATCATGTACACCCAGGCCTGGGACAACTGTCCGAGCTGTGCTGGTTGTAATGCTTTTCTATCCATTATACAGATACAATGTTACATTGCACTAAAGAGAATAATAGAACCAAGCAGAAAACATGTTAAACTAAGGAGATGCTTCCTAATAATGACATGTTGTGGCCTCAAGCAGAAACTGTTTTTTCTTTCACTTGTTGTGATGTGCAATGGGGAAAAGGTTGACCATACTGACCCTTTAGAGTCGCAGGACTGGTTAGTCTGGTTTTCCACAGCTCCCATTGTACTGACAATAACAACCTGTGTAGAAGGATTTCCACCAAAAATGCCCATAATGTACATAATGCACATTTGGCAGTGGTTGCAGCATTTAGTCTTTTTAGGTATGAAGTCACAAGCTGTGCACACCTGGATTTGGGGATTTTCTGCCATACTTCTCTGTAGATCCTCTGAAGCTCTTTCAGATTGGATGGTGACCTTCGGTGGACAGCCGTTTTCTGGTCTCTCCATGATGTTCAGTCCATTCGAAGGTCAAGAGCGCGCTGCATCAGGTTTTCATTAAAGGGAGTCTGTCACCACTATATGACCATATACAGCACTTACATGGCGCTGTAGCACATCTATACATGATTCTAATGGTACCTTTGTTATATTCTTTAGACATCCAGAAGCAGGAAAAACAACGTTTATTTCATATGCAAATGAGCACTCGCAAGTGCCCAGGGGGGGTGTTCAGTGTGTAGGTCCCCAGGCTGCTCTGCCTTTTTAACCGTTACTCCTCCCCAGCCTCTTCCTTTGCCCGCCCTCCTATTCCCTTGTGTCATCCCTAGGTCCGGCCGAGATCCCGCGCCTGCGCACTGCTTCGCCGGCTGGCGCATGCGCACTAGTTGAATTGATGCCGTACCTAAAACGGGCATTGCAGTGTGCATGCCCCGGCCCGGCGAAGCAGTGCGCAGGCGCGGGATCTTGACCGGACCTAGGGATGATACAAGGGAATAGGAGGGCGGGCAAAGGAAGAGGCTGGGGGAGGAGTAACGGTTAAAAAGGCAGAGCAGCCTGGGGACCTACACACTGAACACCGCCCCTGGGCACTTGCGAGTGCTCATTTGCATATGAAATAAACGTTGTTTTTCCTTCTTTTCCTTCTGTCTGTGGGGTCAAAGTAGTCAGTAGACCCCTTAATAAATTCCTTGAGGGGTGTAGTTTCCAAAATGTGGTCACTTTTTGGATGTTCTACTGTAGGGGTATCTTAATGTGCCTTCAAATGCGACATGGCACCCAAAATCTATTCCAGCAAAATCTGCTCTCCAAAAATCATATGGCGCTCCTTCCTTTCTGCGCCCTGCTGTGTGCCCATAGAGCAGTTTATGACCACATATGGGGTGTTTCTGTAAACTGCAGAATCAGGGTAAGGCCCCTTTCACACGAGCGAGTATTCTGCACGGGTGCAATGCGTGACGTGAACACATAGCACCCGCACTGAATTCATTTCAATGGGTCTGTGTACATGAGCATTTTTTTTCACACATCAGTTCTGCGTTGCGTGAAAAATGCAGCATGTTCTATACTCTGCATTTTTCTTGCAACCCTGGCCCCACAGAAGTGAATGAGGCTTCAGTAAAAAAATGCATTGCATCCGCAAGCAAGTGGTGTGAGATAGTGACAGATCTCACCTGAGAGGCAAGGAAGGGGTGGATAGTGCGGTCCACACCCGTATTCAACCACAGGTGAGACCAGCTGGAGGTGCTCGGGCTGGCATAAAAACACACACACACACGCACGCACGCACGCACACGCGCATGTAATGCAATGCATTTTTCACTGATGGTTGCTAAGAGATGTTGTTTGCAAAACTTCAGTTTGTTTTTTTTAATCACGTGCGTGAAAAATGCATCAAACCACATTGCACGTGCTTTTCCGTGCGGAAAAAAACTGAACGCAATCGCAGAGAAAACTGACTGAACTTGCTTGCAAAATGGTGCGAGTTTCACTGGTCGCACCCTGAACGCATCCGGAGCCAATCCGTCATGCTCGTGTGAAAGAGGCCTAATAAATTTTCAGGTTTGTTTTGCTGTTAACCATTGCTGCTTTACAGGGGGAAAAAATGATTAAAATGTAAAATGTGCAAAAAAAAAGGAACTTTCCCTTCCATTTTTCTTTAATTCTTGTGAAACAGGTAAAGGTTAAGAAAGTTTGTAAAATCAGTTTTCAATAACTTGAGGGGTGTAGTTTCTAAAATGAGGTAATTTATGGGTGGTTTCTCGTAAAAGACTAATGCACGCAGTTTGCGGGTGCAGACCCACTGACTTGAATGGGTTCTTGATCTGCAAGAGCCTGTCCTCCCTGCAAAAAAATAGGACATGTTCTAATTTTTTTGCGGCTGAGACCGAAATCCCACAGAAGCATTTTGTAGTGTTTCTGTGGGCTTTCAATCTGTGTCTCCTCTCTGTATCTTGAGGATTGCAGACCCGCCGCTGCCGCCCGTATATTCCCTGTCCACAATACGGGCATGGGACACACACGCTTGTGTGCATGAGCCCTAGGTTCCGCAAAGTGACTTCAAACCTGAATTGGTCCTTAAAGTGGATTTTGGAACTTTTCCTTAATTTTTTTATTTGCTTCTAAAATGCTAAACTTTCTAATGTCCTAAAAAAAATAACATTTACAAAATGATGCCAACATAAAGTAGACACATGGTGAATGTTAAGTAATAACTATTTTATGAGGTATCAGTATCCGTGTAAGGCTAAGTTCACACGAACGTGTGTGATCTGTGGCCGTATTGCAGCCCACAAATCGCGGGCCGCAATACACGGCCACAGTTCCGTGTGAATTCCGCATCACGGATGCGGACCCATTCACTTCAATGGGTCCGCAAATCCAGAATCGCGGAACGGCCGCACGGGACGGGACCCCTCGGAAGCACTACGGAGTGCCTCCGTGGGGTTGCAGCCCGTACTTCGGTTCCGCTAAAAGATAGAACAAGTCCTATCTTTTAGCGGAACGGCCGGATCGCGGACCCATTAAAGTGAATGAGTCCGCGATCCGATGCGGCTGACCTACGGCCGGCGATCGTGCATTGCGGCCCGCTATTTGCGGGCCGCAGCATAGGCACGGGTCACACACGTTCGTGTGAACTCGGCCTAAGACTTCATGCCCATGACCGTAACAGGTCCGTGCCCATATTGCGGCCCGCAAATAGACTTGACTTTAATGGGTCCACAATCCGGATGATACCATGTATTGCGGAACGGAGGCACGGATCGGAAGCACCATGGAGCGCATGCACTACTTTTTTGCAGTCCAGACCGTCTGATGTGGATCGTGGACCCCATTCAATGAATGGTCCGCGTCCGCAGGCACGGTTGTGCATTGAATTGCACGGGCACATGGTCATGAAGCCTTAAAAGCTCAGGATTATTATTCATTTCAAAGTTTTTACCACATATAGTGACACACTCAGATTTGCAAAAAATGGGCCCTGAAGGGGTTAATGCCCAGTATCTTGTCCTAATTTGAGACTATTGCACAACATTCACTATAAACCACACTGACACTGCTCTACTATGTATCCCTGGAGTAAATATCATTATTCCCAAAATAATATATATAAACATTATCATAAAGAAATTTCATTTCATCATAATAGAAAACATACAGCAAGGGTAGGCAACATCCAGCACTCGTGAAACTACAACTCCCAGCATGCATACTTGCTCTGCTCTTCTAAGAACTCTCATAGAACTGAATGAAGCATGCTGGGAACTGTAGTTTCACAACAGCTGCAGTGCCGCAGTTTGCTGACCCCCCTAACATACAGCATTGTATTAAAGACAAGAGAATTGTTTGCAGCCACAGCTCTGATCACATGACTGATGACATAAGTCCTGTCACTAGCACCATATTGGAAATGGGAAAGATGTTAGAGGTCCTCCGGGCTTTAAATATTGATGACATATCTTCAGCATAGGTCATCAATATCGGATTGGTGGGGGTCCAATACCCGGCACCCCCGCGATCAGCTGTATGAGGAGACGGCACGTGCCGTCTCCCTTCTCTCTTCCTGCTCTGCTGCGGCTGTCTATGGCAAAGTGGACATTAAAGTGGACATTTCACTAAAATAAAAAATGTAAACTAAGTATACAGACATGGAGAGCGGCGCCCAGGGATCCCCCTGCACTTACTGTTATACCTGGGCGCCGCTACGTTCTCCCTTTATAGCCTCCGGTATCTTCATAGTTAGGCTCCACCCAGTTGAGCCTGCCGGCGTCTCCTTCTCCCAGGCTGTAGCGCTGGCCAATCGCAGCGCTCAGCTCATAGCCTGATTTATTTATTTTTTCCTCTCAGGCTATGAGCTGAGCGCTGCGATTGGCCAGCGCTACAGCCTGGGAGAAGGAGATGCCGTCAGGCTCCTCCCAGTTGAGTCGAACATATGAAGATACCGGAGGCTATACCGGGAGAACGGAGCGGCGCCCAGGTATAACAGTAAGTGCAGGGAGATCCCTGGGCGCCGCTCTCCATGTCTGTATACTTAGTTTAGATTTTTTATTCTAGTGAAAGGTCCTCTTTAAGT
Source organism: Bufo bufo (assembly GCF_905171765.1). NCBI lineage: Eukaryota > Metazoa > Chordata > Amphibia > Anura > Bufonidae > Bufo > Bufo bufo. The sequence continues at coordinate 166,690,949 of NC_053392.1, read as the reverse complement.
ATACACTGCACGCGCCGTCCCCTCATACAGCTGACTGGTGGGAGTCGGACCCCTGCCAATCTGATATTGATGACCTATCCTGAGGAGAGGTCATCAATATTGAAAGCCCGGAGGACCCCTTTAAACACTAGATTCCCCACTGCATAACTATAGGGAAGAAAGGGTTGAGAAGGAAAGCAAGAGTTAACTATGGGCGAGGGAGAGGTTGACTGTGTAACCCTGTTGGGCAGGAGACGGTCAATGTTGGTGAAAGGAAGGCGTTAACATAGAGGCATCAGGGTAAGGAAAGTGTACTTTGGGAGAAAGGAAGGGGTTAAACAGAGTAGTTGCTCCTATGCAGATATGAGAGCGGACAGCTTAGGAAGGAAAGAGTTTAAGTGGTGGGGTCGCTGGGTGCACCTGATGGCGGCTCCGTTTACTTTGCCAAGTTTCAGCACTGGGAGTTGCACGATGATTCCAGGGAATGGTTCTGTGATCTGCTAGTCAGGTCTAGCTGTCAGGCAGAATGAGAAGATCCTTGTTCCAGGGGAGGATTCTTGCTCTGTGCAGGGAGTCTACAGAGTAGTACAGCAGTTACACCTCAGTGTTTGATTAGTGATTTCCATCAGTGCATGCCTCTCAGGTGTCCCTATTCTGGAGGGACAGTCCCTCTGTCCTTCTTTCATTCTTAAATGTCCCTATTTCTGACCTGAAGAATTAATGCATAAATGTGCATTCATAAATTTAGTAAATTGCTCCTTAGGCTACTTTCACACTTGCGTTAGAGGATTCTGGCTGGCAGTTCCGTTTCCGGATGCGTATCCGTCTGACAAATGCATTGAAATACCGGATCCGGATCTCCGGTGTCATCAGGAAGAACAGTATTTATTTTTTTCCGCATTTTTGAAGGTCTGCACATGCACAGACCGGGAAACCGTATGCGGTTTTCCAGAACACTTGGTACCGGATCCGGCATTAATACATTTCAATGGAAATTAATGCCGGATCTGGCATTCCGACAAGTGTATCGGTATTTTGGCCGGAGAAAATACCGTAGCATGCTGCAGTAATACGGTAAGAGGGACTGAACTGAAGACATTCTAATGCATACTGAACGGATTGCTCTCCATTCAGAAAGCATTAGGATATAACTGAATTATTATTTTTTTTCGGTATTGAGCCCCTATGACGGAACTCAATACCGAAAAAACTTTAACGCTAGTGTGAAAGTACCCTTACTCAACTATCAGTATGGTTTTTAGGCTACTTTCACACTAGCGTTGTTTAAATCCGGCATTCAATTCCGACACCGGAACTGCCCGCCGGATCCGGAAAAACATGTGAAAACGGACTACATTTGAATTTGAAAAAATGCATTGGAAAAAACGGATCCGCCATTTATGGACTTTAACTTTTTTTTTCACATTTTTCGGGTTTAACATGCAAAAGCCGGATCCGGTTTGACTGAACACACGGTGCCGGATCCGGCGTTAATGCAAGTCAATGGGAAAAAGACCGGATCCGGCGTTCAGTCAAAGTGTTCAGGATTTTTGGCCGGAGGTAAAAATACAACATGCTACGGTTTTCTGAAAAGCCTGATCAGTCAAAAAGACTGAACTGAAGACATCCTGATGCATCCTGAACGGATTGCTCTCCATTCAGAATGCACTGGGATAAAACTGATCAGTTCTTTTCCGGATTTGAGCCTCTATGACGGAACTCGGCGCCGGAAAAGAAAAACGCTAGTGTGAAAGTACCCTTACCTGTGTATTAGACCATAACTTAATTATTTGGTGCAATTTGGATCTGAAAATATCAATAATCCGATGATTTTTATGCTAATATTTAAATGGATATTGAAGCAGAAAAAAATAAAAAATTGTCCCATAGGCTCCACATGTAAAAAATAATGGCACTTACACGCACCTAACCGATCCCCAGCTGCCGCAGTTCTGACGGAGCAGCCTAGTATGAAAAAATTGCCGTGATGCTCACCGAACAGTGGCACACTAGCAGTGAGATGGTGTGCCACTGGAGAGCGCCGGCAGCTGAACAGTGAAATGTGGAGCAGACGACTCTGTGCTTCACCACTACAGGCAACTATGGGCAGAGAGAAAGCTGAGAGTGGGACATACCTCAGCCATTCCGGAACTGCGGGACAGCCAGTGAAATCCAGGACTGTCCCGCTGGATCTGGGATGGTTGGGAGGTATGCCTTAACGACCTGTGCCATACATGTTTGCCCGATTAGGGCAGAGGCCTGGCTGTTACTGACATCCTGCCCCCTGCTTTAACTGGAGATAACTTTGATGTCAGCGGTTTAACCTCTTAGATGCAGCGGTTAATGCTGACCATAATATCTAAGTAGTTTACAGAGGGAGCTCCCGCTCTGACCCCATCGGCTCCCCGTTATGCTATATGATGGTTGCTTACAAAGGCCTCTGAGTTTGCCAGCTACAGAATGGTCTCATAGGCGAACTGTCAGTGTGAATTTGACAGATACAATGCATTACAAATTGTACCAGCGATCAGACCCCCAAATGTTTAAATCTAGTTGGACTAATAAAAATAAGTTTCAAGTAAAAGAAAACCCTTTTCATCCCATGAAGTGTTTTGCTACTGTAAAAAAAAAAATCTTTAAAATGTACATGTATCGCTGCATATGTAACAACCTGCTCTATAAAAATACCACATGATCTACACTGAGATGAACAATGGAATAAAAAAAAAACTATACCAGAACAGACATATTTTGGTCACCTTGCCTCTCAAACATAATATCAAGCAGTCAAAAAGTGTAACTCAAAATAGTACCAATGAAATTGTCACCTTAGGCTACTTTCACACCTGCGTTCAGGTGTCCGCTCGTGCGCACCGTTTGAAGGGGCTCACGAGCGGCCCCGAACGCATCCGTCTGGCCCCAATGCATTCTCAGTGGAGGCGGATCCGCTCAGAATGCATCCGCCTGCCAGCGTTCAGCCTCCGCTCCGCTCAGCGAGCGGACACCTGAACGCTGCTTGCAGCGTTCGGGTGTCCGCCTGGCTGTGCGGAGGCGAGCGGATCCGTCCAGACTTATAATGGAAGTCAATGGGGACGGATCCGTTTGAAGATGACACAATATGGCTCAATCTTCAAGCGGATCCGTCCCCCATTGACTTTCAATGTAAAGTCTGAACGGATCTGCTCAGGCTACTTTTACACTTAGAAATTTTTCTAAGTTATAATGCAGACGGATCCGTACTGAACGGATGTAAACGTCTGCATTATAGGAGCGGATCCGTCTGATGAAACATCAGATGGATCCGCTCCGAACGCTAGTGTGAAAGTAGCCTGTTATACCGGGAAAAAAACAAGTTGTCCCCCCCCCCCCCCCCCCCCCCCTACAAAACCATTGACAGAAAAATTAATTGTTCCATCTAAAGCATTACTCGAAGCGGTGTATGTGACAATGCCCGTAGCCAGCCGGATGTAAACAGCATGGAGACTGGAAGAAGTAGACAGCGGGGGCAGCAGTGAGCAGATAAGGCTTCTTTCACACTAGCAGCAGCCTTCTCCGGCAGGCAGTTCTGGCAGGGGAACAGCCTGCCGGATCCGTGCTGCCGCTAGTGCACCGTGCCGCCGGAAGTCCGCTCTGGCCCTATTGACTATAATGGGGGCGGGCCGGGGGGCCGGCGGCAGCTTGGCAAACATGCCGAGAGGCTGCCGGAATAAAACTACGACATGCATGGATCCGGCAGGCTGTTCCCCCACCGGAACAGCCTGCTGGAGAAGGCTGCCGCTAGTGTGAAAGTAGCCTAAGACCCCTTTCACACGGGCGAGTATTCCACGCGGGTGCAATGCATGAGGTGAACGCATTGCACACACACACTGAATCCTGATCCATTCATTTCAATGTGCAGATGAGTGATGTTTTTCACGCATCACTTGTGCGTTGCGTGAAAATAGCAGCATGTTCTATTGTGAGGAAAATGGATTATTATTTACTGGCAGCCCTGATTGTCATTTGATTCACCTTTTGGCATGTATATCAGTATACATGCAAAATAAGTTCCCGCCCCCCAGCCATCTGATTGTCAGCTGGCAAGGAAGAAAGCCCCCAGGGGTACAGGCTTCAAGGAAGCCCCAGGTGCAGAATGTCACACCTCCATCAGCCAGTTTGGAGGCAAGCTAAATCCTGCAGGAAACCCCCCCCCCCCCAGCAGGAGATATCAGCTCTTGCCAGGATCAAGGCTACCTCGCAGACATGTTGGCCACTACATTTCATAAGGAATTATGAAATGTGGTGAGCGCGGTAATGTCAGCACAGGTCCTGCTGAATGAAGATGGAAGGTCCTTCTATCTTCATTCATCAGGACTCGCGATGATGTCGGAGACGGTCCTTTTGCAGGTCCTGCAAGACGAACAAAGAGGAGGATCCCGACTGCGCGATCAAGTGGATGAGGTGAGTAATGTGTTTATTTATTTTTTTAACCCTCAATTTGCATTCTGTATTAAAGAATGCTATTTTTTTTCCATTATAACCATGTTATAATGGAAAATAAAAATCTAGAGAACCCCAAACCTGAACTTCAGTGAAGAGGTTTGGGTCTGGGTACCACATTCAGTTTTTTCTCACGTGCGTGCAAAACGCATTGCACTCGTGCAGAAAAGACTGAGCAACGGAACGCAATCTCAGCCAAAACTGACTGAACTTGCCTACTCTCACGGGTTTCCCGCAATGCACCCTGAACGCATACTGCCCTCACCCGCGACGGCCGTGTGCAAGAGGCCTAAGGCCTCTTGCACACGGCTGTTGTGGGTCCGTTTCGTGCATTGGTCCCCAATGCACGGGTCGGGCTGAATCGAGACCCATTCAACTTCAATGGGTCCGTGATCTGTCCGCACCGCAAAACTCCTGCAGAGGATGGCGCTCACTGCTTGTTGCCACCTTCTGCCCCTAGTTTTAGGTGCCCTGCAACAACCAGTAAGCACTTTTCCTTACTAGCGGGGAAAGTGATATTTTATTTTTTTGGTAACCCTTTAATAACCAGGCTTGAAAAGGCCTTAGGCCTAGTTCACACGAATGTGTGGCTTTTAGAGTTTTTTGCGGTCCGTTGTTCCGTTTTTGAGTTCCGTTGTGTTTCCGTTTCCGTTCTGTTTTTCCGTTCCGTTGTTCAGTATGGCATATACAGTAATTACATAGAAAAAATTTGGCTGGCCATAACATTTTCAATAGATGGTTCCGCAAAAACGGAACGGATACGGAAGACATACGGATGCATTTCCGTATGTGTTCCGTTTTGCTTTGCGGACCCATTGACTTGAATGGAGCCATGGAACGTGATTTGCGGGCATTAATAGGACATGTTCTATCTTTAAACAGAAATACGGAATGCTTACGGAACACATTCCGTCTGTAATGCGGAACCATTGAAATGAATGGTTCCATATACGGAACACAAAAAAACGGCCCGTACACTCGCAAAAAAAACGATCGTGTGAACTAGGCCTTAATGACCAGACACTTTTTTTGTGATTTAGCGCATATGGTGGTTCAAACGATTGTAACGTATTCATGTGTTGGATTACCAAAATCATTTTTGCAACATTTAAAAAATATTTTTAACATATTTTTTTTCTTTTTTAGTTTTATGTGGTGGAAATGGTGCAACATAATACATCCACCAAGAGGTCATAAACAGACCTCAGGGGGACATTAACGCTTGTTTTTATTTTTAAACTTTTTCCTTTTATTTGTATTTTATCATTTTATTTATTTTATAATAAAACATTTTTTTTTACTCGTTTTTTTTATACATGTATCTTTTTGCAGTCTATTGATCTGATTTGAAATAAAGTGACTAATGCATATGAGTAAACCACATCTAAAGTTCGTCAATACCTGTGTTTGTGGGCGTTATAGATGGGGGTGCCGCTCCTCGACGCGCGTTTCGTCGTCTTTGACTTCCTCAGGAGGAGTGAGGAAGTCAAAGACGACGAAACGCGCGTCGAGGAGCGGCACCCCCATCTATAACTCCCACAAACACAGGTATTGACGAACTTTAGATGTGGTTTACTCATATGCATTAGTCACTTTATTTCAAATCAGATCAATAGACTGACATTAGTGCGGTTGAACACAGCAAGGATTCCATATCCTGCAGTTTCATAGTCAGGCACATAGCATGTCCATTTGATACCAATACATGATTGTTGTAGTTTCATTGCTATAGTAATTGAGCGTCATAGATGTGGCACATTTTGGATATTCTCACTATATATACTGTTTGCATTAGTGTCATGTACACTTTTTAAACAAATTTCATTAAATATATTTTATTCAAGGAATCACACATACTCTCTTGGTTGTTGTTGAATTGTTGAGTATTTATTCCGGTCACGTTAGATCCGTCTAATTGCAGACCCTGTTGTGTAATAATTTATGAAATGGCACACAGTAATAATGAATTTGGCGCAAGTGCAATGTGGTTTGGCCACTGTCAGTGAAAGTACAGGAGATGCGACTTTTTAAAATGCTGCGCGTTCTAATCTGTAATTTTGACCAACTTTTCACTCCACCTTTTGAAAGTGGCAACGCTGATCAAATATCACACATTTTCACACAAGTCACAAAAAATGCACAAAAAAAAGGTGTCAGAGATTTGAGATATATCCCCCAAAATGTGCACATAAAGCAGTATCACTCATAACATGGATGGATAGGTATGAGGTGGTACCACTCACCTTAACTAGTGCTAGGGGCAAAACATCCAAAAATGCCAGAAGTACAGTACTATGGATGGGAAGCTGCTGCCTCGTCCAGCCGGAGAGGAGGTCCAGAATGCAAGGTTGACAGATCCCAAAAATGGACTAATATCGGCGCTGCTGTTCCAATAGAGCCCAGATACTTTGGCAGGTTTAGTCCATTGTAATAATGTGTGGGCTCTTCACCCATCTGAGCCAGATTGCCTAGATGAGAGAAATAAAAGGAATCCAGAAGGCTGTATGATTTCAGCAAACTGGTAAACCAGTAATTTATACACTTATGGCCTCATGCACACAACCGTTTTTTTTTGCGGTCCGCAAAACGGATTTTCGTTGTTCCGTGACCGTTTTTTCTTCCGTTGGTCTTCCTTGGTTTTTGGAGGGTCCACGGACATGAAGGAAAAAGTCATTTTGGTGTCCACCTGGCCGTGCGGAGCCAAACGGATCCGTCCTGACTTACAATGCAAGTCAATGGGGACGGATCAGTTTGACGTTGACACAATATGGTGCAATTGCCAACTGATCCGTCCCCCATTGACTTTCAATGTAAAGTCAGGAGTCTGTCACGAGGGTGTCAAGAACCACGCCTGACTCTGTTATACCCGGGGTCAGGAAGTCGCAGCGGTTGGCTGCGCGCTCTATGTAAGATAGGGCTGTTTCCTTATGGTAGCTTTCTGGGTTTGCTGAGCTCCTTCTCCTCAGCTGTTCCTTGTCCAGCACTCCCAAACCTCCTTATATTCCCCTCTCACACTTCTCTGGTTGCCAGATATAGAGCTTCCTGCCTGGACATCTATTCTGACCCTCTGGAGCTGTATTGCTGCGTTCTCTGGTCGTTGGTCCAGAACGCTACCCTCCGGATCCCTGTTGGACCTTTGTGGTCTGCTGTGGTCGCCCACCTGGGTGTATGTGTTTGTCTGTATTGTCTGTCCTCTCCCTGGTGTTTCCCTCTTAGTGTCAGTGGTGCGGACTAGCGATCCCACCGGCCCGTTCACTATCTAGGGCTCATTTCAGGGAAAGCCAGGGTTTAGGCACGTGATTGCCGCACGGGTGAGGAACCCGTCTAGGGACGTCAGGTGCCAGCTGCAAGGTGAGTCAGGGGTCACCACCTTACCCTCTCCCTTGGGCAGGGCTTTCCCTTTTCCCTCCCTGTGCATGACGCAGGTCATTACAGAGTCCCTATTATACCATCGGATCGGAGTTTTCTCCAATCCGATTGTATATTTTAACTTGAAGCGTCCCCATCACCATGGGAACGCCTTTATGTTAGAATATACCATCGGATTTGAGTTAGATCGTGAAACTCAGATCCAACAGTATATTCTAACACAGAGGCGTTCCCATAGTGATAGGGACACTTCAAGTTAGAATATACTGAGAACTGTGTAATAACTGCCCCCTGCTGCCTGGCAGCACCCGATCTCTTACAGGGGGCTGTGATCCGCCCAATTAACCCCTCAGGTGCCGCACCTGAGGGGTTAATTGTGCGTGTCATAGCCCCCTGTAAGAGATCAGGTGCTGCCAGGCAGGAGGGGGCAGACCCCCTCCCTCCCCAGTTTTAAATTCATTGGTGGCCAGTGCGGCCCCCCTCCCTCCCCTGTATTTAACTCATTGGTGGCCAGTGCGGCCCCCCTCCCTCCCCAGTATTATATTCATTGGTGGCCAGTGCGGCCTCCCCTCCCCCCCCTAATTAAAATCACCTTCCCCCATCATTGGTGGCCAGTGCGGCCTCCCCTCTCCCCCCCCCCCCCCTAATTAAAATCACCTTCCCCCATCATTGGTGGCAGCGGAGAGTTCCGATCGGAGTCCCAGTTTAATCGCTGGGGCTCCGATCGGTTACCATGGCAGCCAAGATGCTACTGCAGTCCTGGCTGCCATGGTTACTTAGCAATAGAAGCATTATACTTACCTGCGATGTCTGTGACCGGCCGGGCGCTCCTCCTACTGGTAAGTGACAGGTCTGTGTGGCGCATTGCTTATAGCACAAACCTGTCACTTACCAGTAGGAGGAGCGCCCGGCCGGTCACAGACATCATAGGTAAGTATAATGCTTCTATTGCTAAGTAACCATGGCAGCCAGGACTGCAGTAGCGTCTTGGCTGCCATGGTAACCAATCGGAGCCCCAGCGATTAAACTGGGACTCCGATCGGAACTCTCCGCTGCCACCAATGATGGGGGAAGGTGATTTTAATTAGGGGGGGGGAAGGGGAGGCCGCACTGGCCACCAATGATGGGGGAAGGTGATTTTAATTAGGGGGGGAGAGGGGAGGCCGCGCTGGCCACCAATGATGGGGGAAGGTGATTTTAATTAGGGGGGGAGAGGGGAGGCAGCACTGGCCACCAATGATGGGGGAAGGTGATTTTAATTAGGGGGGGGAGAGGGGAGGCCGCACTGGCCACCAATGAATATAATACTGGGGGGGAGGGAGGGGGGCCGCACTGGCCACCATTGAGTTAAATACAGGGGAGGGAGGGGGGGCCGCACTGGCCACCAATGAATTTAAAACTGGGGAGGGAGGGGGTCTGCCCCCTCCTGCCTGGCAGCACCTGATCTCTTACAGGGGGCTATGATACGCACAATTAACCCCTCAGGTGCGGCACCTGAGGGGTTAATTGTGCGGATCAAAACCTGCTGTAAGAGATCGGGTGCTGCCAGGCAGCAGGGGGCAGTCATGTACACAGTTCGTAGTATATTCTAGCTTGAAGCGTCCCCATCACTATGGGAACGCCTCTGTGTTAGAATATACTGTCGGATCTGAGTTTTCACGAAGTGAAAACTCGGATCTAAAAAGCTTTTATGCAGACGGATCAGCGGATCCGTCTGTGTGAAAGTAGCCTACGGACACGGATGACAATCTTGTGTGAATCCGTGTTTTTTCACGGACCTATTGACTTGAATGGGTCCGTGAACCGTTGTCCGTCAAAAAAATAGGACAGGTCATATTTTTTTGACGGACAGGAAACACGGATCACGGACGCGGATGTACAACGGTGCATTTTCAGAGTTTTCAACGGACCCATTGAAAGTCAATGGGTCCGCAGAAAATCACGGAAAACGGAACAACGGACACGGATGCACACAACGGTCGTGTGCATGAGGCCTTTCTCTGCTTTTTGCAGCCCTGTAAAAAGCTATTGGTACAGGGAGGATGTGTTATCAGTGACTGATGGCATTGTGTGTATGAGAGATAGCTGTCAGTCACTGATATAACCCTCCCTCCTGTACCGATAGTTTTTTAAAGGGCTGCAAAAAAGCAAAGATATAAATTGCAGGTTTTACTGAATCTTTATCCACAAAAATATATATTAGGGTACTTTCACACTTGCATTGTGCCGGAACCGGAAATCCGTATGCAAACGGATATCATTTGTAGACGGATCCGTCTGACAAATGCATTGAAATTCTGGATCCGTCTCTCCGGTGTCATCCGGAAAAACGTATCCGGTATTTATTCTTTCGCATTTTTAAAGGTCTGTGCATGCACAGTTTCCGGAAAACTTGGTACCGGATCCGGCATTAATACATTTCAATGGAAATTAATGCCGAATCCGGTATTCCGGCAAGTGTTACGGAATTTTGGCCGGAGAAAATACCGCAGTATGCTTCGGTATTTTCTCCGGCCAAATACCGTAAGATGGACTGAACTGAAGACATCCTGATGCATACTGAACAGATTGCTCCCCATTCAGAATGCATTAGGATAAAACTGAAGCATTTTATTCCGGTATTGAGCCCCTAGGACGGAACTCATTACCGGAAAAGAATAACGCTAGTGTGAAAGTAGTCAGTCTGCTCAGTAAATCCTGCTCTAACATGTCACTTTCAGATTGCATTGCATTTTGTGGTGACAGGTCCTGACAGTGGCACAGATATACACTATGAATTGTAAGGGATTGCTCTCTCTCAAGGGGTCATCATCACAAATTTCCATGTCCAAGCATTGCTTTTATTTGGCAGTCTTCACATTATATCTCTGAGTTTTGTCATCACTCGGCACTTTGAAGTCGCAGCTTCAACTCCCACATCAACACAATAAACACTCGCCCGGCTAGGCACTCCCTAAACAGAGGTTTCCCTAACTCGCCTCTAAGACGCAATTCACATTGTACGGTATTCACTTCAGTCCGACAGCCTCTCTGCTGTCAACCAATGCAAACCACCAGTCTTCGTGGTGGAAGCAGTGAAATACCTTGGGGGGGCTTGGATCCAGCAGTCCTCCTGACTCTCACCTTGTGACACCACTCTTCCTTAGGCATCGCGGGTGCCCCCCAAATTCAGGCTTCCTCAGCCTTGCTGGAGCTACACAGAGCCTCTGCAGTCCTCTGTTCCAAAAATCCCCTCCTCCTCTCACTGAGGATCGTTTTATCCCCATGCAGGGGCATAACGATCGCGTTCGCAGAGGGTGCGACCGTGCCCCGCGGGAGGGGGGGGGCCCGCAGCCCTGCAAGTGCTTTTAATGGCCAGTCGCTATCGGGGCCTACTTAATTTGCTGGCTGCGCTACTGCGCACATCCCCCAACTAAATCCATACCCTCTCTGCTCGGTGCTGCGCCACCAGACTCCCACACACTGTCAATTCATTCTGTGACCGTGCGAGGCCCGGCGCTGAGGTCATGGGTCTCGCGGCATCGCAGAGGACATGTAGTGGTGTTCCAGCTCTATATACTGTTTGTTTAGTTCTGGAACCAGAGCTGCTGCTATCAGCTGATCAGTAGGGGTGCCGGGTGTCAGGTCATCACTATGTTGATCCCAGGAAACTAATTTAATAAGTCCCATTTTATTACATGGGTGTTTTCAATAATTAGGCCATTTGCTGACCTATGCACCACATATAGTGTTTTTTAAACCAATTCCATAATCGCACTCCTTGGAGAGTTTGGTAGTGGACGGTGGTAAGAACCTTTCAGAGATGAGCTGCCTATTTCTAGAAGGCACCAAATTAATATAGTAAATTACAAGTCTGTGAGTGCAAGGTCTTTCTATAAAGCGAAGTTTGGGGGAGCTCTCTGTACTTCAAGGAATGTAATCGAGAACAGAATGTTGTGGTGTTTTGTAGTGAGTGTGGGTATTTCAGTCAATTTAAGGAATTTGAGTGGCCTTATCTGATGGTGACTCATACGCTCGAAGATTGGATAATAAAATGACATCAGTGTCTATAACCCATAATTCTCAAGATATGACAGCAGCCACAGTGGTGCTTGAAAGTTTGTGAACCCTTAGGAGTTCTCAATATTTCTTCATAAATTTCACGTAAAAATAAATCAGATTTTCACAAAAGTAGATCAAGATAACCAAGTCAAATGAGTCAAAAATATTAGATATTTACTGAGAGAGGATACAATATCACATGTCTGTGAGTGGGAAAAAGTATGTGAACCATTGCTTTCTGGTGTGACCTACTTGTGCTGCAATAACTACAACTTAGACGTCTCCCGCAATTGTTGATTAGTCCTGCTCGTCGGCTTGGAAGAATTTTAGTCCATTTCTCTATGCAAAAACTGCTTCAACTCTGGTATGTTGGTGGGTTTACTTCCATACCCTGCTCACTTCAGGTCTTTCCATAACATGTGACCCAGTGACATGACGCACGGTTGACACTTAACCACAATGTGACCTTCATCAAACCAGATGTTAATGTGGGGAGACCCAAGACCCACAGCAGCAGTGGTGGAGCGATGGAGCCGGAACCCAACAGAGGGGATCAGGGCAGTATGATTCCCACTGTGGGTCTGGCCACGCTGCAGAAAAGGTCCTGTGGAATGAACAACTCCTTTAGGCTGGGTTCAGACCTGAGCGTTTTACAGCGCGTTCCTACGCGCTGTAAAACGCTCAACAAGGAGAAACCAATGCTTCCCTATGGGAATGGTTCTCACCTGGGCGTTTTACAGCGCGTACGATCGCGCTGTAAAACGCCCGACGCTCAAAAAAGTTCTTGAGCTTCTTTGGGGCGTTTTGTCGCGCATTCCCATACATAGACTTTCAGGAACGCGCGACAATGGGCGTTCGCTTGTCTCTGTATGCGCGATTGTAAACGCCGGTACAATCACGCATACAGAGCGCTCCATCGCGAACGCTCAGGTCTGAACCCAGCCTAAAAAAGGTTTCCCATCTATAGTTACACAGTTACATAGTAAATATGGTAGAAAAAAACACGTAAATCCATCAAGTTCAACCAAGGGGTAGGTGGGGAACCGAATTTTTAAAAAAAGGAGAGACCCAGATTACTACAAATTTTCATAACCATTAATTTAATGTCCTTTCCTTAAAACTGCCCACTGTTCCTGCTGTGACCATGTCTTAAGGTAGACTATTCCACAGATTCACAGTTCTTACAGTAAAGAATCCTTGATGCCTCTGGAGACAAATTATTATTTTTTTCTCCAGACGGGGGAAGTGCCCCCTTGTCTTTTGAGGGGATTTTACATAAAAAAAGCTTTTTGCCATTTTGCTTTTTTTTTTGTATGGCCCGTTTATGTATTTGTATAGGTTAATCATGTCCGCCCTTAGACATCTCTTCTCAAGACTAAGTAAATTCAATTCTTTTTGACTCTATAATGACAGGGAGCGTTCCACAGTATTGGCGCCAATGTGGTGTCAATATTTAAAAAAAAGTCCAAAAGCAGAGCCCGGAAACTAAAGGACGGTGAGTTTGTCGTAGGTACCAAAAAAAAGCCACATGGCACAAGAAAACCGCAATAATGTGCACATCCAATAAATGTAAAAGCAACATAGCAATTTTATTAGACTACAAAGCCATACAGACATTGTTTAAAAATTGTATACAATAAGGCCTCCTGCACACGAACGTATTTTTTTGCGGTCCGCAAAAACGGGTCCCGTTTTTCCGTGATCCGTGACCGTTTTTTCGTCCGTGGGTCATCCTTGATTTTTGGAGGATCCACGGACATGAAAAAAAAGTCGTTTTGGTGTCCGCCTGGCCGTGCGGAGCCAAACGGATCCGTCCTGAATTACAATGCAAGTCAATGGGGACGGATCCGTTTGACGTTGACACAATATGGTGCCATTTCAAACGGATCCGTCCCCATTGACTTTCAATGTAAAGTCTGGAGTCCCATACCATCGGATCGGAGTTTTCTCCAATCCGATGGTATATTTTAACTTGAAGCGTCCCCATCACCATGGGAACGCCTCTATGTTAGAATATACTGTCGGATATGAGTTAGATCGTGAAACCTCATTTCCGACAGTATATTCTAACACAGAGGCGTTCCCATGGTGATGGGGACGCTTCTAGTTAGAATATACTACAAACTGTGTACATGACTGCCCCCTGCTGCCTAGCAGCATCCGATCTGTTACAGGGGGCTGTGATCAGCACAATTAACCCTTCAGGTGCCGCACCTGAAGGGGTTAATTGTGCTATCATATCCCCCTGTAAGAGATCAGGGCTGCCAGGCAGCAGGGGGCAGACCCCCCCCCTCCCCAGTTTGAATATCATTGGTGGCCTGTGCGGCCCCTCCCCCCCCCCCCTTCCTCCCTCTATTGTAATAAATCGTTGGTGGCACAGTGTGCGCCCCCCCCGCCCCCCCCCCTTCCTCCCTCTATTGTAATAAATCGTTGGTGGCACAGTGTGCGCCCCCCCGCCCCCCCCCCCCCCCTTCCTCCCTCTATTGTAATAAATCGTTGGTGGCACAGTGTGCGCCCCCCCGCCCCCCCCCCCCCCTTCCTCCCTCTATTGTAATAAATCGTTGGTGGCACAGTGTGCGCCCCCCATCGGCCCCCCCCCTCCCTCTATAGCATTAACAACATTGGTGGCCAGTGTGCGGCCTCCCATCTCCCCCCCCCCCCCCCCCCCGATCATTGGTGGCAGCGGGTTACTAGCAATAGTACAATAGTAAGAGATTCATACTTACCTGGGATCTGCGATGTTCGTGTCCGGCCGGGAGCTCCTCCTACTGGTAAGTGACAGTTCATTTAGCAATGCGCCGCACAGACCTGAGGCTGTCACTTACCAGTAGGTGGAGCTCCCGGCCGGACACGAACATCGCAGCAGCCGGTAAGTATGAATCTTCTACTATTGTACTATTGCTATGTAACCATGGCAACCAGGACTGTAGTAGCGTCCTGGTTGCCATGGTTACCGATCGGAGCCCCAGCGATTAAACTGGGACTCCGATCGGAACTCCGCTGCCACCAATGATGATGGGGGGGGGGGGGGAGATGGGAGGCCGCACACTGGCCACCAATGTTGTTAATGCTATAGAGGGAGGGGGGGCCGATGGGGGGCGCACACTGTGCCACCAACGAATTATTACAATAGAGGGAGGGAGGGGGGGGCGCACACTGTGCCACCAACGAATAATTACAATAGAGGGGGGGGGGGGGGGCCGCACTGGCCATCAATGATATTCAAACTGGGGAGGGGGGGGGGTCTGCCCCCTGCTGCCTGGCAGCCCTGATCTCTTACAGGGGGATATGATAGTACAATTAACCCTTTCAGGTGCCGCACCTGAAGGGGTTAATTGTGCTGATCACGGCCCCCTGTAAGAGATCGGGGCTGCCAGGCAGCAGGGGGCAGACCCCCCCCCCCCCCCCAGTTTGAATATCATTGATGGCCAGTGCGGCCCCCCCTCTATTGTAATTATTCGTTGGTGGCACAGTGTGGGGGCAGTCTTGTACACAGTTTGGGGGCAGTCTTGTACACAGCAGGGGGCAGTCTTGTACACAGTTTGTAGTGTATTCTAACTAGAAGCGTCCCCATCACCATGGGAACGCTTCTGTGTTAGAATATACTGTCGGTTCTGAGTTTTCACGAAGTGAAAACTCAGCTTTGAAAAAGCTTTATGCAGACGGATCTTCGGATCCGTCTGTATAAAAACTAACCTACGGCCACGGATCACGGACACGGATGCCAATCTTGTGTGCATCCGTGTTCTTTCACGGACCCATTGACTTGAATGGGTCCGTGAACCGTTGGCCGTGAAAAAAAATAGGACAGGTCATATTTTTTTCACGGCCATGAAACACGGATCACGGATGCGGCTGCAAAACGGTGCATTTTCCGTTTTTTCCACGGACCCATTGAAAGTCAATGGGTCCGCGAAAAAAAACGGAAAACGGCACAACGGCCACGGGTGCACACAACGGTCGTGTGCAGGAGGCCTAAGTCATGTGCTGGTACAAGACCAAGCAAAAACACAGCATCCACCAGGGTCCACAAATGAGGACACAATGGGCCAGATTCATCATTAGCTCAGGTCAGAATAATGGAGTGAAAAAGTCCCAAAAAAAGTCCCAAACGCTAAAACTGCGCACAAATTTGCGACTTTTTCCTGCTCTGCACTATGCTCGCCAGTTTTCTGAAAGTGGGCGTGTTTTCTCATGTAAATGAATCTCTAGACAGATTTACTATTGGGACTATTTAAAAAAGTCGCAAAAAAGTCGCAATTTCACTCCAGTGAGGACCATGCTTATCTTATGAGACTTTTTAATAGAACATGCGACTTTTTCATAAAAACGTGCGACTTTTTCGTAAAGATGTGCGACTTTTGTAAAGCTGCTTACTGACGGATAAACTGCTATCGTCAAACCACATTTATTAGTCTTAAAGGGCCGATCATAAATCTGACTTGGCTAAAACTGACTTTAGCCATATGTGAAAGTGGAGTGAGCTGTCAGAGACCTGATAAATCTGGCCCAATGTGTATAGTCCAAGACAAAATAGCAAGCAATACACATCCAAACAGAAAAATCTGCAATAAATGAGTGATAATGTGACCTCAAAGTACCATAACTAGAATATTTTTTTTTTTTTACTCCTTTCAGGTATCAATTCTAGTTACTTTGATGTCACATTATCACTTTTATTGCAAATTTTTCTGTTTGGTTGTGTATTGCTTGCTATTTTGTCTTGGACTAGGGTCACTAGTGGGGTGACAGGGGGAGCAGGGTCACTAGGGGGGACGGAGGAGGGGCGAGCAGGGTTACTAGTGTGGTGACAGGAGGAGGGGGAGCAGGGTCACTAGTGGGGGGGACAGGAGGAGGAGGGGGAAGCAGGGTCACTAGTGGGGGGGACAGGAGGAGGAGGGAGAAGCAGGGTCACTAGTGGGGGGGACAGGAGGAGGAGGGAGAAGCAGGGTCACTAGTGGGGGGGACAGGAGGAGGGGGATACAGGGTCACTAGTGGGGGGGACAGGAGGAGGAGGAGGGGAAAGCAGGGTCACTAGTGGGGGGGACAGGAGGAGGAGGAGGGGAAAGCAGGGTCACTAGTGGGGGGACAGGAGGAGGAGGGAAAGCAGGGTCACTAGTGGGGTGACAGGAGGAGGGGGGAGCAGGGTCACTAGTGGGGTGACAGGAGGAGGGGGGAGCAGAGAACTGTAACTGTGAGACTGGACGGAACCATGATTGGGGGAGGGGGGAAATCACTTACTTGAAGACTGACAGGCCGGGCTTTTCACTGCCACAACAACACGGCCCGGGGGGGGGGGGGGGGGGAGTCACAGGCCCAGGGTCAACATGAGTCTGTGGCTCCCCAGGGTCCTTGGGCAGCGTGCCCAGCTCTCCAGGGTCCTTGGGCAGCGTGCCCAGCTCTCCTTAATACAGCCACTTCCGGGAGCCAGCCGTTCCTCCTCCCAGCTCCCGCCGGCTTCCCCTGCCTTACCCGACCTGTATTGCCAAATACCCAACCAATAACAAAGCTCCTTGCTCACTGCGCTGATGAATGTGGGGGACTTTTAGGGAGTAAAATTTATTATTTAGTAAAAGTTATGGCGTTTGCGACCACTGGCTGCAGGAGTGAGCAGGCCCCCTAATGGCCGCTGGCCCTCGGTCCATGCCAGAGTGCCCGAATGGTCAGTCCGCCCCTGGATTGGTCATGTCAAACTAATTTAATAAGTTTCTATGCGGAGGTGAGTTCTAGACTTGACTGCGGTAAGTCAATAGAAGTCATATACTGTATCTTGACTTCTCCAAAGCATTTGACACTGTACCACATAAAAGGTTAGTATATAAAATGTGAATGCTTCGACTGGGAGAAAACGTCTGTATGTGGGTAAGTAACTGGCTGAGGGATAGAAAACAGAGGTTAGTTATTAACGGTACACACTCAGATTGGGTCACTGTCACTAGTGGAGTACCTCAGGGGTCAGTATTGGGCTCGGAGGGGAGGGAGGGCACAGGGAGATGAGCGCTTCCATTGCGCTCATCTCCATAGTCATATGTATCGCCGTCCTCAGGACATCGATACAGATGCCTGTGCTAGTGCGGCGGGGCAGGGGAGTGAGAGGCATGTCCCTTCCCTTTCCTCTGATAGGCTGCAGGCACTAAGCCGGCAGCCTATCAGAGGCCGGCGCGATGACGTCATCACACCGCCTGAGCCATACAGCGCAGGACACAGGCCGGAAGAGGCCTGCATCGCTGACATGGAGGTAAGTATAAGGGTTTATTTTTATTTTTTTATATGTACAATAGTTTTACAGGCACATTAGGGGGGCTCTTGTTACTGGCATATTAGGGGGCTCTAAGCTCTTGTTACTGGGCTGGCACATGATGGGGGGCTCTTGTTACTGGCACATGATGGGGGGCTCTTGTTACTGGCACGTGATGGGGGCTGGGCTCTTATTACTGGCACATTATTGGGGGCACTTATTACTGGCACATTATTGCTGGGCACTATAGGGGCATCTACTGAGGCCACAAAGAAGGGGTATTTTATATGGGGGGGGGCTCTGTACAGTTGTATTTTATACTGGGACACATTATGGTGGGTACTATGAGGGGGGAGAACTATGGAGTCATCTACGGGGGGCATTAAGAAGGGGTATTTTATACCTGCAAATTATGGGGGACACTGAGGGCATCTACTGGGGCACTATATATGGGACATTTTATACTGGTACATTATGGGGGCACTAGGAGGAAGGGGGGAGAGGAGCACTATGGGGGCATTTACTGGGGGCACTATATAGGGGTATTTTAGACTGGCACATTATGGGGACATTAGCTCAACTGGGGGCATTACAAGGGGGTATTTTTTGCACTGTCACATTATAAGGAGAATTATTTCTACTGGGGGGGGGGGGCATTATGGTGGGCTTTATTACTCCCCCATGGTATGAACCCCTAGTAGCAGCACCAGCCTCTCCCTGCTCTGCTATCCCTCTGCCCCTTCTCCAAATCCTTATTATGAAATCTTTCTCATTAGGATAAAACACAACATCCGCTCCGACGAGCCCCCGGCCAAAGTGTTGAAGTGGTGTCCGAGATCCCCAAGGGCCAAGCCAAAGTTTTCATATGAAATATGTTTGTTATACACATATAGCATACACTTTGCCACACAATATACAGTATACCTCTACACTTGTGTAGTCTGTTCTATAAGCACCATTGTTTTGTGGCGGCAGACAGAAAATAATCTGGAAGTGCCCCTCCCGAGACCAGGCTCTGGATCCGCCACTGGACCGCTCACAGGAGTGTACATTTCTTCTAAACTGTAATCCGTATCCTCTGACCTGCAGAAATCATCGCTCGCTCGATAACCACTAACAGGCAGTGCCTGTAGGCTGTAGCCTGGCCCTGTTACCGAAGCTAGCTGAGTGGTGTAAGGTTAAGGTACTAGTAGAGATGAGCGGCCGCTGAATCCTGATTTAAAGTTACTGCAGGATATGGATTAGTTTAGAAATGTCAAATGTACACTCCTGTGAGCGGCGGGGAGGGGGATCTGTGGATGAGGCCTCATGCACACGACCGTTGTTGGGTTCCGTGTCCGTTGTTCCGTTTTCCGTGATTTTCTGCGGACACATTGACTTTCAATGGGTCCGTTGAAAACTCAGAAAATGCACCGTTTGTCATACGCGTCCGTGATCCGTGTTTCCAGTCCGTCAAAAAAATAGGACCTGTCCTATTTTTTTCACTGACAACGGTTCGCGGACCCATTTAAGTCAATGGGTCCGTGAAAAAACACGGAGGCACACAAGATTGTCATCCGCGTCCGTGATCCGTGTCAGTTTTTTTCCTATCATTTTCAAGGCAAACTTGACTTAGATTTTTTTTTCACTTTTCATGTCTGGTGATCCTCCAAAAATCAAGGAAGACACACGGGAAAAAAACTGACACGGAACAACAGAACCCCGTTTTGCGGACCGTGAAAAAATACTGTCGTGTGCATGAGGCCTGACACTGTTATAGGGAGGGGGATCTGTGGATGACACTGTTATAGGGAGGGGGATCTGTGGATGACACTGTTATAGGGAGGGGGATCTGTGGATGACACATATAATGCTATATATGGATGACACATAAGATGCTATATAGTAACATATGAAAAGACGAAAACATGCAATGCGACAATTCACTACAATATAGAGTACAAAATTGCATAAAAATTACAAGTGCTACACTCCTGGCGCCATGGCTTCAGTGAGTGACATAGTACATAAGGCCAAAAAAGAACATTTATCCATCCAGTTAGGCCTGTCATCTTGCAAGTTGATCCAGAGGAAGGCAAAAAAAACCCTGTGAGGTAGAAGCCAATTTTCCTCACTTTAGGGGATAAAAAATTCCTTCCCGACTCCAATCAGGCAATCAGAATAACTCCCTGGATCAACGACCCCTCTCTAGTAGCTATAGCCTGTAATATTATTACGCTCTAGAAACACATCCAGGCCCCTCTTGAATTCCTTTATTGTATTCACCATCACCACCTCCTCAGGCAGAGAGTTCCATAGTCTCACTGCTCTTACCGTAAAGAATCCTCTTCTATGTTTGTGTACAAACCTTCTTTCCTCCAGACGCAGAGGATGTCCCCTCGTCACAGTCACAGTCCTGGGGATAAATAGATGATGGGATAGATCTCTGTACTGCCCCCTGATATATTTATACATATTAATTAGATCTCCCCTCAGTCGTCTTTTTTCTAAAGTGAATAACCCTAATTTTGTTACTAGAGATAGGTCGTTGATCCAGGGGGTTATTATGATTGCCTGATTGGAGTTGGGAAGGATTTTCTTTTTCCCCTAAAGTGAGCAAAATTGGTTTCTACCTCAGTTTTTTTTGCCTTCCTCTGGATCAACTTGCAGGATAAGGCTACTTTCACATCTGTATTGTGCTGTCCAGTTTTGAGATCCAGCACAGGGTCTCAAAACTGCTACACAATGCTTCAGTTTTGTCCCTATTCATTGTCAATTGGGACAGAATGCATTCTGTTCCAGTTTGTTGCATTCCCATGCCAGACACAAAACCGCTGCAAGCAGTGTTTTTGTGTGCGGCATGGGAAACTGAAGAAACCATGTAAGTCAATAGTGCTGGAGCCGTTTTTTTTGGACATAAAAAAAAACGAATCCGGTGCCATTGACTTACAATGGTTTTAGTGCTGGATCCGGTTAATAAATTTTTGATATAACACAACCGGATCCGCTCTGAATGGATGCAACTGTTGTATTATTATAACAGAAGCGTTTTGCTGTGGTTTTAAGATCCCATGCCGGATATCAGCCAAACAGGCTGAACTGGATGGACAGATATATTTTTTTCAGTCTTACATACTATTTAACTAAGACCCTTCATGCCCCAGATTAGTTGCTCTCCTTTATACTTTTTCTAGGTACAGATCATCCTTGCTATGGACTGGTTCCCAGAACTGAACTGCATATTCCAGATGAGGCCGCACCAAAGCTTTGTAAAGTGGTAATATTACATCCCTGTCCCGCAAGTCCATGCCTCATTTAATATATGAGAATATCCTACCACCCTTAGGCCTCATGCACACGACAGTATTTTTTCACGGTCCGCAAAACGGGGTTCCGTTGGTCCGTGACCGTTTTTTCGTCCGTGGGTCTTCCTTGATTTTTGGAGGATCCACGGACATGATAAAAAAGTCGTTTTGGTGTCCGCCTGGCCATGAGGAGCCAAACGGATCCGTCCTGACTTACAATGCAAGTCAATGTGGACGGATTCGTTTGACGTTGACACAATATGGTGCAATTGCAAAGGATCCGTCCCCCATTGACTTTCAATGTAAAGTCAGGAGTTAATATACCATAGGATCAGAGTTTTCTCCAATCCGATGGTATATTTTAACTTGAAGCGTCCCCATCACCATAGGAACGCCTCTATGTTAGAATATACCATCGGATTTAAGTTAGATCGTGAAACTCATATCCGACAGTATATTCTAACACAGAGGCGTTCCCATAGTGATAGGGACGCTTCAAGTTAGAATATCCTACGAACTGTGTACATGACTGCCCCCTGCTGCTTGGCAGCACCCGATCTTTTACAGGGGGCTGTGATATGCACAATTAACCCCTCAGGTGCCGCACCTAAAGGGTTAATTGTGCGTATCATAGCCCCCTGTAAGAGATCAGGTGCTGCCAGGGAGGAGGGGGCAGACCCCCTCCCTTCCCAATATTATATTCATTGGTGGCCAGTGCGGCCTCCCCTCTCCCCCCCCCCCCCAGTTAAAATCACGTTCCGAATCCCCCATCATTGGTGGCCAGTGCGGCCTCACCTCTCCCCCCCCCCCCCCCCCTAGTTAAAATCACATTCCGAATCCCCCATCATTGGTGGCCAGTGCGGCGTCACATCTCCCCCCCCCCCCCTGTTAAAATCACGTTCCGAATCCCCCATCATTGGTGGCAAGTGCGGCCTCACATCTCCCCCCCCCCCCCAGTTAAAATCACGTTCCCCCATCATTGGTGGCATTGTAGAGTTCCGATCGGAGTCCCAGTTTAATCGCTGGGGCTCCGATCGGTAACCATGGCAACCAGGATGCTACTGCAGTCTTGGTTGCCATGGTTACTTAGCAATTTTTAGAAGCATTATACTTACCTGCGAGCTGCGATGTCTGTGACCGGCCGGGCGCTCCTCCTACTGGTAAGTGAAAGGTCTGTGCGGCGCATTGCCTATAGCACAGAGGAGCGCCCGGCCGGTCACAGACATCGCAGCTTGCAGGTAAGTATAATGCTTCTAAAAATTGCTAAGTAACCATGGCAACCAAGACTGCAGTAGCGTCCTGGTTGCCATGGTTACCGATCGGAGCCCCAGCGATTAAACTGGGACTCCGATCTGAACTCTTCGCTGCCACCAATGATGGGGGAATGTGCTTTTAACTAGGGGGGGGGGAGATGTGAGGCCACACTGGCCACCAATGAATATAGGGGGTCTAGGTGTGGCACCTGGGGGGTTAATTGTGCGGATCACAGCCCCTTGTAAAAGATCGGGTGCTGCCAGGCAGCAGGGGGCAGTCATGTACACAGTTCTCAGTATATTCTAACTTGAAGCGTCCCCATCACTATGGGAACGCCTCTGTGTTAGAATATACTGTCGGATATGAGTTTTCACGAAGTGAAAAAGCTTTTATGCAGACGGATCTGTGATCCGTCTGTGTAAAAAGTTGCCAACGGCCACGGATCACGGACGCGGATGCCAATCTTGTGTGCATCCGTGTTTTTTCACGGACCCATTGACTTGAATGGGTCTGTGGACCGTTGTCCGTCAAAAAAATAGGACAGGTCTTATTTTTTTGACGGACAGGAAACACGGATCACGGCCGCGGATGAACAACGGTGCATTCTTCGAGTTTTCAACGGACCCATTGAAAGTCAATGGGTTCGCAGAAAATCACGGAAAACGGAACACCGGCCACGGATGCACACAACGGTCGTGTGCATGAGGCCTTATAAACAGCTGATTGACATTGTATGCTGTTATTTAATCTATGATCTACAAGGACACCCAGATCCTTCTCTATAAGTGAATCTTCCAGTGATACATCCCCTAGGACATATGATGCACATAGATTAATACTACTCAGATACTCAGGCTTTACATTTATCCACACTGGACCTCATTTGCCAAGTTGATGCCCAAACACTCAAAGTGCCCAAGTCAGCTTGTACAAACTGGATTCCAAAAAAGTTGGGACACTATACAAATCGTGAATAAAAACTGAATGCAATGATGTGGAGGTGCCAACTTCTAATATTTTATTCAGAATAGAACATAAATCACGGCACAAAAGTTTAAACTGAGAAAATGTACCATTTTAAGGGAAAAATATGTTGAATCAGAATTTCATGGTGTCAACAAATCCCCAAAAAGTTGGGACAAGGCCATTTTCATCACTGTGTGGCATCTCCCCTTCTTCTTCTTACAACACTCAACAGACATCTGGGGACCGAGGAGACCAGTTTCTCAAGTTTAGAAATAGGAATTCTCTCCCATTCTTGTCTAATACAGGCCTCTAACTGTTCAATCGTCTTGGGTCTTTGTTGCACCTTCCTCTTTATGATGCGCCAAATGTTCTCTATAGGTGAAAGATCTGGACTGCAGACTGGCCATTTCAGTACCCGGATCCTTCTCCTACGCAGCCATGATGTTGTAATTGATGCAGAATGTGGTCTGGCATTATCTTGTTGAAAAATGCAGGGTCTTCCCTGAAAGAGATGACGTCTGGATGGGAGCATATGTTGTTCTAGAACCTGAATATATTTTTCTGCATTGATGGTGCCTTTCCAGACATGCAAGCTGCCCATGCCACACGCACTCATGCAACCCCATACCATCAGAGATGCAGGCTTCTGAACTGAGCGTTGATAACACATTGGGTTGTCCTTGTCATCTTTGGTCCGGATGACATGGCGTCCCAGATTTCCAAAATGGGGAGTAGTCACCCACCCAGCACTTTGACTACTCCCAGTAGGAGTAGTCCTGGATCCGCTATACAGCCATACTAACTATTAAGGTGTCAAACAGCAACTGCTGCTGACACACAAAAAAGTCTCTTACTCCATTGAGGCCAGGAACCTTGGTGATATGTACCTATCATCCACGAAGATTCCTTGTACCTTCTTACAAACTCAATATCCCACCCCCATTCTCTTACATAGGACCAAACCTGTTTGTAGATGCAGGGTTATGATTGAGGTAAAATAGTAAACTCACTGCTGTTTTTGCATTAATCATACCATACTAATGTGACTATGGCACAATACCTGGACTTTAACAAGAAGGATCGGTAGAAAATCCTTGCCTTGGGCTTGTCCACAACCATCAATTCTTGAAATGCAGTTTGGTTTATATAGTTTATACCACATTTCGGAATTGCATTGCTAGACTGTTCAGTAAAATGGAGTAAAACGCACAGGGGTGAAATATGGCCACATGCCAGCACTGAGATGTGCAGAGTAGTCAAACAATGTTGAGAATGTAGTGGAAACAATTTATACTTAGGCCCTCATTGTACAATTAGAATTGTCTTTGTGACATACTCTTCCTATAGTGTAAATGAGTGTTATGACATTTTATATATTTATTAAAGCTGCACGTTTGGAAGAAGCTAGCAATCTAAAAGGTTTCCAGAAGGGGATTTTCTGAAGAACTAGTTTTATTGCCTCTATTAGGTAATTTAATGGTCTTAGTAGTTCATTGCATGTGTAATATTCTCTCTATTAGCTACTTAAACACTATAAATGGGAGCCTGGAAAGTATCATTTTTATTACAGTAACTGCTGCAATTAAAGAATATATTTCTTTTTTCTAGGAAGTATAAAATAGCAGTAGAGAACTGATTAAAAGGGTTATCTGAGGAAAAGCATTACTATGCAAAGAAAAGGACATTTCAATGAAGTATTATTGTAATGCGCAAGCAATAAATAATATTGTTAGATTTTCTTTTAATGTATTTTACATTTTCTGCTCTGGTAGTGCCCCCTGCTGTTTCTCCTGTGGCCAAAATTCCGGTCCACCTTTGCCTGCATTCACTAGTGGACTGACCTGCTCAGTAGTTTTGCTGCTCCCTTCCTCCGTGCCGCCATTGTGATCTCATATTGAAGAAGCTGAAACGACTGAGACACCTCCAAATTCATAGCAATATATAACTAGATCTTCTAGAGAGTGGAGGAGTAAATTTGGGAACGAGGGAGCATAGTACCATAGTGTTTTTGTTTTTTTTTGCATTTACATAGTTTAAAAAATTGTGTGCCTTTTTCATGATTGAATTAAATTATATTTTCTAAACTTGAAAAAAGGTAGTGTGAAAAAATTTGACAACAGCATAGAGTAAATGTAGCTGAAACGGGTTGTCGAAGATAATAAAACTCTCAAACAAGCCTAAATAAAAAATCATCTTATACGTCTGCATTTCTTCACCGTCCTCCTGCCACTGCTTGTTTATGAACTGCATCAGTGATGTGCCGGTATACAGCCCATGACCACTGCATCCAACCACACAATGAATGGCTGCAGCGGTGCTTCAGTGTACCTGCAGGTCGCTGACACTGTAATGGTCACCATTGTAGCCAGTCACTGTCCTCAGCCTTAGGCCTCTTCCACACGTCTGTGTCCGTGATGACATCTATGACAAGATGGTCATTCCGATGTCTGTTAAGAATCCATGTTTGGTTTGTGTGTCTGTTTTTTGCTTTCTGTGCCATTAGTTTTCAATGGACACTGCTGAGCAACTCCTATGACTGGTCTGTGAAAACCACAGACTATTAGAATATAATGTGTGTGAGGAATCCGTGATCATGGACAAAATAGGGCGTGCTTCTGTGGTGTCACCATGGACTAACAGTCTTTGGAAAACCACTGATGTGTGAATACACAGGCCACGGACAGCACACGGGATTCACTGACGTGTGAAAGATCGCTGAGGGCAGTGATTGGCTGCAGCAGTCGCATGTTGTTACCGGCATATTCCTGTTGGCGTTTGTAAACAAGCAGGGTAGGAAGACCGAACCAGTGTCGCAGAAAACATTGCTGGAGAAAGAGGTGAGAATAAAGGCTGGTGTTTTTCGGTCTGCAGATTACGGATCCGCAAAACACGCATACCGGCCATGTTCATTCCGCATTTTGCCGAAGGGAACGGTTGGCCCATAATAGAACAGTCCTATCCTTGCCCGTAATGTGGACATTAATAGGACATGTTTTATTTTTTT
Organism: Bufo bufo; assembly: GCF_905171765.1. NCBI lineage: Eukaryota > Metazoa > Chordata > Amphibia > Anura > Bufonidae > Bufo > Bufo bufo. The sequence continues at coordinate 166,664,335 of NC_053392.1, read as the reverse complement.
GCGGAACGGCCAGGTGGACATATGGACACGGAACGCAAATAGAGTCATTTCCTTTTTTGTGGCCCCATTGAGGTGAATGGTTTTGCATACGGCCCACAAAAACTGTGAATGAGCCCTAAGATGATTTTTTTTCTTTCTTAGGCTATAGCCTATACCTGTAGGGCTTGTCCAGGATTTGTAATTATCTCGGTCAACCCCTTTAAGTAAGTAAATAGCATGTTCCCATGTGGTGTAAGTGATTTGATGTTCTGGATTTATGTGCATACGGTAGTTCATTTGCAACAAAGTGGATGAGATTTTAAAAAAATGTGTCCTGCAGCAGAAAATCTGCAGCGGCAAAAAATTGTGCAGATTCTGCATTCTGGAAATGCTGTGAATTTGCCGCAAATATCACCCACTGAACTGCAAAGCGTGCAGTCATATCCACAACATCAATTGCCATGTTCTAAATTTAAAATCTGCACCAAATGTCGAGTTATATGTGGATTCTGGTCTGGACACATTTATTTTTAAATCTCATCCACTTTGTTCCAAATGAACGATGCACAAAAATCCAGAACCTGAAATCACTTACACCACATAGGAACATGCTATTTCCGTATTCTGGCTCTGGATTATGCACGGATGCCTGATGATATACCGTCAGTATTGCTTTGGGATTTCATCAGGATTTACTTGCGTATTCTTTCCTCCCTGCATTTTTTATGGACTCCCATAGACTGTAAAACAAGGACATGCTGCGGATTTCAAAAACTGACGGAAATTATACGTTCATGTGGATTATTGCTCTATTCAGTAACATTAGCAGCGGATTCCAGTAAATAAAACCTGGGCCATAGACTGATTGCAAATACGCTCATCTCCTATGAAAGAGGCCAAAGGAGATGGTTTTGAAGTGAATTTTCAGCTGAGCAGTGTCCATAGAATCCAGATGATACCTGGTGTATATACGCTGGCTTATGAATGGCCAGTATTTGTGCAATAAAATGAAAATAACATAATATATAACAAAAACCTGGCTCTATCATACACAGGTATAAACCTAATATGCATTCTTTGCAACAAGCTTCACTTTCTCAAGTCATAAGGAACATAAGGAGTGCTTGGGGTGTATTCTTTATGAAGATCATTCAGTACAAGGCGAAACTGTGAGTCATAAAGAGAAGGTGTCGGTGAGAACAGGCAGAATTTTCCCATACAGCAGTGCAAACCATTGTGTGGGAGTATAGGAACTGCAGGAAAAATGCATCTCTCCTTTCTTTATATGGTATGTCAGTGACAGTATATTTTGGCAGAGGCTACTGTATGTTACTATGGGTGTGAGAAAGACATCTGGATACCTGACACAGCCGATGTGTAAGGTCTGGAGGTAGTTGTGAAAATACACTAAAGTTCTTTGCAGTAACCTATGATTTGTCATCCCAGCTAGTGAAGCGTAATGTCAAAATAGTCATAATGTCATCTGTGCACAGGGCCAAGCCATATAATTAGTGCCCGGACTGGATCCCATCCCGTCTGTGGCACTAACGACATGCTACTCAGCCTTCTTTACACATCTGTTTTAGTACATACTTGTAACCTCCATATATTGCAACACCTTATCTTAGAACTCTGTTTGTCGTTGTTCCTCTTTTATTACTCTTAGAAATCTATCACCTTGTAATTGGTGTTTATCCTTACACACTGTGACACTATCCAATTACCGACAATTTCAGATTTGTAGGGTCACAGCCTATGGACTAGGGCAGGGATCAGCAACCTTCGGCACTCCAGCTGTCGTGAAACTACGACGCACAGCATTCACACTTGCTTGGTTGTTCTCATAACTCCCAAAAAAGTGAATGGAGCATGCTGGGAGTTTCACAACAGCTGGAGTGCTGGAGGGTACTGACCCCTGGACTAGTGGGATGGAAACGCCCGGTTGACTGTATACATTCATCCTGTTATTCCTTCTAGAAAAGTATCAGCACAATGCAGAATTCTAAGTAAAGGTCCGATGGAGAAAAGTATGCAATTAAGCTGCAATGTGGGTTTTGTATTGGATTTAACTAGTATTTGTGCTCGGATCGGCTCATGCTGAGAGGGTCCCCTACCTACGCCTATACTCCACCCCCCCAACCTAGAAGCAGCAGAGTTATGCCGGAACTGCTTATCGAAGGGTAGCCTAAAGGGGGCTACCCCAATAATGAGACCTGAAAGAAGGGAGGGCTCCTGGGTGGGTTGAAATAGTTCGAACCGACAAGTGGGGGGAGGAGGGCCAGGTTTAAATAGTGAACGCCCCGCCTCCCCTCACACAAATACGGCACTCTTAATTGCCTACCACTTATACACATCCGTGAACTATTTTTGTCATAAAAACAGCACCTAATGAAAGGATTGTGCAGGATCAGAAAAAAACAACAACTTTTTTTCCCCAGAAACGGTGCCACATATATCCATGGACTATGTCTGGTATTACATCTCATCCCCAGCTGAATAAGACTAAGCTGCAACACCAGCCATGGCCCTTTGTACAAGAGTAGCACTGTTTTTGAAAAACGAAGCAAACCATTTGTCTTTGATACTGGACAGCCGCTTTAAGGCTAGAGCTACACGACGACATGTGTCGCGTGACAATAAATTGCGCGACACATAGGCCACAACTACACTGCAACATCTGTTGCCGCACCAATATCGCGCGACAATTTTTATAATCATAGTCTATGGTGTCGCACTGCGACATATTGCAACACGACAGTCGCAGAAAAATCAATTTCGAATGGATTTTTTGCTACTGTCGCAGTTGCAGCATGTCGCAGTGCGACACCATAGACTATGATTTTAAAAATTGTCGCGTGACAAATGTCATTGTGTAGCCCTAGCCTAATGGTGCTCTTTCCCTTCTGCACCCTGCCAAGTATCCATACAGCAGTTTACGACCACATATATGTGGTGTTTCTGTAAACTACAGAATCAGGGTAATAAATATTAAGGTTTGTTTGGCTTTTAACCCTTGCCATGTTACAGTAAAAATTTATTAAAATGGAAAATCTGCAAAAAAAAGTGAAACTTTGAAATTTCACCTCCATTTTCCTTTAACAACCTCACATCCGCCCATAGGATATAAACGTCCTATGGGTGGATGTTTACCTCTGAATGGACGTTCTGGAACGTCCATTCAGAGATCACAGCTGCACGCAGCAGGGCAACCCAGAGAGAAGGCAGGGACAGTTCCCATATGTCCCTGCCTTCTAGATCGCTATGCTGCTTCCTGTCCCGGCCTGGTGGTCATGTGACCGCCGGGGTCTGGAGAGTGCAGGAGCTTGTTGGGTCTTTCACAGACCTCGATCAGCCCAGCACTGCGGCTGTACAGCCCTGTATTGTGCCATACAGCCTCACTAGGGGCATACTATGTCAGCCCCAGTTATAGGAGAAATCAATAGTGAATAAAATAAAATGTCAAAGTCAAATGTCCCCCATAGGTCTTGTATGACCTTATGGGGGACACAAAGTGTAAAATAAAAAAAATTGTGTTTTATAAAAAAAAGTTTCACTTGTAAAAAAGAAAATCCCCAATTAAATAATTAAAAATAAAAAAAATAGGAAAATTTTTATAAAATAGACATATTTAGTATTGCCGCGTCTGACAGCAGGCTCTATAAATATATCACATGATCCACCCTGTCCGATAAACCCCATAAAAAATAAAAACTGTGTCAAAAAAGCCACCTTACATCACAAAAAGTGCAACACCAAGTGATCAAAAACAAAATGGTACCAATAAAACAGTCGCCTCATTCTGCAAAAAATTAGCCCCTACATAAGAAAATCAAACAAAATATAAGAAGTTCTCAGAACATGGAGACATCAAAACATCATTTTTTGTTTCAAAATGCTATTATTGTGTTAAAGTGAAATAAAAAAAAGTAGACATATTGGGTATCGCCGCGTCCGTAACAACCAGCTCTATAAAAATATCACATGACCCAACCACCTAAGGTGAACGCCGTAAAAAAATAAATAGAAATAGTGCCACAAAAAAGTCGCCTTGCATCTCAAAAAGAGTAATAGCAAGCGATCAAAAAGTCATATGCACCCCAAAATATTGCCAAACAGTCCTCTCATCCCGCAAAAAATGAGATCCTACCTAAGACAATCGCCCAAAAAATATAAAAACTATGACTCTCAGACCATGGAGACACTAAAACATGATTTTTTTGGTTTCAAAAATGATATTATTGTGTAAAACTTAAATAAATAAAACAAGTATACATATTAGGTATCGCCGTGTCCGAAAGAACCTTATCTATAAAAATACCACATGACCTAACCCCTCAGGTGCACACCGCAAATCATTTTTAAACAAAAACGATGTCAAAAGCCATTTTCTGTCACCTTACATCACAAAGCGTAATAGCAAGCGATCAAAAAGTCATATGCACCCCAAAATAGTGCCACTCAAAGCGTCATCTCATCCCACAAAAAATATACCCTTCCTAAGACAATCGCCCAAAAAATTTAAAAAAACTATGACTCTCAGACTATGGAGACACTAAAACATGATTTTTTTTTTTTTTTTTTTTGTTTCAAAAATATTATTATGTAAAACTTAAATAAATAAAAGAAAGTATACATATTGGGTATTGCCATGTCCGTAACGACTGGCTCTATAAAGATATCACATGACTTAACCCCTCAGATCAACACCGTCAAAGAATTTAAATAAAAACTGTGCTAAAAAAACAACTCTTTTTGTCGCCTTACATCACTAAAAGTGCAACACCAAGCAATCAAAAAGACGTATGCCCCCCAAAATTGTACCAATCTAACGGTCACCTCATCCCGCAAAAAATGAGCTCCTACCTAAGACAATCGCCTAAAAACTATAAAAACTATAGGTCTCAGAAGACACACTAAAATATCATTTTTTTTTTTCTTTCAAAAATGCTGTTATTGTGTAAAAGTTAAGTAAATAAAAAAAGTATACATATTAGGTATCGCCGCATCCGTAAGAACCTGCTCTATAAAAATATCACATGACCTAACCTCTCAGGTGAACACTGTAAAAAAAATTTTAAAAAAATTTTGGGCACCTTACATCACACAAAGTGTAATAGCAAGCGATCAAAAAGTCATACGCACCCCAAACTCATACCAATCAAACCGTCATCTCATCCCGCAAAAATTATACCCTACCTAAGACAATCGCCCAGAAAATAAAAAAAAACTATGGCTCTCAGACTATGGAGATACTAAAATGAATTTTTGATTTCAAAAATGATATTATTGTAACATAGTAAAACTAAAATAAATAAATAAAAAGTATAGATATTAGGTATCGCCGCGTCCTTAAGAACCTGCTGTATAAAAATATCACATTGCCTAACCCCTGAGGTAAACACCGTAAAAAAATAAGTGTCAAAAAAGCCTTTTTTTCTCACCTCACAAAAAGTGTAATACCAAGCGATCAAAAAGTCATATGCATCCGAAAATAGTAACAATCAAACTGTCTTCTCATACCGAAAAAAATTAGAACAAAAAAAAAACTATGACTTTCAGAATGTGGAGACACTAAAAAAAAATTTTTTTTTCAAAAATGCTTTATTATGTAAAACTAAGGCCTCTTTCAGACGGGCATTGCGGGAACATGGGCGATTTTTCCGCGCGAGTGCACAGAAGTTCGGGCTTGGGATCGGTGTTCTGTAGATTGTATTATTTTCCCTTTACAAGATGGTTATAAGGGAAAATAATAGCATTCTGAATACAGAATGCATAGTAAAATAGCGATGGAGGGGTTAAAAAAATAAAAAATAAAATTTAACTCACCTTAATCCACTTGATTGCGAAGCCGGCATCTCTTCTAACTTCTTTCTTTGCTGTGTGCAGCAACAGGACCTGTGGTGTCGTCACTCCGGTCAACACATGGTCCATCACATGATCCATCACCATGGTAAAAGATCATGTGATGACCGGAGTGATGTCACCACAGGTCCTGTTGCTGCACACAGCAAAGAAAGAAGTCAGAAGAGATGCCGGCTTCGCGATCAAGTGGATTAAGGTGAGTTAAATTATTTTTCTTTTTTTAACCCCTCCAGCGCTATTTTACTATGCATTCTGTATTCAGAATGCTATTATTTCCCCTTATAACTATGTTATAAGGGAAAATAATAATGATCGGGTCTCCATCCCGATCGTCTCATCGCAACCGTGCGTGAAAATCGAACCGCATCCGCACTTGCTTGCGGATGCTTGCGATTTTCACGCAACCCCATTCATTTCTATGAAAAACGCACAAAATAGAGCATGCTGCGATTTTCACGCAACGCACAAGTAATGCGTGAAAATCACCGCTCATGTGAACAGCCCCATAGAAATGAATGGGTCGGTATTCAGTGCGGGTGCAATGTGTTCAACTCACGCATCGCATCCGCGCGGAATACTCGCCCGTGTGAAAGGGGCCTAAAACACACAACCAAAAAAAGTTGTCATATTTGGTATTGTCGTGTCCGTAACAACCTGTTTCATAAAAATAGCACATAATCTAACCTGTCAGATGAACATTGTATATAACAAAAAATAAAAACTGTGCCAAAACAGCTATTTTTTGTTACCTTGCCTCACAAAAAGTGTAATATAGAGCAACTAACTAAAAATCATATGTACCCTAAAATAGTACCAACAAAATTGCCATCTTATCCCGTAGTTTCCAAAATGGGGTCACTTTTTTGGAGTTTCTACTCAAGGGGTGCATCAGGGAGTCTTCAAATGTGACATGGTGTCAAAAAACCAGTCCAGCAAAATCTGCCTTCCAAAAACCACATGGCGCTCCTTTCCTTCTGCGCTTTGCTGTGTGCCCGTACAGCAGTTTATGACCACATATGGGGTGTTTCTGTAAACTACAGAATCAGGGCAATAAATATTTAGTTTTGTTTGGCTGTTAACCCTTGCTTTATTACCGGAAAAAAAGGATTCAAATGGAAATTTTGCCAAAAAATGGGTGTTTTGGCAGCGTTTTTATTTTATATTTTTAACGCTGTTCATCCGAGGGGTTTGGTCAAATGTTGTTTTTATAGGGCAGATTCTTACGGACGTGGCGATACCTAATATGTCTACATTTTCACATTTATTTAGATTTTACACTATTATCATTTTAGGAACCCAAAAAAATAATTTTTGTATCTCCATAGCCTGTGAGCTACAGTTTTTTTTTTTTTTTTTTTTTTTCTGCTGTTCATCCGGTGGTGGGGGGTGGGTTACATGTTATTTTTATAGAGAAGATTTTTACAGACGCGGCGATGCCCAATATGTATGGCTCTCAGACTTTGGAGACACTAAGCAGGCATCCTCAAACTGCGGCCCTCCAGATGTTGTAAAACTACAATTCCCACCATGCCCTGCTGATGGCTGTAGGTTGTCTGGGCATGCTGGGAGTTATAGTTTTACAACATCTGGAGGGCCGCAGTTTGAGGATGCCTGCACTAAAACTAATATTTTTGGAAATAAAAAAAATTGTTTCCGTGTCTCCAAAGTCTGAGAGACATAGTTTTTTATGTTCTCTAGGGGACTGTTGGGGATTATAAAAATGTAGTACTCCATGGAAGTGTGATACTCCCTGAAGCAATCGATAACGCAGAGGCCCGGATGATCAGGGCAAGTGTCACATTGAGTGGTGGTGTCCTTCCGTATCCCCCTCTTGTTACACACTCTGCATCTTTTTTGGGTTCGTCCCTTCTTTCCAGTATGGGGGACCACACCTAGAAAATGTTGGCCAGGGACGATCCGGGCGCCTCCAATTCCTGAGGTACTCCAGCCTGCTCTTTCCCGGTCTGAAAAAAATCAGGTCCTTGAGGACTGCCTCATAGAATTGGAGGAATGTCCCTGTGCTGCCAGCGCTTCGGGATCATACAAGGCAACCTATACCAAGTAGACCGCAACTTTTTTGTACCATGCCCGGGTTTTGCGCATGGTGTTATAGGGCTTGAGGACTTTATCAGAGAGATCAACTCCTCCCATATACCAATTGTAGTCGACGATACAATCGGGCTTGAGGACCGTTGCCGCGGTACCTCGCACAGAGACGGGGGTGGTGCTGTTACCGTGGATTGTGGACAGTACAAGGACATCCCTCTTGTCCTTATAACTGACCAGCAACAGGTTTCCACTGGTAAGGGCACGGGTCTCACCTCTGGGGATAGGAACCTGGAGGGGGTGGGCAGGGAGGCCGCGCTGATTTTTCCGCACAAGTGGTAACCCATATCTAGCAGTGGGTGCATAAGGTCCCACACGAGTTTCCCGCTAACACCCAGAGTGGGGGGACATTCTGGGGGTTGAATACGGGAATCTCGCCCCTCGTACACCCTGAGGTACTCTCACTAATTTTGTACAGCTTCACGCCATACCTCGCCCGCTTAGTTGGAATGTATTGGCAGAAACGGAGTCTCCCCTTGAACGCAACGAGAGACTTATCAACCGCGACCTCCCTTCCAGGTACGTAGGCCTGCGCAAATCTGGCTCCGAAGTGATCGATGACCGGCCGTATACAGACGGTCATGGGCAGGATCACCTCGGGGGGGACATGCTGCATTATCTGAATAATGCAGACATTTCTGGATGGACTCAAACCGGGGACGTGTCATGACCATACTGTAGAGTGGGGTCTGGTAGAGGATGTCCCCACTCCAGTATTGCCTGACACTGGGTTTTTGCACTAGACCCATGTGCAGCACGAGGCCCCAAAATGTCCTCATCTCGGCTGCACTGACCGGCGTCCAGCCACCGGGTCTAGCCAAAAAGGAGCCCGGGTGCTGAGCAACGAACTGTTGGGCATACAGGTTTGTCTGCTCCACTATCAGATTCACAAATGGGTCACTGAAAAAAAAAAATCAAAAAGTCAATTTCAGTAAACCCCACTGTGGGAATCTGGATTCCTGGATTGCCAACAAAATCCAGAATCTCGGGCTCAAAATCCACTGGGGGACACCAGCTAGGGTGGGCCACAGGGTCCCTAGCATGTGGGGCCCCTGGCTCCGCCTGGCGGCGTCTCTGCCGCCTTGGGGGCTCATCGTCAGGTGGTGGGGGGGCAAGTGGCAGGGGGGGTCTAGGGTCTCAAAGCTAGAAAATAATAAGTTTAGATAGTTGTTGTGTGTGTTTTTTTTTTTTTTATAACTTTTCCCTTCTATCCCTGCCTAATGGTGCCTCTCCCTCACTGACCCTAACCTACCTGGAGGGTGATGGGTGCCGATGGGGGGGGATCGCAGGAGCCTGGTGAGGACGGTGCTGGACGGTGCAGGAAGTGGAGGGGAGAGAGGAGCGCTGGAAGTTTGAATCTCGCGTCCATGGAACACGGTCCGTGAGATACTGGACTGGCATTGCAAGAACGCACGGCCTCATTGGTTCCAAATTATGATGACTGCACCTGTTGTACGTGTGGTTGACCGCACATAAAACATACCCACTGCTTGTTGCTGAGAACATCGGCTATACAGTTGATCAGACAGTGCAGTGTATGTTTAATATATTTCATGACATGTATCAGTATTTGTAGTTAATCATAATGTGAAGAACCATAAAAATTCACAGCATTTCAAACAACAGTCCATAACCAATCACAGACAAAAAAAAACACACCCTAACAGTTTGATTATCCATTTATTAACTGCATGTGGTCAGCCGCATGCATTCTCTAACCGCAACACGACCGTTCAGTAGTACGATGAGATGGGCCAGGAAAATGCTACGTGTTTTTCTGCTATATTTAATTTATATAAAACCACCCTTTAAAAGGTCAAGACCCCAAAATGGACATTCTTTGCACAAACATTTGTAAAAAAAATTTTGAAGCCCTTAACCTCTTCCCTACCACCTAACGAATATATATGTTGGAGGTCTGGTATTTAAAGATGGCATAATGCGCAGCAGGCACTATAGCTGTTGGTTGTCTGCTGTGTTAAACAGCAGGCACCTGGGGCTAATGTAAGCTATCCTGGATATTCTACATCCTACAACAGGGATCAGCAACCTCCAGCACTCCAGGTGTTGTGAAACTACATTTCCCAGCATGCATACTTGCTTGGCTGTTCTCTGAACTCCCACAGACATGAAATGAGCATGCGGAGAGTTGTAGTTTCACAACAGATGGAGTGCCGAAGGTTGCTGATCCCTGCCCTCCAATAACCTTTTATCTCACAAAAACGGTTCAATTGCGAATGAAAACAGCAGATGCATCCTTACAAACAACCTAACCCATAAAATAAAATCATTCCCTTTTTAAAATCTATCCAAAACCCCCCAGAGATACTTCCACTCAACACAACGATTGTGTCGAGTGAAAGAACTCCAAAATCTTGCAACCCCACCTGCAGGTGTGAGATTGTGAAACAGCTATTTCTGCATAATGTTTGTACTGAAACTGTCATTTGGCATTCCGGGCACTAGAGGCCACTGTTTTGTAGCTACAGCCAGCACACTCTGGGATTTGAATATGCAAAACGGATGATGACTCATGCTGATGACTCATGCTGTGTGTGCCAGACAGAGCAGGAAGTGGTGATCTGACATGGTGGAAGGATTGTGCTGTGAGGGACTGAATCCGATTCCATCCTGGCTTGCAGATGGCCGGCAGTTAATGGACACTCAAAAGAAGGAGAGTAACTGTTATACCCTTACTGAATCCAGCTCTTTTGAAAGAGAGGTTGTCCCAGGAAGACCAGTTCAGTGTGTGGACAGAAGGCCTCATCAAGCAAGGCCGCACGGTTGCTGAGAGGTTGGTGGCCATCCCTGGTAGGCTGCATCCTCGGGCCCAGAACGGACGCAGGTCAGTGCACCCGGTTACGGATTGTAATACACTGCTCAAAAAAATAAAGGGAACACAAAAATAACACATCCTAGATCTGAATTAATTAAATATTCTTCTGAAATACTTTGTTCTTTACATAGTTGAATGTGCTGACAACAAAATCACACAAAAATTAAAAAATGGAAATCAAAATTTTCAACCCATGGAGGTCTGGATTTGGAGTCACACTCAAAATTAAAGTGGAAAAACACACTACAGGCTGATCCAACTTTGATGTAATGTCCTTAAAACAAGTCAAAATGAGTCTCAGTAGTGTGTGTGGCCTCCACGTGCCTGTATGACCTCCCTACAATGCCTGTGCATGCTCCTGATGAGGTGGCGGACGGTCTCCTGAGGGATCTCCTCCCAGACCTAGACTAAAGCATCTGCCAACTCCTGGACAGTCTGCGGTGCAACGTGACGTTGGTGGATAGAGCGAGACATGATGTTCCAGATGTGCTCAATTGGATTCAGGTCTGGGGAACGGGCGGGACAGTCCATAGCATCAATGCCTTCGTCTTGCAGGAACTGCTGACACACTCCAGCCACATGAGGTCTAGCATTGTCTTGCATTAGGAGGAACCCAGGGCCAACCGCACCAGCATATGGTCTCACAAGGGGTCTGAGGATCTCATCTCGGTACCTAATGGCAGTCAGGCTACCTCTGGCGAGCACATGGAGGGCTGTGCGGCCCTCCAAAGGAATGCCACCCCACTCCATTACTGACCCAATGCCAAACCGGTCATGCTGGAGGATGTTGCAGGCAGCAGAACGTTCTCCACGGCGTCTCCAGACTCTGTCACGTCTGTCACATGTGCTCAGTGTGAACCTGCTTTCATCTGTGAAGAGCACAGGGCGCCAGTGGCGAATTTGCCAATCTTGGTGTTCTCTGGCAAATGCCAAACGTCCTGCACGGTGTTGGGCTGTAAGCACAACCCCCACCTGTGGACGTCGGGCCCTCATATCACCCTCATGGAGTCTGTTTCTGACCGTTTCAGCAGACACATGCACATTTGTGGCCTGCTGGAGGTCATTTTTCAGGGCTCTGGCAGTGCTCCTCCTGTTCCTCCTTGCACAAAGGTGGAGGTAGCGGTCCTGCTGCTGGGTTGTTGCCCTCCTACGGCCTCCTCCACGTCTCCTGATGTACTGGCCTGTCTCCTGGTAGCGCCTCCATGCTCTGGACACTACGCTGACAGACACAGCAAACCTTCTTGCCACAGCTTGCATTGATGTGCCATCCTGGATAAGCTGCACTACCTGAGCCACTTGTGTGGGTTGTAGACTCCGTCTCATGCTACCACTAGAGTGAAAGCACCGCCAGCATTTAAAAGTGACCAAAACATCAGCCAGGAAGCATAGGAACAGAGAAGTGGTCTGTGGTCACCACCTTCAGAACCACTCCTTTATTGGGGGTGTCTTGCTAATTGCCTATAATTTCCACCTGTTGTCTATCCCATTTGCACAACAGCATGTGAAATTGATTGTCACTCAGTGTTGCTTCCTAAGTGGACAGTTTGATTTCACAGAAGTGTGATTGACTTGGAGTTACATTGTGTTGTTTAAGTGTTCCCTTTATTTTTTTGAGCAGTGTATATTGTGTGGTGCCTGAAGTAACAGAGACTAGCCTAGGCCTCGCGTTAGTTAGTTAGGATTATATCGTTTTGCTAGGCTTTTCTGTACTGGACTTCAGCGCAGTTATTGACTTGCAGGCTCTGCTGCGTCTGCTAGGGGTGTCCTCTGTAGCTGCACAGCACGACTTGCAGGCTCTGCTGTGTCCGCCATCGGCTAGGCCTGTCCAGTGGGCAGGGACATTGACTGTGGGTCCGGGATATAGCGTTTTTCTATGCATGTTTGCATTATGTTTGTGATATTACTTTTTGCATAAGTAAAGTTTCTGTTCTTGCATATTAAGCTGGTGTCAGTGTCGCTTTCCTTGTCTGTGACTTCGCTGTATCCTGGGGAGCCCACCCCGGTACACGGCTTACACAGGCACTGCAATCTTAAAAATAATCTCCTTATATTATGGGCAGAGGTCTTACCTGAGACAAATCCCGCCTAGTCCAGGTAAATGATTGTCTAAATCAGGGCTGGCCAACCTGCGGCTCTCCAGCTGTTGTAAAACTACAATTCCCACCTTGTCCTGCTGTAGGCTGATAGCTGTAGGCAGTCTGGGCATGCTGGGAGTTGCAAAACTGCAACATCTGGAGAGCCACAGGTTGGCCATCCCTGGTCTAAATTATCTTAACCAATCTAGTGGCAAGAATCCTTGTTACAATTTTATAAACTATATTTAACAGGGATGTTGGGTGATAACATTCCTCCTGGGAATTTTTTTTTTAACCAAAAGGTGTGTTTTTGGTGTGTTTTGAACTAATGGTGGTCTGTGGATGACACACTGTTATGGGATGATCTGTGGATGACATTGTTATGGGGTATCTGTGAATGACATTGTTATGGGGGATCTGTAGATGATACACAGTTATGGGGAGATCTGTGGAGGACACTGTTATGGGGGGATCTGTGGATGACGCACTGTTATGGGGGATGTGGCGATGATACACTGCTATGGGGGATGTGTGGATGATACTCATTCCCTGCACTTTCCTTACAATGTCCCTAGAGCCTTCTGACGTCTCTCCCTGCACTAAGATGCTGTGAAATAATTCCTCCCTATCCTTTCCCTGCACTTATAAATCCTTTTTTCCTTTTTCAGTTTTCACACGTCTGTCCCTGAACGCTGGAAAATGGCAGAATCTAAAATGGCTGCTGTATTGGCTGCATGCAGGCATGTCAATCTGGGTGATCCCGCCTTCCTAGAGTTCCTTGCCCCATGTCCTCAGTCCTCACACGTGTAGCCCCATTTTAGGAAAATTGTGAGGAAATTCACATTTGTTGCGAATCAAAGTTTTACTGAAATTCGGATCGAATTCCACTTCGTCAGCTTCGATTCGTTTATCTCTAATTATAACAAGTATTAATATCTGAATTACCACCAGCAGAGAATTCCATTAACAGGAATATGGGTATCACAGTGGAAACAAATGTAGATATAGGGAAAAAATGTCCGTTATGATGTCCCAAGAAATATGGTTGAACACTTTGCAAAATATCCCTTTAATATCTCAAATCTAATAGAATTATTTTTGCTTTATAACGTACTGTATATTAGACTCCTCCTAAACCGTTGAAACAGATGGATATAAGTAAGTAGTACTTTTGTCCTAGATGTAAAAATGTGAATGCAGATTTGATTCATATGATGTGGTGATGTCCCAAGCTTCATACCTACTGGTCCAGGGTTATTGGAGAAATCAGGAGTAATTGTTGTAATTTCCCTTCATCCGATTAACACTATTATTGGAAATAACATTTTCATAATAGGGAAAAAGGAGAACATGATCATGGGGTTAAAAACTCTTCAGATTGCTAGGAGATTGATTACTAAAAATTTGAAGAACCATGAACCATCTTGTTTTAAAGCTTTGTGCAGTATCGGGAATATGTTACTGAGAAGTTGGAATTTCTCCCAGATATTATTGATACAAGTGTTATGGTGGAAATGGGTGGGGAAACACATTAAGTAGTAGGGTTGTTCTTTTCTTCCTTTACTTTTTTTTTTCTCTCTGAGTTGGCTTGGGAATGGGAAGGGTGAGGGATGGAAATTGTGATTTTTGTTTTTCTTTATTTCTATTTTCTATGGTTTATTTTACTCCTAAACCCCTTTACTCCTTTATTTTACTCAAAACTCCAATTTTGTAAAATAAATATGCAATTTTAAAAAACTGCACTGAGTGTGGGCCCAAGCCACTCTCTGCACCCTTACTCTTCCCGCCTCTTCTGCCAGCCCCTTTAAATCCCGAATTTTTAGTTGTAATGAATTAGGGTACTTTCTCATGTGGTGGCAGTGAGGCGATAGAGAGCAGCAAAAGCTTCAGACCAGAATCTTAGGAAAACAGTAGCAAAACCGTAAATCTCTTGGTTTTCTGGGAGTCTGATAAAGAAAAAAACATGAATGGTTTCAGCATACAGTGAATTAACAAATAACAGTGCCATACAGAGTCAAAAACACACTACTAGCCACAAGGGCTTATTACCAAACTTGCCCCAGATAATGTATTGGTACTGAAATAAAATATAACTTTTAATAGTGTCTTAAAATCACTGTGAGCAAACGAACACGTTTAAAATAAACTGTTCCCTGCCTATAATGTCTTATTATTTTGATGGACCTTGCCTATGGTGGAGATGTGCATGGGGGGGGCGCAGTTTCAGTTTTCGCCTCAGGCAGCAGAAAGGCTAGGTGCACCCCTGTTTTGGACTTAGTTATGCGTATGTTGCACTCCATTTGAATTAGGGTCTTTAGTGTATGCAATTCCCTCCTTTTTCTTGTTGTTAATGCTACACTATACTTCCCAGTGGTTAGCTCTTCACTAAACAGCACTGTGCTACCAGCCATATATACTTGTGGTCAGTTGACTCACTATAAGTTCTGGGCTTGTTATCTTGCGCTAACTAACATTCTGGTAGAAAAGACCAAGACAAGGTGAACAGAAACTTAAAAACTAGAACTGCCCCCCGACATGTTTCCCCAGAGACCTGGCTTTCTCAGGGGTAACGGGCAGAATACAGAGTCAAAGTCACAGTCTTAAAAAAATAATCAATTAAAAAGCCTGACTTGAGGCAGATATCTTCTCTTTCCATCTGGTCTAGACCTTTCATGTCCTTCCATCTATGACTCAGCTCTCCAGCTTTGGCTTCTTTCTGAAAGTACAAGTAGTACATATCAGTATATGCCACAAGCTTTTCTACTTTACAGTTCAAAGCAACTTAATGAACATATTCTGCTCTTTTATATTTTTGTAGTATTTTTCCCCATCGACGGATAATTGCACATGAATGTGCAGCACAGAGCATTCAGTATATGAGCACAGGGTCAGCAGAGTCATTCTTGTTATATAAAACTAGCATGTACTCCTCAGAATATCATACTGGAAGAAAGGTCATTGTCTGACACGAGAATAGGAGCAAGAAGTGCTGACCTTAATCACAGGCTTTATATATATTGCAAGTCAGCACAGCCAATATTGGATTTAGCTCCAGAATCAGGAAGACCTGCATTAAAATTCTCAGCCATATCTGTAAGTTAATGATGGTGTCAACACTTTAGTGACATGGGCTTGTTATATGGGCTTAGATGAAGATTACAATGGCTGGCTTGTCATGTTCTCTGGACAGGCAATCTCTTTTACAACAATATTGCTTTCTTATGTTATGTTAGGGTGAATATACTCATAGGAAACTGTAATATATGTTACCTATTCCTCTAGTATTTGGTTTATCACAGTTAATATGTATTGTGTATATATACCATAATTTCTCACTGGTGGAATCAGTGACTCATTTAAAGGGGTTGTGCCAAAAGTGCTGTAATCGGCTATGTCTGGCACTCCCATAAAGAATGGGGGCGGCATGCACAACCAGAACGGGGGAACAGGACCTCCATTCTCATTATCGTGGGGGTCTCCCCCCCCCCCCCCCCCCCCCCCTTCCCCAGTGGTTAGCTAATTATCCTCTATCCACAGGAAAGGGGATAACAGGCTGACCACTGGATGGGAGAACTTAAAAACTTGGCACAACCCCTTTAACAGGCACACTATAGATTTTAAGCATGCTTCAATCCACTATATACACACACACATCATGTTTAGTGCATATTTAAAATGATAGCTTCTAAACCAATAGGTCTCTTTCCATGTTGGTGTTATGGTTGGTGCTTTCAATTTTTACAAGACCCATAATGGACCTAATGTTTACTTGTGATCTATTTTATAACAAATCCTGATGGATCCTATCCTATTGATTCATAATGGGTCTCCAAGGTTTTATTATTTTTTATTTAATTTTTTACTGGGAAGTATAGTGTAGCATTAATAACAAGAAAATGGAGGGAATTGCATACACTAAAGACCCTAATTCAAATGGAGTGCAACATACGCATAACTAAGTCCAAAACAGGGGTGCACCTAGCCGTTCTGCTGCCTGAGGCGAAAACTGAAACTGCACCCCCCATGCCAATTTCTTAACCTCTTTGCCACAATGAAATCGCTCATTGCCATGGCCCTTCCGTTGCCCCTCTCTTTCCCCTAACTGGTGCTGCCTGAGGCAATCGCCTCACCTGGCCTTATTAGTGGTGCACCCCTGGTACAAAAACACCTACATACCAGGACATGCACAGATTACAAATAAATGGGAAACAAAAGATTCAAAATGGCTAAAACATTTAATATATACAGTTCATACAAGGAGCCAAGGATAAAAATACATAATGGTCCTCCACACCGGCACTAACCCATAGTAGGGTTAAAATAAATATGCACAATTCTAGAAATTACAGAGCATCTGAAACTTAATGGGAGGACTACCGTATTTTTTGCTCTATAAGATGCATTTTCCCCCCAAAGTGGGAGGAAAATGTCAGTGCGTCTTATAGGGTGAATAATAATGAGCGCTTCCATTATAAAAGTGGTCATTAGTACAGCAGGACTGGGGAGCGTTGAATGCTCCTTGTGTGGGCTCTGTACTCACTGCTTCCTGGTCTTCTTCACAGTCACGGATGCGGTGTGGATGGAAAACTCGACACCGAGCACAGGAGGAAAGGGAATAGGAACTAGGTCTGGAAACTAGGGTAAAGGAGAAGGTCACCTCCTAGAACAACCCTAATCCAAGTCCTGACTAACTATCAATATGAACTGACCTTGATGGTAGGAAAGTTCTTACACAGGAACCTAGAGCTCTAACACACCCTGTAGGGCCCTGGTATAGTGACAGGACTTGAGACAACCTATTCCTCCTCCAGAAGGATGAACAGGAGTCTCCCTCAGGCCTAGATACAAAAGACAGGGAAATACAACAAAAAAAAATACAAATAGGGAAGACGACACTTAACTTCACGTGGAGCAAAGGCAGCGCCAGGAGCTAAACAGAGATCCAAAAACCAGCTAGCCCAGAGTCCAGAAACTGAAGCTATAAACCACACCCCCAAAATGGGTAAGCAGTAATAAATAGGGGAAATTAAATGACCAAACCAACAACACCTGCAAGATGTGTGGTCATTATCAAAACACAGACACAAAGGATCCACAAGGAACCATTCAGATTAACCCATGTGTTGCCAGTCTCTCTAATCTCCTGGCACCTGTCACGGGGAGTGTGTGTGACAGTACCCCCCCCCCCCCCTTCTACGGGTGATCTCCGGGCACCCAGGACGGACCTTATCTGGGTGAGACTTGTGAAAGGATTTCACCAAGCGATTGGCATTCACGTCGGATACCGGTACCAACATCCTCTATTCTGGTCCATAACTCTTCCAGTGGACAAGATACTGAAAAAATCCACAGAGAACTCGAGAGTCGATTATCTTGGTGATCTGAAATTCCAAACTACCATCCACCATGACAGGAGTGGGTGGCAAGGAAGACGGCTCCAAAGGTTCAACATATCTCTTCAACAAAGATTTGTGAAACAGGGGGGAAACACTGAACACAGGGGGGGAGGGAAAAGGTCCTAAGCCTGAAAACTAGGGAAAGGGGAAAGGTCACCACCTAGTGAATCCCTAAACCGAGCCTTGACTACTATCAGTATGAACAGACCTCGATGGTAGGAATGTTCATACGCCGGAACCTAGAGCCCTATCTGACCCTAAAGGGCCCTGGAGATAGTGTCAGGATAAAGATGACCTATTCCTTCCCAGCTGAAGGAACAGGAGACTTCCTCAGGCCTAATAACAAAAGATAGGGGAATACAACAAACAAGAAAATAGGAAAAGACCCTTAACTCCGAGGTATGCGGACAAGCAGGAACTCAGTGGAGAACCAAACACCAGCACTTCCAAAACCAGAAAGGAGCTATCAACCGCATAGCATGATGGGTGAGACCAGACTAAATAGAGGAGTTGGAATGACCACTTAAGCTACACCTGAGACAAGAGGTGTGGTCGTAACCAGCACCAAAACAGAAACAAGTGAAACCAAAGAGGCTGTCAGATCACATCACGTGCAACCAGTCTCTTAGATCTTCTGACCCCTGTCAGATGAGAGACCATGACAAACACGTTATGAATTTTCAGGGCCTGAGGAAGTTCAAGATGAAAAGCTACAGGATTAATGATGGCAGTGATATTATATGGACCAATAAATCTTGAACCCTACTTCCAAGAAAATACCTTCAACTTAATGTTTCTTGTGGATAGCCACACAGAATCACCCACTCTTAGGTCCGGACCATTCATAGGTTTCCTGTCAGCCTTACGTTTTTTACTTGTTGCCCATATTGTTCAAATTATTTTGAATTTTTTGCCATATCGATGACAATGATGGTAAAACATGATGACAGGGATACCAGAAGTATCGGAACCAGAAAATGCGCCAAACTGCGGGTGAAACCCACTGCGACTCACCAGTGGACTCCTGACTACGATTGTTTATGGCAAACTCTGCCAAAGACAGAAAGGAAGACCACCCCTCCTGGTTCTCAGATACAAAACATCTCAAGTAAGTCTCCAGACTCTGATTATTGCGCTGCGTCTGTCCGTTCCACTGAGGATAAAAACCCGAAGAAAAGGACAGTTGTTTCCCCAGTCGAGTACAGAACACTTTCCAGAATCTGGAAACAAACTGAGTCCCACGATCTGAGACCACGTCAGACGGAATGCCATGGAGTTTCACAATGTTGCCAACAAATACTTGTGCAAGTGTTTTAGCATTAGGTAGGCCCGGTAAAGCAATTAAGTGCACCATTTTACTAAAGCGATCAACTACCACCAGAATAACTGTCTTTCCTGAAGAGTTAGGTAGATCAGTGATAAAAGCCATGGATACATGAGTCCATAGTCTGGATTGGATAGGCAATGGAAATAAAGATCCGGAAGGCCGAGTATGTGTCACCTTAGGACGTGCACAGGTGGTACAGGCTGACACATAGTCCTTAACACACTTACGCCACCCCGGCCACCAGAATCTACGAGATATGAGGTTGGCAGTGGATCTGCTTCCAGGGTGTCCCGTAAGAACCAATGATGTTCCTCAAACACCTTGTGGCGCAATTCCAGTTGCACGAATAGTTTCCCAGAGGGACACAAATCCGTTGCGTCTCTCTGAGCCTCTAACACCTTCACCTCAAGGTCAGGGTAAAGAGCGAATATCACCACCCCTTTAGACAGTATGCGACTCAGATTTTAAAAATTACCACCTCCAGGAAAACTACGTAACAAGGCATCCGCCTTGACATTCTTAACCCCAGGACGATAGGTGACAGTGAAATTGAATCTGGTGAAAAACAATGACCATCTGGCTTGTCTCGGGTTCAGTCATTTGGCCAACTCCAGGTAAGCCAGATTTTTGTGATCAGTGAACACCGTGATCGCACCTTCCAACCAATCACGCCACTCCTCAAAAGCCAACTTAATGGCCAGTAACTCTGTTACCCACATCATCATTTCTCTCAGCAGGAAAGAGTTATAAAAATGCACATGGTCGCCATTTACCAGGTGACGGGCCTTGCTATAAAATTGCTCTTACCCCCACCTCGGACGCGCCAACTTCCACAATGAAAGGTTGCGATACATCCGGTTGCACCAATATAGGGGCAGAAGCGAAGCATTCCTTAATTGCAGAAAAGGCTCACAACGCCAAATCAGACCACACCGAGACATCTGTCCCTTTGTTAGTCATGTCAGTTAAGGGTTTTACTATTGTCAAATAATTCTGAATACATTTTCGGTAATATTTTCGGGTCGATCCCTGTCCAATACAGCACAGAATTTCTCTGGATCCATTTGATAACCCGAAGATGACAACAGGTAGCCCAAGAACTGCACCTCCTGTACAGCAAAAACACACTTCTCCAATTTTGCATACAATTTATTCTCTTAGGATCTGTAACACCTGTCTCACATGATCCTGATGTGTTTCCACATCTGGAGAATAAATTAGAATGTCATCTAAATTCACGACTAGAAACCTACCCACCAGGTGATGAAAAATGTAATTCACAAAGTGTTGGAACACCGCAGGAGCATTGGTCAACCCAAAAGGCATGACCAGGTTCTCAAAGTGCCCCTCAGGAGTATTAAAAGACATCTTCCATTCATCCCCTTCCTTGATCCTAACCAGATTATATGCCCCCTTAGGTCCAATTTGGAGAACACCGTGGTGCCAATAATCTGGTTAAACAAATCGGGAAGCAAAGGAAGAGGGTAAGGATCACGGACAGTAATCCGATTAAGTTCACGAAAAAAACAGACATGGCCGAAGACCTCCGTCTTTTTTTTTTTTAACAAAAAAGAACCTTGCTGCCACTGGAGACTTGGAAGGTCTATGTCCTTTGGCCAAACTCTCGGTAATATACTCTCTCATGGCCTGTCTTTCAGGGTTAGAGAGGTTATATAACCTAGATTTGGGCAACTTCGCTCCGGGAATAAGATTGATAGGACAATTATATTCCCGATGTGGGGGTAACCCCTAGCAACCTCTCTCAGAAAATACATCAGAAAAATCTGAAATAAAAGAGGGAACAGCGTTAGTGGTCAAGACAGAAAGAGATGTATTAAGACAGTTGTCCATGCAATAATCACTCTAATTGAGAATCTGTCTCGCCAGTCAATGGTAGGATTATGTTTGCTCCAGTCCGGGATTTAGGGCATGCTCATGTCCAGGGATTATATTTAATCCTGCTACTGGATCTTGGGTGTGTCTCACTCTGGAGTGTTTTGTGAAGCAGAGTCCTGGTGAGGCTCTGTGTGAGTGGTCTCAGCCGGGTGGGCTGAGGGGCCACGAGGCTAGGCGATAGCCTGAACTTTGGGGGGCGCGGTGACGCCTGTGAAACAAGGATCACAAGGCCAGAGTCGGGAGGACTACTGGGCCACAATCCCCCAAAAGGTATTGAAGTGTCACAGCCTGGAGGTTGCTGGACTGAATGGCTGAGGAAAGCCGCATTTGTGTTCCATGTGTGAACAGGGCTCTCTAGGTGAGTCAGGGATACGCTTATGTGTTTAGTTAGAGCCTAGCCAGGCAAGGGTTTGTTATCTTGTGTGGATGTCACACGTGATAAGTTGAAGCTGTGACTTCATAACCTGTGCTTTGCTAAAGTGTCTGAAATAAAGCAAGAGTTTGGACATTATAATCGTGTATGCGAAGATATCTGTGAGTCTGACCCCCTGAAAAGAGACGATCCCTTACAAATGGTGGAGAATGCGGGCAAGTTGTCCATGAGAGAAGGGCAGCAGTCGGTTGCTAGGGGCAATGAGTTAGACTGCAGGTGCTGCTAAAAGCAGTTTTTTTGCCGTGTGTGGAGTTAAAGGGCCGGAAGCTTTTTTTTTTGTCCAGTGGAGTAGGTGCTGCTCATAATAGTGTGGACTATTTTGCTGTGGTGCAAGTAAAACTGCAGTGAATTAAAGGGCCAGTAGCCCAGCAAAAGTGGACTTGTGGCTGAAAGTTTTTCCTGCTACCATGGGTCTCGGAAGAGTACGTCCGGCAGCGCTGGCGCATACAGCAGGCAGAAGAAATGGCCATAATTGGCTACATTAAAAATGAATTGGCAAAATCTGATGCAAAGCGAGAGGCTTTGGAGGCACAGTTGCAGCTGGCCTTGAGAAATGGGTTCTCAACACTGTATGGACCCTGTACAAAGTTCCAAGAGGTTGGTGGTGTGCCCGGACTATAGGGGAAAAGAAAAGCAAAGATATGCCGTTGCCAAGGGCAACCGTCAGGAAGATAAAGAGGGGTAGAGCGGTTCAGCTCTCAGGAGGTCGAATTTTCCCTACCAGTGGAGACAGAGTCGTAGAGAGTATGTGCCGAGGATCTGCGAGGCTGTTGCTAAGGGCAACCAACCACAACAGCGTGCGGCTGCCCAGCAGTTATGGAGCGGAGCAAGTGGCTCATATTCTGTGGCTGGAGATCCCAAGGACAGGTCTCCCAAGAGTGTGACTCCACATCTGGAAGGAGGATGGAGTCACGGCGTTTCTCGTAGCAATCACTGCAGTCATGAGGCTGCAGGTGATTTTGTAATGGAGGATCCTAGAGTATCCTTGGATTCTGGGACTGCCGAACCCGTGAAATCACTGGGTAAGATCGCTCCTGTTATTAATTATGTGACAGACCCAGTGACAGTGAGCCGGCGGCAGGGGATACCTGCTGGGATGGTGAGTGATAAATCACTGAGGCGAGGAACTGTCTCGGAAGTGTGTGACATTGGAGAAAAAGCAGGGTCTGAACAGGCGGGAAAGCCTGTTGAGGTTGTTCGCTTGCAGGACTTTGCAGGGGAGAAGGTTGTTGTGTTGCCCAAAATGCCCATGACCAACGCTAGGCATGGGGTGGCAAAAATTAGAGACCCTATGATGGCCCGGGTAAGAGGTAGCACAATATGGAAACCTGAGATTAATAAAGTGATAAATATGCTGGACAGACATGCGGTTAATGAGGACTGTCAGGTAGTTCTCACTGAGTGTGAGGCTATAGTGACAGCTGGGACTGATGGACTTGCTGCCGTAAATTCGCCCGTACATGAGAGAAGGTTGTTCCGTGATTTGTGGGGTAGAAACACTTCTGCGGTCGGTCACGTAACTCCCGCAGAATTGGTACCTAGCCCATTAAATGAAGTGACCATTAGAAACTGGAGCTGATAAGGTGCAAAGTGATGGTACCATGTTTGCCGAAATGCATAATGGGAATGTGATGTCATGTGAAACATGTGATAATAATGACATGCCTTTTCCTTTGCAGGCTGTGAAGAAGCTCCCCTGTTGGTAAACATGTGTCTGATGTAAAAGTGTTGATAAATGTTGATGGAACACCGCTAGTAGACCCCATTCTAGACAATGTGGCGGGGCTAGAGTATGTACCACACGTACCAGAAGTGGGTATGCAGTCTCCACGGGGTTCTATGGTTACTGAGGAAATGTGCAATGTGGGGATTAGCTTGTGTGTGCCCCTAGAGGTGGGACATGTGATATATGTAACGTGGCTGATAGCAGCTCAGAGAGTGAGGCTGCCATGTCAGTTTCTGGTGAAACTAAGGTGGTTACTAGTAGCGACCAGATGAGTTATACCTGACGGGACGAGAGCTGACTGGGGAGACGGCAGCCTATTGTCTGAGACCCATACCCAGGCAGGGGTAGATGACCTGACAGGTCAATACAGCTACAAACTTAAAGATCTTTTCCCTCGCTTCGTACAGTCCCTAGATACACTAGAGAAGGAACTAGCGGTAATCGCAGAGCAACTGCAGAAAGCTCCAGAGGAATCACAGGAAGATACTCAGAAAGATGAATAAACTGAAGGATCTAGAGTCACGAATAGAAGCGGAAATTCTCCAACTTCAAGAGGAACTTGTAGCTTCTGAGCGATCCAGACGTCATGCAGAGCAGGAAAGGGATGAGCTGGCTGATGAGGTCTTAAACAGGGCCTCAGAAAAATCTGTTCTCTTGGAGGAAAAAAGACATTTGGAAGCCAGGATGGCTCCACTCGATCAAGAGTTGGGTGATCGGATGGTGGACCTGGACCACCAGAGACAAACTGTGTCTAGATTGGAGAAGAAAGAAGAAGTTTGACCAGCTCCTGGTTGAAGAGAAATACATATCGGCTCGATATTCTGAAGAACGTGACCGAGCGGAGGCTGATGCTCGGGAGAAGGAGACCAAAGCCCTCTTCTTGGCCAGAGCCCTTAGAAAAGTGCTTGAGGAGCGAGAAAAATTTGAGAGGCTGAACAGGCAACTCAGAGCAGAGATGGAAAATCTCATAAACTCAAAAGATGACGTTGAGTTGGAGAAATCTAAGCGTGCTCTCGAGCAACAGGTGGAAAATGAGAAACCTGAATAGGAGAGTCCTCTGAAAGACGTCAAGAAGTCTAAGCCAGAGCCTGTTAAGAATGGGACTGGAGATGGTGGCGCCGGTCGAGGCAGAGAAGAAGATAGAAGATGTATCTGCTGAACCAGTTGATGGGGCTGATGTGGATGCAGAAGACAAGAGATTCATGGCAGTGTGTGGCCAGGACCTGGTCATGAAAGACATTTCCTCTGCTGTCAATGCCCTCCAGAAAGCCAGCAGTCTTCTGGGGAAGAAATACGGGGAGACGGATGACCAGTATGAGGATCCTGTCTACTACAATGGACTGGCTCTCCTGAATCCTGCCCGAAAGGAGAACAATATCCTGAATGATGAGCCTATGGAGAAAATACCAGAAGACGACGAGTCTAGTGAAGACCCTGGTGTCCCCAGTACCTCCAACCTTGATGAGAAAGCTAACAAAGTGAATGAGGACTCCAAAGGAGACTCAAAGGCTGAAGAAGCTAAGGCCGATGAGTTGGAGTGGGAGAAATCCTCAGATGTTCCAAAAACAAAGGATAAGGCTGAAGAAGGGTCTGCCGAAGTGGGGAGAGCCACTGAAGAAGCAGAAGACTCTGATACTGAAGCCAAACCTGAGGTAACCCCTGTGGGGACTAAAGAAAAAAAAGAAGTACTATCTGGTGATAGAATAAAGAAACAAAGTGAGTGGGAACACCAGGTGACATTAGAGCGGCTGAAGGGTGGTTTAAAACTGACCAGCCGGATCTCCAACAAGGAGGAGGCGGGAGCTCCCCGTGGAAAATGCGGCTGTAAAGGTTGCCGAAGTTAAAGGTTGTGGAAAAGAAGCAAGCCAGAAAGCTAAGTTCTCCAGCGAAGGGGAGACGGAGGAGGCCCTTAGACACTGTAGTCTAGGTAGGAAGGCAGTGTTTATGACAGACCAAGCTCTGATGGCCTGGGTCTGGCAAAATAAAGGGAAGCATGTGACGCTGGACATCTCTTCCAGGGGGAACGTTGAGCCGGAAGATGGCAGTATAATGCGGATGCCCTGTCATGGGCATCCAGTTGGTACATGTGTTCACCCCCACAGGTTTGAACAGAGGGGGGGGGGGGGGGGGGGATATGTGGCAATGTGAACATTGAGGTGTTTGCACCAGGAGCGTGTCACCAAGGGGCCTGGCCTTGGTGGAGTAAAAGCCCAAGTCCAGGTGTCCACTAAAGTAGTTGGGGGACACCATATAGATAGTGTAGCTGGTTCAGCTATTTAAGGGCGGGCTTTTACTAGGAACAGGCAATGTGTTGGGTGGGTGCCTGTTCCCCATGCTCCAGTCCGGGACTTAGGGCATGCTCATGTCCAGGGATCCTATTTAATCCTGCTACTAGATCTTGGGTGTGTCAAACTCTGGAGTGTTTTGTGAAGCCGAGTCCTGGTGAGGCTCTGTGTGAGTGGTCTCAGCCGGGTGGGCTGAGGGGCCACGAGGCTAGGCGATAGCCTGAACTTTGGGGGACGCGGTGACGCCCATGAAACAAGGATCACGAGGCCAGAGTCGGGAGGACTACTGGGCCACAATCCCCCAAAAGGTATTGAAGTGTCACAGCCTGGAGGTTGCTGGACTGAATGGCTGAGGAAAGCCGCATTTGTGTTCCATGTGTGAACAGGGCTCTCTAGGTGAGTCAGGGATACGCTTATGTGTTTAGTTAGAGCCTAGCCAGGCAAGGGTTTGTTATTTTGTGTGGATGTCACACGTGATAAGTTGAAGCTGCGACTTCTTAACCTATGCTTTGCTAAAGTGTCTAAAATAAAGCAAGAGTTTGGACATTATAATCGTGTCTGCGAAGATATCTGTGAGTGTGACCCCCTGAAAAGAGACTATCCCTTACAAATGGTAAACCCAGAACCAATGGAGCAGGCAGACCCTCCAGCACAGAACACGAAATGGATTCCTGATGAAAATCACCCACTGTTAAACGGATGTCCTGCACCATCTGTGACAAACATTTCTGAGTAAGTGGTGCGGAGTTTATTGCGAACACCTATTTATTTTTTATTTTTATTTTTTTCTCTCTCTCTCTCTAATGCATAAGGACGAACTGACCATCAACTAGGTTAACCCCTGCCCCACTGTCAATAAAGACCTAATTTCCCACAGTACTGGACCCTAGCGCCACCTCGGCAGACAGGAGAAATCGGGTACTACCAGTAAATGGCAAAAGTAAGTTCTCTGACTCCCCGCCGACACCACCAAGAGTGAGATGGGGAAAACATTTTCTTCTTCTTTTCACCTTGACACAGAACCTCAGGACAAACATTAACAAAATGTCCCCACTTTCAACAGAAAAAACATACTCCCTTCTTATGACTAGAACTCTTGCAAGCAGGCCCAGGGGTAGCTCTCCCTAGCTGCATGGGTTCGTCACCAGGCATAAATTCAGAAGTCTCTCCTCCCAAGGTGTCAGAGGAAGCTGCCACGTTATATGATAGTTCGTCTTGAGAGTGAGGGACCTTTGATCTCTCTCTCAGGCGCCTATCCATATGTACGGCAAGGGACATAGCCGCTTCCAGTGACTCAGGATTTTCGTGAAAGGCCAAGGCGTCCTTTAGTCTCTCAGACAATCCCTGACAGAATTGACTACGGAGAGCTGGATCATTCCACTCCGTATCCGTAGCCCATCTCCTAAATTCAGAGCAGAATGCTCGCCCTGTCGTAAACCACGTAACTTGGTCTTGGCAAGGGAGATTATCGTAGATAAGACCTAGACCTCTGAAAAATTAATCTACCAACCGGAGGGACTGTGATCCGGTCGGCAGAGAAAAAGACCAAGACTGTTGGTTTTGTGAAAGGGAGATCCGTGGTCACAAACATTCGTAGGGTCTAGCTTTTGATAACATCCACTGGGAGTGGCTAGGGCGTGTGCTGAACAAGCTGGGGATGAAGGGCTCATTTAGGGTGTACTTGGAACAATTATACTCAGGCCCACAAGCTATAATAGGTATTCAGGGCTTTTTATCTGATCCCTTTGAGTTTTATATAGAGGGACCAGACAGGGTTGCCCTCTATCTCCCCTGTTATTCAATTTTGC